>NC_090372.1:89854570-91250420 GCF_036365525.1 Heterodontus francisci
CTGGGTAAACAACGTTTCAATTTTAAAATTTTCATCCTTGTTTTCAAATCCCTCCATGGCCTCACCCTTCCTATCTCTGTGATCTTCTCAAGGCACACAAGAAGGTCAAGAGGCATAAGGGATACTTGACTTAATTAGCCAAGGCATAGAATATAAGAGCTGGGAGGTTATGCTGGAACTGTATAAAACATTGGTTAGGCCACAGCTGGAATACTGTGTGCTGTTCTGATCACCGCATTACAGGAAAGATGTGATTACATTAGAGAGGGTACAGAGGAGATTTATAAGGATTTTGCCTGGACTGGAGAATTTTGAATTATGAGGAAAGATTGGGTAGGCTAGGGATGTTTTCTTTGGAACAGGGGAGTCTGAAGGGAGACGTAATTGAATTGTATAAAATTAAGAGGGGTCTACATAGAGCAGATAGGCAGACCCTATTCCCTGTAGTTGAGAGGGCATAGATTTAGTGTAAGAGGTATGAGGTTTAGAGGGGATTCGAGGGGAAATCTTTTCACCCAGAGGGTGGTGGGGATCTAGAACTCACTGCCTGAAAGAGTGGTAGAGGCATAAACTCTAATAACATTTAAAAAGTATGGATACGCACTTGAAGTGCCATAACCAACAAGGCTACAGACCAAGAGCTGGAAAGTCGGTTTAGTCTTCAGTTGCCTGGGCCGTATGCTTTGGACTTCCTTCCCTGCACCTCTCTGCCTCTCCACCTCAGTTTCCTCCTTTAAGACACTCCTTAAAACCTACCTCTTTGACCAAGCTTTTGGTCATCTGCCCTAATATCTCCTCATGTGGGTGGGTGTCAAAGTTTACTTTATAATACGCCTGTGAAGTGCCTTGGGGTGTTTTATTACATTAAAGGTGCAATATAAATATAAGTTGATGTTGTTGTTATATCTGCTCTGCGGGGCCTGGTCAGCAAATTGAATTTTGGCATTTATTGCTAAAGGAATAGTGTATAAAAGTAGGGAAGTTGCTGCAACTGTACAAGGCATTAGTGAGACCACACCTGGAGTATTGCGTACAGTTTTGGTCCCCTTACTTGAGGAGGGATGCAGTTGCATTGGAGGAAGTTCAGAGGAGGTTCACTAGATTTATTCCAGAGATGAGGGGTTTGTCTTATGAAGAGAGATTGAGCATTTTAGACCTTTACTCTCTAGAATTTAGAAGAATGAGAGGAGATCTAATTGAGGTATCTAAGATGATTAAGGGGATTGACAAAGTAGACGTAGAGAGGATGTTTCCTCTGGTGGGGCAATTTAGAACAAGAAGTCATAGTTTTAGGATAAGGGGTAGCAGATTTAAAACAGAGATGAGGAGAAATTACTTCTCTCAAAGGGTCGTGAGTCTGTGGAACTCACTACCCCAGAATGCGGTAGATGGGCGGCACAGTGGCGCAGTGGTTAGCACCGCAGCCTCACAGCTCCAGGGACCCGGGTTCGATTCCGGGTACTGCCTGTGCGGAGTTTGCAAGTTCTCCCTGTGTCTGCGTGGGTTTTCTCCGGGTGCTCCGGTTTCCTCCCACAAGCCAAAAGACTTGCAGGTTGGTAGGTAAATTGGCCATTATAAATTGTCACTAGTATAGGTAGGTGGTAGGGAAATACAGGGACAGGTGGGGATGTTTGGTAGATATATGGGATTAGTGTAGGATTAGTATAAATGGGTGGTTGATGGTCGGCACAGACTCGGTGGGCCGAAGGGCCTGTTTCAGTGCTGTATCTCTAATCTAATCTAATGCCGGGACATTGAGTAAATTTAAGGAGGAGATAGACAAATTTTTAATTAGTAAAGGGATGAAGGGTTATGGAGAATGGGCAGGAAAGTGAAGTTGAGGCCGAGATGAGATCAGCCATGATTGTATTGAATGGCGGAGCAGGCTTGAGTGGCTGAATTGCCTACTCCTGCTCTTAGTTCTTGTGTTCTTATGAAAGCAGTTATCTTATAGCTGGATCAAAAGGTTTATACCTCGGGCCTTCTCTAATTCTCCTATCTGAGCTGTTTGAACGTATGGAGTAAGGGTCACATCTAATGGACATCCTTACGTTTGATCCTCTGCTAAGCGAAGGACCAGGAAAATTAGGCAGGAGGCTTGGTGATGTCACTTCCACCTCCTTACCATGGGATTACTATCCTTGTGTATGTTCAAGGCTCAAGTATCCTTTTCCCTGCTCAGGGAGAAACTCCAAAGGTAGTCCAGACAATGTGCAGAGGGAAAAGATCTGGTATCACAACTCTGTCCCATTTTTCTATGTTTTACACTTGATCAATAATCATTTCCTGGGTGCAAAGCCAAGGAAAATAAGTCCTATTGTGTTCCATTAAGAATTTGAATTATTTTCAATCCATTCCTAATGAGATATATATTCAGCTCTGTTTAGTGATGATAATTGATGCAGCATTAACTACTTTAGTTGGGAGTCTTTTCCATATATCCCTTAATTAGTGAGAAGGAAAAATTCTCCTGACCTCAGGACACTCTTGATACAGTTAATTTTGTAAACTTATCCTTGTGTCTTTTCTTTTGGCTCCTCGTATTGCACTTTGAAATCCATCTGATATTCCTTAGTCCATCTCTTAATTAGTTCGTATCACCTTGGTTGTGGTCAATCTCCATTGCCTTTGTCACCTGAACACATAGCTTAGTGTTGTCAGTGAAATGCACAATGTTGTAGCCAATGGGAGATCCAACCATTTGCTCTTTTTATTGAAAAACCTATTGTGAAGGCTCGAGGATATAGCTCAGGATACCACCAAGGTTAAAAAGGGTCAAAAAGATCATGCAAATCAGGAAGTAGTGATTAGATGATAATAAGTTTGGGTTTCGTAAACTCTAAACTTGTAAGAGGAAGGAAAAACTGAGAGTGGTAAGGGATTCCGCAGGTTTGAGAGACAGGAAAACAATGAGTGAAAGAAATCTTGAATTCAACATTGTGAGGACGCAGAGAGGAGGGAAAGTATCTAGGACAGTCTAATGTGAGTTTGGAAGGAATGAAAGGAAAGTTCAGATTAATCATTGTTTCCCAGTCAGCCTTTTCTATTTAATTCATCTCATTCTGCTTTTGTAAGTTAAACTAATTTTCAGAGCAGCTAACTAATTTGCCATGAATTCTTTGAGTCTTGATTCCTTTCAAAAGTCTTAGGTGAAACATTATACAACGACTTCTGAAAATCTATTGATAAGAAAAATTAACAAATTGGGAGTGCTGCCTAAAGCCCTTAATTGCCAGTCAATGGAGCAAGCTTCCTACAATCAGTTTCTTTGAAGTGTCAGATAAAGAAAACTGAGAGACATCAGTAGTTCCAAGGCTGGATTCTCCTTCCAGTCTCAGTGATCTGGACTCTAGCAACATTCATGTGCACTGGACTCCTAAAGGGTTGCAGTGCCTGGCCCCAAAATCCTAGTGCTGCTTCTACAGGAGCACCTCCACAGCACCAGAAATGGTGGCCGGGCATTTAAAGGGGCAGAAAAGCCCAAAAGATCAGGGGATCAGTTGCTGTGTCAGTAGAGATTGAGGCCTACACATGTAGTTTAGTAAGGGCCAGATTGGAGGGAGAATAGGGGCTGAATTTTCACATTGGGGGCAGGAAATGGAAGTCAGGACTGTTTCTGGATTCCCTGGAGGAAAGCAGATTAAAGTCACAGTTTTGCCCAGGGGGATCTCCTTAATTGGTTTGGAGTCGGGCCTGAAGGCCAATTAGCAGTCACAGAGGTGGAAACGGAGGAGGGCCAGATGAAGTGCAGGCCTGATTTAAAATCCCCCTTGTGAGTGTTGAAGGAGCAAGCAGAAGATTGCCATTGGCCCTTGGTCTGGACTGCAGTGCCCCATGATATTGCTGGAAAACTGAAGGTCTAGCATCCACAGCAGGCCATCCCCTTGGTTCTCAGACAATGACCTTGAAGTGATGCTGGAGGCCATTAGGGAGAGAAGGGAGGTCCTCTTTCCAGAGGGTGGCAGAAGGAGATCACCCATACAGACAAAGCAGGCCTGGCTTGAGAAAGCAGCCACTGTCAGTGGTAGAAGTGTCAACAGATGATGCTGAATGCAGTGCCGCAAAAGATTCCATGAACTCTTACATTTGGGCAAGGTGAGTGCAATCCCCCGACCCTCAGTACAGGCCTCTGGGCTTCCACCATTCTGCAGACACACCGCCTAGGAGCCTTAGAACCCTGCTGCCCCCGATCATAGGAGCGGTGTGTGTCTGGGGCACTTACTGATCCTTCAGAATGGCTCAGAGCCAAAGTGCTGCTGAGGAGCTGTTACCACTAAAACATGCAGCTTACATGCAAACATACATATGAATATATGAATTAGGAGCAGGAGTAGGCCACTCAGCCCCTCGAGCCTGCTCCGCCATTCAATAAGATCCTGGCTGATCTGTTTGTAACCTCAACTCCCCATTCCCGTCTAACCTCGATAACCTTTCACTCCCTTGCTTATCAAGAATCTATCTACCTCTGCCTTAAAAATGTTTAAAGACTCTGCTTCCACTGCCTTTCGAGGAAGAGAGTTCCAAAGATGCACAACCCTCTGAGAGAAAAAGTTTCTCCTCATCTCTGTCTCTAATGGGCGACCCTTATTTTTAAATAGTGACCGCTAGTTCTAGATTCTCCCGCAAGGGGGAACATCCTTGCAACATCCACCCTGTCAAGACCCCTCAGGATCTTATATGTTTCAATCAAGTCGCTTCTTACTCTTCTAAATTCCTGCGAATACAAGCCCATCCTGTCCAACCTTTGCTCATAATACAGTCCGCCCATTCCAGGTATTAGTCGAGTGAACCTTCTCTAAACCACTTCCAATGCATTTACATCCTTCCTTAAATAAGGAGTACTGTACACAGTACTCCGGATGTGGTCTGTATAACTGAAGCATAACCTCTTTACTTTTGTATTCAATTCCCCTCGCAATAAACGCTGACATTCTATTCGCTTTCCTAATTACTTGTTGAACCTGCATACTATCCTTTTGTGATTCATGCACTAGGACACCCAGATCCCCCTGGATCTCAGAGCTCTGCAATCTCTCACCATTTAGATAATATGCTTCTTTTTTATTCTTCCTGCCAAAATGGAAAATTTCACATTTTCCCACATTATACTCCATTTGCCAGATCTTTGGTCACTCACTTAACCTATCTATATCCCTTTGTAGCCTCCTTATGTCCTCCTCACAACTTACTTTCCTACCTATCTTTGTGTCATCAGCAAATTCAGCAACCATACATTCAGTCCCCCAAGTCATTTATATAAATTATAAAAAGTTGAGGCCCCAGCACTGATTCCTGCAGCACACCACTTGTTACATCTTGCCAACCAGAAAATGACCCATTTATGTCTACTCTCTGTTTTCTGTTAGCTAGCCAATCTTCTATCCATGCCAATATGTTACCCCCTACACCATGAGCTTTTATTTTCTGGAATAACCTTTGATGTGGTCCACATTGATAGGAAGAGAGATGAGGTCCTGAAAGCAGATTTTAGGAGTTAGGAAGGAAATTAAAAAGCAGGACCTCAAGAGCAGTAATCTCAGGATTATTCACAGTGTCACGTGCTAATGAGCATAGGAATAGCAGGATTCATCGACTGAACACATGGTTGGAGAATTGGTATAGGTGGGAGGGCATCAGATTTCTGCGGCACTGGGACCGGTTTGGGGCAGGTGGGGCCTGTACAAGATGGACGGACTACACCTTAACAGGACCAGAGCTAATATCCTTGCAGTTAGGGAGGGTTTAAACTAACTTGACAGGCAGATGGGAAGCTGAGGGGTAGCTCAAATTGGAAGGAAGTAACACTTGTAACAGGAGGTAGAAAAGTAGCAAGCGGCATTAGAAGGCAGGCGAAACAAAGGCGAGCATCACTTCGGCTTAGAATGCAGAATAATGTGAAGAAGACAAGGTTAAGGGCACTCTACCTGAATGCATGTAGCATTCGCAATAAGCTAGATGATTTAAAGGCACAAGTAGAGGTAAATGGGTATGATCTAATTACTATTACGGAAATGTGGCTATAGGGTGACCAAGACTGGGAACTGAATATTCAAGGATATTTGACACTTAGGAAGAACAGGCAAAAAGGAAAAGGAGGTGATGTTGCACTCATAATAAGGGATGGGATCAGTACATTAATAAGGGAGGATCTCAGATCATAAGAACAAAATGTGGAATCTGTTTGGGTGGAGCTAAGAAACAGCAAGGGGCAGCGGGGGCAGCAAACATTGGTAGGAGTTGTTTCGGCCACCTAACAGTGCTGGTAGTGTGGGGCATGGTATTAATCAGGAGATTAGAGAAACATGTAGCATGGGTAATACAATAATCATGGGTGATTTCAATCTGCATATAAACTGGGTAAAGCTAATAAGCACTGATGCTGTGGCGGACGAGTTTCTGGAGTGTGTTAGGGATGGTTTTCTAAGCAGTATGTTGAGGAACCAACTAGAGAACAGGCTATTTTAGATCTAGTATTATGTAATGTGAAAGGGCTAATTAATAATCTTGTTGTAAAAGAACTTTTAGGGATGAGTGACCATAATATAATAGAATTTTACATGATGTCTGAAGCCAGGGTGCTAAATTTGAACAAAGGAAATTATGAAGGTATGAGGGGCAAGTTGGCCAAATTGGGAAAATACATTAAAAGGTATGACAGTACATAGACAGTGGATAGTCTTTAAAGAATTATTACATAGTTTACAGCAATTTATATCTCTGCACCCTTCACCAACACAGAGACTGTCACGTCAGTGGGTATGCGCTCGCGGTTAGATTTGGGTACACAACCTGGTGAGCTCAGTACGGATGCGCCTGAGCAGTTGACAGAGGTTGTGGCAGCCCAGGCCTCTGACAGTCAGAGGACTGTGGGAGGCCAGGCCCATGCTGCACCCCAGGCTCATGATGTGTCTCTGATGTCGGCAGCATCACGGAAAATGCTGCAACTGCAGCAAGAGGTCAGAAAACAACTGGCAGAGTTGCCAGAGGCTATGCATGCCCAAGCATGGATGATGGAGGAATCCATCCAGGCCTTGGGTGCTGTACTGTCTCCTACTGGTGTCTGAGTGGCTCCTCCATTGAGAGATTGGTGGCTGTCCTGGAGAGTCACATGCAGCAGAGCCCTCAGTGTCTGCAAGACGTCCTCGTCTTGACCATGAGTTCAAGGCAACAGTGGCAAGACGAGTGGGTGATGGGGGACCTTCATTCTGTCAAGGGGCTCGAGATGCGGGATCCTGCTGCAAGGAGTCAAGTCTGGAGCCTTTCCAGCTGAGCATTGTGCACCTGAGTGCTGAACGAATGCCCCCTGAAGGGAGGAAGGCGACAACAAGGCTGCATAAAGATAAGTCTTTATTGGTCAACATACAACTGGCAGTAAGGATCTAAGGAAATGCAAATATATAAGGGCATCGCGAACCTCCCTTGTACTTATCTCATGGTGTCTTTCCTGTTGCCCCTACAGTTCTTCATATGATGATGCTTGGCCAGCTTCCTCCACCACATCCTCACTGTCTGAGGAGGCATCACGCTCCTCATTATCCTCATTGTGCAATGCCTCCCCATTCTGTAGTAACAGGTTGTGCAGTGTTCAGCAGATCACCATGAAATGTGAGACCCTTTATGGAGCAAACTGAAGGGCTCCACTGGACCATTCTAGGCACCTGAATCTTATCTTCAGCAGACCAATGCCCTGCTCGATGGTCGCTCACGTTGTCCCATGTTAGGTGTTGTACCTCTCCTCCGCATCTGTGTGTGGGCTCCTCACAGGCATCAGAAAACATGTCCTTAGTGGATAGCCCTTGTCTCCAGGAACCATCCATGAAGGTACGAGGGAGGCTGGAAAAGTTCTGGCATCTGGAACTGCCTCAAAATGTAGGCATCAAGGCAACTGCCCGGGAAGCATGTACAGAGCTGTGGAATCCATTTCCAGTGGTTGCAGACAAGTTGTACATTAAGGGTGTGGAAGCCCTTCCTGTTGATTTAAGGCCACTGGCTGGTGTTCAGGAGCCTTGAAGACCAGATGCGTGCAGTCGATGAGACTCTGCACCCGGGGGAATCCAGCGATGCCCTCGAACCCAATGGACCTTTCAGCTTGAGAGTTAGGATCCATGCAGAAGCGCGCATAGTCACCGGCCCTTCTGAAATGGGCATTGGTGACCCACTTGATGCACCAATGGACTGTTGACTGTGAGATCCTACACATGTCCCCAGTGGATCCCTGGAATGATCCGGAGGTGTAGAAGCTCAGTGTCACGGTGATCTTCAGTGCTACTGGCATTGGATTTCCACCAAGGCCCCTGGGGAACAGCTCATCCTGCAACATAGCGCATAGGTCAGTGATGGCCTCCCTGGAGAGACAGAGTCTATGTTTGCACAGCCTCTCGGTAGGTAGTTGAGCCTTGATTGGTAGACCCTCTCTGGACGGTAGCTTCTTCTCCGTGGAAGAGGTAGCTCGCTTTCCCCTTTGCACCTTTCTCCACTGTCTGGAGGCTGACACTAACCCTCCTGTGGGCTCAGAGGTCACTGTGGTGCCGCTGCCACTGCCTGGACCTCCTTCCTGCTCTGCTGCACCTTCTCCTCAATGGGGTCTCCAAAGCCAGGATGAATGAGGCCCATGATAGGTGGCCTCTCCCTGAGTTCAAGGCCTTCACTGGCAATGCCCCCCACACCCCAATTTCCCCAACTTGTCACCTCTGACGAGGTGACACTTTCTCGTTGTCCTCCCCCAGGTATGGCACTCCTACAGTGCTGGTACATTTGTCCCACTCAGACGATGGCCGATGCCCTCCCTTCTGCACCCTTTCTGGCAGGTGGTGCTGCCTCTCTTGCAGCCACCAATGAGCTCCAGCCTCCATGTTGCCTCCTTCAACCAGGCGAGGCAGTGAAGCCCCATGATTCCTGAGCACCGTTAATAAAATGTAAAACTAAGAATAAAATCTCTGTCAATAGGCCTCTTAACTACCCTAATTGAATGCCTACCGCGTCAATGTCTGCTCTCCACCCTCCACATTTATCGTCATCAATAAAATTAGGATGGGACATCACAACAGTGGACTTCCTGTCCGATATCTCTTGTCCCAATTTAATGCCATCACCCATCCCCCCCAACCCCAACCCCAACCACTGTTCCCCATCCCCGAAGTCCGCATAAAATTCTGCTCAAAATGTGGCCTCAATGTCACTCGTTATTTATTTTAGTTTCTGGAAGCTACAAAGGTATCACATTGTATTGTCACTTTTCTTCAACCGAAGCTGCATGCCACATTGCCACGAGTGATATTATTTCCATGCACAGAGCTCTTCACAAATTACTGACCAAAGTCTGACTCAGGGAGGCATGTGACACTTGACACAGCTAGCCTGTTTTCAACACTGAAACACAACTTGTGCTCTTTTTACAGGACAAGGTACCTACAATCATAGGATTAAGGACAGGAGGTGGCACATGAGCAGAGGTGACAGGTGCCATATTGGGCTGGGAATCTGCAAAGGGCTTTTTTTGAGGGTGTATTGGATAGAGCTAGTACTGCCTGTTGCAGAACGACCTTAAGAGGAAACTACCTTGTGAGGCTGTAAGTGAAGATCACCAAAGGAAATGATGTTGCATCACACACGACCAGGAAGTTGTGCATGTAGCCCAACAGAGTAAGATGTGTTAAGATGTGGCTTCTGTAGTAGCTGTGTATAAATCTGATCTAGTTTAAGTTATAATAAAAACCCACTTATTCTTTGGATATTACTTGTAGTCCTGTGAATCTTACACACAAAGGAAAAAGTATTATTACATGGTGGCAATATCTGTGGCATACTTTTCTGAAGACCACCAAATATTACATTGTGACAACGTTTGATTTTTTCTGAAGAACACACCAAGAGCAAAAAAAAACAGCTAATTGCCTACCTGGAGTGGCAGAAGATCCTGCAAGAGAGCAATTGACAGGAGACCCCACAACAGTGCAGTCAGCTAGGTCTGTAGGAAGGATCCTGGGAGTTGTTGAAACTCTGTGAGCACAGCAGCTAATTTGCCAAGGGATCATAGCTCTCACCTAATCTGGGAGTGGGTCAAAGAATTGGGAAGAAGCAGCACAGCCATAACTGCTTTAATGTTCCTTTTTTTTTTGCTTCATGGCTGTGGCCTAAGCCAAAGAGAGTGGAAAGAGCTCAACAGCACCAGTGGAGGTCCAGCACAAAGGAAAAGGCTCATTGTGGCAGCTGCAAGCTGTCACTCTCTGCAGAGAAAGATGCCTGAGAGAAGAAAAAACAGCTCTACCAGTTTAAAATAATATTAAACAAACTGTGTAAACAAAGAAAACAACAAACATCTCACTCTTAAAAGGGTCAGGCCTGAAAGAACAAACCTGTCTAAAAAAGGAAACAGAAAGCTGTACCTGTGAGACAGAAAACCTACAAAGCAGAGAGCCTGTAAAAGTGTGCCTGTGAGAAAGAAAACCTGTAAAAAGTCCTATATTTATAAAAAGCAGGCTCATCCAGAAAACGGCCCTCAGGTAACCAATTATGGATTGGGAAGGCATTGGATATAGCATCTGAACTTAAACTGCTTCAATAACACATGGAACTGTGTTTCCTGGATCAAGAAGTGAGCGAACCAAAGAAACAAATTAAGATTGCACTGGGCAACAAGGGCCTGCAACAGATCAACACATCAGGATTGTCAGCTGAGGATCGGAAGGACCCTAGCAAGCTAAAGACATTCCTGGAAGATCACCTCGAGGTAAAGGTCAACTTCTGAGTTCATAGGCTTGAGCCTATGACCCACCGGCAAAGGCAAGATGGGTCCATTGATCAGTTTGTTGCAAGGTGCCAAGACAAAGCTCAAGAATGCAACTTCGCAGATATCCAAATTGTCAGAATGGTCATAGAGCTAGTAACTGCCTCTACCCCAAGAGAGGCCTTTCAAAAAGACCTGCTAGAAAAGAAGTAAGGGCACACCATAGGTGCACTGCTCGATAATCTAAGGAAATTTGAAGCCATCATGGCTGCGCACCAATAGTTACAAACATTGGGGGCAGCTACAATTGGCATGGTAACTAAGGTTCAGAAATCTGCTAAGCCTTGTGGCAAATGTGGCCTGACTCACCCAATTCTCAATTTTCTGGTGTACCAAGACCAGTGCAAAGCTTGTGGCATGCGAGGACATTGGACAAGGCAGTGCAGAAGGCTGAGCTCAGATGCTGCATACAGGACTGGTGGCACATCACATGCAGATAGAAAGTCTTCAAGACAGGATGGCAAATGGAACAAAAAGCATGCCAACACACAACAAAACCCATGCAGGTACCTCAGGTCAACAGGCAGACAAATTGCCAGGAGGATACAGATGTGCGCACAGCAAGCAAGAATTTCACATAGTTAACTTCAACCAATATGTGAATGCTATCAGGCAATCTGAGGATTTCACCATGATTGGGATCATGTGTCCACAGAAGAGTGGCAAGCATAAGCTATGAGTTCAAATCGACACCCGAGAAAGTGCAAATATTCTGCCCATCTGTATACTGAAGGACATGTACTTAAAGAAAAAGGAATCTATGGTATGACCCACCACGGCAAGGCTGACTGCCTACAATTGTTCTTCAATCAAGTGCATTGGAACAATAACCTTGCAGTGCAGCTACAGGAGCTCCAAATGGCTACCACAAATGTTTTATATTGTAGACACAACTGGACCCACTGTCACAGGACTTCCAGTATGCCAAGATTTACGGATCATCTCAATACATGATGTCAGTAATGCACCGAAGATGGTAGAAAATATTCAGGTCAAGTGTATCGAGTCTGTCTATGTAAAGGACAACTCACAGGCTGGGAGTCTTAACATGAAGAGGTAATATGACCGGGAGTCTCTCCTCGGGCTTCAGTTGTTGCATCAAGTACCCAGAGGCCAGAGGGATTTCCCATGATTGGTGATGCCATTTATCATTTTTCAAAGCTTTCTAAACAAGGGATGATGAAGGCATCATATGACAGTCAAGCAGGACCAGAATGATCTCAATTGCGAGTAGGACAGAAGGTCAGAGACCTCAATCATGTGTCAGGAACTTGGTATCCTGCAGAAGTTGCTAGGATATGTGACCAGCCCAGATTGTACAAGGTCCAGATACCCAATGGTGCAATTCTCAGATGGAACTGAAGTCAACTCAGAGAGCTGTATGACAACACTACATGTGACAGCCCTGTGACATCATGGACACGTTCCAAGACAAAGTCTGAAGTTGAACTTACAGGGGCTATAAGCACATGCTATCGAGAGTTCTGAGTTACCAGAGTCTCAGAGGAGCCATCAAGACAGCCCTGGGAAGAGGTTTAAGATAAGAAGATCGGGACAAATAAACAAATCTCGTCTAGTTTTTAGAGAGTGTTAAACTTGCTTACTTGTAAATAATGTTTTGTTTTAACCATGTATAGTTAGTCCGAACCACAACATCATTGTGTATTGTACATATGTTTCTATCTTTGGAACAAAGGGGGACCACTTTAAGAGGGGGCCACCTTAACAGGCTGTAAGTGAAGGTCACTGGAGGAAGTAATGTCACATCACATATGACCTGGAAGTTGTGGGTGTAGCCCAACAGAGTAAGATCAGTGTAGATGTGGCTCCTGTAGAAGCTGTGTATATATCTGTTCTAGTTTCAGTTATAATAAAAACCCACATATTCTTTGGATATTACTTGTAGTCCTGTGACTCTTACAATAGTTCACGTGCCAAAGGAAGAAGTAATATTACACCAGATAGTAAGTTTTCTCCATTTGTGATGATCACTGCCTCTCTGGTGAAGCAGAAGTGATTTAAAAACAGACCTTCTTGGACATTGCATGGTATTGCTGGTCGGGGCTGAGATCCTGGACTACTGGTGAGAGTGAATATAACCCCTAAGATGCCTTTGCCCTTCTAAATATTCATGGAGTGCAGTAGGATTCTGCAAATGAATTCCCATCCTCCCACCTTCCTTGGTTGCATGTGGGATGAAATTAATGACAAACCAGACTGAAAGCAAGTGATACTTAGAGACTTTATCCCTGTTGTAAAATTATATCAAAGTAATACCTTTACAAAACTGTGATTTGTCCAACTCAGGCAGGCAAAAAAACTCATCCAGATAAATTGCTAAAAATTGCAGCTAGCAAGCTTTAAGCCAAGCTGCAAAACAGGCCAGGGCATTTTCAAATAGTTGTGCACATTTTATATGCATGTAGCTTGCTGTGGTTGTAACCTCATCTAAAGCCTAAAATGCAGCATGATGCTTGATTAATAGACCTACACAAACAAGGGTTTAAGGACACATACAGTAAGGCACACATTTTGAAGGAGAAAACAGTGCCATCGGAAAGTCAAAGGTGCAAAAAAATCTAACATCAGGTCAGACTTGATGCCCCTTGCAGTTGAATATCCTGCAACATCCACTGGATAGGTTCACCCTTGAGTAATACAGATTTAGAAACATACCAAAGGACAAATGTCCATGGAATCAGGAATGAATGAACCTTCAGGATTGGCTGAGGTGGGGGGAGGGGCAGAATTAGTTGATAAAGGAAGACAAAATGTGCAAGACTGCCAAACTCTGATGCGGGTAATAAAGATGCTGATATTAGATTAGAGTGGAAAATTGAAATGGACAAGAATTTTCTGTCCAATAATGATAAGATTAATATCACTTTCCATTATTCATGCTTAAATGATACAGCAACTTCAGGCAAGGGCAGATGTGCAGTTAAACTCAAATACCCAAAAGGTGTGCCGTCCCTCCATTAGTTTTGCAAAAATAGCATCTTGTTGTCTGTCTCACCTTTGAAATGCATTGACTAGTGTAACGTCACTGTATTTATGTGGTAGATACAAGCTAAACTCACCACAGCAAGTTAAGTCTTGTCATTTCAAGTCTAAGTATCCTTTTAATGTTGTGATAACAGTTAATTACTGCCAGTTAACTTCTGTGGCACTGAAAATGAACTATTACAACTGTGGCATCTCATTTCCTGAGGTTTAAATTGTTGGAGGTTTTAAAAATGTAACTTTCTTTTAGAATTCTCCTTTCTCTCTCTATCTTTCTCATAATCCAATCTTTCTTTCCCTGTGCTAAATCTCTTTCCCTACCTTATTTCACATTGAATTCACCCATCCTAACTTACCTTCCTTCTCAGTCCTTGCACTATTAATTTCACAGTGTTTCAATCTGATTGTTTAATAAAATACACAGTTTGTTGCCCTGTTCATTTATGTCCTAGCTGACTAGTTTTCCTCACTGCAATGTTATCAGTTTTCACTTTCAACAACTTGCCATTCAAAATTGTAAAATGTACATGTGCTACAGCAAGTTTAACTCATGACAGATTATGCATAACAGTGGCAGATATTTGCTGGTTTTACTGTCAGCTGAATATTATGCCTTGCCAAAAATCTACTCATTTGCCTACTGGAATTACTGTGTGTTATAATTGTCATATCTATTTGTAATTTTGATTTTCATTTTAAACATTTCATTCCACTTAATTTTACAATTAATAAGACTGTCCCAAAGCAGGCTTGTTATCCTTCATTAAGATCTCTTCAATTACTGAAGGTTTCAGAAAGACTTAATCTACCAATATATGTCCCATGGTAGTGATCATGGTGAGTCAGAGGATTTACTGTTTTATAACAGTAGGGATGTTTTTGCCAGGACGAGGATAACACCAGGCTTACTAATTTACAGTGATTGAATAAATCACATTCCCATTTCTTGAAATGTATTCTCGGAGTTTTACTGCTGCATTGAGGATTGAATTCTGCAGCTTTGTCAACTTATTCTGCAAATGAATGGCTTTCATATATTTATATATGTGTTTAATTATGCATTTAATTTTAGACCTTACCATTTTTAAAGCTAAGAATATACATCAAGATCGAATGCAAGGTGTAGTTACTTGAAGCAGTTATCTATAAGCAAATGTAACCAATCTAATTACTGACTATTAAGAAAACACAGGTAGTAATTAAAACTTTCAAAATTAAAATTGTTTTATTTTACTTTGATAAAAACAAATTAAATGGGGAAAGACACTGTGAGTTGGATTCTCCTCTTCTGGATGGAGTTCCAGTAGAGCAGAATTTCAACCTGTCTGTCAAAAGCCCTCCCAACCCCATCCCAGTTACTTGGGTTAGGGGTCCTGTACTATGCACAGTTGGGCTCTCAGTAGGTTTCCTGCCACCAGGAGAGAGCCTGCTAGTGCAGAGAGGAAAATCCCAAAGGTGTTGCAGTTGGAGCGCCATAACCAGAAGAGGAGAGAGTGCCATTTAAAGGAGTGGAAAAACCCTGCAGACTGCACCAAACCTCCCACTGAAGGCCTTAGCTGAGGCTGAGGTTTGGATGTTCATGCTGGGGCGGAATACTGACATTGGGACTGTTTTATGGTCCTGATCCCGCCCCCAGAGGGAAGCAGTCACAGCTTCCGATTTTCAAGAGGACGAACTGTTAATTGGTTGGAGGGCGAATTGGGCAGCCAATTATTGGCTGCGGGAATAGGAATAGAGGCAAAATTAAAAGAGAGTGGGCCCAATTTAACTCACCATGGCGCCATTACTGTGGCTGCTGTTTTAAACTTTTACTTGCCGGTTTGCAAATGAAACTGGAAAGGAAGAGGGCTGGAACCCAGGACAGAGCAGCCCAGTGCTTTGCAGATGTGGACTGGAGGCAAAGGAGGGAGATCATATTTCTGGAGGGTGGGAGCCGAAGAAGAAAGGAGCCCCTACTTAGACCAGCAGCAACATCCTCCCAAGCCAAGCAGCTATGAACAGAGGTGACAGACAGCATAAGCAGACGAAGTGTAGTGTGAAGGAACTGGCTCCAGTGCCAGAAAAGGTTCAATAACCTTCTTTGCTCTGGCAAGATGAGTGCAATGACAGACCCTGATGACAGGCCTCTGGATATTCAACCTCCTGCAGAGACTCCAGCTCAGGAGTCTAAGGGTGCATGCTGCTCCTGAACATGGGAGGAATGTGTGCCCAGGGCACCTACTCACCCCTCAGCAAGGCTCAGAGCCATAGTGCTGTTGAAGCGTTGCAGCACTGATACATGCAGATTCCTATGTCAATGAGGCAATGGCAATAGCCATGGAGACCAGCAGTGACTTATCTATCTCTCTTTTGTGCTTGCAGCAGAAAAGGGCACATAATGCCCAAATAGGCAGGCTGGAGGAGGATTCCTACATATTGAGGGAGCAATGGAGACTGCAGACTATGACCAGGTCAAGGAAGGTGAGTTGGCATCTCTAGTGAAGAGAGGGAATAGAAACCACAATGTAATGATGAAGTGGGGGGAGTGTACTCTACCTGGTCCGACTGCATATCAAAGACTCAGTTGCATTGGGAAGCCTCAGCACTGCAGAGGCTTCTACTCACCACAGTTAGTTCTCATCATCTCTTCTTGTATCTCCCACGGGTTCCAATATCAAGGGGGAAGGACAAATTCCTGCGTTTGCACAAGGACAAGCGCTGCCAGCAGAGACATCAGAGCAAGCACTGTCACACTTTACAAGCACACCCTCCACCAGTACAGATACAGTCACCTCAGTGGGTCCTTGCACGCAATTAGATAGGGTGGCACTAGGTGATGAGCACGTCACGAGTGAGCAGGAGAAGGTGAGGGGTCAGAGGCAGCTGTGGGAAGTCCCCTTCGGAGAAGAAAGGACAGACACAGCCATGCTCAGCTGGGCACAGATGCAGGACCTTGAGCTTCACAAGAAAGGAGCCCCTACTTAGACCAGCAGCAACAAATGTGTTCCCACATGTTAGAGTTGGAATCAGGGGAAAAACTCTCCACCGGTTGGAGTCATACCAGGTCAATCATCTCAGCTCCAGGACATCACTGCAGGAGTTCCTCAGGGTAGAGTCCTAGGCCCAACCATCTTCAACTACTTCATCAATGACTTTCCTTCAATCATAAGGTCAGGAGTGGGGATGTTCGCTGATGATTGCACAATGTTCAGCACCATTCGTGTCTTCTCAGATACTGAATCAGTCCATGTAGAAATGCAACAAGGCCTGGAAAATATCCAGGCTTGGGCTGATAAGTGGCAAGTGACATTTGTGCCACACAAGTGCCAGGCAATGACCATCTCCAACAAGAGAGAATCTAATCATCTCCCCTTGACATCCAATGGCTGAATCCCTCACTATCAACATCCTGGGGGTTACCATTGACCAGAAACTGAACTGGAGTAGCCATATAAATACCATGGCTACAAGAGGTCAGAGGCGAGGAATCCTGCCGCGAGTAACTCACATCCTGACTCCCCAAAGCCTGTCCACCATCTACAAGGCACAAGTCAGCTGTGTGATGGAATACTCACTACTTGTCTGGATGAGTAGCGCTCCAACAACACTCAAGAAGCTCAACACCATACAGGACAAAGCTGTCCACTTGATTGGCACCCCATCCACAAACATTCACTCCCTCCAGCACAGAGGCACAGTGGCAGCAGTGTGTACCATCTACAAGATGCCCTGCAGCAGTGCACCAAGGCTCCTTGGACATCACCTTCCAAACCTGCAACCTCTACCACCTAGAGGACAAGGGCAGCGAATGCATGGGAACACCACTACCTGCAAGTTCCCATCCAAGCCATACACTTTCCTGACTTGAAACTATATCACTGTGCCTTCACTGTCGCTGGATCAAAATCCTGGAACTCCCTTCCTCACAGCACTGTGGATGTATCTACTCCACATGGACTGCAGTGGTTTAAGAAGGCAGTTCACCAACACCTTCTCAAGGGCAATTAGGGATGGGCAATAAATGCTGGCCTGGCTGGCTATGCCCACATCCCATGAATCAATAAAAAAAAGTTCCCTGAGGCAGTGCCGTGTCATGAGCTGAGAATGAAGGAGTCCATCCAGCTCATGTGCACTACCATCGCTCAGAGTTGTGAGCAGATGAGATCCTCCATTGAGAAAGTGGCCAACCTCATGGAGAGCCATATGCACTAGCATTTGGATTACATGCAGGGACTGTACTCTGACATTCATGGAATGCATGCCACAATCTTTAGCATGGACCAGTCAGTGGTACTGGTGGTGCAGAGTTGGTTGGAGGGCATGCCAGTGGTGCCATAACTGGTACTGCCTCCAGCCATCTGGAGCACCAGCCAAGGGCTGAGGTAGTCACCAAGGAGGATGAGAGCACCACTTCACATGGTGTACCTTCATCATCATTGGCCTCCTTGGCCCCTCTGACTGAGGGACCATCTTTGCAGCAGGGCCCAGTGATGCAGACTGTTCCTGTAATGACACCATTGCAGCAGTATCTGGATGTGTCCCCACTGGCACCTCTATGATGAGGACAACCATCCATGCATCTCAACTGCTAGCACAGACAAGTAAGCAGGCTGCCTCCATCCAAAGTCACAGTGTGTGCACTGCGTAGAAGCAGCCACGAGCAGAAGCCACTGCGTTGGGCAGAACAGAAGTTTGCCTCACATACAAGTGTGCATTCTTTGTATTTTTCAACACTGTGTAAATATTGATACTTGACGCCAGAAGTTTGAGCTTCCATTCTGTAATGGCAAGACAGGAAAAGAGGGAAGAGATGGTGAAGGGAAGCAAGGGTTCTAGAATGGGGGCAATGAAACCTCTGGACAGATCTGCATCATTTATTGGCGATAAGAATGGATCTATTCCAGTCTGCGCCTTCAATGGAAATGCTGTGACAGGCAGCTCAAATGAGTTCCAGAGTATGGCGTCCTCCTGGGATAGAAGGGCTCAGCTGAATTGTTCCTGGATCAGATGATCCCTGACATTGATGGCAGCCTGATGAGACCATCGAGTCCTGAGCCTGGCCCAGCCATCTCCATGTGCAGCTGGGGCACCTCTGTATTTGTCACCTTCCTCCTCCTCTTCCTCTTCCTCCTCTTCAATGTCCTGCTCCTCCTCATCCTGCGATGCGCTGCATCTCTCCAGGGCCTCATCCTCCTCAAGGTCCACACCTCTCTTGAGGGCCATGTTATGAATTGTACAGCAGACCTCAACGATACGCAAGACTCTTGCAGGAGTGTACTACTAGTCTACGCACTGGAACCACATCTTCAGCAGCCTGATAGCCTGCTCAATTGTGGCCCCTGTGAGCAGATGGCTTCACTTGTAGCATGTCTATGGCTCCATCTCAGGCTGTTGTAAAAGACTGAAGTGCCATGTCCTCAAGAGATAACCCTTGTTCCCTCCTATCCATCCACATATTTTGGGGGTGGAATACAGAGCTGTGAGGAAGCCTGGACTGCTGGATGATGAAGTAATCATGGCAGCTGCCAGGAATGCGAACACACACAAGCAGGAATCTCTTGCTGTGGTCACGGACCAGTTGCACATTTAAGGAGTGGAATCCTTCCTGTTAACGAATCTCATTGGCCGGTCACTCAGTGCCTTGATGGCCACATGGGTGCAGTTGACTATGTCCTGGACCTGGGGAAATTCAGTGATGGGCACAAACCCCACTCCCTGTGAGTCCCCATCTGTCTGGAAATGAATGAACTGTGCAGCTCTCACAAAAAAGACATTGGTAACGTGAGATGCAATGGGGTGCTGCCGATTGCAACATGCCACCAAGGGCCATGGCTGATCCTTGTAATAACCCTGAGGCAAAGAAAGACAAGGCCAGTTACTTTGACGGCCACTGGCTGGACATGGCAGGCAGGATTGCGAGGTGTCAGGTCTTCCGCCATGTGTTCTGCATATGTTTCTGTGACCATTTGCCCGGAGAGTCGCAATCTCCTGCGGCACTGGTCCTACGTCCCATCAAAACAGCTGCTTCTTCGCCAGTAAATCTTATGCTGGGAGTATGGCCTCCATGGCCATGCTGCTCATTGTCCCTCACCAATGCCCTCATCATGCCCAGGGCTCTGCCCTTCCTGCAGAGGATGTTGCTCCTCATCACCACTGGACCTGAAATCTGAAAGCTGTGCTCCTATTGGCAGCTGCTGCCTTCCTAGCACTCAGGTGGGCTCCCAATTGAGTCTGGATGCCTTGCCCACTCCTCTTTTGCCCAGCTATGCCAGGACAGTGATGACCCCCTACACTACCCAAGCATGTCACAGAATCACAGAATTGTTCCAGTACAGAAGGAGGCCATTCAGCCCATCATGACTGTGCTGGCTGTCCAAAAAAGCAATTTACCTAGTGCCACTCCACTGCCTACTCCCCGTAGCCCTCTACATTCTTCCTTTGCAGGTAACAATCCAATTCCCTCTTGAATGCCTCGATTGAACCCGCCACCACTACACTCTCAGGTAGTGCATTCCAGATTCTAACCACTTACTGTGTGAAAAAGTATTTCCTCATGTCGCCATTAATTCTTTTGACAATTACCCTAAATCTGTGCCCTCTTGTTCTTGATCTTTCCACCGGTAACAGTTTTTTCCCTGTCTTCTCTGTCCAGACCCTTCATGATTTTGAATACCTCTTTCAAATGTCCTCTCATCCTTCTCTTCTCCAAGGAAAACAGTCCCAACTTCTCCAATCTATTCATGTAACTGAAGTTCCTCATCCCTGGAACCATTCTCATGAATCTTTTCTGCACTCTCTCCAATGCCCTCACATCTTTCCTAAAGTGTGGTGCCCAGAACTGGACACAATACTCTAGTTGAGACGGAACAAATGTTTTATACAAGCTTAACATAACTTCCTTGCTTTTGTACTCTATGTCCCTATTAATAAAGCCTAGGATGTTATATGCTCTATTAACCACTCTCTCAACTTGTCCTGCCACCTTCAGTGATCTATGGACATATACACCCATATCCCTCTGCTCCTGCACGCCCTTTAGAATTGCACACTTTATTTTATATTCTCTCTCCACATTCTTCCCACCAAAATGAAGCACTTTACACTTCTCTGCATTATATTTAATCTGCCACTTGTTTGCCCATTCCACAAACCTGTCTATGTCCTTTTGGAGTTCTACACTATCCTGCTCACAGTTCACAATGTTTCCGAGTTTCATATCATTTGCAAATTTTGAAATTGTGCCTTGTACACCAAGGTCTAGATCATTGATGTCTATCAGGAAAAGCAAGTGTTCTAACACTGACCCTTGGGAAATTTCACTACAAACCTTCCTCCAGTCCGAAAAACATCCATTAACCACTACTCTGATTCCTGTCACTCAGCTAATTTTGTATCCACGTTGCTACCATCCTTTTATTCCATAAGCTATAACTTTGATGACAAGTCTGTTGTGCGACACTGTATCAAATGCTTTTTGGAAGTTCATGTACACCAAATCAACAGCATTACCCTGATCAACCCTCTCTGTTGCCTCATCAAAAAACTCCAGCAAGTTAGTTAAACAAGATTTGCCCTTCACAAATCTCTGCTGCCTATCTGTAATTAACCCTCATTTGCCCAAGTGACTTTTAATTTTGTGCCAAATTATTGTTTCTAGAAGCTTCCCCACCACCGAGGTTAAACTATAGTTACTGGGCTTATCTTTGCACTCTTTTTTTGAACAAGAGTGTAACATTTGCAAGTCTTCAGTCCTCTGGCACTACCCCTGAATCTAAGGAAGACTGGAAAATTATGGCCAGTGCCTCCTAAATTTCCACTCTCACTTCCCTCAGTATCCTTGAATGCATGTCACCCAGTCCTGATGTCTTATCAACTTTAAGTATGGTTAGACTATCCAATACCTCCTCCTTATCAATTTTAAATCCTTCAAGTGTCTGAATTACCTCCTCTTTCACCATAACCTGTGCAACATCTTTTTCCTTGGTAAAGACAGATGCAAAGTATTCATTTAATACCTCAGCCATACCCCTTGCCTCCATGCATAAATCCCCTTTTTGGTCCGTAATTGGTTCCACTCCTCCTTTTACCACCCTTTTACTATTAATATGCCTATTGAACACTTTTGGATTCCCTTTTATGTTAGCTGCCAATCTCTTCTAATACTCTTTCTTTGGTTTTCTTATTTGGTTTTTCACTTCCCCTCTGAACCTTCTATATTTAGCCTGGATCTCGGTTGTATTATTTACCTGACATCTATCATAAGCACACTTTTTTCTTCTTCATCTTAATCTCGGTCACTTTCTTCATCCAGGGAGCTCTGGATTTGTTTACCGTACCTTTACCCTTTGTGGGAATATACCTTGACTGTGCCCGAACTATCTTTTCTTCAAAGGCAGCCCATTGTTCAGTTATTGTTTTGCCTGCCAGCCTTTGATTCCAATTTATCTGGCCCAGATCCATTTTTACCCATTGAAGTTGACTTTCCCCCAGTTAATTATTCTTACTCTGGATTGTTCCTTGTCCTTTTTCATAGCCAACCTATACCTTATGATACAATGATCACCTGCCCTTAAATGTTCCCCTACTGACACATGATCCAATTGGTCCACCTCATTCCCAAGAACCAGGTCTAGCAGTGCCTTCTTTCTTGGACTAGAAACATACTGCTGTAGAAAATTTTCCTGAACACACTCCAGGAATGCTTGCCCCTCTTTTCCCTTTACATTACTACTATCCCAATCTATATTCGGATAAGTAAAGTCACCCATTATAACCAATCTATAATTCTTGCATCTCTCTGTAATTTCCTTGCAAATTCATCTCTCTACAACTTTCCTGCTAGTTGGTGGCCTATAGACTACCGATCACCGTAATTGTAATTTCTTTGTTCCTCAGCTGTAGCCAAATAGATTCTGTTCTTAACCCCTCTGGGACATCCCATCTCCAGCACTGCAATATTCTCCTTAATCAATACTGCCACCCCTCCTCCTTTCCTTTTTTTCCTATCTTTCCTGAACACCTTGTATCCAGGAATATTTAGTACCCAATCCTGCCCTTCTTTGAGCCAGGTTTCCATTATTGCCACATCATATTTTCATGTGGCTATCTGCGCATACAGCTCATAAACCTCATTCGCCACACTCTGCGCATTCACATACATGCATGCCAGTATCCTCGCTGTGCTGCTTCTTCCATGGACTTCGTCTACCCTGAACTAACGTGCAGCCCGTATGCCTCCACCAAAATCTGAAACTGGCCCTCCACAAGCTCTCAATGAGCTCTTTAATCTCCTTAATTGGCCTTATTAGTGCATTGGACGCGTTCTCGGGGCCAGCCTTCCACCATCCCAACAAACTCGCTAGAAGCGGGAACAGACAGGGCAAACTGGCCAGTACCTTCCTTTTTTGCACCTGCCTGCCTCCATACCCGTCCCCGGCAGCACCTAAAGATTCAGTCCTATGAGCGAGCCTGACTGCAAGGCGAGATGGTCTCTATTAGGCTGTCTTATTTACTTTATAGGTTTATAAAACTCTAGTCGTGACATTTGAAAATGTCACTTTTTTAATCCAGTGTTCACAAATCCTTATTTCTAGCAGTTCAAAACACTGCAATTTTTGTAGCAAAAGCATTTGATGCAGAGAGTAATAGATACCTTTAAGTGAATACAAGGCAATAATCTGATGGAGGAATTCAGGTAATGTCAATAATCAGGAGACCAGTTTCTAAATGTCATCTGAATCCCTTAATAAAGATATTGACCTGCCCATGCACTCCATGACACTGATGCATATTCTTATTCATACTGCAGAATTAAGTAAAGTGATACTTATTGAAAAATAATTTGCAGTTTGTTATCAGGAAGTTCCATGGTCATATCTGTGGGAATATTACACTAAGTGCCACCAACCAATTCGCATGTATTTTGATAGTAATCTTAATTTTGACGTAATTATCTCAAGTTTCAATACTTCTTCAGTAAATTAAACAACCATAATGATTTACTGCACAGTAGCCTCAATTTTTGGCTCAGACCTTTGATCAGGCATCATTCAGGCAGTTCATTATTGCATGTTGCTAATTGCTAGTCTGCCAACCTTGTATAAGTTTCTAGGTTCAGGCTCATTACCAATCTGTGGACAATCTGCCAACATGAATAATGTCAGCTCACAAACTTGTGATTGGGAAATCCCATGTTGCTGCAGGATTTAAAAGGACATTACTACTTTTGATGCCATACAAATTGCAACCAGTGTGCAGGCCATAGAACACTCAAATTTTCTGTGGAAGGATTTTGAAAGACATCGGGAGACTTTCTGGGGCACTTTGTCAAGGCTTCACCAACATTATCAACATTTTTCCTGGAAATTCTCCCAGGATTTCATCTAAAGAGAGTAAGTGCTGCACTGCTGTATCTTATTGGACAGCTTATAGGAGTCAGAAGGAATACATGGTCATGGACATCTTCCTCGGGGTCCCCCATACTCTGCATGAGGAACAGGAGAAGGAGATGAGACCAGGCAGAGCAGGATCAATTCATTCATGAGAGAGATAGGAGGGCAAAGAGGCTCTCAACAGAGGGCCTTATCTACCCAGTGCCTTCAGAGAGCTCTACTCCTACATTCACGTGACCCAAGACCAGTGCATGAGGAGGCTGTACTTTACCAAGGAGGTTGTCACAGAGATCTGTAGCCTCATGGAATAAAAGCTCAGACATGGCAGCACAGCCAGGACAGTGTTGTATGTGGCAGTCAAGGTCACAGTAGCACTTAACTTTTATGCTATTGGAACCTTCCAGGCTTCCACAGGTGATATAAGTCACATAACACAATCCCGTGTGCATTTCGGCAGAAGGGAGGTCTCTGCAGCTCCATATGCTCAGAGAAGTGACATCATTCTGCATTGCCAAGAAGATCAGAGGCAGATAGCTCTAGGATTTGACAGGATTGTGGGACTTCCCATGGGTCTGGAAGCCAAAGATTGCACACATGTAGCCATGTGAGCCTCTCATTTAAACTTGGAGTTGTTCAGGAAGAGGAAGAGATTCCATTCCTCGTCTGTGACTGCCTAGAGTGCATCATGCAGGTGAATACCTGCTATCCAGGGAGCTGCAATGATACATTTATAAAGTGACAGTCACCCTTCCCCACAGATCTTTGAGTCCCACACAATGTGCACACCTGAATATTAGGTGACAAGGGATACTGTCCGATACCATGGCTCATGAATCCCCTGAGAAACTCTGAGACACCAGCTGAGCACTCATACAGTGAGAGTCGCTCAGCCACCAGGAATATCATTCAGCAGAGGTTTAGATGCCTTGACTGGTCAGGAGATGTCCTTGCTGTACTTAGCCAAGAATGTATCCAGACTTGTGGTGATTTGATGCTTGCTGTACAATCTGCTGATCATTAAACACCAGGCATTACCACCAGCAATTGTACCAGTGTGTCAAGCTCAGAATTCGGAAGAGGAGTAGGAAGGGGAAGAGGAAGAGGAGAAGGACGAAGAACAAGGAGACCGGGAGGAGCACCAGAGGTTTCCAGGTAAACAGCCCATACCTGGAAGGGACGCTTACTGCTTTCTAAGACTGATTATAAGCGAAGTGCTACACCATCAGACTCTGGAACATTGTTGTCGCATGATGTTCCTTCCACAACTGAGGATCCATCAGGAAGTTTATCATCTGCACTCGATTCTTTCAACCCCTTCTCCATGAAAAGTCATAGAGTTGTAGAGCCATTCAGTCATTTATGGCACAGAAGGAGGCCATTTGGCCATCCAGTCCATGCCGGCTCTGCACGGATCTATGTAGTCAGTCCCACTCCCCGGCTCGCTCCCCATGGCCATGCAAGCCTCAGGTGGCCATCCAACTCTTTCTTGAAGTCATTGATCATCTTTGCTTCCACCACCCTTGTGGGCAGCGAGTTCCAGGTCATTACCATCCGCTGCGTAAGGAAGTGCTTCCTCATATTCCCCCTGCATCTTTTGCACAAAACTTTCAATCTGTGTCCCCTAGCCCTAGTACTATTTGTTAATGGGAACAGTTTTTTCCTTGTCTAACTTATCTAACCCTCTCATAATCTTGTACACTTCTATTAAATCTCCACTCAATCTCCTTTGTTCTAAGGAGAACAAACCCAGCTTTTCCAACCTAATCTTGTAACTAAAATCCTCCATCCCTGGAACCATTCTGGTAAATCTCCTCTGCACCCTCTCAAGGACCGTCACATTCTTCCTGAAATGTGGTGACCAGAACTGGACGCAATACTCCAGTTTGGGCCTTACTAGAGCTTTACAAAGGTTCGGCATAACTTCCCTGCTTTTGTACTCAATGCCTCTATTCATGAAGCCCAAGATCTCATATACTTTATTAGCCCTTCTCTCAATATGTCCTGCCACCTTCAAAGATCTATGCCCATGCACCCCCAGGTCCCTCAGTTCCTGTACACTCTTTAGAACTGTGCCATTAAGTATATATTGCCTCTCCCTATTCCTTCTGCCAAAATGCATCACCTCACACTTGTCAGTATTAAATTCCATCTTCCACCTCTTCGCCCATTCTGCGAGCCTATCTATGTCCTATTGCAGGCGATTCATATCATCGTCACTGTTTGCCACATCTCCAGTTTGGTGTCATCAGCAAATTTTGAGATTCTACTCTGTATTCCAAGCCATTTATATATAGCAAAAAAAGCAGTGGTCCCAGCACTGACCAATGGGGAACACCACTGTCTACCATCCTCAAGTCTGAAAAGGAACCATTTACTACGACTCATATGGACATTCAAACATACGAACATGCGAATTAAGAGCAGATGTAGGCCTTTTAGCCCCTCGAGCCTGCTCTGCCATTCAATAAGGTCATGGTTGATCTGTTTATACCTCGAATTCCCCACCCCCGTCTATCCCTGATAACCTTTGATTCCCTTGCCTAACAAGAATCTATCTAAGTCCACCTTAAAAAATACTCAATGACCCTGCCTCCACCATGTTCTGAGGCAGAGAGTTCCAAAGTCGCACAACCCTCTGAGAGAAAAAATTTCTCCTCATCTCTGTCTTAAAAGGGTGACCCCTAATTTTAAAACAGTGCCCCCTAGTTCTGGATTCACCCACAAGAGGAAACATCCTTTCCACATCCACCTTGTCATGACCGTTCAGGATCTTATTTATTTTTATTCGTTCCTGGGATGACCAGTATTTATTGCCCATCCCTAATTGCCCTTGGGAAGGTGGTGGTGAGCTGCCTTCTTGAATCGCTACAGTCCATGTGGGGTAGGTACACCCACAGTTCTGTGAGGAAGGGAGTTCCAGGATTTTGACCAGTGACAGTGAAGGAACAGCGATATAGTTCCAAGTCAGGATGGCTTGGAGGGGAACTTGCAGGTGGTGGTTTTCCCATGCATCTGCTACCCTGGTCCTTCTAGGTGTAGAGGTCATGGATTTGGAAGGTGCTGTCTAAGGAGTCTTGGTGCATTGCTGCAGTGCATCTTGTAGATGGTACATACTGCTGCCACTGTGTTGGTGGTGGAGGGAATGAATGTTTGTGGATGGGGTGCCAATCAAGCAGGCTGCTTTGTCCTGGATAGTGTTGAGCTTCTTAAGGGTTGTTGGAGCTGTACCCATCCAGGCAAGTGAAGAATATTCCATCACACTCCCGACTTCTGCCTTGTAGATAGTGGACAAGCATTGGGGAGTCAGGAGGTGAGTTACTCGCATAAGGATTCCTAGCCTCTGACCTGCTGTTGTAGCCGCGGTATTTATATGGCTACTCCAGTTCAGTTTCTGGTCAATGGTAAACCCCCAGGATGTTGATAGTGGGGGATTCAGTGATTGTAATGCCATTAAACATCAAGGGGAGATGGTTAGATTCTCTCTTCTTAGAGACGGTCATTGCCTGGCACTTGTGTGGCGTGAATGTTACTTGCCACTTATCAGCCCAAGCCTGATATTGTCCAGGTCTTGTTGCACTTCTACGAGGATGGCTTCAGTATCTGAGGACTTGTGAATGGTGCTGAACATTGTGCAATCATCAGCGGACATCCCCACTTCTGACCTTATGATTGAAGGAAAGTCACTGCTGAAGCAGCTGAAGATGGTTGGGCCTAGGACACTCTCCTTGAATCAAGTCTTCCCTCACTCTTCTAAACTCCAGTGAAAATTAGCCCAGTCTGTCCAACCTTTCCTCATCAGACAACCCATTCATTCCAGGTATCAATCTAGTAAACCTCTTCTGAACTGTCTCCAAGGCATTTGCATCCTACCTTAAATAAGGTGACCAAAACTCGACACAGTATTCGATATGTCATCTCACCAATGCACCAATGCCCTGTATAACTGAAGCATAACATCCTTACATTTCTTTCCAATTTCTCTCATAATAAAGGATAGCATTCCATTAGCCTTCTTTATGACTCGTTGTTTTCTGACCTTAAGTCAAGTTTTTTATCCAATTTACCCTCCTATTCCATGAGACTCAACTTTCTTAACCAGCCTTTTATGTGGTATCTTAACAAATGCTTTCTTAAAATCCATATAAACAACATCCACCACATTCCCTTCATCAATCTTCTCTGTTACTTCATCAAAAAATACAATTAGATTAGTTAAGCATGATCTACCCTTTACAAATTCATGCCGGCTATCCTTAATTAACTCAAACTCGTCAGTGTCTTTTGATATTTTCCCTGATAATTGATTCTAAAATCCTAACCACCACTGACATTAAACTAACCGATCTGTAATTGCTAGGTCTGTCCTTACACCCTTTCTTGAATAAGGGTGTCACATTTGCCACTCTCCAATCCTCTGACACTCCCCCTGCCTTCTATATCCAGGGAAATTGGAGGATTATGGCAAGCCCTTCTGCTATCTCCAAACCCACTTCCTTTAGCAACCTGTGATGTAAACCATTCAGACCAGGTGATTTATCTACCCTAAGCAGAGCCAGTCATTTTAATACCTCCCCATCTTAATTTTTACCCTATCCATTGCTTCTACTCCCTCCACTTCTACTGATATTTTGTCAGTCTCCATTTCCTTAGTGAACACTGATAACAAAGTACTCATTAAGCCTTGCCCTGCGCCTCTAAGCATATATTACTCTCTTTGTCCCTAATAGGCCCCACTCCTCCTCTTACTACTCATTTACTCTTTACATGCCAGTAGAAGATCTTTGGATTCCCTTTTATGTTGTCTGCCCTTCTGTTCTGATATTCTCTTGTTGCCAGTCTTATTTTCCTCTTCATTCCCCCCTCTCAACTTATTGTATATGGCCTGGTTCTCACTTGATGAGTTCACTTGACATGCATCATACACCATCCTTTTTTGATTCATCATCATCTCTATCTCCCTCATCAACCAGGGAACCCTCTTCTTGGTTCCCCTACCTTTCACCCTTGTTGGAATGTTCCTAGCCTGTACCTGAGGCATCTCTTCCTTAAAGATAGCGCATTGTTCCAATACAGCTCTTCCTGCCAGTCTTTGGTTCCATTCTACCCCGGCTAGATCTCTTCTTATCACATTGAAATTATCCATCTTCCAATCTAGACATTCGACTTTAATTTGTTTCTTACTTTTCTGAATTATTAGTCTGAAACTTAGGATACGATGATCACTCTTACCCAAGTTCTCCCCCACAGACATTTGGTCCACTTGGCCCACCTCATTTCCCAGCACCACATCCAGCCTCTTTTATAGTTGGGCTAAAAACATACTGATCGAGGAAGTTGTCCTGAACACAATCCAGAAATTCCGCCCCCTCCTTACCCTTTACTCTAAAATTATCCCAATTGATACTTGAGTAATTAAATTCCCCAATATCACCACTCTATAATTCTTGCACATCTCTGTGATTTCCCTACAGATTTGCTCCTCTATCTCTCTCACAATTTGGAGGCCAATAGAATACGTGATCATACCCTTCTCAACTCTAACCAAATGGATTTTGACCTTGTGCCTTCAAGGACATCCTCCCTTTCCAACATTGCACTGACGTCCCTAACCAGGACTGCTACCCCACCTTTCTTTTTTCCTTCTCTATCTTTTCTGAACACTTTATATCCTTGTATATTAAGCCACTTTTGCCACTTTTAAGCCACGTTTCCATTATTGCCACTACATCATATTCCCATACTGCTATTTGTGCTTGTAGCTCACCAGCCTTATTCTTTGTGCATTTTCACACATGTATTGTAATCCTATTTTTGCATTCCTCGTAGTCCTTCTCAGTCCACTCCCATCTAATATGGAACTATTCCCTACTCTAGTACTATCTAACACTCTCAATCTGACCCCACCTAATACATTGTTATTTCCTACTCTAGTGCTAACCGTCTCTTCCAATTCTCTGTGCAACTTGGTATTCCTCTCTTGTATTACCTCCTGGTTCCCACACCCCTCCCAAGTTAGTTTAAACCCTCCCCAATAACACTAGCAAATCGCACCTCAAGGAAATTTGTACCAGCTCTGTTCAGGTGCAACCCGTCTGGCGTGTACAGGTCTCACCTTCTCCAGAACTGGTCCCAGTGCCCCAGAAATCTAAAGCCCTCCCTCCTGCACCATCTTTCCAGCCATGCATTCATCGGCACTATCCTCCTATTTCTATACTCACTTGCGCATGGTACTGGGAGTAATCCAGAGATTACTACTTTTGAGGTCCTGCTTTCTAATTTCTTACCTAGCGCACCAAACTCTTTCTGCAGGACCACATCCCTCTTCCTACCTATGTCATTGGTACCAATGCGGACCACAACTGCTGGCTATTCACCCTTCCCCCTCAGGGTGCTCTGCAACCACTCAGTGACATCCTTGACCCTGGCACCAGGGAAGCAACATACCATCATGGATTCACGTCTGCAGCCATAGAAAGGCCTGTCTGTTCCCCTGACCATCGAATCTCCTAACACTATCGCTCTTCCAGTCTTCTTTGTACCCCGCTGTACAGCTCAGCCACCTGTGGTGCCATGGCCTTGGCTCTGGCTGCACTCCCCAGAGGAGCCATCACTTTCCACAGTATTTAGAACTGAATACCAGTTGGAGAGTGAGATGCACTCAGAGGTCTCCTACACTACCTGCCTGTTTCTTCTTGACTGTCTGGTGGTCACCCATTCCCTCTCTGCCTGCATACTCTTAAGCTGCAGAGTGGCTACATCTATAAAGGTGCTATCCATGAAACTCTCAATCTCACCAATGTATCGTAGTGACACCAGCTGCTGCTCAAGTTCCAAAATCCGGAACTGAAGCTACTGCAACTGACGACACTTCCTGCACATATGGTTATCCAGGGCCCGAGAAGTGTCCTGGAGTTCCCAATTATCACAGGATGTGCACTCCAGAGGTTGGAGCAGCGCTGCCATTCCTCTATCTATTAGATAATAAACCTTGGTACTACAACTAAGCCCTGCTACTAATAAACCCTGCTACTACTAATACTAATAACCCTACCAATAGTAATAAACCTTAACAATTGTAATAATAACCTTACCAATAATAATAACCTTATTACTGCGAATAATAAACTTTACTAATATTCATCTACCTTACCACTATTCATACACCCTACCAATACTAAAACGTTACCAATAATAATAATCTCACCAATCTTACCAATAGTAATAAATAGGAAATACCAGCCAATCTATTCAGCTTTACTACTGTTAGTAAACCTAACAATTACTAATAAGACCTCAAAATTACTAAAACTACCTGGGTTTTGAAAGATATATGAGAATAATACTCAGCAAGCAATAAACTACCTGTTTTCCTATGACATCACACTTTGATTTTTCTTGGTCAGTCTGCTGTGAAGCCACAGACTGGATTGGACAGGATAGCTCTCTGCTGCTCTCTCTCTCTCTCTCTCTCTCGCTCCTTTAACCGCAATAAAAAGACCACCAATTCCACCACTACCTAATTACCATAATCAATCCTTATTTGCAGCAAAAGCAGCTCTAGCAGCTCAAAATTGGGCACCCATGAGGTCCTGTGGACCATCAACAAAAGCAGAATTACATTCAACCACAATCTATAACCTCATGGCCCGGCATATCCCTCATTCCACCATTACCATCAAGCCAGGGGATCAAGCCTGGTTCAATGAAGAGTGCAGGAGAGCATGCCAGGAGCAGCACCAGGCATACCTAAAAGTGAGGTGTCACCCTGGTGAAGCAAAACACAGGACTTCTCTGCATGCTAAACAGCGAAAGCAGCATCTGACAGACAGAGCTAAGCAATGGATCAGATCAAAGCTCTGCAGTCCTGCCACATCCAGTCGTGAATGGTGGTGGACAATTAAACAACTAACAGTAGGAGTCGACTCACAAATATCCCCATCTTCAATGATGGGGGAGCCCAGCACGCCAGCGTAAAAGACAAGGCTGAAGCATTTGCAACAATCTTCAACCAGAAATGCCAAGTGGATGATCCATCTTTGCCTCCTGCTGAGGTCCCCAGCATCACAGATGCCAGTCTTCAGCCAATTCAATTTTCTCCACTTGATATCAAGAAACAGCTGAAGGCACTGGATACAGCAAAGGCTATGGGCCCTGACAACTTCCTAGCTGTAGTACTGACGACTTGTGCTGCAGAACAAGCCTCGCATCCAGCCAAGCTTTTCCAGTACAGCTACAATACTGGCATCTCCCTGACAATGTGCAAAATTGTCTAGGTAGGTCCTGTCCAAAGAAAGCAGGGCAAATCTAATCTGTCCAATTACAGCCAAATCAGTCTAATCGCAATCATCAGCACAAGGATGGGAAGTGTTATTGACAGTGCTATCAAGCAGCACTTATTAACCAATAACCTGCTCATCAATGCACAGTTTGGGTTCCACCAGGGCCACTCAGCTTCAGACCTCATTACAGTCCTGCTGCACAAAAACAAAAGAGCTGAATTCAAGAGGTATGGTTTTTGAGAGTGATTGCCCTTGATATCAAAGCAGCATTTGACCAAGTGTGGCATCAAGGAGCCCAAGCAAAACTGAAGTCAATGGGAATCAGGGGGAATACTCTCCACTGGTTGGAATCATACGTAGCACAAAGGAAGATGGTTGTGGTTGTTGGAGGCCAATCATCTCAGCCCCAGGATATCACTGCAGGAATTCCTCAGGGTCGTGCCCTAGGCTCAGCCATCTTCAGCTGCTTCATCAATGACCTTCCTTCCAACATAAGAACAGAAGTGGAAATGTTGGCTGATGATTACACAATGTTTATTACCATTTGCAACTCCTCAGATACTGAAGCTGTCAGTGTACCCATGCTGCAAGACTTGGAAAACATTCAAGCTTGGCCTGATAAATGGCAAGTAACATTCGCACCACACAAGTGCGAGGCAAAGAATCATCTTCAAGAAGAGAGAATCTAACCACCTCCCCTTGATGTTCAATGGCATTTTCATCCTGAATCCCCCACCATCAACATCCTGGGGGTTACCATTGATCAAAAAATTAACTGGACCAGCCACATAAATACTGTGGCTACAAGAGCAGGTCAAAGGCTGCGAATTATGTGGCAAGTAACTTACCTCCTGACTCCACCAAATCTGCTCCACCATCTACAAGGCACAAGTCAGGAGTATGATGGAATTCTCTCCACTTGCCTGGATGGGTGAAACTCCAACAACACTCAAGAAGCTCGACACCATCCAGGAAAAAGCAGCCTGCTTGATTGGCTCCCGATCCACCACCTTAAATAGCCATTACACCCACCACCAGTGCACAGTGACAGCAGTGTGTACCATATACAAGATGCATTGCAGCAACTCGCTAATGCTCTTTCGACATTGCCTTCCAAACTCGCAACTAGAAGAACAAGGGCAGCAGATACATGGGAACACCACCACCTACAAATTTTTCCCCAAGTCACACGCCATCCTGTCATGGAAATATATCACCATTCCTTCACTGTCACTGGGTCAAAATCCTGGAACTCCCTTCCTAATAGTACTGTGGGTGTCTCCATAACAGATAGACTACAATGGTTCAAGAAGGCATCTCACAACCACTTTATCAAGGGCAATTAATGTTGGGCAATAAATGCTGGCTTTGCCAGCGATGCTCACATCCCATAAACGAATAAAAAAATAGGAAACATAACATAGTTCCACGTATTAAACTATTCACCCGGTGCTTACACTCAGTGGCTATCCTATAAGTGCTCCTGCCTGATGCTTCTATGAAGTACAACCCCAGGACAGCAGCAGGAGATGTGGATGGCTGCTGAGAATCTGAGGAGGGCAATTCAGATGTACTCCTCTGATGCCCCTGAGAGGCTGTGGGCCGTGATATTCCTCCCTGAGGCTATATCAACTCACGATGGGCTTCAGCAGTCTGGGGTACCTAGCTGACAGGAATCTGCAAGGAAAATGGTAGCATGGCAGGGAGGGAGCAGAAATGCTGACATCCAGAGACAGGACAGCAGGTTCCTGCTTCATGATTCCCATATCACTGCTTTGAGGCCTCTATTCAGACCACTGAGTGATCTTTGAGGACAGATCCTTGGCCATTGAAGAGACTCTACAATTTTCTTTCAACCAAAGAGCCCACAATGACCATGGCAGCTGCCTGAGCTTCCATTGCAGCAGTTAGCCATTCTATGCAAGCTGCATTGACTGCATTGGAAGCTGCGACTTCAGTCATTAAACGCTGCATGATGTCAGGAATCACAGGTCACTGGCTGGAATTGACCAGCTTCACCAAGCTGGAAAGATGGGTTTAAACCATGGACCAAAGTGGAGGCAGACTCCTCCATCATCCAAGCCCATAAGCTTTCAGGCAGGCTGTCCATCTCTGCAAGCATTTGGCTTGTCACACTCATCAGCATTCTTCTGAACTTGGCCATCTGAGGTCCTCATTTGACCCCTGTGCAACAGAACCAGCATAAGCTGGCACCTGCAGTGTCCCTTCCATCTGTGTGGTTGCTGCCCACTAGTGCCTAGTGTGTCCTACTGTGAGGATCTCTCTTTTACCCTAGTCTCTAGGTTACGTCAGGTGCTGGTCTGAGCTGGTGCCTGAGACAGTGGTAGCTATTGATGTAGTGAATTCTTCCTCGATGTCCTTCTGCACCTTCCTCTCTTCTTCCTCTGGTGGGGAGGTGGGAGAGGAGAGTGGTAAGGTGGCTGTTTCTCATCTTGAACTTGCTCGAGGGGTGAGGTGGATCTTGCTCCTTGGGACCCTAGAAGAATTAGGGTGCCGAACATGTGGGCACCATAGGGGGATGTGTGATGAGATCATATGGAGCTTGGGAGTGAGGATAGGTTTGAGGAATTAGGGTCAGGAATAGTTGTGCATCTGTAAGGAAGCTGGAGGGTCCACATACCACTAGCTGATATGTCCCTGCTCTGCCTCTGGCCACTGCATCCCCTACCGATCATTGCCTCCTCAAGGAGAGTGATCTCATGGAGTCATACTTCCCCTCCCTCAATCAGGTCCTACTGCCACCTGTTATGTGGTATTTTGTCCTGGAAGAGGAAGAGTGGTGGTTGTGAATGAGTGTTTTGGCAAGTCTTTTTTGTGTATGATGTCTCACATAGTTGAAGAGCTGTGGGATGTATTTGAGGGCTGAGTAGTGCTTGTGAAGGGTGTAGTAGTATGGGATGTGTGCATGTCAGTGTATAGTTAAATAAAGTGCGTTGAGGTTGTGAGGCTGGTGCCAATTATTGAGAAGTGTGTTTGTGAGATGGGATCTTACCTTGACCAATCATTTGCAACAACCTTCAGCCAGAAGTACCAAATGGATGATCTATCTCGGCCTCCTCCTGAAGTCCCCAGCATCACAGATGCCAGTCTTCAGCCAATTTGATTCACTCCACTTGATATCAAGGAATGACTGAAGGCACAGGATACTGAAAAGACTATCGGCCCTGACAACATTCCAGTAATAGTACTGAAGACCTGTGCTCCAGAACATGCTGCACCCCTAGCCAAGCTGTTCCAGTACAGCTACAACACTGGCATCTACCCTGCAATGTGGAAAATTGCCCAGGTATATCCTGTACACAAAAAGCAGGACAAATCCGACCCGGCCAATTACAGCCCCATCAGTCTATTCTAGATCATCAGTAAAGTGATGAAAGGGGTCATCAACAGTGCTATCAAGTGGCACTTGCTTAGCAATAACCTGCTCAGTGATGCTCAGTTTGGGTTCCGCCAGGGCCACTCAGCCCCTGACATCATTACAGCCTTGGGTCAAACATGGACAAAGGAGCTGAACTCAAGAGGAGGTAAGAACGACTGCCCTTGACATCAAGGCAGCATTTGACTGAGTGTGGTATCAAGGAGCCCGAGCAAAACTGGAACCAATGGGAATCAGGGGGAAAACTCTTCGCTGGTTGAAGTCATACCGAGCTCAAAGGAAGATGGTTGTGGTTGTTGGAGGTCAATCATCTCAGCTCCAGAATATCAATCAGGGGTTCCTCAGGGTAGTGTCCTCAGCCCAACCATCTTAAGCTGCTTCATCAATGACCTTCCTTCAGTCATAAGGTCAGAAGTGGGATGTTCGCTGATGATTGCACAATGTTCAGCACCATTCATGACTCCTCAGATACTGAAGCAGTCCGTGTAGAAATGCAACAAGACCTGGACAATATCCAGTCTTGGGCTGATAAGTGGCAAGTAACATTCGTGCCACACAAGTGCCAGGCAATGACTTTCTCAAACATGAGAGAATCTAACCAACTCTCCTCGACATTCAATGGCATTACCATCACTGAATCCCCCACTATCAACATCCTGGGGGGTTACCATTGACCAGAAACTGAACTGGAGTAGCCATATAAACACCGTGGCTTCAAGAGCAGGTCAGAAGGCACTGCACTAAGGGGTAGGGTGGAATTCAGAAGCTCACATGGTTTTCGCACAATGATGGCTAATGACTGGCACAAAAAGTATTTACTTATATTCCAAATCGCATATTTGCACTGCCCGTGAATACCTAGCCATATAAATACCGTGGCTACAAGAGCAGGTCAGAGGCTAGGAATCCTGCGGCGAGTAACTCACCTCCTGACTCTCCAAACCTGTCCACTATCTACAAGGCACAAGTCAGGAGTGTGATGGAACACTCTTCACTTACCTGGATAGGTGCAGCTCCAACAACACTCAAGAAGCTCGACACCATCCAGGACAAAGCAGCCCACTTGATATGGCACCCCATCTACAAACATTCACTCCCTCCACCATCGACGCACAGTGGCAGCAGTGTGTATCATCTACGAGATGCACTGCAGCAATGCACCAAGACTTCTTAGACAGCACCTTCCAAACCTGCGACCTCTACCACCTAGAAGGACAAGGGCAGCAGATGCAGGAGAACACCGCTACCTGCAAGTTCCTCCAAGCCACACACACACACTACCTGCTAGTTCCCCCAAGCCACACACACACACTACCTGCAATTTCCCCTCCAAGCCGCACACCATCCTGACTTTGAACTTTATTGCCATTCCTTCACTGTCGCTGGGTCAAATTCCTGGAACTCCCTTCCTAACAGCACTGTTAATCATAAGGTCAGAAGTGGAGATGTTCGCTGATGATTGCACAATGTTCAGCACCATTCACGACTCCTCAAATACTGAAGCAGTCCGTGTAGAAATGGCAACACATGGACTGCAGCAGCTCAAGAAGGCAGCTCACCACCAATTTCTCAAGGGCAATTAGGGATGGGCAATAAATGCTGTCCTAGCCAGCGACCCCCACATTCCATGAATAAATAAGAAAAAATAGCAACTCATTAAATTTCTTGCAGCATTAGAGCAATGTCCTGGGGTAAGGGCCCCTGGCTGTCACTTCCCAGTAGATCTCCTCCCACATCTGCCTAATTATCTGCCTCTGTGGCTTCTTTCTCCACTGCAGGTACAGGACATCCCTCCTCCTCTAGATCTCCTCCACCAGAATCTCCAGTGCTGTGTCCGAGATCTGGACTCCCTATCCCTCAGTCCCTGAGCTGCCCTTCCATGTTGACTTCTCTCCCAGCCAGTGCAATCCATGGGCTGGATTTGGTGGAGGGGCTCAGGGCTGGGCCGAAAAGGCGGTGGGATCACTGCATTCGGCCATTTGGAGCCCCCCACACCCACCCCTCCCCCCGCCACCACCCCGGCTCTATTTAACGCCGTCCAGGCAATTAACTGTCCAACAGCAGGATGCCTGTCCCTTTAAAGACAGGGATCCTGCCTCCAAGAGCTGCCTGCCAATCAGAGGGCTGATAGCTCAGTAGTGCCACCTGAAGCAGTAGCCATTGTCGGTAATACAGAGGCTTGGAAGCAGGTCCAGTGCTGGAGACCCGGACAAAGGATGAGTGAGACAGGGTCACCAGGGCTAGTCCAACAAGCTCCAGCAATGGGGGGGAGGGAGTATGGGCACTGAGTGCAGGGGGAGGGGGGGTTCAGGGAGGTGGGTGTGTTTCCACCACAGTTTGCCCATGGAGGAGGCCCCATCTGACCCCCAAGCCCACAGGGAGGTCGCCTTGTTATACTGGGAGACCTCCCCCCATGGTGGAGGTCCCCTGCCCGCCACTGGCTTAATTCCAGTGGCAGCGGGAAGAGGCCCTTAAGTGGCTTATACTAGGTCTCTTAAGGGCCTCAATTCGCCTCTAGGCAGGGAGGCCACCTTCAACCTTTCCTGTCCCCAACTTAATTGTGCTGCAATAGGAAGGCAACAGGCCATCCGCCCCCTGCCTCCCAGCGTATTCTTTGGGTACCCACCTCCCTCCTGCTCACCCATCTCTGCAGGCCCTCTAAATCCAGCCCCACAACTTCAGTGGAAGTGGGTGCATGGAGGTTACATATCCAGCTCTAGCAAAATTGCTTCCAATCAGTGCTTGAGTGTGAAACGTGCAGGTGTTCATTTTAACACCTGCAGGCCCATTTAAATCAAAATAATTATCACTTATCCCCAAAATTGCATGCAAAATCCAGACTTTCAAATACATGTTCCTTATTAGCACAGCACCCATTTAGCACCCGTTTTCACCCTTTCACTACAATAAGCCCAGAGAGTTACTTTCCTCAATTCAGGTGAGTCCAACAAATGTTGCTGGGTGAAGTGTCACACAAAAAAAAGATGATCTGTGACTGGGACTTGAAGGAGGAGTGAAAAGGTCTGCCATAAAATAACTTAGTATCGATCATATCTTCTGCAGATTTTCTCATCTTTTATTTCAACCTCCTGCTGCCTCTTCACGGAACAGTACTGCCAGCAGCTGTGGAGAAGACTGAAACCTAGTTTGCCCACATTTCTAACTGTCGCAAATTTGGTTGTTATCAGTTGTTGTCATTGCAGGAAAAAATTGCATCACTCCAAGAAATTTGTAGTTGGAGAGTTTTTTCTCTTCTCCCAACTCCTTGCATGGTGTACAGGTCAATGAGTGCAGGTCATTCTGTAGTGTAAAGCATCTTAATAGAGAATATCGTCTGAATATTCAACTGCTGGGGCCATTCCAACAATCCCTGTCCTCACCCAATATCCACATTCCCTACATGGGGACATTGAACAGTGAGCAGATTTAGAAAGCCCATCTGTTTTTTCCCTTCCTCACCCAAGGTTTCTGAGGATAATTGTAGTAGCCCAGTTGCCATCCTGTGCTAACTCAACACAGGGCAGAGGTTCAAAAGCTAAATCTTCCTGATCGAGCATGGTTCAATTAATCACTGCTGTAACTAGTCGAGCTATTGGGACAGCCTTGGAAATGTGCTATCAAACAACAACAAAATTGCATTTCTACAGCACCTTTAACATAGAATAATATCCCAAAGCACCTTAGAGGCGCAATCAGACAAATATGGATTCTGAGACAAAGAAGGAGCTTTAAAAGAGGTGACCAATGGTTTTTCAAGGAGGGGTTAAAGGAGAAGAATGAGATGACAAGGGAGATGGGTTTGGGGAGGGAATTCCAGAGCATTGGGCCTTGATGGCTTAAGATGTGGCTACCCATAGCAGGGTGAAAGAAGGGAGGATGCACAAAAGATTAATCAGAGAAGGAGCGAGTCCAGGAGGGGTGGGGGCTGTAGAGATGGAGAAGGTTACAGTGAAGAAGATGGAAAACTGCAAACCATGTCTAACATAATCAGTTTTGAGTTTACCTAGCTTCCTTCTGAAGCAGATTAAATTGACATAGTTAACACAACCACATCTGAACAAAAGGATGAGATTTCAGTGATGATGAATAGAAGGAGGAGTATTATAATTGCTTGGTAATGGAATTTAAATGAAGTACAGTGCTTTTAGCAGGCTATGCAGGATGTTGATTTCAAAAGGCAGCACTGGAATACAGATTTTATTGATTGCACTCCTGCTGAGCCAGACTGAAGGGTATAACATGATGTGATGTCAAGACAGGTCTGTAGTGGATTTCATTTCGATTTAACATGTGTTCTACAGGTATCAGATGTTCTCCTGCTTCATCCCCTCGGAAAACCATCTGTACCTTCAAAATATCCAACCTATCATAATAATTTATGATGTGACCAGAGCATCGGGTATCAGTTGGGTTCTTAGATTAACTCTTACTGGAGTTGTAAACTAACTACATGTGTAAGTAGGAAGATTTTTAGAGTGCAGAAGTTTAAAGCTATAACACAAACAACAACCTCAATTAACTGCTTAAACCATGGGAAAGACAAATGAATTAGTACGTGTGGTTTTTATATGCAGTTTTGAGCAATGAGCATGGTTATTATTTTAACTCTCGGGCTAGTTTACTGGGTTTGAGAGAATGTACATATTACATGACTGGCCTCATTTAATGATATTGATCAGACAGAACGGAGTTTCTTATTTCTGAGTAGTTTGTTTCTATTTTCAACACCATGTGCCTTCATCATTATTATTTAAAATTGATTAAAACATAAGTCAGTATTAGGTTTAATTTCCAAACCAAGATGTACTCTGGGTAGGGAACCTCAATGTCCGTCATCAAGAGTGGCTTGGTAACACCATTACTGACCGAGCTGGCCAAGTCCTGAAGGACATAACTGCCAGACTGGGCTTGCGGCAGAGAACAATACGAGGGAAAAACCTACTTGACCTCATCATCACCAATCTACTTGTCGCAGTTGCATCTGTCAATGACAGTATTAATAGGAGTGACTGCCACGCAGTCCTTGTGGAGATAAAATTTCATTTCCCATCGTGTTGTGTGGCACCACCGCTGTGCTAAATAGGATAGATTAAGAACAGATTTAGCAGCTCAAAATTAGCATCCATGAGGTGCTGTAGACTATCAGCAGCAGCAGAACTGTACTCATCCACAATCCAATCGCATGGTCCAGCATATCCTTCACTTTGCTATTACCATCAAGCCAGGCGACCAGCCCTGGTTCAATGAGGAGTGTAGAAGAGCATGCCAGGCACAGCACCAGGTATACCTAAAAATGAGGTGCCAACCTGGTGGAGCGACTACACAGGACTACATTCATGCTAAACAAGCAGCATGCTGTAGACCAAGCTAAGAGTTTCCATAACCAATGGATCAAATCAAAGCCTGGTAGTCCAACCACATACAGTCACGAATGGTGGTGGACAGTCAATGGGAGGAGGAGCCTCCATAAAGATCCCAATCCTCAAAGAAGACAGAGTTTAGCACATAAGTGCAAAAGACGTTCTTCTTCTTCTTTGGCCTCCTTGTCTCAAGAGACAATGGGTAAGTGGTTTGTGGAGCAGCGCCTGGAGTGGCTATAATAGCCAATTCTAGAGTCGCAGGTGCTGCAGATAAAATTGGTTGTCGGGGCTGTTACACAGTTGGCTCTCTCCTTGCGCTTCTGTCTTTTTTCCTGCCAACTGCTAAGTCTCTTCGACTCGCCACTCTTTAGCCCCGCCTTTATGGCAGTCCGCCAGCTCTGGTGATCACTGGCAACTGACTCCCACGACTTGTGGTCAATGACACAAGACTTCATATCGCGTTTGCTTGGACGACCGGTGGGTCTGATACCAGTGATGAGCTCACTATACAATGCATCCTTGGGGATCCTGCCATCTTCCATGCGGCTCACATGGCCAAGCCATCTCAAATGCCGCTGGCTCAGTAGGGTATATATGCTGGGGATGTTGGCTGCCTCGCGTTGGAGATACGGTCCTGCCACCTGATGCCAAGGATTCTCCGGAAGCAGCAAAGATGGAATGAGTTGAGACGTCGCTCTTGGCTGACATACGTTGTCCAGGCTTCGCTGCCATAGAGCAAGGGACTGAGGACAAAGGCTTGAAACACTCGGACTTCTGTGTTCCGTGTCAGTGCGCCATTTTCCTACACCCTTTTGGCCAGTCGGAACATAGCAGCAGACGCCTTTCGCATGCGCTTGTTGATTTCTGCATCGAGAGACAGGTTACTGGTGATTGTTGAGCCTAGGTAGGTGAACTCTCGAACCACTTCCAGAGCGTGGTCGCCGATATTGATGGATGGAGCATTTCTGACGTCCTGTCCCATGATGTTCGTTTTCTTGAGGCTGATGGTTAGGCCAAATTCGTGCAGGCAGCCGCAATCCCGTCCATGAGTCTCTGCAGACACTCTTCTGTGTGGGATGTTACTGCAGCATCGTCAGCAAAGAGGAGTAACCTGATGAGGACTTTCCATACTTTGGTCTTCGCTCTTAGACGGGCAAGGTTGAACAACCTGCCATCTGGTCTCGTGTGGAGGAAAGTTCCTTCTTCTGAACACTTGAACGCATGTGAGAGCAGCAGGGAGAAGAAGATCCCAAACAGTGTAGGTGCGAGAACACAGCCCTGTTTCACACCACTCGGGATAGGAAAGGGGTCTGATGAGGCACCGCTATGCTGAATTGTGCCTTTCATATTGTCATGGAATGAGGTGATGATACTTAGTAGCTTTGGTGGACATCCGATCTTTGCTAGTAGTCTGAAGAGACCACGTCTGCTGACAAGGTCAAAGACTTTGGTGAGATCTATGAAAGCAACGTAGAGGGGCATCTGTTGTTCGCGGCATTTCTCCTGTAGCTGGCGAAGAGAGAACAGCATGTCAATGGTGGATCTCTCTGCTCGAAAGCCACACTGTGCCTCAGGGTAGACATGCTCAGCCAGCTTCTGGAGTCTGTTTAAAATGACTCGAGCGAAGACGTTCCCCACTATGCTGAGCAGGGAGATTCCACGGTAGTTGTTGCAGTCACCGCGGTCACCCTTGTTCTTATCGAGGATGATGATATTGGCATCGCGCATGTCCTGTGATACTGCTCCCTCATCCCAGCACAGGCAAAGCAGTTCATGGAGTACTGAAAATATAGCAGGCTTGGCATTCTTGATTATTTCAGGGGTAATGCCGTCCTTTCCAGGGGCTTTTCCACTGTCTAGAGAATCAATGGCGTCACTGAGTTCCGATTTTGTTGGCACTTTGTCCAGCTCATCCATGACTGACAGAGACTGGGCTGCATTGAGGGCGGTATAAGTGACATCATTTTCCTGGAGTACAGTTCTAGGTAGTGCTCCACCCAGCAGTCCATTTTCTTGCATTGGTCAGTGATCGTTTCCCCTGATTTAGACGTGAGGGGGACGATCTTCTTGATGGTTGGCCCAAAAGCTCTCTTAATGCATTCCTCTGATGTTTCCGGTGTCAGAGGCCAGCTGAATACGACTGCATAGGTGTTGCCAGTAGTCATTTGCACAGCGCCTGGCTGTTCTTTGTGCAGCGCTTCTGGCTACTTTAAGTGCTATGGATGTTAACTCACTGGGGGCTTTCTTGTAGTTCAACAGTGCAATGCGCTTAGTGGCTATGACAAGTTCCAGCTCTTCAAAGTGAGATTGAAACCAGTCTGCATTCTGCTTTTCACGTTTGCCAAAGGTGGTCATTGCTGAGTCATAGATGGCATCTCTAATGTGGGCCCACTTGGTCTCTGCATCCCCTGTGGGAGTGTTTTGAAGGGCTTTTTCAAGTGAATTTAGAAACTTATGTAACAGCTGTGGATAAGAAATTCTGTTAGTGTTGATGTGCGGGCGGCCCTTCTGCTTGGAGTGATCTTCTTTGGTTTGAGTCTAACTTTGCTGCACACCAGGGAGTGGTCGGTGTCGCAGTCCGCACTGTGGAAGCTGCGTGTGATTTGGACACTGTTTATATAGGCTCGCCTTGTGACGATGAGGTCCAACTGGTGCCAACGACGTGATCTTGGGTGTCTCCATGAAACCTGGTGACAGGGTTTAGTATGAAAGAACGGGTTGGTGATGCAGAGGTTGTGATAGGTACACATCTCGAGCAGTCTCTGTCCATTCTCATTCATCCTTTCAATGCCATAGCGCCCAAGGCAGGAGGGCCATGAGTCATGGTTGGCCCCAACCCTGGCGTTAAAGTCCCCCAGCAGGAACAAATGTTCGGTATTAGGAATGCTACTAATGATATTATGGAGTTTCTCGTAGAACTGGTCTTTAACTTCAGGTGGGGAGCAGAGTGTTGGAGCATAGATGCTGAGTAGGCGGCACAGTGGCGTGGGCGGCACAGCGGTGCAGTGGTTAGCACCGCAGCCTCACAGCTCCAGTGACCCGGGTTCAATTCTGGGTACTGCCTGTGTGGAGTTTGCAAGTTCTCCCTGTGTCTGCGTGGGTTTCCTCCAGGTGCTCGGTTTCCTCCCACATGCCAAAAGACTTGCAGGTTGATAGGTTAATTGGCCATTATAAATTGCCCCTAGTATAGGTAGGTGGTAGGGAAATATATAGGGACAGGTGGGGATGTGGTAGGAATATGGGATTAGTGTAGGATTAGTATAAATGGGTAGTTGATGGTCGGCACAGACTCGGTGGGCCGAAGGGCCTGTTTCAGTGCTGTATCTCTAAAAAAAAAGGTGTACTGAGTAGGTACATTATTGAAGCATTTACATCCATATTCAGCCAGAAATGCCGATTTGATGATCTATCTCAGCCTACTCCTGAGCATCACAGGAGCCAGTCTTCAATCAATTTGATTCTCTCCTTGTGACAGCAAAAAACAGCTGAACACCTTAGATACAACAAAGGCGATAGGCCCTAACAACATCTCGACTGTTGTGCTGAAAACTTGTACTCCAGAACTAGCTGCATTCTTACCAAGCTGTTCCAGGACAACTACAACTCTGGCATCAAAGTCAAAACTTGCCCAGGTAGATTGTGTCCAGAAAAAACAGGACAAATCCAATCTGGCCAATTACCACACCATTAATCTACTTCCAATCATCAGCAAAGTGACGGAGGAGATTATCGATCAAGCGCCACTTACTCATCAATAACCTGCCACCGATGCTCAGTTTGGGTTCCACCAGGACCTCTCAGCTCCAGACCTCATTACAGCCTTGGACTAAACATGGACAAAAGAGCTGAACTCCAGGGGCAAGGCGAGACTGACTGCCCTTGACATCAAGGCAGCATTTGACTGAGTATGGCATCTAAAAATTGTGGTCAATGGGAATCAGGGGGAAAAATTCTTACTGGCTGGAGTTATACCTGACAAAAAGGAAGATAGTAATAGCCCCCACCTCAATGAATTTCACGCTGGGCATGACGTTCAGCTCTTCTTCCATCGCCTCCGCCTCCGGGCTCACTTCTTTGACCAGGAGTCCTTCCCCCGATCAGTAGACCCATTCATCCGCCTCCAGCATTCTCCCTCTACCTGGACCCCTCCCCCTGGCCTCTTACTCGCTCTTGATCTTTTCATTGAAAACTGTCGGCATGACATTGGTCATCTCAATTTCTCTGCCCCCCTCACTCACTCTAACCTGTCCCCCTCTGAATTTGAGGCACTCCATTGTCTCAGGTCTAACCCTGACATGGTTATCAAACCTGCAGACAAGGATGGTGCTGTTGTATGGCGTACCGACCTCTACCTTGCAGAGGCTCAGCACCAACTCTCAGACACTTCTTCCTACCTCCCCCTGGACCATGACCCCACCACCGAACATCAAGCTACTGTCCACAGGACTGTCACTGACCTCATCTCCTCTGGAGATCTTCTCTCCACATCTTCCAACCTCATAGTCCCACAACCCCAAACAGCCCGCTTCTACCTCCTTCCCAAAATCCACAAACTGGACTGTCCCGGCAGACCCATTGTGTCAGCCTGCTCCTGCCCCACTGAACTTATTTCTTCCTATCTTGACTCTATCTTTTCTCCGCTGGTCCAATCTCTTCCCACCTACATCCGTGACTCTTCGGACGCCCTACGTCATTTTAACAACTTCCAGTTTCCTGGCCCCAACCGCCTCCTTTTCACTGTGGACATCCAATCTCTCTACACCTCCATCTCCCACCTGGACGGTTTGAGGGCTCTCCGCTTCTTCCTTGAACAGAGGCCCAACCAGTCCCCATCCACCACCACCCTCCTCTGCCTGACTGAACTTGTTCTCACATTGAACAACTTCTCCTTCAACTCCACTCACTTCCTTCAAGTGAAAGGTGTTGCAATGGGTACCCACATGGGTCCTAGTTATGCCTGGCTTTTTGTGGGATATGTCGAAAATTCCTTGTTCCAGTCCTGCTCAGGCCCCCTCCCCCAACTCTTCTTCCAGTACATTGATGACTGTATTGGTGTCGTCTGCTCCCACCCCGAACTGGAAATCTTTATCAACTTTGCTTCTAATTTCCACCCTTCTCTCACCTTTACATGGTCCATCTCCAACACTTCCCTTCCCTTCCTCGACTTCTCTATCTCCATCTCTGGTGATAGGCTGTCTACTAATATCCATTATAAGTCCACTGACTCCCACAGCTACCTTGACTACACTTCTTCACACCCTGCCTCCTGTAAGGACTCCATTCCATTCTCCCAGTTTCTCCATCTCCGACGCATCTGCTTTGATGATGCAACCTTTCACGACAGCGCTTCTGATATGTCTTCCTTTTTCCTCAGCCGAGGATTTCCCCCCCTCTGTGGTTGACAGGGCCCTCAACTGTGTCCGGCCCATTTCCCGCAACTTTACCCTCACCCCTTCCCCTCCCTCCCAGAACCACGACAGGGTTCCCTTGTCCTCACTTTCCACCCCATCAGCCTCCATATTCAAAGGATCATCCTCCACCATTTCTGCCACCTCCAGTGTGATGCCACTACAAAACGCATCTTCCCCTCCCTTCCCCTGTCAGCATTCCAAAGGGATCATTCCCTCCATGACACCCTGGTCCACTCCTCTATTACCCCCACCACCTCGTCCCCTTCCCATGGCACCTTCCCCTGCAATCGCAGGAGGTGTAATGTCTGCCCATTTACCTCCTCTCTCCTCACTATCCCAGGCCCCAAACACTCCTTTCAGGTGAAGCAACGATTTATTTGTACTGCTTTCAATGTAGTATACTGTATTCGCTGCTCACAATTGGTCTCCTCTACATTGGGGAGACCAAACGTAGACTGAGTGACCGCTTTGCGGAACACCTCCACTCAGTCCGCAAGCAGGACTCTGAGCTTCCGGTTGCTTGCCATTTCAACACTTTCCCCGGCTCTCATGCTCACATCTCTGTCCTGGGATTGCTGCAGTGTTCCACTGAACATCAACGCAAGCTCGAGGAACAGCATCTCATTTACCGATTAGGCACACTACAGCCTGTCGGACTGAACATTGAGTTCAATCATTTCAGAGCATGACAGCCCCACATTTTACTTTTATTTTTAGTTATTTTTTTCTTTTTCTTTTTTTAAATTTTTTTTGTTTATTTTATTTCATCTTCGTCTGTTCAGTTTGCTTACCCACTGTTTTTTTCATGTTTGTACTTGTGGCTGTTCAATTTTCAGTCCATTAGCACCCTATCCGTACTAATGCTTTGTCATTCAACACATCATTAACATATTGTTTGCCTTTGCTCCACGACCTTCTGGTCAGCTATTCCGTGACCTTGTCCTATTTACACCTTCACCTTTGTTATCTCTTGCCTCACCCCCGCTTTACTTGCTTATAACCTTTTACATTTCTAATATTTGCCAGTTCTGAAGAAGGGTCACTGACCTGAAACGTTAACTCTGCTTCTGTCTCCACAGATGCTGCCAGACCTGCTGAGTATTTCCAGCATTTCTTATTTTTATTCCAGATTTCCAGCATCTGCAATATTTTGCTTTTATTTTATCAAGATAGTAGTAGTTGTTGGAGGTCAATCATTTCAGTCCCAGGACATAACTGCAAGAGTTCCTCGCGGTACTGTCCTAGGCCCAAACATCTTTAGCTGCTTCATCAATGGGCTTCCCTCCATCATAAGGTCAGAAATGGAGATATTCACCGATGATTGCACAGTGTTCAGTAACATTCGCGATTCCCCAAATACTGAAGCAGTCCATGTCCATATGCAGCAAGACCTGGATAACATTCAGGCTTGGGTTGAAAAGCGGCAAGTAACATTCATGCCCCACAAGTGCCAGGCAACAACCATCTCAAACAAGAGAGAATCTAACCACCTCTCCTTGACATTTAATCATCATCAAATCATCCAGCATCAACATCCTTGATGTCCCCATAGACCAGAGACTTAAATGGATCAGCCACCTAAATATTGTGGCTAGAAGAGGTCAGAGGCTGGGAATTCTGGGTTGAGTAACTCACTTATCCTGTCCCCCCCCCCAAAGCCTGTCCATCATCTAGAAGGCACAAATCAGGAGTGTGATGAAGTGTGATGGAATACTCTCCACTTGCCTGGATGAATGTGGCACCAACAACACTCTAAAAGCTCGACGCCATCCAGGACAAATCAACCCGCTTGATCAGTATCCCATCCACTACCTCAAACATTCACTCCTTCTGCCACCAGTGTACAGTGGCAGCGGTGTATACCATTGACAAGACACACAGCAGCAACTCACCAAGTCTTCTTCAACAGCATCTTCCAAACCAGCGACTTCTATCACCTAAAAGAATAAGGGAAGCAGACTCACGAAAACACCACCACCTGCAAGTTCCCTACCAAGTCACAGACCAGCCTGACTTGGAAATATAATCACTGTTCCTTCACTGTCACTGGGTCAAAATCCTGGCACTCCTTCCTTAACAGCACTGTGGGTGTACCTACTCCACACCGGCCAGAATTTAATGCAGCCATTTAAGACGGGAATGGTGGCATGGGGGAGTAGCAAATAGCATCGGAACTGTCCCTCCGAAAATCCGGCGTCGTGATGTCAGTTCCAGATTTTTGTTAGCGGTGGGAAAGCACCATGGCAGCATTGTCGCCCCGACGTGATGGGAAGCTATGTTAAATTGAAGAGCAGCTTTTTTCAATGCATTTAAATCAAATTATTCCTGATTTAATGAATGGGCCTCGATTTTGTGAACAGTGGACGGCACCCACGTGTCTTCAGGTTCACAGCTGTTAAAACCTGGTGGCACTGAGGCGAGAAGCTTTGGTGCTGCAATGGGGAGGCAGCCCTGAGCATTGCACATAGAGGAAGAGGGGGGTTCGGAGGCCATTGTTGGACTTTGTGGCTGTGTACTCCGCAAGGGGTTTCAGGGTCTTAGGGTGTCTGCAAGTGGGTTCAGGGTCATGGGGGCTCTGCAAGTTTTTCGTGTGGGTTTGGGGAGGCTCTATTGCGTACCAAACTGCTATGTGATATGAAATAAAGATAGAGTGTGCTGGAAATACTCAGCAGGTCAGGCAGCATCTGTGGAGAGAGAAGCAGAGTTAACATTTCAGGTCTGTGATCTCATCAGAACTGGCAAAGGTTAGAAATGTAATAGTTTTTAAGTAAGTAAAGCGGGGGTCAGGGGGAAAGAGAACAAAAGGAATGGTGTCTGATAGGACAGAGGGCCGGAGAGATTAACTGACAAGGAGGTCATGGGGCAAAGGCAAAGAGGGTATGCTAATGGTGTGGTGAAATTTATTCTCTCCAGCCCTCTGTCCTATTACACACCTTCCCTTCTTATACCTGTGAGGAACCCTCGCAATGCTGTGGAGGAAAGGTACAACAATTGCCACGGTTCCACCCGAGAGACCATCGAACAGGCCATTGGACTACTGAAGATGAGAGTCCGCTGCCTCCATCAATCTGGTGGAGCCCTGCAGTATACCCCAGCAAAGTTCTTGCATATCATGGTGCTCTGCTGTGCTCTGCACAAGCTAGCACTAAAGAGGCTGTACATGATGATGAGATGCTTGAGTGACACTCATCCACCGACGAGGAGGATTCAGAGGAGGGAAAGGGCCAAGCAGCAATGGATGGTGAAGACCTTGTGCTGGAGGCCAGGCAGATTGAGTGACGTGCCAAGGAGGCAAGAGACAATCCCATAATTACCCGCTTCCAGTCACCCGAATATCCACTCAAAGAGAATCAACTAAAGACTCACCGTTTTGCATGTAGTCTGTCGCCTCCGTTCCATTTGTGTTCGCTGACTTGTGACCAGCTGCAATGTGCGCTAGTGCCCATGGGAGAACAGAGGTTAATGAGGGCTGTGCTCACATTGGCATTCCACAAATGGGCTAACATGGGGGAAGTGAGCAGCTCACAATTAAGGCATAATGGAAGATAGCTTTCAGACAATGATGGTTACAGATTTACACAAAAAGCTTTTAATTTTTTTCATGGGATATGGGTGCCACTGGGAAGGTCAGCATTTGTTGCCCATCCCTAATTACCCTTGACAGCTAAGGACAGTTAAGAGACAACCACATTGCTGCAGTCTGGAGTCACATGTAGGCCAGAGAGATCTCCTTCCCTAAAGAACAGTAGTGAACCAGATGGGTTTTTACAGCAATCAATGATAGTTTCATGGCCCTATTACTGAAACTAGCTTTCAATTCCAGATTTTTATTGATTAATTGAATTTAAATTTCACCTGCTTCTGTACTGGGATTTGAACCCTTTCCCCCAGGGAAATAACCTGTACTTTTGAAATTACTCGTCCAGTGACATTCCCACTCGGGCACCATCTCCCTCTCGATACATTACATATTTTCTACACCAATGAGTCCCAAAATGTGGTTAGGTGCTCATCTTAATATGCTTGCAAGTGCTCCTGTATGGTGTGATCCCTGCAACAGCTGGGCTGGAGGCAGGCTGCTGATCAGGCTGCCCTTGGCCTGTGATGACTTTGGCAGGCGTCCTCTGGCTGCTTGAGGCCTGGAAGGCCCCAGCTTCTTAAGGGTGTCCTGGACTGGTGCAGGACTCTCCTCAGGCGTTACGGCTGCTGAGCTGGGCTCACTGGCGGAGGGGCTGAGGAGCCGCTGTCCACATTCCGAGAGCCCTTAGGGGAGCCCTGAGATGTGGAGGTCAGCCTCTCCTCCTCCCTTTCAAGGATCACTTGAACCTCCCTGCTCACCAGAGAAGAATGAGGAGCTGGAGAAATCCCCAGGCTCCTGTTCCTTCTCTCGCCATGCCGCTGCTGCGTTGAGCTGATAGCCAAGGCGATGGTGTACAGGTCTGCGTGCATTTGTGGGATCTGGCTCTCCATGAAGGTTGCCAACCTCTCAATGGAGAAATCCATGCGCTCACATGCCTGAGACATGGCAGCACTCATGATATGGATGGACTCCTCCATCGTCTGCTCATGGCTACGCATGGCCTCTGGCAGCTCCACCAGATGTTGCCTCACCTGTCTCTGCAACTGTAACATGCCCTGTGCTATGGACACCAGAGACTTATCATCAGCCTGGGACTCAACATGGGCCTGGACACCCACAGTCCTCCAACTGTCAGAGGCTTCGGATGTCTCAGCCTCCGTCAGCTGCTTGTGTGCGTGTGTGGAGCTCTCACCAGCTTGTAATCCTGATTCTAATGCTGAGCGATTACCCACAGAGGTGAAAGTATCTGCACTGCTGGAAGGTGCAGAAGAGTCACGAGACAGTGCATCCTATGAATGGTCCTCCCCCTCAGAGGTTGACGGCTGCCCCCCTGTAGCTGCAGTCTCTTGTGCATGCTGACCTCCTGAGAAAACACAAACATGTGTGAGTTAGGTTGTGCAGATCTTGTCATGCCAAACATGCATGATGTGGGTCTCCAAAAGTAGAGTATGTTGATGGAAGCCAATCTTCACTCTCTTGCGCAGGGACTCTAGTCTCCCTGTCCAAAATTGTGCGGCAGCCCTGGGTCTCTGCCAGTTCCAAGGACTCTTCTTCGGCGGTGGTGAGAGGATGCAGATCAGGAACTCCTCTGCCAGTCTGATCCATCTCCCCCCTGTTGCAGGCCCTCTTGCACTGCCAGAGGAAAGACGGAGATAGTAGACATTGGCAGAGAGATCAATATGATAGTTCTGCTAATGTCAACCCCTCGTCCCCTACTGGGGGATCTGATATCCCTCATGCTGACACACGCTGTCAGGAGTGTTAATGGGGGTGAGCTATGAAGGAAGGTGGCCTGTAGCCAAGATACAGCCATGCATTTGTCAGGAGGAGGTAATATCCTAGGCCCCTGCCATCGGCGTGGTCGTGCCATGTCATGTGATGTCATGGCATGACATGTCATGCATCATCCCGTGAAGTCACATGCACTCCCCAAAACGGAGAGTGATATGGAGCACTCACCTTGGCCAAATGCAGGAGGTCACTGACTCTCTTTTGTCACTGGATCCAGTTCCAGTGGGTGACCCCATGGCTTCTGACCTCCTCAGCGATCTCCATCCAAGCTTGCTTGGTCAGGAGAGAGGATCTTTTCTTGCCATCGCCAGGGAAGAGAACCTCCAGCCTTCACTTGTAGTCTGAGGAGAATCTGCAGGGAGGCATCACTGAACCACAGGGCCACCCTGTGTCTTGCCTTGGCCATCCTGTGCTGTCATTCTCAGGGGATTGGAGGGCCAGGAACATGTCCAGCAAGATCCTGAGAAGTCTTGACAGGATGGATGTGGAAAGAATGTTTCCCCTTGTGGGAGAATCTAGAACTAGGGGTCACTATACAAAAATAAGGGGTCGCCCATTTAAGACCCTCTCAGAGGGGTCATAGAGTCATAGAGTTATACAGCACAGAAACATGCCCTTTGGTCCATCGTGTCTGTGCCGGCCATCAGGCACCTAACTATTATAATCCCATTTTCCAATACTTGGCCCATAGCCTTGTATGCTATGACGTTTCAAGTGCTCATCTAAATACTTCTTAAATGTTGTGATGGTTGCTGCCTCTACCATCCCTTCAGGCAGTGTGTTCCAGATTCCAACCACACTCTGGGTGAAAATATTTTTCCTCAAATCCCCTCTAAACCTCCTGCCCCTTAACTTAAATCTATTCCCCCTGGTTATTGACACCTCTGCTAAGGGAAAAATGTTCTTCCTATCGACGCTATGTATGCCCTTCATAATTTTGTACACCTCAATCAGGTCTCCCCTCAGCCTTCTCTGCTCGAAGGAAAACAATCCTAACCTATCCAGTCTCCTTTCATAGCTGAAATGCTCCAGCCCAGGCAACATCCTGGTGAATCTCCTCTGCACGCTCTCCAGTGCAATCACATCCTTCCTATAGTGTGGCGACCAGAAATATACACAGTACTCCAGCTGTGGCCTAAGTAGCATTTTATACAGCTGCATCATAACCTCCCTGCTCTTATATTCTATGCCTCGGCTAATAAAGACAAGTATCCCATATGCCTTCCTAACCACCTTATCTACCTATGCTGCTGCCTTCAGTGATCTATGGACAAGTATGCCAAGGTCCCTCCGACCCTCTGTACTTCCTCGGGTCCTACCATCCATTGTATATTCCCTCACCTTGTTAGTCCTCCCAAAATGTATCACCTCACACTTCTCAGGATTAAATTCCATTTGCCACTGCTGTGCTCATCTTACCAGCCCATCTATATTGCCCTATAATCGAAGGCTTTCCTCCTCACTATTTATAACACCACCAATTTTCATGTCATCTGACCATACCTCCTATATTCAGGTCTAAATCATTAATGTACAGTACAAACAGCAAGGGTCCCAGCACCAATCCCTGTGGTACACCACTGGTCACAGGCTTCCAATCGCAAAAACAACCCTCGAACATCACCCTCTGCCTCCTGCCACTAAGCCAATTTTGGATCCAATTTGCCAAATTGCCCTGGATCCCATGGGCTTTTATCTTCTTGACCAATCTCCCATGCGGGACCTTATCAAAAGCCTTACTAAAGTCCATGTAGACTACATCAACTGCTTTACCCACATCTACACATCTAGTCACCTCCTCGAAAAATTCAATCAAATTTGTTGGACATGATGTCCCCCTGACAAAGCCATGCTAACTATCCTTGATTAATCCCTGCCTCTCCAAGTGGAGATTAATCCTGTCCCTCAGAATTTTTTCCAGTAGTTTCCCTACCACTGATGTTAGACTCACCGGCCTGTAATTACCTGGTTTATCCCTGCTACCATTCTTGAATAATGGTACCACATTCGTTGTCCTCCAGTCCTCTGGCACTTCTCCTGTGGCTAGAGAGGATTTGAAAATATGTGTCAGAGCCCCTGCAATCTCCTCCCTTGCCTCACATAGCAGCCTGGGATACATCTCATCTGGGCCTGGGGACTTATCCACTTTTAAGCCTGCTAAAACCGCTAATACATCCTCCCTTTCAATGCTAATTTGTTCAAGTATATCACAATCCCCCTCCCTGATCTCTACACCGACATCGTCCTTCTCCATAGTGTGAGTCTTTGGAGCTCTGTTCTTCAAAAGGCTGTCGAAGCAGAGTCTTTGAATATTTTTAAGGCAGAGTTAGATAGGTTCTTGATAAGCTGGGGGGTGAAAGGCTATCGGGGGTAGGTGGGAATGTGGAGTTAAGGTTAAAATCAGATCAGCCATGATCGAGGGACCGAAGGCCTACTTCTGCTCCTAATTCGTATGTTCCTATGTAACATTTTCAGCTGCACAAATCTGCTGATGACTCTAAGGCAGGAGTGAATGCAGGGCTGGCAGCCTTTTAAATATGGTGCCAGCAACTGCACCAGAGTTATCTGACACCACAATTGGCGACTCGCATCCCAGCCCCCGCCATGTAACTGGGTGGGGGGGCCCGGGTCTTTTCCAGGCAAATTGGCGGCCTGCTTCGTGATCCTGGTGGGGCGAACGCCCACGTGACGGACAGGAACAGCACCCATTTCTGGGCAGGCTCATTAAATTCAGCCAGGATTGCAGCAGTTCAAGAAGGCAGCTCACCACCACCTTCTCAAGGGCAATTCGGGATGGGCAATAAATGTTGTCCTAGCCAGATGCTCACATCCCATGAATAAAAAAAGTGTATTTGCCTTCATTTCAATCTTTAAAGAAACATTTATAAGAAACTAAGTTGTTACTATTTACAGAATTAATTAACATTACCTTTCAATACGTAAAATACATGGAAATTAGAATTACCTTTACAAAACTAATATTTTTCTGTGCCCACATGTGCACATTTGCATGTGTAATTTTTGGCATGTTAATCAGAATAGTTATGCTAATTATGATATGAGATGCAAATGATGAAGGTACTTGACTAAAATAAGAACATCTGTGCTCTCCAGTGTATAACAGAATAATAGTGAGCAAAAGTAGCTAAATACAAGAATTGATCAGAAATTATAGTCTATGGATAGCGGAAAACATCAAAATATATCTTTGTTATATAAAAAGCAGGCATCCAAGTCGAGGAAGCATAAATAACATAGGAATAGAAACCACCTTAAGTTTGGCTGATTGTACCGCAGTTATTCAACTTTGAATTCTCATGGATTGTCCTTATATAGTCCAAGCTACATCTATCTATATTGTTTGTAAACAAGTAACTCACATTACAGATATTTTCAGTAAGTTTGATGTGCGATGAGCTTTGCGCCTGTGTAAGCAGCACATGATTGTTCTTCTGACGTTGACCCTAATTTCATACGTATTGTGAGCTCTTGATATCCATTGAGCTTCATGTCAAGTCTGACACTAAGAAAGCTGCCAAGGTAAGACGAGCCAACAGTACCACATATTAGGTTATCAGCATGCTGCCCAGCATTGACTGTCAATTTAATAATCATATATTGCTGAGCCATGAAATGATATGAGAGAACCTTAAAGCTATTTAATCATTTACTATTCTTGCCCATACTCAACTTGACACACATTCAAACTGCAACTTACAACTGAAATCCTTGATGCACTTACATATTATAAGGTTTCGCATAGCAAATCAATGCAACAAAACCAGCTGTCTAAGACATGGTTAAGCATTTATTGATGTACAGGGTGGCCTGTAATTTGGGCACATGCCAGTCACTATATGTATTCCTTATGTCACCTGAATCCCTGCATGTGAGATCCAGATGGTTTTTTGGTGACCTGGGACATTGGACATAGGGTGATGCAGTGGTTAGCACCGCAGCCTCACAGCTCCAGCGACCTGGGTTCGGTTTTGGGTACTGCTTGTGCGGAGTTTGCAAGTTCTCCCTGTGACCACATGGGTTTCCACTGGGTGCTCTGGTTTCCTCCCACAGCCAAAGACTTGCAGGGTGACAGGTATGTTGGCCATTGTAAATTGCCCCTAGTGTAGGTAGGTGGTAGGAGAATTGTGGGGATGTGGTATGGGATTAATGTAGGATTAGTATAAATGGGTGGTTGATGGTTGGCACAGACTTGGTGGGCTAAAGGGCCTGTTTCAGTGCTGTATCTCTCTATGACTCTAATGCACAAACACACTGGGAGCTGAGGCAGAGTTGGGAGTGATTGCTTGTGGAAAACTAGGAAGTAAGTGTAGCACGTCTGTCAGTGACTTTTTAACTGAGCCACCTCACTATCATTTTACTTCCTGATTTTACATTTAATTAATGACAGCAGACGTGATGCCAATCTGCATGACGTGATTTCAATGCCAATATTTAGAGGGGCGCTCCAAACAACCGAGTTGAAGACATTTCGAGCTGGGATGGAAAGCCACAGCCCAGGTATGGAGTTGATAATGGCAAAGGCTGCATCCAGCTTCAATGACACATCCCTGGATGTGCTGTTGAGAGTTGTAAAGGCCCAGAGGGAGATACTGGTCCCTACTGACAGGAAGAACAAGCTGGCAGGTGACACACAGAAGGTTTGGTTTGTGGTTGCCAAGGAGATCAGCAGGTGTGTGGTACCACGCTCGTGGATTCAATGTAAACAATGGTTTAATGACCTGAGCAGGGCAGGAAATGCAAGTACACTGTAACATTCACTGACATCATGATGCGTGTATCACCATAAACTCTAGTTTATGCCTAGTGCAGCACATCACTCCTCACACGAACTTACCTTACAGGTGCAGACATCCTTCTCTGTCTATGCATTTTCCTCACATTCCCACCTGACCATTCACCACTGACACACTCATCCTTATGCAATGTCTTTCCCTCATAATCACCCTCAACAAATGCTCTTCATCCATCAGATGAACACGTGCCATTACTCTCACCCATTTAAGATCTCACATTGTAGATTTGCCATTGTAAATCTCTGGAAGAAACACACGGCACGACCTTCTGGACTGTTGCTGTAAACTGAAACTCCCTCTCATGGCACACTGCACATGCTACACCAAGCATATACGGTGGCCTCAAATGAACAATACACTACATATCAAATGAACAGTACACTATATTCCTCCTTTCTTGGTAAATGAGAGTTTCAAGTATAAAACGCTAGTTAGGCCACAGCTGGAGTGCTGTGTACAGTTCTGGTCACCATACTATAGGAAGGATGTGATTACACTGGAGAAGGTGCAGAGGAGATTCACCAGGATGTTGCCTGGACTGGAGCATTTCAGCTATGAAGAGAGACTGGATAGGCTAGGGTTGTTTTCCTTAGAACAGAGAAGGCTGAGGAGGGACATGATTGAGGTATACAAAATTATGAGGGGCATTGATAGGAGAGATAGGAAGAAACTTTTTCCCTTAGCGGAGGGGTCAATAACCAGGAAGCATAGATTTAAGATAAAGGGCAGGAGGTTCAGAGGGGATTTGAGGAAAAGATTTTCACCCACAGGGTGGTTGGAATCTGGAACACACTGCCTGAAGGGGTGATAGAGGCAGGAACCCTCACAACATTTAAGAAGTATTTAGATGAGCATTTGAAATGCCATAGCATACAAGGCTACAGGCCAAGTGCTGGAAAATGGGATTAGAATACATAGGTGCATAACGGCCAGCACAGAAACGATGGGCTGAAGGGCCTATTTCTGTGCTGTATAACTCTATGACTCTATGACTCAATCGTTTGCTTACATTACTTCATCTGTAACATAATTGCTTAGGTATGGCAGATGTTTCTGCTCACAAGTCGGATATTGATGTGTGACATCTGGTGTTGTCTCATTTAACTCGTGCTTCATATGAAGTGTTGATGTCTGGATCGGACACAACACTTGTGGATGATGTTTGCAGCATTGTGAAGAACAATACGTTTCGTGTAATGATTTGTGAACCACGCTTAGCAGTGATCAGTGATCCTTTTGTGTTGGTCACAACAAATGGCTGGATGTCAAGGGGGTTGTCAGCTTTCCAACATTATCATCACATTTTACAAGGAGTTTGTCTCCTGGCTTTAGCGATGTACTTCTGAATTTCATGTTTCGCTCTGCATTTACTTTCACGCGATCTTTCTGTCCCCGATCGCACTCGCGTCCGAGTTGGCTTTGCGATGTAGCTCAGGAAGACATGTTCACAGAAGATGTGTGCAAAGATGAGCAAAGCTAGAGGCTTTCCAGTGTTTGAGTGAGGAGTCACTGTAATTGCAAAGAAAACAATACCGCTCCTGCTTCCAGGACTTGCTCTCAGCAGCAGCTGTACAGGTCATCTTTCTCAAGCTCTTGGTCAATAGAGTGTGATTTTTCGGTGAGTAAAGCCCAGGTAGTTTGTTAATTTGCTGAACTCATTGTTGTTGAATAGAAATCCATTGTTGCTTCTCACTGTTTGATGAGCTCCAAACAAAGTAGAAATCTGGTCAAGATTTGGGACGACTGCTTTCACTGAGGTCGACGTAACTATTTCTACAACTAGGAATCTACTGTAGTTGTCAGTGACAACAAGCAAGTGTTCATCATTGGGCAAGTCTGCAAAGTGGCGGCACAGTGGCGCAGTGGTTAGCACTGCAGCCTCACAGCTCCAGGGACCCGGGTTCGATTCTGGGTACTGCCTGTGCGGAGTTTGCAAGTTCTCCCTGTGTCTGCGTGGGTTTTCTCCGGGTGCTCCGGTTTCCTCCCACAAGCCAAAAGACTTGCAGGTTGGTAGGTAAATTGGCCATTATAAATTGCCCCTAGTATAGGTAGGTGATAGGGAAATATAGGGACAGGTGGGGATGTGGTAGGAATATGGGATTAGTGTAGGATTAGTATAAATGGGTGGTTGATGGTCGGCACAGACTCGGTGGGCTGAAGGGCCTGTTTCAGTGCTGTATCTCTAAACTAAACTAAAGTCCACATTAACTTCAATCCATGGGCCTTCAAGTAGCTCAGACATGTTGAGTGGCTCCTGAAGATTTGACATTATGGCTGTTTGACATGGCAAACACTGATTGATTTTGTGCTCCACCACGCAGACAATTCCCGAGAACCATACTTTTTCCTGAAGAAGTTGCTTGGTTTTGACAATTAGCCGGTGACCCTCAGGTGCTATTTCTACAACACATTCTCTCAATGACTGTGGAATGACAATGCACACAGTTGCCGTATAACACAAGAAGTGGTTTCAACTGTGAGTTCATTTGGAACATTGTGAAGACCTTGTACTGTGCAAGCGATTTCATTTGTAGACGGTCTCTCAATCATGTCTTTCTTGTTTTGTGATTCCATAACTGTCGTACATAGCTGCAAAGCTTCATTTTGTTTTGTTGTCACTTTGATGTCAGTTAATTTTAGCGATTTTGGCACTGTGTTTACGCTCACATAGTTAAGATGTTGTTCACCAGTCTGTTCTTCACAGAATCACAGAATTGTTACAATGCAGAAGGAGGCCATTCGGCCCATCATGTTTGCACGGGCTCTCCGAATAAGAAATTCACCTAGCGCCACTCCGCTGCCTTCTCCCCGCAACCCTGCACATTCTTCCTTTTCATATAACTGTCTAATTCCCTTTTGAATTCTTCAATTAAACCTGCCTCCACCACATTCTCAGGCAGCTCATTCCAGACCTTAACCACGCTCTGCACGAAAATGTTTTATCTCATGTTGCTTTTGTTTCTTTTACCAATCACTTTAAATCTGTGCCCTCTCGTTCTTGATCCTTTCACGAGTGGGAACAGTTTCTCTCCAGCTACTCTGTCCAAACCCCTCATGATTTTGAATAGCTCTATCAAATCTCATCTCAGCCTTCTCTTCTCCAAGGAAAACAGTCCCAACTTCACCAATTTATCTTCATAACTGAAGTTCTTCATTCCTGGAACAATTCTCATGAATCTTTTCTGCACCCTGTCTAATGCCTTCACGTCCTTCCTAAAGTGCGGCACTGAAAACTGGATTCAATACTCCAGCTGAGGCCAAACTAGTGTTTTATACAAGTTCAACTTAACCTCCTTGCTCTTGTATTCTATGCCTCTATGAATAAAGCCCAGTATCATGAAGGTGCTGCCATTATTAATATTTTTTAAGGACTTGTTTAAAAGATTGTAAAAATTGGTACATTTGGAAGACTGAGGAGATGCCTGGATTTGTTTTTTTTAGAGTTACTGGATGGACACTTTGAATTTAAAATCAACACTTACTGGAAGAGACAATAAAACAAGGAGTCTTGCTGGCTATTGGAGTTATTTACAGAGAAGTCACATGTCTAGATTTATGGTTGTCAGGAGTTTTGGCTTTTTGATTTGGCTTGGACTGTTTGAATGTTCAGTTGGTGTGTAGCTTCTAAGAGAGAAGCCACCCAACTCATACTTTTTCCACCAGTTTTGGAAAATCTGCTGAGAATGCACTGTGATAGTTGATACCACTGATGCGGTAATTCTCCTGAAAAGCCTGCAAGACTACTCCTCGACGTCTCCTGAACAGAACTGCTCCAGAAAGATCCTAGTGACAGCTGTCTACGTGTACCTGGATACCAAACCAAAGGTCATCTGGAACATTCCATATCTTATAATTTTTCCTCAAGAATTGACAATAACTTGTCCAATGTATTTTTTAAAAGTTGATCTCTGCAGAGCCAGTTTTTTTCATTTTTCTTCATTTTCTTTCTTTAACTGGTGTGATGCACGTGCGTGTTAGGTTTTTTAGAAGGGTATATATTTATACTTTCATGTTTCAGACTGTGTTAATAAGCTTTGCGTCTCTATTGAATAAGTTTTCCTTTATAATAAATCAATAATTTTGTTGTTCATTAAAGAAACCTGGTTGGCAGATTTTTTAATCCTGAAACTAATACAAATAAAGTATATAATTGGCCGTATGGGTAACTGGGTAAAACATTTAAACATACATTGTGACCAGTGGAGTAGTGGAACTAGAGACAGTGCATTCCTCCAACGTCGGTCGTAACACCAGGATATTGTATGCTTTATTAACCATGCTCTCAATCTGTCCTGCCACCTTCAATGACTTATGCACAAATACACCCAGGTCCCTCTGTTCTTGTACCCCCTTTAGAATTGTACCCTTTATTTTATATTGTCTCTCCATGCTTTTCCTACCAAAATATATCACTTCACATTTCTCTACATTGAACTTCATCTGCCACTTGTCCGCCCATTCCACCAACTTGTCTATGTCCTTCTGAAGTTCTACACTATCCTCCTCACAGTTCACAATGTTTCCAAGTTTCGTATCATCCACAAACTTTGAAATTGTGCCTTGTACACCAAGGTCCAGGTCATTAATATATATCAAGAAAAGAAAGAGTCTGACCATGGGGAACTCCACTACAAACCTTCCTCCAGCCTGAAAAACATCCATTAACCACTACTCTCTGTTTCCTGTCGCTCAGCCAATTTCGTAGCCATATAGCTACTGTCCTTTTTATTCCATGAGCTATAACTTTGCTCACAAGTCTGTTTTGTGGCACTGTATCAAATGCCTTTGAAAGTCCATGTACACCACATCAACAGCATTGCCCTCATCAACCCTCTCTGTTACCTCCTCAAAAAACACCAGCAAATTAGTTAAATATGATTTTCCCTTACGAAATCCATGCTGGCTTTCTTTAATTAACCCACATTTGTCCATGTGACAATTAATTTTGTCCTGAATTAATCTTTCTACAAGTTTCCCCACCATCGAAGTTAAACAAAAAGAACTTTGCTTCTAATTTCCACCCTTCTCTCACCTTTACATGGTCCATCTCTGACACTTCTTTTCCCTTCCTCGACTTCTCTATCTCCATCTCTGGGCATAGGGCTGTCTACTAATATCCATTATAAGCCACCCGACTCCCACAGCTACCTCAACTACACTTCTTCACACCCTACCTCCTGTAAGGACTCCATTCCATTCTCCCAGTTTCTCTGTCTCTGATGCATCTGCTCTGATGATGCAACCTTTCATGACGGCACTTCTGATATGTCTTCCTTTTTCCTCAACTGAGGATTCCACCCCCGTGGTTGACAGAGCCCTCAACTGTGTCCAGCCCATTTCCCGCACCTCTACCCTCACCCCTTCCCCTCCCTCCCAGAACCGCGACAGGGTTCCCCTTGTCCTCACTTTCCACCCCATCAGCCTCCAGATCCAAAGGATCATCCTCCGCTATTTCTGCCACCTCCAGTGTGATGCCACTATGAAACGCATCTTCCCCTCCCTTCCCCTGTCAGCATTCCAAAGGGATCATTCCCTCCATGACACCCTGGTCCACTCCTCCATTACCCCCACCACCTCGTCCCCTTCCCATGGCACCTTCCCCTGCAATCGCAGGAGGTGTAATACCTGCCCATTTACCTCCTCTCTCCTCACTATCCCAGGCCCCAAACACTCCTTTCAGGTGAAGCAACGATTTATTTGTACTTCTTTCAATGTAGTATATGTATTTGCTGCTCACAATGTGGTCTCCTCTACATTGGGGAGACCAAACGCAGACTGGGTGACCGCTTTGCAGAACACCTCCGCCCAGTCCACAAGCAGGACCCCGAGCTTCCGGTTGCTTGCCATTTTAACACATCCCCCCTGCTCTCATGCTCACATTTCTGTCCTGGGATTGCTGCAGTGTTCCACTGAACATCAACGCAAGCTCGAGGAACAGCAACTCATTTACCGATTAGGCACACTACAGCCTGCCGGACTGAACATCGAGTTCAATAATTTCAGAGCACGACGGGCCCCCCATTTTACTTGTATTTTTAGTTTTTTTTTTCTTTTTCCTTTTTTATATATTTTTTGTGTTTATTTTATTTTATTTTATTTCATCTTAGTTTGTTCAGTTTGCTTACCCGCTTTTTTTAATGTTTGTACTTGCGGCTGTTCAATTTTCAGTCCATTAACACCCTATCTGTACTAATGCTTTGTCTTTCAACCCACCATTAACATATTGTTTGCCTTTGCTCCATGACCTTCTGGTTAGCTATTCTGTGACCTTGCCCTATCTACACCTTCTCTTTTGTTATCTCTTGCCCCACCCCCGCTTTACTTGCTTATAACCTTTTACATTTCTAATATTTGCCAGTTCTGAAGAAGGGTCACTGACCTGAAACATTAACACTGCTTCTCTCTCCACAGATGCTGCCAGACCTGCTGAGTATTTCCAGCATTTCTTGTTTTCATATCAAAGTTAAACTGACTGGCCTGTAGTTGCTGGGCTTATCTGTATATCCTTTCTTGAACAAGAGTGTAACATTTGCAATTCTCCAGTCCTCTGGCACCATCCCCGAGTCTAAGGAAGATTGAAAAATTATAGCCAGTGCCTCCACAATTTCCACTCTCACTTCCCTCAGTATCCTTGGATGCATCTCATCCGGTCCTGGTGCCTTATCCACTTTAAGTACAGACAGCCTATCCAATATCTCTTCCTTATCAATTTTAAACCCTTCTAGTATCTGAATTACCTCCTCTTTCACCATTGCCTGGGTTGCATCTTCTTCCTTGGTAAAGACTGATGCAAAGTATTCATTTAATACCTCAGCTATACTCTCTGCATCCATGTGCAAATCCCCTTGTTGCTCACTAATCGGCCCAACTCCACCTTTTACCACCCTTTTACTATTTATATGTCTATTGAAAACTTGGGGATTCCCTTTTATGTTAGCTGCCAGTCTCTGTTCATATGCTGTTTTTGTTTTTCTTATTTGTGTAATCACCTCCCCTCTGAACCTTCTATATTCAGCCTGGTTCTCGATAGTATTCTCTACCTGGCATCTTTCATAAGCACACTTTTTCTTCTTTAATTTAATCTCTATCCCTTTTGTCATCCAGAGAGCTCTGGATTTCTTTGCCGTACCTTTCCCCCTCAAGGGAACATACTTTGACTGTGCCTGAACTATCTCTTCTTTGAAGGTAGCCCATTGTTCAGCTACTGTTTTTCCTGCCAACCTTTGACCCCAGATCTGTTCTTACCCCATTGAAGTTGGCCTTACCCCAGTTAATTATTCTTACTCTGGATCGTTCTTTGTCCTTTTCCATAGTCAGCCTAAACTTTATGATACAACCATCACTGTCCCCTAAATGCTCTCCTACTGATACTTGATCCACTTGTCCCACCTCATTTGCAAGAACCAAGTCTAGCAGTGCCTCCTTTCTCATTGGACTAGAAACATACTGCTGTAGAAAATTTTCCTGAACACACTCTAGGAACTCTTCCCCCTCCCTGCCCTTTAAACTACTACTATCCCAGTCTCTGTTTGGATATTTAAAGTCCCCCATTATAACTGCTCGATAATTTTTGCACCCCTCTGTAATTTCCTTTCAAATTTGTTCATCTACATCCTTCCCACTAGTTGGTGGCCTATAGACAACACCAAAACAATGTAATTGCACCTTTTATGTTCCTTAGCTCTAGTCAAATTGATTGTGTCCTCAACCCCTCTGGGACATCCTTTTTCTCCAGCACTGCAATGGTCTCCTTAATCAATACCGCCACCCCTCCCCCTTTTTTCCCTATTCTATCTTTCCTGAACACCTTGTAACCAGGAATATTTCATACCCAGTCTTGCCCTTCTTTGAGCCAGGTCTCTGTTATAGCCACAACATCATATTTTCACATGTCAATCTGTGCTTGTAACTCACCAATCTTATTTATAACTCTCCATGCATTCACATAAATGCAGGTTAACCCTGATTTAGACTTTATTACTTTCTCCCTTACTATGACCCCACATAATAACTTATTATTGCCTTCTCTAGTGCTTTCTGTCTCTGCCAGTATTCTGTGCACCTTGGTATTTCTCTCTGACCTTTCCTCCCCATTCCCACACCCCTGCCAAGTTAGTTTAAACGTTCCCCAATAGCATTAGTAAGTCGCCCCACTAGGAAATTTGTACCAGCTCTGTTCAGGTGCAACCTGTCCTGCCTGTACAGGTCCCACCTTCTCCAGAACTGGTCCCAGCATCCCGAGAATCTAAAGCCCTCCCTCCTGCACCATCTTTCCAGCCATGCATTCATCTGCGCTATCTTCCTATTTCTATACTCACTTGCGTGTGGTACTCTGAGTAATCCGGAGATTACTACCATCCTGCTTGCTAATTTCTTACCTAGCTCACTAAACACTTTCTGCAGGACCACATCCCTCCTCCTGCCTATGTCATTTTTACCAATGTGAACCACGACTGCTGGCTCTTCACCCTCCCCTCCCAGGATGCTCTGCAGCCGCTCAGTGACATCCTTGACCCTGGTACCAGGGAGGCAGCACATCATCCTGGATTCATGTCTGCAGCCACAGAAATGTCTATGTGTTTCCCTGACTATGTAATCTCCTATCACTATCGTTCCTCCAGTATTCTTTGTGCTCCCCTTTGCAGCTGAGCCACCAGTGGTGCCATGGCCTTGGCTCTGGCTGCACTCCCCAGATGAACAATCACCATCCTCAGTATTCAGAATTGAGTACTGGTTGCAGAGTGATATGCATTCAGGGGTCTCCTGCACTACTTGTCTGTTTCTTCTTGACTGTCTGGTGGTCACCCATTCCCTCTCTCCCCACATACTCTTAAGATGCAGAGTGACCGCATCTATAAACATGGTTTCCACAAAGCTTTCATTCTTACAAATGGACCCCAGTATTACTAGCTACTGCTCAAGATCCAAAACCCGGAGCTCAAGACGCTGCAACTGACGAAACTTCCTGCACATATTGTTATCCAGGATACGAGAAGCATCCTGGAGTTGCCACATAGCACAGGACTTGCACTCTAGAGATTGGAGCAGCCCTGCCATTCCTTATATGTTAGTTAATAACCTTGCTACTGCTAATAAATCTTTACCAATACTAATAAACCTTACTAATGTTAATAAACCTTATTAATACTGATAAACCCTACTAATACATAAAACATCTTAGTAACAAAACTTACCTTACAAAAAGATTAAACATATCAATTAATTCCCTAGTTTAGATAACTAGGAAATACTCACCAGCCAAGCTCCTACCTGCTTCCCTGTGATGTCACACCTCGAATTTTCTTTCCGAACGTTCGCTCTGAAACTCCAGACTGGCAGCGGTTAATGCTGCTTCTCTCTCGCTGTTTCCCGCTCTCCCGGTGAACTCTCGCTCTCTCTCTCTCTCTTCTGGACTCCTTATGGCCCGCTCCTCTCTTGCTGTTTCCGACTCCCTCGGTGAACTCTTTGCGACTATTAGGTCTGATTGTTGGCAAAATATGGAGTGAGAGGTAATCCGTTGGGTTAAGCTTGCCTGGCTGATACTCAACACAGAACTCGTACTCCTGTAGTTTGAGTATCCAATGATCTATTCAAGTAGGTGGGTTGCTATGTGGATTGTTGAACAGGTTCACTGGTGGCCTATAATCGGTTATCACTTCAAATCCACTTCCATACAAGTAGAGATGAAAGTCTAGGATGCTCCATGTAATTGAGAGTGCTTCTCTGTTTGCAAATATCATTGTTCTATGGGCATTAATGATCTGCTTGCCATCGCAATGACTGATGAGTGACCTGCTTTGTCTTCCTACATGAGAACTGCATCTAAGCCAACCCAGTTCACATCCATGACTAGCTGGGTGATTTTTTCAGGGTTTAAGGGGGCATTTCTGCAACTTGCTGACAACTGTTGCTTGATCTGATGTATAGTCTGTTTGTGCAATTTAGTCCACTCCCACTTGGTGATCTGTTTTGTCAGATCATATAGAGGGCAGACAGCGTAGCGAGGCCAGGAATGAAATGACTCCTGTATGTGTTGAGCCCAAGCAGACTCCAGGCTTCATGCATGTTTATAGGATTTGCTGCATTTGCAATGGCATTGACTTTCCATGAATCAGGTGATACTGCTTCACGGCTGAATACATGACTGAAGAATTCAAATCTGCTTTCATTGAATGGGCACTTGTCTTTGTTCAGGGTGAGGTTGCATTTTCTGAGACATTGTAGGCATGCAAGTAGGCATTTCTCAAGTTCACTTTCAGTGCAACTGTAGATGAGAATGTCATTGCTGATATTCAGAATGCCATCAAATCCCTGCAGTGCAGACTGAATCATGTACTGGAATATCTCAGCTTCTGAGTTGACTCCAAAGTTGAGCCTCTTGCATCGAAAGGGCCTGATGTGAGTGGAGAATACTGTAAGTTACCTCGATTCTTCTGCAAGCTCGATTTGATGGTAGCGTGCACTGAGATCTAGTTTAACAAAACCTTTGGCATCATTCACTTTCTCTATGATATCGTCAATTGTTGGTGTCAAATGTCTTTCTCAGTGTATTGCTTCGATTGCTAACCGCATATCGATGCAGATTCTGATCTTGTTCTCACTCTTGGCTTTCTTTACGATTTATATGGGTGAAATCCAAGGGGTGGTTTCATCCCCAACATTCTCAATGATGTCAAGGCCGAGTAACCACTGAAGTTCCTTCTCTGTCTGTTTTCTGACATGGACCAGTATTTGTTTATATTGACGAAGGACTGGAAACACCTTTGGATCTATATGCAGCTTGCGTGTAGCACCCTTCAGTTTGCTGATCCCTGTGAAGCAGTCAGCATACAGTTCAAGAACATTGTTGGTATGCGTAGGAATTGCGTATGTGACTGCAATCACACGCAGATCTGTTGCTGTGTGGAAACTGATGAGCGTGTCACTTCCTCCAGATATGACAGAATTCATTCTGGTGCCTTTGAATGTGACTGGCATTTCAAAACATACCAAGAACTTTCAGTGGTTTGTCACTGTTGTGGGGAGGATTTTTGTATTCCTTGGTTTGAAAAGGATGGGGCAGTCCTGAAATTTGTTGTATCTTTTATCTTCCATAACATTGACAGCTATGAGAGCATCTACTTTCAAGCAACCATTGGTCACTGTCACACGTGGCTTGTTTCTTTGCCCAGAGAAGAGCACAAAGATATATTTAGGGTCATCTATTACTAGATTGGCTACATTCTCTCACATTTTTAGTGCTGTGCGTGTACGTGGCACCCTTTTGGTGGTATTGGTCTAAACAGTTGATTTTGCGGATGAGCAGCAAACATGAGCAAAATGGTTGAGTTTCCTTTGTGCTGTTTGCCAGCAGCAGGGCATACTGTCTGGTGTGGATAAGCACCACCACAGTGGAAGCATTGCTTGGACAAGTCATGATCCTGTTTGTGAGATTGTTGTTGTTGCTTTGCAGGTGGTTACCTGGCATATGAGTGGTGAACACTGTTCACAGGAGTTGAGCTTGAAGTGAACATCCATAATAACATACGAATTAGGAGAAGAAGTAGACCATTCAGGCCCTCAAGCCATTTGATAAGATCATGGATAATCTGAATGTGGCCTCAACTCCACTTTCTTGTCTGCCCTCCTTAACACTTGACTCCCTTGTCTATCAAATTCAACCTAATTCAGCCTTACATATATTCAATGACCCTGCATCTTCTGCTCTCTGAGAAAGCGAACTCCACGACCAACCACCCACAGAGAGACAAAAATGTCTCCTCATCTTCATCTTAAATGGGAGATCCCTTATTTTGAAACTGTGTTCCCTAGTTCTAGTCTCACCCATAAGAGGAAACATTCTTCCGGCATCCACTTTCAAGTCCCCTCAGGATCTTATATGTTTCAATAAGATCACCTTTCATTCTTCTAAACTCCAATGGGGATAGGCCCTACCTGTTCAACCTTTCCTCATAAGATAACCCCTTCATTTTGATTTTGAACAGATATAGCAACTCAAAACTGGGCATCCATGAGGCGCTGTGGGCCATCAGCAGCAGAATTGTATTCAACCACAATCTGTAACCTCATGGCCTGGCATATCCTCCACTATCCCCATCAATTGACCAACCCTGGTTCAATGAAGAAAGCAGGAGGGCATGCCAGAAGCAGCACCAGGCAGACCTCAAAATGAGGTGTCAGCCTGCTGAGGCTATAACACAGGACTATTTGCATGCCAAACAGCAAAAGCAGCATGTAATAGACAGAGCTAAGCAATACCACAACTAACGGATCAAATCTAAGCTCTGCAGTCCTGCCACATCCAGTTGTGAATGGTGGTGGACAATTAAACAACTAACTGGAGGAGGAGGCTCCACAAATATTCCCATCCTCAATGATGGGGGAGCCCAGCACATCACTGCAAAAGAGAAGCCTGAAGCATTTGAATCCATCTTCAGTCGGAAGTACCAAGCGGATGATCCATCTTGGCCTCCTCCTGAGGTTCCCAGCATCACAGATGCCAGTTTTCAACCAATCTAATTCAGTCCACATGCTATCAAGAAACAGCTGAAGGCACTGGATACTGCATGGCTATGGGCCCCGAGAACATTCCGGCAATAGTACTGAAGACTTGTGCTCCAGACCTAGCCAAGCTGTCCCAGTACAGCTACAACACTAGCATCTACTCGGCAATGTGGAAAATTGCCCAAGTATGTCCTGATCTGATCCAGCCAATTACCGCCCTATCAGTTTACTCCCAATCATCAGCAAAGTGATGGAAGGGGTCATCGACAGTGCCATCAAGCAGCACTTGCTAAGCAATAACCTGCTCAATGATGCTCAGTTTGGGTTCCACCAGGGCCACTCAGCTCCTGACCTCATTACAGCCTTGGTTCTAACACGAACAAAAGAGGTGAACTCAAGAGGTGAGGTGAGAGTGACTGCCCTTGACATCAATGCAACATTTGACTGAGTATGGCATCAAGGAGCCCTAGCAAAACTGGAGCCAATGGGAATCAGGGGGAAAACTCTCCACTGGTTGGAGTCGTACCTAGCACAAAGGAAGATGGTTGTGGTTGTTGGAGGTCAATCAACTCAGTTCCAGGACATTACTACGGGAGTTCCTCAGGGTAATATCCTAGGCCCAACCATCTTCAGCTGCTTCATCAATGACCTTCCCTCCATCATAAGGTCAGAAGTGGGGATGTTCACTGATGATTGCACAATGTTCAGCACCATTCGCGATTCCTCAGATACTGAAGCGGTCCGTGTCCATATGTAGCAAGGCCTGGACAACATCCAGGCTTGTGCTGATAAGTGGCAAGTAACATTCGTGCCACACAAGTGCCAGGCAATGACCATCTCCAACAAGAGCGAATCTAACCATCGCCCCTTGATGTTCAATGGCATTACAATTGCTGAATTCCCCACTATCAACTACCTGCAGGGGGGGGGTCACCATTGACCCGAAACTGAATTGGAGTAGCCATATAAATGCTCTGGCTACAACAGCAGGTCAGAGGCTGGAATTCTGCGGTTAGTAACTCACCTCCTGACTCCCAAATGCCTATCCACCATCTACAAGACACAAGTCAGGAGTGTGATGGAATACTCTCCACTTGCCTGGATGGGTGCAGCTCCAACAACAATCATGAAACTCAACACCATCCAGGATAAAGCAACTGCTTGATTGGCACCCCATCTACCACATTCAACATTCACTCCCTCCAGCACCAACGCACATTGGCAGCAGTGTGTACCATCTACAACAGGGTTGTCCAACATACAGCCTGCGGGCTAGAATCTGGCTCGCCAAATGTTTCCATCCGGCCTGTGGGTGTAAACTGTTCCTGGGGCCTTTCCTCATCCTCACCATAACTGGAGATTAGAAATGTCTCTTTGTCTTCTTACAGAGCTGTCTTCCAGCGGGTTCTCACTTTTTTTTTAAAAAGCCCGCTGGAAAACCCCGAGTCTGTTATGAAACAGATGTTCCTGATGTCAGCAGCTGTTGGCTTGAAACTGACAGCGCGATGTTTTTAAAAAGAAATGACCAAACACCTGCTGAGCGTCTGCTCTCTGCAACTGTGTAAGAGAGAGGGGGAGAAACAGAGGGGGAGGGGAAAACAGAGAGAGGGAGAGGAGGGGCAGAGAGAGAGAGGAGGAGACTGGGAGGGGAGGAGAGAGAAGAGGGGCAGAGTGGGGGGGGGGAGAGGGAGACAGACAGACAGATAGGGGGAGAGAGAGAGAGACAGAGAGGGGAGGGGGACGACAGAATCAAAGAGTCATTTACTTACGGCACAGAAGGAGGCCATTCTGTCCACTGAGCCCATGCTGGCTCTCCACAGAGCTATGCAGTCAGTTCCCCACTCCACGTAGCCATGCAAGTCTATTTCTCTCAGGTGGCCATCCAACTTCCTCTTGATGTCATTGATCGTCTCCACTTCCACCACCCTTGTGGGCAGCGAGTTCCCGGTCATTATCACCCACTGCGTAAAAAAGTGCTTCCTCATATTCTCCCTGCATCTTTTGCACAAAACTTTCAATCTGTGTCCCCTGGTCCTGGGGGGCGGTGGAAGGGAGGGGGGAGAGAACGAGACACACATAAACAGAGTGTGGGGTGAGGGGTTAGCGAGATCGAGGTCTTTCCTGAAAGATGGACCATCTATCCAGAATACTCTGCATCGTTATATCAAGTGTGCGGGAGAAACTGAGTACTTATACAAGCGAAAACAATGTCAGGTATGTCACTAAATCAGTTTTCGATATAGTGATGGGAAAGTAAGTCAATAAATTAGTCTTCTCATTTAAAGCTTCTGCACAAAAATGCACATCTGTTGTTGTTTTCATTAGTAAGATAAATTAATGCCTTTATTTTCGAAATTTGCTCACCCCTCCGCACCCCCGCACCTGCCCCCGGCCGAGCAAAAATTATAATGCGGCCTTCTGTCCAAAAAGGTTGGACAACCCTGATCTACAAGATGCACTGCAGCAACTCACCAAGGCTCCTTCGGCAGCACCTTCCAAACACATGATCTCTACCACAAGGTCAGCAGATGCATGGAAACACCACCACCTGCAAGATCCCCCCCAAGCCGTACACCATCCTGACTTGGAACTATATCGCCGTTCCATCACTGTTGTTGGGTCAAAATCCTGGAACTCCCTTCCTAACAACACTGTTGGTGCACCAACACCCAAGGACTACAGCGGTTCAAGAAGACAAGTCATCACCACCTTCTCAAAGGCAATTAGGGATGGGCAATAAATGCTGGCATAGCCAGTGACACCCACATCCCCCAAATGAATTTTAAAAATCATTCCAAAAATCAGTTGCGTGTACCTTCTCTGAACTGCTTCTAATGCAATTTTATCCTGTCTTAAGTGAGGAGAGCAAAACTGTACTTCAGATGTTGTCTCACTAACGCCCTGCACAGCTGTAGCAAAACTTCCCTACTTTTATATTCTACTCTCCTTACAATAAACAACAACATTCCATTTGTCTTCCTAATCACTTGCTGTACCTGCATACTAACCTTTTGTGATTATGTACCAGGGCACCCAGATCCCTCTGTACCTCTTGTTTAGCAGTTGCTATTGGCAGCCTCAACTTCAGCAGCTCTGGACTCTGAAAGGGATAAGTGATCTTGCTGACTCCAGCAGCTCTAACAACTTTCTGTCTTTCTTGAGAGCTTTTCTGCAACCTCCAGTTAAATGCATTTTGATTTCCCATTTGACGTATTCAACATCACCAAAGTCACATTTGGTTGCCAGTTGTCTCAATCATGTGCAATATTGATCAATTGTCTCATTTCCTGGTTGGTTCCCCACAAAATAATTGTTTCATATTTTGCATTATTCTTGGGCGTGAAACAAGTTGTTAGTGCATTTTTTACTGAGTCATAGTTGTCTTGCGCAAGCATGAGAGTCTCTAAAACAAGGCCTTTTTTCTCTTATCATCTGTGATTCCAAAACCCACCTTTGCTCCCTCGAATCGTCACAGCCACTTCTGCCAATGAGGGAACACAGATGAGGGCTTGGAGTGCACATCAAAATGTGATACTAACAGCATGGCCGTCGCCATCAGTGCAGCAATAGTGCGTGATCAAGGATCCAGGACAGCATTCCACAGGCACAATCACACAGACGTCATCAAAATTAATAATGGCAGGTGGAAGAAACAAATGCACATTTCATGGGGTGCGACAGTCCTACAATAAATTCTTCTCTAAGGTTTAAGCAGATCAAACTACTCTTGCATTGCCGTATGAGGCAAAATGGTTGTCCTGTATTAGCTGCACGATACAAGGCCTGCTGTGCACAAACCCCAACAATGTCCATATTTGACAATCTGCATTACCTGGAGTTCATGATAGAAAGCACAGCGAAATATACCTGGCTATAAAGTAAATGCTGATTCCGTCCTCATAGCCATTGTAAGATCTCATGTTGTAGATATGCTATTGTAAATCTCTGGAAGAAAGACATGGGTTCCAACCTCATCCTCGTCACCATTGTAAGATCTCACGTTGTAGATCTGCTATTGTAAATTTCTGGAAAAAAACACATGGCACTAACTTCTGGATTGCTGATGTAAACTGAAACTTTATTATTAACTCTACCTAGTGGCACACTGCACATGCTACACCAAGCATGTACAATGGCATCAGATGAACACTACATCACATATCAAATGAACAATAAATCAAAAATACACTACAACCCACAGGTTTCCTCTTTCCCTCCTTGCAGTAGAATAGAGCACAGAACAACATGGAGAGGTGGATACCTGGAAGTGGCCCTCCAGCCATCTCTCAATTGTCATCTGCAGAGGAGGAGGTACAGATACTCACTCTTCGGTGGGACCAGTTAGACAGAGAGTTGGGTTTGTTCACATGGTGACTCGCAATTCACAAGTGAGCAAGAGCAGAGAGTGCTGTCAGCAATGGAGAGCCCATGCCGTAGGGTGCAGGATGCTATAAGGCTATAAGCTCTTCTCAGATGGACACAGATGCTGTAGCTTGGGGGCCTCTGACAAAGCAGACATTTCTGGAGCAGCAGCAGATAATGTGTGATGTACAGGCACTGTGCACATTTGCAGAGATGGAAGGAGTGGATCACAAGCATGAGTGACATGATGTCACAGGCCTTGACAATAAAGTCTTCATCCATGTCTCCACCTGCATGCAGCATCGAATGCAGCAATCACACTTGTGTATGCGGCCCTTCACCAAAGGCATACACACAATGAGCTGAATTTTTATGGGCCTCCCTGAGATGGGTTTGGAGGCAGGGGGGCCCATAGAATTATGATGGGAGGTGGTGGGGGGTGGAGGGGGGCAGAGGGCCCATTGCCTCCCCATTGCAATGAAATTTGTTGGGGGCGGGAAGGCCGAAGATGGCCACTTAGGGGCTCTTCCTGCCGCCGCCGGGATTTAACCAGTGGCGGTGTGGAGGGGGGATGGTAGGGGAGGGTGCGCTCTGCTATGTGGGGAGGTCGCCCAGTAAAACAAAGCTTGAGAGGGTAGCCCATGGAAGGCCTCTGCCAGGAAAACCTGCACATCCATGAACTACCCTTGCCCTGCAGTAAATGCCCAGTAGCCACACACCCCCACCCCCCCCACCTCGCCAGGCCCTGCCAGTCTAACCCCAGCAATCCCGCCTCACTTACCTTGGAACCAGGCTCAAGCACTGGGCCAGGGTCCAAGGCCTCTTGCAGTACCGGCAGTGGCCACTGCTTCTGGTGGCACTGCCAATACTGCTGAGCTGCTGGCCCTGTGATTGGCCGACAGCTCTTGAAGGCGTGATCCCCATTTTTAAAGGGACGGGGATCCTGGGGCCAGGCTGTTAATTGGCCCAGCATCGTAGAATCACTACGGGGGGTCTCCAACTGGTCACAAATCATCCTGCAGCAGGGCGCATAAGTCGGTAACGGCCTCCCTGGAGAGCCGTAGTCTTCACTGACAATGTCACTCGGACGTTTGGAGGTAGCTGATGTGAGTCCTGTGGACTCTGTGGCAGTACGTGGGCCCTTCCTGGGCTGGCCAACTGCTGCTGCTGTCGTCTTGAAGCTTCAGGGACAGACGTAGCTGCCTCTTGGGACTACCTCTGTTGGAGGTGTCTCAACACATCAAAGGGATCCAAAAACACAGGGTGTATGAGCCCCATTGCAGGTGTTCTGGGTCCTTCGGATTGCTTCAGATGCAGAGACAAGCCTGCCTTGGCAACTATGCTTATCACTATTTGCTCATCTGAATACCTAATGTGCCTCTAGACTAAAGGTTACTGTTGGGCTACAATCTTTTCCAGCAGTATGAGACATCACACACATTACAACATCATTTATGGTACTCTCTAATGCCCCTGAAGCAGCCAACCTAGACCCTTGCAGAGCCACCCGATTACATAGAGCCCCCTTGCAAAGCCCCGCAAAACACACAATCCCCTTGCAGACCCTACATCAGCAGAGCAGCATTGGCCGTAGAACCCCCCACTTCCTCTATGCTGCAATGGTCAAGATACCTCCTGTCACAGCACCGAGTCCTCTTGCCTCGGTGCCACCAGCTTTTAACGGTTGCAAAGCTGAAGGCACGTGAGTGCCACATGCCATCCACAAAATCATGGTCCACTCATTAAATCAGGGAAAATTATATCTAAATTCATGTTAAACAACATTTCACCAATTCAAATTAGGTTTCTGTCGTGTCATGGCATCAATACCGCCATGATACTTCCCCACCTCTGATGAAATCGGATAACTATGGAATGATGCCAGGTTTCGGGGAGGCTGGCTCCGCAGCAATTGTCCAAGCCCCCCAACGCCATCGAACCCAGCTTAAACGGCAGCACAAAATTCAGCACAAAGTTTCTGATTTATATTTGAGCTATATAAATACTATTATTTGCACCCCTTTCCTCTTTTGCCCATTCTTGGTTGCTGCCTGGCAATTGGCCTTTTTCAGTGTGTGTGGTGATGAATTGATGCTGAGCAATGAGAAGCTGTTTGAAAGACTGCTTTGCATTAGTAGCAATGTTGGTTGGGGTGGGGTGGGGTGGAGCAGCAAACTTTTGCATGTTATTGTTAGATGGGTTAGATAAATGAACCTTACAACAATGAGGGCCTCCTGGGCAGTAATGTGCATCTCTGGTGGTGCTTTGCCCACATCAGGTTCCACCCACTTTCTCCTCCTCCTCCCCCTCCCCCTCCTCTGAATTATCAAAAGAGGCTCCATGCTCTGCACCTTCTTCCTCCTGCAGTTCCAAAACCCCCCTGCAGAGCACAGCAAACCACAGCCATTCTGGAGACGCCAGCTTGTGTGTACCAAAGGCCGCCTCCAGATCTGTCTGGGCACCTGAAGCGTTAAGTACAACATGTCGATGGCTTGTGTGCTTGCACTCTGGCAGTCAAAAGGCATTCATTTTAATGCCGTTGAGTCTCATTCCTCTGGGTTCTGAGAGGGTGTCATCAGCCACAGTTTAATTGGGTCTGCCTTGTCTCCGAGCAGAGAGCCGGTAAATCTGCTTCAAAGTGTGAAGAGATCAGAGAGGATGGACAGACACAGGACAAAAGCATTATGGTAGCTGCCTGAGAACCTTATGCCCACCAGCCTAAAAATCTTTGGTTGCACACCAGCTGCATATTGATGGAGTAGAAGCCTATACAGTTGATGGGTGAACTATGGGTGCCTTAAATGCCACATGTGTGCAGTCAATGACGCCATGCACCTATGGGAAGGCAGCTAGAGCCGCAAACCCAAGTGTCAACTCTTTCTGACTGGCATCATGGCAGGAAAAGTTGACATAATTGCCAGCCCTGGCAAACAAGCCATCAGTCACCTATCTTATTATTTTGTGAGCCACTGACTGTGAGGTCTGTAATATTCTGATGCTAGAAGTCTTAAAATATCTGAGAGATTGATGGTGACAAGAACAGGGGTTTTTTTACATGTTTCTAATATCTATGGCTTCTCCTTTCACTTTACATGAGGTTCCATACAAGTTCTGTTACATCACTTCCTGTGATGACACTCACAGACTATTTACACATTCTGCTCAATAACAATCCTATATTACATTATACTACATCTCCCCCCAAGTCTCTGACTTTTCTTCTCAGAATGTTAACCATTGTGGCATTTTTACAAGTCTGACATAACACGTTCTTCTCTCTTTAGAGGATGTCTGGGGTCTCAAATTTTTTAGCTCCTCCTTCTCATTCTTTTGTACTTTAGTAGAACTATCTGATGTCTCAAGTTCTTCACTCAGTTTGTCCTCTGGCTTGATGTTTGATTGCAGCTCTGTGGGTTCATCAAGATCTTGAGATGATTGTTCCTCTTGTATTTGCTGCTTCTTTAGTATCACCACCTTCTGTGAACTTATCCCTTGGTAAGTTTAGACAATGTGTGATAGTGGACATGGTGATTGTTCTATCACTTCTCCATACCTTCTCTGATCTCTAACCCAAACTGATCCTCCAGGTTGTATGTCTGTCAAGTTTTTGTTTCTGTGATGTCTTTCATAATTCTCAGATTGATTAGATCTTCCTCTATCCCCTCTCTCCTTCACTTTTACCAAATCTTCTGCCCTCACTTGTGGTTTAAGGGTTCTTGGAAGTACAGGAAGTTGTGTTCTCAGCCTTCTTCCCATCAACAATTCGCATGGGGCTAAACCTGAAGTGGTGTCACTTGATAATTTAGAAGTGCTAATTGAAAATCTTCATTCTTTTTTCATGAAGGTTTCACAGTCCTTACACCTCACTCTGCTTTGCCTTTTGCCTGAGGATAGCTCAGTGAACTTGTGATGTGAGTACAGCTATATACTTCTGTGAACTTTTTGAAACATTCATTAACGAATTGTGGCCCATTATCAGATATCACCATGTCTGGGATTCCATGCAGAGCAAAGATTTTTCTCAAGAATGTGATTCCAGCTTCTGAGCTCTGACCTTGTAGCTGCTTCACTTCAGCCCACTTCGAATAGTAATCAATAACAACTAAGAATATCTTATTCTTAGAACACAGAACATAGAACATTACAGCGCAGTACAGGCCCTTCGGCCCTCGATGTTGCGCCGACCTGTGAAACCATCTGACCTAAACTATTCCATTTTCATCCATATGTCTATCCAATGACCACTTAAATGCCTTTAAAGTTGGCGAGTCTACCACTGTTGCAGGCAGGGCGTTCCACGCCCCTACTACTCTCTCAGTGAAGAAACTACCTCTGACATCTGTCCTATATCTATCACCCTTCAACTTAAAGCTATGTCCCCTCGTGTTTGCCATCACCATCCGAGGAAAATGACTCTCACTATCCACCCTATCTAACCCTCTGATTATCTTATATGTCTCTATTAAGTCACCTCTCCTCCTCCTTAACAAAAACAACCTCAAGTCCCTCAGCCTTTCCTCGTAAGACCTTCCCTCCATACCAGGCAACATCCTAGTAAATCTCCTCTGCACCCTTTCCAAAGCTTCCACATCCTTCCTATAATGCGATGACCAGAACTGCCTGCAATACTCCAGGTGCGGTCTCACCAGAGTTTTGTACAGCTGCAGCATGACCTCATGACTCCGAAACTCGATCCCCCTACTAATAAAAGCTAACACACCATATGCCTTCTTAACAGCCCTATTAACCTGGGTAGCAACCTTCAGGGATTTATGTACCTGGACACCAAGATCTCTCTGTTCATCTACACTACCAAGAATCTTCCCATTAGCCCAGTATTCTGCATTCCTGTTACTCCTTCCAAAGTGAATCACCTCACACTTTTCCGCATTAAACTCCATTTGCCATCTCTCAGCCCAGCTCTGCAGCCTATCTATGTCCCTCTGTAACCTACAACATCCTTCGGCACTATCCACAACTCCACCGACCTTCGTGTCATCCGCAAATTTACTAACACACCCTTCTACACCCTCATCCAGGTCATTTATAAAAATGACAAACAGCAGTGGCCCCAAAACAGATCCTTGCAGTACACCACTAGTAACTAAACTCCAGGATGAGCATTTGCCATCAACCACCACCCTCTGTCTTCTTTCAGCTAGCCAATTTCTGATCCAAAGCACTAAATCACCTTCAATCCCATACTTCCGTATTTTCTGCAATAGCCTACCATGGGGAACCTTATCAAACGCCTTACTGAAATCCATATATACCACATCCACGGCTTTACCCTCATCCACCTGTTTGGTCACCTTCTCAAAAAACTCAATAAGGTTTGTGAGGCACGACCTACCCTTCACAAAACCGTGCTGACTATCGCTAATGAACTTATTCTTTCTCTACTGTAAATACTGACGAAAAATATTAATTTAACGCTTCCCCTATCTCCTCTGATTCCACACACAACTTCCCACTACTATCCTTGATTGGCCCTAATCTAACTCTAGTCATTCTTTTATTCCTGATATACCTATAGAAAGCCTTAGGGTTTTCCTTGATCCTATCCGCCAATGACTTCTCGTGTCCTCTCCTCGCTCTTCTAAGCTCTCCCTTTAGATCCTTCCTGGCTAGCTTGTAACTCTCAAGCGCCCTAACTGAGCCTTCACGTCTCATCCTAACATAAGCCTTCTTCTTCCTCTTGACAAGCGCTTCAACTTCTTTAGTAAACCACGGCTCCCTCGCTCGACAACTTCCTCCCTGCCTGACAGGTACATACTTATCAAGGACATGCAGTAGCTGCTCCTTGAATAAGCTCCACATTTCGATTGTGCCCATCCCCTGCAGTTTCCTTCCCCATCCTACGCATCCTAAATCTTGCCTAATCTCATCATAATTTCCTTTCCCCCAGCTATAATTCTTGCCCTGCGGTATATACCTGTCCCTGCCCATCGCTAAGGTAAACCTAACCGAATTGTGATCACTATCACCAAAGTGCTCACCTACATCTAAATCTAACACCTGGCCGGGTTCATTACCCAATACCAAATCCAATGTGGCATCGCCCCTGGTTGGCCTGTCTACATACTGTGTCAGAAAACCCTCCTGCACACACTGGACAAAAACTGACCCATCTAAAGTACTCGAACTATAGTATTTCCAGTCAATATTTGGAAAGTTAAAGTCCCCCATAACAACTACCCTGTTACTCTCGCTCCTGTCGAGAATCATCTTCGCTATCCTTTCCTCTACATCTCTGGAACTATTCGGAGGTCTATAGAAAACTCCCAACAGGGTGACCTCTCCTCTCCTGTTTCTAACCTCGGCCCAGACTACCTCAGTAAACGAGTCCTCAAACGTCCTTTCTGCCGCCGTAATACTCTCCTTGATTAATAGTGCCACATCCCACTTCTTTTACCATCTTCTCTGTTCTTACTGAAACATCTAAATCCCGGAACCTGCAGCATCCATTCCTGTCCCTGCTCTACCCATGTCTCTGAAATGGCCACAACATCGAGATCCCAGGTACCAACCCATGCTGCAAGCTCACCCACCTTATTCCGGATGCTCCTGGCGTTGAAGTAGACACACTTTAAACCAAGTTCTTGCTTGCCAGTGCCCTCTTGCGTCCTTGTAACCTTATCCCTGACCTCACAACTCTCAACATCCTGTACACTGGAACTACAATTTAGGTTCCCATCCCCCTGCTGAATTAGTTTAAACCCCCCCCCCGAAGAGCACTAGCAAATCTCCCCCCCAGGATATTGGTACCCCTCTGGTTCAGGTGAAGACCATCCTGTTTGTAGAGGTCCCACCTACCCCAGAAAGAGCCCCAATTATCCAGGAAACCAAAACCCTCCCTCCTACACCATCCCTGCAGCCACGTGTTCAACTCCTCTCTCTCCCTATTCCTCGCTTCGCTAGCACGTGGCACGGGCAACAACCCAGAGATAACAACTCTGTTTGTTCTCGCTCTAAGCTTCCACCGTAGCTCCCTGAATTTCTGCCTTAAATCCCCATCTCTCTTCCTACCTATGTCGTTGGTGCCTATGTGGACCAGGACTTGGGGCTGCTCCCCCTCTCCCTTAAGGATCCCAAAAACACTATCCGAGACATCACGAACCCTGGCACCTGGGAGGCAACTCACCAATCGTGAGTCTCTCTCGTTCCCACAGAATCTCCTATCTGTTCATCTAACTATGGAGTCCCCAATGACTAATGCTCTGCTCCTCTTCCCCCTTCCCTTCTGAGCAACAGGGGCAGACTCTGCGCCAGAGACCTGTACCCCATTGCTTACCCCTGGTAAGTCCCCCCCCACAACAGTATCCAAAACGGTATACCTGTTGTTGAGGGAAACGGTCACAGGGGATCCCTGCACTGCCTGCTGGTTCCCTCTCCTTCCCCTGACGGTAACCCATCTACCTACTTCTTTTACCTGAGGTGTGACTACCTCCCTATAACTCCTCTCAATAACCCTCTCCGGATCCCGAATGATCCGAAGTTCATCCAGCTCCAGCTCCAGTTCCCTAACGCGGTCTGCGAGGAGCTAGAGTTGGGTGCACTTCCCGCAGATGCAGTCAGCAGGGACACTCTTTGCGACACTTACCTCCCACATTCTGCAGGAGGAACATTCAACTGCCTTAACCTCCATTCCCACTATTCTAAATTCCCAACAAATCTATTGAAAACCAAAAAAAAAGAGTCAAAACTTGTTAGCTTAGCAATCCGACGGACAGAACTTTTTTTTTTTGGTTAGAGGAGGAGGATGGGTGGGAGACACTACCCGAGTAGTGTTTCGGGTAAAGCAACCGCCCAAATATGTAACCTCACTTACCCAGCAGTCCCGTGTGCGCTCCGCCTATACACGAGAAATGCTCTGCTCCCGCTGTTCTCTCTCTTATGCTCAGAAAGATCCATAGCTCGACGTTCCCATGGTCGAGATGGAAAAGTTAATGACATTAGTGGCTCCTTTGTCTCACGATGATTGACGGCACATGTGATACACCTTGATATCATCTCTTCAATTTCTTTCAATATACCAGGCCACCAATCTGACTGTCTAGCCCTGGCTTTGCACTTTGTTATTCCTAAATGTCCTTGGTGTAATCTTTCCAAGATCTCAATCATAGTCTCCTGGGGATAGCTAATCTCTCATTAAATTTCAACAAATCATTGACAATACTCAAATGACCTTGCTGCTCATATTATTGCCTTAACACTGGGTTGTGTGGCATGTACTCTGGCCATCCATGCAAACAATATTCTCTAATTGCTGCACAGACTTCACTTTCTTTTTGAGCCTTCCTGATTTTGCTCAGTTTCTGGGTTGTAGCAGGTAAATACTCTGTAGTTGTTGGACCAAACACTCCTATTTCCTCAAAAAATAGAATGTCACCTTCATAAGGTGCTGCTTAAGTAATGCATGATAACGCTGTTATTTGCTGTTTCCTAGGAACATATTCGGCTTTAGTGTTGAATCTCATTAATCTTAATCGAAATCTCTGCACTCTCGGAGGTAACTTTGCCTGTTGTTTTGTAATCAGCAACGTAATTAATGGTTTGTGATCTGTTTCAATCTTAAATTGAAGACTTAGCACATAGTCAGAGAAGTTCTCACATGCCCAAGTCGCTGTCAATGCTTCCTTTTCTATGACTGCATCTTTGCTCTGTTTCTGTTAATGAACGACATGCAAAATATACAGGCCTGTGACTCCCATCGTTTTGTACCTGGAACAAGACTGTACCTAGCCCTGTTGCTGATGCATCCACTGCTATAATGGTTGGTAACTTTGGGTCATAATGTGCTAATACTTCTGAAGAAAGTAGTTTCTGCACGATTGTTTTAAAAAGATTCTTTTTGGAACTAGCTCCAACACCAGGCCTTGTCATTCTTTAATAACCTTTGTCGTGGTTCATTTATCATAGCTCGATTCGGCTGAAACTTTCCCACCTGATTGACCATGCCCATAAACCTTTGCAACTCTGTGATGTTTTTAGGCTCAGGAAAGTCTTTTATGATTTCCATCTTTTGAAGGTCTGCTCTGATGCCTGATCCATCAATAATATGACCTAGAAATCTCACCATTTGTTCTGAAAAGATACATTTCGTATTCAATGTTAGATCTGCTTCCTGCAATCTCTGCAACACTGCTCGCTCTCTCACATTGTGTTCCTGTCGACTTGCACCTTGGGTCAACACGTCATCCATGTGGCAGATAATCCCATCTAATCCATCCAGGATTCTGGACATCGTTCTTTGGAAAATTTCCAGTGCTGATGTAATTCCAAAAGGTAATCTGTGAAAACAGAATTTTCCAAATGGTGTTATAAAGTTGTCAATAGTTTAGATTCTTCATCCAAAGGTACTTTCCAAAATCCACTGTTAGCATCTGATTTAATGAAAGTTGTGCTTTTCCCTAGCTTTGCCAGACTCTCATCTACTGATGCCATTGGATGTTTTGCCCTCTCTACTGCCTTGTTTAATTGCGTAAGGTCTACACAAATTCGGATGGACCCATTTGGTTTCTTCACTGGAACCATACCTGAACACCATCCAGTAGGCTTTGTAACAGGTGAAATGACTCCGTGTTTAGTCATTAACTCAATTTCTTTCTCAGCTTTCCCTAGGCGTTGGTGTGGAACTTTTCTTGGTGTATATAAACACAATGGTTCTGCATCCTTTCTTAATGTGATGTGGTTGGCTGCTTTTAGTTTTCCCAATCCTTTGAAAGTTTAGGAAATTCAGCCTTAAAATTCCTTGGCTGTTCCTCTGTACCTTTAAGCTCTTCAACTCTGCATTTTAACTGTAAATCCATAGAAGCTTTTCTGCTTACCACTCTAACTTGGTTAAAATTACTAAAATACGTGACATAACTATGCTAGCATGCAAACGTGGTAAACACAAACACAAATAGATATAGAAGGGAAGAAAACAATAGGGGGATGTTGAAGTAGGGTAGGCAATAAATAGAATTCAGTTACTGTCTTTCGGTTTGGATGTAAAGCCCTTGATTGGAGATGAAGTCTTACAGTTCTCGCTGGGGCCCAGTGCACACTTTCAAACTTGTTTGCCTCTTACAAAGTCAATGGCTCTAAATGTCTTTTGATCATCACTATTGACAAAACCCATCTCGTTAATTGAATCAGGGACTCCCATTGTCTCTCTATGCAACTGTCTCTTGGAATGCAAATGTGCAACCATATTTTCAGCCCTTCAGCTCTGTGGTCTTTTTAAACAAGTCATGTTCAATATCCAGTAAAAAGTTCAAGTAGTGTTCCATATGACGAAATTAATATGTTTTCATTTGGCCGTTGTGGTTTTCATCACAACAGGCAGAATCTCCAATGACCTGCCAGGCTTTGTTCGCAGAGTGGATCCTGTCTGCTGCTGGTAAGATTCTGGCAGCATCCCCAATCTGGTCTCAAGTGGCCAGTTAATTGCCACTAACAGGCTACCTGCCACTGCCAAGCAGGTGGCTGCTTCCATTGCTCACCTGTCTCCGGCAAGATTGTTCAGGAATACAAATTAAAAGAGGTGGGAGGCGCAATTAGTCATAGTTAGTAGTACAAAATAGGCAAGAGCAAATCGGCAGTCCATTTTAGACCCTGCCCAAAATTTCGCCCATTGGTCTAAAATGGACTGCTGATTTGCTCTCGTCTATTTGTCATAGCAATGGGCAAACTGAAGAAAAAGTTCCCCAAAGAACCACATGTTTACTGGAATGCCAAAAAGGGAGCAATTAAAGCAGCACTGGCACCAAGAAAGGACAGGCAATTTTAATAAGCTTTAGGATTTATGAATTAATGGAAATGAATGAGAGAAGTGCATGTTTTTTTTCTGTATCTTACATATTTTCTCTCGACCCTTTTAATGAAATGCGCTTTTCTCAAATCACATTTCGTTCCCCTGGGTATGGAGGTTTCATGCAGGCCCCCACCTGCCAAGAATGAGGCACATTAATTTCGCCACACGGACATTAAATTTTAAATTGTTGCTGGGAAGAAGAGAAGGCCTGTGACAAGGGGTTGCCAGGCCCCTGAATGGAAAGACATTTTTGCATATTAACAGATAGTGCTTGGAACAAAGGAGCTATCACCTGCTCCAATACAATCCACAAACAGACGTGGTCAAACCAGCTCGTCACATGACCAAACTGCTTGGAGGTCTGGGTTTTTTTCTGAATTGTACAGTTTTAACTGAGAATATGAACAAAGCTGTTTGCCGCTGGACTGAGAAGATCTCTCTCCTGTCTGCTCCCATCTCTTTCTCATAAGCCTCTGAATCCACTGAAGACACATGAACCCCAAGAGAGAAAAGTCTCCTACAGTGAACAAGGCTTAAGAAGAATGCTGGGTCAGATCAATCAAGGACTCTACAGTGAGCTCATAGAACTGTAACAACAACTCTTCAGATATTGCCTCAAACCTTTCCACTTTATTTTTTTTCAGCTCTTTTCTGTCTCTATTTGCATGTGTGTATTGCATTTGCATGCTAGCTTGGGCACGTCAGGTATCCGTAGGCATTAACCAAATTAGAGCTTAAGCTTAGGTTTAATAAATTTCAACTTTTTTCCTTTAAACCTGAGAAAGCCTGTTTGTGCTGGTTTCTTTGCCTTGTAATTGGAAAGCGGTAAACAAGGATTCACCTTGGGGAAGCTAAAAAAAAATGGTGAGTTTAAAATTAAACCCTGTTATGGTTAGACCAGGCGAAGGCTGAGAGGGAACCCCTAGCCACCTTTCTCACCTGGCTGCAACAATAGGAAGGACATTATTTTCTTTAAAAGAATGCAGTGCAGGGCACCAAAATCTGGGTATGAGAACCAGTTAAGGTTAACAGGGCCATGTGAGATTTTTTTTCAATTACTTTACTTATTTCACAGTAAGAAATTGATTTGGGAAAATAAAACTATGACCGGTGTCCTGATCAGATCTGTCTTTTTCATTTCATTGCTAGATTGACTGAAAGCTGGATGCTAAGGCATAACTAACCTTTCTCCCTTCAGGTGGTTGCACTGCTTAATCTGTGAAGTCAGCGAGCTTGCAATAGCAATATGTATTCTGATCAACTGTTGCAGCAATTTTTACTGTCACTGGAAAGATTGTGCTCACAATGAAATCCTTCCTAATTGTTTCTCTGCTTCTAACAGAGGTCAAGAACTGCCAGGCGTAACTAGAATCTCTGCAGGTATTGGCTATTTATCAGTCATAGGAATAGATATGAATGCATAGGAGAATTTATATAAAATGTTTTATCTCCAGGTTAGTGTAATACCAGTTTTTCATTGGGTACTGTCAGCTGTTGCATTATAATACCCGTCTTCATGTGCTGTCAGCATCTGCTCGAGTCAAATTTTAATTCATGTATTTTATTTTGAAATAATCACAAAACAGAAGTCTGTCCATCCAGAAGTTTATAATTCTGAACATATCACATTACAATTATCATAATAATAATAATGAAAAGCAAGCATTTCACACATCACATTAAACCAAGGATAATGCAGGAGCATCTCATATCTTTGGATACATTTCCTTCTGTAAAAGTTCGAAAATGTCTTATAATATGATTACACACAGTCAATTCTAGTCCAACAATTTAGTTTTGGGTGTCCTGGTGACAGAAGTGGATATGTGGACTGAGTATTTTTTAGGAACTGAAAAAAGGTGTGAAAATAGTTTACCTTTGTGTTGAACTTATTTTAGTGTCACTTTAAACTCTATAAATTAACATAAAAGGGAACCCAAAGATTTTCTACTGGCATGTAAATAGTAAGCAAGTAGTAAGAGGAGGAGTGGGGCCTAATAATTGACAGAGAGGATACTATATGCTTAGAGGTGCAGGGCAAGGCCAATATACTTAATGAGTACTTTGTATCAGTGTTCACTAAGGAAATGGAGGCTGACAAATTATCAGTAGAAGCAGAGAGAGTAGAGGCAATGGATAGGATAAAAATTGAGAGGGGAGAGGTACTAAAAAGGCTGGCTATGCTTAGAGTAAAAGAAGTGGGGATGGAGATAGCGGAAGGGCTTGCCATAATCTTCCACTCTTCCCTGGACACAGGGGAGGTGCCAGAGGATTGGAGAGTAGCAAAGGTGACACCCCCCATTCAAGAAAGGGTGTAAGGACAGTCCCAGCAACTACCGGCCAGTTAGTTTGACATCAGTGGTGGGTAAGGTTTTAGAAACAATAATCAGGGAAAATATCAACAGACACTTGGAGAGGTTTGAGTTAAATAAGGAGAGCCAGCACAGATTTGTAAAAGGCAGATCATGCTTGACTAATCTAATTGAATTTTTTGATGAAATAACAGTGAAGTATAATAAAGGGAAAGCAGTGGATGTTGTTTATATGGATTTTAAGAAAGCATTTGATAAGGTACCACATAAAAGGCTGGTTAAGAAAATTGAGGCTCATGGAATAAGAGAGCCAGTGTCCAATTGGATTTTAAAAATTGGCTTAAGGACAGAAAACAATGAGTTGTAGTAAATGGGTGTTTTTCAGACTGGAGGATGGTAGACAGTGGTGTTCCCCAAGGGTCAGTGCTGGGACCACTGCTTTTTTTGGTATATATAAATGACTTGGATCTTAGAATACAGAGTAGAATCTCAAAATTTGATGACGACACCAAACTTGGAGGTGCGGCAAGTGAGGATGATATGAACTGCCTGCAACAGGACATAGATAGGTAAGCAGAATGGGTAGAGAGGTGGCAGATGGAATTTAATACTGACAAGTGTGAGGTGATGCATTTTGGTAGAAAGAATAGGGAGAAACAATATATACTTAATGGCACAGTTCTAAAGAGTGTGCAATAACAGAGGGACCTGGGGGTGCACGTGAATCAATCTTTGAAGGTGGTAGGACAGATTGAGAGTGTGGTTAGTAAAGCATATGGGATCTTGGGATTTATAAATAGAGGCATTGAGTACAAAAGCAAGGAAGTTATGCTGAACCTCTATAAAGCTCTGGTTAGGCCACAACTGGAGTATTGCATCCATTTCTGGTCACCACACTTCAGGAAGGATGTGAGAGTGCAGAGCAGATTTACCAGAATGGTTCCAGGGATGGAGGATTTTAGTTACAAGATTAGGTTGGAAAAGTTGGGTTTGTTCTCCTTCGAACAAAGGAGATTGAGGGGAGATTTAATAGAAGTTTACAAGATTATGACAGGCTTAGGTAAGTTAGACAAAGATAAACTGTTCCCATTAACAGATAGTACAAGGACTAGAGGACACAGATTGAAAGTTTTGTGCAAAGGATGCAGGGGGAATATGAGGAAGCACTTTTTTACGCAGCGGGTGGTAATGACCTGGAACTCACTGCCCAAAGGGTGGTGGTAGCAGAGACAATCACTGACTTCTAGAGGTTGGATGGCAACCGGAGAGAAATAGACTTGCAGGGCTATGGGGATTGAGTCAGGGGGAGGAACTGTCTGCATAGCTCCGTGGAGAGCCGGTGTGGACTTGATGGGCCGAATGTCCTCCTTCTGTGCTGTAAATGACTCTATAAGGCATACTCCTATATTTACAGAACAAAAAACATTCACAAAGACAAGACTATACATTGGGCTGAATTTAGTCAGCCTGGCGCCATACCGGCAATGGTATCTGCTTCCAGTGTCGCCGCCTGCTGCTCATGACATATGTGACCAGCCAATCAAGATCATGCTGCGGCCAGCCTATTAGCATAAATGAAGCATGCGGCCTGTTCTATAGCAGGACAGTGGTGAGCAACGAGGCATCAATAGCGGTGTCAGCTGACGCAGGTGCTTGCGCCATACTTAAAATGCTGCCAGCCCTGCTTGAATCATTGATTCTGGAGTGCTGCTGGACCCCACCCTTTATGTGTCCTCCACCACACTTCTAGAGATCTACATCACGCATGGTTGGCATGAGGATATCTGAACATCCTAACCCCTAAATATTTGTAATAAAAACAGAAAGTGCTGGAAATACTCAGCAGGTCTGACAGCATCTGTGGAGAAAGATACAGTGTTAATGTTTCAGGTCGATGACCTTTCATAAGAACTGGCAAAGGTTAGAAATGTAATAGGCTTGAGCAAGTGAACTTGCGGAGGGAGGGAAGAAGAACAAAAGGGAAGGTCATGACAGGGCGGAGGGCAGGAGAGATTAAATGAGAAAGATGTCATGGAATAAAAGGCAAAGGGAGTAGTAACATCTGTAGTGCAAGACAAAGCATTTGTCCAGAGAGAGTGTTAATGGCAGAATAATGAACAGCACTGTCCAAAAGCAAAAACATAAATAACAAGTTGAAGACTTGGTAAATGGTAAAAAAAATCAAAATGATGGTCATGGTCTGAAGCTGTTGAACTCAATGTTGAGCCCAGAAGGCTGTAAAGTGTCTAATCGGAGGATAAGATGCTGTTCCTCGAGCTTGCGTTGAGCTTCACTGGAACACTGCAGCAGGCTGAACACAGAAATATGGGTCTGAGGGCACGGTGGTGAATTAAAGTGACAAGCAGCCAGAAGCTCGTGGTCATGCTTTCGGACTGATAGGAGGTATTCCACAAAGCGGTCACCCAATCTGCGTTTGTAGAGAAGACCACATTGTGAGCAAGGAGCACAGTATACTAAATTGAAGGAAGTACAAGTAAATCACTGCTTCACCTGGAAGGAGTGTTTGGGGCCCTGTATGGTGAGGAAAGAGGAGGTAAAAGGGCAGGTATTAAACCTCCCATGATTGCATGGGGAAGTGACGTGGGAAGGGGACAATGTGTAGGGGATGATGGAGGAGTGGACCAGGGTGTCGCAGATGGAACCATCCCTTGGGAATGCTGAGGGAACAGGAGGGAAGATGTGTTTGATGGTGGCATGTGTCTGTGTTCTCTCATGCCGGTCATGGCACGTTGGAGGGACGCTTAGCTGCAGGAACCTGCACACGTACGTACTGAGGAGGAGGAGGAAGAGGAGCAGTCATAGAATGCACCGTCACATCATTCTCCTGCAACCTCCACCAGTGCAGAGACTCTCACATTGGTGAGTATGTGCTCTGGCTTAGATTCAGGGTCAGAAGCTGGTGAGAGCATCACACTGGCGCATGAGTAGATATCAGAGGCTGTGACAGGAAAGGCCGCTGACTGTGGGAGGCCAGGCCCATGCTGAGCCCCAGGCTGATGATGAGCCTCTGGTATTGGCAGCACAGAACATGCTGGAGTTACACAGAGAGGTAAGGGAACATCTGCCAGAACTACCAGAGGCAATCTGCAGTCATGAGCAGACAATGGAGGAGTCCATCCATGCCATGGGTGCTGCCACATCTCAGGTGTGTGAGCACATGGCTTCCTCCATCGAGAAGTTGGCAACTCTCATGGAGACCCAGATCCCACAGATATGTGAAAACCTACACATGATCGCCTTGGCCATGAACTCAATGCAGTAGTGGCAAGGCAAGAGGAAAACAAGGGGCCTGGACTCATCACCTGTCTCTCGTCCTTCGCTGGTCAGCAGGGCGGGTCAAGTCAGCCTTGGAAGGGAGGAGGAGAGGCTGACCTCCACATCTGGGAGCTCCCCTCAAGTGGCTCTGAGTTTGGACAGCAGCTCCTCAGCCCCTCTGCCAGTGAGCCCAGCTCCAGTAGCCACAATGACTGAGGAGAGTCCTGTACCTGGGCAGGTAGCCAGAGGACGCCCACCAAAGTCATCCAAGGCCAAGGGGCAGCCGGATCAGCAGCCTGCCTTCACCTCAGCTGCCAGTGCAGGAGTTGCACCGTGTAGGAGCACCCGAAAGCACATAAAGAAGAACACCTAGGCACACTTGGGTTTTCACAGGTTTGAAAAATTTGGCCGTGTTGTTGATTGTTCGAATAATGAAAATAAATCAATGTCAAAATCATTGTTGTCATTTGCTCATGCTTTCATTGCCACCTTGGCTGATGTCACCTTCATCCTTGTTCCAAAAATGGATTGCCAGTGTAGGGGCAGGCCGTATTTGGTCAGCATCTCAACTGTGTAAGTGCGCTTGGTGAACCTGGGTGCTAGGCACTGGAGTGCAATATAAGGGAGGAGACAGGTAGACTACACTGAGGTGAGTTTTTGTTGCATTGACTTTGAGAGGGCATCATGGGGGCAGGAAGTGGGTAAGTATGAGATTATCCTGAGCCTCCCTTGCAGATTTCTTAATGCCCCTCATCTCCGGTGCAAGGTGTTCATCATCCAGGATTGCTTGCTCAGCAGCGTCCTCCGCATCCTCCTCATTGGATGAGGACTAGTGATAAATCATGTCCTCTTGATGCAGGGCCTCCCTCCTCTGCAGTGCTAGATTGTGCAGAGCACTGCAGACCACCATGATACACGAGCCCTTCGCTGGAACATACTGCAGGGCTCCACCAGATTGATTGAGGCACCTGAAACTCATCTTCAGCAGTCTAAAAGCCCGCTCGATGGTCGCTCTGGTGGACCCGTGGAAGATTTTGTACCCCACCTCTGCTGTAGTGCAAGGGTTCCTCACAGGCATCAATAGCCATGTCTTCAATGGATGCCCTTTGTCCCCGAGAATCCATCCCTGAAGGCAAGCGGGTGGACAGAAATGCTGTGACACCTGTGACTGTCAAAGTATATAGGTGTTGTGGCTTCTTCCCAGGAAACAGGCACACACCTGCCGGATGCATTTCCAGTGGTCATAGGCCATTTGGATGTTGATTGAATGGAAGCCCTTCCTGTTGATGAAGGCAGCTGGCTCCTCCATGGTAGCTTGATCGCCACAGGTGTGCAATCTATCACACCTTAAACCTAGGGGAATCCAACAATGACCCTGAAGCCAATGGCTCTCTCCGCCTGAATGCGATGGTCGGTCTAGTACTGCTCATATTCGCTGGCCCTCTTGAAAAGGGCATTGTCACCTCCTTGATGCAACATTGGGCTGCTGCCTGGGAGACCTCACACATGTCCCCAGTGGATCCCTGAAAAGACCCAGAAACATAAAAGTTGAGTGCCACGGTGATCTTCAGGGCCACAGGCATTGGGTGTCCATCGAAGTCCAAGGGTTACAGCTCATCCTGCAGCATGACACATGTCTGTGATGGCCACCCTGGAGAGCCGTAGTCTTCGCCGACACTGCTGCTCAAACATTTGCAGGTAGCTGAGGCGAGTCTGGTACATTCCCTGCCGTGGATAAGCCCTTCATAACATGATCAGCTGCTGCCACTCTCCTACTCTAGCTTCACTGGTGTGCACAGCCAGGTTCTGGACCTTCCTCACTCTGAGACTCTGCTGCTGCACTGCACAGGGTCTACAAAGACTGTGTGTATCACAACCATGCCAGTTGGTCTCTCCCCCTCCAGTGCACGGTCCTTTGAGAGAAAGCTTGCCTAGAGAACTTCTCCTTGCTACCCCCTTGAACATGCGATAATGCCCCTCTGTGCCCACTCCTACAAAGAGTCCATCACCCGAGACAGCTCACACTTGAAGAGAACCTTCCACTGAAGGCCGACGATGGCCTCCGTTCCCTCCTCTTCCCCTATCCAGTGGTCACCATGGCTGACTTCCCATAGTGGTACTGAGGCCTCACCTCGGTGCCGCCATTTTTAAATGGCCAGAGACCTGAAGGCATGTGATCCCGGTGCAGCATTCATTAAGTTGGAAATGCCTCATAAAATCCGAGCCAGGCTGATGAAAATACATGCTAAATACCTGTTCAACAATTGTAATTGCAGCCCCGCTGTGTCGTAGTGGCAAGGGGAGACAGTGGCGTTGTTATAATGTCACTAAGCTAGTATTCCAGAGGCCCAGGCTAATGCCCTGGGGACATGGGTTCAAATCCCACCATGGTAGCTGGTGGAATTTAAACTCAATTAATTAATAAAAATTTGATTAATTAATTAAAAACTCTGGAATTGAAAGCTACTCTCAGTAATGATGGCTATGAAACTACCATAAATTGTCATAAAAACCCATCTGGTTCACTAATGTCCTTTAGGGAAGGAAATCTGCCGTCCTTACCTGGTCTAGTCTACAAGTGATTTCAGACCCACAGCAATGTGGTTGACTCTTAATTGCCCTCTGAAATGACCTAGCAAGTCACTCAGATGTCAATGGCAATTAAGGATGGGTAACAAATGCTGGCCTTGCCAGTGACATCCACATTCCATGAAAAAATTTTTGAAAAGGCTGCCTTGGACCTTTCCTGCAGCTGACAAAATCTGGAACCAAAGTCACACACGCAAACACACTCCATCCAGATTTTTTGGCTCCCTCACTCTTTCAACCCCACTCCAGCTGGCCGCACAAAATTCTGCCTATTATGTGCACTATATGATGGATTATACACCTTAAGAGAAATGTATATATGTATTTGAAAGCTCCAAAATATATATATATATATATAAAGGATTTCACTTGCAATTTTTCAATAAACACTATTGATGTTTTCATTTAGAAAATAAAATGATTTCACAAAATGTTTTAATGTACTTTAAGTAATATGTCACTTTTAACTGAAGATCACAATGAGTCACAGGCATTGGAAAGTCATATGGGTAGAAAGTACTATCAACAATGTTACCATATTTAGTGCATTAAGCTAATTTATATCAATTTTACATCACATTTCTCTGTCCACCATTTTAAGAGGTGTTAACCTATGGGTTAAATATTTGTAGAATAGCATAGGCCAGCTGCAATATTTATGCTTCCCTCATCAATATTTGGGGGAATGGCTCCACAAGTCAGAAAGACCCATTGAAGCTCTGGACAACACAAGAAGACCAACTGAAGGTCAAGGTCAACTTCAGGATCCATCAACTGAAACGGAAGCCTATAGACAACAGGCCAAAGAAACTATTGACCAGTTTGTTAGTAGGTGTTGGGAAAAAGGGAAAGATTGTGACTTCTCAGACGCAGAACTCTCCGAGTACCTTCTTTGCTGTTCAGGTCTTTGCATACCTCATGGACATGCCTGTGCTTAAACTGGTCTTGCCACTAGGTGGTGTCTGTTTCTTTTTCAGCTGTGGCTTCTCACTGCTTCTTCACTGTCAGATTTTCTGCACAGTCTTTCCCAGTGTCCCTTTAGACCACACTCCTTGCAGGTATCTTTGAATGCAGGACAGTTGCATGGCTGATGCATGAGACCGTACTTGCTGCATGCCTTGCCCTGTCGAGGTGTCTTGGCTACCTCACCTATGGTTGCTGCTGAACCAAGCGCTTGTATATGTTGCCTGCTCACAGCTATGACTTTGTATTGCCTGCCATCCTTGAGGAGACTGTCAATTTGGTATCCTTTTTCCTTATCAAGCAGAAATTTTTGACACACCTCTCTTGGAATTGAAGCCATTACCAGCTCCATTATTCTCTCGGAGAGTTCTATGCCTGAGAAGTGGTCAATAGTTTCTTTGGCCTGTTGTCTATATGCTATCAGGTCAAGTTGATGGATTCTAACATTGTCCAGAGTTTAGATGGGTCTTTCTGGTCTGCTTCTGACAGTCCAGAAGTGTTGATGCGATGGAGACCTTCATTGCCAATCGCAATCTTTATCTTAATCACTTGCTTGTCGAGTTCTGTGACTGCAAAATCTAAAAAGCATAACTCCATACGCTGCCTAAAGAGTAGGAATTCGTGAAAGATATCTGGAACCTTCCAGTACATCAAGAGACTGTGGGAGACCCTACCACCTCTGAGGGAGAGGACGGAGCCTCAAAGGGTCAAGCATCACTTCATACCCCTGCACCCTCCACCAGTGAAAATACTCACACATCAGTGGGTGTGCACTTGTGGTTAGACTCGGGCACACAACCTGCTGGACACAGCACACACATGCCCAAGTAGCTGACGGAGACTATGGCAGCCCAGGCCTCTAACAGTCGAAGGACTATAGGAGGCCAGGCCCATGCTGAGCCCCAGGTTCATGAGATGCCTCTGGTATTGCCAGCATCACGGGAAATGCTGCAGTTGCAGCAAGAGGTAAGGCAACATCTGGCAGAGATGCCAGAGGCAATGTGTGCCCAAGTGCAGACAATGGAGGAGTCCATCCAGCCTTGAACTCAACACAGTCTCTGACTGGTTCATGAATGGTGTCTTCCATTGAGAGATTGGTGGCTCTGATGGAGAGCCACATCAGCAGAACAATCAACGTCTGCAGGACATTCATGCACACTCACATAACCTAGTCATGACCATGGGCGCAAGGCAGCAGAGACAAGGCAAGAGGAGAAGAGGGGATGTGGAATCACCGACAGGTCCTCTACCCTCACAAATCTTACAAAAACTGCAGGGCTCATAACTGAATTGGAAGTGTCAGCAGCACCACGTGCATTTGTCCCATACTCCTATTTATTGAAACAAAAGCAAAATCCTGTAGATGCTGGAAATCTGAAACTAAAACAGAAAATTCAGGAAATACTCAACAGGTCAGACAGCATCTGTGGAGAGAGAACCAGAGTTAATGGTTCATGATGTTTCACCAGAACTGAGTTATGATGAAAGGTCATTGACCTGAAATATTAACCCTATTTTTCTCTCTCCACAGATGCTGCCTGACCTGCTGAGTATTTTCAGCATTTTCTGTTTTTACTCCTGTTTATTAGAGTCGTTTAAACACAATTCAGAAATGACAACATGAAACAAATTAAAAATTAAATACTATAATAAATGTCTTGAACTTATAGCAGCACCGACCACTCCATTTCGATTTACAGTGGGTCACCATGTGGCTAGAGCACCTTTTTGGTAAACATCATATAATCCTCTAAGACTCAGCGCCCTCTTCCATAAACCACCACCTCCCCGCCAACAACCCACTCCAACCGAGTACACCACCTAGTTGCTGGAGAAAAACTCAAATAATCTTTATATCCTCAAGGTTAAGAGTGGAGGGGAACAGAAACAGAAAACCTAAACATAAGAAAGGACGTCCATGAAGAGTGGCATATGAAAAGGACAAATGTAATAAATAAAGCAATCACTATCTCTGGATAACTGCCAGAAGAATGGAGTATAAATTCCAGGGAAGTGTAACTGCAGCCACTATACTACAGTGTTCACAACCTGGCATTTATAGAGGCAGTACACCAAAAGGCAACGAAATGACAGTTTAGATCAAGACTAGAATTGTGGAGAGGTTATGAAAACCACTGCTTCCTCCAGTGATGTGCAGTGTTATCCCACACTTTAGGGCTTTTCATGGGAGAAACCATCATCCTTGATGTCACTCTTGCGATCTCTGTCCCATGTCGATCACCTCTCTTTGCACGCTGAGATCCTCTGCATCGCTGCTACCTTTTGCGTTCCACTGCCACCATATTATGTGATTGGGTTCACAATACAAATGTGCCAAACACTCTAAGGATGAATGGTAAGTTAAATGAAGGGTTCTCTGTTACTAGATAACAGACTTACAGGAGACCGCTAAGATACACGTGCTGATTGTTGACTAACACTGCTCCAACTAATATATCACATGTTGGCTTGTGTCACTTCCTGTGCTGATGTATATAAACTATTTACATATTCAACAGTATATTAACTAGTACCCAAGCAATTAAAGCAATATCACAACAATTGTATCACTTCATTTCATCAATATTTTCTTTTTGTATGGCTTTGCATATTCGAGAAATAAGATATCGCTCGTAAAGGTTTTCTCTCACTAATTTTTGTTCCATCTTGTCTCTCATTGTTTCAAAAATCCTGGAAGATAACCTGAAAGACAAATGGAAATGTTCTTGCCAACAAAGTGAAATGGTCATATGGCCAGGTATCAGTGAGTTGTAATTTGCCTCATTCAGACAGGTGCAATTATGAACAGTATAATCAACATCATTTCAATTTCAATTGAACTGCTGCTTAATTTGAAGCATTCAAAAATGAGACTCGATTTTGTTATAAGTTTCAATACACCTTGCTTTTTTGACTTATGTTAGATGATCATATCACTAGTCATTTTTTTTTGGCTCAACAATCATTTTGATTCTGTGACAACAGCCATTTTAAAGTAACTTAAGTGCTGATTAGTCCAGCATTCTGTCCATGGTTTGGATCTGCTTGTCTCATCACCAGACTAGCATGTAACTGATCTCATCATTGGTGTGTGTTACTAAGAACCGACTTTAAAAAACTGCAAGAATTTGATATCTTCTACTTTTTTTGGTTTAAAATGGTTCATGAATTGAGTAAGTTTTACTATTGTCCCGTTTCAGTATTCGTTGTGCCTTTTGTTCCTTTATACTGTTTTATGTGTAAATAAATTAGAGTAATTCCTTTTAGCCTGTATGCATTGGTCTGATGTTGTGTTACTTTCCATCTTCATAAAGGATGGGAGACTGTGGTGGGCATCCCAAACATTCTGCATGAACAATATACTGACATTAAGAGATAATTCTTAAAGCTGAGCATGTTGTTCTGGTTTACCAAAAGAGGTGAGAGGAACTGATCCTGCTTGTGGAAGCTGCTGTTGAGCTGTAAACATGTAAGTATTGTCATGCAGACCTCCACCTGCCAAGAATGAGGCATATTAATTTTGTCATATGAACATTCAAATTGGCAGGCAGCACAAAATTTGCATGCTGCCTGCATCAATATGAACGGGCATGAGTTAATCGTGCATCACGATCCTCCTGCCTGTTATCTGGCCTAATCCAATTTTTCCCTCAGAGTTTTCAGTCTAGCCAAAAGTTAAAAAGCTCCTGGAAATCATTTATTAAGGTATAATTAGTCCAAAGATCATTAGTGTTTGAATCCATTTGAAAAGAACCCAGAATGCATCAAGTAACAGAACGTGTTCATCTTTATTTTAAGTACAGTAATTTGAGAATTTGAGTGTCAAACATATGAATCTAATGCTTAATGGCAATTATAGGAAAGATTCAATTAAATGATTCAGGATAGAATGCAATAACCAGCAAAGTCTCAAGGGCTCTGTGATAGGAGTCAGGGAGTACAATTTACAATTGCCATGTCATCAAACAAAATAATCAAACTTTGGAAATGGTTTATATGTACAATCATTAAAGCATAATAAGGTTGGGGTATAAATGCTTAGCTCTTCCCTTTCTAATGCATTGCTAATGGCATGCTTCTTCAATTTCAATTCTTTTAGTTTATTTGGCCTTTATTATGATCATTTAGTTTAAATTTTGAAAGTGATAAGGTGTCAATTTAATTACATTTTCCCTTTCAGAATACATAAAATTAAAGAAAAAAATACCAAGCTGCAGCAATAGGTTGACTCCTGATTAACAACATATGATTTTCGCAATTTATAGAGTAAAACTAGCTAGCTTCAGGCCAGCATAATAACTTGAGAAGATAAGCACTTGACTGTCACCCAGGGGGACTCTGAACTGAACCTCAGGACTGCAAGCTGATATCTGTCGGATAAGTTGATGAGGTACTCTGTACTAACAATTCTAAATACTGGTTCTGAAATGTTCACTGTAATGATAATTCTGCTGTTGTCATTTATTTAATGAAGACAATACTAAAGCCTTCAATACACTGAACAAAGCATAAGTAATATCCATATTTTACCTCCACAAGATTTTAGTACAAAAAATATTTTGGTCTATATTAGATAGTATACAACAACAGGACCAGAGCACAATTATAATGAAGAAAGAATGTTCTTCAGTTTGCTGCTGGTTGATAATAGCATAGCTAATTTTTGGAGGTTACAGATTTCCCATTGTTCTTCACATTTGCTAAAAACCCTGATTCAGCAGGCGATGCTTTCTTCTGCAGTTGAGGAACAGAGGTCCAGGTAATACTGTCTCAGAGAGAGTTCTACAAGCAGGAAGATCAGCGTGTTAATCTTTGCTGCTGATATTCCATGAGGACTTTGAATTACTATGTAATGTTGTTGTTCCTAGCACGGATATGAAGGCTTACTAGAAACTCATATCTCTTGTATTCCTGGTCCAATCCTGACTTGCAGAGTACTGACAGGCTTGCAGTAATCCCTCTCTAATGTTGCAGAAGATGGGTTCTGACATGGAGTAGGACTATTTTGAGGCCTGCAGAAATGGATAGGTTTTGTCTGTAACCTGTCTACAATATTCCATCAGTGGGTGGTTATTGGCTTGGCCTAACATTGAACAAATAGGCCGCGCTTTTCTGAGGAATTTATTTCTGGCCATCTTCATCATTTATTTGCCCTCTAATCTTTCAAATGTGATTATTAAGAAGACTGAGCATTTGTAACTTAAGAAAGCTTACAAGGACCAAATTTCTGAATGAACGCTTCCTGTTTGGAGCCATCTCCACCAGCACATATCAGGAGATTGGATACGCATTCTCCACGATTATCTGTCCCACCAAAACAGTAGAAGCATATATTAGGGAAAACTTCCCTATAGAACACAGGCAATTGGGAAACATCATGGTCAATCTCCCTTGATAGGGTTGTTTACTCGGTGATCAATTTTAACTTTTCCCATTGGGCGGGAAACAGTTAAAATTGACCCTATGATTTTCCCCATACGGAAGGCAAAGCAACACATGCTTACTAATTAATCAATCTTCCCTGTATCTATCTGGCAGAAATTGTATGGAATTTATGCTTAGGATTGTATTGCGGTGCCTAATTTAGATTTAGACCTGTTCCTACATAAAATCAATTCAATTTAAAGACATAGTCAGAGGCAGCATCAGTAGGAGTATAATGTAGAAATGATTTACCTTGTAATTCACTGGGAAGACATTCTGGATTTCTCAAGAATTAATTAATTTTATGCTGCTTTCAAGCTGTTTTATTGTACCTCCACATACGAAGATATTCAGCAGTTTAATTACTATATAAAAGTAAAATGCAGTAAGATATAAGATATAATAACAAAACCTTTGATCTGGCAACAAATTAAATACCTTATTGAAATAGTTCAGTCTGCTTGCGGTGATAGCAATTTCTTGCTGTCTGGTTTGATGTGCTGATGCAACACTCTGGTCCCGGTATTTATGGGGAGGTGGGGAGTGTGCATGAATGAGGTGGGAGACTGAAAATGGCCCAAGAGCCTGTCAAGACCAGGGAAGTGCAGGTCCTGCTGAACTTAACAGCAGAACCTCATTAACATTTTTGTTCCGTTTCCTGCTCGGCAGCAGACCAAATGGATAGCTTGGCCGGTAGGCAAGAGGAGTCACCAGTGGCAGGAGGCTGCAGTCAGGGACCTTTGGGGATGATCAGCAATCAGGTATGGGGAGATTGGATGTGATTGTGAGGTGAGGAGAGAAGCCAATAATTGGGAGGGAGGAGAGAGGTTAGCAATAGGGAGGCCCTGCCTCCCCTCTCAGATGGACGTAAAAGATTCCATGGCACTATTTGAAGAAGAGCAGGGGAGTTCTGCCTGGTGTGCTGGCCAACATTTATCCTTCAACCAACATTCCCTCAAATAAATCTGGCTATCAATCTCGTTGCTGTTTGTGGCATCTTGCTTTGCTCAAATTTGCGGTCACATTTCCCTGCATTTTAACAGTAATTACACTTCAGAAGTACTTAATTGACTGTAAAGAGCTTTGGGACATCTTAAGGTTGTGTAAAACACAATATAATTGCAAATATTTTTAACCACATTGGTCTAACAGCTTGGGGATTCATCCTGCACAAAGAATTTCTCACAGTTATTGGTTAAAAACAATTGTATAATGCAATCCTGCACTGATTTACTACCGAATCTTGCTACACTTGGGGAAACCTCAAGGATGTGACACAAAACTCAATGTACTACTAAAAGTTACTTGATTTAACTACATTTATAATCCTAAAGTAGCAACATTTGAATCTCCAGTCGGCACAGTAGAGGAACTTGATATTTAGCATAATTGACAGATTCTGAATCTTACGGTATCACAGCATTAATACATCCAACCTAGCACTGATAATTATACTCAACTTTGAAAGTTACACACTTGGCAGTGTGCTTACAGGTTAAGTTTGTAAATTTAATGTTCAGTTATAAAAAGGTATGATCAGTTTCATGTAGTTGAAGCTTGGCGGCGCCAAATGCTACAGTCAGTTTTGTTGGCACACTGACTCAGATTTAGTTTTTGTCTTTCTGCCTGATAGTCTTCTTCAATTCCAAAATCTTCAAAAAAAACACTATCTTAAACCTTCCCACCTCAATCTTCAATACTTTAAGCTGACACAATTAAATACGATTTTGGGCAACTGAACCAATCACCACAAATAAGCCTATTATCATCCGTTATTTTAATAGAGATGATTCAACTAGAATAGACACATTACAAAGCTGTAAATGCTGAAATAATTAGTATAATAGCTGTGTTCAGTTTCAAGGATTATATTACACTTTATTATTAGCCGAAAGACTGGAGAGAATAAATTTCTTTTGTTTGTCTTTGCCTGAACTGAATAGATGCACCAAAATCTATGAGGCTGATCTTAACACCCAATGCATTTGAGGGTGGGGGTGGGGGGATGCAGAGCAAGTGCAAAACATGCTGGCAAGCCCAGATCACAGACCCAGGGTATTTTAACCCCTCATCTATAAAGAAAGGCCAGTCATGCTGTGAAATTATTGAACTCAAGTTTGAGTCTGCAAGGCTGTCGAGTGCCTAATCGAATGTTCAGGTGCTGCTCCTCAAGCTTGCATTGATGTTCACTGGAACACTGCAGCAGGACAAGGACAGAAATGTGAGCATGAGAGCAGGGGTCTGTGTTGAAATGGCAAGCAACCGGAAGCTCGGGGTCATGCTTTCGGACTGAGTGGAGGTGTTCTGCAAAGCGGTCCCCCAATCAGTGTTTGGTCTCCCCAATGTAGAGGCGACCGCATTGTGAGCAGCCATTACAGTAAACTAAATTGAAGGAAGTACAAGTAAATCGCTGCTTCACCTGGAAGGAGTGTTTGGGGCCTTGGATGCTGAGGAGTGAAGAGGTAAAAGGGCAGGTATTACACCTCCTGCAATGTATGGGAAGGTGCCGTGGGAAGGGGACGAGATGTTGGTGCAATCAAAGAGTGGACCAGACTGTTGTGGAGGGAACAATCCCTTTGGAATGCTGACAGGGGAGGGGAGGGGAAGATGCATTTGGTGGTCACAACATGCTGGAGGTGGCGGAAATGGTGGAGACTGATCCTTTGGATGTAGGGGCTGGTGGGTTGGAAAGTGAGGACAAGGGGAACCCTCTCATAGTTCTGGGAGGGAGGGGAAGAGGTGAGGGCAGAAGTGTGGAAAATGGGTCGGACATGATTGAGGGCCCTGTCAACCACAATGCGGGGCAATCCTCAGTTGTGGAAAAAGGAAGACATATCAGAAGCACTGTTGTGAAATGTTGCATCATCAGAACAGAAAGGTCAGAGAAGCATCTCCCAGTTTCTCTGTCTCCATTGCATTTGTTCTGGTGATGCAACTTTCCACAACAGCGCTTCTGACATGTCTTCCTTATTCCTCAACTGAGGATTCCCCCCCCCCCCCCACTGTGGTTGACAGGGCTCTCAACCATGTCCAATCTATTTCCCGCACTTCTTTCCTCACCCCTTCCCCTCCCTCCCAGAACTGCGGAAGAGTTCCCCTTGTCCTCACTTTCCAACTCACCAGCCCCTACATCCAAAGGTTCATTCTCTGCCATTTCTGCCACCTCCAGCATGATGCCACCAACAAACACATCTTCCCTTCCCCTCCCCTGTCAACATTCTGAAGGGATTGTTCCCTTCGTGACACCCTGGTCCACTCCTCCACCACTCCCGACACCTTGTCCCCTTCCCACTGCACCTTCCCATGCAATCATAGGATGTGTAATACCTGGCCTTTTACCTCCTCTCTCCTCACTATCCAAGGCCCCAAACATTCCTTCCAGGTGAAGCAGCAATTTACTTGCACTTCCTTCAGTTTACTTTACTGTATTTGCTGCTCACAATGCAGTCGCCTCTATATTGGGGAGACCAAACACTGACTGGATGACCGCTTTGCGGAACACGTCCGCTCAGTCCGAAAGCATGACCCTGAGCTTCCAGTTGCTGGCCATTTCAACTCACATTCCCGCTCTCATGGCACATTTCTGTCCTTGTCCCGCTGCAGTGTTCCAGTGAACATCAGTGCAAGCTTGAGGAGCAGCATCTCATCTTTCGATTAGGCACTCGACAGCCTTGCAGACTCAAACCTAAGTTCAACAATTTCAGAGCATGACTGGCCTTTCTTTATATTTTTCTTTTTTTAAAGACTTGCAGGTTAATAGGTAAATTGGCCATTATAAATTGCCCCTAGTATAGGTAGGTGGTTGGGGAATTGAGGGAAGGTGGGGATGTGGTCGGAATATGGGATTACTGTAGGTTTAATATAAATGGGTGGTTGATGGTCAGCACAGACTCGGTGGGCCAAAGGGCCTGTTTCAGTGTTGTATCTCTGAAGAAATAAAGAAATAACCATGTGCCTGTTTTTCATGTGGAAAGAGCTGCTCATTATTCTACCATTATCACTCTCACTGGGCTAATGCTTTGTCTTTCACCACAAGCATTAACACGCTCATTACCTTGGTCCCGTGACATCTTTGTTATTAATCTCTTCTGCCTCTGCCCTATCACACACTTTCCCTTTCATTCTCTTCCCCACCAACTGTACCCCCCACCCCCTCACTTGCTTAAAACCTAATTCTTTTCTAACCTTTGCCAGTTCTGATGAAAGGACACGGGTCTGAAACATTAACTCTGCTTCTCTCTCCACAGATGCTGTCAGACCTGCTGAGTATTTCCAGCACTTTCTGTTTTTATTTCAGATTTACAGCATCTGCAGTATTTTGCTTTTATGGAATTTGGATGTGTTCGTCACGACCTGATCATTAACTCTATTTCTCTCTCCACAGATGCTGCCTGACCTGCTGAATATGTCCAGCATTTACTGTTTTTGTTTCACCTCTCCAAGCTCTGCTCAGCTCGGCACAGATACTGAACTCTAGGGGCTATCGTTGAGAAGTAGAATGCTAGAGGTGTATCAACAACTTTGTCAGCTACTTACAGACGTACCGCACTCACTGTCCACAATAGTGGAGAGGGTGGAATGTACAAGCTTGATCACTAGGGAATTGGTGGTGCAGAGAATTGCGAAAATGTCTGCAATGGAGAGAGTGGCCGCCTCCCTGGAGCTTCAAGCATGGCTCTCAAATAGATCCATACAGGACATCAGCGCAGTCATGCAGACTTTGGAAACCAACTTGTCTGCTGCCTTAAACAGGATGCCAGATACTTTATCCAGGGTGTACAATGTTTCACTGATTTGCATGAAGCTGCTCTCCAGCAGGATGGTAGGAGTGATGTGGTTCTGGCCCTGGAGATGGATGATGGCGAAAGGGGACATGGAAGTGGCAAGTCCACTCAAAGCCCTTCCATTTCTCACCTGTTGCCCACCCCACCCTAACCAGCCAGTAGGAAGGTTATGTCTGACTAACTTGATTGAATTTTTGAGGAGGCAATAAGGAGGAGCAGTGAGAATAGTGATTTGATGTAGTCTATATGGATTTTAGCAAGGCTTTTGAAAAGGTCCCACACAGCAGACTGGTCACGAAAGTAAAACCTCATGGGATCCAAGGTAAAGTGGCAAGTTAAATTCAAAATTGGCTCAGAGGCAGGAAGCATAGAGTAATGGTCGATGGGTGTTTTTATCACTGGAAGGCTGTTTCGTGTGGTGTTCTGCAGGGCATAGTGAATGTGGAGTCAAGGTTACAATCTGATCAGCCCTGATCTTATTGAATGGCCTACTCCTGCTCCTAGTTCATATGTTCATATGTATGTACTAGATCCTTGCTTTTGTGGTATATATCAATGATTTGGACTTGAATGTAAAGGGTTCGATTGGGAAGTTTGCAGACGATACAAAAATTGGCTGTGTGGTTGATAATGAAGAAAAAAGCTGTAGACTGCAAGAAGATATCAATGGACTAGTCAGGTGGACGGAATAGTGGCAAATGGAGTTCAATCCAGAGAAGTGTTAGGTAGTACATTTGGGGAAGGCTAACAAGGCAAGGGAATACACAATAAATGGTAGGATACTGAGAAGTATAGAGGAACAGAGGGACTTTGGAGTCCACAGATTCCTAAAGGTGACTGGACAGGTAGATAAGGTGGTTAAGAAGGCATAGGGGAAACTTGCCTTTATTAGCCAAGGCATAGAATATTAGAGCAGAGAAGTTATGCTGGAACTGTATAAAGCACTAGTTAGGCCACTGCTGGAGCACTGCATGCAGTTCTGGTCAATGCACGATACGAAAGATATGATTGCACTGGAGAGGGCAAAGAGGAGATTTACGAAGATGTTGCCCAGACTGGAGAATTTTAGTTATGAGGAAAGATTGGATAGGCCAGGGATGATTTCTTTGGAATAGAGGTGGCTGAGGGGAGACCTAACTGAAGCGTCTAAATTATGAGGGGTCTAGATAGAGTGGATAGGAAGGCCCTATTCCCTTTGATTTAGGGGTCCATAACCAGGTGCATAGATTTAAGGTTAGAGTTAGGAGAACTAGAGAGGACTTGAGGGGAAATTTTTTCACCCAGAGGGTGTTGGGGATCTAAAACTCAGTGCCTGAAAGGTGGTAGGAGCAGAAACCCTCATAATGTTGAGAAGGTACTTGGATATGTACTTGATGTGCTGTCACCTACAAAGCTACGGGCCAAGAGCAGAAAGTGGAATTAGGTTCGATGGCTCCTTATTGGCCAGCACAGACACAATGGGCTGTATGGACTCTTTTCGTGCTGTAAAATTCTGTGATTCTGTGATTCTATGAGTCAGTACCCAAAATGCTGCCTCGTTTCCCAATGGCCGAGACTGCTCTTACACAGGTTCATATAGAGCAATCTTTGGCTATGCGCTCAGGAGCTACAAAACCTAGAGGTCATCGGGCAAAAGTAACTCAGCTATCAGGGCAGGGATCTGAGCAGCCTGTCTCTATCTCTGCTGAACCCACACGGGATGTACTACAAGAAGCAGTAGGAAACATAAGGCCAAGAAATTGTAATTCATCAATGGAATACACATGGGATTTGACAATTTGCTATGCTGTTAAGTTTCTTCTTTTTTATAGTGGCACATCAAATCTATTGATTTACACCACTTCTACACCATTCCCATTATTGCATCCAGGTGTCAATTCGCCCTTTCACTTGTTTCATGATGAATGTCAATACATGCCAGGATCCATTAGGTGGATTTGCAATGGGTGGATGAGTAGTTGAAGGATGGTTTAATGCAAGGGTGGCTGGTGGTAAGGTGGGCTGGTGGTGGGTGCAGACCATGGGATTTCATTTCTTATCTTTCACACTAGGTAAACCTTCACGCTATTAAGGCAGCCCTGGCATCCCGGGCAGCAATGTAAGTAATTGGTCTGTGATGGGTGCCCTGTGTTCATCCTCCTCCTGATCCTCCTCCTCTATGTTATCCTCATCCAAAGATCAGTGATGAGCCCCTTCATCCTCTTCCACCTGCGATCCTCTCTGCTGCACACCACTTAAGGGCCCAACTAAGGGTCAATTCCCACCTGCACCACCCTGTGGAGAGACCACCAGGTAAACCCTGGTACCGGGTTCAAGGGGGGGACCCTCCTTGAAGGGTGCTCCATGGCTCATGGAGTGGCCCCCAAGCAGCAATGGCCATCCTGCAGCAATGGCAACACCAGAGCACCACGACCACCTCCCCGCCCACCAATCACCGGGACCTACCTGCCTGGTCCCAGCTTCTTCATAAAAGCCTACCTGCTCTTTGAGGACGCCTCATCATTGAAGTGAGCGGTGGCGTTGCCAAGGCTGCTGATTTGCTGCCCTCTGATTGGGCAGCAGCTCTGTGAAGCAGGCCGCCATCCTCAAGTGACCTGTTAATTGACCACTGCTGGCAAAATGCCGCCCCAAAACCCCACCACTAGTAGGAGCAGGGTCAGCTTCCACTTTCAGCCCCAGCAGCAGGACTTCAGTCTCCGCCGAAATATTCAACTCAAGGTTTCTCACTGGCATCCAGACACGCTAAAGTGGGAGCATTGGTGCCGGGTAGTGCTCCCACTCTAAAAATCTAAAAGTCTAACGCTCAATCCATCTGTTTTTGTGGTTTAAAATTCCACCTCTGTGTGTTGTCCAGCAGAAGCTGAACTGGTTGTTGATTGGGGCTGATGTCTTCTCTTTGAGTGACTGTTTGAATTTGACAACCTCTAAGGGAATCTGTAAACAGGACAAGCAGCAGGGAGGCTGATCAACCAACCAGATTACTGAAGTGATTTATGGCTTTAACCCCTTGTAGGGGCACATCCCCACGAATCTCTGATAATCAAGTTCAAGCCAGACAAATTCTCAGACACTTATTTGGGTCCAAAGAATTGAACCAGCTTTCCCTCAAAGAAAGAAAACCAACAGAGAATTTTACCATCTTTTGGTTAGCCTATTTCTAATATTTTTATGGCTAAATCATAACTATCACAGATATTATAAGGGTCTGGGAAACTCTCTTCAATACGTATCTCTCCACTTAAAGAGGCACAAGGGCGCTCTTGTAGTTGTATACAGAATATTACATGAGGCGATTTGTTAACTTTTATATATTTATTGAAGAATTTAACATGCAATAAACTGCTTAAGTGGATAATTATATCACAATATCAAATATTACTGAGAGATGTAACACACATTCTTATTTCTAACATAGAATCCAAAAGTTTAACCTTGTTAATGTTGCAGAAAAATTATCTTAGAATATCCAGAATATCCATCAAAATTTAAAGTAAACATGTACCTTAAATCCCCGAATAAGGCATGGGATGAGAAGTGTTGTTGAGGATTCAACACCCCTAAGTTTTTGCTTCAGAACCTTGTATTTTTATACTATTTCTAAGGTGTCATATGACTTTTGCATTAGATGTGACCTTCCTGTGTTCTTTTTAAAATCCATATCTTTAATGTTTTACTGGAATTTGAAGTTGTGAGCTTTTATCTGGTCAAAATGTTTATAATTGTGTTTACTTGACCTCTCTTGTTCCTGTGAGTATATTCCACTTATTGTTAATTGCCCTTTCCATGATACCCACACCAACCTCCGGAGCCGACCTGTCTGAACAACAACCCCATAGACTAATTAAGTTTTATTGCTACCTCTTACTGAGGTCATCCAGGATATTTCAATGTGTGTGTTTATCTTCCAATCCCCTGACAACAGCAATTCTATTCTAACAGAGACCTTGAAATGTTTAACTCTACCATCTTAAAGGGGAATGTGAATGAGCTCTGAAAACTAACCATTTATTTAATCTTTAACTCTAAAGGCATAATACACTAACTATTTCCAAATTCTACATAATCAAGCCGATTATACCTGTATTCCATCACAGAATAATCCTCAAGATGGCAAAGCAGTATGTAAAGACAAGAAGTACAAATTATAATTAAATCATTGCACAGAAAGCAAAATAAAGATTGGATTGTACACATGGGATTAAGGGAGAAACAAATAGAAAAGCACAGACATATAAAAAATATACTTTTTTAAAATCTGCAACATATATTTTCTTCTGTGGTAAAGAGCCTCCACAGTTGTAAAATTAATTTTTCAGGGCCAGAGATGTTGTTCATCAGTAATTATGGATGCTAAACTGTGGAAGCTTTCTATAGGCAAATCTAAGCAATCCCATAACCAACAGATCAGATCAAAGCTCGACAGTCCTGCCACATCCAGTCGTGAATGGTGGTGGACAGTTAAACAATAAACCAGAGGAGGAGGCTCCTTCAACATCCTGATCCTCAATGAGGGAGGAGCCCAGCACATGTTGATCAATATCAGCAGATTCCTGAGTTCCTCACCATCTCAGAAGCCAGACTTAATTGAATTAGATTTACTCCACATGATATCAAGAAATGTCTGAGCGCACTAGATACAACAAAGGTTAAGGGTCCCAACAACATCCTGGCAGAAGTGCTGTAGACATGTGCTCCAGAACTAGCAGTGCCTCTAATTAAGATGTTCCACTACAGTTACAGCACTAGCATCTAACCAACAAGGTCAAAATTGCCCAGGTATGTCTTGTCCACAAAAAGCAGGACAATTGAATCTGGCTACTACTAGCCCATCAGTCTGCTCTCAAGCATCAGCAAAGTGAAGGTGTCATTGACATTAATATCAAGTAGCTCTTACCTTTAACCTGCTCACTGAAGCTTAATTTGGGTTCCATCAGGACCGCTGGGCTCCAGATTTCATTACAGCCTTTGTTCAAACATGGAAAAAAAATAGCAGAATTACACAAGTGAGATGAGAGTGACTGCCCTTGACATCAAGGCAGCATTTGTCTGAGGACTCCTCAGGACCTAATCAAGGACCCCTAGAAAACTGGTCAAGAAAATCAGGGGGAAAGCTCTCTGCTGGTTGGAGTCATACCGAACACAAAGGAAGATCGTTGTGGTTGTTGGAAGCCAATTATCTCAGCTCCAGGACTTTGCTGCAGGAGTTCCTCAGGGCAGTGTCCTTGACCCAAACATCTTCAACCTCTTCATCAGTGATCTTCACTGTAAACAACTCACCAAGGCCTCTCCAACAGTACCTCCCAAACCTGCAACCTACCTAGAAGGACAAGGAAATACATGGAACATGGAAATACCACCACCTACAAGTTCTCCTCCAAGCAACCACCATTACTTCATCATCGCTGGGTCAATATCCTGGAACTCACTACTTAACAGTACTGTGGCAGTACCTACACAACACAGACTGCAAAACTTCAAGAAGATGGCTCAATATCACCTTAGCCAGGGCGATTAGGGATGGGCGATGAATGCTGGCCTTGCCATTGACACCCACATTCAATGAATGATTAAATTTTAAAAATGACTAACTACACCATTAAGAACTTAGTTACTGATTGAATAAGGCTTACATTTTTCATTGGTCTTTCTTGCAATAATAATGGGTAATTAGCTTAAGTTCACAACTTAACAGTGATTTCCATGCAAATTCCTTCGCCGAAGACCGCTACAGCATTCTTTTTTTTAAAGAGATACAGCACTGAAACAGGCCCTTCGGCCCACCGAGTCTGTGCCGACCATCAACCACCCATTTATACTAATCTGACACTAACCCCATATTCCTACCACATCCCCACCTGTCCCTATATTTTCCCTACCACCTACCTATACTAGGGGCAATTTATAATGGCCAATTAACCTATCAACCTGCAAGTCTTTTGGCATGTGGAAGGAAACCAGAGCACCCGGAGGAAACCCACGCAGACACAGGGAGAACTTGCAAACTCCACACAGGCAGTACCCAGAATTGAACCCGGGTCATTGGAGCTGTGAGGCTGCGGTGCTAACCACTGCGCCACTGTGGTTCTCTGTGGAGGAGCAGGATATCTCTGACAGGAACTTCCAATTTCCACGTTTAACTGGGCATTTACGGATGCTAGAAGTTGCTGTCAGTTTTACCCAATAATAACAGCTAGTGCTGACAGGTTAAAATTCATCTCTATGAAATTTCCATTCATACATTATTGATGTTTGCAATGGCACTAAGTGGCAGACTACTGGCAATAAGGATTCAAGCGCACAAGATTATTAGATCACCTAGACAAAATAAACCTATCTAGAGCTTTATATGAGAATCAACCGTGAAAACTGAACATATTTCACACGTTTCATGTTATGTGACTCTCAAGTAAAGCACTAGGAGGTTATAAAAGTGATTTTAACCCTACCTGCCCAGTGGAAGCAAGGCGGGTGGGCAGTTAAAATTAGTTTAGCAATTATGACCTCCCACCTGGATCCCATGGACTTATATTTTAACCTGCTCTTCTTGGTAAAGATCAGTCTCTTACAGCTGAGTATAACTTCCAAAACAGTAGCCACAGTTTGAAACTAACCCACCCAGTAGGAACATGATGGATTCAGATGTAAAATAGACATCTGAGACCAAACCTGCCCCATTCTCATTTGGCCAGTTAGGTTCAAATCAGGGCTACATATAATCATAGAAATTTATAACATAAAGGAAGGTCATTTGGCCAAACATGTACGTGTACACCAGCAGACAAGTCGGAATCTAGCCTAATCCCACTTTCCAGCTTGTGGCCCGTAGCTTTGTTGATCACAGCACTTCAAGTGCAAATCCAAGTACTTTTGACATGTTATGAGAGTTTTTGCCTCTATCACCCTTTCATACAGTGGGTTCAAGATCCTCACCACCCTCTGGGTGAAACAAATCCCCCTCCAATCCCCTCTAAACCTCCTTTCTCTTATTGTAAATCTATGTTCCTTGGTTATGGGCCCCTCAACCAAGGGGAATTGGGCCTTCCCAGCCACTCTATCCAGACTCCTCATAATTGTATACACTTCAATTAGGTCACTCCTCAGCCACCTCTGTTCCAAATAAAACAACTCTAGCCTATCCAATCTTTCATCATAACTAAAATTCTCCAGTTCAAGCAATATCCTCGTAAATCTCCTCTCTACCCTCTCTAGTGCAATCACATCTTTCCTATAGCACAGTGATCAGAACTGCATGCTGTACTCCAGCTGCGGCCTAACCAGTGTTTTATACAGTTCCAGCATAACCTCCCTGCTCTTATATTATATGGCTCAGCAAATAAAGGCAAGTATCCCCTCTGCCTTCTTGACCACCTTATCTACCTGTCCAGCCTGGGATCTGTGGACATGCAATCCAAGATCCCTCTGTTTCTCCACACTTCTCAGTATCCTTTATTGTGTATTCCCTAGCCTTGTTTGCTTTCCCCAAATGCATTACCTCACACCCCTCTGATTGAATTCCATTTGTCACTGTTCCACTCATCTGACTAGTCCATTGATATCTTCCTGCAGTCTACAGATTTTTCTTCATTAACAACTACATGGCCTATCTTTGTATTGCCTGCAAACTTCTTAATCAAACCCCTTACATTCAAGTCCAAGTCATTGAGAGATACCACAAAAAGCAAGGATACATCCCTGAGCCCTGCGGAACCCCACTGAAAACAGCCTTCCAGTGACAAAAACACCCATTGAGCATTTCCCTTTGCTTCCTGCCTAAAAACCAATTTTGGATCCAACGTGTCACTTTGCCTTGGATCTCATGGACCTTTACTTTAGTCACTTGGTAGTATAGAACTTGAGTATTGCTGAAAAAAAAGACATGGTGTTGAAGCTTTTCATCTTGCACTCATCAGGACAGATGCAAGAATGCCAAATTTCTCAGGGAGCAACAATTTATACTGCATGAGAAAAGGGTGCTAATGGTCGAGGTTTTGCCATGGAGAATGCACAAGGGAACTATTATCCCCTGTGCTTTTTTTAAAATTCAAAACAGGCACAATGCCTGCACATGTTCCTTTTGCCTGCAGAGGAGAGGTCCCTGCATATGAATATATGTAGCTTCTAGCAAGCGTAAGTGAGCCATATGACAAGCCTGACTGACAATCTTAAATTGGTTGAAAGTATAATTAAAAGCAGACTTGTGATTCTTCAGTAAGTTATGTCCAATCACAGAATCACATCTAACATTAGACAATGTGTCTCAGTTTTGCAAGTACAGGCTGGTTCGGTTTACCTTTTGCGAACAGCTGAAGGGATGTGCTGTTTGATACAATCCACCAATCATTGGGCATATGATCCATGTACCTGGCATGGCACCAGCACTGGAATTCATATCACACATTAGCGCAAAGGAAGATGGTTGTGGTTGTTGGAGATCAATCATCTCAGCTCCAGGACATCACTGCAGGAGTTCCTCAGGGTAGTGTCCGAGGCCCAACCATCTTCGGCTGCTTCATCAACGATCTTCCTTCAATCATAAGGTCAGAAGTGGTGATGTTTGCTGATGATTGCACAATGTTCAGCACCATTCGCGACTCCTCAGATACTGAAGCAGTACATGAAGAAAGGCAACAAGACCTGGACAATATCCAGGCTTGGGCTGATAAGTGGCAAGTAACATTCGTGCCACACAAGTGCCAGGCAATGACTATCTCTAACAAGAGAGAATCTAACCATCCCCCCTTGACAGTCAATGGCATTACCATTGCTGAATCCCCCACTACCATCAACCTGGGGGTTGTCATTGGCCAGAAACTGAACTGGAGTAGCCATATAAATACAGTGGCTACAAGAGCAGGTCAGAAGCTAGGAATCCTATGGTGAGTAACTCACCACCTGAATTCCCAAAGCCTGTTCCCCATCTACAAGGCACAAGTCAGGAGTGTGATGGAATACTCTCCACTTACCTGGATGGGTGCAGCTCCAACAACACTCAAGAAGCTTGACACCATCCAGGACAAAGCCACCTGCATGATTGGCACCCCATCCACAAACATTCACTCCCTCCACCACCGTGGCAGCAGTGTGTACCATCTACATGATGCACTCTAGCAATGCACCAAGGCTCCTTAGACAGCACCTTCCAAACCCGTGACCTCTACCACCTAGAAGGACAAGAGCAGCAGATGCATGACAACTCCACTACCTGCAAGTTCCCCTCCAAACCACACACCATCCTGACTTGGAACTATATCACCGTTCCTTCATTGTCGCTGTGTAAAAATTCTGAAACTCCCTCCCTAACAGCTCTGTTGGTGTACCTACCCCACATGGACTGCAGTGGTTCAAGAAGGCAGCTCACCACCACCTCCTCAAGGACAATTCGGGATGGGCAATAAATGTTGGCCTGGCCAGCGATGCCCACATCCCATGAATGAATCAAAAAAATTACTCATTTGTGTGGTTGGCAGAACGTCTCTTCATCTGTCCAATCTTCTCCAGGCCCACAACCCTCCGAGATTTTTACACTGCTCTTTTTCTGACCTCTTGAGCACCCCCAATTTTAATCACTCCACCATTGGTGGCTGCACCCTCAGCTGCCATGGCCCTAAGCTCTGACATTCCCTCCCGACACCTCTCCACCTCTCTATCTCACTTTCCTCCTTTAAGACACTCCTTAAAACCTACTTCTTTGCCTAAGTTTTTGTTCATCTGCCCTAATACCTCCTTTTTTGTCTGGGTGTCCAATTATGTTTTATAACGCTCATGTGAAACACCTTGGGACATTTTTAAGAACAAAGAACAAAGAAAATTACAGCACAGGAACAGGCCCTTCGGCCCTCCAAGCCTGCGCCGATCCAGATCCTCTATCTAAACCTGTCGCCTATTTTCTAAGGGTCTGTATCTCTTTGCTTCCTGCCCATTCATGTATCTGTCTAGATACATCTTAAAAGACGCTATCGTGCCCGCGTCTACCACCTCCGCTGGCAATGCGTTCCAGGCACCCACCACCTTCTGCGTAAAGAACTTTCCACGCTTATCCCCCCTAATCTTTTCCCCTCTCACTTTGAACTCGTGACCCCTAGTAATTGAATCCCCCACTCTGGGAAAAAGCTTCTTGCTATCCACCCTGTCTATACTTCTCATGATTTTGTACACCTCAATCAGGTCCCCCCTCAACCTCCGTCTTTCTAATGAAAATAATCCTAATCTACTCAACTTCTCTTCATAGCTAGCGCCCTCCATACCAGGCAACATCCTGGTGAACCTCCTCTGCACCCTCTCCAAAGCATGTACATCCTTTTGGTAATGTGGCGACCAGAACTGCATGCAGTATTCCAAATGTGGCCGAACCAAAGTCTTATACAACTGTAACATGACCTGCCAACTCTTGTACTCAATACCCCGTCCGATGAACGAAAGCATGCCGTATGCCTTCTTGACCACTCTATTGACCTGCGTTGCCACCTTCAAGGAACAATGGACCTGAACACCCAAATCTCTCTGTACATCAATTTTCCCCAGGACTTTTCCATTTATTGTATAGTTCACTCTTGAATTGGATCTTCCAAAATGCATCACCTCACATTTGCCCGGATTGAACTCCATCTGCCATTTCTCTGCCCAACTCTCCAATCTATCTATATTCTGCTGTATTCTCTGACAGTCCCCTTCACTATCTGCTAGTCCACCAATCTTAGTGTCGTCTGCAAACTTGCTAATCAGACCACCTATACTTTCCTCCAAATCATTTATGTATATCACAAACAACAGTGGTCCCAGCACGGATCCCTGTGGAACACCTCTGGTCACACATCTCCATTTTGAGAAACTCCCTTCCACTGCTACTCTCTGTCTCCTGTTGCCCAGCCAGTTCTTTATCCATCTAGCTAGTACACCCTGGATCCCATGCGACTTCACTTTCTCCATCAACCTACCATGGGGAACCTTATCAAACGCCTTACTGAAGTCCATGTATATGACATCTACAGCCCTTCCCTCATTATTACATTAAAGGTGCTATATAATTGCAAGTTGTTGTTGTATTTCTTTCATCTCACTCATTGATACATTTTTTTCTGCGCTAACACGTCTACCATTTAGACATCATTATTTTTTTTTGCTGGCAAAAGCAAACCTGACTGTAATTTCGCAGACAGATATACATGATTCAGATTCGTAGAATTATTATTGAACTAATGGGGAAATGTTAATCTACCGTGTCCAGTGGGAAACTGATGGGATGGGAAGAGGCTTGTGTGGAACTGGCATAGATCAGCTAAGTCAAATGCCATGTTTCTGCGCTGTAGATTCTATGTAATTAACACCTCCATTAAACTAGCAGGGAGAGGAATTTGATACAGATGTGTTAGTATAATAAGATCCACTAACAGTAATTATATTCAGGTTTATGTTAGCAGATTTTCCCTTTACCAAAATTAACTGTTACCCCTGTGTTACAACATAACATGGTTTTAAATGTTTGCTGTTTTCAATAGTTTCCAAGTTTATATGTTAAAGTGTATAGTGTAAGAATAGTAATTGATAGAACAAAAGATGCTCTTATGTTAATGGTGAGTCACCTAACTATAGAGTCTTCTCCATGATAACTGTTCTGTAAAAGATGGCAATCTCAATTAAATATAATTTAAAAAAGCAGTGGTAATATATTTTAGAAACACGGGCTTGTTGCGAGCTAAGCACAGGGAAAAAGCCCTGCACCAGAATGGCAGGCCCTAGGCATACCCGATATTAGGCCTTGTTTACATGAGACCCTACACCGGCACTCATTCAGGGCAGACTAATTTCAGGAATAGGGGCTGAAACAGTCGATAGGTCCCTTATTTGCATATGCAAATGATCTAACTCTCGCATCGGTCACGGGCCCTCCATGCCTTTTTTTCCTATCTTTACCAATCTGTCAGTAGCCCATTTCTGGAATGGAATGAGCATGTACATGACATCTGCCATAGTGGATGCTTAGACACCCATAGGGGCAGCATCAGCCAGTTTCCAGGGCTATACTTTTTTTTAAATATTCGAAAAGGAATTATGCTTAATTTCCTGAAATACCAGTATAATTAACACCCCAATAAATGTTACACATCAATTGAAAGAAATAATGATAAGCTTCACACTTTGGTGGATAACTGCTCTTCTGTGTATACGATTATTTTAAGATTTTTCAATTCTTTGGAGTGAAAAGTATATCTTGTTATTAGATTTTATGCAATGTCATGCATACTTTTTTGCATACTTATGTAATTAATTATTGCTTTAGGTACTTGGTTTATTCCAGAATTTCAAATTAATTACTTCAATCTTTTTTTTTACAAAGAAATCACAGAATCACAGAATAATACAGTGCAGAAGAAGCCCTTCAGCCCATCAAGTCTGCACCGATGCATTAAAGACACCTGACCTGTCTACCTAATCTCATTTGCCAGCACTTAGCCCAAAGCCCTGAATGTTATGACGTGCCAAGTGCTCATCCAGGTACTTTTTAAAGGATGTGAGGCAATCTGCCTCTACCACCCTCCCAGGCAGTGCATTCCAGACTGTCACCACCCTCTGGGTAAAAAAGTTCTTCCTCAAATCCCCCTTAAACCTCCTGCCCCTCACCTTAAACTCATGTCCCCTCGTAACTGACCCTTCAACTAAGGGGAACAGCTGCTCCCTATCCACCCTGTCCATGCCCTTCATAATTTTGTACACCTCGATCAGGTCACCCCTCAGTCTTCTCTGCTCCAGTGAAAACAACACAAGCCTATCCAACCTCTCTTCATAGCTTAAATGTTCCATCCCAGGCAACATACTGGTGAATCGCCTCTGCAGCCCCTCCAGTGCAATCACATCCTTCCTATAATGTGGCGACCAGAATTGCACACAGTACTCCAGCTGTGGCCTTACCAAAGTTCTATACAACTCCAACATGACCTCCTGCTTTTGTAATCTATGCCTCGATTGATAAAGGCAAGTATCCCATATGCCTTTTTCACCACCCTATTAACCTTCCCTTCTGCCTTCAGAGATCTATGGACAAACACCCCAAGGTCCCTTTGTTCCTCGGAACTTCCCAGTGTCAGGCAATTCATTGAATACTTCCATGTCACATTACTCCTTCCAAAGTGTATCACCTCAGACTTTTCAGGGTTAAATTCCATCTGCCACTTTTCTGCCCATTTGACCATCCCGTCTATATCTTCCTGTAACCCAAGACACTCAACCTCACTGTTAACCACTCGGCCAATCTTTGTGTCATCCGCGAGCTTACTGATCCTACCCCCCACATAGTCAACTATGTCGTTTATATAAATGACGAACAATAGGGGACCCAGCACAGATCCCTTTGGTACGCCACGGGACACTGGCTTCCAGTCACTAAAACAGCCGTCTGTCATCACTCTCTGTCTCCTACAGCTAAGCCAATTTTGAATCCACCTTATCAAGTTACCCTGTATCCCATGTGCATTTGCTTTCTTGATATTCTCCCATGTGGCACCTTGTCAAATGCTTTGCTGAAATCCATGAAAACTACATCAACTGCACTACCCTCATCTACACACCTGGTCATATGCTCAAAGCATTCAATCAAATTTGTTAGGCATGACCTCCCTCTGACAAAGCCATGTTGACTATTCCTAATCAAATTTTGCCTCTCCAAGTGAAGATAGATTCTCTCCTTCAGAATTTTCTCCAATAGTTTCCCTACCACTGACATGAGACTCACTGGTCTGTAGTTCCCTGGCTTATCTCTACAACCTTTCTTAAATAGTAAAACATTAGCTGTTCTCCAGTCCTCTGGCACCTCCCCTGTGCCAGAGAGGAATTAAAAATTAGGGTCAGAGCCCCTGCAATCTCCACCCTCTCCTCCCACAGCATCCTGGGACACAAATCGTCCGGACCTGGATATTTGTCCACTTTTAAGCCTGCCAAAACCTCCAATACCTTGTCACTCCCTCCGACAATTTGCTCAAGAACCTCACAGTCTCTCTCTCTGAGTTCCATATCTACATCTTCATTCTCTTGGGTGAAGACAGATGTGAAGTATTCATTCAACACCCTACCAATGTCCTCTGGCTCCACCCATAGATTTCCCTCTTTGTCCCTAATGGGTCCTACTCTTTTCCTGGTTATCCTCTTCCCATTGATATACTTATAGAATATCTTGGGATTTTTCCTACTTATACCAGCCAGAGCTTTCTCATATCCTCTCTTTGCTCTCCTAATTGCTTTCTTAAGCTCCATCCTACACTTTCTGTACTCCATTGATTTGCTCTCCTTGTATTTGCTAAAAGCCTCTCTTTTCCTTCTCATCGTACCCTGAATGTTTCTGGTCATCCATGGTTCTCTGGGCTTGTTGGTCCTACCTATTACCCTAGAGGGAACATGTTGGGCCTGTACCCTCCCCATTTCCTTTTTGAATGCCCCCCACTGCTCTTCTGTAGATTTCCCGACACATAACTCTTTCCAGACTACCTTGGCCAGATCCTGCCTTATTTTACTAAAATTCACTCTCCTCCAATCCAAAACCTTTTTTTGCAACTTGTCTATTTCTTTCTCCATAACAAGCTTTAATTGTACCATGTTGTGGTTGCTATCACCAAAATGCTCTCCCACCAACACATCAACCATCTTTCCGGCTTCATTCCCCAGAATTAGGTCCAGCACTGCACCCTCCCTTGTTGGAACCTCTACATATTGAGCTAAAAAGTTCTCCTGTATACATTTTAAGAACTCTACTCCATCTGAGCCCTTAACACGATGACTATCCCAATTTATGTTGGGAAAGTTGAAATCACCTAATATAATTACCCTATTATTATTTTTACACACCTCTGCGAATTGTGCTCATATTTGCTCCTCAATTTCTCGCTGACTGTCTGGGGGTCTATAATAAACACCTAGCAATGTGGCTGTCCCTTTTTTATTCCCAAACTCTACCCATAAAGCTTCATTTGATGCCCCCTCCAAGATATCATCTCTCCTTACTAAAGTAACTGACTCCTTAACTAGTATTGAAATGCCGCCTCCTCTTTTACCCCCTCCTCTGTCTCGCCTGAAGATTCTATATCCCGGGATATTGAGCTGCCAATCCTGCCCCTCTCTCAACCATGTCTCCGTGATGGCTACTATATCACAATTCCACGTGTCAATCCTTGCTCTTAACTCATCCGTTTTACCTGTAATACTCCTGGCATTAAAGTAGAGGCCATCCATCCTGGTCTTACTCCCTTGAAACTTACTTCCGCTGTATTCCCTCTGACTTGTTTGCTTTCCTGTGGTTAGCTGTGTCTCTATTCTGCTCGGAGTCTGCACCCCCTCCCCCTGCCAAATTCGTTTAAACTCCTCCCAACAGCACTAGCAAATCAACCAGCAAAGATGTTAGTCCCCCTCTGGTTCAGATGTAGACTGTCCTGCTTGTACAGGTCCCACTTTCCCCAGAAACGGTCCCAGTGGTCCAGGAATCTAAAACCCTCCCTCCTGCACCAACTCTTCAGCCACGCATTCATTTGTGCTATTCTCCTATTTCTATACTCGCTAGCACGTGGCACTGGGAGTAATCCAAAGATTACAACCCGAGAGGTCCTGCTTTTTAGTCTACTGCCTAATTCCCTGAATTCTTGATGCAAGACCTCATTCCTCTTTCTACCTATGTCATTGGTACCAACATGTAGCATGACCTCTGCCTTATCAAATTAACTCATTTTTATTTTTGGTATTTCTACCTGCTCTTTGCTTACAGGTAATGTCCTTGACTTGAATTTGTTTTCTTGCACTGTGAGCAGCTGGATATGCCATTGTGAATGACATGAAATTGTTTGAATGAGGTGCCAAATTTACCATTATTATACCCTTCACAGCCATGAGTTGCTTGAATAATTCATGTAGAAGGTGAGCAGTTGCCTGATGGTGAACTGAAGCAGAACACCTCTCAGCTTGATTTCCTTTCACCTGGTAGAATTTCCAAGCTATTGCTGTAATGTGAGTCAACTTGCTTCTAAGTAAATTATTCCACTGAGACAGTGGATGAGATTCCTGTGCTAGTGCAAAATGAATAATATTTTAAGCAGATTCTCCTTACAAAAACCATCAATTTAATTTCAGTAGATACAAGAAGGTTTTATGGGAACACCAAAGTTGTTGGATTGCTACCTTGTTTCTGAGATTCCAAGCTCTGGTTTCATAGGATGATGTGATCAGGTCAGATTCAAAACAAAGTGTCATTCAGATTGGAGAATCAGATTTATTCCATTGATGTGAATAGTAATTTCACCATACACAAGAAAAATAAATAATGTGAAATAATGCTTGTGGATTGCATATATGAGTCTCCTTGATGATGCACAGACATGGAATGAAGTTGTTGAGTTACAGACAGTTACATTCACAACAACATAACAAGGGTTATGTTCCCTCATCCTGTTGTGATTATTTGAAAGTTTTTTTTTTACTCCAAAAGACATTGAAACAAACTGGGAACTGAATGCTCAAGGCTTTTATTTCAGGCAATTGCTGTATTTATAGCAATATGTTACAATGGTATATTTCTATTATGAACTCCACAGAGAAAAAAACAGGAGCTGCATGTTCACAAGAACAGCTGTTTGCAATTTTCTTTTGTTGCTGGTTAGAAAACAGAAACTGTTTATATTTTTAGTCAATCATCATTTAAAAATTTTCTCCTGAACATTTTGTGAGGATTAACTATTTTTAATGAAAACCTACAAAGCGGGTAAATAATTATAATTGGCCGGGACATTTACTTCTAATGTCCCACTCCATTGTTTTTCTATTTTAATCTGCTCTTCTGAGCAAGTGACAAGGGCACCTAACTAAACCAGCGAGTCCTTCTTCAAATATGTAGATGATGCCATTGGGCTGGACTGTAATTTTAACTGGTGGCTGGAGCAGGGAATCCATTGTGGCTTTCTCGCCAGGTGAAGACAGTAGGAAGGGGTGTCAGGGCATGAAGTGGCTCAAACAGGGTTAGGTTTCAAAGTTTATTTGGTGTTCCTCCATGCTCCAAAAGGAAAGTAAAGGTTACCTCTGCCCCAGTCACCCCACTTACTGAACGTGAAACCATCTCCGAAGCACCCTTCCGACTTACTTGAGTACCAGCTACATCCCTTTGGTCCCAGCTGTCATGCTGGGCCCCCACCTGCCAAGAATGAGGCATATTAATTTTGCCACATGGACATTAAATTTCAAATTGTTGCTGGGAAGAACAGAAGGCTTGTGACAAGGACTGCCAGACCTTGGCTGGAAAAAAAAAACATTTACATACTGACAGTCATTGAAGGTAGGGAAGTGCATTCCATTCCCTGCTAAGATGATACAATCCACAGAGCCAAGACATGCTCAGACCAGCTAGTCACATGATTAACCTGCTTGGCATCCTGGGGGTTTCTGAATTGGACAGTTTGAACTGAGAAAGCAGAATGCTCCTGGACTGAAGAAGACCTCCTGTTTGTCTGTTCCCATCTCTTTCTCACAAGCCAATGAATCCACTGATGACACATGAACCCCCAGAGAGAAAAGTCTCCTACAGTGAACAAGGTTTAAGAAGAATACTGGGCCCCAACGAAAAGTAAGATCTACCTACAATCAAGGACTCGACAGTGAGCTCAAAGAACCATAACAAAAACTCTTCAGATATTGCCTCAAACTTCTTACCTTCCAACCCGAGGATCGAGGCCCAGTCTCTTACCTTCCGGGAGAGGAGCTCTTCCAGCGCGCCGGAGTTTTGAAAAAACAAAGCCAATAGTGACGTCAGAGGAGAGCTGCAAGGTGATTGGTTGGTGAGTAGCAGCTGTTAGTGCATTTAAATATCTTAAAAAAAGGGGAAAGTTTTTTTTGTTGAAAAAACAAACCTCTGGTGATAAGGTACTATTAAAGTGTTTTTTTTTTAAGGACTTTAGATTGGAGTGGGTAGAACAAGGCCCCTAGAGTAATTAGTATTTTTTAATTAAGGGAATAACTAATTAACCGAAGGGTAAGTCATGACAGGAGAGCTCAGCCCCATGATATGCTCTTCCTGCGCTATGTGGGAAATCAGGGATGCTTCCAGTGTCCCTGGTGACCATGTGTGCAGGAAGTGTATCCAGCTGCACCTACTGGCTACCCGCATTACGGAGATAGAGCTGCGGGTGGATTCACTGTGGAGCATCCGCGATGCTGAAGACGTCATGGATAGCACCTTTAGTGAGGTGATCACTCTGCAGGTACTGGCTGCAAAGGCAGAAAAGAGATAGGTGACTACCAAACGGAGTAGTCAGCACAGGCAGGTAGTGCAGGAGTCCCCTGTGGCCATCCCACTCTCAAACTGATATACCGGGGTACCGATCCTTCCGGCATGACAGAGGTGAAGGTAAGAGAGGAGGGGGAGTTGCACTATTGATTAGGGAGGACATCACGGCAGTACTTAAAGAGGATATCCAGGGGGGAATGTCCAGTGAGGCCATATGGGTAGAACTTAGAAATAAGAAAGGGGTGATCACTTTGATGGGATTATACTATAGGCCCCCCAATAGTCAGAGGGAAGTGGAGGAGCATATATGTAGGGAAAACACAGATAGGTGTAGGAATTAAAGGGTTGTAATAGTAGGTGATTTTAACTTCCCTAATATTGACTGGGACTGCCTTAGTGCTAAGGGATCAGATGGGGAAGAATGTGTTAAGTGTGTCCAGGATAGTTTTCTGAAGCAGTATGTGGATGGCCCTACTAGAGAAGGGGCTACACTCAACCTCCACTTAGGAAATGAGGATGGGCAGGTGATTGATGTGTCAGTGGGGGAGCACTTTGGGATCAGTGACCATAACTATTAGCTTCAAGATAGTTATGGAAAAGGATAGGACTGGTCCTCAGGTTGAAGTCCTAAATTGGGGAAGGCTAATTTCGAAGGCATCAGACAGGAACTCTCAAAAGTTGAATGGGAGAGGCTGTTTACAGGTAAAGGGACGTCTGGCAAGTGGGAGGCTTTTAAAAGTGAGATAGGAAGAGTTCAGGGCCGGCATGTTCCTGTTAGATGGAAGGGCGTGGCTGACAAGTTCAGGGAACCTTGGTTGACAAGGGATATTGAGGGTCTGGTCAGGACAAAGAAGGAGGCATATGTCAGGTATAGGCAGCTGGGATCAAGTGAGTCCCTTGAGGAGTATAGGGGATGTAGGAGTACACTTAAGAAGAAAATTAGAAGGGCAAAAAGGGGCCATGAGATTTCCCTGGCAAATAAGATAAAGGAGAATCCTAAAAGATTCTATAAGTATATTAAGAGTAAAAGGGTAGCTAGGGAGAGAGTAGTCCCCTTAAGGATCAGTGTGGCAATCTATGTGTGGAACCACGGGAAATGAACGAGGTCTTAAATAAATATTTCTCGTCCGTATTTACCGTGGACAAGGTCATGGAAGCTAATGAGTTCAAGGGAGGGAACAGCGATATCCTGGAGCATATCAACATTACAAAGAAGGAGGTGTTGGAGGTTTTGAAGTGCATTAAGATGGATAAATCCCCAGGGCCTGACCAGGTGTATCCTAGAATGCTATGGGAAGCAAGGGAGGAGATTGCTGGGGCCCTGGCAGAGATTTTTGTATCATCGTTAGCCATGGGTGAGGTACTGGAAGACTGGAGGATAGCTAATGTTGTGCCTTTATTTGAGAAGGGCAGCAGGGATAAGCCAGGGAACTACAGGCCGGTGAGCCTTACATCAGTGGTGGGAAAGTTATTGGAGGGGATTCTGAGAGACAGGATTTATATGCATTTGGAAAGGCATGGTCTGATTAGGGATAGTCAGCATGGCTTTGTGCGTGGGAAATCATGTCTCACGAATTTGACCCCTCCCCCCCCCCACCCCCAATGAGGTGGCGAGGTGGGCAAGCCATCACCGGCAACGGTATTCGGCACCAATGCGCAGGCGCCGGCGCCATTTTTAAAGGGCTTACAGCCCAAATAAAACGTTAAATTTTTAAAGGGCCAGTTAGTATACATTGTAAAAATGAATTTAAAAGTCTTCCCATGCCCTCTCCCATGCCCCCCACCCACCCGCCCAATGGCATTAAACTTCATTTTAGCCCTTTCCTCCCCCAGAATACCAACAGTCATTAAATGACCTTCCCCGCCCCCCCCCCGCCAGGTTCAGACCCTTTGTCCTTTACCCCTTCCCATCACCCCCCACAACCAATCCGAGGCGTTTGATCCCACTCCCCCCCTCCCGCGCTGAAATAAGTTCCTCTTCCCCCCTTTCCACAGGAATCGAGCCTCGTTTCCTCGAACAGGGATTTGAAGGTGCGGCATTGCCAGCCGCCCGAATGAGGATCGGTGCAATGATTAAAGAGGCGACAGGACCTTCACTAAATCAGGTACGTAAATTAATTTACATATGGAAATCGTGGTCCCATCGCTGAGCAGTGAGGTAGCCGCCAAGAGGCCTTGCAGCCATCGCTGAGATCGGTACGGGGCCTGTCGGCATCATAGTCAGTGACGGGCCTCCTCCGTTGCTATTTTTATTGCCCCCCCCCCCACCCCGCCACAGTTCCCGGTGTTGGAGAGGCTTTAAAATCTATCCCTTTATGTCCTCTTCACATACTCTCCTACCTATCTTTGTGTCATCAGCCCCAGCACTGATCCCTGTAGCACTCCGCTGGTTACAGTTTGCCAACCTGAAAATGACTCATTTATCCTTACTGTCTGCTTCCTATTAGCTAACCAATTCTCTATCCATGCTAATATGTTACCCCCTACACCATGAGCTCTTATTTTGTGTAGTCACCTTTGAATAGGCACCTTATCAAATGCCTTTCAGAAATCTAAGTACATCACAACTACAGGTTCCCCTTTATCCACATTGTTTGTTACTTCCTCAAAAACTCTAATAAATCAGTCAAACATAGTTTCCCTTTCACAGAACCATGTTGACTGCCTGATCACAATAAGAGTTTCTAAGTGCCCTGCTGTAATAGATTCTAGCACTTTCCCTTTGAAAGATGTTAGGCTAACTGACTGGAGGTTTCCTGCTTTCTGTCTCTCTCTTTTCTTGAATAGAGGAGATACATTCTATTTTCCAATCTGATGGGACTTTTCTAGAATCTAGGGAATTTTGGAAAATTTCAACTAATGCATCTACTATCTCTGCAGCCACTTCTTTTAAGACCATAGGATGCAGGCCATCAGGTCCTGTGGATTTGTCAGCCTTTCGTTCTAATGGTTTTCTCAGTACCCTTTCTGCAAGGTGGTTGCAAGGTGAGCAAGGCTGGGACCTGAATATTCAAGGATACTTGACATTTTGGAAGGGCAGGAAGCTAGGAAAAGGTGTGGGGTAGCTCTGTTAGGTCTTTCTTCACCTCTCAGGATTGCTCTGTTCCTCTTCTGGACCTCTGCTTATCTAACCAGGTGAATAACCAGTTGGGCGGCACAGTGGCGCAATGGTTAACACCATAGGCTCACAGCTCCAGTGACCTGGGTTTGATTCTGGGTACTGCGTGTGTGGAGTTTGCAAGTTCTCCCTGTGACCGTGTGGGTTTCCGCTGGGTGCTCTGGTTTCCTCCCACAGTCAAAGACTTGCAGGTTGATTGGTAAATTGGCCATTGTAAATTGCCCCTGGTAAAGGGAGGTAGTAGGGGAATTGAGGGAAGGTGGGGATGTGGTAGGAATATAGGATTAGTATAAATGGGTGGTTGATGGTGGGCCAAAGGGCCTGTTTCAGTGCTGCATCTCTAAATAAAATAGCTTTGTTCAGGGAGTGGTATTTTTTAGACTGCAATAAATCTGATAGGAATTCATCAGCAATACATACCACAATGCAATCTCTATTAATTCTACTTTTAGGTCTCCATATTCATATCCTTCAGCTAGTCTGTAAAGGTCATTAATAAAAGTATCAACTATTTCACCTGGTTTCTGGACCCTTCTGTTAAAAAAATTGTCCTTTCCAGAATCTTATTGCTCCTCAGGTTGAAATAACTATCAAAGGCTTTTAAAACTTCATCAAATTTGTCTGATGTCACATTAATGCCTTGTCTTACAATAACATCATCTGCTAATGCTCCAATGGGATACTGCAATATGTTAAATGGCTGTCTAATTTGGAAGCAATTCTGTATCTCCAAAATCTTTTACACCAGAGTGACCTATTTTGAGTTTGATTTGGTCCTTCCATGTGTCTAAATCTCTCTAGTATTGTGAATTTAAGATCCATGGCTTTCTATTTGATTTACTTTCATTTTAAAATTTTCCCTCCAGTATTGGAAGTTTCCCTTGCTTTTCAGCCTCATGCTGATTCCCACTATGGTCGCCGTTTCTGCCTGTAATGTCTCCCCGCTAGACTATTTATTTATTTTTTCTTTAAATGCAGTTTTGTAGCATTTTTGCGGCACTGGTACATGAATCACAAAAAGTTAGTATGCAGGTACCGCAAGTGATTAGGAAGACAAATGGGATATTGTTGTTTATTGCAAGGGGAATAGAGCAGAAAGGTAGGGATGTTTTGCTACAGTTGTACAGGGCGTTGATGAGACCACATCTGGAGTACTGTGTGCAGTTTGGTCTCCTTATTTAAGAAAGGATACAATTGCTGTATGAGATGAGTCAGGAGTCTGTCAATTTCCATAGTGGTAGAAATGCATTTCTTTACTGTAAAAGTCTTGGTGGTCATACTAAGGTGGGTAAGGGCAAGAAAATTGCCATTTTTGGATCTGAGCAGTACCCTCTTCAACAAACTGCTCTCAGGGCTGCCTGGGAAGAGGTGACTGAACAAATAAATATAGCTTCGGCAATAAAGAGGCCACCCTCCCAGATGAAGAAGCAGTTTGTTAATTATAAAATATCCAGCTAACCAGTGAATACATATGATTTATCTCAGAGCAATGCAGAGATGACACTAGTTTTAAATCAATAACTAGTTTATTTACAGTACTTGAAAATATCTCAGCATTTTCAAGACATCAGTACAATGTCTCTATTAGAAAACACTGTTTACTAGAACCTTCCAGCCTGTCTCTTTAGTTCCAGTTTCAAAACACTTGGCTTAAGCAATCAAGCACAGTGAACACTGATCACTGCGCAGGCTAATACAATCAAATCCATATTAATTAACCCATTGAACACTACACAGTTCAATACCTTGAAGAAGTTTGTTATAGTACATGACTTGTTTCACGGGTCTACAGCAATGAGATTTCATCAATTGCACAATAGGAATTTGCAGCTGTATAAGGATATGCTTTAACAGATGCACCAGAAAACCAGGGCAATTGAAAAGCTAGCACATAACCTCTGCACTGTCCCAACCCCCACTGTCCATCCTATTGTGTCCGACATCAATAAGGGCAAAGGAGCTGAATTTCAGCCCCTTTATAATGAAGAGTGAAATAAATACTAAAAATGGATACCATATATTTGCGATGATGTTCAAGATGTACTAACAATAGACTCATCAACTGAATTGAGCCTATGATGGGGATTCACGCAACATATTTTATCCTTTCAGGTGCCTTTGTTAATGAAATGTAACCTAACTTAAAAGAGCATTAAGGCAAAATGAAAAAGCTAGATTGCTCACCTTTAGATTGTGTTATCACCCTTTAAATAATACACTCTACTTTAGAGAAGAGACAAGTACAGCTGGGGTAGTCAATGCAAGATTGAAAGCCAGTGTAAACTTACAAAAGATTATTATACTTCTTTAGTTTACAATAATAATAGCCTGTGAGGCACAGTGAGTCAGACAATGGTCCCTCTGTCTCTGGGACCTGGATTGATTCCAACCCAAACTGACAAATGGAAGCCACCTCTGTCTGACAGCTTTAAGAGTTCCAAATGAAATGAGTTTGAGCATTTCCACTCCAGTCTCTATTTGGTGTGAGTACACAGGACAAGTCTTCCCAATAATTAAGCACTAACTGACATTCCCACTCAGAGAAAGCACAAGAATGGCTGGTATGGGAAATGGAAATGTCAGTCAGGCACAATAGGGTTTGTCTTCTGAGATTGGGGTCATGTCACGTTGCTGAAGCAATGTGACAAGAATCTTTACATTTAATTTAACCCATGATAAACATTTCTGGACGTACTCAGATTAAAAGTAGGTATTTAACGAGGAAGAGAAAATATTCCACAGCACTGGTACCACACATTTTTTTTGTTTCATTTTCTTTGCCTGTTATATTTCTCCATCAGTTTTCCATCCTTCATTCCTCTTCTTGCTAGGGAATCATTGTCATTTGGCCTCCAGTACCTCAACCAAATGCCCATTGTTTACTTGTGAGCCTGGAAAGAGTATTAGCAGGCTATTTGTTGCTGGAAGCATCATAACCGACCCCAATCCTGTTCTCACAATTGCATAGTCAACAAGGCAAACCTATGGGGTTTTGCTAGTGCTCTTGGGACAGTTTAAATTAGTTTGGCAGGCAGATGGGAACCGGAGAGTAGATTCAGAAGGGAGCACAAAGGTTAGAACTATAAAGGTGGAAAATTAGTAAGTGTGTTTGGAAGGCAGAGGAAACAAAGGCTAGAAAATAGACAAGGTAGTTTGGCAGTTCTAAATGATGTATACTTCAATGTAAGCAGTATAAGGAATAAGGCAGATGAGCTGAGAGCACAGATTGACACATAGGAGCCTGATATCATAACTATTACTGAGACATGGCTGAAAGAAGGGCAGGAATGGCAGCTCAACATTCTTAGTTTAGAGGGTTTTCAGACGAGATAGAGCGGGGATAGAAAAAAGAGGGGGTTGCAATATTGGTTAAAGAAACAATTGTAGCTGTGAGGAGGGATGATATAGCCAAAAGATCATCAAATGAGGCCATATGGGTTAAACTGAAGAACATAAGAGAGGCAATCACTGCTGGGTGTACTATGGACCCCCCAAACAGTCAGAGGGAGATAGAAGGGCAAATATGTTGGCAAATCTCTGAGAAGTGCATAAACAATAGGGCAGCAATAGTGGGAGATTTCAACTATCCTAATATTAGCTGGGATAAAATTAGGGAAAGGCACAAGGGAGCAGAATTCTTAAAATGCATTCAGAAGAATATTTTTAATCAGTACGTAGCAAGCCCGACAAGAGATAAGTAAGGTTCTGGATTTCGTTTTAGGGAATGAAGCTGGGCAGGTGGAAGGGGCATCAGTTCACAGAATTATTACAGCACAGAAGGAGGCCATTGGGCCTGTCGTGTCTGCGCTAGCTCTCCGAAGGAGTAATTCACCTAGTGTCACCCCTGACCTTCTCCCCATAGCCCTGCACATTCTTCCTTTTCAGATAACAATCCAAATCCCTCCTGAATGCCTCAATTGAATTTGCCTCCACCACGCTCTCAGGCACTGCATTCCAGATCTTAAGTGCTCACTGAGTGAAAACATTTTTCCACATGTCTCTATTTTTTCTTTTGCCAATTTCCTGGAAACTATGCCCTTTCATTCTCAACCCTTCCACCAGTGGGAACAGTTTTTCCCTATCTACTCTGTCCAGGCCCCTCATGATTTTGAATGCCTCCATCAAATCTCCTCTCAACCTTCTCTTCTCTAAGGAAAACAGTCCCAACTTCTCTAATCTATCTAGGTAATTGAATTTCCTCATCCCTGGAACCATTCTCATGAATCTTTTCTGCACTCGCTAATGCCTTCACATCTTTCCTAAAGTATGGTGCCCAGAACTGGACACCATACTCCTGTTGAGGCTGAGCTAGTGTTTTATAAAGGTTCATCATAACTTCCTTATACAGGTTTAACGTAACTTCCTTGCCTTTGTACTCTATTCCCCTATTAATGAAGCCTAGGATACTGTATGCTTTTATAACCGCTCTCTCAACCCGTCTTGCGACCTTCAATGATTTATGCACATATACACCAATTCCCTCTGCTCCTGCACCCTCTTTAGAATTTCAGCATTTATGTTATAATCTCTCAGTGTTCTTCCTACCAAAATGAATCACTTCACACTTCTCTGCATTAAATTTCATCTGCCATTTGTCTGCCCATTCCACCAACTTGTCTATTTCGTTTTGAAGTTCTACACTATCCTCCTAACTGTTCACAATGCTTCCAAGTTTTGTATCATCTGCAAATTTTGAAATTGTGCCCTGTACACCAAGGTCTAGTTCATTAATATATATCAGGAAGAGCAAAGGTCTTAATGCCAATGCCTAGGAAACTCCACTACAAACCTGCCTCCAGTCCAAAAAACATCCATTAACCACTACTCTGATTCCTGTCACAGACTCAAATTTTGTATCCATGATGCTACTGTTTCTTTTATTCCATGAACTATAACTTTGCTCATAAGTCTGTTAAGTGGCACTTTATCAAATGCCTTTTGGAAGTCCATGTACACCACATCAACAGCATTACCCTCATCAACTCGCAGTTACCTCATCAAAGAACTCCGGCAAGTTCATTAAACACAATTTGCCCTTAACAAATCCATGCTGGCTTTCATTGATGAACCCGCATTTGCCCAAGTGACTATTAATTTTGTCCTAAATTATCATTTCAAGAAGCTTCTCCACCACAGATTAAACTGACTGGCCTGTAGTTGCTGGGCTTATCTTTACACCCTTTTTTGAACGAGGGTGTATCATTTGTAGTTCTCTAGTCCTCTGGCACCACCTTTGAGTCTAAGGAATGCTGCAAAATTGTGGTCAGTGCCTCCGCAATTTCCATTCTCATTTTCCTCAGTATCCTTGGATGCATCTCATTCGGTCCTGATGCCTTATCAAATTTAAGTACAGACATTTTTTTCCGAAACCTCCTCCTTATCAATTTAAAACTCTTTGATCACCACAACCTGCACAATATCTTCTTCCTTGGTAAAGACAGATACAAAGTATTCATTTACTACCTCAGCCATACCCCTGCCTCCATGTGTAAATCCCCTTTTTGGTCCCTAATCAGCCCCACTCCTCCTTTTAATATGTATTCCCTTTTATGTTAGCTTCCAGTTTCTTCGCATACTCTGTTTTTGCTTCTCAGCAGCAGAGTACTGTGCACCCGTCTGGCATAGATCAACACACACACACCACACACACACACAAACAAACACCTTGTTGATACTCAATTGAATGCAACAATGCACATCATAACTGTCTGTCTCCGTCTGTTCAACACTCTACCCTGACTTCCTGTCCTTGCAAACATCATTTCCCCACCAATGTGCCAACTAACAAAAACACACAAGCTGGTTGAAACCATCCGTGCTGCACCTCACTTACCACTCCATAATGACATGTTCAATCCACCTACTGCCGACCTTCCATCTCGGCACCCCATATGGAGCAACCTTCCTGAGTAAGACCTACTAGCAGACATCCTTTGGATCAATGAATGGGAAACACAGGAAGTCACTAACAAGTTTCTTGTGACAAACCCCTTCTGTCAAATGGCAGGCTTTGAACTAACATGATGAGAGTGGTCCTTGCTAAACAGGTTCAGGACAAGCCAGGGCCCCTGCGCAGCCAACCTCCACTGCCGGGGCCTCAGTACAAACCCCTTCTGCATTTGTGGAGAGACACACAAACAATGCTGCACATTACCAAGGAGTGTCCCCTCTACAGACTAAGTGGCAGACTAATCACCTTAAATTCAGTGAATGAAGAGCTGTCGCTTGGCTCCAGTGATTCACATTTGCTAAATAAATAAATCTGTTATAAGCACACTTTTTCTTCATCTTAATCTCCATCTGTCATCTAGGGAGTTCTAGATTTGTTTGCCTTACCTTTCCCTTTCGTGGGAATATACCTTGACTGTGCCGGAATTATCTCTTCTTTAAAGGCAGCCCATTGTTCAGTTACTGTTTTGCCTGCCAACGTTTGGTTCCAATTTATCTGGCCGAGATCTATTTTTACCCCATTGAAGTTGGCTTTCCCCCAGTTAATTATTCTTATCCTGAATTATTCTTGTCCTTTTCCATAGCAAACCTAAACCTTATGATGGAATGATCACCTGCCCCTAAATGTTCCCCTCCTGACACATGATCTAATTGGCCCATCTCATTCCCAAGAACAAGGTCTAGCACTGCCTCCTTTCTCATTGGACTGGAAACATACTGCTGTAGAAAATATTCCTGAACACACTCTAGGAACTCTTGCCCCTCTCTGCCCTATACACCACTACTATGCCAGTCTATATTTAGATAATTAAGGTCCCCCATTATAACTACTTTCTAATAATTGCACCTCTGTGCAATTTCCTTGTAAATTTATTCCTCTACATCTTTCCCACTAGTTGGTGGCCTATAGACAATACCAAGCAATGTAATTGCTCCATTTTTGTTCCTTAGTCTAGTCAAATAGATTCTGTCCCCAACCCCTCTAAGACATCCTCTCTCTCCAGCACTGCAATGTTCTCCTTAATCAATACTGCTACCCTTCCCCCTTTCCTATCTTTCCTGAATGCCTTGTATCCAGGAATATTTAACACCCAGTTCTGCCCTTCTGAGCGAGGTCTCTGTTATTGCTACAACATCATATTTCCAGATGGCAATCTGCAACTGTAACTCACCAATCTTATTTACCACACTCTGAACATTCACATACATGCACAGTAACCCTAATTTAGACTTTAATTTCTCCCTTACTCTGCACCCACCTAATAACTTACCATTCCCTACTCTAGTGCTATCTATCTCAGTATTCTGTGCACCTTGGTATTCCTCTGATATTACTTCCTGGCTCCTGCCAAGTTAGCTTAAATCCTCCCACAAGGAAATTGATCCCAGCTACGTATAGGAGCAACCTATCCAGCCTGTACAAGTCCCATCTCCCCCACAGCTGGTCCCAATGTCCCAGGAATCTAAAGCCATCCCTCCTGCACCATCTTTCCAGCCACACATTCATCGGATTTATCCTCCTATTTCTATACTCACTTGGTACTGGGAGTAATCCAGAGGTTACTACTTTTGAGATCCTGCTTGCTAATTTCCTACCTAGCTCCCTAAATTCTGACTGCAGGACCACATCCCACTTGCTGCCTATGTCATTGGTACCAACATGGACCACGTCTGCTGGTTGTTCACCCTCTGTCCTCAGGATGTTCTGCAGCCTTTCAGTAACATTGCTGACACTGACACCAGGGAGACAACACATCATCCTGGATTCATTCTCCTGGAGCACTTTGGTGGACGTGAGCATAATTCAGTTAGATTTAGGGTAGTTATGAAAAGGGACAAAGATAGACCAGGGACAAAAGCTCTCAATTGGGGAAATGCTAGTTTTACTAAGCTAAGATGTGATTTAGCTAAAGTGGATTTGAAACAGCTACCTGAAGGTAAATCAATGCCATATCAGTGGGAGGCATTCAAGGAAGAGATAGTGAGGGTCCACAGCAAGTAGGTTCCCTTAAAGAAAAAGGGTTGGGCTAACAAATCCAGAGCCCTTGGATATCAAGGGGCTTGAAGGAGAGGATGAAGAAAAAGAGGGAAGCTTATGACAAATATCAAGGGCTCAATACTGCAGAAAACTTAGAGGAGCATAAAAAGTGTAGGGGTGAAATTAAAAAAGAAATTAGGAAAGCAAAGAGAGGGCATGAAAAAATATTGGCTCTAAAATCAAGGAAAACACAGAAAAAAATTTATAAAGATATAAAGAGCAAGAGAATAATTGAAGGAAAAGTAGGGCCTCAGACCATAAGGGTAACCTGGGTGTTGAGGTGGAGAGTGTTGGTTTGGTTCTTCATGAATATTTTAGATTGGTTTTCACAAAAGAGAGGGCTGATACAGACAATACAATTAGGGAGGAGGTGAGTGAAATATTAGATGAAATTAACAGTGAGGGAGGACGTATTAAGGGATTTAACATCTTTGAAAATGGATAAATCCCCAAGCCTGGATGAAATGTATCCTACACTGTTAAGGGAAGCAAGAGAAGAAATAGTGGAGGCTCTGATCATAATTTTACAATCCTCTCTGGTTATAGGTGTTGCACCACAGGATTGGAGGACAGCTAACTTTGTACCATTGTTTAAAAATGATCTAGTAATTACAGATCAGTCAACCTAACCTTGGTGGTGGGAAAATTATTCATTATTTAGAAAGATACAGATCAAAAACAGTCAGCCTGGAATTGATAATGGAAGGTTGTGTATAACTAACATGATTGAATTTTTTGAGGAAGTAACAAGGAAGGTCGATGAGGGTAGTGAATTTGATGTAGTCTATATGGATTTTAGCAAGACCTTTGATAAGGACCCACATGGCTGACTGGTCACAAAAGTAAAAGCCTATAGTATCCAAGGCAAAGTGGCAAGTTGGATCCAAAATTGGCTCATAGTCAGGAAGCAAAGGGTTTTTGCCCTGGTGGCTTAAAGGTGGCAGCACAAAGGCAAGGCTTAAGCACCGCCATGGGAAGACAGCCATGGGAGTGTTGGATGATTGCAGGAAGGGGAAAAGAGGTGCAACCACCACAGCAAGAATGGGTGTAGAGGGGTTGCAGCTCACACAACAAGTAGGATAGTGGGCTGTATGCAAGGGTAGGTGCTGAGGGGCATTAGCCTGTGTTCAGAGGAGAGTGGCAAGAGGAGGGTTCCTAAGGCAAGGTCCTCTCTCCAGAGACAGCACGCAGGAGGGAGAGCGACCAGCTGGAATGTATCTCATACACTGTCTTTGTAGATCCCATGCTGTGCAGCAGCGACTCAGAGGGAGACAGGGCCAGATGGCGGCTGGGCAAACCGGTGAAGATTGACTGGGGAGCCAAAGCAGCTGGCCATGCCAAGAAGCCGATCTGTGGCAGAGGGTGCACTGGTCTTGCATCAGCTACCTCCAAATGTCTGAGTGGCAGTGTCAGCCAAGACTGTGGCTCTCCAGAAAGGCCGTCACCGACTTACCCGCCATGCTGCAGGGCGAGCTGCGACCCATGGGCTTTATTTATTTATTCATTCATGGAATGTGGGCATCGCTGGCTCGGCCAGCAGTTATTACCCATCCTTAATTGCCCTTAATTTGGTGGTGAGCTGCCTTCTTGAGCCGCTGCAGTCTTTGGGGTGCAGGTACACCCACAGCGCTGTTAGGAAAGGAGTTCCAGGAGATTGACCCAGCGACAATGAAGGAACAGCAATATAGTTCCAAGTTAGGATGGTGTGGCTTGGAGGGGCACTTGCAGGTGGTGGTGTCCCCATGCATTTGCTGCCCTTGCCCTTCTTGGTGGTAGAGGTCGTGGGTTTGGAAGGTGCTGTCGAAGGAGTCTTGGTGAGTTGCTACAATGCATCTTGTATATGGTACACACTGCTGTCATTGTGCGTCAGTGGTGAAGGGAGTGAATGTTGAAGGTGGTTAATGGGGTGCCAATCAAGTGGGCTGCTTTGACCTGGATGGTGTTGAGCTACTTGAGTGTTGTTGTAGCTGCACCCATCCAGGCAAGTGGAGGGTATTCCATCACACTCCTGACTTGTGCCTTGTAGATGGTGGACTGGCATTTGGGAGTCTGGAGGTAAGTAGACATTCAATGTCCATGGCCCTTATTTTTACAGTGTCACTCTACTTGTACACCCAACTCTTTCCAGGGATCCACTGGGGATATGCGTGGAGTGTCCCAGGCAGCAGCCCACCACTGCATAAAGAGGTGACCAATGTCTGCTCAAGGGATTTGGTGACAATGTGCAGTATTGGACCAATCCTGACAGTCAGGCTGAGAGGACCATCAACTTCAGAGCCTTGCTGGATTCCTCCAGGTGCAAGATGTCATTGATTGCACGCATGTGGCCATCAAGAATCCCATGGAGCAACCAGCCGTCTTGATCAACAGGAAGGGCTTCCATTCCATCAATGTACAATTGGTCTGCAACAACCGAAAGCATTTCTTGCAGGTGTGTGCTTGCTTCCCGGGAAGCAACCAATAGGCCATCGCACTTCGACAGTCCCAGGTGCCACAGCCTTTCTACACCCGCATCCCCCCCGCTCCACCCCCGCCACTCGCCTTCAGGGATGGATTCTCAGACCCAAGGGCTACCCACTGAAGATATGGCTACTCACCTGTGAGGAACCCTCGCACTGCAGCATAGGAGACGTACAACACCTGTCACCCAAGCAACAATAGGGCAGGCCATTGGGCTACTGAGGATGAGGTTCCAGTGCCTGGATTGATCTGGTGGAACCCAGTAGTATGCCCCAGGCGTGGTGGTCTGCTGTGATTTGCACAAACTAGCACTGCAGAGGTGGGTGGCCTTGCATGAAAAGGACATGATTGAATGTCACCCCTCATCACGGGATGATGAAGCTTTTGTACCAGAGGCGAAGACCATTGAGACACACACAAGGCAGGCTCAGGACAATCTCATGCATACCCGATTTTTGCCACCTTCATACCCGTTCCAAGTGAACTCACTAAATACTCACCTCATTGTATTCCACATGTCACCTCTTATACTTCCAATTGCCCAAGTCCTCAAACTTCTTGTTTCTTCCTTCCTACATACTCTCCATTAACCTATCTGGCTTCTTTCTCTTCCTGTCTGGGTATCCTCTGCCATTTCCATTTCCATGAGCTTAACTCTGCTGTCTCAACATCTGACTGTGTCAAACTTGAAAATTGACTGACTACCAACTCCACTTAATGGTTGGGATTGTGGCATTGACTGATTAGTCTTAATTAAAGCACCTGGCTCACTGAGATACCAGCAATTTACAGTTTCTTTGTGACTTATGCTTTCTTCCTGACTTCCACTTTGGACTGTAGGAGGAATTTGGACTATAGGAGGATTATCATGCTCTCCTTTCATCAGACACCCTCATTCAAGCAAATGATCTACCTGACACTGACAGAGTCTCTCTCCAATCTTAACTAGATATGTAAATGCACCTAGTCTCTTTACAACAGCTCCAAACATATACTTCTCCTTACCACCTTGGTGGTTTTTCACCATGACCTACTGACCAGCACTGAACTCTAATTTTTATGCCTGGTATATCATGACTTATCTTCACTTTGTCTTGCTTTTCTCTTACTTTGCTATCGGTCAGGCTAAACCAAACTAAACCTTGTCCTAGGAGCATGTTTAAACACTACCTCATAAGGTTGTAGACTATGGGATTGTTCTGTAAAAGAACAGAAAATTGTCTACCCTGGGTCGAAGAGAAACATGGGATTCACTGACTCGATTGTCACCAAGCAAATACTTTAGTTAAGACCTCTTTACAATTTTCACTCCTTTCTGCAGCACCATTCAATGCTGGGTGCTATGGTGGGATTAGCGTGTGAGTATTTGTTACTCAGAAATATTCTGAACTCTTCTGAAATAAACTGGGGGCAGTTATCTGACACCAACACCTCTGGCAACCCATAAATTGCAAACCAACTCTCAAAATCTCAACTCTTGGCACTTGGGGTATTGAGTATAAACACAACATTTATCCACTTTTAGCTATCGGCCAAAACAAAATACTCTTTACCTTCCACTTCAATGAAATCAGCATGTATTCATTCCTATGGCTTTCTTGTGTTTGACCATGGAATAAAAGGAACTTTGGGTGGATCATTTCTCATTCTGAGACACACTTCACAACTTTTCACCAACTCTTCAATATCCCTGTCTAACAAGATACCCAAACCAGCTTCTTACTACTGCTCTTGTACAGACTATCCCTGTGTACTCTTGATATAGTTCCTCTAACAATCTCTGTAAATCTTGGCAGAATATTGACTCTTAAACCCCAAAGAAGATAGCCTTGAGCTACACTCAGTTCATTTCTACATGTGCAATACTTCTGCAGTCTCTCATCACACTGTTTAGGCTAGCCATTCATGAGATAATTTATCACTTTACTGAGCACCACATCTGTCTGACTTTCTTCAGAAATTTTTCTGGAAGACTCTGTCATTTGTGTATGTAAAGTAATTCACAAGTAACTCTGGCTAAAAATGAATCAGTCTTCATGGGAAATCTTGAAAGAACATCCACATTAGCATAATCTGATGACTTACGATATTTAATATTGTTTTGATGAGGAATCAAAGTCAATGCCCACCTCTAACATCGTGCTGCCACTAGGGATGGTACCCCCTTCTTTGAACCAATTATGATCGTAAGGGCTCGATGGTCAGTTAACAAAGTGAATTTCCTACCGCACAGGTACTTGTGGAACTTTGTAACACTGTATGATTGCTAATGCCTATTTTCTCAACTTGAGTAATTTTGCTCTAACCTTGTTAATGTACAAGTAGTATTTGCTACAGGCCTCTCCACACCATCTTCCATTATGTGAGGTAACACCACAACTAAACCTTGTGGTGAGGCATCACACGCTAAAACCAGTTGTTTCTTGGAATCATAGTGTGCCAAAACAGCATCAATAGTTAGTACATTCTTCACTTCTTCAAATGCTTTCTGGCACTCAACAGACCACTCCCAAGCAATTCCATCTTTGAGCAATTTATACAGCTAAGTCAGGGATGAACTTAGAATAATATACAACAATCCTTATGAATGCTGCAAGTTCTTATTTGTTCTCTAGTCTCTTTGCTTTCAAAATCCCCTCAACCTTCTCCTGCATTGGGTGGATACCATCACCATCTATTTGATGACCCAGGTATGTTACTCTTGACACCATGAAGCAGCAGTTGTGCTTTTTTTACTTTGATGCCATAGTCTTGAAGTCGATCTACGACTTCGTTCAACCTTACAATGTGCCATTCCTCTGTCTTACTATTAATTAGAATATCATCTAAGAAACAGCACAGTGCCTTCATCCCACTTAGTACCTGATCCATGATGCTCTGAAAAACTGTAGGAGCAGTAGACACTACAAATGGTAACCTTTCATACTGGTATAACTGTTTGTGAGTATGAATGGTAAACAATTCCTTGCTCTTGTCAGTTAATTCAAATTGCAAGTATCCATTTGGCAGATCTACCTTACTGAACATCTTCTCATTGGCTACATTATAAAACAAATCTTCACTGGTAGGCAGTGTTTAGGTATCATTTTCAATCACCTTATTTACTGTTTGCTTGTAATCTCCACAAATCTGAATGGACCCATCTGCTCTTTTAACTACCACAATGGGTGCAGCCCATTCACTGCTCTTCATCTTCTTAATTGCCCCTGATCTTTCTAACTATTCACTTACTTCTTGTAACTGGGTGGAAGGCACTGGCCTGGACTTGCAAAATGTTGGCAGCACATTGTTCTTTATTTCAACTAATTTTATCATTTGGTCCTCCTAGCTCAAAAAAACACTTTGTGCTCTCTTAGCACTTCCTCAATGTCAGACATGCTCTTCCTGATCCTACTGTAAATAATGCAGCTCAGTTTAACGGCATCTTCACAAGCCAATTCCTTCCCATCAGGGAGACTTTGTTCTTTCCAACTACTAACAATGACAATAATAAGATGCATCATCATATTCCACCCTAACTTAACCTATCCGTGGAATACTATTATTAGAATAACTAGTCAGTTTCATACCAGTTTTGCATTAGGGAATGTGGCTTAGGGATTTCCTGCACTCTCCTTCTGAGATAATAAACACTGCTGCAGCTGTACCAATGATGAAAGTAAGTTGTGAATCTTCTACTTTCATTTCTACTATGGGCACTGGAATTATGTCTTCAGCCCTATTACTCTCATCTTCCATGTGTTGTTTTTGTTGCTCTCTGACAGAGTATGATTCTTGATCTCCCGACGTGATATCAAATTTTGTTTCCACATCTATCATATGCGCATATGAGGATGTCCAGGCTCCCGAACTAGCTTTTGATCTACCCTGACCTTGACCTGTTCCATGAACCAACACTTGGCCCTGACCTGGTGCTTGACTGCGACCTGGAGCATTACTGTTTCCTTTACTCCTGCATGCCAACTGGATATGACCAACTTTCCGACAGGCATTGCACTTTGACTGGAAATGGAGACATTGAGATGGTTTGTGACTACCATGGCAATGGCAATATCTGAACTCTGAATCAGACTGTGGACTTGGCTGCTATGGCCTGGATCCTGCTGAAACCCAATGGACCTCACCACTGGTTTGGACAAAGAACTCCCTGTGAGTGGTGCGAACTTGGAGATAAACCTTCAACAATTTCATCGGAGGCCTGAAGAACAATAAAATCTAGGCCAAGCTGTTGAGTAAAGCAAATAAGCTGACATGGAGGGAGGCCTGCAGTTAGGCCATGGCCATGGAAACTGCAGAAAGAGATAGCTATAAATTGCAAGGCGAGGGTATGCAGGTCTGCATCTCTGGGATCTGGCTCTCCAGGAGATTCGCCAATGTCTCAGTGGAGGAAGCTATGTGCTCACAAGCCTGAGACATGGAAGCACTCATGGCATGGATGGACCCCTCCATTGTCCACCCATGACTGTGCATTGCCTTTGGTAGCTCCACCAGATGTTCCCTTACCTCTCTGCAACTCTAGCATGTTCTGTGCTGCCTACACCAGTCACTCTATCAGCTGGGGGCTCAGCATGGGCCTGGCCTCCCACAGTCCTCTGACTATCAATGGGTTGACCTGTCATGGCCTCTGTCAATAGCTTGGATGTGTGGGTGATATTCTTACCCACTCATATCCCTGCATCTAAGCCCGAGTGCATACCAATCGACAGGACAGTATATGGTGGCAAGAGCAGGGGAATGGTGTGACAGTGCACCCTCTGAGGATTCTTCTTCCTCATCCTCAGAGGACAATGGGATTTCACCAGACGATCTTCCCTCTGAGGTGTCATGACCTGCAAGAGAAAACAAACATTTAGCAGTTCTGCTGCATGGATCTGCACATAGGAACATGCATGATGTGGTTCTCTATAAGAGTGGTGGTGGGTACATGAACAACCTGCTCCCTAGTTGACTGTAGAAAGTACTGCTCTAAAAAATTGTCCCAAATACACTATGAACTCATTTCCCAGGCTACCTTTGCTAATCTGATTCATCCAATCTACATATATGGTCACCCATGACCTTTGCGGTACCTTTCTTACACAGCCCATTTCTCTTCCTGTATACTCTGTCCTACAGTGTAGCAACTGTTAGGGGACCCATAAACTACACCCACTAGTGTCCTCTTACTTTTCCTATTTCTTATCTCTATCCAAACTAATGCTACATCCTGCTCTTCTGAGCTAAGGTCATCTCTCGCTACAGTACTAATGACATCCTTAATTAACAAAGCTACCCCACCAACTTTTCCTAGTTTCTTGTCTTTTTAAAATGTCAAATACCCTTTAATAGTCAGGTCCCAGCCTTGGTCACCTTGCAACCATGCCTCTCTAATGGCTATCATGTCATACATATTTATTTCTATCAGTGCTAACAACTCATCCATTTTGTTATGAATGATGCACACATTCAGATACAGAGCCTTAAGACAGAGTTTATCATCATTTCTGCAATCTTTGGCTTTCTCGGCTAGTGCAGTCTTACATTTGTATGTGCTGTCACTTCCTTCCACACTCTGATCATTACCCAAATTGCTACCCTGCTCTATTACCTCATTGGTTCCCTTTGTTTCACCACATTTACTCTCACATGATCCTTCCCCCTCACTATTTAGTTGAAAGCCCTCTCTACTGCCTTAGTTATAAGACTCGCCAGAACTCTGGTCCCAGCATGGTTCCGGTGAAGACACAACTCCCACTTTCCCCATTCCTGGTGTCAGTGCCTCATGAATTGAATCCCATTTCTATCCACCAGTCTTTGAGCCATGCAGTCACCTGTCTCATCTTATTTACCCTATGTCAATTTGCTCATGGCTCAGGTAAAAATCCAGAGATTATTACCTTTGAGGTTCTTCTTTTTAATTTATCCCCCAGCTGCTCATACTCCTTCCTAGACCTATCTATGTCATTGGTACTCATGTGGACTATGACAACTGAATCCTCCCCCTCTCACTGCAAGTTCATCTCCAGACCCGAGCAGATGTCCCGAATCCTGGCATTGGGCAGGCAACAGTCTTCTGGACTCTTGTTCTGGGCTGGAGAGAACTGTGTCTATCCTCCTGACTATACTATCTCCTACTACCACTACATACCTACTTACTCCCTCTGCTTGAATGGCTTCCTGTACTATAGTACCATGGTCAGTTAGCACATCCACCCTGCAGCCCTCACTCTCATCCATACAAACTGAAAGAACCTCAAACTTGTTGGACAATTGCAAATGCTGAGGCTCCTCCATTTCAGTCTTCTCAAGCCCTGTACCTGCCTCACTCACAGTCACATTTCCCTCTCTCTGACCATTGACCAAATCAGAAAATACTATCCTATGGGGTGTGACTACCTTCTGGAGCAAGTGCCCAGGTAACTTCCCCCCCTCCCTGATGCATCACACTGCCTGTAGCTCAGCTCCAGCTCATCTACTCTGAGCTGAAGCTCTTCGAGCCATAAACATTTACTGCAGACATGGTTGCCGTGGATCACATTGGTATCAATGACTCCCCACATACTGCAGCTGCAACAGATCACCTGCCTTGCCATCCTGATTAGTTATTTAAAACACAATTATTTTCTTAATTTTTGAATTAGTGCCTCTCCTCACTAGCACTTTCTGTACTAATTTATACCTTGGCAATACAATAACCAATTTTAAAAAAAGTAGACTCACCAGCTTCTTACTTCCCTTCTGCTTGCATGTCTTAATTAATTGGAAGATAGCAACTTAAATTTTTATTTTACACTTTTCTAATTTCAAGCTATTAACACACACACCCTAATAGCAGTGTGCTAACCTAGCTGTTTACAGATGCTCCCTAACAGCAGTTACTCACCAACAAATCACCTTACAGCATTCCTGTGATGTCACTGTGTCAAGGTTGCCCTCTATTTCTGAGAAGCAACTTGCATCTTCTACAGCTACCAAAGGCTGAAAAAGAAACAACTTTTTCCCCCTCTGCATTGAATTCCCACATGCACCAAACTCCCACATGCACCAAACTCCCACCTTTGTACTCTGTCTGCTTCTCACTCAGGCAAAGTCTCCTCTCTGTGCATCCTTAGTCCATGCAGTTTGAAAACTTGACTGCTTTTATAGAGCCTCTGATCAGTCACTAGCTGTTCAGTTTCCTGTTACAGTAATTAACACCTCTTGAACCAACTATTTTCAGCTGATTGGAAGGTAACTGCCACTGGCAGGCAGCTCCCTGTTTAACAAGGCAATTTAACTAACTTGAAGTTTGAAAGTTCTATGTCAAAGGATAGGGTAAACAAAGAGAAGCTATTCCCATTAGTTGGTGATACAAGGACTAGGGGACACAGATTGAAGATTTTGGGCAAGAGATGCTGGGGATATGTGAGGAAGAACTTTTTTACACAGCAAGTGTTAATGACCTGGAACTCACTATCTACGAGTGTAGTGGAAGCGGAGCCGATGAATGATTTCAAAAGAAAATTGGGTGGGCACTTAAGGAAAATAAACTATGGGGATAGAGCAAGGAAATGGAACTGATTGGATTGCTCTGCAGAGAAGCAGTATGGCCTCCTTCTGTGACGTTATGACTCTATGACCTCCAAACAGGAATAGAATCTTGCAAAATAAAAAAAAACTGTAATCCTGGAAACCGGAATTAACATAGACAATGTTAATACTGATAAAGGGTAGAACCTATCTTTGTCTTGAAAGATGCTGCCCGACCAAATGTGCATTTTCTGTTCTTATTTTAGGAATACTTCCTTGTGAGAGATAGGAAGAAGGAACAGAATTTGTAATACTCAATTCCAAACTCTATCACAGGCTCTGCAGGAGGGCAGGCACACCTGCTATCAATTTTTAGCTATCAATTTAAAATTGCCAGAGAAGCTGTTTCAATGATTGGTATGTTTTTTACTGCCAATTTTTACAGAATCTCATTACCATAGTGATGGGAGCCATTAGAAATCACTAGGCTTCCTTTAAACAATACAGAGAAGCACATTCATTATTCAATATAGTCTTGGTCTTTCGTCTTTCATTAAATGCATTCAACTATAGTGTGCATGTTGAGCTGTCTGCCAGCGCATTAGTCGAAAGTGAGACTTAATCCTTGCTTCCAAAACCTTAAAAAGAATTGCATAGTACAAATGAGAACAGAACAGAAATTTTGAAACATTATCATCTGGCTTCAAAAGGCATCACGAAAATTACTGATGAAACCAAGGAATATCTTTGTGTGGATAGCCTAATTTGAAATGTGATATAACACTATTGGCTCCTCTGATGGTGCTGCAGAATTCGCAAAGTGTTTTCAATTTCAACAATGTGAGGTAAAAATTTCAAGTCTTCAGATTATAGAAACCTGCACCTGTCATTATTTAATCCATTCCAAATAAATATTTTGAGTAGCTGTTGTCTGACTGCTCCAACGGTTTGAACAAAGACACATTAGGCACCCAACTTTAGGATGGATGTCAAGTCTATGGAAAGGGTACAAAAAGGATTCACTAAAATGATACCAGGGATGAAAGGCTTTCGTTCTGCGAAGAAACTAGAGAAACTGTGATTCTTTTTTCTACACCAAGTAGGTTAAGAGAAGATCTCATAGAAGCATTCAAAACCACGAGATTATTGACAGGGTAAATAGGGAAAAACTACATCCACTGGTTAGTGAGTTGTTAACTCAAGGGAATAAATTTTGAATCATCATAGACATTAGTAAAGGCACAGAATGCCAGAAACAGTGGAAGAACCAAATATTTGTAATAATTTATCAATAAGAAGTCAATAAATATTTGAAAAAGAAAATTTAGCAGGATGGAAGGAAAGGGCGGGACAATACAACTAAATGGGTAGCTTTAACAGAGGGCTAGCACTCTGTACTATAGAATTAGTTAACCTATTGTTCTATCATATTAAATATTCATGCACAATTTGAAAGTCTAACAACGTGAACTGTCTCTTATAGCTTAGGAATGTAGGAATGAACAGGTGTAGGAAAGATCATTGTCATCTATTTGATCAGTCTGAGTTCTCCACAGAAAATGTCAGCAGGTCAATTATTGAGTCGCTGCGGTTAGCCATTACAGTTTCTGAAGAAAGTAAAGGCAGCACTAGTGAATCTCCTGCAGTACTGCTCATTGGACGTTGAAGGATATGTTGTCTTAACACCTCCTGTGCTTTTCTAGTAAAAGGGTTGATGGATGCAGGATGTTTCCATCTTCATTTTAATATATTAATGCTATCCTGCTTATGTCACTTGTACATCAACTTACTGTCAGGACATAGATTCACATAATCACAGAATCATTACAGTGCAGAAGGAGGCCATTTAGCCCATTATGTCTGCACTGGCACTTTGAAAGAGCAATTCTCTCAGTTCACAGAATCACAGTGGCATTTGTCACTCATAACTGGTCTAACCACTGACCACCTCCAGGCGCGTATCCATTGTCTCTCGAGATAAGGAGGCCCAAAAGAAGAAGAAAAGAACTGGTCTGAGCAACTTACTTCTTTTGGAGGTTCACTCACACTGTCCTTTTAGAGTTCAAATGAATAATATTATTTCTGCTAAACCAGCTTTCATTGTATCCAACACACTTTAACCCTTTGAGTGCAAAGTTTAGTTTTGTGGTTGCATTTTATCCTTTATTACACCAAGTTCCCCTGTGGTGGTATAGTTAGCAATCTCAAAATGTGACAGTGCATAACACTGATTCATTTACCTGCCAGTGTAAAATGAGATGAAACTGTTGTCATGGTCCTGTGTTTTTTTTTCTCTCCTCGGAAATATTGCAGTGCGCCTTTAAGACTGTAAAAAGAACAGTGCACCTTTAAGAACTCTCCAGAGGCACAGTGAGCCAGGGTGCATTCTGGTTTCCAAGCAACAGCCACAGAGAGAGAGAGGACACGAGATTCAGTGTTGCAGTTTGACTTTTGAAAACTGGCTGACTGAGACCGGTTTGCAGAGAGAGAGACTGTTCCAGCAATTGAAGGAAGAAGCAGAGCTCTGAAACAATTTAAACTGAAGGAGGAAAACCTGTGTTATTTCTCTCTCAAAATCCTACAAAGCTTCAAGCCAAATTAATTCCATAAAAAATAAGAAAAAATCTTTTTTCTTTCACAACAAATTATTGATATCTGCTATGTTAATCACTAGGAAAAAAGAGTTTAAGACTATAACAGCTGAACTGTTGAACCCCGATCTTTGGAAGGACCTTCTGTTTTCATCGGGCCTTGGAAGACTGCAAGTGAACTTTGACTGTGTTGTATTGGAAGACCATTTATCAGGAACATAATTTGCAAAGACTTTATTTTTTTCTATTTTGTCGGTCAGCTAATTTAAAACCGAGTGTATGTATGCGAATGCGGGAGATAGATTTTTAAATAAGAACTTATACGGTCTTTAGATATTGGTTATCTTAGTAGTGTCTAAGATTTTAGTTTTTTTAATGAATAGTTTATTTGTTGATCTCCAAAGATACCTGGTTTGGTTCGCTTCATTCAGGGGTTACTAGACTGTTCAATTTGGCTGCTTTTTTCTTCGATTTGGAAAGCTTAAAGAAATATGATGCGACCTGTGGAGCAACAGGACTGAATTAACAGTGTGTTGCTCCCGCCACAATCAAAACTATATATATTGATTGGGGGCTTTGTCCTGAGCAGTCGTGACATATTTTAATTGGGGGCTTGTCAGCCATCGCATCATATTTAATTAGGTGGCTTGTGTCTGGGATCAGAATCAGACTCATTTTGAGAGCTTGCATTTGGAATCATAATTGCTCGTCCCTGGGATCTTGCGTCTGGCATCATAGTAATTGCTCTCGCGTCTGGGATCATATCAATTGGAAACTCTATGGTTCAATTATAAAGAAATAAAAGGAACCAGGTCTCTTGTATAATAAGGTACAGTCTATACCATGGTAATGGCATTAGCAGTTGCAGCAGAGTTTTTAGGAAAGCAGAATGTTTCCCTCAGTAACTTAATAATTTCAACTAAGAATAAATTAAAAGAATTGGCTGCAAAATTGGGGTTAGAATTGAAATTAGGTGCCAAAAAAACAGAGATAATTGACATAATATCCCAACATCTGGAATTAGAAGAATAGGAAGAAGGGGAGTACAAGAAACAAGAAGGTCATAAGTCAGAGAGTGATGCAGTGGTATTGGCTAGGATTCAATTAGAAATGAAAAAACTTGAGGCTGATAAAGAAAAAGCAACAGCAATAAGAAAACTTGAACTTCAGAGAGAAAGTGAAAGAGAAGAGAGAGAATTTAGGCTATAAGAGATGGAACTAAGACAAAGGGTTTGTCTTGAATCCAGGGAAAATTCAGGTCAGGAAGAATCTGAATTTAACTCAGGACACAGCAAAAAGCTGTTTAAATTTATTCAAGTTCTTCCTAAGTTCGCAGAAAGGAACGCAAAGGCATTTTTCATCTCTTTTGAAAAAATAGGCAAAGGGGTGAAATGGCTGAAGGAAAGTTGGACACTGCTTATACAAGGCAGGTTAGTAGGCAGAGCTCATGAAGTTTATGCCATGCTTCCTGAAGAGGCTTCTGCAGATTATGAGATGGCAAAAAAGGCTAATCTCGCTGCGTATGAGTTAGTCCCTGAAGCTTACCGTCAGAAGTTTTGGAACTTACGGAGATTGGCTGGGCAGACATATGTAGAATTTGGCAGGGTGAAGCAAATTAATTTTGACAGTTGGATACAGTCATTAAAGATGGAAACCACATATGAGAAACTTCGGGAGTTGATTCTCTTAGAGGAGTTTACAAACTCCATTCCTTCAGTAGTGAAAACTCATGTAGATAACTTGAAAGTTTTGAAAGCTAGGCAAGCAGTGGAAATTGCTGATGATTTTGAGCTTGTGAATAAGCCAAAACCTTTTGTCTGCCACCCCAATAAACCCGAGAAGGATAGAAAGTGGGATAGTGAAAGGAAGGCAAGTGGCCCGGAACAAGAAGGAACAGCTGGGAATGTCCCAGGATCATCTCCTCAGGTCAGAAAGGAAGGTACTGAGTGTAGAAATGAAGTTCGCAAGCCAAAGTGTTATCATTGCCACAAAATGGGTCATCTTCATTCAGAATGCTGGAAATTGTGAGGTAAACCCATAGGACTTGTTGGAATATGCAAAGCTAGTGCAGAGGAATAGACTCTGACTGAGAGTATAGCAGACTAGGCTATAGCTTTAATGACAGTTGTAAAACTAGATACTAAAACTAAAAGGAGTGTAGAGGTTAAGAATAAAATACCCGAAAGTTGTAATGAATTTCTGTCAAAGGGGAAAGTAACTCCACATCCTGTAAGTGAGGCAGGAAAACCTATCATTATACTCAGGGATACAGGAGCAACCCACTCTTGCTGGGGAAAGATATAACGTTTCTACCAGAGAGTGCCTTGAACGCTAAAGTTTCAGTTAATGGAATTGGCGAGGAGTATATACCCATACCTTTATATAAAGTATGCCTAGAGACTGACTTAATATCTGGGATAGTAACTGTAGGAGTTGTCCATAGTTTGCCAGTAGAGGAAATTGATCTACTCCTTGGAAATGATTTGGCAGGATCAAAAGTATCAGTTTCTCCTATAATTACAGAGGAACCAAGTGAAATTGAGGAAATGGAGCAATTACAGGAGCAAGTTCTGAGAATATTTCCTGTGTGTGTAGTTACCCAAGCAATGGCTAAACAGGATCCATTGTCAGAGATAATAGTGGCACCACACACAGATAGCCAAGTATCTGAAACCTTATTTGGGGATTTAGAGAGTCTAAATGAGATGTTTAACAGATCTTCTATAATCGCAGCACAGCAAGCTGATCCAGAGCTATACCGAATGACACAGATGGCTCTGACAGAAGCTGAGGCGAAAGGAGTTCTGGAAGGCTATTATATGGCAAACGGGGATGTGAGGAGGAAATGGAGACTGCCTTATAGACCTGCAGACGAAGACTGGACAATTTTGGAACAAATAGTGGTAACACCTAAATATAGCCAAGGATTAGTAAGGTTAGCACACAACATTCCTTTTGCAGGACATAGGGGAATTCGGAAGACCAAATCACGCATAAGCCAACATTATTACTGGCCAGGTCTTACAAAGGATGTGAGACAATTTTGTAGGACATGCCATACATGTCAAATGGTGGGAAAGCCACAACCTACCATAAAACCAGCACCACTAGTTCCCTTATCAGTGATTGAGGAACCATTTAGCAAGGTATTAGTAGACTGGGTAGGACCCTTGCCAAAAACAAAAGCAGGACATCAATGCATACTTACTATCATGGATATGGCTACTCGATTGTCAGAGGCCATTCCTTTAAGGAATACTGCTAGACTAGTAGTAGAAAAGTTAGCCCAGTTCTTTATGAGATATGGGTTACCACTTGAAGTTCAATCAGATTAATATCAGATCAGATATTAAGGTTCTAATTTCATATCTAGGATATTTCAAGAAGTCATGGGCAATTTGGGGATTAGACAGATGAAATCTTCAGCATATCACCTACAGTCACAGGGAGCTTTAGAGATATTTCACCAAACTCTCAAAACAATGATTAGAACATACTGTCATGAATATCCACATGACTAGGATAAAGGACTAGACTGTCTTTTATTTGCCACCAGAGACTCATCGAATGAGTCTACAGGCTTTGGTCCTTTCGAATTGGTTTACGGACATGAAGTAAGACACCTGATGATGTCACGTAAGTTGGTCACTGAAATTTGTGCGCTCATTCAGTGTGACCTGCAATCGTGTGGTTCTGGTGGGATTCCCATGCCAGTTGCCCTCAAAATTACTGCTGCACTCAATTTCTTTGCTAGCGGTGCTTTCCAGGGATCAGCAGCTGAAATATGTGGCATCTCACAAGATGCTACTGATAGGTGCATCAAAGAGGTTACCAGTGCCCTATTCTGTCATACCAATGATTTAATCTAGTTCCAAGGCTTCAAGGTCAACGACCTTCGACGCCATCGCTCATTTCCCTAGAGTGCAAGGAGTGATCACTTGCACTCATGAGGCCATTACAGCTCCCTGGCACCGGCCAGGTGCATTTGTCCATCACCACGGCTTTCACTTTTTGAGCATTCAAGGTTTGTGACCACATGCAGGTCTGTGCGCACTTTCCAGAGAGCTGTCACAAATCATACATTTGAGCAATTCACACCTATGAGCGGATATAGGCATAAAAGCCTTAATTATGTAGAATTTGGAAATAGTTAGTGTATTATGCCTTTTAGAAGTAAAGTTGAATGGAAGATCAGTTTTCAGAACTTACATTCTCCTTTAAGAAAGTAGAGTTAAATATTTCAAGGTCCCTGTTAGAATAGAATTTCTGTTGCCACGGAATTGGAAGGTAAGCACACATATTGAAATATCCTGTGTGACCTCAGTAAGAGGTAGCAATAAACCTAATTAGTTTATGGGGTTGTTGATGCAGACAAATCAGCTCCGGAGGTTGCTTTAAGGTACCATAAAAAAGGCAATTATAGAAAATGGACTCACAGGAACAAGAGGTCAAAAAAACACAATTATAAACATTTTGACCAGATAAAGGCTTACAACTTCAGAAAACAGGGGGTTTCCAGTAAAACATTAATTGGAAATGGTAATTAAAGATGTGGATTTTAAACACACACAGGAAGGTCACATAAATACTGGAAGGCAGATGATACCTTAGAAATAGTATAAAAATGAAAGGTTTTGAAAGCAAAGTTTAGGGGTGTTGTATCCTCAAACAACACTCTCATCCTATGCCTTGCTTGGGGGATTTAAGGTAAAAGTTTACTTTACATTTTGATGGATATTCTGGATATTCTAAGATAATTTTGCTGTAACATTAGCCAGGTTAAACTTTTGGTTTCTATGTTATAAATAAGAATGCGTGTTACATCTCTCAGTAATATTTGATATTGTGATATACTTAACCACTTAAGAAGTTTACTACATATTAAATTCTTTACTAAATATATAAACATTTATAAATTGTCTCAAGTAGTATTCTGTATACAACTACAAGAACCCCCTCTCTGTGTTTCTGTAACTGGAGAGATATGTATTGAAGAGAGTTTCCCAGACCCTTATAATATCTGGGATATTTATGACTTAGTAATAAATATTAAAATAGGCTATCCGAAAGATGGTAATATTCTCTGTTGGTTTTCTTTCTTTGAGGGAAAGCTAGTACAATTCTTTAGACCCAAATAAGTGTCTGAGAATTTGTCTGGCTTGAGCTTGATTAAAGAAGATATATAGGGATGTATTCCTGATTTGGTTTAGTCCTTATAAGGGGTTAAAGTCATAAATCACTTCACATCTACCAGGAATTTTTGAAGCAAAAACTCAAGTTGACTGCTGGATCCTGGGTGACAAGGGATACCCCCTTTGGACATGATTAATGACATGAATGCGGCATCCCCAAAGCACAGCTACTCACTCATCCACCTGAACCATCATCGAACACAGCATTGGCTTGCTGAAAATGCACTTCCGCTGCCTTGACTGCTCTGGAGGGGCTCTTCAGTACACACCACAGAGGGTCTCACGGATAACCGTTATCTGCTGTGCACTGCACATCTTGGCAATGCAATGCGGACATATTTTGCATGCAGAGTAACGGAGGAGCAGCACTCCTCCTCAATTGAGAATGAACAAGCAGCTGTCATTGAAGACTGAAAGCACAAATGTCAACTATAGCAACACAATGGTGATTCTCTTAAATCCTTTGAAAGCATAAGTGCGTGCCAGCCATAAGGTGACCATAATCATTATCCTATTCAGATCACCTCAAATGATCAACGAGAATGTATGAAAAAGTAAATCAAATAAATGTATTTCAAACTATTATGCATTGTTTTTACACTATCATAACCACCTATGCCACCATCGTACTCATAATTCCTTTATTTTTATTTTTCTACAACTGCATCTTGGTGCTGCCCTGACATTAGTAGCTGAGGTGGAGGCAGTCTGCTCATTGTGCTGCCTTGTTGCCCTGGATGACTGTGGCGGGTGCCCGCTGAAGGTATTGGGCATTGAGGGATTCATCCTACTAAGGGTGTCCAGCACTGGTGCTTGAGCAGCCCCCATGGCCTCGTCTGCTGGAGGTATGGGGGTCAATGTTGGGGGAGGGAGGGAAGGGGAGAAGCTGCTTACCCTAGGGCTGTCCTGAGAGGAAGTCCCTGGGGCAGCTGGCATGTGCTCCTCCTCCATCTGGGTGCCTGTCTTTCTGAGGGGAAGGGGCAGCCAGAGGGTGGTCAAGTTTCCTTGTCCCCCTCTCGCTTAGCCACTGCTGCATAGAGCCCATGGCCAGAGTGATGGAGTGCAGGTCAAAGTGCTCTTATGAAGATGTGCTATGCCGAATTATGATTTTTTTAATCCATCAGTTGGAAGCCTGAATTAAACTTTAAGAAAACAGGAGAAAAAGGAACTTTTACAAGATGACTGCTAGCTGTTAAAATGGCCAACGCAATTTGCATTACAATACCCTACATTCCAACGTATTGAGGTGGAGATATGAGGGCGGGTTAGTCTCCACCAGAACAATGGCCTGAGAATTTTGAATGGGCTACCTGCCCTACGTTCATTAACAAGACATTAAAGGCAATCTTGGAACATGAACACTGGTGGAGACGGACCACTCAAAGGATAATCACTGAAACAATGGGACCCTGAGAGAGACTGGAATTCTTTGACATGATCTAATTAAGTTGCAAGGGAGAGAATACACTGGGCCATCATGTGACAGACCCACAATCTGTGTGAAACAAGCTGCTCTTTCCATCTCCAAGGAGACAAACACCGGACACTGACCAGTAAAGGACCCAAGTGGGGGAGGGGGTGTCTCTCTCTCACTTTTTCCAGGCCACCTTGCACGTTCAAACCCTGCCTGCTGGCTGTAACCATCCAAGCCTATCATTGCTGCAGATGGAGACCCCATGAAGAAAACCATCTGCTCACTGTCTCCAAAAAAAACCCTGAACCAGTTGGCCACGTCTACAAGCCAGAACCCTCAAGACCACCAAGTTCATCTAGAAGACAACTGAGTTACCAAACTCCACAGACTGTATGCTGTTTTTTTATTGCTACAGACCCTAATCCAACCAATCTACTCTCCTCCACTCTGTAACCTATTTATGAGTGTGTGATTCGCATATGTGTGTGTGTATGTGTGTTTGTGTGTGTGTGTGTGTGTGTGTGTGTGAACGTTGGAGCGTACTTTATTACTTTACTGAGATCAGGTTTTGTTTCTAAGTACCATAAATATAACATTTTTCTTGTGTTACGACCAGGTGAGAAAGAGGTCTAGGGTTTCCTTTCAGCCTTCACCTGGTCTTAGCATAACAGGCTTTTATTTTTAAACATACTGTGTTTTTAGCTCCTCCAGGTGAATTCTTGTTCACAGCTTTCCAATTATAAGGCAAAGAAACCAGCACAAACAGGCTTTTTAGGTTAAAAGAAGAAAAGTTAAAATTTATTAAACTTAAACTCGAATTTGGTTAACGCCTACGGATACACGACGGATACACACATGCAAATAGAGACAGAAAAGAGCAGAAAAAAAATAAAGTGGAAAAGTTTGAGGCAGTATCTGAAGAGTTTTTGTTACAGTTCTTTGAGCTCACTGTAGAGTCCCTGATTGTAGGTAGATCTTGCTTCTCGTTGGGGCACCGTATTCTTAAAGCTTGTTCGCTGTAGGAGACATTTCTCTCTTGGGGTTCATGTGTCTTAAGTGGATTCAGAGGTTTGTGAGAAAGAGATGGGAGCAGACAGGAGAGATCTTCTCAGTCCAGGAGCAAACAGACACTCAATTCAAACTGTTCGCATAATTCAGAAAAACCCAGATTGTCAAGCAGGTTAGTCATGTGACTAGCTATTCTGACCATGTCTTGGATTTTATCACCTTAGCAGTCTCTGGAATGCTCCTCTTACACACAATACCTGGTGATCAAGGTCCATTGTGGGTTGAATGTGTCAGGGAATGGTCCTTGGTTCTTCCAATCACTGTCTGTTAATATACAAATATATTTTCCAGCCACGGCTGATCAGTTTAACAAGTCCTTTCTTCATTCCAGTAACAGTTTAAAATCAACATTCATGACAAAATTAATATGCCTTATTCTTGACGGGTCAGGGCCTAGCATGACACTTGTTTAAACTCAAGAAAACCCGTCCGATTGGTCCTTTTATGATCATGTCACATAAGGGGTTAAACATTCACTGAATTGGTAAGCCTATCCACTGTTCAAAAAAAATAAACCCTGTTGTGGTCAAACAAGAAGAGGGACAAGAGAGGAGCCTTTCGACCCCTCCTCACCTGTAACAGTGCATATGGCTTGAATGCTCAACCAGACTCGCTATGGACTTGCCAAAATCTCCACTTAGGAAGCCATACGCTCATATGCCTGGGACATGGCAGATGTCATGGCTTGCATGGACTCCTCCATGGCACGTGCAATGCCACACATGCCCTCAGGCATCACCAACATATTTTCCCCATGTTTTCTCTGCACTTCTAGCAGACTTCTTGTAGCCTCAAACAGAGGATCATCATCAGTGTGAGGTCAAGCACAGGCCTGGTCCCCAGCAGTCCTGCATTTGTCAGGGGACCTGGCTGTAACATGCTCCCTCAGCTACTGGGACATGTCTGTGTCATGCCCACCAGATTGTGACCCTGATTCTAATCTGAAACCCCACTGCGAACTGTGTGGATGTATCTTTGCTGGTGAAGCTGGAAGAAGAGGCAGGTGACAGTGCACCCTCTGGAGCATTGGCAGCACCTTCTCCAGAGGTGGCTGCTTGTTCCTCGCGGCATTCAGCTGGTTGAGTGCAGGCACCTACAATGGCAAAACAAACAGAGACACATTACATCATGAGGTCAAGACCTTAACACACATTCCTCCTATGTTCACATACGGCAGCAACAGTAAATTTAACAATTCATCCTTACTCCTTTATGATCGTGCCTCGCCATCAGCAGTTGCTCTACCTCCTTGCTCTCCATCCAACTCTGCTGCCTCCTCCTCTGCTAATGTTAGTATTCTTCAGTTGCACACTACTCCACCCGTTCATGCTGATTATGGGATTGTCCATCCTGCAGCAGAAGGTGCTGATTTAATGAGATGTCAAATGATGGCTCAGAAGCATTGTCCAAATGCATCAACATCACTCAATCTGGACTCTCATTCATATGCTGCATCCAAGCACAAATATACGCCACACTTATACAATCTGCACAATCATGTGGTACTTGGTATCAAGGCTGATCACGTATTCAAACGCATGCCATGACTGCCCACTGTCATAAATAAACTCTCACAGAGCCAAGTACAGCTTCAGCAACATCATTTACCCTTGTAGATCTGAGAAAATCATTGACACGTTTCTGACACTGGGCCCAGGTTCTGCGTGCGACCCCTGGTTCAATACCTCCTTCGCCACCTTCATCCAGGCTGCCTTGACCAGGCGGGAGGGTTTTTCTGAGTCCATCCCTTGGGAGGAGGACCTCCTACCTTTTCCTGACAGCCTGGAGAAGTGGGGCGGAATGCTGGCTGCCATGACAGTACTGGTGTGGATGGTAATGGTGAGAGGAGTCAACCATAAAGGGGGTTGGTGCTGGGTGTGGGAGAGATTCTCAGAGATGAATACTTGATTTAAGCAAAATGGAAAACGATGTCCTATGTGAGATGAAAGTCCAGGCAGGCTGCTGAAGCTCCAGGCTTGCACTGTAGAATGATTTATAGCCGTGGCATTAACAGTGCTTTGCAGATTGACAGCGTGTTCCATCAATGTAAATCCGTCCCCGCTGCATGATCGCATGTGTTTCCCATGCTCCCACCGCTACTTAAATTTACATATGTGATCGCATGAGAAATGGCAGAAAGGGCCGAAGCAGAACTGCCCCCAATTTCCGGTTCCGCCATTGAAGCTGCCGTGAGATGCATAAAATACTGCCTTATATTTGGATGAGCTGTATGCAGTCTGTCAGTGCTTATTGCACCTACACAGGCAGCTCAGCCATATTAGAAATATGAACACCGGGCCATTAGCCCCGCTGGCAGTAGCCTGCAGGTAAGTCCCACGCGAAAAAAGTTGAACAGGAGGGGGTCTGATCGTAGGTTGACAGTGGCAATCTGCAGTGTTGTAGAGCTGGGAGGGACATTCATTCTCCTCCCGGCTTTACATCAAACTGAAAGAAAATCTATCTTTTTGGTGGTGGCTGCATCCCAGCAGGAAAGCCTGAGCAGAGCAGAATAGCTTCGCTGAGGTCAATCCAATTGCCCCAAGGGGTCCTAAAACGACTGTTAAATCCCTCATTAGCATATGTAAGAGTCCTAACTCCTGTTTTAGGTCACTGCACTAGAAGCCTACATAATGGCCCGACTCAATATTGTGTCAGGCGTCTTTCAGGTCTCATTGGGGTGTAGAACTTTGATCGCTGAAATTGGCCCCCAATGCACCTGTTTTATGCCTGGAACAACTTTGTACATCACTGGTAATGTAATTTCAATTCAGGAACAGGCATACCATAAAAATTAGAACGTTGCATGTGAGAGGAGGTAAAGTGATAAAAATACTACAATTATATAACTAACTAAAGTTATAAAAGTCAATTATATTGAAATCGGAACATCACAAAGCGGTCTCTCTGTTATGGTGCTCACACAAACTAATTTGGGATTGAGTCCCTGCATGAAGTCATGATATTTCTTCCATAACAAATAGACAGTTGGCAGTATGATTTGTGCAGTATCCATTCAAAGCTTTCTGCAGGCAAGTAGTTGTAAGCACATTTGTTGTAGCGTGCAGTAACAAATTTAGATGTGCAGCAATTGACATTGATCACTAAATCTCCCTGTCTGTCTGATATCACTGTAATGAATTAATACTTAGTTTTAAGTGGAATAATAATGTTGCTTGCCTGCAATGTCCAAGGTTTTGTGGCATTATCAAAGAGTGGCTAGCCATATATTGGCCTGGTTTCATCAAAGGGACTTCAACTGATGGCTGGATCATGATCTTCTTTAATTTCATACAGCATCTTATTTTAAGGAGGATTTTCAGAGAGGAACAGGACATGTAAAGGATTTTAATTCACCTATAACCATGAAAAACTTCATCAGTCAAACCTCTGGCAAGAATAAAAAATACATTGGGCCTGATTTTCCACTTGCTTTGGCTGGTTGTGCTGGAATGAAATAGGAAATCTGGAGCCAGGAAACTTAGCACAGATTGCTTTTCCTTTGTCCTTGCCCATCCTGAAATGAGACATTTAGGGCAACCTAAAGTGCTCATAATAAAATTCTGATAGATTTATTCTTCATTTTTTTTGCCAGTTTCTTTATTTTTGGAAGTGTTTGCCTGCAAAATTTATGATTGCTACAATTAAAGTTCTGAATATGAGAATCCAATCATGATTCCTCTATTTTTGTGTATTTGGAGGAGGAATAAGTGGCTAATTAGAAGGGATACAAAACAAGGTCAATTACAATAAAGGTCCCACCCTAACCCACACCACTGTATTGACAGACACACCTGGTTTCTGGTGAACTAGTTGGAATTTGATAGACTGACTGGTGGCTTTGTTGGCCTGTGAGGCTCAGCTGTTCACTGAATAAAATCACTGAAGTTTGAAATATGTTTCGAGTGCTTCAATCTTTCTGTTAAATTTTGCGATTTGTGATTTAAAACTGAAAAGGACTCCATGGATGTTTTTTTACAAGAGTCACTCAGAAGTCTGGACTGTAAACAATTACTGGAAAGCATGTGTCTTCAAATAATTACCCATCGAGGGTTGTTTTTGACTTGGGGAAGATGTTTACAGAGAAGTGACAGGCCAAGATTTATAGGGGGTCAGGAGGCTTGACTCCTGAGATGTTTTTAGTTTTGCTTTGACAGGCAGTTAGGATATGGACGATGGTTTGAAAAGACAGTTGGAGGAAACTTGCAACCAAGCTCAATCTGTTCCAGCTCTTTGAAAAAGCCTGTCAGTTTTCCATCTCTTAAGAAGCTGAAAAGAAAGAGTATGAAACTGCCAGAAACTCCTGTTGCTGCAGTTTTTCCTGGAAAGCCTACCCAAACTGATTCTTCAATGTCACCTGTCAGGAACTGTTCTAGGAAGATCCCAGTGATAGCTGTCTACATGTATTTAGGGCGCCAAACCAGAAAAGGACTTCTAACATCTTTTCATGCCTTCTCCTTTTTTCTTCAAGAATTAGCAAGTATTTTGGCCAATATTTGTTTTTTTGTTGTACTAGAGTTCTAAAGAACAAATCTCTTTTTTTTGGTTAACTCGTGTGTGTGTGTATGTGTGTGTGCGTATGTGTGCACGTGTGTGTGTGTGTGTATGTGTGTGTGCGTATGTGTGCACGTGTGTGTGTGTGTATAAGGGGCTAAGGTAAAAAGGGAACTTTTATATTTTGATCTGTTTGTTTATGCTTTGCTTCCTTACTGGTTAAGCCTTTTATACTGAACTGACTATTTTGTTGTTTATTAAAGAAACCTGGTTGGCATGTTGTATTCTGGAATAAAAATAGAGTCTATGATTGACTGTTAACGGTAAATGGGAAAACATTTAAATATATTTTGTGACCTGTGGAGGAGTGGAACTAGAATTTCTTTTTTTATTCATTCATGGGATGTGGGCATCGCTGGCTAGACCAGCATTTATTACCCATCCCGAATTGCCCTTGAGAAGGTGAATAAGCAGTGCACTCCTCCCACCTCGATCATAACAATTATTTCAGGTTTTTTTCTCATTCTCTTGAAGATTTCCCTTTTAAAGTTGAATATCTAGGTATTGATTTGTGTACCGGTTTATCTTAAATACCCATAAGGTCATTATTGTCACTATTTATATGTAATTTAGTCACATGGCATAACCAGAAGACACTGATTTAAGGTGTGAAGAAAAAAGCAGCAGCAACATGAGGAAAATCTTTTGAATGCAGTGAGTGGTTAGGATCTGGAATGTACTGCCTGAGAGTGTGGTGGGGACAGATTCAATCAAGGCCTTCAAAAGAGAGCTGGATAATGATATGAAGAGAAAATATTTGCAGGGCTACAGTGAAAAGGCCTGGTATTGGGACTAGGTAAGTTGCTCTTGCAGAGAGCTGACATGGACACAATGGGCCAAATGGCCTAGTTCTGTCCTGTAACCATTCTATGATTCTAGGTTAAACCTGAGTTATCATTAATGGCATCCCTAACACACTAGGTTAGAGTGTACTATATATGCATCATAAATGCATAACACACAACAGCCCTGAATTTTAACAGGCCTTTCAGATTCACATCCGGCATAAGTCTGCCAGCAGTGCAGCAAGAGAATTGGCAATTATGCCATGATTGTCAGTTTCCTGTGGAGCTGTATAGGACTGAACTTCCAACTACCTGAAACATGGTCTATGAAATCAGAGGAGCCAGGGAGGAGGAAGAAATTCCAAGGCCAGAAATTTCATTGGTCCTAGCATGGTTTATAATGGGTAGTTGATATGAGAGGATGAATGAAGTGCACAGGCCTGCTCAGCAGCACAAGTGGGAAGTATTTAGAGATCCAGACCTGAGACCTGGTCTGTAGAAAGGAAGAGATCAGTCGTCTGACGGGCCATCCTAGAGCCAATCATAGAATGAGACAGCACAGAAGGAGACTATTCGGCCCATCGTGCCTTTGTTGATCCTCTGAAAGAGCCATCCAATTAGTCCCATTCCCCTGCCCTTGCCCAGAGCTGTGCAAATTGTCCCCCCCCCCCCACCAAGTGTACTTCCAATTACCTTTCAAAAGTTACTATTGATTCTGCTTCTATCACCCTTTCAGGCAGTGCATTCCAGATGATAACAACTTGCTACATAAAAAAACCCCATCATCTCCCCTTTGACACTTTTGCCAATCATCTTAAATCTGTATCTTCTGGTCAGTCTGTCACTGGAAACAGTTTCTCCTCATTTGCCCTTTCAAAACTCCTCATAATTGTGAACACTTCTAATAAATTTTCCCCTTAACCTGAGCTGCTTTAAGGAGAAAAATCTCAACTTCTCTAATCTCTCCACATAGCTGAAGTTCTGAATGCCTGGTATGATTCTAGTAAATCATCTCTGCACCCTCTCTGAGGCCTTGACTTCCTTCCTAAAGTATGGTGGCCAGTATAGGACATAATACTCCACTTGTGGCCTAACGAGTGATTTATAAAGCTTTAGCACAACTTCCTTGCTTTTATAATCTTTGGGAATGGATTTTAACCCTGCCACATTGGGTAAGAGAGGGTTGGGGGGGGTGGGGGGGAGTGTTAACTCAGAAAATATGGGAAACCCAATCCCAAACTGTCACAAAGACACCTACTGCTATTTAAATTGTGGATGTTTGGCAGTCTTCAGTTAACCCACTCTGGAGAGGTGAGTCCTTGATTATACTATGTTAATAAGGCCCCATTCTTCAAATTTGGGCAGCCATTTGAATTTAACAACTGTGTGTCCCAACGCTCCGGAAATCTGGCAGATAAACAAAGGTACAAGTAGCAGGATTAAGCAGCTAAATGCTTCCTAGAGCACTGCTTGTGAGCCAGGATGAGCAAGAACTCTCCCATCGACCCCTCAAGTAAATCTTCTGCTGCAATCGTCAGCCCTCACCTCCAATCAGGCTTCCCTCCCTCCTGATTGTCAGTCCAATACTCCTCACCAAGCTCTCAATTTTTGCCAGTTGCTGGGGACCACGCCCAATGCACCAAAGAAGGGTGACTAAAGGTGATCCAACAGTAAAAACACAGACGCTCACTCCTTGAAGGGAGCTTGCCAGCCAAATCAATCCCTTATACTTGGCCGCAAATGTGGATGAAATGTGTCAGGAAAAAGGTGAAGGAAAAAGTGCTTTTTACTTCTGCTGACATTTCTTGTGAGACCATCAAGTATAGCACAAAACCTAAGTTGGAAAGTATTGACATATTGGCTGCCTGTCCGAGAAAACTGGACAATTATCATTTCCATAGAAATCAATTGAAAAGAAAATTGATCAGTTTCTACAATTGCAGACCAATCTGCAACAAAGGTTTTGAGTCATAAATTTAACATCATTCAGCAAAAGCAAAAAAAATAGGGCTGAATTTTTAAAAATTGCGAGGCGCACGTGCGAAGTTTACTCCGCAGAGCCGCTGCGATATTTAGCGCAGTGGCTCATTGAAATGGACAGGGCGAACTGACCCCCGCACCCCCCGCACCAACCTCCCCCACCCTGATGACATGCAGGGGGCGGGCACTCCGTCCCCAGCAATGACATCTGGCACCACTGCGCAGGCGCCAGTGTCATTTTTAAAGGGCTGCCAGCCCTTCAGTTTAATTTATATTTTTAAAGTTGCAGGAGTTATAAAATTAAAATGAAATATTTGTTAAAAGTTTCAATTCCCTTTCCCATCCCCCCAATGACTAAACAATTTATTAATTGTCCTCTTCCCCCCAAAAAAAACTTACCTTCTGATCCTGACAATTCCCCCCCCCCCCCCGAACTTTATTAACTTTCAGCTTCAACCCCTTCCCACCATCCACTCCACCAATCACAATAGTTTTCCTCGCTCCCCCCACGCACCCCCCTCCCCCACTGCCCTGAAAACATACCTGCTCTCCCCATCCGAAGGCATGGGAGTCCCGGCAACCGGGCAGAATATGGCAGCGGGACAGTTGGCGCGACGTGGTAAGTATTGATTGAACTTATGAACTCGGCAATGTGTGCAGTTGGATTCAGTTTTAACAGCACCATGTATGCCCAAATAGCTGGTGTTGTCATGGGATCCCTTCTAGGCCCAGCTCTCAAAAACATCTTTGTTGGGTTCCATCAGAAACTTGTCTTCGAAGGAATGACCCCTAACCTCCTACCTCTTGCATATTTCCCGATATGTAGATGATACGCTTGCTACATTTGAATCTGCAGCTGCATGTAATAATTTCCTTACGCGTCTTAATGAGCTCCATCCTGCGCTCAAATTCATCTTTGAAATGGAGCAGCCAAATGAGCTCCCTTTCCTTGACGTACTAGTTGAGAAATCTGCTAAGGGGTTCTCTACCAAAGCCTAGCGCAAACCTACCTTCACTGGTCAATACACATGTTGGGATTCTTACAGTTCCACGCGCTATAAGATTGGCCTTATCGGCAACCTCGTAAATAGGGCCCGTGCCATTTGCTCACCATGAAAGCTTGATGCTGAAATAGGGTGAATCAAAGGCATCCTGTGTGACAATGACTACACTGATCAGACCATTTCTCGCTGTATATCGCGCAAACTTATGAACGGGCCTAAGGGAGTAATATTTGGCCCTGAAAAGTGCCCAGTCTAACTCAGCTTACCCTGGAAGGGAAATGTCTCCTAAAAATGTTAGATGTTTCACACTGCTACTATGCAGTAGCAACACGTGTGGTGTTCACCACTAACAGGATGCTGCCGTCAAGCCAAAAAGGCGTCCTGCCTATCACACAAATGAGTAATGTGATGTATGAATTTCAATGCCAGTGTGATGTTAAGTATACAGGCCATACATCCCAAAGACATGCCCTTCCGCTGTTTGCAATGGGAAAGGTACAGACCGTACCCAACCAGCCCTTGCTTGCAAAACTCAAAACATAGTGCCAAACATCAGATGTGATTCCACAATTGGACAACATTTGCTAAATAATCTTCAATGTGCTGAGAATTACACTGACAGCCAATTTGAGATTATCAGTCAGGCTTGCAGTGTGGCGCATTTGCGTGTACTGGAAGCTACATATATTAATACACAGGGCCCTATTCTTTGCAGACAGAAAGAACATGTACACACATTGCGCCTGTTTCAGCTAAACAAAATGAATTATAGCCATTCGCTGGTTCAGTCCTCAGAGCAATGCCTTGACCAATCAGAGTCAAGCTGCCTGGTTTCAAATTTCAAACTAAGCTTGGCAGTTAACTGTCAGTCACCAAAAACAGGTGCATTCTCCGCGGCAACACTTCTACCAATGACAGTCCACTTGCCAACCAATCATCACTCTCTTCTCATATGGTATAAATTTGTTGCTTTCCCTTACATTGGTATTCTTGTGAATTGTCCTGATAAGTGCAAGACGAAAAGCCTTGACAAAATGTCTTTGTTTTCAGCAATACTTAAGTATTAATTCTTAAATTTATGCAATTATATGCATTAACATATTTTAATTATGTTCCCATTGCCGACTGGTGGGGTGGCCAACATGAGGCCTCGCCACCGCTGGTAATATGGGGTGGGGCCTTCTCGGCATTGAGGCCTGTGGCATGCCTCTCCTAGAGGTATTTTCCAGGCTCCCCCACCCCCCACCCCGCCAGGACCCCCAGCGTGGGGGCCCAGTAAAATTGGCCCCATTGAGGCAGAGGCTAGAAGAACTTTTTTAACATTCCATATTAGGCCAAGGAATAGCCTATGAGAGACATAATTGCTTCTAAAAGGGAAGAAAATAAACACTTGCACAGGAATAATTACGTTAAAGAGTATAGATAAAATGTCGGAGAATGTCTGTAGTTAAAAAGAAAATTGCACCAGCACAGCCAGCTGAAGACCAAGTGACTAGTAAGTGCAATTTTACCTGCCCCCTGCTTTGGCAGGAGACTGAGATGCACACACGGTGGTGTGGGTACCCAGCAGTTAAATTCAAATGAGAGAACCTCCCTCTGAATCTAATACATTGGCAGGGTCAAGAGTGGAAGTTCCCAGCACTAAGATTGGGAAATGCAGCCCGCAGATCTTCAGACCCAGCAACTTCTCCACTACAACAGATTCAGTTGTCTAGCCATGTTGAATGAGATGTAGCTGGAAGGTTTCACTTGAAGTGTTCCAGCTACTCTCTGAGTAACTGAAGGGATACTTTGATTTGTTATGCAGCACCTGCAACAGTGAAGGCCTCAACTTTAATCACACAGGTCTCTTCCCAGGAACCCTTGTGGACTGGTATAGTTCAAGTTATTTCTACAATTTCTGACATGTTTGCAGAAAACTGCAGTTTCCATATAAAAAAAACAACTTATATCTACATAGCACATTTAACAGAGCAAAATGTCCCAAGACACTAAACAAGAGTGATAACAATAAAAATATTTTTGACACCGAACCATAGGAGGAGATATCAGGACAGATGACCAAAAAACGTGAACAAAGAGGTAGGTTTTAAGGGGTATCTTTAAAGAGGAGATAGAGGTTTAGGGAGGGAATTCCAGAGTTGAGGGCCTAGGTAGCTGAAGCTGCCAATGATGGAGCAGTTAAAATCAGGGATGTGCAAGAGGCCAGAATTAAAATAGTGTAGGGATCTCGAAGGCTTGTAGGACTGAAGGAAGTTACAGAGAGAGCGAGGGGTGTGGCTATGAGGGATTTGAAAACAAGGATGAAGACTTTAAAACTGAAGTGTTACCAATCAGGAGCCAATGAAGCTCACTATGCACAGGGGTGATAGGTATATAAAATTTCGAGTGAGTTAAGATATTTTATTATTTTTTTTTATTTACTTAGTGATACAGCACTGAAACAGGCCATTCAGCCCACCGAGTCTGTGCTGACCAACAACCACCCATTTATACTAATCCTACATTAATCCCATATACAGACAGCAGAGTTTTGAATGAGCACATGGAGGTGGAATTAGGCAGCCTTGGGTGATGGTGTGGGTATGTGGTATGCAACTCATCCTGGGGTCAAACACAAAACCAAGCTTGCAAACAGTCTTGCTTAGCTTAAGACAAAGCCAAGAATGAAACAGTGATCAGAAAATGGAGCATGTGATGGGAACCAAAGACAATGGCTTCATTCTTCCCAATATTTAGTTGGAGGAAGTTTCTGCTTTTCTAGTACTAGATGTCAGAAAAGCAGTATGACAAATCAGAGACCCTGGAGGGGGTCCAAAGAGGTGGTGTTGAGATAGGGCTGAGTGTCATCGGCGTACATGTGAAGCCTGATATGTTTTCGGATGCTATCACCAAGGGGAGGCATGTGGATGGGAAATAGAAGGAGGCCAAGGATAGATCCTTGGGGGACTCCAGAGATACCAGGGCAGGAGTGAAAAGACATTCTCTGACTACCATTAGAAAAGACTGGAACCAAGCTAGAGCAGTTCCATCTAGCTGGACGACCGACGAGAGGCATTGGAGGAGGATGGTGTGGTCAACTGTGTTGAAGGCTGCAGAAAGGTCAAGAAGGACAAAAATAGATAGTTTATCACCATCATAGTCAGGTATGACTTTGGTAAGGGCTGCTTCAGTACTGGCCAGAAACCTGATTGGAGAGCGTCAAACATGGAATTGCAGGAAAGATGAGCATGGATTTGACAAGGGACAACACATTCAAGGACTTTGGAGAGGAAAGGGAGGTTGGAAATGGGATGGTAGTTTGCAAGGACAGAGCAGTCAAGGGTAGGTTTTTTGAGGAGAGGTGTCATGACAGCATCTTTGAATGGGGGTGAGGGGAGGGGTGGACAGAACCTGAGGAATGAGAACCATTAACAATATCAGCTAACAAGGGATCCAGGAAGTGAAGTTGGGTGGTCATCAATTTGGTCAGAATTGGATCAAGGGAAAAGGAGGTGGGTCTCTTGGACAAGATGAATTCGAAGAGAGCATTGTAGAAGATCAGATAGAATTTAGAGAAAGACGTGAGTTCAGGGCTAGGGCAGCAGGGAACATTTGGGAAGTTTATCTCAATGAGCTAGGGGAAGGCAGGGAAGTGGCCGAACAACTGGACAGATGGTCTCGATCTCTGTGACGAGAAGTCCATGAGCTCTTCACACTTATTGTTGGAGATGAGGGTGGAGGATTCAGAAAAGGTGGTTTAAGAAGACAGTCTGTGGTGAACTGAAACCTAAGCCTTTACTCTCTGCTATGTGCATGTGTACATCGCATGAGTCTAATTTATCAACCCTGAACATAGGTAAATCATTTACTGGAGAATATGAGGGGTGTCCATCAAATGAACCCATCAACTCAGAAGGTAGAAAGCAACTCAACTCTAGAACACTGCAATAAAAATAGGAAATACTGGAAGTACTGAACAGGTCAGTCAACATTTGTGGAGGGAGGAACAGAGTTAATGCCCTGAATTTTACGTTGGGCGAGAGGCCCTGCCCACCAGCTGAAAAGTCGGGGGGTGATCCCGTCTTTGCCAGGCCTGGGGTGCCATACTGGGATTTTTCGCTCCACAGGCCCTTAATTGGTCTTGGGCGGGACTTCCACCTCCTTGAGGCAGGAAGTCCCACCTAATGGAGCTGCCGACCAATCAGCGGGCCTGCATCTCTTAGTCCCAGCAGTGCCACTGGGAGCAGTGGTCACTGCTAGGACTACACCCAGCCATCAGAAGCAAGAAAGACGGCAGCCCCCGAAAGACGGTAAGTTTTTGGGGCCTCACAGGGGGCAATCGGCCAGGCCCCTGCGATGCAAGGGGGGGGTCAGTTGGGGGCTGGTGTGGAGACTGTTTTGCGGTGGGGGCGGTTGGGGTTTCGGGGGATGCCCTCCATTGGGTACAGGGTGCCCGATCAAGAGGGCCCCCCCCTCCAACCCCCAGCCCACAAGAAGGCTGCCAGGTTTTACATGGCGGTGTTCTTGGTGCCTTTTCCATCCGGCCGCCAAGGGTAAAATACCAGTGGCAGCGGGAGAATGCCCTTAAGTGCCAGTTAATTGGCCACTTAAGGGCTTTGATTGGCCTGGGGCGGGCAGGTCTATTCTTGCTGCCGCCGCCCCATGTAAAATTGCAGCGGGGGCAAGAAGGCATCGGGAATGGCCCCCTCCACCACCCCGCTCTTTTCGGGGTCTGTAAAATTCCAGCCAACATTTCAGGTCGATAGCCTTTCATCAGAACACTGCATATGAACGAAACTACGTGAGCAGATTTATTTTAAAATAAAAGAACATATTAAAGAAAAAGGATTATACTAATGCAACATTATGCCTAAACTTATTGGAGGATTTTCCAATTTTTCCTTTGAATAGCTTGGAAAATCAGGCATTTTGCATGCCCAGAATTCTGATGTACACTGCCAGTGTGTGAAGATGCATATTGAAATGCAAAGTTAGAAAATGACCCGCAATATCTAAACAAATTTGATGTTTACAACAAAGAAAAGACAGTTGGGAGTTCCAACAGCTCTTTGCAAATGGTAGTAATTTATGTGAGATGATTGCCCAGTGTCACATTTTAGGGTTTTTTGATTATTTCTCTAAAGAAATGAATTGGAAAACTTGTTACTTAAAATCCTGGGCTTTAAAGCATAGTGGTTTCAAGCAAGTTAACGTAGAGAGAGCATCTGAGACAGGAGGTTCCTAAAAAGCAAAAGAGTGGGTTTTAGACTAAATAATAAGCAGTTAGTTAGCTTGTCTCAGAAATGAATAATTACCTAACACCCTGATGTATGGCTATTCTTGCTGCAAATAGCCAGAGATAAATTGCATGGAGACAGGCAGTCAGGAGAAGTTTTTAAAACAGAATGCTGCAAGGCAGTCAGCCAGCAGACGGTTGCAAAAAGGTTGGAGTATTGGTGAGAATGTTCAGAAATGATTCTAAGGCAAGCATGGCAACCCACTGAAGTTGCAAAACATGGCATGGTCTTTATTTTGTATTATTTTAAGTTGTTTGAATTAAGAGAATTAATTATACCTGCTTTTCTGTATGTTAAACTTACAGTGGAAAAGCAGCTTCTTAATTTGTATCAAGTTTCTTCTCACCAAGTGCTTGCTCAGTTTGCCTCTGAAGAAATGTTTGCGCAGTCAGTAGGAATAGGAGTGGAGGAATGGGGGACCAAAAATAATGATGGACATGCTCGCCCGGAAACTCGATGTCGTGACATTGGTTCTGGAGTTTGTCAGCAGTGGGAAAGCAGCAAGGCAGCATTGCCAGCCTGACACGGTCGCACTGTAATTTAAATTGCAGAACAGCTAGTCATAATATATTTTCATTTAACTGAACAAAATGTTATGGGGGTTTTAAATTTAGTGGACGACATGCGGGGATCACATGCCTTCTGATCTCCAGCTATTTAAAGGTGAAGGCACCAAGGCAAAGCCTGAATGATGCCACTGGAAGACAGCCATGGGGAGCAGCAGATAAAGGAAGAGGGGGGAGCAGAGGCCATTGTAGGCCTGCAGTGCTGGGCACTCAGCAACAGTGGGCTCATTGCAGGGCGCAATGGAGGGGAGTGGGGTGCGGTTTAAACTAATTTGGTAGGGGGATGGGATACAGAGTGCAGGTACAGTAGGGAGTAATGCACACATGCAAATATAGAACAGAAATTAAGTCACTCTGGAAGGCAGAGCAAATATAGACCTGTTAAGGCGCAAGCAAATAGTGCAGAGCTGGATTGCATCTATTTTAACGCAAGGAGTCTTACAAGTAAGGCAGATGAATTGAGGACGTTGATTAACACATGGGAATATGATATTATTGCTATCGCAGAGACATGGTTGAGGGAAGGGAAGGACTGGCAGCTCAGTATTCCAGGATATAGAATCTTCAGGCGTGACGCGGGCGGGGGGTGGGTGGCGGTGGCAGGTGGTGGTGTAAAAGAGGAGGTGGCATTGCACTATTGATCAAGGAGTCAATTACTGCAGTAAGGAGAGATGACATCTTAGAAGGTTCCTCAAATGAGGCCATATGGGTAGAACTTAAAAACAAAAAGGAGGCAATCAATTGGCTGGGAGTGTACTACAGGCCTCCAAATCGGCAGGGAGAGATAGAGAAGCAAATATGTAGGCAAATCTCAGAGAGGTGTAAAAATAATAGGGTCATAATAGTAGGGGATTTCAACTTCCCCAATATTAACTGGGATAGTCTTAGTGCAAAAGGCTTAAAGGGGGCGGAATTCTTAAAATGCATGCAGGAGAGCTTTTTGAGCCAGTACATAGAAAGTCCTACAAGAGAAGGGGCGGTACTGGACCTAATCCTAGGGAATGAAGCCGGACAAGTGGTAGAAGTGTCAGTGGGGGAGCACTTCGGGGATAGTGACCATCACTCTGTAAGATTTAAGGTAGTTCTGGAAAAGGACAAAGATGGACCGGAAATAAAGGTAGTGAATTGGGGGAAGGCAGATTTCAATATGATAAAACAGGAACTGGCCAAAGTGGACTGTGGGCAGCTACTTGTCGGAAAATCTACATCAGACCATTGGGAGTCATTCAAAAAGGAAATAGTGAGAGTTCAGGGCCATCATGTTCCCGTAAAGGTGAAGGGTAGGACCAACAAGTCCAGGGAACCCTGGATGTCAAGGGATATGGAGGATTGCATCAGGAAAAAAAGGAGGCTTATGGCAGATTCAGAGTGCTGAAAACAGCGGAGGCCCTAGAGGAGTATAGAAAGTGTAGGAGGGTACTTAAAAAAGTAATTAGGAGAGCGAAGAGGGGGCATGAAAATCATTGGTGAGCAAGATAAAGGAATTTTATAAGTATATTAAGGGCAAGAGGATAACTAGGGAAAGAGTAGGGCCCATTAGGGACCAAAGTGGCAATCTGTGTGTGGAGCCGGAGGACGTAGGTGAGGTTTAAATGATTACTTTTCATCTGTGTTCACTATGGAGAAGGACAATGTAGGTGTAGAGATCATGGAGGGGGATTGTGATATTTTTGAACAAATTAGCATTGAAAGGATGGAAGTATTAGTGGTTTTATTGGGCTTAAAAGTGGATAAATCCCCAGGCCGAGATGAGATGTATCCCAGGCTGCTATGTGAGGCAAGGGAGGAGATTGCAGGGGCTCGGACACAAATTTTCAAATCCTCTCTGGCCACAGGAGAGGTGCCAGAGGACTGGAGGACAGCAAATGTGGTGCCATTATTCAAGAAGAGTAGCAGGGATAAACCAGGTAATTACAGGCCGGTGAGTCTAACATCAGTGGTAGGGAAAATATTGGAAAAAATTCTGAGGGATAGGATTAATCTCCACTTGGAGAGGCAGGGATTAATCAAGGATAGTCAGCATGGCTTTGTCAGAGGGACATCATGTCTAACAAACTTGATTGAATTTTTCGAGGAGGTGACTAGATGTGCAGATGTGGGTAAAGCAGTTGATGTAGTCTACATGGACTTCAGTAAGGCTTTTGACAAGGTCCCACATGGGAGATTGATCAAGAAGGTAAGAGCCCATGGGATCCAAGGCAATTTGGAAAATTGTATCCAAAATTGGCTTAGTGGCAGGAGGCAGAGGGTGATGGTCGAGGGTTGTTTTTGTGATTGGAAGCGTGTAACCAGTGGTTTACCACAGGGATCGGTGCTGGGACCCTTGCTGTTTGCAGTGTACATTAATGATTTAGATGTGAATATAGGAGGTATGATCAGTAAGTTCGCAGATGACATGAAAATTGGTGGTGTCATAAATATTGAGGAGGAAAGCCTTAGATTACAGGACAATATAGATGGGCTGGTAAGATGGCAAATGGAATTTAATCCTGAAGTGTGAGGTGATGCATTTTGGGAGGACCGACAAGGCAAGGGAATACACAATGGATGGTAGGACCCTAGGAAGTACAGCGGGTCGGAGGGACCTTGGTGTACTTGTCCATTGATCACTGAAGGCAGCAGCACAGGTAGATAAGGTGGTTAGGAAGGCATATGGGATACTTGCCTTTATTAGCCGAGGCATAGAATATAAGAGCAGGGAGATTATGATGGAGCTGTATAAAACGCTAGTGAGGCCACAGCTGGACTACTGTGTATAGTTCTGGTCGCCACACTATAGGAAGGATGTGATTGCACTGGAGAGGGTGCAGAGGAGATTCACCAGGATGTTGCCTGGGCTGGAGCATTTCAGCTATGAAGAGAGAGTGGATAGGCTAGGGTTGCTTTCCTTACAGCAGAAAAGGCTGAGGGGGGGACCTGATTGAGGTATACAAAATTATGAGGGGCATAGATTGGGTAGATAGGAAGAAACTTTTTCCCTTAGCAGAGGTGTCAATAACCAGGGGGCATAGATTTAAGTTAAGGAACAGGAGATTTAGAGGGGATTTGAGGACAAACATTTTCACCCAGAGGGTGGTTGGAATCTGGAACAAACTGCCTGAAGGGGTGGTAGAGGCAGGAACCCTCACAACATTTAAGAAGTATCAAGATGAGCACTTGAAATGCCATAGCATACAAGACTATGGGCCAAATGCTGGAAAATGGGATTAGAATAGATAGGTTCTTGATGGCCGGCATGGACATGATGGGCCAAAGGATTTGTTTCTGTGCTGTATAACTCTATGACTCTAAGGGTTCAGTGGGCTGTATCACGGGGGCTGGGCTCTCTGCAAGGGTGGGCACTGAAGGGCATTAGTGATGTCCCGAGGGGAATAGCAAAGGGAAAGGTACCAAGACAACTTTGTCTCTGCAAGGACAGTGTTCTGGAGGGGTAATGGACAGATGGCATGGGTCTTAGACATCTGGTCTTTGTAGACCCCCATGTCGCACAGCAGTGGATCAGAGGGAGAGAAGGCCAGGAGGCAGCTGAGCCCATCTGTGTAAAGCCCCAAAAGGTGAATGACAGCAGCCAGCCATGCCAAGAAGAGCCTACCTGTGCCAGATAGGGTAAGGTACTCAACTCAGCTACCTCCAAATGTCTGAGAGGCAGCATCAGCAAAGACTGTGGCTCTCCAGGGAGGCCATCATTGATGTATGCACCATGCTGCAGGATGAGGTGCGACCAATGGGCTCCAGTGGATACCCAATGCCTGTGGCTCTGAGGATCACCGTGGCATTCAATTTCTACATGTCTGGCTCTTTCCAGGGATCCACTGAGGACATGTGTGGGGTATCCATGGCAAGCAGCCCACCACTGCATTATGGAAGTGATCAACGTCATGTTCAAGAAGGCCGGTGACTATGTGTGCTACCGGACCAACTACGGCAGTCAGGTAGAGAGGGCCATCGACTTTGGGGCCATCGCTGGATTCCCCCAGGAGCAAGGTGTCATTAATTGCACGCATGTGGCCATCAAGGTTCCCAACGAGCAGTCAGCGGCCTTCATCAACAGGAAGGACTTCCATTCCATCAACAGACAACTGGTCTGTGACCACTGAAAACATTTCCTGAAGGTATGTGCCCGCTTCCCGGCAAGCAGCCACGACACCTATATACTTCGACAGTCTTAGGTGCCACAGCTTTTCAGGCCCCCGCATGACTTCAGGGATGGATTCTCGGAGACAAAGGCTACCTATTGAAGACATGGCTACTGACACCTGTGAAGAACCCACGCACTGCAGTAGAGAAGAGGTACAACAGCTGCCGTGGATCCACTTGAGCAACCATTGAACAGGCCATTGGGCTGCTGAAGATGAGATTCCAGTGCCTCAATTGATCCAGTGGAGCCCTGCAGTATGCTCCAGTGAAGGTCTCACATATTGTGGTGGTCCACTGTGCTCTGCACAATCCAGCACTGCAGAGGGGCAGGCCTTGCATGAAGAGGACATGATTGATCACCAGTTCTCATCCAATGAGGAGGATGTGGAGGCAGATGCTGGGCAGGCAGCACTGGATATTGAATCCCTTGCCAGGATGATTGAGAGATGCTCAAAGGACCTGCTTGTTGCCACCATAATGGCCTCTCAAACTGAACTCAATAATTCAATAAAGACTCACCTCACTGTATTCAGCCTGTTTCCTGTTTTCTATCTCGATTCCATGCCTAGTGCCCAACTTCACCATGCACTCTGGCACATATGAGACACTGACCAAATGCAGCCTGTCCCTACACTGGCAGCCCATTGAGGGAGCAAGAGTGAAATCTCCTAATTCAGGCTTGAAAGAATTAGCATTTTACAACAATGAATGTGAACTCTACTTATGACACCAAGTGCAGTAAACAATACAAAGGCCACAAATAATATACCTTTGAATCCCCAAGTCCGTCTAGGTGCTTTTCTTTCTGTGCTTTCATGTACTTCTATGCTGTGTGACCCCTGTGCTGGCAGCTGAGGTGGAGGGAGACTGCTGATCAGGATGCCCATTGGCCTGTGATGTCTTTGGCAGTCGTCCTCTGGGTGTCTGAGGTCTGGAGTCCCACAGCTGGCTGAGGGGTTCCTGCATGGGTGCAGGAGCCTCCTCAGTCGTTGCGGCTACTGGAGCTAGGTTCACTGGCGGAGTAGCGGACAGGCTGAAGAGCCACTGTCCACAGTAAGAGTGTCCTTAGGGGAGCCCCCAGATGTGGAGGTCAGACTCTCTTCCTTTTCAAGACTCACTTGAACTCCCTGCTGACCAGAGAAAGACAAGGACCTGGAGACGACTTCAGGTGTCTCACTCTTCTCTCCTCTTGCCACTGCTGAGTTGAGCTCATGGCCAAGGCGATGGTGTGCATATCTGTTCACATCTATGGGATCTTGCTCTCCATGAGGGTTGCCAACCTCTCAATGGAGGAAGCCTTGCGCTCACATGCCTGAAACATGACAGCATTCATTGCATGGATGGACTCATCCAACGTCCACTCATGGCCACACATTGCCTCTGGTATCTCAGCCAGATGTTGCCTTACCTCTCTGTTCAACGCCAGCATGCTTTGCTCTGTCGACACTAGAGGCTCGTCGTCAATTTAAGGCTCAACATGGGTCTGGCCACCCACAGTCCTCCGACTGGCAGAGGCTTCAGCTGTCACAGCCTCTGTCAGCTGCTCAGGCACATGTGTGGGGCTCTCACCAGCTTGTGACCATGAATCTAATCCCAAGCGCATACCCACTAATGTGGAAGTGTCTGCACTTGTGGAGGGTGCAGGGGAATGATGTGACCGTGCATCCTCTGACTGTGCTCCTCCTCAGAGCTTGATGGCAGGCTCCCTGTCCCAGCAGCAGTGCTTGCCTCTGGCATTTAATGAACTGCATGAGAGAACACAAACAATTGTGGGTTAGGTTGTGCAGATCACCTCATGCCAACCATGCATGATGTGGATCTCCAGAAGTGTGGTAGAGGCTTTATGAATGCAATCCTCACAGTCTCACAGTCCATGATTGCACAGCCACCCTGTGCCCCCGCTAGCTCTCGAGCCTCCTCCTCAGCCGACGTTAGAGGATGATGATCAGGGATGCCTCTGCCAGTCCTCAATGTCTCCCTGGTGTTATGAGCCCATTTGTCCTGTAAGTGGAAAGAGGGACATAGTTAGACATCACAGGAAGAGCAACAGAACAGTTATGCCAGTTATGCTATTGGCAGTCCATCGTCTCCTGATTGGGGTTTCCTAAATGGCTCCTCCCCACATCCGCTATCAAGAGAAGTAAAGGGGGTGAGCTGTGAAAGAAGGCGGCCTGTTGCTGAGGTGCAGCCATGCATCTGACACCTACTCCCCTTTTTATCGCCTTTGTGGTCACTCCCTCCCCATGTCGTACTCTCTCCTGCATTGCCACACACAAGCCCCAAAGAGGAGAGAGTTATGGAGGACTCACCTTAGCAGAGCAAAGGAGGTCATTGACCCTCTTGTGATGCTGAACCCAATTCCGGAGAGTGACCCCATGGCTGCTGACCTCCTCTGCGATCTCCATCCAGGCTTGTTTGGTCAGGCGGGAGGATCTCTTCTTGCCATCCCTTGGAAAGATGACCTCACGTCTTTTCCTTGCAGCCTGGAGAAGAATCTCCAGTGAGACATCACTAAACTGTGGGGTCACCCAGTGTCTTGCCTCAGACATGGTCCCAGTTCACTCCCGCTCTGTCCCAATGGTTGACAGTCCTTGTGGCGGGGTCCAGGAGTTCCAAAAAGCATCTGAGGACTCCAGCAGCACTCCAGCTTCACTGCCTTTCTCAAAGGCAGCAGTACAAACAGGGCTGGCTGATTCAGATTAATGAGAAAACACCATTAAAAGCATTCAGAGCAGGCATCCGCAGAGGTGAACACAATTCATATTGAAAAACCCCTAGTATGAGATGTAACTGTTTATCCTTGACCGGTTACTCCAGGGTTCGAACTCAAGAATTACGAGAAATAAGACGATAACACTCAAAGCTCAAATTAAACACTAACAACGTTACTAGGTTTGGTAGGAATACTAGATAACAATACAATACACCCGTCAGCAATGCACCCCTTAGCATTACACCCGTTAGCAATCCAGCTGTTGTTCACAAATGCATTACAAGGAATCATACATACACGATCACCCAGTGAGTGGCCACCTTTTCAGTAGCTGACCAAGCTACCCAACTTAAGCACTAAATCAGTCTTTGCAACGGTTTTTATACCTTTCTTTCCAACTTGGGCAGGAAGTTTCATTGACAGGATTGTACTGTCCTATCAAAATCCACCTTAAGCTATTATTGTCCAAGGAGGCACCTAATTCTTTGTTCAAACTACAATAGCAGAGACAGCCTTGACAATGAGTGTATTTTTAAATTTCTTTCAGTAATTTCATCACTCCTCATGGATATTACAGATGTCTTCAAGATCTTTATCAGTAAATATAACAGCAGCTTCTTTCCTGGTCACACACATGTTTTAAAACCACAGGACAATTAAATAATCCAAGTCCCATAAAGTGATGTCTTCTTGCAAACTGTTACTTGGAGAATTTCTAGTTTCTCTGCATTTCAAAAGAAGGCAAACTCTGACATCATCAATCAACATCAGTTTGTGTCACCATCTCACAGCTTTTCAATACACTTTGGACCACTTAGGCCAGCTGAATTAGCATTCTTTGTAAACGTGTTCAGTTATGTCAATCTTTTATCTTTGTGTTTCCAGACACAATGATTCTATGTTTTTGTGTACATGAAGCTTCTCCAAAGTTCTAACCTGGCCTCAAAGTGAAACATAGCTTTGAAGTATGCCTGTTTATTGGTTTTGACTGGATTTTTATGACTTTTCTGCTTTTTGCTAAACATTCTGTAGCCTTAAAGTGTTTATTTTTACCAGTGACTCTTTATCTGTAATGAAAAAAGCTTGCAGCCATTAACAGGTTACTTTAGTTCAAAGAGCTCTTTTGGTCTTCACAATGCATGCTGGTCATGTTTGGTCAGATTTCTGTACACCTGAAAACAGCATAGCTTTCTGTATTTCATTTAAACTATCAATGCTCCATGGTTGGATAGCCTCACAAGTCTCTGCCACAAATTTTGATTAAAATAATATTAACATCATTTACAGTAAACAATGTTCCCATAGGACCTTTGAATGGTGTCATGCCCAGTAAAGATATATATTCCTATTTTTAAGATATGAATTTTATTCAAGGTGGACTCTTTAAAATTGACTTTACCTTTTTTTTAAAAGTTGAACAATGCAGCAGAAGATGGCTTCCAAAGGATAGACAACCTGGTCTGTGTATTCGAACATTGCCTCATTGTCTTGAAAGGACAAAAGGATACATTCCAGACCAAGAGGTGTCAATTACGCCCATCCTGAAACCACCGAGACATTTCTGAATTGAATGGGTTCTTCTGAAACAAAGAAGGCATAAAGTAGCCACATCACAATAATATTATACTGATCCCAACATTAATGGATGGCCATGAATACCACTTACTGGTCTATTGTGTGGTCACACCAGGGGAGAAGACTATGGGCTAGATTTTGTGTTGGAGGCGGGGTTCCTGGCACCTGCCGAAAAGGCAGGGGAAAACCCATCTCTGCCTTTTCATGCCCTCAACCCGCCGCCCCCCGCCCCCCCCAAAGACAGGTATCCCACCTTCAAGAGATGTCGGCCAATCAGAGGGCTAGCAGCTCAGCAGTATCGGCAGTGCCACCGGTAACAGTGGCCACAGCAGGTATGTCAGGTACCTTGATCCAGGCCCAGCACTGGAACCCCAGACCCAAGGTAAGTGAGGTGGTGTCACCGGGGCCAGTCTGGAAGGCCCCAGCAAAGGGGGATGGAGAATGGTCATGCAGTCCAGAGAGAGGTATGTTCCGAGGGGTAAAGTGGTTCCTGGTGGGGTTCTCTGTAGGCCACAGATTGTCCATAGAGGAGAGACCACCCCACCAAGCCCACCGGGAGTACACTTCATGTTACAAGGCACCCTCCCTGTGTGGCAGAGGCACCCCTCGCCACTAGTAAGATCCCAGTGGTGGCAGGAAGAGGTCTTTAATTGGCCATTAATAGGCCACTTAAGGGCCTCAACTGGCCTCTGCACAGGAAGGCTATCATCGGCCTATCCTGCCCTCGGAAGATCACTTGGCGACAGGAGACAATGGGCTCTTCGCCATCCTATCGCAATACTCCATGCCCTCGCTGCCTCCCTCTGGAGAGAGACAGAGCGAAATCACAAGAACCTGACAGAAGGAGTGCAGCCACAGTCTGTGGAAAGATCCAGCTAAACAAGAAGAATCCCTACTGCTGATTCTACACTTCAACCTGGTTCGGCAGGGAACAGAAAGTGACCGCCACCTCCAATCTGAAATCTTAACCACCAGAAATCTACAACACCTCAACAAGTTCAAGATTACAAACAACCCAGGCCTGCACCTTTAAAAGAGACTTTCTACTTAGAAGATTCAACAGGTTTACCATAAACCATGAATACCTACCACACCATAAACTCTTACCCTTTTCTTTTAATCTATCTTCTCTTGAGAGTGCATGTGAGAATGAATGCATGCATTAGTGGTGAGTGCGAGATTCACAACATATATTAATGCCTTGGGTGAGGGAACTAAATGTAACATTTCCAAATTTGCAGATGACACAAAGCTGGGGGGGAATGTGAGCTGTGAGGAGGATGCAAAGATGCTCCAATGTGATTTGGACAAGTTGTGTGAGTGGGAAAATGCATGGCAGGTGGAGTATAATGTGGATAAATGTGAGGTTATCCACTTTGGTTGTAAAAACAGAAAGGCAGATTATTATTTGACTGGTGATATATTGGGAAAGAGGGAGATGCAACGAGACCTGGGTGTCCTCGTACACCAGTCGCTGGAAGCAGGCATTCAGGTGCAGCAAGCAGTTAAGAAGGCGAATGGTATGTTGGCCTTCATTGCAAGAGGATTTGAGTACAGAAGCAAGGATGTCTTACTGCAGTTATACTGGGCCTTGACGAGACCGCATCTGCAGTATTGTGTGCAGTTTTGGTCTCCTTATCTGAGGAAGGATGTTCTTGCTATGGAGGGAGTGCAAAGAAGATTTACTAGGCTGATTCCTGGGATGGCAGGATTGACATATGAGGAGAGATTGGGTCGACTAAGCCTATATTCACTAGAGTTTAGAAGAATGAGAGGGGATCTCATAGAAACCTATAAAATTCTAACAGGACTAGACAGGCTAGTTGCAGGGAGGATGTTCCCGATGGCTGGAGAGTCCAGAACGAGGGGTCACAGTCTCAGGATACGGGTTATGACATTTAGAACTGAGATGAGGAGAAATGTCTTCACTCAGCGGGTGGTGAACCTGTGGAATTCTCTACCGCAGAAGGCAGTGGAGGCCAAGTCATTAAATATATTCAAGAAGGAGATATATATATTTCTTAATGCCAAAGGGATCAAGGAATATGGGGAGAAAGTGGGAACAGGGTACTGAATTAGATGATCAGCTATGATCTTTTTTGAATGGCAGATCAGGCCTGAAGGGCTGAATGGCTGACTCCTGCTCCTATTTTTTATGGTACTATGTATTGCGAACATTTTGGGAAATGAATATTGTTCAATAAATAGTTAATCTTCTATTTTAAACCTACTTGAAAACCTGTCACTGTTTATTTGGCAAGTAAAACACTCAGGGGCTAACTCATCATCATTGAACAAAACACGGTTGCAGTCATTAGGGAGGTGAACAGTGGGAACCACCCACATCCCTTACAAGCTGTCCGCAACAATGGAAAGATGCCAACAACAAAAACAACTTGTATGTACATCCAAAAGAAAAATACTATGGATGCAAGAAAACTAAAACAGAAACAGTTCTAAAGATAGGTAGTCGGAGCTGGGATTAGTGTCAGGCGGGCTGGGAAAATTGTCAGTAAACCGATATCTTTCTGCCTCTCTCCAGTTTTCCTGGGTCGGGTTGGCAGTATGATTGGGAACGCCTGCGGGTGAAACACGCAGCCAATTATGGCAATTAAAGAGCCAATAAAGAGTCATTTTACGGGTGCCATGGCTCTTTTCGCAAGCCGCATGGGTCGCACGCTGGGACGGCATTGATACATCAAGCCACCATCATTGCAGCACAAAAGGTGGAAACTGGCAGTAAATGGGCCAGCCATTGCACTCTGCAGTTCAACATCTTCAATGGCAAGGGCACCAAGCACCACAGGACCAGCAACTGCAGCATCCAACACAGCAATCGGCATTTGGATGCAGCAGAGGGAATGGAAGAAGGTTTGCACCTAGAAGATGCTGCAGAGGATCTACAAGGGTCAGTTTCTATGACCGCAGCACACAAATATATTAGCCAGGTGACGGATGCCTTGTGTCAGAAAGCTACCCCGTACATCAAGTTTGAAACAGATGTGAGCAGTCAAGCCCAGAAGGCTATAGGCTTCACCTCAAAGGCAGGCTTTCCACAGGTCCAGGACATCATCGGCTGCACCCAGGTGGCAATCAAGATGTCTTTGCTAATCATAAGGGCTTCTACTCATGCAAAGTGCTGCTGGTATGTGTCCACCACAAGAGGATCTTGCAGATGTGTGTGTATTTTCCAAGGAGCTTCCATGACACCTTTATGCTTCAGCAGTCTCAGGTGCCTCAGGTCTGTAAGACCCTCTCTGTGGTCTAAAGGTTCTAGCCTTTACTCTGGATATTAATGGCACACAACAACTTGGATACTGTTCCAATAAATATTGTACATCTTTATTAACCTACAAAGTGACAGCATGTACTCACAATACCAGCTGCTTAGTAATCCCACGTGCTGGAGTTCATCCCTGGGTGGTCGGACTGCAGAATGATGTCTCCGCACATCTTCCAGTGACTGAGCAGGTCACTATTCTTCAGCTGCAGCAGCGATTTCTTCATGGGCTCTGACTTTACTACCATTTTTTGACTCTGGCCCTTGACATATCAGGTAAAACCCAGAATTGGTTACTCCGATTGGGTTTCGATACCTTAGCAATTTAACCAGGGCACCTCATCACCCCCCCAAGACCACCTAACATATGGTCATTTCCTGCTCTCCACATTGGGGGGTGTAGGGGATGGGGCTCTAGATGCACAATAGCAACAGATGTCTTTTGGTTATGATGCCTCCAGTCAGATAAGGCAGGAAGAAAGCCGTTTACACATTTCCATGGAAGCCATTGTCTATAAGGGTTGTTGCAGACAGTGTCTGGTGGTGTGATTATTCTGGGCCGCCACCTTGTTGACATGTCCCGACATGTCCATATGTGTATCCTTGTTCAGTTAAAACTATCCTTATTTTCGAAAGTCCAATGTTTGGCTTGTTCAAAATCCAATTCGGATGCCTTCACCATCCTGTGGACACCCTTCAATATGGGCCCGCAAGGGTGTCACATGTAGTGCTCCCTGCGGCACACTGCACAACTTGGCACTCCAAAGAGGAGTGGAAGTGGTGCCAGAGGATGTTGGGGACAGACAGGATTTCTTGGAGGAGGAGGAGGACAGCCCGGTGGAGCATGAACATTCAGAGGTGTTTGTGATGGCTCCTAGCATAGACCTGCATCACTTACCCATGACACCCTCATCCAGGCACACTTCAACTGATGGCAGTTCACTCATCAATGCCCTCGTGCCAGCCGTTGCTCGCACAGCATCGTCACACACCAGCCCCTACCTGCAAACAAAAGACTCCCCTCCAATAAGTCCCCCACGTGACATTCTCTGCCTTGTATTGAGGACGTACAGGCTTGTGCCACTTCCGTACTTTATCTTACCCATCGTCAATGTGGGATTGGAAATGAGATTGACCATGGCACTTCCCAGGGAGCAACAAGACATGGCTCTTTGAAATAAAAGTTTATCATCCCTGAATAACATTAGAAGCTGCAGCCAAGTGAATTCCTTTGAGCCATTAAGACTTTTTTGACGTCCTCTTTCTCTTAATTCTACATGGTGCTACCCCTTTGGCTGCAACAGAGCTGGAATCAGCCTCCTTGTTTCCTGCTCTGACACCTTAGATGTCCGTGGCAGGCATCCTCTGGGTTGTTGAGCTCCTAAGGGCCCCTCCAAAGACTGCCCCACCTGCGTACACGTAGGGGCAGCCTCGGTCATGGGGCTTGGAGTCAGTTGTTGTGGCTCTGTAAAGGGACCACTGGGGCCGTGACCTGGGGCACCTTGCAGAGAGCCTTCAATGCCATCATCCCTGTCTCCCTCTTCCCTTTCAGGGCTGACCTGCAGCTCCCTGCTAACCAAATGTGGGTGAGCACTTGGATGCATTTGAATGTAGTGTTCGGCCTTCAAGGTGGCAGGTCACTGAATGCTTTTCATGGCCGGGATGGACTTCTTCATCTTCAGTGCTAGGAACTGCACTGCCTCTAGGACTTTTGAAAAATGACTGCATAGTTCACTTTGCTGCTCCACAAGTACATGCTTAGTGTATAACCCCCCCGAGTCTCAGCATCTGTGTCCAGCCAAGCATAGCTGGATGGCTTCCTCTCTCCTCCGAAGGGGACTCTCCACAGCTGTCTCTGCCACCCGCACCTGCTCTTGTTCACATGTGAAGTGCTTCTCACCTTATGCCACCCTTTCTACCTGTGATGCTGGATTGACTGAGGTGAGTAAATCTGTGCTGGTGAAGAATGTGCATGAATCATGTGACGGTGCTTCCTCAGAGTGCTGCTAATCCCCTGAAGACATCCCTCGTCTCTAGCTGCACCTCCAGCAATGCTGCTGCAGGAGATAAAAGACAATTGTCAGTGCTGCATGTAGGTGACAGAGAGATCAATGCCTTGCATTTTGCTGATCATTATATTTCTCATCAGTGAACAGGGCTCTACATAAGTCACATGTCAGAGCCATCTGCAGTGTCATATGTAACGTTTTCACCCACATTCTGCAGAACACACATCTCTCCATCAGCGACAGCAAGCACTAATTCCACCCTGTCAATTTCCAATGCATCCGCCTCCATTGGCATCAGTATGGACAAAGAGGCTACTCCACACTGCTTCTGTGCCTCTCCTGGGAGTTGCATACTCTCTTCTCCTGCAATGAGGAAATAAATAGAGTGAGGGCTCTTGTTAGGTCCATCTTTGTTTAGGACGTAGGCACTGCTTTTGAGGGGCCTCACTGTGCGATAGGGAGTGCTGGGTCAGCAAATTGATGGTGAATGTCATTGCTATCTGTGGAGATGTAAAGTTAAGGTGCAGCCTGGGCAGACATTCTTAAGTGTGGTTGCAAAGAGAGAGCTTCAAAGATTTTGTGTGTTAGAGAAGGCTACGGAGATGAGAGAGTGATGGTTGCCACCTGACACTTGCATGTCCTCACCTTGCCAGACCTGAAGAGGTTATTGATGCATTTCCTGCACTGGATCCATGTTCTCCCCACCACACTCTGGCTGCTCACCTCCTCTGCGACCTCTTTGTCTAGCCAAGGCTGTCTGACCTCCTGCCATCTTCTGGAAACATCCTCCGTGCCTTCACAGCTTCCAGCATCACCTCAAGTGCTGTGTCCATAAATCGTGGGGCGGTCCTTCCTCTTCTGGAATCCATCTTCCTCTTTGTTTTGCTTCTGCAGCTTTGTTGCTCAAAACACACAATTCTGCGTGTGCTGCCTGTGTCTCTTTAAATATTCTGCCCTCAATCGGGCTTCTGATTGTTCCTCCAGAGACGCCAAACCCGGAGGCACCCTCTTAATTGGTTGGACCCCAGAAACTTCACTCAGAAGGCCTGCTACTCACAGCGTCAGGTTGACGACCTGGATATGATCCCCATGCTCTGTCAGAATGCAAGTGCAAGATTCCACCTGTTAACTCTGGCCTGGATTTAGTTCTCAGCCCACCGTCAGGTTTTGTGCTGGGGGGGTGCCCAGAGAATCGGAGCAGCAGCGGCCGGCACAGAACCCCACACCAGGATTGCCGGGTCCGATATTCCGGCGGCGAAGCTTCATGGTGGCCCCACTGCCGCTCAGCGATGGGACCTGGTTTAAATATTTAAAAGACCTCTCTGCATACATTACCATGTCATCCGCCGTGATCTTCCCATCCGTTCTCGATCTTCAGCACGACATGCCGCACTCACGTGCCTTCACTTTCCCATCCAGGAGAAGCTGGCACCCCCGAAGAGGGGAAGGGGTCACCGCTGCATTCTGAGTATAGATGGGGTGGGGGGTGGGGTCAACTCTGCATTGTGTGTAAGAGTAAGGGGGGACAGGAGAAACTCTGCATTGTGTATAAGGATAAGGGGGGACAGGGGAAACTCTGCATGGTGTATAAGGATAAGGGGGGACAGGGGAAACTCTGCATTGTGTATAAGGATATTGGGGGGACAGGGGAAACTCTGCATTGTGTATAAAGATAAGGGGGGACAGGGGAAACTCTGCATTGTGTATAAGGATAAGGGGGGACAGGGGAAACTCTATTGTGTATAAGGATAAGGGGGGACAGGGGAAACTCTGCATTGTGTATAAGGATAAGGGGGGACAGGGGAAACTCTGTATTGTGTATAAGGATAAGGGGGGACAGGGGAAACTCTGTATTGTGTATAAGGATAAGGGGGGACAGGGGAAACTCTGCATTGTGTATAAGGATAAGGGGGGACAGGGGAAACTCTGTATTGTGTATAAGGATAAGGGGGGACAGGGGAAACTCTGCATTGTGTATAAGGATAAGGGGGGACAGGGGAAACTCTGTATTGTGTATAAGGATAAGGGGGGACAGGGGAAACTCTGTATTGTGTATAAGGATAAGGGGGGACAGGGGAAACTCTGCATTGTGTATAAGAGTAAGGGGGGACAGGAGAAACTCTGCATTGTGTATAAGGATAAGGGGGGACAGGGGAAACTCTGCATGGTGTATAAGGATAAGGGGGGACAGGGGAAACTCTGCATTGTGTATAAGGATAAGGGGGGACAGGGGAAACTCTGCATTGTGTATAAGGATAAGGGGGGACAGGGGAAACTCTGCATTGTGTATAAGGATAAGGGGGGACAGGGGAAACTCTGCATTGTGTATAAGGATAAGGGGGGACAGGGGAAACTCTGCATGGTGTAGAAGGATAAGGGGGGACAGGGGAAACTCTGCATTGTGTATAAGGATAAGGGGGGACAGGGGAAACTCTGCATTGTGTATAAGGATAAGGGGGGACAGGGGAAACTCTGCATTGTGTATAAAGATAAGGGGGGACAGGGGAAACTCTGCATTGTGTATAAGGATAAGGGGGGACAGGGGAAACTCTGCATTGTGTATAAGGATAAGGGGGGACAGGGGAAACTCTGTATTGTGTATAAGGATAAGGGGGGACAGGGGAAACTCTGTATTGTGTATAAGGATAAGGGGGGACAGGGGAAACTCTGCATGGTGTAGAAGGATAAGGGGGGACAGGGGAAACTCTGCATTGTGTATAAGGATAAGGGGGGACAGGGGAAACTCTGCATTGTGTATAAGGATAAGGGGGGACAGGGGAAACTCTGCATGGTGTGGAAGGATAAGGGGGGACAGGGGAAACTCTGCATTGTGTATAAGGATAAGGGGGGACAGGGGAAACTCTGCATTGTGTATAAAGATAAGGGGGGACAGGGGAAACTCTGCATTGTGTATAAGGATAAGGGGGGACAGGGGAAACTCTGCATTGTGTATAAGGATCAGGGGGGACAGGGGAAACTCTGTATTGTGTATAAGGATAAGGGGGGACAGGGGAAACTCTGTATTGTGTATAAGGATAAGGGGGGACAGGGGAAACTCTGCATGGTGTAGAAGGATAAGGGGGGACAGGGGAAACTCTGCATTGTGTATAAGGATAAGGGGGGACAGGGGAAACTCTGCATTGTGTATAAAGATAAGGGGGGACAGGGGAAACTCTGCATTGTGTATAAGGATAAGGGGGGACAGGGGAAACTCTGCATTGTGTATAAGGATAAGGGGGGACAGGGGAAACTCTGTATTGTGTATAAGGATAAGGGGGGACAGGGGAAACTCTGTATTGTGTATAAGGATAAGGGGGGACAGGGGAAACTCTGCATTGTGTATAAGGATAAGGGGGGACAGGGGAAACTCTGCATTGTGTATAAAGATAAGGGGGGACAGGGGAAACTCTGCATTGTGTATAAGGATAAGGGGGGACAGGGGAAACTCTGCATTGTGTATAAGGATCAGGGGGGACAGGGGAAACTCTGTATTGTGTATAAGGATAAGGGGGGACAGGGGAAACTCTGTATTGTGTATAAGGATAAGGGGGGACAGGGGAAACTCTGCATGGTGTAGAAGGATAAGGGGGGACAGGGGAAACTCTGCATTGTGTATAAGGATAAGGGGGGACAGGGGAAACTCTGCATTGTGTATAAAGATAAGGGGGGACAGGGGAAACTCTGCATTGTGTATAAGGATAAGGGGGGACAGGGGAAACTCTGCATTGTGTATAAGGATAAGGGGGGACAGGGGAAACTCTGTATTGTGTATAAGGATAAGGGGGGACAGGGGAAACTCTGTATTGTGTATAAGGATAAGGGGGGACAGGGGAAACTCTGTATTGTGTATAAGGATAAGGGGGGACAGGGGAAACTCTGCATTGTGTATAAGGATAAGGGGGGACAGGGGAAACTCTGCATTGTGTATAAGGATAAGGGGGGACAGGGGAAACTCTGCGTTGTGTCTAAGGATAAGGGGGGACAGGGGAAACTGCATTGTGTATAAGGATAAGGGGGGACAGGGGAAACTCTGCATTGTGTATAAGGATAAAGGGGGACAGGGGAAACTCTGTATTGTGTGTAAGGATAAGGGGGGACAGGGGAAACTCTGTATTGTGTAGAAGGATAAGGGGGGACAGGGGAAACTCTGCATTGTGTATAAGGATAAGGGGGGACAGGGGAAACTCTGTATTGTGTATAAGGATAAGGGGGGACAGGGGAAACTGTGCATTGTGTATAAGGATAAGGGGGGACAGGGGAAACTCTGCATTGTGTATAAGGATAAGGGGGGGAAGTGGTCAACTTTGCATTATTTTGAACTGTTTACAGGGCTGGCAGCCTTTTAAAAACCCCAGCACCTGCTCTGGCATCAGGTGACGCCGTGAATGGCGTTGCCAATGCTACCCTCGCCACACTATTGGTGAGGGGCAGCCACTGTCAATATGTTAAGTGGCTGTCAGCCACATAATCACAGCAGTGCGCCTCCCATGCAGGGTGGCCTCAATTTTCTGCACATGATAATCCAGTCCTCTGTTTTTCTCTCCGTAGATGCTGCCAGACCTGCAAAGTATTACCAGTATTTTCAGCTTTTTTTGGATTTATATAGCACCTTTCATGTAGTAAAACATCCCACAGCACTTCACAAGAGAGTTAGCAATCAAAATTTGACACCGAGCCACAGAAGGTATCAGAACAGCTGACAGAAACCTTGGTCAAAGGGGTAGATTTTAAGGAGCATTTTAAAGGAGGAGAGACAGGTAGAGATGCAAAGAGGTTAAGCAAGGAATTTGCAGAGCTTAGAACCAAAACAGCTGAAAGCATGGCCACCAATGGTTGTGCAATTACAATCAGAGATGCTCAAGAGCCCAGAATTGTAAGACTGCAGAGATCTTGGAGTTTAGTAGGACCAGAGGATGCTCAGAGGTAGAGAGGGGTGAGGTCATGCAAAGATTTGTGAACAAGAATATGAATTTTAAAATTGAAGCATTGCCAGATTGGAAGCCAGTGTAGATGGTAAGCACAGGAGTGAAGGGTGAACAGGATTTGGTGCGATTTATGTTACAGGCAGCAGAACTTTGGATGAGCACAAGTTTACGCAGGGTGGAGGAATGGAGGCCACCAGGAGAGCATTGGAATAGTCAACTCTGAGGTAATAAAGGCACATATGAGGGTTTCAGCTGCAGATGAACTGATTCGGAGTCGGGTGATGTTACAGAAATAGGCAGTCTTGGTGATGGACTGAATCTGTGGTCAGAAGTTCATCTTGAGGTCAAGCTCAACCTCAAGGTTGTAAATGGTCTGGCACAGTTTCAGACAGTTACTGGGGGACGGATGGAAACAGTGGCCAGAGAACAGAGTTTGTAGCAACACATAATGCTTTTAATAATAAAATATAGATAGATTGTAAAAGAGAAAGTTAATCTAACAAAATTTGATGGATGACATTATAAATTTTAGTTATTGCAATTTAATTTTCACAAGACCTTGTAATTTTAAGTATTTGGCATACCTTTATTTAAACAGTTTCCTGTTACATTATATTTAACAAAAAGACCAGCTTTCATTAGCTGCAGACTGATTCATAGTGTACCTTGCGATGCGACGATAATGTGTTCTGTGCCAGTGTCAATGGAGACTCTGATCATAAAGCATTGGATTGATTTTGCAGTTGTGTCTCTAAGGATATATACATTAGTACTGTTCAAGTAAGTCCTAACAGGCAATTCAGAAAATAATAAGATTTTGACCTCCAAATAAATACTGTTACATCATAGGTGTTAAAGGGGTCTGTAGGTTATTTATAATGTGGGGATGCAACTCTTTCCAGTTTCCAAGTTGTTAGTTAAAGCCATGTTAAACTAAGAATAAAGGATATATTTTCAGACTATTGGTTATTAAGGCATTTTAGATAAATATTTGTATGTAAACCATTCTGGGCTACTTCAATGTACATGTGATGCATTTATTAAAACATGTTTAGTTAATTGATAGTAATGTTTGTGGGTGGAAGGCTCACCCTCCAGGGCCATGATTCCATACTGTGGGCCCTGCTAGATGTTAAACTCAGCTGTGCTTGTTGCAGAGGCACAAAACGCTGCAGGGGAACCAGCAAACAGGGCAAGCTGGTCTCAAAATATATTTTACATCCAATTTTTTGGGCCTACAATTTTGTGTGCGAAAGTGCTTTGGCACATTTCATGCCTAGCTTCATTAGGAATACATGCAAGAACATATAAATGATTGGCACAGTTTTCCACCTTCAGTGCCAACATTGTTCTTTTTGCCTTCACAGCTCATTTTGAATAAGTGCAAGGAAGCGCCATGTATGACGGAGGTCTCACAGGGGAACTGGTATTGTATGGGTTTTTTTGCTACAATATCTACAGTACCTTTTCAGTACTGTGTTGTTTAGATAAGGGAATTGTTCAATATTTCTGAATTTTTAATTAAGGATATGTATTAATGCAATCATTTTTCAGTGGACAACATTTATACTCATTACAGTAAGTTTGGTTATAAACATCCTCTCCGCCTCCCCACATTCCTATCAAAAAAGAGCATTATTGTCTAGTAAGTTACCAGAAAGAAGATATACAAGTAAAGCATTTACAGGACGTCAGAAGAACAGGAACACATAAAAAAGGAAGCGCATGAAAAGGAGATCTTTCACTACTAATCTTCACAAGAGCTCAGGGGACCATAAGGCATCTCGGTGGAAGCTGCAGAGATGTGTGGCAGGTTGCAAGTGAAGACACAGTTTATAATGGAGGTTGGATTGAGAGCATGCCAAATAAAGGATTGATGCGGAGCAAGACAAAACAAGGCGTGTCAAGCAGATCAGCAGGCACCAGAGGTAGCGTATCTGCATGTCCTGGTAGATGTATCTGGCAACAACCGTAATAAACAGAATCTTCCGTCTCCAAGTCAGCAGGGAGTCAGTCACAGTTCTATGCTGTCTGCTGCAAAGACACCTGCAGCCAACCTACACACTGCTGTAGCAGTGCAATTGACGGTCCAGGTCATTTCTGCCCAGCTCCTGCCAGGCATGTTGAATTGCTGTTCTCTGGGAAGGGCCCCCTGAAGCCCATTATCAACAGTGGGTTGTGTTACTTTGGGGCTTCACTTGCCTGCAGACTCAGTTTCCTGTTTCCACATTTATTTTACCAACAACTGGGTTTTTCCAGCTGCATTCTTTGTGCTCAAGCAGCCTTTGGAAAGTCCAAAAGCCTTCCTAAAGGTTAAAATTGTGACAGCTATGGCCGTTTATTTTTAAGGGCTGCTGGCGCATGCAAATTCCTACCCTTCCCTAATTAGTTCCCTTTCTTGGTATGGGTGGGGAAGCTCGCCATGAATAAATGACAGTGGCCCACACTGGGAAACTGTGAGGCATTGGTCCTACTGAAAACTGGTGAGCAATGCGTCTGCTGCATGAATATTTCACCAGCCCACATGATAATTAACCTTAACATCTGCAATGAAGAGACTAACGAGTGATATTTGATTCCCATAAGAATGGGTTTGCTAAGGTGATCAGTCATCAATGCAGAATGAGATGAGATAGCATTGCCTTTAGTTAACAATGATAGCATCTCAACTTGGTTTACCCAAATAGAAAGCTCAAATTCAGATTGTGAAATTATAATGGCTGTAGTTTCTTATTTTTGGAGCCAGAAGCTCTGAGCTGATTCTTTTTTCCAAGCTGAATTCTAGGAGGCCAGTGTGAAATAGTCCTGCAGATAATTATTTGATTCACATGAAACAACAGCGCCGACTATCATCCGAAAGCATGAACTACAGCTGGGCTGAAATGAGGATGACTCCAGAACAGTTCTTGTGTGCACAAGAGATTGTTGGTAATTGGCCAAAATAGTTGCAAATACTCTTGAAATAGCAAAAGTAACATTCATGTCTCTTAGCAACTAAAGGCATTGCTAACAGATAGATGTTCTTTTCAAATAAAAGTATCTGTAAATATATTTAGCAAATTATGTGAGATATGAAAACACTGACCCCTGTCATTGATGCAGATCCATTATTGTAAATAACAGATATAGGTAGAGGATTATGCAGCTTGCTAGTTTGCTATGGTAATGCTACTCCTGCAACTGGAGGAACACCTTGTAGCAGAGCACATCTACAACCATCATAGAGAAGTTCACAAAATACAAAAGATAAACATATTATAATAGTAAATTGTGTTAAGCATGTAAATTTTATAATGTAATAAAATTAATTTATTTTTAATATATCTTGCAAATTTTTATTCTTCCTTTAGCAGAAAATGTTAATATATGACATTTGTAGCCAAAACATATCGGGGATAGTAGATAGTTCTGTAACTATAATTATTACCAAAATTAAATAAGAGTGTCCTGTTCCAGATTCCTGGAGTAATATCTGTGCCCAGTTGTGGGCTTTTTATTCTCTGTGTGCTTCCAGACACTCGCTCTTCCTTCTCCCATTTACTCTATTCTGATATACATGCTAAAGCCACGACAGCCATATTGTCAATGTGAAAACTCCTTTTAGTGTTCATTTCCCTCACTATCATGGTGATAGTTTCAAATCTCGTCCTTTATTAAGACCAGTAATGCCAGTTGTGATCAGGTGACAAATATTTTACTTCTTGTTGTGATTCAGTAGTTGTGGACATATTCAGCAATAAAGATCTTGAACAAATTAAATTAGCCTTATTTTCATTTTTCACTGGCCACTTTTTTTTGATAGGTAAGAAGTCTTAAAGGGTACGAAACATCAATGATTCATCCTCCGGTGACTTTTTCTAATATTCCTCCATTCTATTCTCTATCATTTCACTAAAATTAGGAAAAAGAGGCTCCAAAGAAGCTCACCATCAGGCTGCTCCCCATGTTGTCCCAACAAGAACAACCACCTACACTTACCTGGCACCTTTAATGAAAAATGTCTGAAAAAACTCCCAGAGTTGTCTGCTTGTTATCACACTTGTGTTTCAGTCTGCCCATTCAGTGGCCCAAAGATTTACTTGGAGCCAGGAAGAGAGTGGGACAAGGGTTTTTGGATGGGAAACCCAGAAGGAATGGTTTCCTGCAGCTATTGCTGAATATTTGTAAAGAAAACACCAATCTAGGAAAACCTAACAAGTTATTGGGTTGTATTAAATGAATGATTCAGTGTAAATTAAAGCACATCATTTTGACACTGTACAGGTTGCTAGTCAGACAGCATTTTGCTCAGTTTTGGCCCCCCACTTGGTAGGCAGCATAGTGGCCTTGGAAAAGGTCCAGAGAAGAGCTGCAGAATGAAAGAACCTTAACTATTCTTTTAGGCTCAACAACTTTGATCCATTTAATTTAGAGCAGTGTAGACTTTGAAGTGGCCACATTGAGGTCTATAAAACAATCAAAGGGATGGTTAGCGTCTCTATTGATAGATTATTGCAATTTAATAGATTGAGGAGAACCAGGGGATATGAACTTATACTGTGTAAGAGTAGGAATAGACCACATATTAGCCAGTTCTTCTTTTCAAAGCGAATTGTGAGTCTTTGTAATACATTGCCGGATGGTGTGGTGGGGGCTGACTGTGTGCTTTCAAGAGAGAGCTGGACTGGTGCATGACTAGGGTAGAGACTGTATTATATCTAAGCAGGTGTCTTTGTAAATAATGGTCATAGAGTCATAGAGTCATACAGCATTGAAACAGGCCCTACAGCCCACCGCGTCCATGCCGACCATAATGCCTATCTATACTAATCCCACCTGCCTGCATTAATTCCATATCCCTCTATGCCTTGCTCATTCAAGTACCTGTCCAGATGCCTCTTAAATGTTGCTACTGTTCCTGCCTCCACCACCTCTTCTGGCAAATCATTCCAGATACCCACTATTCTTTGTGTGAAAAATATACCCCTTTGATCCCCTTTAAACCTCCTCCTTCTCACCTTAAATCTATGCCTTCTAGTTTTAGTCACCTCTACCATGGGAAACAGACTCTGGCTATCTACCCTATCTATGCCTCTCATAATTTTATATACCTCTATCATGTCCCCTCCCAGCCTCCTTCGCTCCAGAGAAAACAGACCCAGCCTATCCAATCTCTCTTTATAACTCAAGCCCTCCAAACCATGCAACATCCTTGTGAATCTTTTCTGCACCCTCACTAGCTTAATCACATCTTTCCTGTAGTGCAGCGACCAGAACTGCACACAGTACTCAAATGTGGCCTAACCAACGTTATGTACAACTGTAACATGACGTCCCAACTCTTGTACTCAATGCCTCGGCCGATGAAGGCAAGCATGCCATACACCTTCTTCACCACGCTGTCTACCTGTGTTGCCACTTTCAGGGAACTATGTACTTGCATCCCAAGGTCTCTCTGCTCAACAACACTCCCCAGGGCCCTGCCATTCACTGTATATGTCCTGCCCTGGTTTAACTTCCCAAAATGCATTACTTCGCACTTGTCTGCGTTAAATTCCATTTGCCAATCGCTTGCCCACTTTCCCAGTTTATTTATATCCTGTTGTAAACTTAGACAACTTTCTCCACTGTCCACTATACCACCAATTTTGGTGTCATCTGCAAACTTACTAATCATGCCCCCTACATTCACATCCAAGTCATTAATATAAATGATAAACAACAGATGGCCCAGCACTGATCCCTGCGGCACACCACTCGTCACTGGCCTCCAATCTGAAAAACAACCCTCCACTACCACCCTCTGCCTCCTATCACCAAGCCAATTTTGTATCCAATCGTCTAGTTCACCCTGGATTCCATGTGTTCGAACCTTCTGGACCAGCCTACCATGCGGGACCTTGTCAAAGTCCTTGCTAAAGTCCATGTAGACAACATTACATTACATTTTAACATTAATCAGCCATTCACTTCACATCCTTTCGTACTAAAATTCATTGCAATAACATGTACTGCTTAGTTTGAAGGTAGTTAGCCTTACAGCACGCCTCTAGGGATATTTTAATCAGTGACGTGTAATTTTACCAAAGCATCCCCACAATCATAACAAAGTATCCGCAGTGCTTTAGTGTTGCTCTTTTTCAATTCTCATTAATATACAGATATTCACAAACACTGATTTGTTGCTAATGGCAATCTAAAATAAATATGCGATGATATTGCAGCTTCCAGCTTGACTCTTTCAGCTAACCTGATCTTGTTCTCAAAAGCAAGTTTGGATGCAGTATCAGTCACAATTGGATAAAAACTTATTGAATCATGGAAAATAATACAGAATCAAACTTGATAATATGCATAATTAGGCCTATGACATGTGAAAGTATGGAATTAGAAAGGTTATTTAGAAAGCTTCACAAATGGACAAGGCAAGTTGAATCATTTAAATATGAAGTGAATTGTGCCCCTCCTCCTGTGGCTGTTTGCCCCTGGTTAATGAGTGTGAGCTTGACCTGCAAGAACTTTGTCAGTGTTCGAGTAGCAAGAACTTATGAGGATGTACATGTGAGTGTAAAATGGTGTTGTGGTGTGTGAAAGATTGCAGAGGTGTGAGTAGGTGAAGAAAGTAATAGTGAAAAGAGTAACAGGCGCAGAGTGCTGCATCAGGAGCAGACAGAGTAATTGAAGGAGAATGCCAGTAATCAAGGGAGGGAAAGGTTGTGAGTGCAGGGCAACAGGTAGTGCATGGTTAAGCAGTGTAATAAGAATTATGAGTTAAAGGAAGTGAAATTTGGATCTGTCAGAGGCCCTCCGAGTGGGCTGCGCAAATCCTCCGGCCACTTCCAACACGGTCACATGGTGCCATGTGCTGGAAAGGGCACTGGTGCAGACATGCTGTACAAGCACCGGAAGCTTTCTAACTGGCCAGATCATGACATCAAACAGTCTTACCGGCTGATTTAACATATGGTTTACAAAATTGGACCATGCAGGCCCATTCAACATATTCACCTGTCACTCACCAAAGAACATGCACATAGCAGTAAGACAGACCCACCACTAGCATTATTTAAAGGAACAGGTACCAAACTTGCAAGTAAGGTGACTTACATGAACTTCTGCTATTGAAAAGTCTCTGGAAATATTATGAAATATTTTTGGAGGTGTTGTGGTGAGTTCCTGGATTTGGCAGTGAGTGTTGCTACCTCCTCGCACAGTGGGGAGAAGATTAGTTGCTCTGTCCGCACAAAGGCTGCAATAGGTATGGGGGCAGCAATTTCAGTGTCTCTGGGTTCACAGCACAACAGCAAGGTGGAGCAGAGGCTGCAGAGAGGGCAAGCTCTGCATGATGGCCTCTGCCAAGTTGGAGACAGACTCCTCTATGTTCCTTGACAGTGACGGGAGGCTGCCTGATGTTATGTATTCGCTGGTTTGCTAGATATTTTATATATCTGATTTATCTCAGAGCAATGCAGAGAGGACACCAGTTTTATGTCACAACTGGTTTACTTACAGTACAAGATTTCTACACATTGTCTTTACTAGAACACTGTCTCTTTTTACCAGAATATGCTTGTATGTAGTTTCAGTTTCAACACCCTTAAGCTCCACCCACAGGCTTAAGCAGTTCTGATGAAAGATCACAGACCTGAAACATTAATGCTCTTTCTCTCTCCACAGATGCTGCCAGACCTGCTGTGTATTTCCAGCACTTTCTGTTTTTATTGTCTTAATACCTTCCTGCTGTCCGGTGAATGGAAAATGTCTGTCTATTTGCTGACCTCCTCCGCCAAAATTTCCAATGTAGCTTCTGCTAGCTTGGCATTGTGTTGAACCTTTAATGACAGTGCCTGCAGCCAAAATGTACCTCACCTTTAGAAGCTACAGGCTGCCTTTTTAAATGGCATCAGCAAAGGGTGAAATTGATACCCTCAATTAGGTAAGCTGTCAATGAACAGCACAAGTAGCACTACCAGCCCACCTATTTAATTTAAGTTAATGAAGTGGCTGAATTTAGGACTTCTTTGCGACCACATGAACAGGTGTGTGCTCCAAGTGTGACACACAAAAACACACTTATAGTAATTTCCCCCATAAAGTCAAGAAGAAACAGTCAGGTCACAGCAGAGATGAGGAGGATTTTTTGTACAGCAAGTCGTTGTGATCTGGAATGCATTGCCTAAAATGGTGGTGGAAACAGATTCAATAGTATCTTTCAGAAGGGAATTGGATAAATACTTAAAAAGGAAACACTTGTGGTGCTATGGGGATGGAGCAGGGAATTGGGCCTAATTGGATCGTTCTTTCAAAAAACCAACACAGGCACAATAGGCTGAGTGGCTTTCTTCAGTACTGTACAACTCTCTGATTTCAAAGTGTTTTGGTAACTCATGCAGAGGCAGACTTTCACTTTTAATAATAGTTTTGCTAATATGCTACTAGAATAAGAATAAATTACTAATACAGATGTTCTCTTGTCTCAGATTGAAGCAATAGGTCTATTGAAATTGAAGAGGTTGTAATCGAAATATTACCTTGATAGTTATTACAACATTCAGTCTGATAAGTAGCTAGTATTGTGAGATAAGGGATTTATTTTTCCAACCAATTGTCTTGGTATGTTTAAAGTGCAACACTCAATAGCAGACATGATTGAGGTTTTCAGCTTTAGAAAGCTACTCGCCTGATTGTAAAGCCATGTTAGACTCTACAGCTATCAGTTTTATTCAACATCCAGCAACAAAAAGCCCCAGAGCTTCCACTTATTCTCCTTGATTTGGTAAAATACTTTTGTTTTATGTTTTTCAGGTTGACAGCTTATTGAATACCTTTCACTTGAAAATTTTCTTTTTAGCTGAATGTGTCAAAGACCAAATGGATGTTTTCAATTTATTAAAGTAAAGGGTTGATGGGTTGTGAGAAGAATGCATAGAATGTGACAACAAAGAGGTTCAATGTGGCTTTTTTCCAATTGCATAGAACTTTAGCAGCTCGCTTCAGACAGTTAAACAATACACTGAGAGCGAATGAAAGGAAGTGAATTCACCACCAAAATCAAAAAGGTTACGTGCTAATGCTGTCAATGTAGGAGTAACACTATTTCTGCAACTAACAGCTTTAGGCCAGCCAGGAAGGCTGCATTGAAAATAAATTCTATGTGGGGAAGCTGCTTCTAACAAGTTATATAAAATACATACCACAATTGTGATAAAATTGTAGGAGTCCATGCTGGGCATAGATGGGGAGGAAGGAGGGGAGGGGGAAATGGAATAGGGTCAAGTGGTTCAAACAAACCCCGAAACTGGCAAGTGTTTGTATTCAAAAGGCAGCTGTTTCCATTATTAGCTCTCTATCCATGTTAGTTTCCAGCTTTAAATCTCAAACTGTGTTGTTCATCTTCAGCAAGTATCACTCTCAGAATAAAATAATTTGTTGATAGAAAATGCGCAATTGAAGTCCATGATTTAAAGGGACGATACAGAAATGGAACTTGGAGGAGCCAAGAGATGTTTAGGATGGATACACTGATTTTGAAATGTGTGGAAATAACTCTAAGGAAGTAGAGAATGAAAAGTATGTGACTATATGAGGTTCAAGAGGAAGAAGAAGCAGATGTAACAATTAAATGAGCTTCTTATCACATCATGCTCATGCTGGCCAGTACTCATTTCTGTTAAATATATGGAATATTTTTGTTGTACTGTAGGTAAGAGAGTGACTTCATGAAACTAGATGCTCTTGGTTCTCCCCGCATAGTCACACTTTTGAAATCAAGACCCTGATATTTATGCGAGGGAGGGGCGGTGTTGTGGTGAGGGACATTACAAGCACGATAAATGGAAATATTACTGGGTTAGATTCTCCAATTTTGAGTTGATTAAATCTTTGAATTCATCCTTCCAACTTTGTATTTCCAAGTCACGCAGTGAGCATTATGTGCTCCCACATGACACAATTTGAAGGTGAATATTTAAAAGACCAATGCAGGAGTGGAATTTGCAGGAGCAAGGAAGTGTTCAGGATGAATTCATGAATAGCAAGGCCAACATCCAGATCCAAAGATATGTCCCTGGAATTACTGCTGGATGTAGTCAGAAGCAGAAGGGCTATCCTCCCCAGCAATAGGAGGAAGAAACCTTCAGCTCTCACCATAAAGATGTGATTGTATTGGCTGAGGAGGTGAGCAGCATCTTTGTGGCGCCCCAGTTTTGGATGCAGTGCCAGAAATGATTTTGTGACATAATTTGGTCAGGAAAAGAGAATATATTTGCTGATCCACCAACATCCTGTGGTGTAAACTCTCACATCACCCAACTCATTCTGTCCCAGCAAGCGCAACTCCTTACTCCTCACACACACACTAAGGGCTGAATTTAATAAAGCTTTTTGGAGTGGGAATGGAGCTGTGGGGGGGCCAGAGAATGCGACAGGACGTGTCTGACTTCGTGACATCAGATCCTGATTTAGTCAGCGCCAGGAAAGCATCAAGGTGGCATCACTGCCCCAATGCAACAGAACTGCAACTTAAATTGTACAACAGTTAGTTTGAATACATTTGCATGTAATTGAAAGCGATTCAATGGGGATCTTTGAATTATGTGGATGACGGGCAGCCCTCACGTGGCTTTGGATCTCCAGCCGTTGAGAGCTGCCGGCACTGAGGTGAGACCTTAATGCCATGATGGGAAGGCAGCCATGAACAGCACTGGATAGGGGAAGAGGGGGAAGCAGAGGCCATTGTCAGCCTGCAGTGCTGTGCACTCTGCATGGGTGGGCTTGGTCTTGAGTGATCGGCACAGGTGGCCCTACTGTTGGACGAGAGGGTTGGCTATCAGCCAGGGTGGGCACTGAGAGCCATCAGCATGTAAGCTGAGAGGAGTAGTAAATGCAAAGATGCCAAGGCAACTTTGTTACTGCAAGGACAGCGCTCTTGAGGCTGACCGATCACCCAGCATGGGTTTCATACACCCTGTTTTTGTGGACACTCGTGGCCTGATGCAGTGTCTCTGATGGAGGGAGGCTCAGGAGGCAAGAGATAGTCTCATACTTACCTGCTTCCAGCCATCATCATGGCCTCTCAGAGTGAAAGCAATAAAGACTTACCTAAAAGCATTCAGTCTGTCACTTCCTTTCTCTTTGGGTTCTGTGCCTAGCGCCCAGCTTAACCACATGCTCAGACACATCTGAGACGCTTACCAAAGGAGAGCTGTGCCTACACTGGCAGCCCACTAAGGGTGAAGTCAGCGTCTCACAATTAAGGCATGAACGAATAAGCATTTTCCACAATGAATGTTAACTTCAAAATGAAAATAACTTTCTAACAGAACACAACTGGCAAATTTCAAGCACCCTTGAAACCCCAAGTGCGTCTAGGTGTTTTTTTTTATATGTTTACGAGCGCTTCTACAAGGTGTGATCCCTGCGATAGCAGCTCGGCTGCAGGCAGACTGCTGATCAGGCTGCCCCTTGGGTTGTGATGACTTTGGCAGCCATCCTCTGGCTGCCTGAAGCCTAGAGGGCCCCAGCTGTCTGAGAGTTTTCCTGCACTGGTGCAGGACTCTCTTCAGGCATCACGACTACTGGAGCTGGGCTCACTGGTGAAGGGGCTATGGAGCCGTTGTCCACACTCAGAGCGCCCTGATGGGAGCTCCCATCTGTGGAGGTCAGCCTTTCCTCCTCCCTTTCAAGGCTCACTTGAACCTCCCTGCTCACCAGAGAAGGACAAAGAGTGGGAGAAGCCTCCAGGCTCCTGTTCCTTCTCTCACCTTGCCACTGCTGCATTGAGCTCATGGCCAAGGCGATGGTGTGCAGGTCTGTGCGCGTCTGCGGGATCTGGCTCTCCATGAGGATCATCAACCTCTCGATGGAGGAAGCCATGCACTCACACGCCTGAGACATGTCAGCACTCATGGTATGTATGGACTCCTCCATCATCCACTCATGGCTGCACATAGCCTCTGGCATCTCTACCAGATGTTGCCTAACCTCTGCAACTCCAGCATACCCTGTGCTGCCACCACCAAAGGCTCGTGATGAGTTTGGGGCTCAGCATGGGTCTGGCCACCCACAGTCCTCCAACTGTCAGAAGCCTCGGCTGTCTCAGTCTTAGCCACCTGCTCAGGTACATATGCAGTGCTTTCACCAGCTTGTGATCCTGATTCTAAAGCTGAGCACAAACCCACTGAGGTGAAAGTATTTGTACTCGTGGAATATGCAGGAGAGACATGTGATGGTGCATCCTCTGTCTGCTGCTCCTCAGAGGTTAATGGCTGTTCTCCTTCTGATGGAGTCACCTGTGGACACCGACCTGCATGAAAGAGCACAAACATGTGTGGGTTAGACCTTGCAGACCTTGTCATGATATCCATGCATTATGTGGATCTCCAGAAGTGTGTTGGATGTCGATGGAAGACAATCCTCATTCTCTTACAGGGAGACTCCAGCCTCACCATCCGCTATTGAGTGGCTGTCCTGGGTCCCTGCTAACTCTAATGCTTCATTCTCAGCTGCTGAGAAAGGCTGTATGTCAGCAATTTCTCTGACGTGAGATCTTCCTGTTGTTTTAGGCCCATTTGTTGTGCAAGTGGAAAGAGGGAGGTCGTCATTCTTCACAGGAAGAGCTGCAGGACAGTTGTGCCCCTCGTCCTGTGCTGGGATTTCCTATATGGCTCATCTCCACGTCAGCTCTCACGGGAGCTAATGGGGGTGAGCTGTGAAAGAAGGTGGTCTGTGGCCAAGATGCCACCATGCATCTGGCAGGATGTGTTGATGCCTAACCCTCTTTGCCAGTGCCTTTGTGGTGCTTCCCTCCCCATGTTGTATAGCCTCCCACATAGTCACATTCAATCCCCAAAGAGGAGAGAGGTATGTAGCGTTCACCTTGGCAGAACAAAGGAGGTCGTTGACTCTCTTCCTGCAATGGGCCCATGTTCAGGGGGTGACCTCCTGGCTGCTGACCTCCTCTACTTGGTCAAGCGGGAGGACCTCTGCTTGCTATTGCTGGAGAAGAGGACCTCCCACCTTTCACGCAGCCTGGAGGAGTCTCCCGGTATCTTGTCTGTGCCATACTACGGTTTCCTTGTCAGGGTAGTGGGAGGTACAGGACTCACTCCAGCACTAGCTTCAGCAGTAAACAGCAAGTGACGCTAAGGCAGCAATGAAAGCAGGGCTTTAAATATGATGCCAGCACCTGCTCCAGAGTCATCCGGCACCGTATTCGCCACTTTGAATCCCGCCCCCGTCGTTTATTTGACCGGGCCCCACACCTCCATTACTACAATTTTCCACCCACTACGTGATTGCGGTGGGCCTGCCACACATGTGATGAGTGGCAACGGCGCCCACTTTCAGATCCGCCATTGGAAGCCATAAAAGGAACACTAAATCCAGCACTACCAATCCTTCCATTTCTGTGTACTTCCTCATCTTTCCATGTATCCATCTACCACTGACCTCAATCCTTTTGCAATGTGATTACAGGGATATACAGGTAGAGGAAAGTACAGTGATACACATATGAGGAAATTACAGGGAGATACAGATGGAGGAGATTATAGGAAGCTACAGGTAGAGGAGATCACTGGGGTATACAGTAGTGGAAATTACAGAGATAAAGAGGTGGAGAAGATAACAGGAACATACAGATAGAGGAGATTTTAGAGATATAAAAATGAAGATCACAGGGGTGTACAGATGGAAGAGATTACTGGGACATCCAGATAGAGGAGATAACAAGGACTTATAAGTAGAGGATAACTAGATAGCTAGAGTGAATAAGGTGCTGATCTTTATTCATAGGGCAATTGATTATAAGATGAGGCATACTATTTTGACCTTGTACAAAACCTAGATCAGACCTCACTTGGAATATTGTGTCCAGTATTGGTCTCCACATGGTGAGTGATAGTGAAGCTTTGGAAAGGTTGCAGAGGTGGACCACAAGACTATTTTCCAATGTACAGCATCTTAGTTATCCAAATAGGTTGAAAGAGTTGGGACGTTACACTTTAGAGAAATGTAATCTGAGGGGTGATCTGATTAGGAACATAGAAACAGGAGTAGATCTTTTTGTCCCTCAAGCCTGTTCCACCATTCAATGAAATCATGGCTGATCTGCAACCTAACACCATATACTCTATTAAGGTATGAACATTAATAAAGGGAACAGATTGTGTTCCAGTTGGCAATTTGTTCCAATTAAATAGATTAGGGAGAACGAGTGGTTATAATCTTAAATTGCATGAGGAAAGATCTAGATTGGATGTCAGGAACTGAAGTGATTTATGATCTTAACCCCCTATAGGGGCTAAACCAAATCAAGCGTACTCCTCTGTTAATCTCTCAATTACGTTTAAACCAGACTGATTCCCACAGACACTTGTTTGGGTCTGAAGAACTGAACTAGCTCTCCCTCAAAGAAAGAAATCAACAGGGAATATTATCATCTTTCAGATAGCCTTTTTTAAATAAGCAATAGCTAGGTCATAAATATCCCAGATATTATAAGGGTCTGGGGTGCTCTCTTCAATAATGTATCTCCCCACTTAAGGCGATACAGAGAGGGCTTCTTGCAGTTGTATACAGAATATTACATGAGATGATTTACTAACTTGTTTATCAATTTATTAAAGAATTGAACATGCAATACATTTTAAGTGGCTAAATATAGCACAACATATAAGATTACTAAAAGATGGAAAACATAATCTTATTTCTAAAATAGAATCCAAACTTCAACCTTGACAATGTTACAGCAAAATGTCTTAGAATATCGATCAAAATTCAAAGTAAACTGTTACCTTAAATTCCCCGAGTAAGCCTCCTAATGTATTAATTATATCAGAATTCTACCTAATTAAGTGCATGTATTAATTATCTATATTCTTCCCTAATTATCCCTATTATACCTATATTTCATCACAAGGAGGTGAATCTTTTCACAGAGAATATCCAGATTGCCATCTTATGTGGCGGATGATGATCACTGAATTCCTTCAAGTGAGATCTGAACCTAATTCTGGCTGGGTCAAATGTCAACTCTTACAAATGTTAGGTAGTACAAGGAGGTCAGGGCCAGAGTGATACCCTGGACTAGTTTTGATCACCTAAATGGGTTAGACAGGAAATTCCCAGATTCTTCTCCCCAAATTGCTAGGAGATCAAACAAACTTGATTGAATTTTTTGAGGAGGTGACTAGATGTGTAGATGAGGAGAAAGCAGTTGATGTAGCCTACATGTAAGGCTTTTGATAAGGTCCCACATGGGAGATTGGTTAAGAAGGTAAGAGCCCATGGGATCCAGGGCAATTTGGCAAATTGGATACAAAATTGGCTTAGTGGCAGGAGGCAGAGAGTGATGGTCGAGGGTTGTTTTTGCAATTGGAAGCCTGTGACCAGTGGTGTACCGCAATGTTGGTGCAGGGACCCTTGCTGTTTGTAGTGTACAATAATGATTTAGACGTGAATATAGGAGTTATGTTCAGTAAGTTCGCAGATGACATGAAAATTAGTGGTGTCGTTAATAGTGAGGAGGAAAGCCTTAGATTACAGGACAATATAGATGGACTGGTAAGATAGGCAGAGCAGAGGCAAATAGAATGTAATCCTGAGAAGTGTGAGGTGATGCATTTTGGGAGAACTAACAAGGCAAGAGAATATATAATGGTGGTAGAACCCTAAGAAGTACAGAGGGTCAGACGGACCTTGGTGTACTTGTCCATTGATCACTGAAGGCAGCAGCACAGGTAGATAAGGTGGTTAGGAAGGCATATGGGATACTTGCCTTTATTAGCCGAGACATAGAATATTAGAGCAGGGAGGTTATGATGAAGCTGTACAAAACGCTATTTAGGCCACAGCTGGAGTACTGTGTACAGTTCTGGTCGCCACACTATAGAAAGGATGTGATTGCACTGGAGAAGGTGTAGAGGACATTCACCAGGATGTTGCCTGGGCTGGAGAATTTCAGCTATGAAGAGAGAGTGGATAGGCTAGGGTTGTTTTCCTTACAGCAGAGAAGGCTGAGGGAGTCCTGATTGAGGTATACAAAATTATGAGGGGCATTGATAGGATAGATAGGAAGGAACTTTTTCCCTTAGCCGGGGTGTGGGGGGGGAGTGCGGGTCAATAACAAGGGGGCATAGATTTAAGGTAAGGGGCAGGAGATTTAGAGGGGATTTGAGGAAAAATAATTTCACCCAGATGGTGTTTGGAATCTGGAACAAACTGCCTGAAGGGGTGGTAGAGGCAGGAACCTTCACAACATTTAAGAAGTATTTAGATGAGCACTTGAAATGCCATAGCATACAAGGCTACGGGCCAAGTGCTGGAAAATGGGATTAGAATAGATAGGTGCTTGATGGCCAGCACAGACACGATGGGCTGAAGGGCCTGTTTCTTTGCTGTATAACTCTATGACTCTAGTTGTGGGAGGGGTGGACAGTGTGTATATTTTGATACGCAAGATCTCACAATTGTGTGGGACAAACTGAATGGACCAGAGGGTCTTCACCTCTCCATCACTAACAAGACAAAGCACTCTTGGTTCAGAGGAGAATTCTTTTGTCATGCAGTCAGCCTCCTTTACCATGGTTTGAGGAGCATTGTTGAGGAATTCAATACTTCTAATTTTTCAATTCAAACCTTTCACTTTTATACTGTTTCTAATCAATTAGCTCATCCTTTGCTAATGTAGGTGTTACCTTTGTGTGAATGTTCCTCCCTCTTTCATTACCCATATATGGTTGTATCATTCACCATTCGTAAGTATTTAATTTGCTGAGAATTTCCTTATCATGAAGTTGTGAGCTTTTATCAGGTCAACATGTTTGTGGTGTTTTATAGTAACACTATGACTTTGTTTTGTTGGTTACTTAACTTCATAAATGTGTTTTATTCTTCAAAGCTTTTTTAAATGAACATTGTGCAGTAACTTTTTTTTTTCTTTTTGGGTTAATTTAGGATGACATGGCATCTGTTTTTTGTATGTGATGTGTTATTTTGTGATTGATCATTCGCAATGGTTTTTTGGTGCTACCTTGTACCATCTTCTCAAGACAGTCTGTCTATATTATATATCATTATCAGGTAATTAGGACTATAGTTATCAGTGTGTACCTTGTACAGTGTGTCTCATTTTCTAAATACTTTATAAATTCCAATGTCGCACAATTGGGGTGGATTTTTAACTAAAATGTGTTTTTGTTACACATTCCAAAGTAGCAGAGATGTTGGGAAGAACTTTTTGACTAAACGAGAATCATGAATTTTTAACTCTGCTCTTAAAGGGGAATCCAGTGAATCTTGAAAACTGACAATTTATTCAATCCTTAATTGGATTCAAGGAATCTTTGTTCCTAAAGTGTAATGTATTAATTATATCTGAATTCTACCTAATTAAGTGTATGTATAAATTATCTATATTCTTTTCTAATTATCCCTATTATACCTATATTTCATCACAAGGAGGTGAATCTTTTCACAGAGAAGATCCAGATTGCCATCTTATGTGGTGAATGATGATCACTGAATTCCTTCAAGCGAGATTTGAACATGATTCTGGCTGGGGCAAGCGTCAACTCTTACAAATGTTAGGTAGTGCAGGGAAGTCGGGGCCAGAGTGATGTCCTGGACTAGTTTCGATCACCTAAATGGGTCAGATAGGAAGTTCCCAGATTCATTTCCCCAAATTGCCAGGAGATCACATGGTTGTGGGAGGGGTGGAAAGTATATTGTAATACAATTGTGTGGGAGAAACTGGATGGACCAGAGGGTCTTTACCTCTCCATCATTATTTGTATGTTTGAAGGAGATTACATGGGAGGGTTTAAACCAATTTGGCAAGGGGAGGGGAACCAGGATGAAGCATTAGAAAGGAGAAACAAGGTGCAGAGAGAACTGGGAGAGACAGACAGATTATAATAAACAGTAGCTCAGAAATAGGAGGAATCAGAGGGAATGGGGAGGAAATGTAAGGCAGAAGATCATGGGCTTAGAATGCATGTGCATAAAAAATTGGAGCATGGTAAATAAAAAGATTGGTATGCTGCAGGCAAAAGTGGCCACATAAGATTATGAGATCGTGGCAATAACAGAGACCTGGCTCAAACAAGGGAAGGAAAAAGCACTTAATATTCCTGGCTACAGTGTATTCAGATAAGATAGGGAAGGAAAAAATGGAGAGGAGTATCCCTTGTCTCCTATCAGCCAGCCTTGAAGTCTGTTTTTTGGCAGGAAAAGGTCTGGAATGTTGAACTGTGTGGTATAAAAGCATCATGAAAGCTGCTGACGCACACCTGCATGAATCGTTTCTTTTGGTTGCACATTCAGGGCTGAATTTAAAAAGCCCACTGGTGGGCCGTGTTGTGTGATTGTCTTTAAGAGTGTTGACCCTTTAAGATCTTATTATGCTAATGAGCTAAGTACCAGGACATGGCCATGTAACTATATGACAGTCTCGCTCTGCTACTGTAACACCTAGAAGCAAGTCATCTAAATAGTTAGCTCTGCACTGTATATACTTGTTAGCTGGTAATAAACCTATTTGAGATCGTCGACAACCTGGACTCCACGCATCTTATTTATGTTGTATCTGACAACATAAAAAGCTTCTCCTTACTTGGTGGAAGCTGTGGTAAAAAAACAAGATCTAAGATTGAAGGCCACAGGAAAACAGCTTTAAAAACTATCTACAGCTAAAAGAGAGAAAGCTAAAGTAACACTGGCTCAAATGGTGCAAAGAAGACACCTCCCACTGTAGAAGACAGAGCTGAATGACAGGCTGCAAATTAATCACTGTGAGCGAGTGAGTCAGTGTGCCGTTGGTACAGGAACTCCGGTTAAAAAAAAAGCTTTGAGGTGCTTGCAAAGTTGATTGTTTTAAAAGGCTCAGTAAAAGAAAAAATAGGGAAAACCTAAGCCCTATCTCAGGCTGATCGATTGTTTTCAAAGGCTCCCCAAACTGATCAGGTCCATGCCATTACAGGAGGCACCCGACAGCAATAAGCACAGGATTCCTCCATTCACACAGCTGGCAGCTGGAGCTATAAAAAGAAACACATTCAATCACTCCAGTGTGAAGAGTTGTCATTCACTCAGCCAGAGTTTTAAAAATAATAAACCACTCAAGCGTGAAGAATTGCCTCTTGAACGACTGTATAAACAAACCCTAGTCAAAAAAACACTTGAACTGCCTGCTCAACAGCTGTATAAACAGACAGAGTGCTGGAAGCTAGATAAACAGACAAGCACTGGTAAACACCTGCTTCGGTCAATCAAAGCAGCCAGTCTACAGAACAGAGAATTTTTTTCAAGAGAAAGCGGTACAGAGTCACAGAACCAGGTTTTAAAGCAAATTCTTAAAGCAAGTTTTAAAGCAAAATAACAGTAGGAACACGGATACCAATTTTCCTGGCATGAACTGGAAAGCCTTGAATATGCTATCCGAGTTCAAACTGTTCCAACAGAGAATGCAAGTATGCTTTACAGACCAAGTAATTGTAGAACAAGAATACAGGCTGTAAACATAATGATAGTGATTGGAAATGAGGGATTACAGGGAATCAACAGCTCAGGCTTATCTGACAAGGACCAGAAAGATCCCACAAAGATATGGAAAGTGCTGTAAGATCAGCTCCGATTGAGAGTGAATTTTTGAATTCACCACCTGGAATTGATATCCAACACCCAACAAGTCCTTGACCTTGCGTCCCAAGCCTTCAGACACAGAGGATGAGGAGAGGTGAAGGACATGCAGTTCCCTGAAGAGGCCAAGGAGGAATGAGTTGAAGCATTGTCTATTGGTTCTTTGAGATGAGGAGCCGGAGCTTTCCAAGCATGACAAGGCCTCAAAAGTGGTCATTTTGAAAAAAGCAACAAAGTATGTTAACAGGCTGAAGGCAGAGCAACAGAAACTGAATGCAGAGGAAGAAATTTCAGAAAAAACAGCAACAGATGAGATGCAAATTCTCCGAGCAAGAGTTGTCAAACCACCGAGACTATATATGGACTTTTGAGTCTCTATACTTGTAAAGTTAATAATCTCTATCCAAGTGTAAATAATTTTGATGTTATCTAATTTTATATGTTTCTTACTTTTAGCATATGAGACTTATATTTGGAAAGAAGGAGATTCTTGAAAAGCAAGGGGGTGAAAGGTTATTGGGGGTAGGTAGTAATGTGGAGAAATCAGTTCAGCCATGAACATTTTGAATGGTGCAGCAGGCTCGAGGGGCCAAGTGGCCTACTTCTGCTCCTAATTCGTATGTTCGTATGTAGTGTGATTGCCTTTAAGTGTGATGTCCCTTTCAGATCTTAGTATGCTAATGAGCTAAGTACCAGGACATGGTCATGTGACTACATGCCAGTCTCACTCTGTAATTGTAACACCAAGAGGCAAGTCATGTAAATAGTTAGCTCTGCACTGAATATACTTGCTAGCTGTTAATAAACCTGTTTGAGATCTTCAACAATCTTGACTCCATGCATCTCATTTATGTTACATCAAACAACATAAAAAGCTTCACATTACAGGCCATTAAATGGATGCCATTTCCATCCATCACCTGTGGTCACGCAGCAGGTGGCCCCTCCAGTCACATGACACGAACAGAATATGAGTTGCCGATTATGGTGTCTGACGATGCCGGTGTAGGTACTGGCGCCATATTTAAAAGCCTGCCAGCCTGCATTCCCTCCTGTCTTTGAGTCATTGTCAGCTTATGCAGCTGAAAATGTTGCTGGACTGATCCCTGAACCACCCTCCCCCTTTCAATCCCCCCGAGGAGGACAGCACAGGATGCAGATTCTCCTCCAGGCTGCAAGGGAAGGTGGGAGGTTCTCCTCCCCAGTGATGGCAAGACCAAATCCTCCTGCCTGACCAAGCAAACCTGGGCGGAGATCACAGAGGAGCTCAGAGCCATGGGGCCACCCACTGGAACTGGGTGCAGTGCAGGAAGAGGGTCAACAGCCTCCTGCATTTGGCCAAGTTGAGTGTTCCATATCACTCTCCTTTTTGGGGAGTGTATGTGACTATGCGGGAGGATGCCTGACATGGGGAGAGTGGCACTACCACAGCGATGGCAGGGGCTCTGGTATTATCCAGAGCAGCAGGTGGCCCCTATCATCCAGATGGATGCATGGCTGTACATTGACCACAGGCCACCTTCCTTCATAACTCAACACCATTAATTCCACTGGCAGCGTGTGTCAGCATAAGATAGATCAAATCCCCCAGTAGGGGATGAGATGCTGTCATTAGCAGAACTGTCATGTTGATCTCTCTGAGAATTTTTACTGTCTCCATCTTTTCTCTTGCAGGACAAGAGGGCCCTCAACAGGAGGGAGACAGTCCGGACTGGCAGAAGAGTTCCAGATCTGCATCCTCTCACCACCGCCGAGGAAGAGGCCTTGGAACAGACAGGGACCCAGGGCAGCCACACAATATCAGAGAGAGAGAGAGAGACCAAAGTCTCTGCACAAGAGAGTGAAGATTGTCTTCCATCAACATCACATATGTTTGGCATGACGAGATCTGCAGAGCCTAACTCACACATGTTTGTGTTCTCTCATGCAGGTCAATATGCGCAGGAGACTGCAGCTACAGGGGACAGCTGTCAACCCCTGAGGAGGAGGACAATTCAGAAGATGCACCATCCCATGACTCTCCTACACCTTCCACCAGCACAGATACTTGCACCTCGGTGGGTAACCACTCGGTGTCAGAATCAGGGTCACACACACCCGAGCAGCTGGCTGTGGGTGGCCAGGCCCATGCTGAGCCCCATGCTAATGATACAGGGCGTGCTGCAGTTGCAGAGAGAGGTAAGGCAACATCTGGCAGAGATGCCAGCGGCCATGTGCAGACATGAGAAGACACTGGAGGAGTCCATCCATGCCATGACTGCTGCCATGTCTCAGGCATGTGAGTGCATGGCTTCCTCCATCGAGAGGTTGTCGACCCTCATAGTGAGCCAGATCCCACAGATGCTCAATGGCCTGCACATCATCGCCTTGGCCATGAGCTCAATGCAGCAGTGGCAAGATGAGAGAAGGACAACACACCTGGATTCTTCTCCAGCTCCTCTTCCTTCTATGGTGAGCAGTGAGGTTAACGCGAGCCTTGTAAGGGAGGAGGAGAGGCTGACCTCCAAACTGGGGGATCCCCTCAGGACGCTCCGAGTGTGGACATCGTCTCCTCAGCCCCTCTGCCAGTGAGCCCCACTCCAGCAGCCGTGACGCATGTAGATAGTCCTGCATCAGTGCAAGAAACCCTTAGGCAGCTGGGGATCTCCAGGCCTCTGGCTGCCAGAGGACGGTTGCCACAGTCATCACAGGCCAAAGTGCAGCCTGATTAGCAGCCTGCCTCCAGCCCAGCTGCTAGCACTGGATTCACACCGCGTAAGAGCACATGAAAACATGCAAAGAAAAGAACCTAGACATACTTGGGGGTTCATGGGTGTTTCATATCTGACAAGTGATGCTTCATATAAAGTTCTTTTGTTCAAGCCATTACTGTTCATTGTGTAAAAGTGATTATTCTGTCATGCCTTCATTGTGAGCTGCTGACTTCACCCTTCCCCCTTAGTGGATGCCAATGTAAGCGCAGCCTCATTTAAATATAATCTCCCATGGGCACAAGCATGTGTTTCAGCTGAGCACTAGGCAAGGAACACAAATGAAAAGGAGGTGACAGACTGCTTGCATTGAGGTGGGTCTTTATTGGTTTCTCTGTGAGTGGGCATCATGGTGTCTGGAAGCGGGTAATTATGAGATTGTCTCTTGCCTCCTTGGCCCATCGTTCAATCTGCATGACCTCCGGGTGCAAGGGCTTCAACATCCAGCGCTGCTTGCTCATCTCCCCTCTCTGCGTCCTCCTTGTCGGTGGAGGAGTGTTGCTCAGGCATCTCTTCGTCGTGCAAGGCCTCCCCCTCTGCAGTGCTAGATTGTGCAGCGCACAGCAGACAACAACAATACAGAAAACCATTACTGGGGCATACTTCAGGATTCCACCGGATCGATCAAGGCAGCGAGATCTCATCTTCAGCAGCCCAATGTCCTGTTTAATGGTCGCTCGGGTGGAGCCATGGCAAGTGTTATCCCTCTCATCTGCTGCATTGCAAGTCTTCCTCACAAGCGTAAGAAGCCAAGTCTTGTCCTCAAGATTCCACCCCTGAAGGCAAAGAAGGGTCCTGAAAATCTGTGGCACTTGGGACTGTTGAAGTATGTAGACGTCATGGCTGTTTATGACAGATGCCAGGTAGAAAATACTATTGGGAATCAGGCTGAATATAGAAAGTCCAGAGGGGAAGTGCAAAGCAAATAAGAGAAACAAAGAGAGAGCATGAAAAGAGACTGGCAGCTAGCATTAAAAGGAATCCCAAAGTTTTCTATAAACATATAAATAGTAAAAAGGTGGTAAAAGGAGGAGTGGGGCCGATCAGGAACCATAAAGGGGATTTACACATGGAGGCAGAGGGCATAGCTCAGGTATTAAATGAATACTTTGCATCTATCTTTGCCTGAGTTGCATCTTCTTCCTTGGTAATGGTGAAAAAGGAGGTAATTCAGACACTAGAAGGGTTTAAAATTGATAAAGAGGATGTATTAGATAGGCTGTCTATACTTAAAGTGGATCAAGCACCAGGACTGGATGAGATGCATCCAAGGATACAGAGGGACGTGAGGGTAGAAATCGCAGAGGCACTGGCTATAATTTTTCAGTCTTCCTTAGATTCAGGGGTGGTGCCAGAGGACTGGAGAATTGCAAACGTTACATCCTTGTTCAAAAAAGTGTGTAAAGATAGGCCCAGCAACCAGAGTCCAGTCAGTTTAACTTCGATGGTGGGGAAACGTCTAGAAAGAATAATTCAGTACAAAATTAATAGTCACATGGACAAATGCGGGTTAATTAAAGAAAGCCAGCATGGATTTCTTAAGGGAAACTTGCTGGAGTTTTTTGTGGAGGTAACAGAGAGGGTTGATGAGGGCAATGCTGTTGATGTGGTGTACATGGAATTTCAAAAGGCATTTTGATACAATGCCACACAATAGACTTGTGAACATGGAATAAAAGGGATGATAGTGACATGGATATGAAATTGGCTGAGTGACAGGAAACAAAGAGTAGTGGTTAATGGATGTTTTTGTGCTGGAGGAAGGTTTATAGTGATGTTCCCCAGGGGTCAGTGTTTGGGACCCTTGTTTTTCCTGATGTATATTAATGACCTAGACCTTGGTGTACAGGGCACAATTTCAAAGTTTGTAGGTGATACAAATCTTGGAAGCATTGTGAACTGTGAGGAAGATAGTGTAGAACTCCAAAAGGACACAGACAAGTTGGTGGAATGGGCAGACAGGTGGCAGATTAAGTTCAATGCAGAGAAATGTGAAGTGATTGATTTTGGTAGGAAGAACATGGAGAGACAATATAGAATAAAGGGTACAATTCTAAAGGGGGTGCTGGAGCAGAGGGATCTGGGTGTATATGTGCATAAGTCATTGAAGGTGGCGGGACAGGTTGAAAGAGCGGTTAATAAAGCATACAGTATCCTGGGCTTTATTACTAGGGGCATAGAGTACAAGAGCAAGGACGTTCGTATGTTCATGTGTTATGTTGAACTTGGATAACACACTAGTTCGGCCTCAGCTGGAGTACTGCGTCCAGTTCTGGGGTGCCACACTTGAGGAAAGACGTGAGGGCATTGGAGAGAGTACAGAGAAGATTCACGAGACTGGTTCCAGGGATGAGGAACTTCAGTTATGAAGATAGATTGGAGAAGTTAGGACTGTTTTCCTTGGAGAAGAGAAGACTGAGGGGATTTGATAGAGGTTTTCAAAATCATGAGGGTTCTGGACAGAGTCGATAGAAAGAAACTGTTCCCACTCATCAAAGGATCGAGAACAAGAGGGCACAGATTTAAAGTATTTGGTAAGAGAAGCAAAAGTGACATGAGGCAAAACCTTTTCACGTAGCGAGTGGTTAAGGTCTGGCATGCATTGCCTGAAAGTGTGCTGCAGGCAGGTTCAACTGAAGCATTCAAAAGGGAATTAGACTGTAATATGAAAAGGAACAATGTGAAGGGTTACAGGGAGAATGCGGAGGAATGGATCTGAGTGAATTGCTCTTTTGGAGAGCTGGTGCGGACACGATGGGCCGAATGGCCTCCTTCTGCACTGTAACCATTCTGTGATTCTTTGAGAGGCGTAGTCTTCGCTGGCAATGCCGCTCGGACATTTGGAGGTAGCTGATTCGAGTCTGGTACACTCTCTTGCGCAGGTGGGCCCTTCTTGGCTGGCTGCTGCTGCTCTTGTTATGGAGTTTCACAGGCAGGCGCAGCTACCTCTTGGCCCTCCCTCCTTCGGAGGTAATGCATCACACCACGAGGGTCCAAAAAGACAGGGTGTGTGAGGCCCCTGCCAGGTGATCAGTAGGCCTACAAAACCCTGTCGATGCAGAGACGACCCTGCCCTGGCAACTGAGCTTTTTCTACCTCTCCCAGCAGAATCCCTGATGACCCTCTGCGCCCACCCTTGCTGATGGCCGACCCTCTCATCCAGCAGTATTAGTAACTACAGATCTCACCTAGCAGTTTGTTCACCCAAACCCAAGCTCCCTACTGCGGAGCGCCGGAGACCCTACCCAACATCCCCCCCACCCCTTGCAGAGCTCCTGAGACCCCAACCCTCCTCCCCTTTCACAGCGCACAACACTGCAGTCCAAACATTGTCTCTATACCCCCTGTTCCCCTATGCAGTGCTGTTCATGGCTGCCTCCCCATCATAGCAATGAAGCCTCGCCTCGGTGCCGCAAGCTTTTAACGGTCGTGCACCTGAAGGCATGTGAGTGCCGCTTGCTGTCCACTTAATACCAAGCCCCCCATTGAATCATGACGTATTAGATGCAAATGCATTATAATTAACTACTCAGCAACTTAAAATACATTCCCATCATGTCGGTGCAGCAATTCAGCCTTGGTGCTTTCCTGCCGTTGACTAAACCTGGAACCGACGTCATGACGCTTGATTTCCAGATAGACGCTTCTGATACGATTCTCTGTTCACCTCACCCACCATTCCCGCTTCAAACAGCTGCACAGAACTCTGCCCAGTGAGTCACCGGGCTCTAGTGGGCTGCAGCCAAGTCGGAGGAAAGGGTAGCTCATGTGCCAGCTTCCCTGAGAGCAAAGTCTCAGACGAGTTCTGCTGCAAGAGGCTCAGATGTGGACTTCAATGGGGTGAAGCACAGAAAAACACTGATGACAATGCACACACTGAGATGCAATGTCCAAAGATATGGCTTTCTCTGTTTTCTGTTGTTTTTCTTACTGTATGAGAAAGTCTGTGGTTTATGTTTAGTTGGCAGCCTAGGTTTTCCATTAATCAAAGAGTCAAAAGTTCCTAACATTTAAATGACCAAACAATTCTGTACCTTACAGAACCCCTGGTTATCTGCCTAAAATAAGTTTCCACCACACTTTCGGTGAAGTAACATCAGTGGAGCAGGAGCAGCTCCATAAAATTTTCCAGCCAATGATTTTCTCTTCACTCTTCTTCAGTCTTTACTGGAGTTTAACTCCTTGCTGCATGGGGTGTTCCTTACATTCCCTTGCCAATTAAGACTCTTGCTCCATTTGAACCACCCTGAGCTAAGCAGCCACTTCTTTAAGATGCTGTTGGAGGCTCACATCAGTCTAAGCTCAACCATCAATCCCACCCTCAGCTCTGGCAGCTTGTGTGTTCTATTGAAAGGGCCACCTGTCAACATCATTGCACCTTATCCTCAGAATCTTCATGTACTTCACTAACTTCACATTTATGATGTTTACTGCTAATAAATATTTACAATGTGTCAGAGATGGTGCAATGATTCATAAAAATATCTAATCAGCTGGGAATACATAATCAGTCATGAAGAGGTGAAATTACTCATTGAAATTTGCAACAAATGCATGAGTGAACTTGCATTAACTTCCTCTATTGAATATTTATTTTAAAGTATTCATTAACCCATGGGTTAAGCCATACTTTAAAATAGTGCAATGAAGAATTATAAATATCTCAATCACCAAAGGGCCAAAGACGGAAAGCAATTATAATTAAAGTGCACCACCCTTTCTAACAATGCTAATGCAATAATGAAAGCGGTGTGACTGAAGTGGCTGAATTTTCCTGGGTGACCAGGGTTACCCTCTTTGTACGTGGTTGATGACACCAGTGCAGCATCCCCAAAGCACAGATGAACAGCATTACAATGCTGCTTAAGCATCCACTAGAGCCATCATCAAACACAGGCAGGCTGAAAATGCGCTTCCGCTGCCGTGACCAGTCTGAAGAGGCTTTTCTGTACATGTCACAGAGGGTCTCATGAATAATCATTGTCTGCTGTGCATTGCACAACCTGGCAATTAGACGCAGCAACATTCTGCAGGCAAAGGGACAGGAGGGACACCAGTCCTCCTCAGATGAGAATGATCATGAAGAGGGTGAGGAGGAGAACAACAATGCAAACAATGCCATTATAGATATTAGGGCCATGAAGAGAAATGCAAGGGACATCAAGGAGCACATTTCAGCCTACAGTAAGCCCCTTCATAAAGGAACACTGGGAGGAGAAAAAATTGCTTTCTCCAAATCTGTTCACATCTGCCTGAGGTCTTATTTATTGCTGTAATCAAAAAGAAGAGCTCTTCAGAACCTGCAGTGCAGATGTGCTGAACAGCCTGTATGTTATCAACACATAGGAAGCTACGATGTTGTAGCACTTTGAAGTGACCAGCCGATCAAATCTTCCCTGGGCTACAATGGAACAGAAAACACACCAATGCAAGGAAAGTAATGGTGCAACCGCAAAACCACAAATGTAAGGTATGTTGGTAGTGAAAAAGTGAAAAATCTTCAAACAACAACCAGCCATCATTGAAGACTGAAGTGTCATGAAGACCTCACCTGCCAGGAATGAGGCATATTAATTTTATCATATGAACATTGATTTTAAACACGAGTGAAGCGAGGACTTGTTTAAAGAGATCAGCTGTGGCTGGAAAACATTTGCATACTAAGAGACAGTGCCTGGAGCTCCCTGATCCAATTAACCCAAATGGACTTCGATCACCAGACATTGAATGTGGAAGAAAGCCAACATTCCAGGGTGTCTGCTAAGATGATGAATCCACAAAAACACAGGAGTTTGTTAAAAAAACAACTAGTTACATGACTAACCTGCTGTCCCAGGCCTGGTTTTGAACTCACAGAACAGTTTGGGTCAGATTGCAACTGAACTTGAAAGAAGAGAGCCTCTCTCCTGGCTAGTTCTCTCTCTCTCTCTCATGAATTTCCAGATCCACTGAAGACACTTAAACATTAAGAGAGAAGACTCCTACATCAAAGCAAGTTTGAAGGCTTCCACTGGGCCCCAAAAAAAGGGCAACATTTACCTGCAATCAAAGACTCTACATCAAACTCAAAGGACAGTAAATAAACCCCAGCTGTTGCTTCAAACTTTTCCCCTTTATTCTTTCTACTTTTCTGTCTCTATCTGCATGTGTGTTTATCGCATATGCACGCTAGCGTGGTCACGTCACGTATTCGTAGCTGTTTTAACTGAATTAGAGTTTTAAGGTTAATAAACTTCCACCTTTCTTGTTTAAATTTAAGAAAACCTGTCTGGTTGATTTCTTTGCCATTTCAATTTGAGAGCAGTGAACAAGGATTCACTGAGGGGGAACTAAAAACACGGTGTTTTAAAAATTAAACCCTGTTGCGGTTAAACCAGGCAAAAGCTGAGAGGGAACCCCTAGACTCCTTTCTCACCTGGTTGTAACAGAAGGCTCAAATGTCAATGATAAGGGGACACTGAACACTTTCTGAACTGCTTCGCAAGCATCAGTGCGTTCCTGCCATAGGCCTCCGATAAACATTTTCCTTTTCAAATGAAACAAAGAAAATAATTCATGAGAGTGCATCAAATATTAAAGTAAATAAATATATATTTAAACTTCAACAATATGTGCACAATATTTACACCACCTGTGCCACCTTCGTGCTCAAAACTATTTCTTTTTATGTTTTCTACCACTACATCCATGTGCTAGCCCAGCTTTAGCAGCTGAGTGGAGACAGTCTGCTCAGTGCACTGCCCCGTTTCTGTGGATGACCATGGCGGGCGTCCTCTGGAGGAACAGAGCCTTGATGGCTTCATCCTACTGGGGGTGTGCAGGCATGGTACAGAGTATCCCCCGTGTGCCCACCTGCTGGAGGTAAAGGGATCAATGTCAGGGACGAGAACGAGACGCCGCTTACCTTGGGGTTTTTCCTGAGAGGAAGATCCCGGGGCAGCTGGCACATACTCGTCCTCCATCTGGGTGCATGATGGCACCTGGCTGACTCCTTGTGGGGAAGGAGCACCTGTAGGGAGGTCCAGGTTCCTCGTTCCCCTCTCGCTTAGACTGTGCTGCATGGATCCCATGGCTACAGCAATGGAGTTCAGGTCAGAGCGCATATGGTTCAACTGCTCAACCAGATTCGCCACGGAGCTCACCAAACTCTCGACTGAGAAAGCCATATGCTCTGGGATATGGCAAATGTCATGGCTTGCATGGACTGTTCCATGGCACGTGCAAAGCCACGCATGACCTCAGGCATCTCCAACATATTTGGGCGGCACAGTGGTGCAGTGGTTAGCACCGCAGCCTCACAGCTCCAGCGACCCGGGTTCAATTCTGGGTACTGCCTGTGTGGAGTTTGCAAGTTCTCCCTGTGTCTGCGTGGGTTTCCTCCGGGTGCTCCGGTTTCCTCCCACCACCAAAAGACTTGCAGGTTGATAGGTAAATTGGCCATTATAAATTGCCCCTAGTATAGGTAGGTGGTAGGGGAATATAGGGACAGGTGAAGATGTGGCAGGAATATGGGATTAGTGTAGGATTAGTATAAATGGGAGGTTGATGGTCGGCACAGACTCGGTGGGCCGAAGGGCCTGTTTCAGTGCTGTATCTCTAAATAAAATTTTTTTTAAAATATTTTCCATATGCCTTTGCTGCACATCCAGTAGACTTCTCATAGCAACAAACAGAGGATCATCATGAGCATGGGCTGAGCAGGGGCCTGGTCCACAGTGGCTCTTTGATTGTCAGGGGTCCTGGTTGGTACCTGCTCCCTCAGCTGCTAAGATGTGTCTGTGTCGTGACCACCAGCTTGTGACCAGATTCTCATCTTAAACCCCCCGCAGACCGTGTGGATGTATCTGCGCAAGCAGAGGTGGAAGAAGAGGCAGGTGATGGTGCACCCCCTGGGGCATTGGCTTCGTCTTTCTCCCCAGAGGAGGAGTCTTGGGCCCAGCAGCATTCTGTGACTCGAGTGTGGGTACCTGCAGCGGAGACACAGACAGTGGCACTTTAAGCATCAGCTGAACATGAGATCACACACTTTCCTTTTGTTTGCACAAAAGGCTACAAGACTGAAGATAACACTTCATTCTTACAGCTTGAGAATCCTGCCTCGCCATCTGCGATAGCTCTGCCTCCCTCCTCTCACTATTTCTGATGCTTCCTCCTCAACCAATGTCAGCACCCTGATGCCTGGTACACCTCCACCTGTCTTTGCCCACTCGCATTGGTTGTGGGTGCATTTATTCTGCAGGAGACAGTGCAGATTTAATGACATGTCAAAAGATGCATCACATCCATTGTAATACATGCATCAACATCACTCATTCCGGAATGGCTTTTGCAGGACACATCCAAGCACATAAAAAATGCCAATCGTCAACTTTGTGCACAATCAGTAAGGGTCTGCACCAAGGCTGCTCACACATTCCACTGTATGCCTTGTCTACCCTTTGTTTTAAAGACATGGAACCCGGGAGAAAAACAATGGAGCAGCTTCGCCAAGACCACTTAACCTAGCCGATCTGAGCAAGTCATTGATCCATTGGTGACACTGAACCCAGGTTCTCCACGTCACCCCACAGTTCCAGACCTCCTCTGCTACCTCCATCCAGGCTGCCTTGGACAGGTGGGAGGGTCTTCTGACTCCATCTGCAGGGAAGGAGACCTCCCACCGGTCCCTGACAGCCTGGAGGAGAAGCTGCTGGAGGGTATCACTGAACCAGGGGGCGGGACATTGCCTGCTGCCTGACATTTTCTTTGTTGTTGCTGCAGTGAAAAAAAAAATGATGGGGAGTTGGTGCTGGTGCAAAATCAAGGAAGGGAAAACTAATAAAAATAAGTGAAAGATTTAATTTTGATAACTCTGACGAAACTTACATAACACAAAGGCTGCTGCTCCTTGATGCTTGAAACACAGGATGCTTTATAGCCGTGGCGTTCATGGTGTTTGACCGAGTGACGGCCGGTTCCACCAATGAAAGGCTGTCCCCACTGCATGATCGCAGATGTCCCCCATGCCCATTGCTGCACCATTCATTTACAAATAGAATTGCATGGGATATGGGAAAAATGGCAGAAGTGAAAGATCACCAACTTCCGGTCCCACTGTTGGGAACGCCACAGGACTCATAAAATCCTGGTGATGTGAATCAGTTTTGCTAACTAATAAGACGCTCAGAGAAAATGATAATCCAACAAAGTCCTGGTCCTGAATGTAGTGTCTTTTATCTCATCACCCTTTTTAAAAGTTAAAGTCACTTCAAAAAAGTTGCTTTCAGAAGTACTTCACATTACTGAAGAAAACACAAGAGAGGTAAATGGGTTTGTGCCCGTTCCCAGGCATGAACTGGGTGGCACGCACACTGCACGCATCAGAAGCGATCGGTCCAACAGCCTCCAGAGACAGCTGACCACTCTGGTCACCTCTAATTTCAGATTTGCAGGCTGAAATTTTTGCACCCCCCGCGGGAATGGGCTGGAGGCGAGGAGTGGGCGCAAAATTGAGTGGGAGGTGGTGGGGTGGGGGGGGGGTTGCCATTCCTGTCGCCTTCCCACCCCCACTGCAATTTCAGGAGCAGCGGTGGCTGCGGTCGACCTTAGGCCAATTAAGGCCTTTAATTGGCCTATTAACTGCTACTTAAGTACTCCTCCTTCTGTCACCACTGGTATGTTACCAGGAGCAGGCTGGTGGCTCAAGCCTCAGGAGGCTGCTCAGTAAAACCTGGCAGCCTCCTTGCAGGCTGTGAGGGGACCTCCAGATCAGGCACCCTATGCCCCACGGAGGGCCCTCCCCCACAGCACAAGCCACCCCCAATGCACTGAATTCCCATATCTCCCAACCGACACCCCTTTCCTCGCCAGGGCTGGGCCAATTGTCCCACACTTACCCTCATCCTGGTGTCCCTCTTCTCCTCTCTCCAGCTGCAGTCCCAGCAGTGGCCACCCCTCCTGGAATCGAGAGCTGCCAGCCCGCTGATTGGCCGGCGGCTCTTGGAGGCGGAACATCCTGCCTCAGAGGGGCTACGTACAATCACAGCGTGGTTTCCAGGTCCGGTGGAGGCGGATTCACCACCAATTTTTTTGGCCAGTGGTCGGGGCCTCCAGCCCAACATAGAATTCCGGCCGCAGTGTCCCGAGGTAAATGCTGGGGGTAAGGGGTTTGGAAGTAGAAAACTGGGAGGGGGTTGGGGTAAGCGAGCAGTTTGAGGAACTTCTCCCCCTGATAATTAAGGTAATTTTTCTTTTTATTACCTGTTTTGTGGTGGCCTCCAGTAGTCACTTTTAGGATCGCTGGTTAGGCTTCATCTAAACCAGATAAATCTGAAAAGCATTTATGGCGCAGGACAAACACATTACTGACATGTGTCCTAAAAGATGTTGGATCCCCATATTCAAGGGACTTAGAAGCAACTCCCCAGGGCCCCAACCAGTATAGTGTCAAATGTATTTCTGATGCTGTTCAGGAGTGGGAGATCTGCCGTCTTAATCGGGCTTCTGTGCTTTCATTGTCCGCCTGGAAAACAGGCACAACAAGGTTTAATTTCATCCTGAAGTAGTGCTCAATTGTAACTCTGCTAGTCACCTGAAGTAAAATTTACTAAAAGGATCAGTGTGTAAACTATCACAGACTTCATACATTGACAATCATTTCTAAAGAGAATGTTCAATTTCGTTAGAACTTCGTAGTTTTGTATTATACAGCAATAGCAACAATCAAGGAAATAAAACAATGAAGAAAAATATAAATTAAAACAAAAAAAAAGAGATCAATATAACATTGTGCGTAGTAGAATAGCAACATTGCAACAAAGATAATTGCAAATTGATAATGGTTAAACACCCGAGGCACTCTCCCTTTCAAAAACTGATTTTTAATGTAGTGTAAGAAGGATTCGGAGGAGTCATGAGACCTCACACCAACTCTACCTAAAGACAAGGCAAGGACCATGTGACCAAGGAACTCAGATCAAAGACCCTTTTGAAAGCAGAATGCAGGGTTGTAACACTTGAAGAACAATAGATTTCGGTCTCCCAGTCTTTCAGATCATAAACAGGGAGCCAGGGTCTCTGAAAGTGCAAACTCGAGTTTAATTTTTTAACACCTGAAAGAAAGCATGGCCTGGATGTTTCTGCTATGGCCACACTTGTGGACTCTGCATATTGAAAAAAGCAAATGACTATTGACTTTTGATTCTGGATAAATTCAACGTGTTTTCAGAAGTCTGGAAGCTGTAAGGAAGACCGAAAGACAAAGATCAGGAGTAGCAACCTTAGAAGAGAGAAAAAAACATCTGTTCTCAGAGTAGTATAAGGTTGTAAAGGGTTAATACTGAAGACAGTGAGAGACACTCCTCCCACAGTATGAGTGATTCTGTAAAAGTCACATGAGATAGGCTTGAGGAGAAGAAGGTATAGCAGCACAAAAGATGCTAGCTTGGGTGGCTCGTGGATAGTATATATAGTAGTTGTAAATAGTAGAATTGTCAGTTAACCTTTACCAGTGTCTAAGGGCTAAATTTTATCAGCTCGCCACCATTCTCGCGCAGGGGCTTATTTAAATGGAGGGGACGGAACGGCCACCCCCGATGATGTAGAAGGGGCAGCCGCTCCGTCCCCAGCAACGGTGTCCAGTGCCATTTTTAAAGGGCTTTAAGCCCTTAGAAAAAAATTGAATTTTTAAAGTTATCTTATTGTGCATTTTCTTTAAAAAATAATTAAAAGCTGGAGGCCCTTTCCCAACCTGCACCCTCTCCCCCTCCCCCTATGTTTTTCTTTGGCCAAAATCTCAAAAATTAACTTTATTCCCAACCCGAACTTCCCCTCCCCCCCCCAACCTTTGCCCTTCAACCCCTTCCCACCATCCCCACAGCCAATACAAAGTGTTTTCCCACTCCAGCCCGCCCTGATAATTTCACTCTTCCCCCTTCCCCACCAGTGTCTCACCTCGGAATTCCGACCGGAGTTCCAAAGGCGTGAGAGCTCTGGCTGGTGGCCGGAATATCGGTGTGTGATGGCTTCTGGGCAAGGTGAGTTCATTTGCATTCATTAATCTTTATTAACATATTGAAATGAAGTCCCCGCCTCTCAGCATTGAGGCCTCACCGCCGCCGGTAAAATGTGGCGAGGCCTTCTCAGTGTCAGGTTCATGGCGGGCCTCTCCTGGAAGAATTTTCCAGGCCCCCCCCGCCACGATCCCCGATGCCAAAGGGCTAGTAGAATTCTGCCCTAAGACTTTCTCTAGAACACCCCACAACGCTACTAATACAAATACAACTAAACCCAACACTAAGAACACTGATACAGTGAATGGCTGCTAAGACTTGAACTCAATTCAAAAGCTGAGGTTTGCAGAGGGAAAAAAGACCAACAGGGTCACCACAGATCGCCTTATTCACAAAAGCCCAGATCAAAAGAGTTCGGAAGAAGTGAGCGAGAAGGACATTAACTTTGAGAAGGACTGGAAGATCCAACCCATTGCAACTGGAAGGAGTTTGAGACTTTTAACTGCAAAGATAGTGCTTCAATGAGGACACTGTGCAATGTATAAATGTGTTGTAGGGTTTCAGCTGTTTTAATAAGTTAAAGGAAAATACCTTTCTCTGTAATTTAGTGTATTTGCTACTTACAAAGTAATGTTTAGTTAATATTGATTCTTAGTTTAGTTGTTATAGTAATAGTCTTAAAACGTGAAATCTTGTTATGTAGTTCTTTTAATTGGTCTGGGGAGTTCATATCTCTTGTTTTAAAGTTAACGGTTCTCACTGAGATAGTAACACTTGCTCTTATTAAAAAAATAATGGATTCTGCTTCTGCTACTGTTTCCAAAGGGGCATTCGTACAGAAAAATTCGATAGCATTGGAAAACAGATGCTGGGATAGAATGTGTGATTCACCCATGCCCATAGCTTCTAATGCAGGGAACATGCAAACGTCATACTGCCTGCTAATTTGCATGATTGCTGCATGCAGCCAACTCTTGGCACGCTGTTGAATGACTGCATGCTTCAGCATGGAGCTAAAATTGTCAAGGCTAGTATCACTCAAAGCTAGCCTGCACTACTACATCTCTTAAAGAGGAGGAGCATTCTGGCTGAAGCAGGTGCTGAAACTGTTTATGGAAGAGAGTATGAGCAGGAAGAAGAGTAAATTATGGTGCAACAGGGAAGAGAGTGCGTTTCAATGTGGAGAGGAGGAGAAATGTGATATATCCACAGAGAGCCAGATGGCCTTCCAGACAAACTTTCCTAAAGTAGTCATACCAGATAGTCGTGGCGAAAAATGCCAGGAGTCAAGCCCGCAGGACCTGGATGGGGTGCTGCAAAAGGTTCAATGACCTCACATGAGAGATCAAGGTCAATGACTGTATGTTCAAAAGTCATATTCTATCAACTGCACCACTAGCCTCACATACTGCTCAATGCGCCACATCTCCATCACTCACCTACCAACAATAATTCACAACCACAGCATACAGCTATTCAACCATGACAGCTACATCACACAAACAGATTGCACCACACTCACTGGCACATTTCCTTCTCACTTGTAGGACAAGACGGTGCATAAGTCAAGGCAGCAGGACCAAACTGGCGAGGGACAAATGCAGCTGCATGCCCTTATCTATTAAGGGTAAATGGTGCTCTCCAGCATTGGAGTTGCCATGAATGAGGCCCTGGCCTGCGGCAGGGCTGAAACCATTGTAGATCACGGCATCCCCATAACTAATCCTCCTTCTCATATCCCACTTTCCCTCATTCCACAATCTCTTCTGATGTGCAAGCGACAGATGGCATAAGTTTGCAGCTCCTGTTTACCCCCACCCCTCATCACAACCCTATTCTTGTGCCTTTCAGATGTCCAAGAACTGCACCCTGGCCAGGCAGTAGTGGACGAGCAAGAAGTGGAAGAGCGGGAAGTCAGTGCTGAAGAAGAAACACCATTAATCCCTCTCACACTCGTGGCTGCCAACTCAAATACTGACACTGTGTGCAATTAAAAACATAGCATAAAGGCCAGATCTGCACGTGGTGAGAGCCCAGACATGAGTGGCCTGCAGTCAGGGCAGAGATCAAGAGTAGTACAGGTGCCAATTTGTCTGAATGGAAGATCTCACGCATGTTCTGTTACAGAGGACTCAGATGAGCACTTCAATGGGGTAGGCTACAGAAGGACATTGATTGAAGAACATGAACAATGAAATTCTTGGTGCATTGGCAAGCCTACCAGAAAGCCTGCATGCAATGTCAAGGAGCATGGAGGGGACTGGCATCAACATTGCACAGAACTTTGTGAAAAACTGGGAGCCCATCCTTTCTGGCATGGAAGTGGTGGGCAACTCCATCAACATATTGGTGGACCCAGTAGATGAGAGGAGGGATGAAAGATAGGACCAATACACTGAAAGAGGCAGATTTAATTGTAATATACATGGTAAAACGTCCCAAAGCACTTCACAGGAATAATATCTGATAAAATTTGATCCTGAGCCACATCAAGATATATCAAGTCAGGTGACAAAAGTTGGTTTTGAAGAGCAACTGAAAGGAGAGAGCGATAGAGAGGTGAAGATGTTTAGGTAGGGAATTCCTGAGCTTAGGGCTAAGGCAGCTGAAGGTTTTACACATGCAGTAATGTCCATAAACCCAGATACCCCTTCCTGATGATGATGAAAACTGCAGCAGGCAGCCAGCGACAGAGTTGTACCGCCTTCTTGAAGTTCAACTGCAGACAGACTGGCTGTCCTGTACTTTAGGTCACAGGCTCATTCCAATCTGCACAGTAACATCAGTCATTCTACAATTCACAGATGCTTCAAGCAGGTGACTGACACATTGGCACGATATTTATGGGGATGTGGTGAGGGAGTAGGGGAGCACAGTTCTGGAGCAAACTGGAAATTTCAGAAATGTGGAGGTCCCTGTTGATTTAACAGCAAGCCCTCATGTTCATTTCTTTATTCTGTTTTCCGCTTGGCACCAGCCTAATTGGCAAGCTGGTTTGCTGCTGGGAAGGAAAGCAGAATTAGAGAGACAGTCCCCTGCAATTGGAAAAGATCAGGGGATAGTGATGGTGGTGGTGGACTGGTGGCCAGAATACAACATCGAGGAGAGAGGCGGCAGGAATGTTTGGGAGATGGAGGGGGGAGGTCTGCTGACCATGGCAATGAGGAGAATCCACATTCGGCAGAAGATTTGCTTAAGGAGCCAGGGGAAATACCCCTGCTCCTCCTGGCCCACAAGCAATGCTATAAAAAGCACTTGCTTGCTTAATCTTGCTGCTCCAGTCTGCACTTGACTGCCGGATTTCCTGAGTCCTGGGAAACCGGGTTGGCCAGTGTTAAATTTAAATCTGTGCAATGGGAGCCTGAGTTAAAGACTGTAATGATCAGTTCCACCTCTCGAGAGTGTGGCACAGACATGCCATGCAACCCACCAGTGTAAAAATGGCAGCAGATAAGTACACAGCGAGTTAGCATCACGTTTCATGATTTTTCATTCTTAACCCCTCCGACTCTCTCCCGCCATCATCAGGGGTTAATATCAACCCCAGTATTTGCCAGGGTTCTTCTAGTGTACAATATTAACTCAGGAGCCAGCAGAGGTAGTACAGGGCCACTTCAAGCACCTCCAACTGAGACCCATCAGCCAGTCATGATACTTGCTGGGAAGTGTCGAGTTTGGGGTATAAAGAAAGACTGCATTTGCTGACAACGATACCGCTAGGGGGCGCTGTTGTGGTACATGCGCAAATGCAGCATGTGCCACTAAAACGTCACAGACTGAGACTTTAGGCAGCTGCCAGGACTAAAGATGGCGCTGCTCAAATAAGCACACGGAGGCAACCTAACAAACACATGTCAGCACACAATGGCGGAGTGAGAGAGTGAACGAGCTGGCCGGGGCGTGGGCCGGTGGGGGGGGGGGGGGGGGGGAGGGAGGGAGGGAGGAGGGGGAGGGAGGGGGCCGGTGGGGGGAGGAAGAGGGGGAGCGGGCCGGGGGGGGAGCGGAGCGGGCCTGCGGGGAGCGGAGCAGCCGGCAAGTGGGCGAGCGAACGGCCCAGTGACGGAGTGAAGCGGAGTGGCCGGAGACAGCAGCGTGAAGGGGGGGGTGCGTTTTTCTACGCATGCGCCATAAATTTGCAACGGCAAAAGACTTACCAAACTTACCCGCACCCGGCGGCACCAAGGTCTTCGGCCGCTCGCTCCCCGCGGCTCTCTACCACCTCTCGCTTCCAGCCCTTTCCATCCAGCCGTTATCTCCAGCTGCAGATCCCCCATCCAGCCGCTTTCTCCCCAACTTCTCAACTGTACTTCAGGCATTGCAGCTCTCTGGTCCCTGCCTTTTGCATCCCTCTCTTCAGGAGCTTCTGAATTTAACTCCCTCCCACTACCCCCCCACACCCCCTCTCTACCTCCCCCCACCTCCCCACTCTTCCCCCACCTCCCCCCCACCCCTTCACAACCCCCTCCCTCTTCTCCCTCACAAGCCCTTCCCTCTTCCCCCTCACAACCCCCCCTCTCCCCCCCCACCCCTTCACAACCCCCTCCCTCTTCCCTCTCCCCCACACCCCCTCATACCCCCCCCCACCCCCCCCAAGGACAACACCACAGTTGAATATCTGAAGTGCAGTTGCAAAGTCGGGAAAATAACATCAAAAACCTCAACATTTCCAGGTTTAATTATTGAGAAATTTTATTAAGTGCATTAAACATTCGAGGCACTGCTGTGCATGGATACATGAGTGTTGTGTTGCCAGCATTCCCGTGAGACAGACAGGCCGAGTCTCTGCTATGCAGAACTAAAGAGATTGTTCCTGGAGAGCCTTGTGGTGAATGAACGCTTGGCTCTCTATTCCACTACTGTATTGTTCATGTGAAGAAGGCAAAGTCACAAGAGTCTGAGCTCAGTCTATTCTTGGTGAATGTTCCCCAAACGCATCCCAATGTGTATTCCCAATTCATCCATAAATGCAAGGTTCCTTTCCGTATCGTGACATGCTCCGCAGCATGATCCAGTTACCTTAGTTGCTTGAATGCTGACCTTAAGTCTCAAGGATTGTTTTCTCAAGGGCATGATTTACATGAAAAGAAATAAGGAAAGAACATCAGTGTCAGAGCTTCCCTCCTCCAATGAAATTACTGTTGAGCATGCTTTATGTTCTGCAGTGAAGGCATGTACTGGTAACACCGCCAATGAATCACTTAGTACCCAACTCAGCTGTAGGAGTCAGGATGATGTAACTGCCCCTATCTCGTGATGGTTCAATGCTGCTCTCAGGGAAAACATGAATGGTGTGAGGGTGCTGGAAAAAGCACATTTCTTTTGGACTATGAACATAAAGCAGGCCATTTAGCCCAGCTGTTCCCTGCTAGTGGTTATGCTACTCGTGCGCCTTCCCATCCACTCCCATTTAATCCTGCCTACTGCTATCAGCATCACCTTCCATTTCTTTCGCTCTTATCTACCTTTGCTTTCAAGCAACACTGAGGATGGAGAACGGTGTGGCTGCACTCCCACCTCACCAGTTGTGTACTCAGCAAGAGCATTCACATTTGTGCTACCACTGGACACGGCATGCTTGTTTCTGTCAGTGCTCAGTCTCTTCTTTCTGAATGTTCCCCAAGTGCTTGACCGCTTTGGATGCCGTCTCTGCTTGACAGGCAGCAGCTGGCAATTGTGGAGTCTCACAAGGCTCTGCATGGTTGTTTCAAGGGTGGATGGGGAAACATGTGGCTGTGTGTCCATGTGCACGGCTCTAATGGGTGCAGGAACAGAGCAACTTACAACAGGGACTGGGGCACATGTACTGCCTGCACACAGCCCCAGACAATGGAAAGGATTTTAGTGCAGTGCAGTGGACTGGAGCACATGCAGTGCCCCAGACAATGGAAATGTTTTCAGAGCAACTTACAACAGCAGAGCAACTTACCTTGGAGCAATCTCCTCTTTCTAATAAAAATGAAGCAGACTGAAATCTCCAAAACGACTAAATAATTGCGATAAAATGCCCGACGAAACCTCTCCTCCTTCCACTTTCAGAAACTCGCGCCGAAGCTTTGATGCATGCGTGCATACCCATTGGCGTTGCATAAAGCGCATGCGCAGAGGCCAACCAGGCGCGTTGCCCGAAGAAGCACATGTCACGCGATGACGTCATCGACGCATGCGCTAACCAGTCCTGGCAAGCTGGAACGCAGCGCATGCGCAGAGACCAGGAGACCGTCTACGCATGTGCGCACCTCGGCGCAGCCTGATGACATCAGTGGCAGGCTGCGTTGTCAGGAATCACTTTGATAAAGAAATGCGCACCTTACACTCTCACTAAGGGGAAGCACCTGAGCAAAAGAGACTCAATTGGTTATGGCTGAAACAAACAACAGAAATTGCAGAAATACATTGATTGCATTTCATTCATCGTTTGACCAGCAAAGGATGGTTACTCAAAAAGCCAGCTCAGGCACTTGTAATGAGAAGCTTTTTATGTTGTCTGCTGCAACATTGATGAGATGTGTGGAGTTCAGTTTGTTGAAGATCTCAAAACAGGATTATTAAACAGCTAAACTATTATACAGCACAGAGCTAAATATTTACAGAAGCTGCCTCTTGGTGTTACAGTTACAGAATGAGGCTGGCAAGTAGTCACGTGACTGCATCCTGGCACATAGCTCATTAGCATACTAAGATCTTAAAGGGATATCACTCTTAAAGGCAATCACACAACAGCACTTAAATGAATTGGCCAGATTTTGCTCTGAGCGGCAAATTACCACTCTCCTCTGCTGAGCTCTCTACAGGGCACCTGAGCAATGTGTGGAATCAGGCATGAAAAGTTTGATCATGTGGGACAATAAACAGTAGATAGAGCCACACCCATCAATTCAGCCAGAAATGTTACAGGGATCTGATTCGAGTCTTCAAATGGCCTCTCAATTATAGAAAGTTGATTGAAATATAAGTAAACTTTTTAATGCTTTTTATGAAAAAGCAAAGTAAAATGAAGTCTTTAAAAACAAAGTGACATGAACGGATATTGAAAAAGAAAATAAGAGAAGCAAAGAGAAAGTCTGAAAAGAGACTGGCAGCTAGCATAAAAGGGAATCCAATAGTCTTCTATAGGCATGTAAATAAGAAAAGGGTGGTAAAAGACGGAGTGGGGCCGATTTGGGACTAAAAAGGGGATTCACACATGGAGACAGGTGGCATGGTTGAGGTAGTAAATGAATACTTTGCATCTGCTTTTACCAAGGCAAAAGATGCTGTACAGGTCATGGTGAAAGAATCAGATAATTGAACAATTTAAAATTGATAAGGAGGATGTTTTGGATAGGCTGTCTATATTTAAAATTGATAAGACATCAGGACCAAGTGAGATGCAAACAAGGATATCGAGGGAAGTGAAAGTGGAAATTGCAGAGGCACTGGCCATAACTTTCCAGTCTTCCTTAGATTCGGGGCTGGTGCCAGAGGACTGGAGAATTGAAAATGTTACACCTTTGTTCAAAAAAAGGTGTAAGGATAAGCCCAGCAACTACAGGCCAGTCAGTTTAACCTCGGTGGTGGAAAAGCTTCTTGAAACGATAATTCGGGACAAAATTAATAGTCATTTGAGCAAATGCAGATTAATCAAGGAAAGACAGCATGGACTTGTTTTGGACAAATCATATTTAACTAACTTGCTGGAGTTTTTTGATGAGGGTTAATTAGGACAATGCTGTTGATGTGGTGTATGTGGCTTTCCAAAAGGCATTTGATAAAGTGTCACATTAGAGGCTTGTGAGCAAAGTTATAGCTCATGGAATAAAAGGGACAGTAGCAAAATTGATACAACATTGGATGAATGACAGGAAACAGAGAGTAGTGGTTAATGAATGTTTTTAATAGAGGAGGAAGGTTTGTCGTAGAGTTCCCTAGGAGGTTGGTATTAGGAGCCTTGCTCTTCCTGATATATATTAATGACCTAGACCTTCATGTACAGGGCACAATTTCAAAATTTTCAGATGATACGAAACTTGGCAGAATTGTGAACTGTGAGGAGGACAGCATAGAACTTCAAAAGGACATAGTCATGTTGGTGGAATGGGCAGACAAGAAGTGTGAATGATTAATTTTGGTAGAAAGAACACAGAGAGACAATATTAAAATAAAGGGTGCAATGCTAAAAGGGGAACATGAGCAGAGAAAACAACACAATCCAGGAGAGTTGGGAAGCCTCCTGACAGATTGAATCTGTGATGTCAGAAACTTGGGGGGAGACGGGTTAGAATGTAAAAATAAAAAAGCATGTAAAAATAAACGTAAGTGAATGTATAAATATATATATAGATAAAGACTTGGGGGGAGATGTAGTATAGGGTTAATGTTGAGGCAGTGTAAGGAATACTTCCCACCATGACGATGTAAAAGATCATGTGTGAGAAAGTCTGAAGGAAGATGCAGCATGGCTTCAGAGGAGTCACATAGATTGGTGTGAAGCTGTCCATAGTTAGAATGTAATAAAGAGTTAATGTTCAAAGTACAGAAGACTCAATAATCTCTCTATGCTAGACTAACTAAGTATATTAATGTGGCAGCAGACAAACCAATACTTTCCATAGGCCAAAGTTGTGTAAGAACAGCAGAACACCACAATCCTCTCTGCTTTGACAGGTGAGCATTGCAAAGTATCCCTGATCTGTCCAGGCACCCGAAACATGATTTCAGCACCATGATTGTTCTCTCCACCACTTGGCGCTACACACGTGTGCACGATGTTACCCGCTCCTGTGTTGCACTATTGGTCCTTTGGTAGGTGTCATCAGTTGCGGCTTTCGCAGGCAGACCTTGTCATCTAGGATCCATCCAGATCCTTGAGTGCTGCAGAATAAAGGTATCATGAGCACTTGCTTGTTGATCTGCATTGACAGTCGTTATCCACAATTTGGCATCACAAAGAATCATCACATTTAACAAATGAAATTTGCAACAAATGCATTTGTGGACTTAACTGGACCAACCATATAAATACTGTGGCTACAAGAGCAGGTCAGAGGCTGGGAATTCTGAGGTGAATAACTCACCTCCTGACTCCCCAAAGAATGTCCACCATCTACAAGGCACAAGTCAGGAGTGTGATGGAATACTCTTGTCACGCACACAAGAAGTACAGCAATGAAAATACAGAAACAAACGGAAGAATTATAAAAAATTAGAACTAATTTAAAAGACTGGTACATTTGCTGTCAACAAAATGGAGGACACAGTCACATGACAAATACCACCTCCTGCACTAAAATACACACCCATGTCTACTAGAACTAAAATTAATTAACCCTGTCTACATGGAAATGAGATAGCTTATCACACATGGATGTGAGCTAAACAGAAAATGAACGAAAACAAAGTCACACCTAGACTTTACATCTCCAGCTACCCTTCACCACAATAGAGTGTGAACAACCCTTATGTTATCAAAATGGGGACATTAAAATGCAACTTCATTCATAATAATACTAATTTCAACAATGAAACTGGTGTGACTGAAAGATTCTTACTATAGCTGAAGTCATGATATGAACCAGTTTTGCTAAAAATTAAGACGCCAAATACAATCCAGTAAAGCTTTGATCCTGAAAAAAGTAGCTTTTACCTCATCACCCTTTTTAATAGTTAAAGCCATTTCAAGAGAAATAATTTCATAACCACTTTACATTATGAAAGAAAACACAAGGCACGATAAATTGGTTTGCACCATTTTTCAGGCACAAACTGCATGAAATATACACTGTATGCATCAGAAGAAACTGGTCCAAGAATCATCCAAAATTGGTCCTTGGGCCTCCAGACACTGGTTACCACTCTGGAAGCTGACAATGGCCCCAAGATAAATCCTGGGGGAATGGGGGTATAGAGGTAGGAAAATCGTAGTGGGGCTGAGCAGCCTGCAATCATGTTAAGGAACCATGAGGAATACTCCTGCTCCTCCTGGCTCCACATTAAGGCAAGTTTCTTTTTAAATTACCTTTATGGTGGCAGCCTCCAGCAGTCCATTATACAATTGCTGGTTAGGTCACATGTAAACCAGATACTCCTGAACAGCAGTCACAATGCAGAGCCAACAAAGTTCTGGAATGGGTCATTGAACAGGTCCCTTATTAGTATATTCAAGGGACTTAGCAGCTATTTCTACAGGGCCCAATCCAGAATGGTGTTGAACGTTTTCCCACTGCTGTTTGGGTGCAAGAGATTTGCTGTCTTAATTGGGCCTCTGTGCTCCCATTTTCTGCCTGGAAAACAAGCACAATAAGGTCTAATTCCATCCACAAGCAGGTCACCTGAGTGGAATTGATTAAAAGGCTCAGTGTGTAAAATATCATGGTCTTTATACACTGGCAATCATTTCTAAAGAACATGCACAGTACTTTTAGTACTTCTTAGTTGTGTATTATGCAACAATAGCTGCAATCAAGGATAAAAAATATAAATTAAAACAACAAAACATAAGATATTAGCACAACATTGTGCACAGCAGAATAACAACATTGCAACAAACATAAGTGCAGGTTCATAATAGTTAAACACCTGAGTCAGGATTAAGCACATTATCATTAATATTGAAAGGTCAGAGAAGCATTATATCTGACTGCATTAAAGGATGCCACTCGGTCCACTGCACCTATACTGGCTCTCTGGAAGATATATCCACTTTGTTGCACTCCCTTGCCCTTTCCCTATACATTGTCATATTTTTCTTCTTCAAATATTTATTCACTTCCTCTTACTAAAAGTAATTAAGGATTCTGCTTCAGCCATTGTTTGTGATAGGATATTCCATGCCCTAACAACCCCCTGTGTAACAAAATACCTTGATGAGGAACAAGTCAAGGAGAATCATCCATCCAGGCCTTTATATAGGAGTGGTTGGAACCAGGTGGGTAAGTCATGTATTTCACATTAAAGAGGTTTGTAGCCACTATCTTGAGGACTCTGAAAATCCAAGGCAGAGTGAGTGTTTGGAGCAGTTAAGTGAGCATAGAGGATATTTGCCTGGGCCTGCTCCATGGCACACCAGGGGCTGGATTTTGTGATGATGGCAGGGCTCCTGGCGTCAGGCTGAAAAGTGGTGTGGATTCTCACCTTGGCTAGCTGTAACCCACCCCGCCCCACCCCCGAGTGATTCTATGGCACCGGGCCAATTAATAGCCTGGCACTAGGATCCCCATCCCTTTAAAGATGAGATCCTGCCACCAAGAGCTGCCAGCCAATTACAGGACTGGCAGTTCAGCAGTATCGGCAGCACCAAGGTAAGTGAGACAGGGTTGCCAAGGCAAGATTGGCAGGACCGCTGTGGTTGTGGGGGGGATGGTGTGGGGAGGGGAGGATGGGCATTTAGTGCAGGGGGAGAGTGGTTCAGGGAGGTGCAGGTTTCCACAGGGGGGCCCTCCATTGACCACAGATTGCCCACAGAGAAGGGTACCTCACCCAAGCTCGCAGGAATGTCACCTCATTTTACTGGGTGACCTCCCCACGTGGAGGAGGCACCCTGCCCGGTACTGGTCAAATCCCAGTGGTGGCAGGAAGAGGCCTTTAAATAGCTGTTAGTAGGCCACTTAAGGGCCTCAATTGGCCTCTGGACAGGAAGGCCATCTGACAAAACTGTGTTGCGACAGGAAGTTGAAGGGCCCTCCAGTCCCTCATCTCCCGTCGCAATTCTATGGGCCCCCCGCCTCTGTACTTGTCTCAGCGGGACCAATAAAATTCAGCCCCAGATCACCTGGGTGCTGTGAATACCGAAATATTGGAAAGCCTGTAAAGGAACTTAATTGATCTTCCTCCATTTTTTTGTGCGAGTTGCTGGGGCCAGTCATGCCTCCACTTTCTGATAGGGGACGTACATCAGGCATTGGGCCCCTTATTTACATATTTAAAGGAAATGATGCTTGTTTTATGTGACTACCAGGGACTCTTGAAAAATGGACCAACCCAATTGCAAGTCGGATATATTCTAGACAACCTTGGGAGTAGGGTGTCAGTAAAACAAGTGGAAAAACATTCAGTTTGTGTAATAGTATTTAGCCAAAAAAACAATATAACTTGCAGTATTCATCCAATAATGTCATTGTAGTGGAGGAAGTATTGGGGAGCAGTGGTGTCTTGATCAAAATTGACTTCTCGGTTTCACATCTCCAAGCTGCACAAGTGCGTGATGCACACCCGCAGGACGCAAGCTCAGCTATATTTAAAGGGACAGTCCACAAATGTACATTGGAGGTGTTCAGGATGAATGATGGACATAGAGCAAAGGCAACACCCCAATTCAATGATGCCTCACTGGAACTACTGACGAGTGCAGTCAGGAACAGGAGGAATTTGCTTTTCCCAGCAATGGGAGGCAGAAACCTGCTGTTCTTCCCAGCAGGCATGGTTAGAGGTGGCTGAGGAGGTAAGCAGCAGGAACATTGTGTCCAGCTTATGAATACAATGTAGGAAGCAGTTTAATAACCTAACCAAGTCAGGCAAAGTGAGTACATTTGGTGATTCAACTACATCCTGTGCTTTAAGCCTGCTTCTTTTTCATTCTGTCTTGCTAAGTGTTCTCCATCACATCACTCCTCACACCCAAATTTCAGCAGCACCCAGCCTTCACTTGCTATGTACTTCATCACCTCCCCATTTATCCATCTACCATTTCCACTCATCGCAATCCTGACGCAATGTGATGCATGTGTCATCTAATCACCCTCACTGAATCTGCTGCAGCCATCGGGTGAATACCTCACCTTCACTCACTCACATGTCTGTTTTTTACTCCTTGTGGAAAAGAGTGCCAAACGCAAGGGAAAAGGATCAGGAATGGAGGTGGATTGGGACAAACAGTACAGCTCACAGAGGAGGACGCTCTGGAGAGGAATGATACACCTGAATCCCTCTCAGAGATAGAGAGACAGGGAGCTCATAGATAGCTGGTGAGAGAATTACAAATTTCCCTGACACAGATATACTGACTTCATTTTGCCAAGGACTGAACTTTTAGAAGAGTGAATATGGTAATCATCAAGATTGTGACTATGCCGGAACTGTTTTATATCTGTTTCTTTTGTCTTCTAGGGTCTTCATGAATATAGCAAGTGTCACAGGACATGCATGAGGACCTCATTCTTTCTGAGGGCGCACGATCAAAGGAAGGACAGTTACGCACCAGCACAGATACTCACACTTCATTGGGTCCTCTTAGACAATTGGTTGGGTTTTCACTTGATGATTCAGAACTCACAAGTGAGCACGAGCAAACACTGGTGACAGAAACAGCTGTGAAGAGTCCACAACTTGAGGTGCAATCTTCTCCAAATGCTACTCAGCTGGACGGGGGTACTGAAGACCAGGGGCTATCATTGAGAAGGGGAATGCTAGATGTGCATCAGCAACTGTGCCACACACACTCTCCACAATAGCAAAGAGGGTGTAGTGCTCCAACTTGATCGCTGATGAATTGGAAGAATGTCTGCCATGGAGAGAGTGACCATCTCCATGGAGCTTCAAGCAAGGCTCCCACATGAGTCCATGCATGTCTTGACCATGACTATGCAGACTTTGGATATCAACTTGATTGCTGCCTTAAATTGGAATGACAGATACTGTATCCATGGCCTTACAACATATCTTTAATCTCTACCAAGCTGCTCTGCAGGAGAGTGGTAGGAGTGACGTGGCACTGACTGAGGAAATGGATGATGATGAAAGGGGACATGGAAGTGTGAACTTCTCTCAAAAATCCCCCACTTCTCTCCTGTTGGCCCGCCCTTCAGCCAATACCCCACATGCTGCCTTGTCTCCCGATGGCCGAGTCTACCCTTGCACAGGGGCAGGTGGAGAAGTCTTTGGTCGGACCCTCACGGACTCAAAACCTCCAGGTCATAGGCCATACGTATCACAGAACTCAAAGCAACTATCTGAGCAGCCTGCCTCTGTCTCTGCTGAAACCGTATGGGATGCATCACATTGAACCGGTAGGAAGCGTAAGTTGAAGAAATTGTAACTCATTAAAGGTATGCTCATGGGAGTTTGACAAAATGTTGTGTTGTTAAGTTTCCTTTCTTTATAATGTTATATAAAATATAATGATTTGCACCAGTTCCGCATCTTTCCTATTATTGCATCCCGAAGGCTTACTTGCCCTTGCCAGTTCTCAGAATCCGGAGCAGTTATGTGTGGACTCAGCTCTATGGAGGCGGAATGCGTGAACTCTGCCTGGGGCATCAATGTCGACCTCATCAAATTTGCAAGAGTCTTCCACTGACGTGGGATAGTTTAGTTTAGTTTAGTTTAGAGATACAGCACTGAAACAGGCCCTTCGGCCCACCGAGTCTGTGCCGACCATCAACCACCCATTTATACTAATCCTGCACTAATTCCATATTCTTACCACATCCCCACCTGTCCCTATATTTTCCTACCACCTACCTACACTAGGGGCAATTTATAATGGCCAATTAACCTATCAACCAGCAAGTCTTTGGCATGTGGGAGGAAACCGGAGCACCCAGAGGAAACCCACGCAGACACAGGGAGAACTTGCAAACTCCACACAGGCAATACCCAGAATTGAACCCGGGTCGCTGGAGCTGTGAGGCTGCGGTGCGAACCACTGCGCCACTGTGCTGGACTGTTCTGATCTGACCTCTATTCCTTTGCAATATTGCACCCATAGAAGTAGTAAGCTCGTACAAATGTGGTTCTGGCCAAACCCTGGTGAACTGTGCAGTACTCCATGTACCAGTTGCAGGATTCTGTATCGTGACCTGTTGTCCCACTGTTAATTTGGAAAGCTCGCTTCCAGCATCTCTTTCATCTTTCCCCATTGCTCCAAAAAAGCGTCCCTAACTTCAGGGTAGATGGAATGATGGAAACTAGGAAGATTAGCAAGCAGCTAGTGCCCGAACATAAGCTTGGCTGGAGATGGAATCGTACAACTCAACGGAATTGCACGTAGATGGAGCATAGCAATTTGCAAATCCTGACCCGTCTGCTGGCATTTATTAACAAGTGATTTGACTGTACAAATCATATGTTCTGCAAGACCATTGGAATGTGGATAATGAGGTGAAGATGTGGTATGCGCAACACCCCATTTCTGACACATGTCACAAAACTATTTCCCAGTGTACTGAGGCTTATTATTGGAAATCATCTCCTCGGGTGCCCCGCAGAGACTGAAGATAGCACTTCAGTAGAGTTTGACGTGTCACTACTGTAGAGTTCGACGTGTCATGTAGCCGTCCGATGATTGGCTATTTGGAGATATAATCTGTGACAACGAGGTAGTCAGCGCTATTAACGGGGAACAAATCTGTGGCAATTTCAGCCCATGGGACTGCAGGAATCTCGTGAGGGCTGAGAGCTTCTCGACGTTGACTTGGATGGTAAGCTTGACATGTCTGAACAATGGATGCAATATCGTCGTGAATACTCAGCCAGTAGACAGTCTCCCTGGCCAACCGCCTGGTATGGTCAATACCCATATGCAATTGGTGGATCTGTTGGAGCATGTCAGCTTGCCGTGATGCAGGGATCATGACTTGTCTGCCCTTGAAAATGACACCGTGTGCGATTCCCAGCTCATCTCTGAAGGTCTAGAACGACCTGATGGATTCAGCCATGTCCTGAATGGAAACCAGCCAGCCTTTCACTATGATCTTTCAGAGCTCCTGGAATGTGGGATCCGCTGCCGTCTCTGCTCGTAGCTGGTCACATTTTCCCTGCCCGAAGTGGACCAGGTCGATATACATTACATCCTCTAGTTCCACATTGACGAGGTCAATCTGCCATTTGACTGAAATACCTTTGGCCAGCGCCAGGTTAGGCAACTGGCTCAGTGTGTTTCAGGTGACCAGTTTATACTTCACTGCACAAACATATCCCTGTATCTTTACCAGCAACCGCTGAAGGCACGGTGGTGCTCTCATCAGTGTTGGGACCCTTGTTTTTCCTGATATATATTAATGACCTTGACCTCGGTGTACTGGGCACAATTTCAAAGTTTACAGATTATACGAAACTTGGAAGCATTGTGAACTGTGAGGAGGATAGTGTAGAACTTCAAAAGGAGATAAAAAGTTAGTGGAATGGGCAAATTGGTGGCAGATGAAGTTTAATGCAAAAAATGTGAAGTGATTCATTTTGGTAGGAAGAACATGGAGAGACAATATAAAATAAAGGGTACAATTCTAAAGGGGGTGTAGGAGCAGAGGGACCTGGGTGTATATGTGCATAAGTAATTGAAGGTGGCAGGACAGGTTGAGCGAGCAGTTAATAAAGTATACAGTATCCTGGGCTTTATTAATTAGGGCATAGAGTACAAGAGCAAGGAAGTTATGTTGAACTTGTAAAAGACACTAATTGGGCCTCAGTTGGAGTATTGCGCCCAGTTCTGGGCGCCACACTTGAGGAAAGATATGAGGGCATTGGAGAGAGTACAGAAAAGATTCACGAGAATGGTTCCAGGGATGAGGAATTTCAGTTATGAAGATAGATTGGAGAAGTTAGGAATCTTTTCCTTGGAGAAGAGAAGGCTGAGAGGTGATTTGATAGAAGTATTCAAAATCATGAGGGGTCTGGACAGAGTAGTTAGAGAGAAATTGTTCCCACTGGGTACTGCCTGTGTGGAGTTTGCAAGTTCTCCCTGTGTCTGCGTGGGTTTCCTCCGGGTTCTCCGGTTTCCTCCCACATGCCAAAGACTTGCAGGTTGATAGGTAAATTGGCCATTAGCAATTGCCCCTAGTATAGGTAGGTGGTAGGGAAGTATAGGGACAGGTGGGGATGTGGCAGGGATATGGGATTAGTGTAGGATTAGTATAAATGGGTGGTTGATGGTCGGCACAGACTCGGTGGGCCGAAGGGCCTGTTTCAGTGCTGTATCTCTAAACTAAACTAAACTCGTGAAAGGATCAAGAACGAGAGGGCACAGATTTAAAGTATTTGATAAGAGAAGCAAAAGTGACATGAGGAACAACTTTTTCACGCAGCGAGTGGTTAAGTTCCGGAATGCGCTGCCTGAGAACGTGGTGGAGGCAGGTTCAATTGAAGCATTCAGAAGGGAATTAGACAGTTATATGAAAAGGAAGAATGTGCAGAGTCACAGGGAGAAGGCATGGGAATGGAACTGAGGGAGTTGCTCTTTCGGAGAGCCGGTGTGGACATGATGGGCCAAATGACCTCCTGCACTGTAACAATTCTGTGATTCTGTGATTCAATGGCTTCCACCAAATCATCTCCAGAGGCTTGTGGTCGGTTTCCACCACAAAATGCTTAGCAAAGAGGTATGTGTGGAAACGTGTAATATCAAAAGCGAGAGCCAGGGTTTCCTTACTGGCCTCTCCTTTTGTAGTAAACAGGCACCCAAACCCTTCTGCGAAGCATCCACCTCAAGTGTGGTAACCTCCGCTGGGTCATAGAACTGGAGATTCAAAGCGTTCTCCATCTGTGAGGTCTTCAACTGGTCAAAGACGTGCTGTTGGCATTCATACCAGAGGAAAGGGGTGTCCTTTTTCAGCCAAAGAAATTGATTTGTTGAACATGTATTTCACACATGCAGCTGTTAAAGACATAGCCTTCCTTCCATGCTGCATGAGAGCATGTAGTTTACAGTCGTTCTCTGCTCTGGTCCTGCCCACCACAGCAATATCGTCGGCACAACACACACACCTTGGCACCTGGCTCGTGATGCAGGCCATATGTAGCTGAAACACATCTTGGCTGGTGGACAAACCAAAAGGAAGCCACTGGAAGCAATACCTACCAAAAGGTGTAGGAAGGTGGTGATCTCTTGGGAGTGTTTAGCTAAGTGTACTGACCAATAGCCACTCTTGGCATCTAGTTTAGAAAAAAATGAGCACCTACGAATTTGAGGTTCAACTCTTCAAGGGTTGGAATCCTATGCTGGCATCTTTTGAGAGCCTGGTTCAGCATACCTGCAAGGAGCTGTTCCTTTCTTACTACTTTTTCAAGTAAGGGAGCTGCATCAGTCGGTGTGGTCCTGGACCTGTCATATGATACCATCCGCCTCCATCTTATCCAGCTTGGAGCTTGGCCTGGATATGGACAACTACACTTATGGGGTGGGCAGATGGTGGGTGTGGCATTGTCCCGGAGGTGTATTGTAGCGTCTCCCTTGAAGCTACCTACCTTGTAGAAACAGTTGGGTAAATTGACATGAGATCCTCAACAAAGCGAATTGTTTTGTCCTCTATGCTTGGTTCATTCTTGTGGTGATGCCCAATGCCATGAATGGTTACCAGGGTCAGATCCCTGTGTGCCTGTAGTTCTGCAATAGCAAGTCCATCCATTTTGACGATGTAAAAAAAGTTGGGTATTTCCAATCTGAATCAATGTATTTGCATTTAATCTTGATGGATCCTACACATGGGATCGGGAACTCATTGTATGCGGTTAGTTGGCCATTTGTCGGTGTCACCATAGCTCGCCATTTACCCCGATACATGATTTTTAAGATGAATAGAGGTAAAATATTCACACTAGCACCTGTGTCCACCTTCACCCAGAGAACATGTGCCCTCCTTTTTTGGCCATCGAACACGAATAGGTGCGAACACCTCGAGAAGAGTAATCGAATCAATGCATTCGGTGACAATGACAGTGTGAAATGACTGTTCCTCTCGTGCACTTCAACTTGGGCTATCACCATCATCATCGCTAGTGTTGACGTCATCAACATCTTTGTGGATGTATGGATTGTGATATGAAGTACAACTGCTAAACTTGCCAGGGCTTCTTACAGTCTGTCTGACTGTGGTCAGGACTCTTATCAGCAGCTGTCTTGGCTTTCCAACACTAATGCTTCCAGTGACCCCTGACACCAGATACTTTGCAAATGTTATTAAATGCTGCGCAACCCTTAGGCATACATAAGAACCCATACCTTTTACATAGTTTTATGTACTTGGAATCCTTACTCATTGCAGCAATGGTATTCACAGCACTGAGGGATTGTAATCTCTGTTGGCCCACAATGATAGATACAGATTTTTGACCATTTTTGAGCAAGACATCCTCTGTATACCCATGGGCTTCTCTAAGAGATCACTCTGGTATGCCTCTATCATTGTGATACAATCGCAAGCTCGATGATGCAGTCTGCCAGCTCAGTCTCAGTGAAGTCATCAACTGACAAACTGGTCAATGGACTCAGTCGGCTGCTGTCGAAAGGACATGAATTCAAGCCGATGGACCCAAAAATTGAGTCTGACATGAAGTTGATCCTCTAATGTGAACCAGATTTTTGCGGGATTCTTCTGCTTTTCTTCGGTGAGACCAGAAGTGTTAAGGCAATGTAAGCCTTCATTGTCAATGGCAATGCATATTTTCACTGTCTGCTTCTCTGATTCCGCGACTGCTAATTCATCGAAACATAGCTCGACTCCTTGCTTGGCATGCTGAAATTCTGATAGCAGGTCAGATACTTTCCAGTTGATGGTAGGAAACTGTGCTGTCATTCTTGTAATGACTCATTCCTTTGCTCTTCAAAGAAATCTGCTATATAGGCAAAGAGAAATAACTGCTTGCAGTTCCACTTGTGAACAGGCTTGGAAGGCGTGGTGCTGTCTCTTCCTAAAGAAACTGGCTGCAGTTCCACTTGGAGGTTGTGGCACAGCTTTTTTTAACTTTTGGCTGGGTCAGAATGGGCTTTGGATGGCGCGATCCTGGAGTAACCTGCAGCAAACTTGGCCAGCATGATCCTGGACCGGCCTGCTTCTTCTTTCAACCACCAGTTCTGCAATTTTAAAACCAGATACTTACAGTTTTAAAGAAACTTTGCCTTTTTCTGTGTGTGGCTCTTCCTGACTTCAGGCTGGTTCCTCTCTGCGACCTAGAGCTGAGGTAGAACACCATGATCCCAATCTTCTGCTCCATGTTTCGACTTTAAATTTTTTAAATTCTGAAGCATGGTCCGGTCTTCAAACACGCACTGTTGCCACCATGCTGCATGTTGTTTTAAACGCTGTGTTAGATGCTACTATACACAAAGCACTGATCACTAAAGACGGGATCAGTAATACAGTAACGTGGACGCTTTATTTAAGGATGGTTCTGCATATACAGTCAGGTTTTTACTGTACAGATACTTCCGAAGACTGCCCCAACCCAGAGGTCGCATTGTGTGTTACATCACAGCTCTTACCCTGTTGGCCTGAAAAAATAGCCACACCTCTTAAAGATGTACACACACAACTGAGTTAAGGCCACAATCAGATCACCCATGATCTTATTGAATGGCAGAGCAGGCTCGAGAGGCCAAATGGCCTACTCCTGCTCCTATTTCTTACGCTCTAATGTTCTTATGTAACTGAAACAGCAGCTGCAATAAGTGAGGTTATGTTCAGATGGGACAATGACAAGTTTAAAACCCACTTGAACTGCTGCTCAAACTCACTTCCATTTCCCTTGCCAGTTAATCTGTCCTGCACAAATAGAATTTGGAGCCAAGATAAACATAATCTAAAAATACATCATTAATGACTCCTAAGGTGCATTAATTGGCCTCATAACTACCCACATGCATCCAATTAGGAAATCCCCAACTTCACCAAGTAGGTTTCTCATTTGTATCCAAACGCACCTACTTTATACCCAACATGGGTGCATCACAGCACTCACTCAATCATTTTTACACTCTAGCCAAAACAGGTCCTTAAACCTTATTAACATTTTGTGTGCGAGTTGCTGGGGCCTGTCATACATCCACAGGCAGCTTTCTTATTTAATTAAAAGTTTATCAAGCTGGCAGCAGCCCAAAGCTAGGTCCTCGGAGGGAGAATGGAGTGGGCAATGGTTGGAGGTGGTGGATGTGATACAATCATGACAGATGTATATTCAGGGGAACACTCCCATTGCTCCTGGCTTCACAGGAACTTTTGTAAAGAGTGATTTCTCAAATACTTACCTTCAGTTGGCGGATGCTGCTTAAGCTGTAAAGGACTGCTGAAGAATCTTGAGTGGGACACGTCCAATGCCTGCCTTATCATTAATTCCCACTTTCTGTGAGGGGATGTAAAACAGGCATTAGACCCCTCATTTACCTATCTAACTGTTTTAGGTGGCCACCAAGGATGTCTGAAAAATTACCTGACCCAATTTGGGGTTAGGCATTTACCAGATGTCCTGGGGTGCCAGTCGTTGGTAAATATCTACCCCTCAAGTTTGTGTAATAGTGCTTAGTTGAAAAAAATGGTACATTTTACAGGTTCCATCAAGTACAAGCTATTGCCTTAATAGGGAAGTCAAAATAGAAGACAATTACCAAATTGTAATTTTAACTCTGTTTCCATCAGATCTGGGTTTCTGAAATCCAGCATCTTTTCCCCAACCCTTGCATTACATTAACGAAATTATTTTTGTTATACTTCAAGCCATTCTACCGGGAAATTCTGTATGCAACTGTTGTTGCTGTGTTCAAAGTTGATGTGGGTGTGCATTGTTTGAAGGCTGAAAAATTCAGTTTTATTCTTTGGCAAATGGCAACTCCCTTCTGAAAAATGCTGTCTCGGTGTGTACACTAAGGAGAGGAAGTACAGGGAGTTGTACAAGCCACAGCATCGAGCTTCTGCATAGCAACTGTAAATGATAACACAGCAATGCTGGGAGCCAAGCGTAATTCGGGCATAAAGCAAGTGGCTGAGCTAAAAGATCAAGCAAACTCAGACATTGTTGGCTTTGTGTCCAATTTTAAACCCTTTATGAATTCATATTATCACAATAGCTGGTCAAGACTTTATGCCCAGCTTGTTTATTTTTACATCATTGATGGCCTGAGATATCATATTTCATAGAATTACATATAATTTACAGCACAGAAGCTGGCCCAAGTAGACCTGCTGGTTTTTATACTCCACACAACCCTCTTCCCACCCTACTTCATCTAATCCTATCAGTTTAACCTGCTTTTCCTTTCTCATTCATCGTGTTTATCTAGCTTCCCCTTAAAGGAATCAATACTACTCACCTGAATTGTCCCTGGTGGTAGCGAGTTCCACCTTCTATCCATTCTCTGGGTTAAGAGGCTTCTCCTGAATTCCCTATTGGATTTATTGGTGATGTGTTTATATTTATGGCCTGATGTGGTGAGGGCATAGAGGAGTTAATTGCTACTTGTCTACCTTCAGCAATTGTCCCTTGGTCCATTTGTAAGGCATTTGGATATCTTTTTTTTTGATGCTGTGAGGCAGTTGTTAATATCTCCTGTATTTCTGTTCATACATAAAATGTAAACAGTTGTAGTGTGGACCAGCGTTTGCAGCTCACCCAGTGGTGAAGACGTGAAGGCGAAGGACATCAAGACGAAGAAAGAAGAATTCTGACCAAAGACATCATCGCTGGGGTTCATATTGGACTTTTAAAAAATAAAAGACTATGTAACTGAACAAGGATCCCCACGTACACACACAGACAGACAATTCAGGACATGCCACTGATGTGGTAGCCTGGGCTGTTAAAACATCAGACAGCCCGTCAACAACAACTCTCATGGAAAATGGCCTGTTGATATATGTATGAATGGTTTCCTTCTTGCCTTATCAAGATGCAGATATCACATCCATGGGTGGTATGCACCTAAGAACGCCCCCTGCTGAGAGCAGGATATGAGCACATGCAGGTGGTCCTGCATAGCCAGGGTGGGATTGATAAGACACTGAAACCCAATCGGATGACCCAATTCAAAACATTACCTGATAGGTCAATGGGCCAGGGTCGGAAAGGGGTATAAGCCACAGCTCAAATGGGCATTGTTGCTGCAGCTGGGAAGTGTGACTTGGTCAGTCACAGGAAGTCATGCGGGAGAAGTCATTCAGCAGACCTGATCACCCGGGAATAAGTCATGTATGCGGGTCTATTAAGCAACTGGTGTTGTAAGTATATGCTATTGCTTGGTGAGTTAATAAAGGTGTTTCACATAAAGTGGAAATTGTATCCAAAGTCTGTTTCATGCGATTGCTACTCAGTACGGGGTCAGGACATTCGAGGGAAGTGAGACCCTCTTTTTAACGGTCTTACAGATTTCTGGTGACCATGATCAGGGACCCCAAAAGATAAAGAAATGGCAATTCAGACTTTGCATGGGCTTGTCACAAAATTATTGCAAGGAAAATTGCCTCTAAACCAGAGGTGAGTACAGGTCATCCTGGGGGAGGGGGGTTGCGGTGGGGGAGTGGAGAACCAGTATAGGGGACTGAACAGTGGACACAGGAGTCCACTTGTAGGCGAGCCTTGGAAACAGCAATTTGACTGATGGCACATCAGCATCAGCATAGGAATTATGAGGCCAAGACAGTAAAAGTTAGTCAGGAGCTTGATGAGAGAGATAAGAAGCTTAGCAGGTATGAGACGGTTATGAAGGGGTTAATAACACAGCTAGAGGAAGAGAGAGGGCCAGAACCCCTGGACGATAAGGTGGGATAGGGAGTTGGGGGTTTCTCATAGTCATAGAGTCGGACAGCATAGAAACAGGCCCTTCGGCCCACCGTGTCCATGCCGACCACAATGCCTATCTATACTAATCCCACCTGCCTGCATTAATTCCATATCCCTCTATGCCTTGCTCATTCAAGTACCTGTCCAGATGCCTCTTAAATGTTACTATTGTTCCTGGCTCCACCACCTCCTCTGGCAGCTCATTCCAGATACCCACTATTCTTTGCGTGAAAAATATACCCCTTTGATCCCTTTTAAACTTCCTCCCTCTCACCTTAAATCTATGCCCTCTAGTTTTAGTCACCCCTACCATGGGAAACAAACTCTGGCTATCTACCCTATCTATGCCTCTCATAATTTTATATACCTCTATTATGTCCCCTCTCAGCCTCCTTCGCTCCAGGGAAAACAGACCCAGCCTATCCAATCTCTCTTTATAACTCAAGCCCTCCAAACCAGGCAACATCCTTGTGGATCTTTTCTGCACCCTCTCTAGCTGAATCACATCTTTCCTGTAGTGCTGCGACCAGAACGCCACACAGTACTCCAAATGCGGCCTAACCAACATTATGTACAACTGTAACATGACGTCCCAACTCTTGTACTCAATGCCTCGGCCGATGAAGGCAAGCATGCCATACGCCTTCTACACCACGCTGTCTACCTGTGTTGCCACTTTCAGGGAACTATGTACTTGCACCCCAAGGTCTCTCTGCTCAACAACACTCCCCAGGGCCCTGCCATTCACTGTATATGTCCTGCCCTGGTTTAACTTCCCAAAATGCATCACTTCGCACTTGTCTGCATTAAATTCCATTTGCCAATCCCTTGCCCACTTTCCCAGTTGATCTATATCCTGTTGTAAACTTAGACAAACTTCTTCACTGTCCACTATACCACCAATTTTGGTGTCATCTGCAAACTTACTAATCATGCCCCCTACATTCACATCCAAGTCATTAATATATATGACAAACAACAGAGGGCCCAGCATTGATCCCTGTGGCACACCACTGGTCACCAGCCTTCAATGTGAAAAACAACCCTCCACTACCACCCTCTGCCTCCTATCACCAAGCCAATTTTGTATCCAATTGGCTAGCTCACCCTGGATCCCATGTGTTCGAACCTTCTGGACCAGCCTACTATGCGAGACCTTGTTAAAGGCCCTGCTAAAGTCCATGTAGACAACGTCCATCGCCCTGCCCTCGTCAATCCTCTTGGTCACCTCCTCGAAAAACTCAATCAAATTCGTGAGACATGATTTCCCACGCACAAAGCCATGCTGACTATCCCTAATCAGACCTTGCCTTTCCAAATGCATGTAAATCCTGTCTCTCAGAATCCCGTCTAATAACTTTCCCACCACTGATGTAAGGCTCACCGGCCTGTAGTTCCCTGGCTTATCCCTGCTGCCCTTCTTAAATAAAGGCACAACATTAGCTATCCTCCAGTCTTCCGGTACCTCACCCGTGGCTAACGAAGATACAAAAATCTCTGCCAGGGCCCCAGCAATCTCCTCCCTTGCTTCCCATAGCATCCTAGGATACACCTGGTCAGGCCCTGGGGATTTATCCACCTTAATGCGCCTCAAAACCTCCAACACCTCCTCCTTTGTATTGTTAATATGCTCCAGGATATTGCTGTTCCCTCCCTTGAACTCACTGGCTTTCATGACCTTCTCCACAGTACATACAGATGAGAAGTATTCATTTAAGACCTCGCCCATTTCCCATGGCTCCACACATAGATTACCACACTGATCCTTAAGGGGACCTACTCTCTCCCTAGCTACCCTTTTACTCTTAATATACTTATAGAATCTTTCGGATTCTCCTTTATCTTATCTGCCAGGGAAATCTCATGGCTCCTTTTTGCCCACCTAATTTCCTTCTTAAATGTAGTCCTACATCCCCTATACTCCTCGAGGGACTCTTTTGATTCCAGCTGCCTAGACCTGACATATGCCTCCTTCTTTGTCCTGACCAGACCCTCAATATCCCTCGTCAACCAAGGTTCCCTAAACTTGCCAGCCTTGCCCTTCCATCTAACAGGAACATGCTGGCCCTGAACTCTTCCTATCTCACTTTTAAAAGCCTCCCACTTGCAAGACGTCCCTTTCCTGTAAACAGCCTCTCCCATTCAACTTTTGAGAGTTCCTATCTGATGCCATCGAAATTAGCCTTCCCCCAATTTCGGACTTCAACCTGAGGACCAGTCTATCCTTTTCCATGACTATCTTGAAGCTAATAGAGTTATAGTCACTGGTTCCAAAGTGCTCCCCCACTGACACATCAACCATCTGCCCATCCTCATTTCCTAAGAGGAGGTCGAGTGTATCCCCTTCTCTAGTAGGGCCATCCACATACTGCTTCACAAAACTATCCTGGACACACTTAACAAATTCTTCTCCATCTGATCCCTTCACACTAAGGCAGTCCCAGTCAATATTAGGGAAGTTAAAATCACCTACTATTACAACCCTTTAATTCCTACACCTATCTGTGATTTCCCTACATATATGCTCCTCTAATTCCCTCTGACTATTGGGGGGCCTATAGTATAATCCCATCAAAGTGATCACCCCTTTCTTATTTCTAAGTTCTACCCATATGGCCTCGCTGGATGTTCCCCCTAGGATATTCTCTCTAAGTACTGCCGTGATGTCCTCCCTAATCAATAGTGCAACTCCCCCTCCTCTCTTATCTCCACCTCTGTCATGCCAGAAGCATCGGTACCCTGGAACATTGAGCTGTCAGTCCTGCCCATCCCTCAACCACGTTTCCGTAATAGCTATAATATCACAATCCCATGTACCGATCCATGCTCTGAGTTCATCTGCCTTACCTGTAAGGCTTCTTGCTTTAAAGTAAATGCAGTTTAGCCTACCAGACCTTCCACGCTCCCTGTCCTGCCCCTGCCTGGCCTGCCTACTGGACTTGCTTGCTTTAACCTTACATTTGCCTCAACTATCTCCTCGGAGAGACTACTACTTTGGGTCCCCCTGCCAGACTAGTTTAAACCGTCCCGAGTAGTACTAGCAAACCTCCCCGCAAGGATATACGTCCCCTTCCAGTTCAGGTGCAACCCCCGTCCCTCTTGTACAGGTCACCTCTGCACCAGAAGAGATCCCAATGATCCAAGTAGCTGAAGCCTTCCCGCCTACACCAGCTCTTCAGCCATGCATTCATTTGCCTTATCCTCCTATTCCTACCCTCACTAGCACATGGCACAGGAAGTAATCCTGAGATTACAACCCCAGAGGTCCTGCTTTTTAACCTTCTGCCTAACTCCCTATATTCATTTTGCAGGACCTCATCTCTCTTCCTGCCTATGTCGTTAGTACCAATATGGACCACGACCTCTGGCTGCTCACTCTTTTCTGTAAAAAGAAAAGTAAAAGCAGTTGAAGGAACGAGGAATCAAAACCGCTCATGTAATTTATTTATCTTCCTTGCTTCTGTTTGAGTTCTGACTTAAGTTTCAAGTTGTCAAGACAAATGTTGTAAGAATGAAGAATGCAAAGGAAGCTTCCAGTAATAATGCATGTATGTGAGTTTTAATGTGTTGTTTGGCACCTTGAGTTAATAACTCACCTAGGAATTCATATGGGCGCATGGGGATATAAAAGTGTGCATGTGTTTATTGAGTGTACCTGTATCAACTTAATGTTCTGTAAAGTTAAGTTGTGGGTGTATGGGAAGCAATTAGTGTTGGGATGTTTATTGTCTTATCACGTCTCGCAGGTAAAAGAAGAGAGCTGCAGTGAAATGTAAGAAGTCCTAGTGTTCTGTCCCTTTAAGAACCTGTGAGGGCAGGCTGCAAAGGCTTTTGTGTGCATGCAGGCTTCCTTTTGTTTTGGACAAAACTCTTTAAGGTGTTTCTTGGGAATTAACCTTTTGTATGGACTTTTAATTACAGGCACTTCAGAAATTTAAAGAAAGAAGATATATGTAATTTGTTTTTTTAAAGCACATGCTATTTTTCTCGGCTTGTGTGTGGATGATATTTTGTGTGCTTCAATCTTCAGTGTTTTCTCTTCCCTTTAATTTTGAAAACTCACTATAAAATTGTGAGATGGATTGGATGGGAAGGTTAAATTAACAGAAGCAGATATTCGAAGTTATGAGATTTGAGGTGGGATTGCTGGCCAGGATCCCAACTCAAATGGGGTTTATTAAACATGTGGGGATTCTAATCTGGATACGAATACAAACATGTTAGTACGATGCAGTTTTAATTTTTTCTTAATTCATCCATGGGATGTGGGCATCGCTGGCTAGGCCAGCATTTATTGCCCATCCCTAATTGCCCTTGAGAAGGTGATGGTGAGCTGCCTTCTTGAACCACTTCAGTCTATGTGAGGTAGGTACACCCACAGTGCTGTTAGGAAGGCAGTTCCAGGATTTTGACCCAGCGACAGTGAAGGAACGGCGATATAGTTCCATGTCAGGATGGTGTGTGACTTGGAGGGGAACTTGCAGGTGGTGGAGTTCCCATGCATTTGCTGCCCTTGTCTTTCTAATTGGTAGAGGTTGCTGGTTTGGAAGGTGCTGTCTAAGGAGCCTTGGTGCGTTGCTGTAGTGCATATTAAACTGCATAAATTAGAATTTTGGTTGGAGACTTTTTCACAAAAGTTAAAAGTTTGTTTTGGGAACCATTGGAGTTCTTGCTCTGACACAATTGGGACAAGGAATTGGTAAAAGTTTAAACAAAAATTCATCTTTGTTCAGAAGGAAACAGGTTGAATTGGTTTATCTAAGCATGGAATGCATTTGTTGTTTGATTTTAAAAAAGAATGGAGAGCTTGGAATTTTGGAGCAAATGAAAGAGTGGTTTAAAAATAGCGAGCAGAACGTTCTAAAATCGGAGGAAGTTGTAGGAAAAGAAGTTTGAAAAAAAGAGTACAGTCTAATAAGAAAGATTTAGGTATTTTCATTGTTTGGAAAAAGACCCAGTTCAAATTAACAACAGCACATGACAATAATTTGTTCTTTTTTTTTAGAAAAAGGAGGGATGACAACGATATCACGAATCAATCTGAGAACTTTTGTCCTGCCCACTTTCAAAGCAGCCAAGAGTTAACCCTTTCTGCTAGCAGCTTAAGCTTATAGATATTGGACATTATAAAAATTTTTAAGTTTTTGTGTTTGTCAGATATTAACCCATTCAGTCACGAGCAGAATGGAACCTTTGTTTTTGTTCAGGTTACAGACAGCTGCAAGTGCAACGAGATTTCCGACAGCTTCAAGAATTTAAGGACATTTGTCACAGCATTGTGGCAATTGGGAGTCTGGGAACAAGAAATTAGAATTAAAAATTACAATCATATGAGCTGGTATTTTAAACATTTAAAGGAAACAACAACAGTACGGACTCATATACTTTCGGTGGTTTTTATGGATAAATAAAAATTTTAAAGTTTCATTTGAAAAGAATTAAATAAATTGATCTTAATGTTAAGTGATCTGCAGGTGGAGAAACCAGTGTTGAACTGAAAGGAATGTCAATCTAAGTAATGCAAATTACAGAAAAGGGAAAAAGAGTGAAAATGTCCCTAAAGCTGCAAGTAATAGAGTCAGGGATAGGGAGGCCGCTAGACTATGAAAGGGTGGGTATGGTTGGCAACACCAGGGGAGACAACAAGACATTTTGTTGGAAGTGAAAGCGCTGGCCTTTACTCGCACAGATAGTACTGCGAGGTGTCTCTAACAGACCCCAAGCCCAAAGAATGGTTTAATTTTGATACCTATTGGGAAAATATTACATCCTGATGTACACCATGAGGTGGCACCAGTGATGTTGAATTCAACAGAGATAGGGTTCCCTAGGTGAAGTGGGAGAAAGAAGCAGAGCCTGTATGCCAAGGTATTGGGCAAAGTGTTGGTACACGGAGTAAGGACCAGTGGTGATGGGTCTGGTCTCTGGAGACAGGTATATCTCCCATTCGAAACAAAAGGGTGCAACACGAAGGAGGAAGCGAGGACTAGCTACCGTCTTTAATACTGGGACCTCGCTGGTGTATAGTTTGGCATCTCTGGACGCAGAGATGAGGGGTTTCAAGGGAAGGTTAAAGTACATTCTTACGAATAAGAATACCAATTAGGATTCCCAGCTGACGATAGATGTAAGTATGACAGTCTATTTAAAGGATGTAGCAGAGCGATTGGAAGACCATGTTAAAACCATAAATGAACTAATCCGGGAGGATAGGAACGCTTCAGATGAGGCTACCCAGAATGGTGTGCAAATTATGTATGGCGTCTGGTCAGTAGAGTAGGACAGGGAAAATCTGAGGCAAATTCACACAGGGAAGTGCCCTCTTGGGTCACTAATAATCATCTGGACATGTTGATGAGGGATAGAACAACATCGCTGTGTGCCAACTCAGAGATTTGTCATGGGCATACCCTGTACAAACAGATTGTAAAAGGGAAGATCTCAAAATAAAGGGTTTGGTGATGTATCTTCCGGTCTCGCTACAACTGTACAGGGTGTTGGTGAGACTACACCTAGAGTACTGCGTACAGTTTTGGTCTCCTTATTTAAGGAGGGATATAATTGCATTGGAGACAGTTCAGAGAAGGTTCATGAAGTTGATTCCTGGGATGAAGGGGTTATGAGGAAAGGTTGATCATGTTGGGCCTATACTCATTCAAGTACAGAAAATTGAGAGGGGTTTTTATTAAAATTTATAAGATGCTGAAGGGGCTTTACAGGGTAGATGTTGAGAGTATGTTTCACCTCATGAGGGAATCTAGAACTAGGGGGGCACAGTTTCAAAATAAGGGGTCTCTCATTTAAAAATGAGGTGAGGAGGAATTTCTTCTCTCAGAGGGCCATTAATCTTTGTTCTCTTCCCTAGAGAACAGTGGAGGCTGAGTCATTGAACATATTCAAGACTGAGTTAGACATATCTTTGATCTACAAGGCAGTAAAGAGTATGGAGGGCAGGTAGAAAGTGGAGTTTGTTGCATGTTGTCTTAACCTCTGTGTTAGATGCTACTATGAACAAAGCAATGATCACTCATGACGGGATCTGTAACGTAGTAACATGGACTATTTATGAATGGTTCTGCATGTACAAACAGGTTTTCACTGTACAGGCACTTCTTAAGACTGCTCCCAACCTAGAGGTCTCATGGTGTGTTACATCACAGATCTTACACTACTAGTCTGATAACATAGCCATACCACTCAAAGGTGTACACATATAACAATCCCCCCTTTCCCAAACACAAACAACTCGCCCCATCAAATAGCTAAAGTTTAACTACATAAAATTCAACAACAGTAATATTAACTATATTGCTATGACCAGGTGAGAAAGGGGTCTAGGTTTCCCTCCCAGCCTTCACCTGGTCTTACCCTAATAGGGTTTAATTTTAAATCCACCTTTTTTTAGCTCCCCCTTAGTGAATCCTTGTTCACTAACTTTCAATTATAAGGCAAAGAAACTGGCCAAACAGGTTTTCTTAGGTTTAAAGAAAAAAGGTTGAACTTTATTAAACTTAAACTCTAATTCGGTTAATGCCTACAGATAAGCAATGCGCCCACGTTAGCATGCATACGCGATACATACATGCAGATAGAGACAGAAAAGAGCAGAAGAAATAAAGTGGAAATATTTGAGGCAATATCTGAAGATGGTTTTGGTTACTGTTCTTCAAGCTCGCTGTAAAGTAGGTCTTGTAGGTAGGTCTTGCTTTTCATTGGGGGCAAGTATTCTTCTTAACCCTTGTTCGAAGTAGGAGACTTTTCTCTCTTGAAGTTCATGTGTCCTCAGTGGGCTCCGAGGCTTGTGAGAAACAGATGGGGGCAGACAGAAGAGGTATTCTCACACCAGAAGCAAACAGTCTTTCTGAGTTCAAAAACTATGTGGCTAGTTCCAAAAACCCTGGACCAGCCAGTTAGTCATGTGACCAGCTGGTTTAATCTGTCCTGGCTTTTGTGGACTGTATCACCTTAGCAGTCTCTTGAATGCTCTTCCTTACACCTTCAATGTCTGGTGGGGGTTGAATGTGTCAGGGATTGGTCCTCTGCCTCCACAAGCACTGTCTGTTAGTATGCAAATATTTTTCAGCTAAGTGTCTGGCAGCCCCTTTAACAGGCCTTCTCTTCTTCCCAGCAACAGTTTAAAATCAATGTTCATATGACAAAATTAATATGCCGCATTCTTGACAGGTGGGAACCTGCATGACACCTCCACACCCAGCAGGATGAAATGTGATTTGAGAAAAGCACATTTTATTAAAAAGGGTCGAGAGAGAAAATATAAGATACAGGAAAAAACATGCATCTCTCTCTCTCTCTCAGTCATTCACATTTATTCATAAATCTTAAAGCTTATTACAGCCTATCTTTTCTTGGTAGCAGTGTTGCTTTAAACTGCCCTTTTTGGCATCCCAATAAACCTGTGGTTCTTTTTCTTCAGTTTGTCCATTTCCATGCCTGTCGAGGATCTTTGTTCCTGTTGAGGTCTGCAAAAAGGTGGGGGGAGGAGAGGGGGTGGTGGGGGGGGGGGGGCGGATTGGATTGGAATTGGATTTCAGTGCTTTGCTGAGTCATGCAAAGGCTTCTGACTTCAGGAGATGGGTGGTTCTCTTTTTTTCTGACAGTGGGGGAGGATTTTTTGCTAATCTCTCCTTTGTCCTCTGGGACACTCCTGCCTGTAGGTATTTGTGCAGACTGCACTGCACTCCCCTGTGACACCTTGACTAGGTGAGGCATCACCTCGATGGTTTCTCTGCCCCCTAGAGGTCTCTCTTTGTCTCTGCAGGTTCGTGAAAATGCTGTTAGCCACTCTGGTGGGGTGCTTCTAGTGTCTATATTTACACAGGAGGATGTGGGATCTAACTTTTCAAATTTTTGGGGGTTGGCTGACCAGAGAGTCGGGGTTTCCATTTAGGATTTCTCCCGGACTTCCTTTAACCTGCTCTCTTCGTCCCTTTTTCACCTTCCCTTTCAGTCTCCAATTCAGTACTAATTCAGTCTCCTCTGGGAGAGCTGGTTTGATCATGGCCTCACTCATTACACATTCAGGGAAACTGCTGGGGACTGTCTCCTGCCACCGCCCTGTCTCTCTGACCTCCTGCGGTCTTTCTTTCACTACTGGGGAGGGCTACCACCTTTACCCCTGCCAGATCATTACCTAGGAGCAGGTCAACCCCGTCCACAGGCAAACTAGGGACAATCCCTATGGTCATCGGTCCCAAAACTAGATTGCACTCCAGGTGCACCCGATGAACAGGTACAGGCATACACTGCCCTCCAATACCATTTGCCACCATTCTGGTGTTCACTGCACTCTCTGGGGGAAAGGTCAGGCCTTTTCCCAGTAAAAGGGATCTAGTGCCCTCTGTGTCCCTGAGAATTACTATGGGTTTGCTTGCCCCACTCGAGGGGTATGGGTTACTTATCTTTCAAACAAAAAACCCTGATAGCTTTCAGGAATCCTATTAACTTTTCCTGCATCTGTAGGAGTAAGCCTCCTGGGTCTCATTCTTACTGCAGTTTAGCTTGCTTCTTGAGTGTTCTAAACTGGTGATAGGCTTTTGGTACTAATTCATACGCCCCGAGGATAGCATTTTTTGTCAGTTCATAATTTGATAAACCTTATGGGCTTTTCTGGTTAGCTTGCTTTGTAATAAAAGAAGCCAGGTCACAGCTGGCCATTTTAGCTGCCTTGCCAGTTTCTCAAAGGACACAAAAAACACTTCCACATCTTCCTCATTGAATTTTGGGATTAGTTGAAATAGTTTTAATAATTCAGTACCCATCCCTGAATTACGCTCCTCCATAATGGCCATTCTGGGTTTACTCTGTCACCCCCTAGTTAACTCAAGCCACTTCAGCTCTCTTTCTTTGCATTTTTTCTGGAAGGTTCTCTCTCTCTCTTTCCTGCCTCTGTTTACCTTCACGTTCCTTCTGGAAGGCTCTTTCTTTCTCTCTCTCCTGTCTCTCTCTTTCTCTTTCCCTGTCTTCTAATTCAAGTTTCCTCTGTTCCAACTGTACCTTTGCTAGCAATACCCTGTCGGAGTCTACTTCTAACCCTGTTTCTGCTTCTTCGGATTCAAGGGAAAAATGGTTGGCCACTAGCCTTAGGAGTTCAGACTTCCTAGCCTTGCCACGTACAATGATCCTACACTGCTCAGCCATTTTTCTCAACTCCTCCATAGACAGTGCTTTTAACTTATCCCAAGTTACTTCACCCTGGCTTGCGAAGCTACTAGCTTCAATTGCAGACCTGGTAGTATTCAATCACACAAAGCAGTCAACCTGGGAAAGGACTCTGCAATGGCAGCCAGCCCTTTACCTTTAGCTGGGTCAGAATGAGCTTTGGACGGTGCGATCCTGGAGTAACCTGCAGCCAACTTGGCCAGCATGATCCTGGACCGACCTGCTTCTTCTTTTGACCACCAGTTCTGCAATTTTAAAACCAGATACTCACAGTTTTAAAGACACTTTGCCTTTTTCTGTGTGTGGCTCTTCCTGACTTCAGGCTGGTTCCTCTCCGTGACCTAGAGCTGAGGTAGAACACCATGATCCCAATCTTCTGCTCCATGTTTCGACTTTAAATTTTTTAAATTCTGCAGCATGGTCCGGTCTTCAAACGCGCACTGTTGACACCATGCTGCATGTTGTTTTAAACGCTGTGTTAGATGCTACTATACACAAAGCACTGACCACTAAAGATGGGATCAATAATACAGTAACGTGGACTCTTTATTTAAGGATGGTTCTGCATGTACAGACAGGTCTTCATTGTACAGATACTTCCTAAGACTGCTCCAAACCCAGAGGTCACATCGTGTGTTACATCACAGCTCTTACCCTGTTGGCCTGAAAAAATAGCCACACCTCTTAAAGATGTACACGCACAACTGAGTTAAGGCCACAATCAGATCATCCATGATCTTATTGAATGTTGCAGCCGGCTCAAGAGGCCAAATGGCCTACTCCTGCTCCTATTTCTTACGCTCTTACATTCTTATGTAACTGAGACAGCAGCTGCAATAAGTGAGGTTATGTTCAGATGGTGCAATGACAAGTTTAAAACCCACCTGAACTGCTGCTCAAACTCACTTCCATTTCTTTTGCCAATAAACCTCTCCTGTACAAATAGAATTTGGAGCCAAGATAAACATAATCTAAAAATACCCTATTAATGGCTCCCAAGGACATTAATTGGCCCCATAACTACTCACATGTATCTAGTTAGGAAATCCCCAACTTTGCCAAGTAGGTTTCTCGTTTGCATCCAAAAACATCTACACCAATCCCAACATGGGTGCATCACAGCACTCACCCAATCATTTTTACACCCCAGCCAAAACAGGTCCTTAAACCTTATTAACATTTTTTGTGGAGTTGCTGGGGCCTGTCATAAATCCACAGGCAGCTTTCTTATTTAATTAAAAGTTTATCAAGCTGGCAGCAGCCCAAAGCTAGGTCGTCAGAAGGAGAATGGAGTGGGCAATGGTGGGAGGGTGGTGGATGTGATGCAATCATGATAGCTGTAGAGTCAGGGGAACACTCCCATTGCTCCTGGCTCCACAGGAACTTTTGTAAAGAGTGATTTCCAAATACTTGAGTGGGAAACGTCCAATGCCTGCCTCATCATTAATGCCCATTTTCTGTGAGGGGATGTAAAACAGGCATTAGACCCCTCATTTACCTATCTAACTGTTTTAGGTGGCCACCAAGGATGTCTGAAAAATGACCTGACCCATTTTGGGGTTAGGTGTTTACCAGATGTCCTGGGGTGCTGGTTGTTGGTAAAACTAGGTCCAATATCTACCCCTCAAGTTGGTATAATTATGTTTAGTTGAAAAAAAAGGTTCATCTTACAGGTTTCGTCAAGTACAAGCTATTGCCTTATAAAAGATTATTGTGCAAAGTAGAAGCTCATGGTGTAGGAGGTAACATATTAGTATGGTTAGAAGATTAGCTGGCTGGCAGAAAACAGAGAGTATGCATAAATGGGTCCTTTTCTGATTGGCAGGAAGTTACGAGTGGAGTCCCGAAGGAGTCTGTGCTGGGGCCTCATCTTTTAACAATTTATATCAATAACGTAGATGAGGGGAGTGATGGCAAATTTTAGATTATGTTTATCTTGGCTCCAAATTCTATTTGTGCAGATGACACAAAGATAGGTAGGAAAGTATGTTGTGAAGAGGACATAAGGAGGTTGCAGACTGATATAGATAGGTTGAGTGAGTCGGCAAAAATCTAGCAATGGAGTGTAATGTGGGAAAATGGGAAGTTGTTCACTTTGGCAGGAAGAATAAAAAAGCAGAGCATTACTTAAACGGAGAATGACTGCAGAATTCCTAGGTGCAGAGGGATCTAGGTGTCCTAGTGCATAAGTCACAAAAAGTTAGTATACAGGTACAGCAAGTAATAAAGAAGGCTAATGGAATGCTATCCTTTATTATGAGAGGAATTGAAAATAAAAGTAAGGATGTTATGCTACTGTTATACACGGCATTGGTGAGACCACATCTCAAATATTGTGTTCAGTTTTGGTCTCCTTATTGAAGGAAGGATATCAATGCATTGGAGGCAGTTTAGAGGAAGTTTACTAGATTGATACCTGGAATGAGCAGGTTGCCTTATGAGGAAAGGTTGGACAGACTGGGCTTGTTTTCACTGGAGTTTAGAAGAGTGAGGAGAGACTTGATTGAAGTTTATAAGATCTTGAACGGTCTTGACAAGGTGGATGTGGAGAGGATGTTTCCTCTTGTGGGTCAGCCCAGAACTAGGGGGCACTGTTTTAAAATTAGGGGTTGCCCTTTTAGGACAGAGATGAGGAGAAATTTTTTTTCTCTCAGAGGGTTGTGCGACTTTGGAACATTATTATGGCGAAGGTAGATAGATTCCTGCTAGGCAAGGGAATCAAGGGTTATCGGGGATAAATGGGATTGTGGAATTCAAAACACAAACAGATCATCCATGATCTTATTGAATGGCAGAACAGGCTCGAGGGGCTGAATAGCCTATTTCTGCTCCTAATTTGTATGTTGTATGTTCGTAAAAGGGAAGTCAAAATAAAAGATTATTACCAAATTTGTAATTTTAACTCTATTTCCATCAGATCTGGGTTTATGAAATCCAGCAACCTTTCCCCAACCCTTGTGGTTGCTAAATTATTTTTGTTATATGTCAAGCAATTCTACAGGTAAACGCTTTACACAACTGTTGTTGTTGTGCTCAGTGTTGATGTGGGTGTGCATTGTTTGAACATTGAAAAATTCAGTTTCATTTTTGGCAAATGCCAACTCCCTTCTGAAAAATGCTGTCTAGGTGTGTACATTAAAGAGAGGTGTTGTGCCTAATACGCACTTAGAACATAGAACAGTACAGCACAGTACAGGCCCTTCGGCCCACGATGTTGTGCCAAACATTTAACCTACTCTAAAATCAAACTAACTACCTACCCTTCATTCTACTATCATCCATGTACCTATCCAAGAGTTGCTTAAATGCCCCTAATGTATCTGCTTCTACTACCACCGCTGGCAGCGCATTCCACGCACCCAACACTCTCTGTGTAAAGAACCTACCTCTGACATCTCCCCAAAACCTTCCTCCAATCACCTTAAAATTATGTCCCCTGGTGATAGCCCTTTCCACCCTGGGAAAAAGTCTTTGACTATCCACTCTATCTATGCCTCTCATCATCTTGTACCCCTCTATCAAGTCACCTCTCATCCTTCTTCGCTCCAATGAGAAAAGCCCCAGCTCCCTCAATCTTTCTTCGTAGGACATGCCCTCCAGTCCAGGCAGCATCCTGGTAAATCTCCTCTGCACCCTCTCTAAAGCTTCCACATCCTTCCTATAATGAGGCGACCAGAACTGAACACAATATTCCAAGTGTGGTCGAATCAGGGCCTTATAGAGCTGCAGCATAACCTCGCGGCTCTTAAACTCAATCCCCCTGTTAATGAAAGCCAACACACCATACACCTTCTTAACAACCCTATCAACTTGGGTGGCAACTTTGAGCGATCTATGGACATGGACCCCAAGATCCCTCTGTTCCTCCACACTACCAAGAATCCTGTCTTTAAGCCTGCATTCCGCATTCAAATTCGACCTTCCAAAATGAATCACTTCACACTTTTCCAGGTTGAACTCCATTTGCCAATTCTCAGCCCAGCTCTGCATCCTGTCAATGTCCCGTTGCAACCTACAACAACCTTCCACACTATCCACAACTCCAGCAACCTTCGTGTCATCGGCAAACTTGCTAACCCAGCCTTCCACTTCCTCATCCAAGTCATTTATAAAAATCACAAAGAGCAGAGGTCCCAGAACAGATCCTTGTGGAACACCACTGGTCACTGAGCTCCATGCTGAATACTTTTCATCTACTACCCCCCTCTGACTTCTATGGGCCAGCCAATTTTGTATCCAGACAGCCAGCTTTCCCTGAATCCCACGCCTCCTTACTTTCTGAATGAGCCTACCATGGGGAACCTTATCAAACGCCTTGCTAAAATCCAAATACACCACATCCACTGCTCTTCCTTCATCAATGTGTTTTGTCACATCTTCAAAGAATTCAATAAGGCTTGTGAGGCATGACCTGCCCCTCACAAAGCCATGCTGACTGTCTCTAATCAAACCATGCTTTTCCAAATAATCATAAATCCTGTCTCTCAGAATCCTCTCCAATAATTTGCCCACTACCGACGTAAGACTGACTGGTCTATAATTCCCAGGGTTATCCCTATTCCTTTTCTTGAACAAGGGAACAACATTTGCCATCCTCCAATCATCCGGTACGACTCCAGTGGACAGTGAAGACGCAAAGATCATCGCCAAAGGCGCAGCAATCTCTTCCCTCGCTTCCCATAATATCCTTGGGTATATCCCGTCTAGCCCCGGGGACTTATCTGTCCTCATATCATTCAAAATTTCCAGCACATTCCCCCTCTTAACCTCAACCTGTTCGAGCATATCAGCCTGTTCCACGCTGTCCTCACAAACGACCAGGTCCCTCTCACTCGTGAATACTGAAGCAAAGTATTCATTTAGGACCTCCCCTACCTCCTCCGACTCCAGGCACAAGTTCCCTCCACTATCCCTGATCGGCCCTACCCTCACTCTGGCCATCCTCTTGTTCCTCACATAAGTGTAGAATGCCTTGGGATTTTCCTTAATCCTACCCGCCAAGACTTTTTCATGTCCCCTTCTAGCTCTCCTAAGTCCATTCTTCAGTTCCTTCCTGGCTACCTTGTAACCGTCTAGAGCCCTGTCTGATCCTTGCTTCCTCAACCTTAAGTAAGCTTCCTTCTTCCTCTTGACTAGCTGTTCCACATCTCTTGTCATCCAAGGTTCCTTCACCCTACCATCCCTTCCCTGCCTCATCAGGTCAAACTTATCCAGCAGTCGCAGCAAGTGCTCCCTAAACAACCTCCACATTTCTGTCGTGCATTTCCCTGAGAACATCTGTTCCCAATTTATGCTCCCCAGTTCCTGCCTAATAGCATTGTAATTCCCCCTCCCCCAATTAAATATTTTCCCATCCCGTCTGCTCTTGTCCCTCTCCATGACTATAGTAAAGGTCAGGGATTTGTGATCACTATCACCAAAATGCTCTCCCACCGAGAGATCTGCCACCTGGCTTGGTTCGTTGCCAAGCACCAAGTCCAACATAGTCTCCCCTCTAGTCGGCCTATCTACATATTGAGTCAGGAAACCTTCCTGGACACACCTGACAAAAACTGCTCCATCCAAACTATTTGCACTAAGGAGGTTCCAATCAATATTAGGGAAGTTGAAGTCACCCATGACAACAACCCTGTTACCTCTGCACCTTTCCAAAATCTGCCTCCCAATCTGTTCCTCCATGACTCTGTTGCTATTGGGGGGTCTATAGAAAACTCCCAACAAAGTGACTGCTCCTTTCCTGTTTCTGACTTCCACCCATAATGACTCAGTAGACAAACCCTCCTCGACGACCTCCCTTTCTGCAGCTGTGATACTATCCCTGATTAACTATGCCACTCCCCCTCCTCTTTTACCTCCCTCCCTATTCCTTTTGAAACATCTAAACCCCGGAACATCCAACATCCATTCCTGCCCATGTGATATCCAAGTCTCCGTATGGCCACAACATCGTAGCTCCAAGTACTGATCCATGCTCTAAGTTCATCACCCTTATTCCTGACACTTCTTGCGTTAAAATAGACACACTTCAACCCATCATACTGGCTGCAACTTTGCCCTGTCAACTGTCTAACCTTCCTCACAGACTCTCTGCACTCTGTATCTGCCTGTTCAACAGCTACCCCATCCACTGATCCGTGGCTCTGGTTCCCATCCCCCTGCCAAACTAGTTTAAACCCTCCCGAAGAGCTCTAGCAAACCTCCCGCCCAGGATATTGGTGCCCCTCCAGTTCAGATGCAACCCGTCCTTCTTGTACAGGTCCCACCTTCCCCAGAAGGTATCCCAATGATCCACATATCTGAATCCCTCCCTCCTACACCAGTTCTGTAGCCACGTGTTCAGCTGCACTCGCTCCCTGTTTCTAGCCTCACTAGCACGTGGCACCAGTAACAATCCTGAGATTACTACTCTGCACGTCCTGCCTTTCAGCTTCCAACCTAACTCCCTATATTCGCTTTTCAGGTCCTCATCCCTTTTCCTAGCTATGTCATTGGTACCGATATGTACCACGACCTCTGGCTGCTCCCCCTCCCCCTTAAGAATCCTATAGACCCGATCCGAGACATCCCTGACCCTGGCACCCGGGAGGCAACATACCATCCGGTACCACTTACTCTTAATGAACTCGTGAACACCGATTGGCGAAGGTTATATCAATAGTTTATTCACACACTAAATTATCAAGTACAAGCTCTCACTAACTTGTACAGTATACTACCCGTCAAGGCATGAGGTGATCAGTCTCGGACTTGCAGCTGCTCTCCTACGTTCTCTGAGTCCCTGACTCAGGGGTACCTTCTTGAGTGTTGTTCCCAGTTTCTCATGCCTCCCTAGATTCGGACAAGGGTTAAATCTTGTTTCCAAGACCCTCCCCTCTTACTTACTCATCGGGGTCTGGTACAATGATAATTCCTTATTTGGTTCAGTGACAGCCTGGTCAGCACTTCCCCTTTCTCAATACTAATGTCTAAATGTAAGTCTAATTATGCCTCGTATCCAAGGTGACTTCTTTGTCTGATACGGGCAAGGACACTGTCTGGTGCCATCATGTTTTCCTGTTATTGTCTACAACTTCTTGGACATCTGTGTCTTGTTCCCCTTTTCTACCCAACCTTCCTGTGTTTCAACACACTATGTAATTATTTATAACTAGCCCCATTCTTATGTGTTTTTACTGGGTCTACAGTTTTTGCTGCGTTTGGTAGTGGCATCACGCTGGACGTGGCAGAAATGGCTTCCAGTTGCTTGCCATTTTAACACACACTCCTGCTCTCATGCCCATATATCTATCCTGGGATTGCTGCAGTGTTCCAGTGAACATCAACACAAGCTCGAGGAACAGCATCTCATTTACCGATCTGGCATGCTACAGCCTGCGGACTAAACATTGAGTTCAATAATTTCAGAGCATGATGGGCCCCCCTTTTTATTTTTATTTTTAGTTATTTTTTCTTTTTATTTGTTTATTTTATTTTTGTTTTTTTATCATTCATTTTTTTACCATGTGCCTACTTTCATGTTTATGCTTTGAGCCAGGGCTGTTCATTTTTCTGTCAATCAATACCCTCTCTGTACCAACGCTTTGTCTTTCAGCACACCATTAACATACCATTTGCCTTTGCTCCATGACCTTCTGGTCAGTTATTCTCTATGACCCTCTATCTTATCAACACCTTCCCTTATGTTATCTCTTGCCCCACCCCCACTTTATTTGCTTAAAAGCTATTACATTTCTAACATTAGCCAGTTCTGATGAAGAGTCACCGATCTGAAATGTTAACTCTGCTTCTCTCTCCACAGATGCTGCCAGATCTGTTGAGTATTTCCAGCACTTCTTGTTTTTATTTCAGATTTCCAGCACCTGCAGTACTTTGCTTTTTTTTTGATGGGGAAGGTGTGTTGGGGAAAACTGTGAAGTGGACCAGGGTATCACAGAGGGTCAGTGCCTTCAGGATGCTGAAATGTATGGGGGTGATGGTGGTGGCATCATGCTGGAGATGGTGGGAATGGCTGAAGACGATCCCTTGAATACTGAGGCTGGTGGGGTTAAAGGTGAGGACAAGGGAACTCTATCTTGGTTCTGGGGGTGAGGGGAAGTGGTGAGAGCAGAAATACGTGAAATAGAATGGACACGGTTGAGGGCCCTGTTTATCAGAGTGGGGTGGGAATCCTAAGTGGAGTAAAAAGAAAGACATATTGGAAGCGCTGATATGGAAGGTTGCATTGTCCAAACGGATACAACCAAGATGGAGAAACTGGGAGAATGGAATCGAGTCCTTACAGGAAGCAAGGTGTGAAGAAGTGTAGTCAGGTAGCTGTGGGAGTCAATGAGCTTATTGTGCTGCCACCATCAAACACACCTTCCCCTCCTCTAGATGTATATAGGTAACTTTCTTTGTGGTCAGTGGTGAGAGCTGTTGCTTTGCTGCTCAGTGCAAACTCCGGGTTGAAATCTTTGTCATGTACAATCTGAGTCAATAACAGCTACTTAAGCTTGAATTATTTCACTCTCCAGCCTTAAACTGTTGAAACATGCAATATTCCATTGGAGTTAATGTACAGAAAACTTGAACTGTTTTTTAACTGTGTCAGGGTTGTTATGACATTTGAAGGAGCACCCACTAATTCAAAATTGGACAAAAATATCTAATTTTTGTCACAAGTTTTCCTTAGGTCAGATCACGACCTAGCATTTGAATTGTGCTGCCACTTTGGAGTGGATACATAGTTGAAACTGTTTTGCACTGATGCAAAAAGCTGCTTTCAAACAGTTTGACAGAAAAATGGAAACATTTCAAAGAGGTGGAACCTTCTTCGCTGACTTGTAAAAACCACAGCCAGGAAATACTGTAGGTGATATTACTGGAAGAAAGCTTAATATTTTCACAAGACATTCCTCTGTCTGTTATTTTCATATAAACAGATTTTTAGATAAACCAAATAATATTATATACAGAGGTGTGCCATATGAACGTGCAACATTTTCATCTGCAAATATTATCAGGAGAAACAATAGGCTCATATATGTAAAACAAAACTGAAACTACTATAATCCATATTACAAAAAGGACAAAGAAGCACAGGAAAATGTGCAAAAATGAGTTACAATGACGATATCGGAACAGACAGGGTACAACTATCAGGAAAAATTGAACAGGTTTAGGCTCTTCTCTCTAGAAAAGAGAAGGCTGAGAGGTGACCTGACAGAAGTCTTTAAAATTATAAAGGGGTTCAATGGAGGGGGGGGGGGGGGCATTGAAAATTAGGGTCCATCAATTTAAGATAGTCACTAATAAATCCGATAAGGAATTCAGGAGAAATGTTGTACTCAGAGGGTCGTGAGAATGTCATTATTACCTGGAGTGGTTTAGGCGATTAGCGTAAATGCATTTAAGGGAAAGCTAGACATGTACATAAGGGAGATAGGAAAAGGATATTTTGATAAGGTGGGATGAAATAAGGTGGGAAGGAGTTTGTGTGGAGCATAAGGACCAGCATAGACCTGTTGGGCTGAATGGCCTGTTTCTGTTCTGCATGTAATTGTATGTAATAGTCCTTAGATAGATCCAAACAGTTGACTTCAACCAGTCGTTACAGTTTCAACAAAATATTTTAATGGATAACTCTGTATTTAATCTGAATTAATACTCGACACAGATACATTATTATTCGCCCATTCAATGATTTGAGCAGCACTTCCGTGTCGTACACTCTCGCAATGTCATCACGCAGTCAAGTAAACTAATGTGAAAGGCGCTTTGTAGGGAGTATGCGGAAACCAGAAGCTGTTTCCAGGACTTCCGCGGATCTGCAGCAGATTGCGCAGCAGAAATACCAGTGAAATAAATCTCTTTTTTTCCTCCATCCTTTAAGGTGATTTGTCAGAGGATAGGAGAAAGACACGAGTCAGGAGGACATGAGCTGGAAATCCAACAACTCACTGGTAACCTGAGAGGATACAGATCTGCCGTAGGTAAATAACAGTGAAATAGACAGGTCGCTACAATTGCCACCAGTTCCGATCCAGCGCTGTATCTGTATTATTTTGACTTTCATTTGTGTGTTAATTATTCATCCATTGTTTTAAAAATGGTGTTTCTTTAAAAAAAAAACACCAATTCCGATCCAGCGCTGTATTTGTATTTTATTTATTTAGAGAGACGGCACTGAAACAGGCCCTTCGGCCCACCGGTCTGTGCCGACCAGCAACCACCCATTTATACTAACCCTACAGTAATCCCATATTCCCTACCACCTACCTACACTAAGGGCAATTTATAATGGCCAATTTACCTATTAACTGCAAGTCTTTGGCTGTGGGAGGAAACCAGAGCACCCGGCGAAAACCCACACGGTCACAGGGAGAACTTGCAAACTCCACACAGGCAGTACCCAGAATCGAACCCGGGTCTCTGGAGCTGTGAGGCTGCGGTGCTAACCACTGCGCCACTGACTTTCATTTGTGTGTTAATTATTCATCCATTGTTTTAAAAATGGTGTTTCTTTAAAATAAACACCAAAAATGGATGGGAATTCATATTTGGCAGGACAGAGGATGTAATGTGTGGGATGAGGAAAGGATATCCCAGCTGTCAGTATGGACATTTTGCCAGACTGTGGTCTCCATTCAGTTTCCTGACAGACAGACAGCCACAGGCAAACACATGTAGTGGAATACACAGCACTGGGCATTTCAACAAAAACTCCGGGGCTGGGAGAGGATAACATTTTTGTTTTGCTTAAAACCTTGGTGTTAAATTCCTGTAAGCAATATTTAACAAATTGGTTGATATGTTTATCTTAAGTTACTATAGCAGCCCACTAAACTCAGTTTAAACTCATCATTACAGGAGGTTAGATGTTACTTAACTGATACTGACTTCATAGGACAACAGAGAATTTTCAATAGTCATAGTGTATCATACACAATTTAAAGAAATGGCTGACAACACTGAACATTGATATGTAGCTATTTGCTGTGGCTGAACCCCAGGTTGTGACAAAATACAGTATTTTATCTTGGGTATATTTATATTCTATTTTTTCATTGCAGTTACCTCTGGGGTTAAACAAGCTGGTTAATACACAACAACCCCAGAGTCAAAGAGTGAATTCTAACTTTCTCTGTTGAGCGGTATACTTGGTGTTGCAGACCAACCTCCTGGCTGGATATTCCTTGGTTCGTACAGCACAGATGGATGCTATTCAAATGAACATAAGAAATAGGAGAAGGAGAAGGCTATATGACCCTTGGCGTCTGTTCCGCCATTCAATAGGATTATGGCTGATCCTTGACCTCAACTCAATTTTTCCATCCAATCCCTATATCCCTTGGTTCCCTTAGAGAGTTCCAAAATCTGTCAATCTCAGCCTTCAATATACTCAGCGACTGGGATCGATAATCCAAGATACACAACCCTTTGAATGAATACATTTCTCCTCATCTCAGTTAAAAATGGCCAACCCCTTATCCTGAAACTATATCCCTTTGTTCTAGACTCGTCAAGGGAAACAACCTCCGAGCATCTCTTCTGTTAGTCCCTCTCAGAATCTGAACATTTCAATGAGATCACCTCTTATTCTTCTAAACTCCAGAGAGTATAAGCCCATTCGACTCAATCTCTCCTCATAGGACAACCCTCTCCCCTCTCACCCCAGGGACCAGTCTAGTGAATCTTCACTGTACCCCCTCTAAGGAAAATATATCCTTCCTTCAGTATGGAGACCAAAACTGTTCACAACATTCAAAATGTAATCTCACCAAAGCCCTGTACAATTGTAGCAAAACTTCCTTACTCTTGTACTCCTTTCAATTTTCTTTCAAAAAAGTCCATGATCTCCAGCATGGCGGTTGGCACTCCCACGCTTTCAATTCCCTGCCCGGGAAAAGGCGATGTGACACTGGTGGGGAGGGGAGAGGAGTGAAGATTTTCAGTGCGGGGGAGGGACACGAGGTCAAATACACGTCATGGGTGTAGGGGATGATGGGAAGTGGTGAACTTCAAACCTTGTGTAGTCTGGGGGTTGAGGGGAGGGCAGATTTGAAAGCTGTGTGTTTTGGGGGGGCAAGAGCAAATAGTTAAGGTAATTGTTATTGGGGGGTGGGAAAGGGGTATTAGAGATGTATTTAATAAATTTTTGGGGGAGTTTTTCTTTAAAAATTCAAATGTGCCAGCAGATTTGCTCCTCTATCGCTCTCCCACCATTTTGAGGCCTATAGAATACCCCCAGTAGTGTGACCATAAACCTTTTGCTTCTCAATTCTAACCAAATGGATTCTGTCCTTGCCCCCTCAAGGACATCCTCTCTTTTCAATACTACAATATCTTTCCTAGTCAGTCTTGCCACCCCACCTCCATTTTTACCTTCCCTATCCTTTCTGAACACTTTGTATCCTTGTATATTAAATGCCCAATCTTCAACATTTTTAAGCCACGTTTCCATTCTTACCACGGCATCATATTCCCATACAGCTATTTGTGCTTGTTGCTCACCAACCTTATTCACCACACTTTGTGTATTTACATGCATGGATTCTAAACCTTTTTATTCCTTGTAGTCCTTCTTAGCCTGCTCCTATCTGGCATGGTACTACTTCTTTTTCTAGTACTATCCAACACTCTTACTTTATGCACCTTAAACCTCTTTACTACTTTTATATGTTAATGCCTACACCCTTGCCAATTTAGTTTAAACCCTCTCCAATCACACTAGTGAACCTCTCCATGAGGACATTGGTCCCAGTCTGTTGAGGTGCAGCGCATTCCTTTGAAATAGGTGCCTCCTGGTCCCAATATCCCAAGAATCAGAATCCCTCCCTCCTGCACCATGCCTGAAGCCATACATTGATCCTCCCTAACTTCCTATTTCAATTCTCACGAGCGCATGGCATTAGGAGATGATTATCTTTGAGGTCCTACTCTTTGACTTCCTCCCTAGTTCCTAAAATTCTGACTGTAGGACCTCAATACCTGTCCTCTCTGTGACATTGGTACCACAACCTCTGGCTCACTCCCATCCCCCTGCAGAATATTCTGCATCCTCTCCATGATGTTCTTTACCCTGGCACCAGGGAGGCAGGACTCACAATGACGGTTACAGAAACGCCTGTCTGTCCTCCTGATTATGGAATCTTCTGTAACAACTGCATTTCTACTCTTTGCTGTGCTCTCCTGTGCAGTCCCTTGCCCATTGGTGCCATGGTCTGGTCTGCTTTCCTTGCCAAGTACCAGTTTGAGAGTGGAACATACCCCAAAGATTTCTGCTCTTCCTAGCTCTTCCTACTTTTCCGGATGGCCACCCACCCAGGGCTAGATTTTGTAGTCCAGAGCCGGGAGCAGCAGCGGACGCAGAACATGGCAGCCAGCCCCTACGGGACCTGCGCCACCGCAATTATATGGCAGGGGGCCATATAGCATATTCCTGGCTGCTGTGCCGCCCCAATCATGTGGCAGGGGCAGCATTGGCGACGCTGTTCACTGCGTCACCTGATGCAGAAGCAGGTGCTGCCGCCATTTTTAAAAGGCTATCACTGAGCTTTCAGGTCATGCATTCCCGATCAGAACAACTCGATGTGTAAAATAATTTTCCTCATCTTCCCCGTTTCTTTTGTCAATTATCTTAAATCTGTGTCCTCTGGTTACCAACCCACCTGCAAGTGGAAACAGTTTTTTCTTATTTACTCTATATTCTATGTTATATATTTTACTATAAATCAGTTGTTTGCCTTTGCTGCTGTTTAACGATTTATTCTTAAAAAATATATACTATAGATTATAGCCTCGACCACGGTTTATCTGACAAGTCAGGAGTTCACAAAGAGGCTCACGACATATCCAAATAACCCCTGTGCATGCTACATTATCAGATATTTGTACATTTTAAGTCATAGTGTGACTTGTAACAAGTGAGGTCTTGCCTATGAGTGCTGAAGATGAAAATAATGTCTTACAGCCCAGTGATGTAATATAGACTCAACCTGAGTTATGTAATATCTCGCTTGGATGGCTGTAAACCTGTCTGGTGGAAGACAAATGATACTCTTGAAATAAACTCATATGAAGACAAATGTTGTGCTGGGCACAACTGGGATTTTTTTCCATTGATCACAAATCTCAAATGTTCCATCAGCAGCTGGAACTGATGGGACAGAATCTTCCCGTTTCCGCGGGGGAATGCTGAAGGCTACAGCTGCAGCTGCTGGCTGTCCTGAGGAAGGGTTCCCTCTCCTTGCAGCTGTGCCCAGAGTCTTTTTTAAAACAAATCCAAGCCTCCTCAGAGGCTGCCTGAAGATGGAGGCACCTGGACATTCCCTATCCTGCAGTGGCAGCGCCCACCTCTTCTTGGGCTTGCAGCCTTGGGAACCCACCTGTTATCCTTAATTGGCTGGCAGGTCCTATGGCGGCCATTCAGGAGGGCGCCTCCCAGAAGATCGGTATGTTGTTGGCAAGTGCGGGGGCGGGACCCAGAAATGGTCCCACCCCTCCATTAGTCTTAAAGGGCACACGATTTCACCTTCAAAGAGTTTTTATATTTGTAAGGCTGCTGCAAAAACCTGCTATCAAGGTATGAGTAGATCTGCAGTTCTTTTTGCCTCAGAAAGGTTGCCACAATCAGCAAGCACTTTATAAAGAATGAAGTCACTCGATTAATGTATTCTGACAATGCATCATGCCAGTGTTGAAGCAGGGACACTTCCCTTGGGTCTTTCCTATCCCAGTGTAAAGATATACATTATTTCAGTGACTGTATTTTGGCTGCAATGCCTACATTAAGATTGAAGGGTTCAGGACCCTGAGGTCAAGAGTCGTGAGTGAGCTTCCCATTTTTCTGGGGAACTACGTATAATGGGAGAAAGAGTCTAAGATTTTTTGGCCTGGTAGAATCCTTTCTGTAACCTCAGCAGTAGGCAGGGGTGATTTGCTTTAGTTGTAGCATTACCATCTCTGAGTTAAGAGGTGCAGGTTTAGAATCCCATTCTAGACAGTCAGGGTGAGTGAAGACCAGAACTCTGGCTCTGCATTTTGAGTTATTATCCAGCAGGATACTTGCACATCGTGGCCTCATCATATGGGTTGTGATTGACCCCAGTAGCAAATAAGCCCCAGAGGCCTTATTAGAGTCTTGTCACTTTCTAAATCACTATATTTTGTTTGTCTTTATTTTATCGAGACAGTACTGCAGTCATTGCTGTTATTTTATTTTTTATTCTTCCATCAGCTTCAACTATAACATCCTACATTTTCTTCTCTACATCCTCACTACTGCAATCAAATATCATTGCACCATTTTCTGTCCATCTCTTCTGTTTGCAGGACCTGAAAACTAAAATTACTAACCTTCAACTTCCCCTTCCTTCTACAATCCATGATAATTTGAAATTCAAGTTTTCCATTAACTAACTAGAACTTAATTGCCAATAATTTCACTGAGGCTTCTCTCAATCTCCTGCTGCAACTTCAGCAGAAGTTAATCAGTAATCGAGGAGAAATGGCATAAATTAAAAATGTTTCCTTTGCTAAATTTACAGTGGGAGATTGGGGAAGTCCCATGAAAATTCTACTCCCCCTGTTTTATCTTGCCATCTTTTTTCAACTTTGATAGTGTCCTAAACTCTCGGTCTTAGAACTACAGAATATTTTCTCAATTAATAATAATATAAAAGAAAACATGATCGTTGCACAAAATTTACATCTTAGTAAATAATGCTACAACTTGTATTTCTATTAAAGGTGAAAAACCGAAGATGAGCAAACAGTGCAATTTACCTGGTACCTTAACTGAATGGACCAAAGAGCACGTGAAAGACTGGGTAGTTGATCAACTGAAACTTGATCAGAAATGTGGTGACATACTGTACAATGAAGATGTCTGTGGAGTGGTATTGGTGGACCTTACTAAAGCAGACATAAATGAAATGGGCATAAAGGCTGGACCGGCTGCTGTGATAATACGTAAACGTGATGAATTCATCAAGGGCTCAAAGTTAGACACAAAACTCGCAACTGTTGCCGATGAGCAGCAAACAAGTTCAGAAAGATTCTCTTCTGCAGGAGCAAATCGTTCAGATTGTAAGGTGGTTGTCAGTAGTGAAACAGAGAGTCTGAGCAGTGAAAGAGATTCCATTGAATCCTTAGAACAAAAACCCAACACAAAGAATAGAAAAGGCAAAACTGAACCTGATGGCATTACCATTAGATGTCGAGTAGACACAGAAACACAATCTAACTTGGCTATTTCTACAAAATCAGAGGGAAACAAAACAAAAGAAAAGCAATGTTCACAGCAGACTTCTGCTACTGATGCAAAGGTACAACCTGCCATAGAATCAGGAACAAGAAACCAGAAACAGCAGAAGGAACAAAATGCATCAAAGCCAAGATGTGAAACATATCCATTTGACCAACGTCACACAGGCACCAGCTACATACAGAATTATATTCTTTCTCCTGAAACTGGACCCTCCAATCTAATTGACCCAGTACATGAGTTTAAGCTTTTTAATTTGACAGAGAATGCAACTGAGGAGGATATGAAGAAGAAGTTTAGCAATGAAGTTTTTAGATTCTCAGCTGCATGCATGAATAGCAGAACAAATGGTACCATCCATTTTGGGGTCGGCGACACAGGAAGTGGATATGCGCATGGTGAGATTATAGGTGTGTCTGTGGATAGCACAGATAAATATGTCGACTATCTTCACAACAATTTTGTTCATTACTTTGAACAAAAAGACATTACAGATGCAAAATTTTCCATTAGACCACCTCGATTTGTGGAGGTTTTGAACCCAAATCAAACATTGTCAGCAAAGTTTGTCATTGAAGTTGATATTGTACCAAGCTACATGACTTGTGGTTCCAACTTGTATCATATTTACATGATGAATAAGACTGACAAAAGATGGATGAAGAGTAAAGAGAAACACCTGTTCATACGTGATGGAAGCAGCTCCAGAGATATTCTGGGAAATAAAAATTTCACAGAAAAAGAGGCTGAATACAGAAGGTTCCTCACTGAGACAGTACAAACCTTGGTGGAGAAACGGAAAACTGCTGAAGAAAAGCCACAAAAGCAGACAAAAAAACAAGAGGGATACAAGCTGGCTAGGATGATTACAGGTGGCTCAGAAATGTTGGACACATCCTATTACCAGTGGTATATATTAGTGACAAACAAATCCCAGCAGACTCAAACTCAAAATTTAGAATTTCTAAAGGAAATGAATTGGTTTTGTGTGCTAGAATTTGATCCTGAGTCTGTTACCAGTGGTGCATGTAAGTCATATCGTGAGGAGAGAATAGCAAATCTTCACTTCCCTAGTCACTTCCAAGATATTGATACAGCAATTAGTGAAAAGATTGAACAACTGAATTTGTACAAGCAAACAAGTTGGATATTTTGCAATGGAAGGTCAGACCTTGAAAATCAGAGCTATATGCCACTACTGCCTAAAGTGTGGTATAAAGAACGAGCTGCAGATGTCAGGAAACTGGTTTCCTTTTTGTGCCGACCAGATATAATGCCAAAAGGGAAATTTCTGGTAGTTTTTTTGCTCCTGTCTAAAGTAGATGATCCTAGAGACCCCATTTTTGAAACTTTCTGTGCATTTTACCAAGAACTGAAAGGAACAGAAGACATAATGTGCATCTGTGAAAGTGAACAAACATTCTTGCGATGGAAGGACGTCATGCTGTGTACGTGTGAGTCACAGGAACTTACAGATAGATGTATTTCTGCCCTAAGCCTTGAGGAAGTCAATGCTACTGTTCTGAAATTAAAATCAGTTACTCGATGTACAAGACGATTCTTACCCTCAGCAAATTTAGCATCTGTTATTCTTCAGAAAAAAGAGGAGGAGCTTCTGACTGCACTTGAAGTCCTGTGTGAAAATGAATGTGAGGGCACCGAAATAGAAAATGATCAAAATCGTTATAAGGAATTTCAAAAAGGCAAAGAGGAGCAGTTTTACAGAGGTGGCAAAGCATCATGGTGGAACTTTTACTTTTCCACAAAAGTCCCTTTTATCAAACGAGACAGTTACAGCAAACTTGATGAACTGATTAATGCAAAATCACCTTCTGCAACATGTGTGAAGATTATCAATTTATTTCATCATCCAGGCTGTGGTGGGACAACTTTAGCCATGCATTTTTTATGGGAGTCAAGGAAAAAATTCAGATGTGCTGTATTGAAGAACAGTAAAGAAGACTTTGTAGAAATTGGAAGGCAAGTCATTCATCTGGTCACTTATAGAGAAACATCTAACTCAGATTACTTACCTGTATTACTTCTGGTAGATGACTTTGAAGAATTAGAAAATGTTCATGTGTTACAGAACGCAATTCAATCTACTGTTGCAGAGAAAGGCCTGCGATTCGAGTGGCCCTTGGTAATCATACTAAACTGTATGAGATCCCAGGATCCAGTCAGAAGCTCAAAAATGAGTGTTTTGGACAGCGTTGCTCTAAAACATAAACTGTCTGTAAATGAGCAACAGTCGTTTGAGTTAAAGCTTGAGGAAATTGAGCAACAACACGCAAAACCTGAAAACTTCTACTCTTTCATGATCATGAAGAGTAACTTTGATAAAAAGTACATTGTAAAGGTGGTCCATAATAGCTTGAAGGACCTGAATATTGTAAGCAAACAAGGACAGCTGATTTCAATTTTGGCTTTGCTGAACTGGTATGTTAAAGATTCTTCAATTTCAGTTTCAAAATGTGAAGAATTCTTGGAATATGGACAAGTGAAAACATCATTCTGGGGTCCAGAAAAGTTTGAGGATGTGATGGGCACTTACTGCAACCTTCTTATTCATATAGAAGTGGAAGAATATGGAAGGTATGAGGGAATTCGAATCATCCACCCATTGATTGCAAGTGGTTGCTTGGAAGAATTGAAGCATTCCTACAATCTTCCCAAGAGTAAAATTGCCACAATGTTGCTCGGTCAAAACATGTTTTTCCAGCGTAGCATTGGAAAAGAAAAACTCCTCCAAGATACATGGAGTTTGTTGATTACCAGGCAGCGAAAAGAACATGGGGATGAAGCAGACACTTTGTTCTCCCCTTTAATTGAAGCAATACAGGTAGAGGAAGGAAATGATCAAGTCACAAATGTTTTGACTGAAGCATCAAACAGGTTTGACCAAAATCCCTTTATTTCCCAGGTCCTTGCAAGACATTTCTATCTGATAGTAAAGGATTTTGATTCTGCACTTAAATGGGCTTTTAAAGCTAAAGATCGGGCAAAAGATAATTCTTACATAACTGATACATTAGGCCAAGTTTTCAAAAGCAAGTTAAAACACAGAATGGAGCGTATTGAAATCGACAAACAAACTGTAGCAACTCCTCATCAATTGAGGGAGCTCCTGGATCTTGCACAATCTGCTTCAGATGCTTTCAGACAATCCCAGCGTCTGACAGAACAGAAAGGAGAAAACAGAACTGAATGGCATGAACAGAGGAATAAACGGAAATCTGATGTGTACAACACTTCTGGTTATTTGGGAGAGATTGAAATTGCTCTGTACGTTATAGATGTCCTCAGAATGATACCATTCTTTAGTAGAAAGGATGAAATAAGTACAAAGCAATTAATGTATTTACTGTCAGGTAACTTGAATCTTGGGCACATTGAAATGAAAAACATTACTGATGAAGAGTTGTGTTCAGTGGTTGAAGAATATAATCGATACCTGATTAATATCCAGATCACTATGAAAACAGCTTTTGACTTTTTTGAAGACTATTTTGTCCATTTCAAAACAAGGAGTATTGAGAGAGAAACAGCAGAATATAAGATTCGCAAAAAGGTTTCAGAAGGTTTTTCAAAATACACAAAAATATTCTGTCCGTCACAGGGTGAAAGTAAGGCTGCAAGGATGAACAAGCCAAAACTCAGTATGCCACTTGAGTTGGAAGAATGCAAAACGTTTCTAGAGTTCCACAAAGCTGACCGCTTTGCGGGTTTGCTTGAGTTCCTTACAAATAATCATGAAAATGGACAAAGAATGGAAGAAATTGTCCGTAAGTACCAATTTATCCTTCAGAATTCAACAATGAAAATGTTATCAAGACAGAAACAAAACTTTATCTTGGCTAACATTGTACTTAACTGTGTTAAACCAAAGGCCAAGAAAATTGAAACTTATGATAAACTTCGAGGCCTTTTGAAAGAAGTACTGCAAGATGTGGGGTTTGATTATGGTTATGTTGAACCATATTTCTTGGCTTCCCTATTATTTTGGCCGACAGACTGTAACAAAATTAATGAAGATTCCAGTTTTCTTCTGAAATGCATGACTGCAATCAAACAGACATTTAGAGGACGATACGGGCGAATGAGTCGTTCCAAACATATTGTTGCACATTTCTATCTCGGCAAGAAAGAAGGTTTGAACAGGTTTGTTCACAAAGCAAAAATTGATTATTTCTTCAATAAAGTGCCACAACTGAACAGCTTGTGGCAATCTGGAGAAATCTGGAAAGAAGAAGAAGTCAAAAAGCTTCTCCTTCGTGTGAATGGTAGAACAGGGGAAGATAACAAGGTGTACGTAGAGTTTGGCAGTGCTGAAAAAATCAAAATCCCTGTGCGTCCTGTATATTTGGGCAAGCTGAGAAGTGGTCTAAGCATTGAAAAAATATCCTTTTACCTGGGATTCTCTATGGATGGACCAATAGCATATGACATAGAAACTACAAATTAACATCTATAGACTCGGACTGATGGATAACATTAGAATACACCTTGTTCTGATGTCTACGGTGTATGTATTTTTCAGTATTACAGTTACATTATTGAGGTCTTGCATATGTATCAGGTCAAATATAGATTTAGGGAGACATTTTTCCAAGTAGTTTCTGATCCTGAAAATCTGTGAGGCCTGTCATTCTCTTCCACTGCTAACCCCACCAAAGTTTAGAGGGTTAAGGGGATAGGGTGGGGTATCAGGCTCTCCAGAAAAAAAATGGGAGCCAGCAGCAGCCCATTAGGGGGTTGCTTAAAAAAAATACAATTTAATGTGCACAGATTCAGTGGTCCAGACCTCAACCCTAGCCGAGTCCCTACTGCCAACATTGGTTTGTGCTGGTATATCTAGTCTGATCAGGTGTTCCTGGGCTAACCATATTTCAGGTCTTTAAGAAGGTATAGGGCGTGGGAACTCCAATGTTCAGAGTCCCTGCCCCAGCTGTTCCCTTACATTGATGGCCTTATAGTATGCTGCTGGGACCTCTGATACCACATAGCCATCCATAATCTTTGGCTCAGTGCTGAAATCGGGCATGGCTGCTGCCAGCCATGTTTCCAGACACTCTGTGCATCCCCACCAAAGTTAGGATGTGAGATTGTGATTTTTTTCAGGGCCTGTATGTCAGCTGTGGCTCAATTTGTAGCACTCTTATCCAGAAGGCTGTGAATTCAAGACTCACTTGAGCACAAAAATCTAGACTGACACTCCAGTGCAGTACTGAGGGTGTGCTGCACTGATCGAGCTGTCTGTTATGGGGTGTTAAATTGAGGTCCTATCTGCTCTCTCAGGTGGATGTACAAGATCCCATGGTATTATTTTGAAGAAGAGCAGGGAATTATCCCCATTGTCCTAGAGAATATTTATCCATCAATCAACATCACAACAAAAACAGACTATCTGGTCATTATCACATTGCTGTTTGTGAGAGCTTGCTGTGCACAAATTGGCTACCACACTTCCTACATTACAACAGTGCCAATACTTCAAAACACTTATTGACTGTAAAGTACTTTGTTACATCCTGAGGTTGTAAAAGGTGCAAGATAAATGTAAGTTTTTTATATGCTTAGAGATGTATGACAGATAGTGTCAAGAAAATAATGACTAGATGTCTATACAGAGTTGGTTAGGGTGTTGGAATATGCAGAATGCGATGTTATATTTGGTTAGTATTCAATACATGTTTCTGTATAACAGTTATAAAATCCTAGAAACATGCAATAGATTAGTCAGCATTTGAAAGAGGAAAGACAGATTAACATGTTGCTTGGAACGCTTCATCATAATTTTATCAGAATCTGGTGAAAGGCCCAATCAGTCATTCTGTATATCTTCAGCATTTTTAGTTTATTTTAGATTTCATAATTTTAATTCTGATTTCAGCACTTTCATCCACAAGTCACTTTAAATGCCAGAGCTTAGGGGAGTAATTTTCAACTTCAGCAGAATTTTCTTCATTGATTTATGAGTTTATTCTGAAAATGATTTCATGAGGTCATTAATGTGATGTGAGCCATCCAATGTCTAGAGCTCCAAAGCTTGCAACATGTCTCAAGTGGTCAGCATCCCAAATGCGGACGACCAGTGCATGCTCCAACTTTGCACAAGGCTCATTGAATATTCAAATTAGACTGCACCAATGGGACTGGAGTACATTAAGCAAAACTATACTCACTCAATGCCCTCTAATAATTGATAGGGAAGCTCTGGGTGGGCCTGGCTTTGCACTTGGACCACCCAACCTACCTTTTCCGTCAGCATTGGCCAATTCTTCCCCAGTGCAGAGCTCTTTCCCCCAACAAAAGGAACTTTCTGGCTTAGTGCTAGCAGCCATTTAGACGCTTCTAGTGCCTGAAATTTTGCCATACAAGTTTGCTACACTCCCAGTGCACCATGTGCTACACACTGGAAGTGTCCAAAGTATATTCAAATGAGCTGACCTCACAATATGGTGCACAATCATTCCTCTGGACATTGAGACAACAGGCTGAATCCTCTCACCTAAGCTCTTTTTCAGATGTCAGGACCATTTTTCAGTTTGTGAATCCAATTGCTGGTGTAGCAGGCCATCGAGTTGTTCTTTACCAGAGGAAACCAATTAAGAGCCCACCTCCGAGCTCCTCGACCAATTAGGGAGGATGGGCAGAGGAAGGATTTCTAATTAAAAGGATCACGGCATGTGTCAGAGAGCCTGACTGACAACAAAGGGAGTGATGCTAATCTCATTAGCCCAATGGAAAAAGAGCTTGTTAAGGAAGAAAACTAGTTCATTAACTCAGGTTAGTGATAAGAGACAAGTTCAGTTACATTCTCCTTATATGGAGTTGCATTGTAACTTTTTGTATAGTCATGTAATGGAGAAATATATGAATTGTCATTTAGAGGGGGTGAGAGAAACATATAAATGTTTTTACAGGCATCTTGGATTCAAAAAACCTATATGCTGAGTTTAAAACTGGATCATGTTTGAGTCCCCACCTATCTATGCCCTGGTGCATTTGTAAATACTATCTGTTAAATGTGTGTTAACCACTATTGCATGTACAATATCTTTAATAAACTATGAACAGTGGTTTCAGGTCCAATAAATTTACTGATTTGAGGAATAAATAGAACATCTATCTAATCATCAATAAAAACCATTCTCTGACCACTACCGTGGCAAATGTTATTCCACCCCAGCAGGGTGTTAAGTACATGTGAGGATACCTTAATTAAAGTTCTGGTCAATTAAAACCTGATTAATAACATTTAAAGGCCAGTAACTTATTGTGGTGCACAATTGCTTTGTTTCATGGTCAGCTCCATCTTCTGTTACTTGTCCTCTTCTCCTGATTGCTCCACAGTCAGTTCAGTTTGCTTGGCAAAGTTGTGCAGATAACAGCCAGCAACTATACTCTTAGAGATCTTGGCAGGGCTGTACAGCAGCATTCTGCTTGATCTGTCTGAACAACATTGGGTGGTGGGACCAGGAAAACACACTCTCAGTGGTGGATGAACAAGTGTTCCCAACTCCATGGGGAAGGCAGATGACAGCAATGCAATAAGTGGCACTTACACTCACATGCTTCATGCTAACTAGGTGCTCTCCTATTAAACTGAAAGCCTCTCCACCACCTGCAAGGCATAAGTCAAAAGGGTGATGGAATTCTCTCCACTTGCCTGGTTGGGATCAACTGCAACAACACCACCCAGAACAAAGCCATCTACCTGATCAGGACATCATCCACCACCTCATTCAGACCTTTGTTACCTTTAGACTTGACAATTCCAATGCACTCCTGGCCAGCCACTCTTTCACTCTCCGTAAACTTGAGGTTATCCAAACTCTACTGCAATGTTCAAACTCGCACCAAGTACCATTCATCCATCACTCCTGTGCTTGTTGACCTATATTGACTCTCGATTGAGCAATGCTTCGATATTAAAATTCTCGACTTTGTTTATCAATCCCTCCATGGCCTTGCCGCTCTCTGGCTCTGTAACCTCCTCCTGCTTACAATCCTCCGCGATATCTGCGCTCATTCAATTTTGGCCTCTTGAGCACCCCGATTTTTATCACTCCATCATTGGTGACCATGCCTTCAGCTGCCAAAGTCCTGGTGACTTGACCACTTTAAGTACAGCCAGCCTTTCTAATATCTCCTCCCTGCCTAGACACCACCTGGTTTATACCCCCATCCAGTCTACAGACCGCCCGGTTTATACACTGCCCAGTCTACACACCACCCGGTTTATACTCTGCCCAGTCTACACACCACCCGGTTTATACACTGCCCAGTTTACACACCACCCGGTTTATACTCTGCCCAGTTTACACACCACCCAGTTTATACTCCGCCCAGTCTACACACCGCCCGGTTTATACTCCGCCCAGTCTACACAGCACCTGGTTTATATGCTGCCCAGTCAACAAAGCGCCCAGTTTATGCTCCATCCAGTCTATAGACCGCCCAGTTTATACTCTGCCTAGTTTACCCACTGCCCAATTTATACCTCGCCCAATCTACACACTTCCCGGTTTATTCTCCATCCAGTCTATAGACCGCCCAGTTTATACTCTGCCCAGTTTGCCCACTGCCCGATTTATACTTCACCCAGTCTACAGACCGCCTGGTTTATACTCCGCCCAGTTTACACACTGCCCAGTGTACACACCGCCTGGTTTATACTCCGCCCAGTTTACACACCGCCCAGTGCACACACCACCTGGTTTATACTCTGCCCAGTTTACACACTGCCCAGTGTACACACCACCTGGTTTATACTCCGCCCAGTTTACACACCGCCCAGTTTATACTCCGCCCAGTTTACACACCGCCCAGTTTATATTCCGCCCAGTTTACACACTGCCCGGTTTATACTCCGCCCAGTTTACACACTGCCCGGTTTATACTCCGCCCAGTTTACACACCACCAAGTTTATACACCGCCCAGTTTACACACCACCAAGTTTATATTCCGCCCAGTTTACACACTGCCCAGTTTATACTCCACCCAGTTTACACACTGCCCGGTTTATACACCGCCCAGTTTACACACCACCCAGTTTATATTCCGCCCAGGTTACACACTGCCCAGTTTATACTCTGCCCAGTTTACACACTGCCGAGTTTATACTCCACCCAGTTTACACACCACCCAGTTTATATTCCGCCCAGTTTACACACGCCCAGTTTATACTCCACCCAGGTAACACACCGCCCAGTGTACACACCGCCTGGTTTATACTCCGCTCAGTTTACACACTGCCCAGTGTACACACCACCTGGTTTATACTCCGCCCAGTTTACACACCGCCCAGTTTACACACCGCCCAGTTTATATTCCGCCCAGTTTACACACTGCCCGGTTTATACTCCGCCCAGTTTACACACCGCCCAGTTTACACACCGCCCAGTTTATATTCCGCCCAGTTTACACACTGCCCGGTTTATACTCCGCCCAGTTTACACACTGCCCGGTTTATACTCCGCCCAGTTTACACACCACCCAGTTTATACACCGCCCAGTTTACACACCACCAAGTTTATATTCCGCCCAGTTTACACACTGCCCAGTTTATACTCCACCCAGTTTACACAATGCCCGGTTTATATTCCGCCCAGTTTACACACGCCCAGTTTATACTCCACCCAGGTAACACACCGCCCAGTGTACACACCGCCTGGTTTATACTCCGCTCAGTTTACACACTGCCCAGTGTACACACCACCTGGTTTATACTCCGCCCAGTTTACACACCGCCCAGTTTACACACCGCCCAGTTTATATTCCGCCCAGTTTACACACTGCCCGGTTTATACTCCGCCCAGTTTACACACCGCCCAGTTTACACACCGCCCAGTTTATATTCCGCCCAGTTTACACACTGCCCGGTTTATACTCCGCCCAGTTTACACACCACCCAGTTTATACACCGCCCAGTTTACACACCACCAAGTTTATATTCCGCCCAGTTTACACACTGCCCAGTTTATACTCCACCCAGTTTACACAATGCCCGGTTTATACTCCGCCCGGTTTACACACCACCCAGTTTTTACTCCGCCCAGTTTATACACCACCCAGTTTATATTCCGCCCAGGTTACACACTGCCCAATTTATACTCTGCCCAGTTTACACACTGCCGAGTTTATACTCCACCCAGTTTACACACCACCCAGTTTATATTCCGCCCAGTTTACACACTGCCCAGTTTATATTCCGCCCAGTTTACACACTGCCCAGTTTATACTCCGCCCAGTTTACACACCACCCAGTTTATATTCCGCCCAGTTTACACACTGCCCGGTTTATACTCCGCCCAGTTTACACACTGCCCAGTTTATACTCCGCCCAGTTTACACACCACCCAGTTTATATTCCGCCCAGTTTACACACTGCCCGGTTTATACTCTGCCCAGTTTACACACCACCCAGTTTATACTCCGCCCAGTTTACATACCACCCAGTTTATATTCCGCCCAGTTTACACACTGCCCAGTTTATACTCCGCCCAGTTTACACACTGCCCAGTTTATACTCTGCCCAGTTTGCACACCACACAGTTTATACTCTGCCCAGTTTACACACTGCCCGGTTTATACTCCGCCCAGTTTACACACCACCCAGTTTATACTCCGCCCAGTTTACACACCACCCAGTTTATACTCCGCCCAGTTTACATACCACCCAGTTTATATTCCGCCCAGTTTACACACTGCCCGGTTTATACTCTGCCCAGTTTACACACCGCCCAGTTTATACTCCGCCCAGTTTACACACCACCCAGTTTATATTCCGCCCAGTTTACACACTGCCCAGTTTATATTCTGCCCAGTTTACACACTGCCCGGTTTATACTCCGCCCAGTTTACACACCACCCAGTTTATACACCGCCCAGTTTACACACCACCAAGTTTATATTCCGCCCAGTTTACACACTGCCCAGTTTATACTCCACCCAGTTTACACAATGCCCGGTTTATATTCCGCCCAGTTTACACACGCCCAGTTTATACTCCACCCAGGTAACACACCGCCCAGTGTACACACCGCCTGGTTTATACTCCGCTCAGTTTACACACTGCCCAGTGTACACACCACCTGGTTTATACTCCGCCCAGTTTACACACCGCCCAGTTTACACACCGCCCAGTTTATATTCCGCCCAGTTTACACACTGCCCGGTTTATACTCCGCCCAGTTTACACACCGCCCAGTTTACACACCGCCCAGTTTATATTCCGCCCAGTTTACACACTGCCCGGTTTATACTCCGCCCAGTTTACACACTGCCCGGTTTATACTCCGCCCAGTTTACACACCACCCAGTTTATACACCGCCCAGTTTACACACCACCAAGTTTATATTCCGCCCAGTTTACACACTGCCCAGTTTATACTCCACCCAGTTTACACAATGCCCGGTTTATACTCCGCCCGGTTTACACACCACCCAGTTTTTACTCCGCCCAGTTTATACACCACCCAGTTTATATTCCGCCCAGGTTACACACTGCCCAATTTATACTCTGCCCAGTTTACACACTGCCGAGTTTATACTCCACCCAGTTTACACACCACCCAGTTTATATTCCGCCCAGTTTACACACTGCCCAGTTTATATTCCGCCCAGTTTACACACTGCCCAGTTTATACTCCGCCCAGTTTACACACCACCCAGTTTATATTCCGCCCAGTTTACACACTGCCCGGTTTATACTCCGCCCAGTTTACACACTGCCCAGTTTATACTCCGCCCAGTTTACACACCACCCAGTTTATATTCCGCCCAGTTTACACACTGCCCGGTTTATACTCTGCCCAGTTTACACACCACCCAGTTTATACTCCGCCCAGTTTACATACCACCCAGTTTATATTCCGCCCAGTTTACACACTGCCCAGTTTATACTCCGCCCAGTTTACACACTGCCCAGTTTATACTCTGCCCAGTTTACACACCACACAGTTTATACTCTGCCCAGTTTACACACTGCCCGGTTTATACTCCGCCCAGTTTACACACCACCCAGTTTATACTCCGCCCAGTTTACACACCACCCAGTTTATACTCCGCCCAGTTTACATACCACCCAGTTTATATTCCGCCCAGTTTACACACTGCCCGGTTTATACTCTGCCCAGTTTACACACCGCCCAGTTTATACTCCGCCCAGTTTACACACCACCCAGTTTATATTCCGCCCAGTTTACACACTGCCCGGTTTATACTCCGCCCAGTTTACACACCACCCAGTTTATACTCCGTCCAGTTTACACACCACCCAGTTTATACTCCGCCCAGTTTACACACCGCCCGGTTTATACTCCGCCCAGTTTACACACCACCCAGTTTATACTCCGCCCAGTTTACATACCACCCAGTTTATATTCCGCCCAGTTTACACACTGCCCAGTTTATACTCCGCCCAGTTTACACACTGCCCAGTTTATACTCTGCCCAGTTTACACACCACACAGTTTATACTCTGCCCAGTTTACACACCACCCAGTTTATACTCCACCCAGTTTACACACCACCCAATTTATATTCCGCCCAGTTTACACACTGCCCAGTTTATATTCTGCCCAGTTTACACACTGCCCAGTTTATACTCCGCCCAGTTTACACACTGCCCAGTTTATATTCCGCCCAGTTTACACACTGCCCAGTTTATACTCCGCCCAGTTTACACATTGCCCAGTTTACACACTGCCCAGTTTATACTCCGCCCAGTTTACACATTGCCCAGTTTACACACTGCCCAGTTTATACTCCGCCCAGTTTACACACCACCCAGTTTATATTCCGCCCAGTTTACACACTGCCCAGTTTATATTCCGCCCAGTTTACACACTGCCCAGTTTATACTCCGCCCAGTTTACACACTGTCCAGTTTATATTCCGTCCAGTTTACACACTGCCCAGTTTAAACTCTGCCCAGTTTATATTCCGCCCAGTTTACACACTGCCCAGTTTATACTCCGCCCAGTTTACATAATGCCTGGTTTATACTCCGCCAAGTTTGCACTCCGCCCTGTTTACACTTTGCCCAGTGTACACACCGTCCGGATTGCACTACGGCCAGTTTACACACCACCCGCTTTATACTCCGCCCAGTGTACACAATACCTGGTTCATACTCCACCAAGTTTTCACACCACCCGGTTTATACTTGGTCCAGTCTACACACCGCCCGGATTATATTACGGCCAATTTTCACACGGCCTGTTTTATACTCTGCCCAGTCTACACACCACCTAGTTTATATATGCCTAGGTCCCCTTTAAGGTTCCTAATTGGCCCACCCCTCCTCTTAATATGCATATAGAAGACTTTTTGATTCCCTTTGATATTAGCTGCCGGCCTCTTCTCAAAATCTCTCTTTGTCCCTCTTATTTCCTTTCTCACTTCTCCTCTGAACTTTCCATATTCAGCCTGGTTCTCACTTATCGGCCTGATATCTGTCATGTGCACAATTTCTCTGCCACATCCTACTCTCTGTCTCTTTCATTATCTAGGGAGCTCTAGTTTTGGTTGCCTTACCTTTCCCCCTCTTGGGAATGTACCTCAAATGTATCAGAACTATCTCCTCTTTGAAGACTGCCCATTTTTTGATTATATTTTGCCCGCCAATCTTTGAATTCAATTTACCTGGGACAAATACTGCGGTATATTGTAAAGATCGGCTACCCGACCAGAAACCGACGGGACCCGACGACATGTGTCGTGTTCGGGTCGGGTCGGGGCGCACTTCCGGGTCCGGCATTCGGGGTCGGGTCGGGCTGGTTCGGACACGCTCCATCACAACCTCAGGTAAGTAGCTGTATGTTAATGTAATTTTTGGACTAGAAAGGTCGTTTTGTTACAGTCATTTTAAGCTTGTGCAGATCAGCAACAAAGTGAAAAACGGAAAGTAGGTTAACTGATGGTCGGGTCCGGTTGGATTGGGTCCGGGAAAAAAATGGAAGGACTCGAGCTGGGTCAGGCTTGGGGTCAGATGTGGTTCTGTCGGGCTCGGCTTGGGTTTCGTTTGCAGACCTGAGCTGGCCTTTAGTATATTGTAATATATTTTGTATATGTCCTCTCTGCTGCCCTCTGTGTTGGGAGGTGTAAATAAAGGTTTCCAGCATGGCTGCTCCCAGTTAAGACCTCATGGTAATTTTACTCTGAATACGCAACAGAAACATGACGATGAAAGAATAGAAATTTTTTTTCAACATTTCATTCAAGAGATTACCATCTGAAGAAGATTCTGACACTTTTTAGAACACTCAAAGTCAATTTAAGGAAGTTTGAGTGATGTTCAGCTACAATTCATTAAGTACATCATTTTAAAAACATGGCACTATGACAATGGGGGAATTCAACCCAAACAAAGAGAACTGGTGTAATTATGAATGGAGGTTACACATTTGGCTTAAAACTAACAAAATCAGAGATCAGGATAAAGTGAATTTTTTTCCTCACGTTGATGGTGCCAGATGAGTGTGAGGTGATGTTTAATCAATGTTGCCCATGAGACCCCAATACTTAGGACTATTCTGAAATAAAATAGATTCGGGACTCATACCATGGCTTGACTAATGTTACGACCGAGGTGGGAGGAGTGCACTGTCTTTTCTTGCCCCACTTCTCTGCAGGTCACAACACATATTTTAAAAATGTTTAACCAGTTACCAATTTATTCAATCATATACTCTACTTTTTATCCCAGAATAAAATACACCAACCAGGTTTCCTTAATAAACAACAAAATTATTGGTTTATTATCAAACAAAACTTATCCAGAAATGAAGCAAAGCATTAACGCACAGATTGAAATATGAAAGTTCCCTTTTTAAATTCCCCGCCTCCTCACACATACACTGAAAAAAATGCAGAAATGCTCTCTGCAGAGATCTGTCACAAAAAAGACCCAAAAAAAATACTCTGGCCAAATACTTGCTAATTCTTGAAGACAAAAGGGAAGATATGGAAGGATAAAAGCAAAGGGTCACTGACCCGAAACGTTAACTTTGCTTCTCTCTCCACAGATGCTGCCAGACCTGCTGAGTATTTCCAGCATTTCTTGTTTTTATTTAAGATATGGAAGGAAGTTAATTGTCCTTTTTGGTCTGGCATCTGAGTATATGGAGACAGGTCACTGGGATCATTTCTAAAGCAGTTCTTTTCAGGCGGCGTTGAGAATTAATATGGCAGGTTTTTCCAGCTTCTCAGCAGAGATGCAGCATCAGGGATTCTAGTTCTCCCACACTGGATCTTTGCAGGGTTTCTTCAAACAGGTAGAGAAAGAGGTGAGCGAGGTTTTTTTTTGACTTGGCAGGCAGAACACCAACTGTCTTCAAAACAGTTCACACCCCAACTGAACAAAAACAATATCTCAGAAGCGAAATCACAAACAGAACGTCAACCTCCTGATCTCCATAAACCTTGGCATGTAAACATCTTCTCCAGATCACCAAGGTTTCTGTTGTTTATTGAGCTTAAAGCACATGATTTCCAGCACAGGTTGTTTTCAAACAACATCTCAAGTGTCCTTTCAGTGAACTTAGTAAAAAAAAAACACATCCATGGAATCTTCCAGTTTTAACACAAGTAGTCAAAAAATAAAATATAAAAAAATGGAAGCACTTTCATAATACTAAGAACAAAATTGCACTCAGGAATTGCATTTCGTGGAAGGAGGCAGTTAACAAATGAGTCTATTGCAGATTATATTCTTAAGAAACTTTCTTGTCACTGCTTCTGGTGCCTTTGTGTTAACCTTAGAGACACATTCATTGGAGGTCTAAAAAGCAGAAAAATCCAGGCTAAGCTTTTGTGTAAAGACATTAAGCAGACATGGCAGGAGGCCTGCTATGAGGCCGCAGCCATGGAAATGGAAGGAAGAGGTAGTGGCCAATTGCAAGGAAGTTCTTTTCCTGAGGTGTCAGGGGAGGTCCACCAGATTTCAGCAAGAATCAGGCAGCCATGTTCATAGACTAAGAGTCAGAAATTTAGATGCTATCGTTGCCATAGTAGCCACCAACTATCCAAAGGCTCCCATTTCTAGTCAAACTGCTATTCCTGTAAGAAAGTTGGTCATATTCAGACAGCACGCAGGAGTAGAGGAAACAGTAATGCTCCAGGTCACAGTAAAGCTTCAAGTCACAGCAATGCACCAGGTCGAGGTCATGGTAGACCTAAAGTTATATCAGGCTCTTTGGAAGCTTTGAAATGCACACATGATTTAGAAACAGAAATGGATGTTATCGAGCAGACAGATCAAGAGTTTTACTCAATCAGAGAGCAAGAAAAACAGCACTTGGAAGTTGTGGGTAAAAGGGTTGAATATAAAATTCTAGCACCCATAGTAAAAATGAAAATTGGAGATTCACAACTTGCTTTCGTAGTCGATATTTCTGCAGCAGTATCTGTTATCTCAGCAGAGTCAAGCTAATGAAAATAGAAGAAGATACCAAGACAAAAAGGGAAAGAAGTCAGATCAGTTAATTTTCGGAAGGAAGAAGAAATAAGTTGTTCTTTTCGTTACTTGTAGTCAATGACAATATTTTTAGGAACATAGGAAGTAGGAGCAGGAGTCGACCATTCGGCCCCTCGAGCCTGCTCCAACATTCAACCAGATCACGGCTGATCTTCTACCTCAACTCCATTTTCCTGCACTATCCCCATATCCTTTGATATCTTTAATATCTAGAAATCTTATCGATCTCTGTCTTGAACATACTCAACGACTGAGCCTCCGCAGTCCTCTGGGGTAGAGAATTCGGCCGATTCTCCACCCTCTGAGTGAAGAAATTCCTCCTCATCTCAGTCCTAAATGGCCCACCTCTTATTCTGAGACTCTGTCCTCTGGTTCTACACATCCCCAGCCAGGCGAAACATTCTTCCTGTATCAACCTTGTCGAGCCCTGTAAGAATTTTGTATGCTTCAATGAGATCACCTCTCATTCTTCTAAACAACAGGCCCAGTCTCCTCAATATCTCCTCATAGGACAATCCCACCATCCCAGGCATCAGTCTAGTGAACCTTCGTTGCACTCCCTCTATGGAAAATATATCCTTCCCTAGGTAAGGAGACCAGAACTGTACACAAATATTGCAGGTGCGGTCTCACCAAGGCTGCAAACATACCATTTGCCTTCCTAATTTCTTGCTGCACCTTTCAGTGACTTATGAACAAGGACACCAAGGTCCCTTTGAACATCAACATTTCCCAATCTGTCACCATTTAAGAAATACTCTGCATTTCTGTTTTTCCTACCAAATTGGATAACTTCACATTTTCCACATTATATTCCATCTCCCATTTTCTTGCCCACTCATTTAGCCTGTCTAAATCCCATTGAAGCCTTTTTGCATCTTCCTCACAACTCACATTCTCACCTAGTTTTGGTGTCATCAGCAAACTTGGAAATGTTATGGCCGGGATTTTGTTGCGGTCCCGATGTTGGGCTCCATGGCGGGGATGCTGCATGGTCGTACCGGCAGCTGCCTGCCACAGAGCCCGATGTTGGGATTGCCGGGGCCCGATCTTCCTCACGGTGGCGAGGCACCGTGGTGCACCTCCCCCGCCCCCCCCACAACTTTACATATTTAAATAAAGGAAATGCATATATTTACATACCTTTCACCACGATCTTGCCGGCTGTGCGCGATCTGCCAAGCGACAGCTGGCACTTCCGTGCCTTCACTTTCCCGTCCAGGGAAAGCTGGTGCCACCAAGATGGGGAAAGGGGGATCTCTGCATTTGTAGTGAAATGGGGAAGGGGTCAACTCTGCATTGTCAGTGCAGTGGCGGGGGAGGGGGGCTGGGGGGAAGGGTTGAACTCTGCACTTAGTGCAGTTGGGATGGAAAAGGGTTAATCTAGGGATGGGTGGGTCAAACTTTATTTTTTTGTTGCATATGTTGGGGGTAATGGGGACAACTTTCATCTGTCACCGCAGGCCTGACAGCCCTTTAAAAATGGCACCAGCACCTGCGCAGAGGCAGCTGACGCCATTGCCGGCATCACAGAGCCCACCCCGACACGAGATTACGGCAGCATGGCAGACATTTTTATTGTCCACTACCTATTCTCTGTTTTCTGTCTGTTAACCAATTTTCAATCCTGCCAGTATATTACCCCCAATCCCATGTGTTCTAATTTTTCTTACTAACCTCCTGTGTAGGACCTTATCGAAAGCCTTCTGAAAATCCAAATACACCACATCTGCTAGTTTCCCCCTTATTTATTCTGCTAGTTATATACTCAAAAAACCCTCACAGGTTTGTCAAACATGATTTCCCTTTCATAAATCCCTGTTGACTGCCCAATCCTACCATTATTTTCTACATGTTCAGTAATAAAATCCTTTAGAATAGATTCTAACATTTTTCCTACTACTGATGTCAGGCTAACAGGTCTGTAGTTCCCAATTTTCTCTCTCCCTCCTTTCTTAAATAGTGGGGTCACATTTGCTACCTTCCAATCTTCAGGAACTGTCCCAGAATCTATAGAATTTTGGATGATGATCACCAATGCAATCACTATCTCTGCAGCCACCTCTTTCAACACTCTGGGATGTAGATCATCAGGACCAGGGCATTTATCAACTTTCAGTCCCATTAATTTCTCCAGTGTTACTTTTTTACCAATTTCTTTCAGTTCCTCATTCTCGCTAGTCCCTTGCTTCTTTAGTGTTTTTGAGAGGTTATTCATATCTTTCTCTACGAAGACAGACACAAAGTATTTCTTTAGTTTCCCTGCCATTTCCTTACTCCCCATTATAAATTCCCCTGTCTGTCTGTAATGAGCTGACATTTGTCTTTGCTAATATTTTGCTTTTTACATACCAGTTTTTACAGTCTGTTTTTATGTTTTTCGTTAATTTACTTTTATATTCTATTTTCTCTTTCTTTATCAGTCTCTTGGTTCCCATTTGCTAAATTCTAAAATGCTCCCAATCCTCAGGTTTACTATTTTTTAGCAACTTGATAAGCCTCTTCCTTTGATCTTATACAATGTTTAACTTATTGTGTTAGCCATGATTGAATCACCTTTCCTGTTGGGTCTTTGTGCCTCAAAGGAATGTAAATTTGTTGTAAACCACTTATTAATTCTTTAAATGCTAGCTATTGCTTGTCCACCATCATACCTTTTAATGTAGTTTCTCAATCTACCACAGTCAACTTGCCCCTCATACCTTCATAGTTTCCTTTGTTTAGATTTAAGACCCTAGTTTCAGATTTAACTATATCACTTTCAAATTTAATGCAAAATTCGATCATTTTATGGTCACTTTTCCCTAAAGGCTTCTTCACAATGAGATTATTAATTAGCCCTTTCTCATTGCACAGTGCCAGATCTAAAAATAGCCCATTCTCTATTTGGCTCCTCAACATACTGTTATGGAAAGCATCTCATATACATTCCAGGTATTTGTCCTCCACAGTATTAGTACTAATTAGGTTTACCGAGTATATATGTAGATTGAATTCCCCCATTATTACTGTATTACCCTTGTTACATGCACCTTTAATTTCCTGATTTATACCATGACCTACATTACCACAACTGTTTGGTGGCCACAAACAATTCCTACCAATGTTTGCCGCCCCTTGCTTTTTCTTAGTTCTACCCAAACTGATTCTACGTCTTGATCCTTCTCTCACAAACATACTGATCTCATCCTTTATGAACAGCGCTACCTCACCTCCTTTTCCTTTTTGCCTATCCTTCCTAAATCGAATACCCTTGAACATTCAGTTCCCAGCCTTGGTCACCCTGCAGCCATGTCTCCATAATGGCAATTCGATCATACCTGTTTACTTCTATTTGTGCCATCATTTCATTGACCTTGTTGTGAATGCTGTGTACATTCAGATAGAGTGCCTTTAATTTTGTCTTTTTATTATTTTCACAACCTCTAGCCTTATTTGCTGATGCAGTCTTAGGTTTGTATGCTCTGTCCCTTCCTGTCACACTCTGATTATCATTAACCTTATAGCTACCTTGCTCTCTTGCCTTCTCCTCTCTCTGTAAAATATCACATCTTCCCCTCACTTGATCCCTCGCCCCCACTATTGAGTTTAAAGCCCTCCCTACTTAGTTGTAAGATTCTCCAGAACACTGGTCCCAGCACGGTTCAGGGTGAAGACCATCCCATTGGTACAGCTCCCACTTTCCCCAGTACTGATGCCAGTGCCCCATGACTCGAAACCCATTTTTCTCAAACCAGTCTTTGAGCACGTATTTAACTCTCTAATCTTATTTACCCAAGCCAATTTGCTCGCGGCTCAGGTAAAAATCCAGAGATTATTACCTTTGAGGTTCTGCAATTTAGCCCCTAGCTACTCATACTCCCTATGCAGAATCACTTTACTAGTCCTTCCAATGTCATTGGTATGCACATGGATCACAACAACTGGATCCACCCCTTCCCACTGCATGTTCCTCTCCAGTCCTGAGCAGATGTCCCAGACCCTGGCACTAGGCAGGCAACACAGCCTTGTGGGCTCTCACTCTTGACCGCGGAGAACTGTGTCTATCCCTCTGACTATACTATCTCCTACTGCCACTACATTCCTATTTAATCCCCCCACTTGAATGACTTCCTGTGCCACGGTGCCATGGTCAGTTTGCTCATCCACCCTGCAGCTGTCGTTCTCATCCATACAAGCTGAAAGAACCTCAAACCTGATAGACAATTGCAAGGGCTGAGGCTCCTCTACTTCTTCCTTCTCGATCCCCTTACCTGCCTCACTCACAGTCACACTCTCCTGTCCCTGACCACTGACCAAATCAGAGGACGCTATCCTAAGGAGTGTGACTCCCTTCTGGAACAAAGTGTCCAGGTAACTTTCCCCTTCCCTGGTGCATCGCAGTGTCTGTAGCTCAGCCTCCAGCTCACTGACTCTGAACCGAAGCTCCTGGAGCTGCAGACACTTACTACAGATGTGGTTGTTGTGGATCACACTGGTGTCCACCTGCTCCCTCAACTTACAGTCACACCACATGGCCTGCCCTGCTATCCTGATTGTGTTTTCATTAATTATTTGATTAATTTTTTTTTATATTTAATTAATGCCTGTACTCACCAACCACTTATGTTACTAATTTAAGCCTTAGTGATACTAATAAATCCTACCACTTACTAGGTAGATACTTTAGGGTTATTTTTAAAAAGAAAATTTTACGTTTTTCCAATTTTCCAGCTATTTACACACAAACCCTAACAGCAGTTACTCACCAACCAATCAACCTACGGCTTTAATGGGATGTCACGTTTAGATTTTTTTTCACTCTTCAAACCCAGTGCACGCCAACTTCCAGCCCTAGTCTCTCGGTCTCAGTCTGTCTCTCCACCTCTCACTTTTGCTGATTGGACTGGCAGTTCTGGACAGCAGCCCCAATGGCAGCTGCCTGATTGGCTGCCGCCAGCAAAATGAGGCCCCGGGTTCTGCTGCCCCTGAAACAGGGTTGCCATCTGCCCCCCTGATTTCGTCCCTGGCAGTGGGAATCCTGCCGACTCCGCAAACCTCCAGTCTATGCTCGGTGAGATCTTTAATAGCTGTGGTTCCTGTGTGAGCCACTTGGTGGCAGCACCATTCTGGATCTGATCACTGATATTAAACACCAGCTTTAATTCATGTAAGCATATCTTTTGAGGACTACTTGAAACCTTCTCAAGGATCCCTAGGGGCTGTTGAGAACCACTGGTTTACAGGGCTCTGATAGTCTAAGTAAATACACTGCAAGCAACATCATAATTTACCCTTAAAGCTGACCAATCTGCAGCAACTTTCTATGCAGTATTGGTAAGGATTTAAACTCAGATTTTATTGCCAATTTAGGAAGCTGCATCTTTTCAGTTTCTATTTGTGGTATAGAAAAAGGGGGAAAAAACCACTGGTGAGCAAACAGACCTCAAAAACTGAAGCAAATTTGTGGAAGATCAGAAAAAGCAGTTTTATTTATTTTTTTATTAATTCATGGGATGTGGGCATCGTTGGCTAGGCCAGCATTTATTGCCCATCCCTAATTGCCCTTGAGAAGGAGGTGGTGAGCTGCCTTCTTGAACCGCTGCAGTCCAAGTGAGGTAGGTCTACCCACAGTTAGGAAGGGCGTTCCAGGATTTTGACCCAGTGACAATGAAGGAACGGCGATATAGTTCCAAATCAGGATGGTGTGTGACTTGGAGGGGAACTTGCAGGTGGTGGTGTTCCCATGTATTTGCTGCCCTTGTCCTTCTAGTTGGTAGAGGTCATGGGTTTGGAAGGTGCTATCTAAGGATCCTTGGTGCATTGCTGCAGTGCATCTTGTAGATGGTACACACTGCTGCCACTGTGTGTCGGCGGTGGAGGGTGTGAATACTTGTGGATGGGGTGCCAATCAAGTGGGCTGCTCTGTCCTGGATGGTGTTGAGCTTCTTGAGTGTTGTTGGAGCTGCACCCATCCAGGCAAGTGGAGAGTATTCCATCACACTCCTGACTTGTGCCTTGTAGATGGTGGAGAGACTTTGGGGAGTCCGGAGGTGAGTTACTCGTCTCAGGATTCCTCACCTCTGATCTGCTCTTGTAGCCACGGTATTTATATGGCTACTCCAGTTCAGTTTCTGGTCAATGGTAGCCCCTAGGATGTTGATTGTGATGCTAATGCCAATGAATGTCAAGGGGAGATGATTAGATTCTCTTGTTGGAGATGGTCATTTCCTGGCACTTGTGTGGCGTGAATGTTACTTTCCACTTATTAGCCCAAGCTTGGATATCGTCCAGGTCTTGCTGCATTTCTACACGGACTGCTTCACTATCTGAGGAGTCACGAATGGTGCTGAACATTGTGCAATCATCAGCGAACATCCCCACTTCTGACCTTATGAGTGAAGGAAGGTCATTGATGAAGCAGCTTTGAACATCATTATAACTGAAACAAGCAAGGGAGTTGAGTTCAAAAAGCTGGAGTTAAGCGAAATGACAAATCATCGTTCACAGGCACCACTTTTATGGGGCTCATCATCAGACTCTCACTTAAAAACAAATCAAAATAAAATTGAAGAACCTGACCTATAAATTCGACAGCTCCTGACGAGGAGGTGGCATTTCAGCGGTACGGGACTTCCATCCCCATTAGGGTCTCACGAGGACCATGTCCTAAATCGCAGCTATAGGTTATTTTAATAATTAGGGAAGGTGACATATTTGCTATAATTCTCAGTGCAATTTTATAAATTAAGCAAAACGCATTACAATTCCACCTTCACTCCCTATTTTATTTCCAGCCCTTGGCAATGCAGCAAATGGAGTGATAGGACTTCTCAAATAAAGCCATTTATTGCATTTATAACAGAGAACGTCCTATTTCTTTCAAAAAGTAGCTAAAACTTCACATAAGGCGAGAGCTGGCCATGCCCAGAAAGTTCCTTGGAAGCAAATCTGAAGTTTTTAAAAACTGCATTTTTACTGGTTTTCTTCATAAAATACTAGAAATCTAACCATGGTTTGAAGCCCTGATGTCAGTTTAAAATGTTTATAGTTGCGGGGGGGGGGGGGGGGGGGGGGTGCGGGGTGTTACTGCAGGGTGCTTTTGCAGTTGCCCATGTGATTCTGTAAAACAGAATATTACTGTTTGCAGCTCTTTAAAAATGCACTAGGTGGCAGCAACATCATTGCAATCAAAACCAAAAATTCTAATTGGTTTGCCAAATATATATGAGGGCAAAGCTAACAAATTTGTATACCAGCTGAGCATATCAGGAATTCGTGCAGTGTGCTCAGTGATCCATGTAGGAGCTTCTGTCCATTAAAATTAGCAGCTGGAGTATCCTGCAGGGTTTGCTTATGCCCCCACCAAGACCTTCCTATGAACTGGCAGCAGGTAAATTTATAAGACCTACCCGACGTAGTCCATTTTGTGAAATTTTTCTCCCGTGGCTACTAACTGTATGGGCTTCCATCTCTGCCCAGTTCTTTGGTTTGTGCTCCGGTAAAAACAAAGGTCTGTGCCCTAGGAACAAAGGCTGCAAAATTGATCCTTGTAATCCTTCAAAAACATCTCTGTGGGTGTGAATGTTTGCTTCCTTCTATAGAATAATGTGAATCTCTGTCAAGTATGGAACAATTCTATATATGAGTTATGGATCACTGTTTAGTATTGAATATATCCTTCTCAAGCTCAGCAGTTTCACTTGGGAGGAGGGTGATGCAGAGGAGAAGCAGGGGATAAGTTATTTTGATTTCTGTCCTGTTAGGTACAGGTACTATTTCTCTGCCCAATGGGTTGGCAATCTGTTCCCAGGTCACTGATAAGAAAAATCTATTAAAGAATCTTTCTCTTTCTTTGGCCTCCTGATCTCGAGAGACAATGGGTAAGCGCCTGGAGGTGGTCAGTGGTTTGTGGAGCAGCGCCTGGAGTGGCTATAAAGGCCAATTCTCGAGTGACAGACTCTTCCACAGGTGCTGCAGAAAAAATTGTTTGTCGGGGCTGTTGCACAGTTGGCTCTCCCCTTGCGCTTCTGTCTTTTTTCCTGCCAACTGCTAAGTCTTTTCGACTCGCCACACTTTAGCCCCGCCTTTATGGCTGCCCACCAGCTCTGGCGAATGCTGGCAACTGACTCCCACGAATTGTGATCAATGTCACAGGACTTCATGTCGCGTTTGCAGACGTCTTTAAAGCGGAGACATGGACGGCCGGTGGGTCTGATACCAGTGGCGAGCTCGCTGTACAATGTGTCTTTGGGGATCCTGCCATCTTCCATGCAGCTCACATGGCCAAGCCATCTCAAGCGCCGCTGACTCAGTAGTGTGTATAAGCTGGGGATGTTGGCCGTCTCGAGGACTTCTGTGTTGGAGATACGGTCCTGCCACCTGATGCCAAGTATTCTCCGGAGGCAGCGAAGATGGAATGAATTGAGACGTCGCTCTTGGCTGACATACGTTGTCCAGGCCTCGCTGCCATAGAGCAAGGTACTGAGGACCTATTAAAGAATAGATTTTACATATTAGCAGTTGATGCAACACCATGTTACAGAGAATGTAGAGCATAGAAATAGCCCATTTGACCCAATTAGTACATACTGGTGTTTATACTCCACACGAGCCTGCATCCATTTCTCTTCAACTAATCCTATCAGCATAACATTCTATTCCTTTCTCCCTCATGTGTTTATCTAGACTCACTTTAAATGCATCTATGCTCTTCTCGCCAACTACTTGTGGCAGCAAGTTTCATATTCTTACCATTTTGTGAATTCAGGCAGGGAAGTTAGTCTGTCTCAAATGGTTTTCTCTCCATTAATTTGAAATTTGGAATGAACTTAATCATCGTTTACTGCCAGAGGAAATCTAACAGCTGGGCACAGTCCAGAGTCCCCAGCTCGATATCCATTGACCTACTCAACAGAAGCAGTTGAAACATGAGGACCAGCTACTGAGCAAGGAGACGTGAAGAGTAAAGCAGGTGCTTGGGAACCAGAAAATCTGACTCAAATCCATATAGCTGGATCAACACGATGTTAGGGCCAAGAATGTTTTTGGCAATTTATCTTGACTGTCCGAAAGGTGTCAGCTGTGGCTCAGTGGTAGCATTATCGTCTCTAAGTCAGAAGGGTGTGGGATCACATCCTATTCTTGAGCACAAAATCTAGGCAGAGACTTCAATGCCCTACTGACAGGGTGCAGCATTATCAGAGGTGTCGTCTTTCTGAGGAGACATTAGACCAAGGCCCTCATTATGACTATATTTCTTGTACCTCTCTGTAATTTCCCTGCAAATTTGCTGTACATTTTTCCCACTATTTGATGGTCAATAGAATACACCCAGTAACATAATGGCATCTCTATTTCTTAACTTTTTAACAAAATAAATTCTGTTCCTGGCCCCTCCAGGACATCCTCTCTCTCCAGCAGTGTTATATTCTCCTTAATCAATGCTGCCACCCCTCCTTCTTTCTTTCCTTCCCTGTCTTTCCTGAATATTCTGTATCCAGGAATATTTAGCATCCAGTCCTGCCCCTTTTTGAGCCAGGTCTCCGTTATCACTACATCATCATATTTCCGCATAGCTATTGTGCCTGCAGCTCACCAAGCTTATATACTGCTCTGTATGTTTGTGAGAAAAGGTAGGTAGAGAGGAAAGCAAAAGGTCCTCGGTCAATCTATCTCCATTTCATGGCACCTTTCAGGATGAGGGTGAGAGGTTAGTGGAGAAGGTGCATAAGGCAGCAACTCAGTATCATCCAGGGTGGCCTTGGCAGTGCAGGGTACCACAGGCTATGTTGCATTATTGCCCATAATCCTGAGGCTGCTGAGGAAATGGATCCTAAGCGATCCTTCATGCATCATCTGCCCCCTCCGCCTTTTGTGGGCCACCTTCTCCTGCAAGAGAAAGGGCAGACTGTCAGTGGCTTTGTCAGTATGGTTGGGTGATGTGGCTGCCATCGCTGAATGGCTATAGGTTTACAGAGTTGTGTATGCGGCTGGCCTGATTGGAGCGTGCATGTGTTTGCTTGAGGTGTAATGTAAGGATGTTAGGTGAGGTGAGTTCTGAGTGCTAGGGTGTGCTGCTGGGTGAGTGTTGGGGTTGTGCTCTATTGAGTAGTGTGTGAAATGGGTAGCGTGGTGAGTCTGAGATGTGATGTGCTGATGCATTCACTGACCTTGACCAGGTGGATGAGGTCATGAAACTTTTTCCAGCAGTGCTGCCACATTTGATGTTGTTTCCGGTGCACAGGTTGATGCTGGGTGGTCCGTTCGGTTTCATTCCTTATTGACATTGTAGCGGTTGGATATAACTAAGTGGCTTGCTGGGGCATTTCAGAAGGTATTTATGAGTCATGCACATTGCTGTGGGTCTGGAGTCACATGTAGGCCAGACCAGCTAAGGACAGTAGATTTCCTTTCCGAAAGGACAGCAGTAGACAATATGGCCTCCGCCATTCAATAGGATCCAGGCTGATCTGATCTTGGCCTGAACTCCACTTTCCTGCCCATTCCCCAAAACCCTTGACTCCGCTGTAGTTCAAGGATCTGTCTATCTCAGCACCGAATATATTCAATGACCCACCCTCCACAGCTCTCTAGGGTAGAGAATTCCAAAGATTCACAGCTCTCTGAGAGAAGAAATAACTCCTCATCTCCATCTTAAATGGGAGATCCTTTATTCTGAAACTCTGCCCCCTAGTTCGAGATATGCCCACAAGGGGAAATATCCTACTCTGTCACAAGCCTCCTCAGAATCTTATATGTTTCAGTAAGATCACCTCTCATTCTTCTAAACTCCAATGAATATAGGCCCATTCTGCTCAACCTTTCCTCAGAAGACAACTCCTCCATACCAGGAATCAACCTAATAAACCTTCTCGCAGACTGGAGCAGCAGCAGTCAACGGCAGACCTGGAAGGAGGCTGATCTGGAGTGGGACCTGGTGAAATAAAGAGCAGGGCTCAAGGCCCTCACCTACCTTAGGCCGGAGCAGCAGCAGTCGGCAGGCTCTCTCGCTGTGTCGGCGCACGCTGGGTTTCAAAAGAGGGAAAAAAACTACCAGTGACATCACTGGAAATCTGTAAGCTGATTGGTTGGTAAATAACAGCTGTTATTACCTGTATATAGCTTTAAAAAATCAGGGAGGAAGTTCTTTTTTTTAAACCCTCAAATAGCTACCTTGTAAGTGATAAGGCTAGTACTACTAAGGTTTTTTAATTGGTGTAATTTATTAATAATTACTAATTAGAATAGTGCTGTCTGGACAGAGTCAGGCTGTGAGTTGTGTCTGAGAGATTTTACTGATTAGGGGAAAGAGGTGCTCTTTGCAGTCTTTCTTTCTTTTCCGCCTTTTCAGCCTCCACGGTACAGGGGAAGAAGTTGATTGGCAAGCAACTGGTAAGGTGTTCCACTTATATAAGCAATAGTTAGTTTGTAAAGCTAAGTAATGGCAGGGCAGCTCGGCCAAGCAGAATGAGCCTCCTGTGGCATGTGGGAAGTCATGGACGCACCGCATGTCCTTGACAAACACATCTGCAGGACGTGTCACCGGCTGCAGAAGCTTGAGCTCTGGGTTTCGGAACTCGAGCGGTGGCTGGAGTCACTGTGGCGCATCCGTGAGGCAGAGAACTACCTGGGTAGCACGTTTCAGGAGGGAGTCACCCCAGAGCTTAAGAGAGCACAGGCAGCGAGGGACTAGGTGGCTGCCAGATAGACAAGAAGATCAAGGCAAGTCGTGCAGGAGTCCTCAGAGGGCATCCCACTTTCTAACCGGTATTCAGTTCTGAGTACCAATGGGAGAGAGGATTCCTCTGGAGAGTGCAGCGAGAGTCATGACCACAGGTGGCTCAGCTGTGCAGGGAGGGAGGAGAAAGGACAAGAGAGCAATAGTGGTAGGGGATTCTATAGTTAGGGGAACAGATAGGTGTTTCTGTGTTGCAGCCATGATTCCAGGACGATATGTTGCCTCCGTGGTGCAAGGGTCATGGAATCGCCGAGCAGCTACAGGGCATTCTGGAGGGCGAGGGTGCACAGCCAGAGGTTGTGGTCCACATTGGTACCAACGATATAGGAAGAAAGAGGGATGAGGTCCTGCAGGCTGAGTTTAGGGAGTTAGGAACGAGATTAGCAAGCAGGATCTCAAAGGTAGTAATCTCCGGATTACTCCCAAGGCCACATGCGAGTGAGTATAGAAATAGGAAAATACACCAGATAAATGCGTGGCTGGAGAGATGGTGCAAGAGGGAGGGCTTCATATTTATGGGACATTGGGACTGGTTCTGGGGAAGGTAGGACCTGTACAAGCTGGACGGTCTGCACCCAAACAGGACTGGGACAAATATCCTTGCAGGAAGGTTTGCTAGTGCTGTTGGGGATGGTTTAAACTAGCTTGGCAGGGGGATGGGAAACTGAGCACAGTCTTAGATAGGACAATTTCAGGGCAGGGAACAGGACGCAGAAAATTAGCAAGTGACTCTGACTCGGAAAGACAGAAGAAGCAAAGATTAAAAAGTGTGCAGCACAGGAATTTGGCAGTGTTAAAGGGTATTGATTTAAATGCAAGGAGTATAGTAAATAAAACCGATGAGCTGAGGGCACAGATAGGCCCAGGGCAACATAATATCGATGCTATAATGGAAACTTGACTTAAAGAGGGGCAAGATACAAATATCATACCAGAAATGTTGGAGAACACAGGGCTCAGTGAGAGAGAGGAAATGAAAGAAATCAGTATTAGTGAAGAAATGGTGTTGGGGAAATTGATGGGATTGATGCCGATAAATCCCCAGGGCCTGATGGTGTGCATCCCACAGTACTTAAGGAAGTGGCCCTAGAAATAGTGGATGCATTGGTGGTCATCTTCCAAGATTCTATAGACTCTGGAACAGTTCCTACGGATTGGAGGGTAGCTAATGTAACCCCACTATTTAAAAAGAGAGGTAGAGAGAAAGCAGGGCAATATAGACCAGTCAGCCTGACGTCGGTAGTGGGGAAAGTTCTAGAGTCCATTATCAAAGATTTTATAGCAGAGCACTTGGCGAACAGTGGTAGAATTGGACAGAGTCAGCATGGATTTATGAAAGGGAAATCAGGCTTGTTAAATCTACTGGAATTCTCCGAGGATGTAACTGGTAGAGTTGATGAGAGGGTGCCAGTGGATGTGGTTTATTTGGACTTTCAGAAGACTTTCGACAAAGTCCCACATAAGAGATTAGCATATAAAATTAAAGCGCATGGGATTGGGGGTAGTGTATTGCGATGGATAGAAAATTGGTTGGCAGACAGGAAACAAAGAGTCGGGATAAATGTGTCTTTTTCCGAATGGCAGGCAGTGACTAGTGGGGTACCGCAGGGATCGGTGCTAGGACCCCAGCTATTCACAATATACATTAATGATTTAGATGAGGGAACTAAATGTCATATCTCCAAATTTGCAGATGACACAAAACTGGGTGGGAGGGTGAGTTGTGAGGAGGATGCAGAGAGGCTTCAGGGTGATTTGGACAAGTTGAGTGAGTGGGTTAATGTATGGCAGATGCAGTATAATGTGGATAAATGTGAGGTTATCCACTTTGGTAGCAAAAACAGGAAGGCAGATTATTATCTGAATGGCTATAAACTAAGAGAGGGGAATATGCAGCGATACCTGGGTGTTCTCGTACACCAGTCGCTGAAGGTAAGCATGCAGGTGCAACAGGCGGTAAAAAAGGCAAATGGTATGTTGGCCTTCATTGCAAGAGGATTTGAGTACAGAAGCAGGGATGTCTTGCTGCAATTATACAGGGCGTTGGTGAGGCCACACCTGGAATATTGTGTGCAGTTTTGGTCTCCTTATCTGAGGAAGGATGTTCTTGCTATTGAGGGAGTGCAGCGAAGGTTTACCAAACTGATTCCTGGGATGGCGGGACTGACATATGAGGAGAGATTGAGTAGGTTAGGATTATATTCGCTGGAGTTCAGAAGAGTGAGGGGGGGATCTCATAGAAACCTATAAAATTCTAACAGGACTTGACAGGGTAGATGCAGGAAGGATGTTGTCAATGGTGGGGGAGTCCCAGAACCAGGGGTCATAGTCTAAGGATACGGGGTAAACCTTTCAGGACTGAAATGAGGAGAACTTTCTTCATCCAGAGAGTGGTGAGCCTGTGGAATTCGTTACCACAGAAAGCAGTTGAGGCCAAAACATTGAATGTTTTCAAAAAGGAGTTAGATATAGTTCTTGGGTCTAAAGGGATCAAAGGGTATGGGGCGAAAGCCGGAACAGGCTACTGAGTTGGATGATCAGCCATGATCATAATGAATGGCAGAGCAAGCTGAAGGCCAACTGGCCTACTGCTGCTCCTATTTTCTATGTTTCTATGTAAGAATGGCAACTCAACATCCCTGGATATAGAGGTTTCAGGCAGGATAAAGAGGGAGATAAAAAAGGAGGGGGTGTAGCATTATTAGTTAAGGAATCAACAACAGCTTTGAGGAGGGATGATATGCTAAATGAATCGTCAAATGAGGCCATATGGGTGGAGCTCAGAAATAAAAAAGGGGCAGCCACACTACTAGGAGTGTACTATAGACCCCCAAATAGTGACAGGGAGGTGGAAGAACAAATTTGTCGGCAGATTTCTGAGTGCAAAAACTGTCGGGCAATAATAGTTGGGGATTTCAACTACCCCAATATCAACTGGGATACAAACAGTGTGAAGGGCACAGAGGGGACAAAATTCTTGAACTACGTTCAAGAGACCTTTTTCAGTCAACACGTAACAAGCCCAACGAGAGGGGGTGCAATTCTAGATTTAGTCTTCAGTAATGAAGCTAGGCAAGTGGATGAAGTAACAGTGGGTGACCATTTTGGAGATAGTGACCATAATACAGTTAGTTTTAGCACAATCATGGAAAAGGACAAAGATAAAACAGGAGTAAAAGTTCCACATTGGGGGAAGGCAAATTTTAAGAAACTGAGAAGTGACCTAGCGAAGGTGGACTGGATACAACTACTTGAAGGAAAATCAGTGGCAAACCAGTGGGAGGCATTCTAAAGCGAAATACTACAAACACAGTGTAGGCATGTCTCCACAAAGATAAAGGGTGGTACTACCACATCTAGAGCCCTCTGGTTATCTAGAAGCTTACAGAGCAAGTTAAAGCAGATAAAGAAGGCTTATGAAGATCACAAAAACACTTGATACTTTAAAAAGCCTAGAGGAGTATAGAAAGTGCAAGGATGAAATAAAAAGAAAATTAGAAAAGCAAAGAGAGGACATGAAAAATTATTGGCAGGTAAAATCAAGGAAAACCCAAAGATGTTTTATCAGTACTTTAAGAATAAGAGGATAACTAAGGAAAGGGTAGGGCCTATCAGAGATGTAGAAGGGAACTTATGCATGGATGCATAAGGCAAAGGTCCCAATGAGTTTTTTGTCTCTGTCTTTACAAAGGAGAGGGTTGATGTAGACATTGTAGTTAAAGAGGAGCGTGAAATATTAGATACAATAAGCATAATGATCGAGGAAGTACTGGGAGGTCTGACATCCTTGTAAGTGGATAAATCACCAGGGCCGGATGGATTGCATCCCAGGTTGTTGAAGGAAGCCAGGGAGGAAATAGTGGATGCGCTGAAGATCATCTTCAAATCCTCATTAGATACAGGAGAGGTACCAGATGAATGGAGGTCTGCAAATGTTGTACCATTATTTAAAAAGGGTGCGAGGGAGAGGCCAAATTATTAAAGGCCAGTCAGTCTGACCTCTGTGGTGGATAAATTGTTAGAATCTATTCTGAGGGACAGAAATAAACTGCCACTTAGAAAGGCACAATTAATCAGGGATAGTCAGCATGGATTTGTTCAGGGAAGTTCATGTCTTACTAACTTAATTGAGTTTTTTGAGGAAGTAACAAGAAAGATTGGTGTGGGTAGTGGAGTAGATGTGGTCTACATGTATTTTTGTGAGGCATTTGACAAGGTCCCATATGGCAGACTGGTCAGTAAAATGAAAGCCCATGGGATACAGGGAAATGTGGCAGGTTGGATCCAGAATTGGCTCAGGGCTAGGAAACAAAGGGTAGTAGTCGACGGATGTTTTTGTGAATGGAAAGCAGTTTCCAGTGGCATTCCACAGGGCTCAGTGTTGGATCCCTTGCTGTTTGTGGTATATAGTAATGATTTGGACTTAAATGTGGGAGGCATGATTGAGAAATTTATTGATGACACAAAAATTGGCCGTGTAGTTGATAGTGAAGAGGATGGCCGTAGACTCCAGAAAGATATCACTAGTTTGGTTGAGTGAGTGGAAAAGTGGCAAATGGAATTCAATCCAGGAAAGTGTGAGGTAGTGCATTTGGGGAGGGCAAAAAAATCAAGGGAAAACACAATTTTGTAAATTGGATCCAAAATTGGCTCAGTGGCAGGAGGCAGAGGGTGATGGTCGAGGGTTGTTTTTGCGATTGGAAGCCTGTGACCAGCGGTGTACCGCAGGGATCGGTGCTGGGACCCTTGCAGTTTGCAGTGTACATTAATGATTTAGACGTGAATATAGGAGGTATGATCAGTAAGTTCGCAGATGATACAAAAATTGGTGGTGCCGTAAATAGTGAGGAGGAAAGCCTTAGATTACAGGATGATATAGATGGACTGGTAAGATGGACAGAGCAGTGGCAAATGGAATTTAATCCTGAGAAGTGTGAGGTGATGCATTTTGGGAGACTAACAAGGCAAGGGAATATACAATGGGTGGTTGGACCCTAGGAAGTACAGAGGGTCAGAGGGACCTTGGTGTACTTGTCCATCGATCACTGAAGGCAGTAGCACAGGTAGATAAGGTGGTTAGGAAGGCATATGGGATACTTGCCTTCATTAGCTGAGGCACAGAATATAAGAGCAGGGAGGTTATGATGGAGCTGTATAAAACGCTAGTTAGACCACAGCTGGGGTACTCTGTACAGTTCTGGTCGCCACACTACAGGAAGGATGTGATTGCACTGGAGAGGGTGCAGAGGAGATTCACCAGGATGTTGCCTGGGCTGGAGCATTTCAGCTATGAAGAGAGAGTGGCTAGGCTAGAGTTGTTTTCCTTAGCGCAGCGAAGGCTGAGGGGGGAACTGTTTGATATATACAAAATTATAAGGGGCATAGAAAGGGTAGATAGCAAGAAACTTTTTCTCTTAGCAGAAGTGTCAATAGCCGGGGGTATAGATTTAAGGTAAGGGGCAGGAGGTTTAGAGGGGAGTTGAGAAAAAAAAATTTCACCCAGAGGGTGGTTGGAATCTGGAACACACTGCCTGAAGGGGTGGTAGAGGCAGGAACCCTCACAACATTTAAGAAGTATTTAGATGAGCATTTGAAATGCCATACAAAGCTACAAGCCAAGTGCTGGAAAATGGGATTAGAATAGATAGGTGCTTGATGGCCCACATGGACACAATGGGCCAAAGGGCCTGTTTCTGTGCTGTATAACTCTATGACTCTTTGACAATAAATGGGAGGATATTGAGAGGGGTAGAAGAAGTGAAAGACCTTGGAGTGCATGTCCACAGGTCCCTGAAGGTGGCAGGACAGGGTGATAGAGAGGTGTGGAAGGCATATGGAATGCTTTCCTTTATTGGCCAAGGTATAGAATTCAAAAGCAGGGATGTAATGCTGGAACAATGTAAAATGCTGGTTAGGGTACAGCTGGAGTATTGCATACAGTTCTGGTCACCACATTACAGAAAGGACATAATTGCTCTGGAAAGAGTACAGAGGAGATTTACAATGTTGCCAGGGCTCGAAAGTTGCAGCTATGAGGAAAGATTGGACAGGCTAGGGTTGTTTTCCTTAGAACAGAGGAGGCTGAGGGGTGACTTAATAGAGGTATACAAAATTATGAGGGGCCTATATAGAGTAGATAGGAAGGACCTGATCCCCCCAACGGAGAGGCCAGTTACCAGAGGACACAAATTTAAGGTGATTGGTAGAAGGATTAGAGGGGATGTGAGGAAAATCTTTTTCACTCAGAGGGTGGTGGGTGTCTGGAGGTCAGAACTGGTATCTGGACCTGCACCTGAAGTGCAGGTTCTGAAGAAGGGTCACTGACCTGAAACGTTAACTCTGCTTCTCTCTCCACAGATGCTGCCAGACCTGCTGAGTATTTCCAGCATTTCTTGTTTTTATTTCTGATTTTCAGCATCCACAGTATTTTGCTTTTATTCAACAGAATCAATCTGACTTTAGAGTTTTTGAGGGAAAAGATTGTCACAGTCTAACTTCCCTTCCTTCAATTTAAGTTACCAGAGATCTCTTTCTTGGCTTGACTTTCTTTTAGAACTTTGAGAGATAATAATTAAAACAGACTAAAATCCTCTTCTATCGGAGACTTTTCTCTCTCAGAGTAAAATATGTCTTCAATGGATTCCGAAGCTGGTGAGAGAGATGGGAGCAGACAGGAGAGGCTGCGGCGAGCCAGCCACGAGAGGTCTTTTCAGTCCAGGAGCAAACAGCTTTCTGAGTTCAAATTCTCTGTGGCCAATTTAAAACTCTCAGTTCACAACTCTGCAACAGCCAGTTAGTCATGTGACTAAACTGGTCTGACCATGTCTTCTGTGTATTGGGGAACAGGGACTGGTTCCTTTTGTTCCAACACTGTCTGCAAGTTTGCAAAAAATGTCTTTCCAGTGAGGGGCCAGGCAATTTCTTGTGTTGGGCCCTCTTTTCTTCCCAGCAACAATTTTAAGTTTCATGTCCATGTGGCAAAATTAATGTGCCTCATTCTTGGCAGGTGGGGGCCTGCATGACACTTTTCTATTCTTCCTACCAAAGTGGATTACCTCACATTTTCACACATTACACTTCATCTGCCAATTTTTTGCCCACTCACTTAACCTATCTATTTCCCTTCGCAGACACTTTGTGTCCTCCTCGCAACTTGCTTTCTCACCTATCTCTGTATCATCAGCAAATTTCGCTACAATACACTTGGTCCCTTCATCCAAGTCATTAATATAGATTATAAATACCATATATACTCATATAAAAGTCGAATTTTTGAGGCTAAAATTTGGAGGTTCGACTTTTACATGAACCATATTTTTGAACTTTTATTAACAAAATAATAGCCACCATGGAGACAGACAGACCGATACTGACATCTAAAGGTTTGACCATGCTGGTAAGGCTGCTGGGAACCACTGCAATATCAGTTTTATGTGATCAAACCTCAGCGACATCATCATCCACTAGGTTCGATTTAAACATGTCCCAGATGAGCAAAATTTTTCCTTTACGTAATCCATCCAGTCTTGTTGTTCTTCCTTGGTGCCATATTGAAAAAATGTGGGGGTCCGGGCTGAATGTTTGGGTATTTATACTCATGCATGATTGGAATGTTCTGTCTGCGCTCTGATAGTTAAGGTTGACATTTACATGAGATAAAGGAAAGATTCAAGATTTTTTCACCTAAAGTCATGGGTCGAATTTTACACAAGATCAACTTTTACATGAGTATATACAGTAGTAGAGGCCCCAGCACTGATCACTGTGACACCCCACTAGTTACAGTTTGCCAACCTGAAAATGACCCATTTATCCCAACACCCTGCTTCCTGTTAGTTAGACAATCCTCTATCCATGTTGTTACGGCCACATGGTAAAATGTGAATGGTTCCCACTGTTCAACTCCCCACCTGACCACACCAAGTATTTTGTTATTAGAGTTTAACTCCTTGGTGTTGAAATTTTCAAATAAATAGAGAGCGACAGGTTTTCTTGTAGGTTTTAAAGAAACAGAAAATCAAATTGTTTATTGATCAATATGCCTTATCCTGAAATTATCACAACAACATCCACGCACAGATTCACTCACGTGTGCACTCATACAAGAGACAGATAGAGAGGGAAAAAAGGAAGGTGAATTCGAGTGGTGGGGAGGTCATGATAAACCTGTTGAATTCTCTTGAAAATCAAGTTCTCGATGGATGCAGGCCGAAGATTTCCCTTTTGATTGAAGGTTCAGTTGAAGACAATGGGACAATTCTGGTTTACTGCTTTCTAATGTAGATGTGGGATTTTACAGCGGGGCATGTGCCTTCTGGCTAGCTGGAACACAAGCTGTTAGATGTTGTTTCACACTCTCTCACCCTCAGCCTCTCTCACTCTTTAGGCTGTCTTTTTATAAGGTAAAGCTGTGTTACTTCTTACCTCCTGGTAGGAGATATTCTGATCTCCTCCCCATGGTGATTGCGCAATGGCCCAGGACATGGCTACTTCACACCTTCTTTATTTCAGAAGAAGACATTCAATTCCAAAATGTTTTTTGGGAAGGAGTGCAATTGGCATCACTTAGCTTTTAAGATTTGTCCTTTGCCTTAGTCAGACAGTTTGAATACAAAAAGGCCAATCCCTTTTTCTTTGGTGGCCATTTTAGACCATTGTTCACTTCTTAAAAATAAAGGTTCATTTTTTTTAAAGACAAAGTCGGTTTTTCATAACTCTTCAGAGTTAGTCTATATTTTGAATCATCACACGTCCGGTGTGCGTGACAATGCTAATATATTACCCCCATGAGCTCTTATCGAACCTTGCTCATTACATCCTCAAAGACTTCTAATAAATTTGTCAAACATGATTTCCCTTTCATAAAATCAAGTTGACCCTGTTTGATTGTGTTATGATTTTCTAAATGTCCTGGTACTACTTCCTTAATAATGGATTCTAGTTTTTTTTCCATATAGATTGGAAGAATCAGGTGGGCAAAGGTACCCTGGATGAAGAGTTCATAGAATATTTTAGGGATAGTTTCTTAGAACAGCACATTCTGCAACCAATCAGAGAGCAGACTAAACTAGACCTGTTATTGTACAATAAGATAGGATTAGTTGATGACTTCATAGTGAAGGCGCCCCTAGATAGCAGCGATCATAATATGATTGAATTTTACATTCAGTTTGAGGGAGAGAAGAATGGGTCCAAGACTAGTATTTTAAACTTAAACAATGACAATTATGAGAGCATGAAAGCAGAGCTAGCTAAAGTGAACTGGCAAATTAGGTTAAGGGATAGGTCAATAGAGATGCAATGGCAGACATTTAAGGGGATATTTTAGAATACACAGGATATATACATTCTAACGAGAAAGAAAAACTCCAAGGGGATCCACCAACCGCGGTTAATTAAAAAAGTTAACGATAGTATCATACTTTTTTAAAAAGCTAATTGCGGAAAGATGGGTGGCAGGTCAGACGATTGGACAGAATATAAAAAACAGCAAAGAATGACTAAAAGATTGATAACGAGGGAAAAATTAGAGTATGAGAGAAAGCTAGTTAGAAATATAAAAACAGATAGTAAGAGTTTCTATAGATATTTAGAAAAGAGTTAACAAAGTAAGTGTTGGTCCTATAGAAAGTGAGTCTGGGGAATTAATAATGGAAAATAAGGAGATGGCAGATGAATTGAACAGGTATTTTGCATCAGTATTCGCTATAGAGGATACAAGTAACATCCCAGAAATCGCTGTAAATCAGGAAATGGAAGGAATGGAGGGACTCAAGAAAATTACCATCACCAGGGATGTAGTACTGAGCAAATTGTTGGAGCTGCGGGCCGGCAAGTCCCCGGATCCTGATGGACTTCATTATAGGATCCTAAAAGAAGTGGCTAGTGAGATAGTTGATGCGTTGGTTTTAGTTTTCCAAACTTCCCTAGATTCAGAGAAGGTTCCATTAGATTAGAAAATAGCGAATGTAACTCCTTTATTAAAAAAGGGAGACAGAAAGCAGACAACTACAGGCCAGTTAGCTTAACATCTGTCTTCAGGTAATGTTAGAAGCTATTATTAAAGGCATTATAGCAGGGCACTTAGAAAAATTTAAGGTAATCAGACAGAGTCAACATGGTTTTGTGAAAGGGAAATCATGTTTAACCAATTTATTGGAAATCTTTGAAGAAGTAACATGTGCTGTGGATAAAGGGGAACCGGTGGATGTACTGCACTTAGATTTCCAGAAGGCATTTGATAAGGTACCACATCAAAGCTTATTGCAGAAAATAAAGGCTCATGATGTCAGGGGCTAACATATTGGCACAGATAGAAGCTTGGCTAGCTAACAGGAAACAAAGAGTAGGCATAAATGGGTCATTTTCTGGTTGGCAAGATGTAACGAGTGGTGTGCCACAGGTGTCAGTGCTGAGGGCTCAACTTTTGACAATTCATATAAATGACTTGAATGAAGGGACCGAAGGTATGGTTGCTAAATTTGCTGATGACACAAAGATAGGTAGGAAAGTAAGCTGTGAAGAGGACATAAGGAGGCTACAAATGGATAGAGATAGGTTAAGTGAGTGGGCAAAGACTTGGCAAATTAAGTATAATGTGGGAAAATGTGAAATTGTCCATTTTGACAGGAAGAATTAAAATAAAAAGCATATTACCTAAATGGTGAGAGATTGCAGGGCTCTGAGATGCAAAGGGATCTGGGTATTGCCATGCTAGGCCCCCACCTGCCAAGAATGAGGCACATTAATTTTGTCAAGAACATTGCTTTTTTAACTGTTTTTGAAGCGAGGAAATGACTTGTAAAACAGATCAGCCGTGGCTGGAAAAAAACATTTGCACACTAACAGGGCCTGCTCAGGAGGATACAATCCACAAGACTGGTTAGACCAGTTGGTCACATGACTACCTGGCTGTTCCAGGGCTTTCTTTTGAACTGGCCCAGAGAGTTTGAAGGCAGAAAATCTGTCTGCTTCTGGACTGAGAAGATCTTTCCTGCCTGCTCCCATCTCTTTCTCACAAGCCTCTGAATCCACTGAATACACATGAACCCCAAGAGAGAAAAGTCTCCTACAGCGAACAAGGGTTAAGAAGAATACTGGGCCCCCATGCAAAGCAAGATCTACCTACAATCAAGGACGCTACAGTGAACATGAAGATCCATAACAACAACTGTTCAGATATTATCTCAAACTTTTCCACTTTATTTTTCTTCTGCTCTTTTCTGTCTCTATTTGCATGTGTTTATTGCGTATGCATGCTAGCGTGGGCACGTTGTGCATCCATAGGTGTCAACCTAATTAGAGTTTAAGTTTAATAAATTTCAAGTTTTCTTCTTTAAACCCAAGAAAGCCTGTTTGTACTGGCTTCTTTGCCTTATAATTGGAAAGCGGTGAATGAGGATTCACCAAGGAGGAGCTAAAAACATGGTGTGTTTAAAATTAAACTCTGTTACAGTAAGACCAGGTGAAGGCTGAGAGGGACCCCTAGACACCTATATCACCTGGTCATAACATTCAGTGTCCTAGTGCATGAATCGCAAAAGAATAGTATGCAGGTTCAGCAAGTAATTAGGAAAGCTAATGGAATGTTATCATTTATTGCAAGGGGAATTGAATACAAAAGTAGGGAAGTTATGCTTCAGTTATGTAGGGCATTGGTGAATGAGTTGGAAGCAGTTCAGAGAAGGTTTACTAGACTAATATCTTCAATAGGCGGGTTGTCTTATGAGGAAAGGTTGGACAGGCTGGGATTGTATCCACTGGAGTTTAGAAGAGTAAGAGGTGACTTGATTGAAACATATAAGATCCTGAGGGGTCTTGACAGGGTGGATGTGGAAAGGATGTTTCCCCTTGTGGGAGAATCTAGAACGAGGGGTCACTGTTTAAAAATAAGGGGTTCCCCATTTAAGAAAGAGATGAGGAGAATTTTTTTTCTGAGAGGGTCGTGAGTCTTTGGATCTCTCTTCCTCAAAAGGCAGTGGAAGCAAAGTCTTTAAATATTTTTAAGGCAGAAGTAGATAGATTCTTGATAAGCAAGGGTGAAAGGTTATCAGGGGTGGAGTTGAGGTTATAATAAGATCAGCCATGATATTGAATGGCGGTGCAGGCTCGAGGGGCTGAGTGGCATACTCCTGCTCCTGATTCGTATGTTCGGATATGGTCGGGGGGAAGGTTGAGACTTAGGGTTGGGTATTTGTGGCCATCATAGGGAGGTGTTTGGGAATCTGTAACTATAACAAGGTGGATTCTTGAAGGCTCAAGGGTGAGAGTCGGCAGTTGGACAGTGACGGGAGTAGGGACGGGGGGAGGGATGGCATTTGTAAATTGATGATGAGCCGGTCCATGGTAATGGGGGGGAGATTCTATTGTAACAGGGGGAAGGGTGAATGTTAATTTGGGTTGCATGTATGATGGGTGCAGGCTGGAAGGTATAGCAGAAGCAATATTTTCTGGAAGAAGAATGCAAACAACATGTCCAATCAAGGAATGCAAGTCGATTGGGAGGAGATTAATGATGGTGGGTGGGATCTCCTGTATGCAAATATAAGGCACATAACAGCGATCTGCTCATGACTTTCATGGTTCTGCTGAATGGCAGAACAAGGACGGTTTTACAACGCTCTTTTCATCTCAACAATTGAAAAGCTGCAAAGACATGAGTCTCATACACGTAATTTGACCTCTAACAGGTGAACAATTGCAGACGGGGGAGACTGAGGAGGTATCTTGGCAATTAATAGATGATGTCTCAACAGGAGCAGCAGACAGCACAGGAGAGGGAGGCTGCTCAGAATGAAGCCATATAGGAAAAGCATTATCAAAGACAGGCACTGGCATGTCATTGCATCCTCAGGACAAGGACACATAACCCTCAGATGTCAGAGAGGCAATGCCAGAGAAACATGAGGATGTGACTTCCAATGGTAACAGTCATGTGTCCGATCCTTCAGCATTACCTGCAGCCATTTTCATTGGGAACCCCATGTCACTTACCCTCAAGGCTACTATTGCACTCAATTTCTTTGCTACCGGGGATCAATGGACGACATATGTGGCATCTCCCAGTCTGCAACCACATCAGCGAGGTAACCAATGCTCTTTTTTTATGTGCCAATGATTTCATCTACTTACCTGTAGACGGGGACAGCCAGGCAGCAAGGTCTGCGACCTTCAGCGCCATTTTGCTGGCTTCCCTGGAGTGCAAGGGGTGATCAACTGTACTCATGTGGCCATCAGAGCTCCCTGGGACCAGCCTGTTGTCTTGTTTAATGGCAAAGGCTTCAACTCTTTAAACGTGCAACTGGTTTGTGACCACAGGAGAAGAATCATGCATGTTTGCGCACATTTCCCAGGGAGCTGCCATGACTCCAACATTTTGAGGAACTCCAGCTGCCAGCAGTTTTCAGGGAACCAGCCGAAGTGGACGGATGGATCCTGTTTGACAAGGTTTACCCCCTTTGTACATGGTTGATGACACCAGGACGTCATTCTCAAAGCGCTGCTGAAGAGAGGTACAATGCTGCACACGCATCCACAAGAGCCATCATTGAGCAAACCATTGGCATGCTGAAAATGTGATTTCATTGCCTTGACCAGTCTGGAATGGCTCTTTAGTATATGCCACAGAGAGTGTCATGAGTAATCATCTTCTGTGCCTTGTGCAACTTTGCAATTAAATGTGGCAACATTCTGCAGGCGGAGGAACAGGAGGAACATCAGTCCTCCTCAGATGAGGATGACTGTGAAGAGGGTGAGGAGGAGGACAACAATGCCGTTATCGATATGAAGGCCAGGAGTGACATCAGGGAGAACCTTATTTATGAAAGTTTCAGCCAACAATCAGCCACATCATCAAGGAATGTTGGGAGGAGAATCATAACAATTCCCCACAGAAATTCCCTTTTGCATGAGGTCTTAATCATCTCTGCAATCTTAATGAAGCATGGCTGCTCTTTCATGTGATTGGCATTTGAAATTATCCATTGGGTACAATGAATGCGACTACACACCACTGCAAGCAGTGTTAATTTATGACCATAGAAAACAAAAGTAAGGCATGACAGTATTGGAAAAAGTTATTAATCATCAACAGGAAAGCAACCATCATTGAAAATTGAAGGCTCAAATTCCAAAGAGATATGGGCACTGGACTTTTCCTGAGATGCTTTGCAAACATCATTGTGTTCCTGCCATAGGCCTCCAAAAATCTTCATTGTCTCCATCTGTAATCAAGTAAAATATGACTGAGGGTGGATCAAATTTTGCAAGAAATAAAAATGTTTTAATACATCTTTGCATTTGTTAACATTTCTACATCACCCATGCCACCTTTGTGCTCAAAACTTGCATGATCGCTTTAAGAGTGTTGTCCCTTTAAGAACCAGGATGTAGTCTTGTGACTAGAAGCCATAGTCACTCTGCGTTGTAAAACCCTGGACAAAGGTTCCGTATATAGTTTGCTTTGTATTATATGTATTAGTTTAGCGGTTAATAACCCCTCTAGAGATCTTCAAGGAACTGGAATCCACATACCTCATTGTGTTGCTTAAGATAAAACAAAGAATCTCATGATATCGTGGCAGCGGTGGTGAAAAGACAAGATATAAGCTTGAAGACTATGGGTAAAGTAGCAAACAAATACCTGAAAAGAATGAAAGAAAGCTACATACCTTAGAAGGCTGAAAAGCAAGTGATCAGGTGAGTCTTTGTGCCAACAATCGAGAAATCCCAGTTTTAAAAAAAGAGCCTTTGAGGAGCTTTAAAAAATTCATTTTCTAAAGGCTCCATGTGAGTGAGAGGGAAAAAAAGGGGGAAACCTTGAAAAGCGTGCGAACTAAAATGAAATAAAAAACTCATTAAACAAGTCAAGCATGAACAAATAAATAAACTCAAAGTAACTTGATCTATGGAACAGTTTTGTGAATTCCAATAAGCAGCTGTGTAAACATTTCAGCAAAGTGTTGAAAGAGAAATAAACAAACAGGAACACTGTCAAGCACTTGTTACACTCCATTAAATCACCCTAGCCTAAAAAAAGAAAATATTAAAGGGGAACAGGGCTTAGACTCTGCTGCATGAAGCCAATTGCAACAGTGATGGAGTGCATGTAAGAGGGCATATGGCTCAAGTGCTCAATTGGACTTGCCACAGAGCATGCCAGACTCTCTACTGAGGAAGCCATATGCTCAAATGCCTGGCAGACGTCATGGCTTGCATGGACACCTCCATGGTATGCATTAAGCCACGCATGACCTCAGGCATAGAACAGAATATAAAACAAAATACAGCACAGAAGGAGGCCATTCAGCCCATCGTGTCCGCACGGCCGAATAAGCTATCCACCCAAACAAATCTCACTTTCCAGCATATGGTCCATAGCCCCACAGGTTACAGCACCTTAGGTGCTGTCCAGGTACCTTTTTTAAAAAATTGAGGGTCTCTGCCTCCACTGGCGATCCTGGCAGTGAATTCCAGACACCCACCACCCTCTGGGTGAAAAAGCTTCTCCTCATGTTCCCTCTAATCCTTCTACAAATCACCTTAAATCTGTGTCCCCTGGAAACCGACCTCCCCACCAGGGGAAACAGGTCCTTTCTGTATACTCTATCTAGGCCCCTCATAATCTTGTACCCCTCAATCAAGTCACCCCTCAGCCGCCACAATTCCAGGGTAAACAACCCCAACCTGTCCAATCTTTCCTCATAGCTGCATCCCTCAAGCTATGGCAACATTCTTGTATATCTCCGCTGCACTCTCTCCAGAGTAATTATGTATTTTCTGTAATGTGCTGACCAGAACTGCACGCAATACTCCAGCTGTGGCCTAACCAGCATTCTATCCAGCTCCAGCATCATATTCCTGCTTTTGTACTCTAAACCTCAGCCAATAAAGGAAAGCAATCCATATGCCTTCTTCACCGTTCTATCTACCTGTCCTGCCACCTTCAGGGACCTGTGGACATGCACTCCAAGGTCTCTCACTTCTTCTACACCTCTCAATATTCTCCCGTTTATTGTATATTCCCTCACTTTATTTGCCCTCCCCAAATGTATCACCTCACACTTCTCAGGATTGAACTCCATTTGCCACTTTTCTGCCCACTCAACCAAGCTATTGATATCATTCTGGAGTCCATGACTCTCCTCATTATTAACTACACGACCAACTTTTGTGTCATCAGAAAATTTCCCATTCATGCCTCCCACATTTAAGTCCAAGTCATTAATATATACCACAAACAGCAAGGGACCCAACACTGAGCCCTGTGGAAAACCACTGGAAACCGCTTTCCATTCATAAAAACATCTGTCAACTACTCCCCTTTGTTTCCTGTCATTGAGCCAATTTTGGATCCAACCTGCCACCTTCCCCTGTATCCCATGGGCATTCATTTTACTGACCAGTCTGCCATGTGGGACCTTGTCAAATGCCTTACTAAAATCCATGTAGACCACATCCACTGCACTACCCTCATCAATTCTCTCTGTTACCTCCTCCAAAAACTGAATCAAGTTAATAAGACATGACATTCCCTTAACAAATCCATGCTGACTATCCCTGATTATTCCTTGCCTTTCTAAGTGGCAGTTTATCCTGTCCCTCAGAATAGATTCTAATAATTTACCCACCACCAAGGTCAGACTGACTGGCATATAATTACCTGGCTTATCCCTCACACCCTTTTTAAAAACAATGGTACAACATTCGCAGAGCTCCAGTCATCTGGTACCTCTCCTGTATCTAGTGAGGATTTGAAGATGATCCTGAGTGCATCTGCTATTTCCTCCCTGGCTTCCTTTAACAGACTGGAATGCAAAACATCCAGTCCTGGCAACTTATCCACTTTCAGGGATGTCAAAACCTCAAGCACTTCCTCTCTCATTATGCTTATCGTATCTAATATTTCACACTCCTCTTTAATTACAATGTCTGCATCAACCCTCTCCTTTGTAAAGACAAAGACAAAAAAACTCATTAAAAACCCTGCCCACATCTTCTGCATCCATGCATAGGTCCCCCTGTACATCTCTGATAGGCCCTACCCTTTCCTTTGTTATCCTCTTACTCTTAATGTACTGATAAAACATCTTTGGGTTTTCCTTGATTTTACCTGCCAATAACTTTTCATGTCCTCTCTTTGCTTTTCTAATTTCCTTTTTTACTTCACCCCTGCACTTTCTATACTTCTCTAGGCTTTTTAAAGTATTAACATATTTGGTGATCATCAGAAGCGTTCTTTTTTTGCTTTAACTTACCCTTTTAGATAACCAGGGGGCTCTAGATTTGGCCGTATCACCCTTTATCTTTGTGTGGACATGCCTACACTGTGCCTGTAGTATCTCGCTCTTGAATGCCTCCCACTGGTTTGCCACGGAATTTCCTTCAAGTAGCTGTATCTAGTCCACCTTCGCCAGGTCACCTCTCAATTTCGTAAAATTTGCCTTCCCCCCATTTAGAATCTTTGCTCCTGTTTTATCTTTGTCCTTTTCCATGATTGTGCTAAAACTAACTATATTATGGTCACTATCTCCAAAATGGTCACCCACTGTTACTTCATCCATTTGCCCAGCTTGATTACCGAAAACTAAATCTAGAATTGCGCCCCCTCTCGTTGGGATTGTTACGTACTGGCTAAAAAAGGTCTCTCAAGAATTTTGTCCCCTCTGTGCCCTTCACACTGTTTGTATCCCAGTTGATATTGGGGTAGTTGAAATCCCCAACCATCACCGCCCTAAAGTTATGGCACTCAGAAATCTGCCTACAAATTTGTTCCTCTATCTCCCTCTCACTATTTGGGGGTCTATAGAACACTCCCAGTAATGTGACTGCCCCCTTTTTATTTCTGAGCTCCACCCATATGGCCTCGTTTGATGATTCGTTTAGTATATTATCCCTCCTCAAAGCTGTTATTGATTCCTTGACAATAATGCTACAACCCCCCCACCCTTTTTTATCTCCCTCTTTATCACACCTGAATACTATAAATCTAGGGATGTTGAGTTGCCATTCTTGCCCCTCTTTAAGCCAAGTTTCCGTTATAGCAATGATATCATGTTGCCATGTGTCTATCTGTGATCTCAACTCATCTGCTTTATTTACTATACTCCTTGCATTTAAATAAATACCCTTTAAGACTGCCAAATTCCTGTGTTGCACACTTTTTAACCTTTGCTTCTTCTGTCTTTTAGAGTCTCTCGCCAATCTTGCTAATTTTCTGCATCCTGTTCCCTGCCCTGAAATTGTCCTATCTAAGACTACGCTCAGTTTCCCATCCCCCTGCCAAGCTAGTTTAAACCATCCCCAACAGCACTAGCAAACCTTCCTGCAAGGATATTTGTCCCAGTCCTGTTCAGGTGCAGGTCATCTGGCTTATACAGGTCCCACCTACCGCACAACTGGTCCCAATGCCCCAGAAATCTGAAGCCCTCCTTCCTGCATGATCTCTCCAGCCACACATTCATCTGGTGTATTTTCCTATGACTAAACTCACTAGCACGTGGCCTTGGGAGTAATACGGAGATTATTACCCTTGTTGTCTTGCTTGATAATCTCTTTCCCAACTCCCTAAACTTAGCCTGCAGGACCTCATCCCTCTTTCTTGATATATTTGTTGGTACCTCTGGTTGTGCACCCTGGCCCTCCAGAATGCTCTGTAGCCGCTTGGTGATATCCATGATCCTTGCACCAGGGAGGCAACATACAATCCTGGAATCACACCTGCGACCACAAAAACACCTATCTGTTCCTCGAATCATAGAATCCTCTACCTCTACCACAGACTCGGTGGGCCGAAGGGCCTGTTTCAGTGCTGTATCTCTCTATGACTCTATGACTGTTGCTCTCTTGTCCTTTTTCCTCCCTCCCAGAACAGTTGAGTCACTCACGATATTCCGGTCATGACCCTCACTGCACTCTACAGCGGAACCCTCCTTCCCATCAGTTCTCAGAACTGAATACCAGTTAGAAAGTGGAATGCCCTCTGGGAACTCCTGCACTACCTGCCCTGACCTCCTTGTCCATCTGGCACCTATCCAGTCCCTCTCTGTCTGTGCTCGCTTAGGCACTGGGTTGACTACCTCCTGAAACGTGCTATCCACGTAGTCCTCCACTTCGCGAATGCGCCACAGTGACTCCAGCCACCGCTCGAGTTCCGAAACCCAGAGCTCAAGCTTCTGCAGACGGAGACACTTTCTGCAGACATGTTGGACGAACTACCCTGCCATTACTTAGCTTTACAATGAAATTTAGCTAGTGTACTAACTTACCAGCTATTTGCAATCAGCTTTATCCCCTGTACCTTTGAGGCTGAAAAGGCAGAAAAGAAAGAGAACAAAGAGCACCTACTCCCACGCACCCCGCCTCCCGCTCCCCCCACTCTGCAAACAGCACTATTCCAGCTAGTAATAACTAATACATTACAGGTAGCTATCCTCGGGCTTTTTTTTTAAAAGACCCTTTTTATTTACTCTGCTCTATCTCAGCTATCCACAGGCAACAACAGCTGCCACCCACCGACCAAACAGCCCACAGAATTTCAGTGATGTCACTTCGGTTTTTTTTCCACCTACCAAACAGAACGCGCGCCGACATAGCCAGAGAACCTGCCGCTGCCCCAGACTTCAAGTAAGTAAGGGCCTCGAGCCTCGCTCTTTATTTAAACAGCTCCGCTCCAGTCCCAGTTCCTTCCAAGTCCGCTGCTGACTGCCGCTACCCCAGACTTCAGGTAAGTAAGGGCCTCGAGCCCTGCTCTTTATTTAAACAGCTCCGCTCCAGTCCTGGATCTTTCCAGGTCCGCCGCTGCCCCGGACTTCAGGTCTCGTATATAACTCCAACATATTTTCCGCATGGCTTTGCGACACATCCAGGAGACGTCTCATAGCAACAAACAGAGGATCATGACCGTGGGGCTGAGCAGAGGTCTGGTCCCCAGCAGTCCTCTGATTGTCAGGGGACCCAGCTGGCATATGCTCCCTCAACTGCTGGCATGTGTCTGTGAAGTGCACATCAGCTTGTGACCCAGATTCTAATCTTAAACCCTCCACGGACCGTGTGGATGTATCTGCACTGGCAGAGGTGAAAGAAGAAGCAGGTGACGGTGCACCCTTTGGGGCATTGGCTTCATTGTGCTCTCCAGAGGAGGATTCCTGGGCCACGTGGTGTTCTTTGACACATATGTGGGCACCTGCAGTGGAGACACAAACAGAGGCACTTTAAGCATGTGCTTCACATGAGTTCACAGAATTCCCTTCAGTTTCCACATATGGCTGCAAGAGCAGAGATGACACTTCATCCTTACGCCTTGTGGCTTCTGTCTCACCATCTCTGCTCGCCCTGCCTCCCTCCTCTCTCACAATCTGTGAAGCCTCCTCCACAGCCATGGTTGGCAGCCTGATGTCAGGGACCCCTCCACCCATCCTAGCAAGCTCACACTGGTTGTGGCTTTGTTTCTCCTGCAACAGGCAATGCAGATTTAATGACATGGCAAATGATACATCACAACCAATGCATACATGCATCAATATCTCTCATTCTGCATTGGTTTTCGCACGACACACCCAATCACATAAACAATGCCAATCTTCATCATTCAGTAGATGATACCGAGGCTGCTCAGCATTCCTCTGCATTCTTTGCGTACCCTGTGCCTTAAAGACACGGAGCCATGGAAGAAATCAATGGAGCAGCCTCGGCAGGAACACTTACACTCGCTGATCTGAGAAAATCATTGATTCGCTTGCGGCACTGCACACACGTTCTGAGAGTTACCCCATGGTTTGAAACCTCCTCTGCTACCTCCATCCAGGCCACCTTGGTGCGGCAGGAGGGTCTTTACACTCCATCTACAGGGAAGAGGACCTCCCGTCTTTCCCTGACGGTCTGGAGGAGAACCTGCAGGGAGGCATCACTGAACTGTGCTGCGGGGTGCTACCTACTAGCTGCCATTTGATTCACTTTGGCTATAGGGAAAATAAATGATATGAAGTTGGTGGTGACTTTCATGAAATAAGGGAGGCAAAAACATTTTCATTTAAATGAAAGCTTCAACAAAGTTATTCTGAAGATACATGAGAAGAAGTCTCCTGCTCCTTGAGGCTGCAAGCACTGAATGTTTTATTTCTGTGGCGATCATGCTGCTTGGGGCAGTGACGGCGGATTCCACCAATGAAAGGCCACCCCCGACACATGATCTCTGTGCCCATTGCCGTACGGCTAATTTACATACAAAATCGCATGGAAAACAGGATTTCTGGCGGGAGCAGAAGTTGCGACAACCTCCGGTCCCAACATCGGGAACACCGCATCGCTCATAAGATTCCACCCGTTAACTTTGTTTTTCTCTCCACAGATGCTCTTTGACCTGCTGAGTATTTCCAGCATTTTCTGTTTATGATTCTGAGCTGTCCTTTTCTTCTCGACAAGACTTGCCCAGCTGCTGCAACTAACTCTTTTGAGAATGTTACTTACAAATGGATCTTGACATCATATTGGTCCAAAAAAGAAACATTAAATTCAAAATTGAAACTGTTCCCCATATATTTACTTTCCTATCTGCTCCATTTGTGGCACACGGCTTCTTGATTATTTCCTTTTCATCCTTTTACCTTTAGTATCATAACGCTGCAGCATCTTATAATACTGAGCTTTATATGAAATTAATATATAAAATAAAATGCATGAATGTGTTTATGTTCAACCTGTTGAATTAGTCTCCTTGAAATGAATAAAGGGCTCACAATGTGTTCCAGGTACTGTGGCACCAGGCCCACTGCTCTTTAATTGTTGCAAACAGCAGTATGCTGTCAGCTGCCCTCATAGTGTTATATGAGGTCAGCTCCTTTACCTAATGTTACAGTGCTCTGGGTGAATGAAGCCAAAGTCCACATTGTGCATTATGTATTGCCAGCTGTTCTCATAGGATTGTTGGCCCCATTAAAGCTGTGTTGCAATGAGGGTAGAAATTATTGCAGCAAGACTAAGACAATGAATAGAAACCTTCAAACGATGCATTTTCAGAGATCCTACTGCAGCGGCTGCTGGAGTGAACTCTAATTTTTTTTGGAGCAATGGAACATTTCCCACTGAAGAGTAGCGTGGAGGCAGCTGGACGAAATGAACAGAAAGATAAAATGCTATCTGACCTGTCACCAGATCCTGAGAGCAGGCAAGGAAAATATTTGCAAAGGTTAATATGTTCATAATTTTCCAATGCTTCCTTTCAGATCATCTTCACAGCACTTCACTGTAAGCTGGATAGAGGATCAGAGAGAATGTACAGCCCTCTTGACAACTGTTCACCTACTTTCTGAAATGACAGTCATGCTCTTACTTTGAGTTGCTGCCTTGTCAATGTATTTTGCCGTATGTCCCATGAAGTGTGGCAAGGAGCCAAACATGAAGACAATACAAGGTACCAGCTTGTTGCAAATTCACAGACTTGCATAAGGTTGCTGATAGCTGGGATCCTCTTCTGTGCATGGGTGATGCTGGTACTCTTCTCCATCTGTTGCAATAGTGCATTCCAAGGCACTGTTGTGCAGAGGACAACAAACTACAATTATCTCTTATATGTAGGCAGCCCTGTACTTCTGTGACTGGGCCCTTCTCCATCCAGAACCAAAAGACAGAGACAGATGGCCTAGCTGTCCTATTTAGGTAAAGCTCAATTGCAGTTCCCTCTGATAGCACCCACAGATGGCGGGTAGAGTGCAGCTCTAATAAGATAGAAATAGCTGCATTTAGTGAAACCCAAAAATACTATGAAATAAGCAATGGCATTTCTGGGTTAACTACCAAACAAACTCTCCTATAAGTAACAGGAACTAAAATGGCTGAACCATGCCCCTTTTTATAATGGTAGCAGCACTGTTTGGGCACTGAAACCACATTAAAGGAAAAAGAGCTCTTTGGAAGCCTTATTGAGCCTCATTGTCACAGTTGTTTCCTCACTGCATTATCTTGTCCTACGTGCCTGGGTATTTGGTGAAACTACTAAATCCAATTTAGTTGCAAGTTAATTAATATGTAGAAGACCAAAGGTAAGGCAAAATTCTGAAGCAACCCAAACTTGAAAATAATTTTTTTTAAAAGAACCAATTGATTAGGAATTAATATATTCCTTTTTAGTATGTGGCTCACCGAGTCTGATAATCAATAGAATTATGGGATTAAAAAGGCATCAGCTCCCGACGATGTGAGTTGCTGACACCAGGTGTACATTGTCACTCTTGGCATAGATCAATGCATTATCGGATTCCAATATTTTTACATCATTTTACAAAAAATATATTAATTGGGCAAATGGGAGTGATATCTTAATGTAAAAATGACTTCTTATAACTCAATCTCCATAACCTCCTTATACTTGTGGCACTTAAAAAGTTATTTGACTTCATTTAATTTTGTAGTGGGTTTCTCAGTTATCCACTGAATCTAAAATAGGAACACTGCCTGCTGTGGTCAGCAGACAGAATACACTTGCCTTAGTTCTTTAAAAGTTATACAATGCAGTGCTTGTTCTGATATTTTAAAGATGCCAAATACAATGACGTGATTTGGAGGTATCAAATAATATATGGATTTTACATCCTATTATTAAAGAAAATCTGCTCTCATTGGGACCCAACTTTTCAGAGACCATTATGTTTTTGGCACTGCTCCTTCACATCTTTGAGTTAGTATTCTTTCACAACATAGCCACTTACAGCATTTAGGTTTCTCCCCATTTACATGGAAATCACATTTCTATCATGTGCAGCCAGTCAGCTGTTATTGTAGGTCAAAGAAATACAAAGCATGATTCTCATCCTCTTGCTGAAAGCATTAAACAGCTGTAATCAATGGCATTTCCTTACTCACTGAAATACTATTTCAGCAAATTTCAGTGTTTTGCTGAAAAATGTTCTCATCACAAAGGACGCTGGACAAAATATGGAGCTTTTTTTAATCTTCCCTCCAAGAATGCACGGTCTTGCTTTGCTTATTTTCCTCCTCAATGTACAATGGTTAATAATAATATAATATTTTAATTTTATTCCTATTTCTTCTTTGTTTCAATAGGGTTATAAAGTGACTATTGCCATGTTCAAAACAGGAATTAATTTTACCTACACTGTGAGATGGGCACCGACATGTTGCAGCAGGGACATTTGAAAAGATTATTGGCTCAGCCACGGACATGGGTGCAATTAATCCGTATATAAAGTGTATAACCAACTAATGCCATCAAAATGCAGTCTGATTTAACACACATTTCTCCCCATTTAGTGAGATACCTGGCATTGATTTTGCTTGCACAAGTAGTCAATGTCTGCCCGCACACTTGATGAGCGACGCAGAGAATTTGGTTAGATGTCCATCTGTCAGGAGAGAACTTAACTTCTTTCTCTCTCTCTTGCTATCCTTCTCCCCTCGCCTTCTCTCATCTCTGTGCCAATCTCTCTCCCCTCTCCCTCTCTCTCTCTTTCCCTTCCCCCCCTCTCTGCCACCGCCCCCCCCCCCGTCCACTCCCTATGCACGAGGAGCAGAAACACATTGCTGCTCAGCGCTGGCCCCACACTCTAAGAGGAACCAGTGTGTTTGGAGAACTGAGAAAGTGGACTGTCTGCCTAAAATAAAAAGCTTGCACTGGCTCAAAGAAGTCTTGCCTTTCCAGTTCTATCATTTATTCCTGTGCGCTATCCGATCAGTTCAGACACGGCCAGGGAGCAGCTGATTGACGGCTCCAGTCTTCCCAGCAAATCCTGCCTCACCTGCACTCCAATTGGACAGAGATCTGCGCACAGGCAAATCATTTGCGCTTTTGATTGGTGGGCCAGATACAAAGCTTTGGTGGGCTGTAGGAACTAGCCCGATGCCCCGATCCTTTGTAATTACTTTCACTCCTGATTATTATAAATGTCTTGCTCCAAGTTTAAAAGCTTGGTGCACGACATTTAAAATTACCATGGACCTCAAGGTTTTTACCACGGACACTGGTGTCCATGTACGGACAAGTTGCTGACCCCTGCTGTGAAATATAAGCTTTTGGTTTGGCTGAGACTCGTACAACTTTTGTAAAACCTTTACAATATGAAGGATGTAGGACATATCACTATAACAACAACTTACATTTATATGGCATCTTAAATGTGGAAAAAAATCCCAGGATACGTCGTAGAGGTATTTGGAAAACAGACGACAAGCCAAAGAAGAAGAGATTAAGTCAAATAAGTGAGTTTATGGATGGTATTAAAGCAAGAGAGGGGGAGGAATTTAAGGAGGGATTTCCAAAGATTGGGACATAGTTGGTTGCAGACAGCCACCAAATGTGTGACGAAAGAACATGGAAAAGAGATGAGACTGGAGTCAAAGGACTGCAGAGTTCAATGTGGGTTGTCAGATTGAAGGTGGTTACAAAGGTAGGAGGGCTGAGACAAGGACAAGAATTTCAAATGTGAGATCATGAGGCACTGGGGGTCAGTGTAGGTCAGCAATGATAAGGTTGGCAGATGAGTAAGACTTAGTCCTGGATAGGATATGAACAGCAAAGTTTTAGAAAAGTTGGAGTTTATAGATGGTGCAGCACATGAGGCTGCCGAGGAGAAAATTGAATTAATTTAGGCTGGACATGCCAAAGACTTGGTTAAGGATTTCAGAGGCAGATGGGATTAGGTAGTGGCAGAAGAGGATTGTTAACAGATGGAAAACAGAGTGTAGGAATAAGAAGCATTTTTGGGTTGGCAGGCTGTTACTAATGGACTGCCACAAATATTGGTGCTGGGGCCTCAGCTATTTGCAACCTATATGACTGAGGCGAAGGGACAGTGTGTCATTTATTCAAGTTTGTTCATGATACAAAGCTAGGTGGGAAAGTAAGCTGTGAGGAAGATACAAAGGGCAGAATCTCATCAGCCTCATGGAGGCAGCTTTGGAGCTGGGGGCGAGAGTCAATTTGGAAAGGTGCACGTCAGGTCGGCTTCCCAAACGCATTCCCATCTCTGCATGCTTTTGCTGGAGACAGGTAGACAATTAAGGTAATATAAATGTCAATTAGAATGGTTGAACTGAGTGCCATGAGACCTTGTAAACAGTGCACGGCCCCCCCCCCCCTGCTGTGTCAGCTCCCCAGTAGGTGAGAGGAGGCGGCCTCAGAGCATTGCTAATGTTTAGGCTGTTGAAGAGCTCACTGGCAGCCAATGACAAGGCTGCTGTTTGCTCCTATTGCAGCCTGGCCACTGAGCTCTGAAATAGTGCAATTGGCTGTCTCCAATGGCCACAGTAATTACACTTTTCAGCTGTTCCAAGGACAGCAGTGTCTCCCTGCCAATTCATCAGTGTGGCCCTCTGTAGTGGTTCCACAGGTCTCATAGTGAGGGCTGCTGGCCTGCATTGGAATGTCCCATGATGTCCTGTGCTCCCACCCCAGGAATTCACCCCCATCCTTAATTGGACGGTGAACGCGGCAGTGACCTCTTAATTGGCCACCTCCCGTAAGATTCCCCCTGTTGGTACACCTCTGACCCATGCAAGTTTGGGACCCAGAAATAGGGCTTGAGCAGGACAGTGGAGCTGAGGTTGAGGATTTTATTAAATGGAGGAACAGGCTCGAGGGACTGTAAGGCCTCCTTCTGCTCTTATTTCTTATGTTCTTGTATCCTTATAACTATCAACATCAGAACATTTACCTCTCTCCATAGATGACAAAAAAGATGGATGGATTATACTCATTCCAAGGTCTCCTTTCCTTGTTGATTAGACATCAAGAATCAGTTTAACATATTACCATCAAATAGTTACAAACCCACAAAACCACAGTTTGCACTCTGTCAGGCTGTCAGAAATTCCTGTGTTTAGGATTGGCATATGTTGGCAATTACAACTTTTCGGGTAGGAATTTCTGGAGGGGTCAATGTATGCTGGGATTTTGCTGGAGAAACACCCAAGCATAAATTCTGTGGATTTTCAGGAAGCATTGAAGGAGCCGCCTGCAAATGACATTAACCAACCTAAATTCCAAAACTTCTTCCTTCCTAACTGCCCTGAGAATTCTGCAGTTAGCCTGGACCTTTCAAAAAAGTGGAAATACTTGTTTGAAGGGATACTGCACAACCAAAATTGTTCAAGAAGACTTTTGTCCAGATCTTGGAAATCACTCCAGACTCCAAATGATTGTCTCCCTGTGTGGACATTCTTCATCATGTAGTGTGGCACTACCAATGTGCTAGGTAGGACAGACTAAGAACAGAATATGACATCCATGCTGCAATGTTGGCCACTATCTTAGAATCATAGAATGATTACAGCACAGAAGGAGGCCATTTGTCCATTGTGTCCATGCTGGCTGTCTGCAAGAGCAACTCAGCTATTCCCACTTTTCTGTTCTTTCCCAAAAGCTCCACAATTTTTTCTCTTCAGCTGCTTACCCAATTCCTTCTTGAAAGCTGTACTGTTGGAGGTGCCGTCTTTTGGGTGAGACGTTAAACTGAGGTCCCATCTGCTTGCTTGGGTGGCTGTAAAAGATCCCATGACACTACTTCGAAGAAGAGTAGGGGAGTTAACCCCGGTGTCCTGGAAAATGTTTCTTCCTCAATCAGCATCACAAAAGACAGATTATATGGTCATTATAACATTGCTATTTGTGGGAGCTTGCTGTGTGCATACTGGCTGCCATGATTCCTGCATTACAACAATGATTACAATTCATAGAGTACTTCATTGGGTGTAAAGTGCTTTGAGATGTCCGGTGGTTGTGAAAGGCACTATATAAATGCATATTTCTTTTACAGAAGACTTTTGGATTCCCTTTTATTTTAGCTGCCTGTCCCTTCTCATGCTCTCTCTTTGCCTCTCTTATTTCCTTTTTCACTTCCCCTCTGAACTTTCTATATTCAGCCTGGTTCTCACTTGTATTATTAACCTGACATCTGTAATACGCATCCAGGGAGCTCTGGTTTTGGCTGTCCTACCTTTCCACCTCGTGGGAATGTACCTCGACTGTACCTGAACCATCTCCTCTTTAAAGGCAGACCATTGTTCCGCTACAGTTTTGCCCGCCAATCTTTGATTCCAATTTACCTGGGCCAGATCTGTTGTCACCCCACTGAAATTGACCCTCCTCCAATTAAATATTTTTACTATAGATTGCTCCTCGTCCTTTCCATAGCTAACCTAAACCTTATGATCCTATGATCACTGTTCCCTAAATGTTCTCCTACTGACACTTGATCCACTTGACCCACCTCATTCACCAGAAGCAGATCTAGCAATGCTCCCTTCCTCTTTGGGCCAGCTGATCAAGAAAATGCTACTGAACACACTTCAAAAAGTTTTCCTGCTCTCTGCCCCTGACACTAATATGATCCTAGTTTATTTTAGGATAATTGAAGTCCCCCAATATTGCTATTTTATAATTTTTGCACCTCTCTGTAGTTTATTCTTCTATATCTTTCCCACTAGTTGGTCACCTATAGAATTCACCCAGTAGTGTAATGGTACCTCTATTGTTTCATAATAACAGAATAAGCAGCAGCAGAGTTGTATAATGTCACAATCTGTAACCTCAAGGCTTGAAACATCTTTCATTCCTTAATAATCATCAAGCCAGGAGACTACCCTAATAACCCTGTTTCAATGCAAAGTGTAGAGGAGCATTCCAGGAACAGAAACAGGCATTGCAGTGTTTTGAAATTGCAATTGCAATTGCTCATTGTGTACTCTAGAGGCTGCTGTAGTACACACATGCTAGCAAAGTGAAACTAAAACAGAGAATAAAAGAGGAGGAGCCTTTATATTCTGCTGCTGCAGTCTTTGTCACTCTGTCTTTGCCTCATACCTTATGCTAAACTCATCTAAACCTCACTCAAGTCCCAAAGACATCGCAATGGTGAAATGGTCAACAGAAAAAGAATGGAAAAAACTGGAAACATTACTTTCAGGTCTGAAAATTTTGGAAGCTTTTGTCTACTTTCACAGTCAGCATTTTAACTTGGAGACTGTATAAGTGACACACAGAAAGATTACAATGTATACTCACACACTGACTTCTCCAAACAAATTACCCAAGCCAAAGAAAACATATAAGCAAGAATTTTACATTGGGCAGGAGGCCCCGTCCACCAGCCGAAGAGTCAGTGGTGAGCCCGCCTCTGCCGGTCCTGGGGAGCCAGGCCAGGATTTTTCACTCCCCAGGGCGGCACAGTGGCGCAGTTGGGTGGCACAGTGGTGCAGTGGTTAGCACTGCAGCCTCACAGCTCCAGGGACCTGGGTTCAATTCTGGGTACTGCCTGTGCGGAGTTTGTAAGTTCTCCCTGTGACCATATGGGTTTTTGCCGGGTGCTCCGGTTTTCTCCCACAGCCAAAGACTTGCAGGTGATCGGTAAATTGGCCATTGTAAATTGCCCCTAGTGTAGGTAGGTGGTAGGGAATATGGGATTACTGTAGGGTTAGTATAAATGGGTGGTTGTTGGTCGGCACAGACTCGGTGGGCCGAAGGGCCTGTTTCAGTGCTGTATCTCTAAATAAAAATAAAGTTAAAAAATAAAGGACCTTAATTGGTCTTGGGCCAGACTTCCAGCTCATTGAGGCAGGAAGTCCCACCACATGGAGCTGCTGGCCAATCAGAAGGCCGGCAGCTCTTCGTCCCAGCAGCTATATAATTTTCTTTGTAATTACAGAGCAACAACTCACTCGACTACTAGAAAACCTCCTGCTACACTCATCCTTGCACATCCTATGCACATACGTCTACCTGAGTCACCCTGTAGAGCTAATGATCAACATGTACGCATACGCAATCAGGAACAGAAGGATCAAATGAATGTACATGCAGAGCAAAACATGAAACTTAGAGTTACACCGCTATAGCCAGGAGATAAAGTACTTGTGAAATGTGAAGGTCATATTGGAAAGCAAACAACCCCTTATGACATCCAACCATTTGTTGTGACCAACACAAAGGGATCAATGATCAGTGCTAATCGCGGTTCACAAATCATCACAAGCAACGCGTCATTCGTCAAAGCACTGAAAACACCGCTCGCAAGCATTGAATCTAATTCCGACATCAACAGTTGAGATGAAGAATATGAGTCAAATGAGACTACATCTGATGTCCTATTCATGAGAGAAAATGCCCACCATACTTAAGTGACTATGTTACGAAATCAACTATTTATGTTTAAGTTTATTGTTTACAGTTTTAGAAACAAACCATTGAAACATGCTATGTCTCTCATTTACTAAGAATGGGAGGGATGTAGTGTTGTAGTGTTTTGAAATTGCAATTATATTGTTCATTGCGTACTCTAGAGGTTGCTGTAGAACACACATTCTAGCAAAGTGAAAGGAAAACAGACAGAATAAAAGAGAAGCCTTTATATTCAGTTGCTGCAGTCTTTGTCTTTCTGTCTTTGTCTCATACCTTAAACTAAACTTGGCTAAAACTCATTCAAGTCCCGAGGACACCACAGGCATCCCGTTGAATGAGATGTAAATGTAATGAAGCTACCACACAGGGCTAGCTGCATACTAAATACCAAGAGCATAAGGCTATAGACAGAGCTAAACTGTCCCACAACTACGGATGAAAACAAGGGGTCGATTTTAACTCCCAGCAAAATGTCCTCCTAGGCCCTGATTTCAAGCCGGGGAGATTTTAACTCGCAGGCCTCATCTGAATGTCACTGGTTGGCTGCCTGCCCAAAATGTGTGGAAAGCAGAAGCTGGTCAGTGGGCAGGTGCTGAAGTTTGAGCAGCTGGAGGCCGCTGGCTAGTACCAAAGGAAGAAATTAGGTGGAGGGGGTAGTGGGAGTCTGGAGCAGAGAAGGCCACGACTTTCCTAGAGGGTCCCGAAGGAGCACTCCTGCTACTGCTGGCCCCACAAAGAAAAACTTCCAACTTGACTTGGATGGCCTCTTCATCTTCCTGACAGTTACTAATCTGCCTTCAACTGGCGGGAAGGATATAGTAGTTTCCTCGCTCAGACCCCAGTTAGCATCCAAATGGTGTCCCAATGAAAGAAGGCGACCTTGCTTTACATAAATCATTCATTTTTTCTTGCAGCGCCCTTTCAGGGTCAATCAGGCAGAGGAGACTACACCCACAAAGCAGGTACATTAATCTCAAATTTCTTTCCCATAATGTCCAGTTTAAGCTGGGCATTTGCAGCTTTCAACTTACACGCTTTAGCATTAATTTGAAAGAGAACTATAAATGGTCACTAAAATTAAACCAGCTGCCAGAACCATCTAAACCGTTAGTCAGTGTTGCTCAAAATAGGTGTTGAATGAATCAGAGGGAAACAGGAAAAGGAAATGCCAGGCTTCTTATGTTGGTGGAATTTTATATGTATAGCTAATTGTTTCCTGCATGTGGACTTGATGCTTCTTCAGCATGGTGCTTTTTAATGGAAATGCCTGTTGATTTTCATAATACATTTCCTGCATCACATTATCAAAACCACAATGCAATGAGCTGGTGAGTTGAGGTTGAGAAAAACAACAAGAATCTGGGAAATTCCCACAAAATTTTGCAGAATTTAATAAATCCCTTCTTTTAAAAAAAGAATATGAGTTTTTTTACCTCTTTTAAATATAAAGTTGGCACAAAAACAAGAACAAAATAGCTGTCCTTTCAGTTTCAATTGATTGTTTTCCAATCTTTCATTTTTTAGTACCAATAGATGGTTGACTAATATAATAAGGGCATTTGAAACAATGTTCAGGTACCTACAGACCTTAGTTATACTACCAGTTCCACATGATTCTGTGGCCAGGGAAAACCAGGGTTTCCAAATGGGAGCCAGCATAAATGCACAGAGCTCCAACTCATCAGCATCTGAATGTGAGTTCAATTTCCAATGTTAGAAGAGAGCCGATAATATACTGCACTGATCGCCTCTAGTGGGTGGTCTCAGTCCACCAGAGCTGACAACACAGCAGAAGTCCAAGTATGAGATTGTCAGTCATGAACCAAATACCTGAGGTGTTAGATATTTACTATTATGGAATTAGAGTGCTTGGGGCTTTCATGACCCCCAAGATAAACTGATTTTTCAGTGTTGAATTCATGTACATAATTTTGGCAGACTCCTTGGTAGCTGCCAATGTGGCTAGTGTCCAGCCCATCACTCTGCAATCGAGTGCAGGCTGTACATTTTGAATTAGAGCATGGCTACCCAACCCGAACCCGACGGGACCCAACGAGATAGAGTCATAGAGTCGTACAGCATAGAAACAGGCACTTCGGCCCACCGCGTCCATGCCGACCATAATGCCTATCTATACTAATCCCACCTCCCTGCATTAATTCCATATCACTCTATGCCTTGCTCATTCAAGTACCTGTCCAGATGCCTCTTAAATGTTGCTACTGTTCCTGCCTCCACCACCTCCTCAGGCAGCTCATTCCAGATACCCACTATTCTTTGTGTGAAAAATTTACCCCTTTGATCCCCTTTAAACCTCCTCCCTCTCACCTTAAATCTATGCCCTCTAGTTTTAGTCACCCCTACCATGGGAAACAGACTCTGGCTATCTACCCTATCTATGTCTCTCATAATTTTATATACCTCTATCATGTCCCCTCTCAGCCTCCTTTGCTCCAGGGAAAACAGACCCAGCCTATCCAATCTCTCTTTATAACTCAAGCCCTCCAAACCAGGCAACATCCTTGTGAATCTTTTCTGCACCGTCTCCAGCTTAATCACATCTTTCCTGTAGTGCGGTGACCAGAACTGCACACAGTACTCCAAATGCGGCCTAACCAACGTTATGTACAACTGTAACATGACATCCCAACTCTTGTACTCAATGCCTCGGCCGATGAAGGCAAGCATGCCATACGCCTTCTTCACCACCCTGTCTACCTGTGTTGCCACTTTCAGGGAACTATGTACTTGCACCCCAAGGTCTCTCTGCTCAACAACACTCCTCAGGGCCCTGCCATTCACTGTATATGTCCTACCCTGGTTTAACTTCCCAAAATCCATCATTTCACACTTGTCTGCCTTAAATTCCATTTGCCACTCCCTTGCCACCTTTCCCAGTTGATCTATATCCTGTTGTAACCTTAGACAACCTTCTTCACTGTCCACTATACCACCAATTTTGGTGTCATCTGCAAACTTACTAATCATGCCCCTTACATTCACATCCAAGTCATTAATATATATGACAAACAACAGAGGGCCCAGCACCAATCCCTGTGGCACACCACTGGTCACAGGCCTCCAATCTGAAAAACAACCCTCCACTACCACCCTCTGCCTCCCATCACTAAGCCAATTTTGTATCCAATTTGCTAGCTCACCCTGGATCCCATGTGTTCGAACCTTTTGGACCAGCCTACCATGCGGGACCTTGTCAATGGCCTTGGTAAAGTCCATGTAGACAATGTCCATCACCCTGCCTTCGTCAATCCTCTTGGTCACCTCCTCGAAAAACTCAATCAAATTCGTGAGACATGATTTCCCACGCACAAAGCCATGCTGACTATCCCTAATCAGACCATGCCTTTCCAGATGCATATAAATCCTGTCTCTTAGAATCCCTTCCAATAACTTTCCCACCACTGATGTAGGGCTCACCGGCCTGTAGTTCCCTGGTTTGTCCCTGCTGCCCTTCTTACATAAAGGTACAACATTAGCTATCCTTCAGTCTTCTGGTACCTCACCATGGCTAACGATGATACAAAAATCTCTGCCAGGGCCCCGGCAATCTCCTTCCTTGCTTCCCATAGCATCCTAGGATACACCTGGTCAGGCCCTGGGGATTTATCCACCTTAATGCGCTTCAAAACCTCCAAACCTCCTCCTTTGTAATGTTGATATGCTCCAGGATATCGGTGTTCCCTCCCTTGATCTCATTAGCTTCCATGACCCTCTCCACGGTAAATACGGACGAGAAATATTCATTCAAGACCTCGCCCATTTCCCATGGCTCCACACATAGATTGCCACACTGATCCTTAAGGGGACCTACTCTTTCCCTAGCTACCCTTTTAATACACTTATAGAATCTTTTCAGATTCCCCTTTATCTTATCTGCCAGGGAAATCTCATGGCCCCTTTTTGCCCTCCTAATTTTCCTCTTAAGTGTACTCCTACGTCCCTTATACTCCTCGAGGGACTAGCTAGCTCCCAGCTGCCTATACCTGACATATGCCTCCTTCTTTGTCCTGACCAGACCCTCAATATCCCTCATCAACCAAGGTTCCCTAAACTTGCCAGCCTCGCCCTTCCATCTAACAGGAACATGCCGGCCCTGAGCTCTCCCTATCTCACTTTTAAAAGCCTCCCACTTACCAGACGTCCCTTTACCTGCAAACAGCCTCTCCCATTCAATTTTTGAGAGTTCCTGTCTGATGCCATCGAAATTTGCCTTCCCCCAATTTATGAATTCAACCTGAGGACCAGTCCTATCCTTTTCCATAACTATCTTGAAGCTAATAGAATTATGGTCACTGGTCCCAAAGTGCTCCCCCACTGACACATCAACCATCTGCCCATCCTCATTTCCTAAGAGGAGGTCGAGTGTAGCCCCTTCTCTCGTAGGGCCATCCATATACTGCTTCAGAAAACTATCCTGGACACACATAACAAATTCTTCCCCATCTTATCCCTTAGCACTAAGGCAGTCCCAGTCAATATTAGGGAAGTTAAAATCACCTACTATTACAACCCTATAATTTCTACACCTATCTGTGTGTTGGGTTCGGGTCAGGTCACACTTCTGAGTCCATCATTCAGGCTCGGGAAGGGCCAGGCCGGGTCGGAAACACTCTCTCACCAACTCCGGTAAGTGACTCCAATGTTAATGTATTTTTTGGACTTGAAAGGTGGTTTTGTTACAGTTTTTAAAATCTTGTGCAGATAAGCAACAAAGTGAAAAACGGAAGCTAGGTTAACTGATGGTCAGGTTGGGGGTCGGGTCGCGTCGGGCGCGGGAAAAAATGAAAGGACTCACGGGCTGGGTCGGGCTCGGATGTGGTTCTGTCGGGCTTGGGTCGGGGTTCATTTGCAGACCCGAGCCGGCCTTTATTTTGAATACCCTTATCTGTTGCCACAGTACCCTGGACACTCTGGAACAATAGCTATCCCCAGTGACCAGCACTGTTACAGTACAATTGAATATTCTTACAATGCACCCGCCCATATATGGATGTATCTCCCATATATCTCCTGACACTTCTGATAGGAAATGGGAGGACTGAAAAAATGGGCAGACATATAAAGGAACAGCAGACAACCCATTTTCCAACCTTTTCTGCTAAGCCCAAGTTCTGACTGGAAATATCATCAGGGGGAGAGTGGAAAATCCCAGCTAAGGAGTCCACTTGTAGTGAAAAATATAAACCTGACTAAAAGTCATAATCTGCATCCCTTGCAAGGGTTAGCCATTTGAAATTAACATATTTTTCTTGCCTCTTTTTTCTCATTCTCTTTTTCCTGTCTTTCCTTTTGTTCTGTTCCAGATGTATGAAGATAAATGTAGGCCAGCATGCCAGCATTCTTAATCAAAAGCAAAACCTTCTACTAACACTAATGGGCCTAGTATTTAACAGAGGCTTTTCATTGTACTTTAAATGCTGGGATAGTTACTCCTTCATATTTTTTCTTGCTCTCCAGCAGTAGAATGCAATACAAATGCAAGTCATTGCTTGCATAGTTCATACTCAGATGATGATCCTGAGGCGAATGACTGTGATCACCCAAGGGAGAGTTGGTAAACCTCCATACCATTTGCTTAATCTCAGTTTCTGCAACCACATGCCCAAATTACACTATAAGTGTAATTATTTTGCATAAACACAAATAGTGTTGTATAATTAGCTCATTACTAATTAATAAATAGCATTTATTAGTAATTTGAATCTCTGAGATATGTGATGATTTGTAATTGTTAATTGTTTTCAACTTGTGTTAATATTGTACTTTACTAATACTTATGCATGTTTTTACCAGATTTAATGTAAGCTGACAACTTCTTTCAAAATATTGTGCTTAATTTAGAACCAGGATCTTCATATCAGTATGCAAATTCAATATTTCAAGACTTAAAGGGAAAATATGTTTTCAAGTTAAAATTATCACTTTCAGTTTCGATTTACTTTAAGAGAGCACAAAAATTGTTTCCTTTTATCATTTATTGTTAACAGGATAGCACTTTCATTAAAATAACAGAGAAATTTCATACAAATGTGTAATACATTGGATGCTAACATCGCACAGTATAAATTCACTCTATAAGAACCTTATGATACTTTGTCACATTTCAGCTAAAAATTTGTTTCAACTATAGAAAATAAGCAGAAACAGTAATAATAAGAAAGAACTTGCAATTATATAGCACTTTTCACAACTTCAGGACATCCCAAAGTGCTTCACAACCAATTAACCACTTCTGAAGAATATCCACTGTTGTAATGTTGGAAACATATATACACCAGGAACAGTACCATAGTGGTAATGTTACTGAATTAGTAATACAGAGGTTAGGACAAATGCTCCAATGCTGCGAGTTCAAATCCCACCATGTTAGCAGACCTGAACAATATTCAGGCTTGGGCTGATAAGTGGCAAGTATCAACAATGTTACATAAGTGCCAGATGTTGACCATCCCCAACAAAAGAGAATCTAACCAACGGCCCTTGACATTCAACAGCATTACATCGCTGTATCCCCCTCCATCAACATCCTAGGGGTTACCATTGACCAGAATCTGAATTGGACCAGCCATATAAATACTGTGGCTACAAGAGCAGGTCAGAGGCTGGGAATTCTGCGATGAGTAACTCACCTCCTGACTCTCCAAAGCCTACGCACCATCTACAAGGCAATAGTCAGGAGTGTGATGGAATACTCTCCACTTGCCTGGATGAGTGCAGCTTCAACAACACTCAAGCTCAACATCAGCACCCAATCTGCCATCTTAAACATTCACTCTCTCCACCACTAGCGCACAGTGGCAGTAGTGTCTACTATCTACATAATGCACTGTAGCAATTTGCCAAGCCTCCTTCGACAGCATCTCCCAAACCTGCGACCTCTACCACCTAGAAGGACAAGGGCAGCAGACATGTGAGAACACCATCAACTACAAATTCCCCTCCATGCCACACACCATCCTGACTTGGAGCTATATTGCCATTCCTTCACTGTTGCTGGATCGTAATCCCTTCCTAACAACACTGTGGGTGTACCTACACCAGAGGAACTGCAGCAGTTCAAAAAGAAAGCTCACCGCCATCTTCTCAAGGGCAATTAGTGATGGGCAACAAATGTTGGCATAGCCAATGATGCTCACATTCCATGAACGAATAAAAAAAATTATATGGCAGCCAATTTGCATGCGGCAAGCTCCCACAAACATCAATGTGATAACAACTGACTAATCTCTTAGTTATATGGGTTGAAGGATGAATATTGGTCAGGACACTGGGGAGAACTCCATTGCTCTTCTTCAAATAGTGTCATGGCATCTTTTAGTCCACTTGAGAGAGAAAGCAGGGCTTCAGTTTGACATCTCATCCAAAATAGTGCACCTCTAAAAGTGCAGCACTCCTTCAGTACTGCACTAAAGCGTCAGCCTAGATTATGTGCTCATGACTCTGGAGCGGGATTTGAAACGAGAACCTTTTGACCCAGAAGTAAGAATTTTACAACTGAGTCACATATGACACCATGTTGTTTGTTTAGAAACAAAGGTTGGAATTTTACGCCCCCCAGGAGCGGCTTGGGAGGTGGGAGGGGGGGTCGTAAAATTGGGTGGGAGGTGGGGGGGGGGGGTCGCCATTCCCGTCATCTACCCACCTTCACTGCTATTTAACCAGTGGCAGGGGAGGTGGAAAATAGGCTGCCTGCCCCAAGAAAATTGAAGACCTTAAGTTGACAATTAATGGACAATTAGGGTCTCCTCCCACCACTGCTGGTATCTTACCAGTGATGGACAGGCACCTCAGCACATGAGGAGGCTGCCCAGTAATACCCAGCAGCCTCCTTGTGGGCTGGGGTGGGCCTCCTGATCGGGCACTCTGTGCCCCATGGAGGGCCCTTCCCGGCAGTTCGGGCCTCCCCCGTTAAAACTACCTCCCTGCCCTACAGTCCAACCCCCACCCCCCTCACTGGGATCAGCTGATTGTCCCCGGCGAGGCCCAAACCCCATTTACCTTTTTGAAGGGTGACATCCATTGTCCTCTTATTGCTGGCTGCAGTCCTAGCAGTGGCCACCATTCTCGGTGGAGCTGCTGGGACTGAGGAGCTGCCGGCCCTCTGATTGGTTGGCAATTTTTGGAGGCAGGACTTCCTGCCTCAGAGGGGTGGAAGTCCCAACCAAGGTCAGGTATTACAATTAAGGGCCTGGGCCACATAAAATTGCTGTGTGGCTTCCTGGCCCAGCAGAGGCAGACTCTCCCATGACTTTTCAGCTGGTGGGCAGGGTCACCGCCTCAATGTAAAATTCCAGCCAAAATTTGAATATACATTAGAAGCTAGCATGTTGCTAACAATGGTGAGGGAAAGTATGATTAGAAGTATTAGTAAAAATGCTGAATTGCGGTAAGAATTAGTTTTCATTTCTGTAATTCAAAACCTGAGAGAGGAAGTGGCTTAGAGCATCCCTTCTGCCTGCCTTTACAAACTGCTTTCATTCCCCTTTTCTGCTGATAGTCTGCAAAATGCAGCAGCGGAAGCTTAATCTCCATATTGGGCTCCAACAGCTGGTGTAAACCCTGGACAAGTTCCAATCAGAAGAAGCTTTGATTCAGTTTGTTGCTAGGTCAATGTAGAAGTGGGTGGGTGCATTGTCTGATGATTGAAAAGTTCCTCGAAAAACTTATCGGAGCTTCCAAATTCATTCATACCAAAGCAAATGGACAAAGAACCATCGACAAATTGTGCACTTTTATGCTGTCATATAGAAGCCAATGCCATGCTTAAGTGACAATTTAGAAAGAAATTCTGATTTCTTAATCCTTCACTAACTAAAATAGCATTTTACTTAGATTAAAGACTACTCTTTTTCAACTGTAATCTGTCTAGTTCAGCATTTAATTGTTACCATATATCATCTTTTCTGTCACATGCCGCTCTTTGCTATAGACGACCAAGAGTATAGATTATATCATTAGATAATGTTGCATGATATATTATGCTGTAGTCTTTTATTAATTACAATACACTCTTATATTAAACCTTTACTAAAATATGTGGTTTAAAACAATGGCCTAGAAATTAATTCCTAAAGGTGGGACTCCCAAATCGAGAGCCTCCTGGATGTCAGGAAGCATACAGATAGGATAAAGTTAAAAAGGGAAGCTTACGTCAGCTGACAACTGAATACCACAGAAAGCCAAGAGCAGTATAGAAAGTGTAGGAGTGAAATAAAAAAGGATATTAGGGAAGCAAAGAGAGGGCATGAAAAAGCATTAGCAAGTAAAATCAAGAAAAACCCAAAGATGTTTTATAAATACATAAAGATCAGGAGGATAACCAAGGAAAGTCCAGGGCCCATTAGAGACCAAAAAGATAATCTGTGAGTGGAGGTGGAAGATATGGACATGGTTCTTCATGAATACTTCACGTCAGTGTTCACAAAAGAGGTGGACGATGTAGACATTTTGATTAAGGAGGAGGAGTGTGAAATATTGTATGGGATAAACATAGTAGAGATGAAATGCTAAGGTGTTTAGCATATCTGCAACTGCACAGATCGCCAGGCCCAGATGAAATGCATCACAAGCTGTTAAGAGAAGCAAGGGAGGAAATAGCGAAGCCTCTGACCATCATATTCCAATCCTCTCTGGTTAAAGGCATGGTGCTGGAGGACTGGAGGACTGCTAACATTGCATCATTGTTTAAAAAGGAAGAAAGGGATAATCAATTAGGTAGCCTAACCTCAGTGGTCGACAAATTTTTGGAAAAAGTTCTGATGGACGATATTAATCATCATTTAGAAAGGCATGGATTAATCAAGGACAATGAGCATGGATTTGTAAAGGGAAGGTCATGTCTAACTAATTTGATTGAATATTTTGAGGAGATAACAAGGAAGGTTCACAAGAGTACTATGTTTGATGTAATCTACATGGATTTCAGCAAGGTTTTTGACAAGGTCCCACATGGCAGACTGGTCAGAAAAGTAAAAGCTCATGGGATCCAGGGAAAAGTGAGAAGTTGGATGCAAAATTAGCTCAGTGGCAGGAAGCCACTGTTTTTGTGACTAAAAGGCTTTTTCCAGTGGGGTTCTGCTGGTCTCAGTACTCGGTCCCTTGCTTTTCATGGTATATATCAATGATTTAGACTTAAATGTAGGGGGTATAATTAAGAAGTTCGCACACAATATAAAAATTGGCTGTGTGGTTGATAATGAAGAAGAAAGTTGTAAATTGCAGGAAGATATCAAAGGACTAATCAGGTGGGTGGAACAATGGCAAATGGAGTTCAGTCTGGAGAAGTGTGAGGTAATGCATTTGGGGAAGGCGTACAAGGCAAGGGAATACACTGTAAATGGTAGGATACTGAGAAGTGTAGAGGAACAGAGGGACTTTGGAGCCCACATATCCCTGAAGGTAGCAGGACTGGTAGACAGGTTAAAAAGGCATATGGGATACTTTCTTTATTAAACAAGGCATAGAATATAAGAGCAGGGAGGTTATGCTAGAACTGTATAAAACACTAGTCAGACCACAGTTAGGACTCTGCATACAGTTATGGTTAGCATGTTACAAGATACGCAGTAGAGAGATACAAAGGATATTTACAAGGACAGAAAACCATGATTTTTCAATAAGCCACTTGCTGCACATGTGGCCCAGACGTTGGTGTGGAGTCTCCAGTAATTTTTGTATGGAAGAGAAAGACCATTTTGCCTAACCTACATCATTTATCCAGAAAAAACCCAAGGAGGTGCACGGGAGTGGGAGGGTGCAATATTGCGTGGGAGACCCAAAAGTAATGTCAGCGCATCTGTCAGAGAATTTTAACTTGGAATCATAAAAAGTTTAAGACACAGAAAGAGGCCACTTGGCCGATTGTGTCTGTGCCAGCTGAAAAACAATCCACCTATTCTAATCCCTACTTCCAGCATTTGGTCTGTGGCCCTGCAGCTTACGGCACTTGAGGTGCATATCCAGAATCCTTTTGAATGAGTTGAGGATCTCTGCCTCAACTACCCTTTCAGGCAGTGAGTTCCAGACCATCACCACCCTCTGGGTGAAAAGATTTTTCCTCATCTCCCCTCTAATTTTTCTGCCAATCACTTTAAATCTATGCCCCCTCGTCACTGACCTTTCTGCCCAGGTGAATAGACCCTTCACCTCCACTCTATCCAGGCCCCTCAAAATGTTGTACATTTAAATCAGATCTCCCCTCAGCCTTCTCTGTACCAAGGAGAACAACCCCAGCCTATCCAATCTTTCCTCATAGCTGCATTTTTCCAGTCCTGGCAACATCCTCATAAATCTCCTCTGTACCCTCTCTAGTGCAATTACATCCTTTCTGTAATGAGATGACCAGAACTGCACACAGTACCCAAGTTGTGGCCTAACCAATGAGTTATATAGTTCCAGCATAACCTCCCTGCTCTTATATTCTATCCTGCATCTAATAAAGGAAAGTTTCCATATGCTTTCTTAACCACCTTATCGACCTGTCCTGCCACCTTCAGGGATCTGTGGACATTCACTCCAAGGTCCCTTACTTCGTCTACACTTCTCAGTCTTTTCCTATTAATCATGTATTCCTTTGCCTTGTTTGACCTCCCCAAATGCATCACCTCACACTTCTCCAAGTTGAATTCCATTTGCCACTTTTCTGCCCAGCTGACCAGACCATCAATATCTTCCTGCAGCCGACAGCTATCCTCCTTGCTATCAACCGCACGGCCAATCTTTGTGTCGTCCGCAAACTTCTTGATCATGCCCCCTACATTTACGTCCAAATTGTTAATACACACCAAAAAAAAGCAGGAGACCCAGTACTGAGCCCTGTTGGAACGCCACTGGAAATAGCACTCCAGTCGCTAAAACAGCCATTAATAATTTTGTATCCACCTTGCTGCATTTCCCTGGATCCCATGGGATTTTATCATTTTAAACAGTCTGCCATGTGGGACTTTGTCAAAAACCTTGCTAAAATCCATGTAGACCACATCAACTGCACTACCCTCATCTATCTTCCTTGTTACTTCTTCAAAATTCGATCAAGCCGACATACCATTTGCCTTTTTTACCGCCTGTTGCACCTGCATGCTTATCTTCAGCGACTGGTGTACGAGAACACCCAGGTCTCGCTGCATATTCCCCTCTCTCAGTTTATAGCCGTTCAGATAATGATCTGCCTTCCTGTTTTTGCTACCAAAGTGGATAACCTCACATTTATCCACATTATACTGCATCTGCCATGCATTAGCCCACTCACTCAACTTGTCCAAATCACCCTGAAGCCTCTCTGCATCCTCCCCACAACTCACCCTCCCACCCAGTTTTGTGTTATCTGCAAATTTGGAGATATTACATTTAGTCCCCTCATCTAAATCATTGATGAATATCGCATCAGAAAACCCTGTAACCAGGAACGTTGAGCTGCCATTCCTGTCTCTCCTTAAGCCATGTTTCTGTAATAGCTATGATATCCTACTGCCACATGTCTATCTGTGCTCTGAGCTCATCTGCTTTATTTGCTATACTCCTTGCATTGAAATAGATACCCTTGAGCCCTGTCAAACTATTTTTTATATTTTCTAACCCTCATTTCCTCTGTCTTCCAGACTCATCCATTAATTTTCTGCCTTCCACTTTCATTTCTGATTTTGTCCCAGCTGAGTTTATCTCCGGTCCCCATCCCCCTGCCAAACTTGTTTAAATCCTCCCCAACAGCACTACTAAAATGTCCAACAAGGAACTCAGTCCCGGGTCTGTTCAGATGCAACCCATCCGGCCTATACAGGTCCCATCTCCCCCAGAGCCAGTCCCAATGTCCCAGGAATCTGAAGCTCTCCCTCCTGCACCATCTTTCCAGCCACACATTCATCTGTCTTATCCTTCTATTTCGATACTCACTTGCGCATGGCACTGGGAGTAATCCGGAGATAACTAATTCTGAGGTCCTGCTTGCTAATTTCTTACCTAGCTCCCTGAATTCTGACTGCAAGACTACATCCCTGTTTCTACCTATGTCATTGGTTCCGATATGGACCATGACTACTGGCTGTTCAGCATCCCCCTTCAAAATGCTCTGCAGCAGCTCAGTGACATCCTTGACCCTGGCACCAGGGAGGCAACACATCATCCTGGATTTACATCTGCGGCCACAGAAATGCATGTCTGTTCCCATGACTATTGAATCACCTATCACGATGGCTCTTCCAGTCTTCCCTGTACCCGCCTGTGCAGCTGAGCCACGCATGGTGCCATGGACTTGGCTCTGGCTGCACACCCCAGGTGAAGCATCACTTTCCTCAGTATTCAGAATTGAGTACCTGTTGGAGAGTGAGATGGACTCAGGGGTCTCCTGCACTACCTGCCTGATTCTTTTTGACTGTCTGTTTTTGACCCATCGCCTCTCTCCCTGCATACTCTTAAGCTGTGGGGTGACCACATCTATAAACATGCTATCCACATATCCACGTATCTGCTGCTCAAGTTCCAAAATTCAGAGCTCAAGCTGCTTCAATTGACAACACTTCCTGCACAAATGGTTCTCCAGGATACGGGAAGCATCCTGGAGCTCCCACATAGCACAGGAGGTGCACTCTCGAGGTTGAAACAATCCTGCCATTCCTTTATTTAGTAGTTGACCCTTTTCTACTGCTAAAAAAAACCTTACCAATACTACAACAGCTTAGAATTATTAATAAAACCTTACGAGTACTGATAAATCCTACTAAAAATCAATACAGTTCACTAGTTAAAATAAACCTTACTCCAAAAAAAAGCTACTCACTAGTTCCTTATTATTAAGCTATTTACATACACACCCTAACAGTAGTGTACTAACCTAGCTATTTACTGATACTCCCTAACAGCAGTTAGGGGCGGCACAGTGGCGCAGTGGTTAGCACCGCAGCCTCACAGCTCCAGCGACCTGGGTTCAATTCTGGGTACTGCCTGTGTGGAGTTTGCAAGTTCTCCCTGTGTCTGCGTGGGTTTCCTCCGGGTGCTCCAGTTTCCTCCCACAAGCCAAAAGACTTGCAGGTTGGTAGGTAAATTGGCCATTATAAATTGCCCCTAATATAGGTAGGTGGTAGGGAAATATAGGGACAGGTGGGGATGTGGTAGGATTAGTATAAATGGGTGGTTTATGGGCGGCACAGACTCGGTGGGCCGAAAGGCCTGTTTCAGTGCTGTATTTCTAAACATAAACAAACTAAACAGTTACTCACCAACCAATCACCTTGCAGCTTTCCTATGACGTCACTGTTCACTTTGTTTTCTAACTCCGGTGCACCTGGACTCCTCTCCATTGCTCTCCGGGTGGGTATGTGCTCTAGGCTGTGATCATCGGGCTCTATTTAACTGCTCCCCGCTCCATGTTCTTCCTGCAGGTCCGCTGCTCTCCCGAAAGGTAAATGCTGTGTTTAGCATCAATTGCATGGCTGCAGGCATGATGAGGACCCAAGGGCCAAGGCAGCGAAGGAATTTGGAGGAGTTTGGAGTTAGAAGAAATAGAACACACGGTGTGCCAATGGATTCATGATGGTCAAAGGTTGTGCCCCCTTCGATGACAGCTCCTCTAATGTGCTGATGGGGGGCAATGAGGAGTCAGAGAGAGATCATCTACCCCAGCAATGGGAGGAGAAAACATGCTGCTGCCACAAAAGAGGCATTCAGTGCAGGAAATGCTTGAATGACTTAACCAGGTCAAGAAAAATGAATACAAATGCAAGTTCACCTACATCCTCCTGTTTCCATCAGCCCATCCCCTTACACTGCCTTCTCAAACCTGCTCCATCACGTCACTCCTCACAGCCACTTACCTTCCACCCATCCGTCTCTTTCTACACAGTTCCTCACATCATCATCTATCCATCCACCACTGACACTCATCTTCATCCTGGAAGTACATTCCATGTGTTGATTACTCATTGTGGTAGATTTTCACTTTCGGCAGAGGCAGAAAGCACTTTGGTTGCCCGTTACACGCCCCATTCAATTTTCCTTTTCATTAACTTCAATCGGGCTGGTATATAACTGGCAGCTGATCGACTATCACTTGTTTCCCACCATCCCCAAAATTGAAAATCTACTCCTTTGTACAAAGAAGAATTTCCTGAAATCAGCCTTAAATTTGCCTTTTGCTAGTATAAACTTGTGCCTCTTTGTGTCCTGTCATAGCCTTTAATGTGAGGTAGTGGTCTCGATTTCCATTTTCTATACCATTTACCATCTTATATAAATCGATTAGCCTCCCTTTCAGTTTTCTCCTTTCAAGACTGAAAAGGTAAAGTTTCCCCAGTCAAACCCAGGTTGTGGATTCCAGCTTCCTTTCCAAGACTTGAGTTTGTAATCTGAGCAGACAGTTTGGTACTACTACTGTAGGGGTACTTCATTGTCTGGGGTCCTGTCCTATGGATAAGACGTTAAACAAATGTCTCCTTTATCTGTAATCCAGGTCTTGTCGTTCAGATAGACATTATAAATCCTATGGCACTGTTTAAGAAGAGCAGGAAAACCTCCCAGTGTCCTGGACGGCATTCTTCCCTTAGCCAACATCACCAAGAAAAGATTGACTAATCATTCATCTTGTTGCTGTTTGTGGCTGTGCAAAATGGTTCCACATTTGCTTACAGAGAAGTAATGTATTGCACTTCAGTGTTATGGCACCTTACCTAAGCTGGCTTACGTGTGACTCTGGAAAAGTATCCTGATAAATGCACCTGCATACAATATGCAACGTAAGAACAAAGAACTCAATGAGTTCAGAACCAGAGTAGCTCACTTTAACTACTTTTGGCAACATATTGGTAAAGGCCCAATATAAGAACATAGAATCACGGAATGGGATAGCAGAGAAGGGGATCATTCAGCCCATCAAATCTACGCCAGCTCTTTCGAAGAGCAATCCAGTTAGTCACACTCAGCACCTTATGTCCCTATAATGTTTTCTCCATCGAGAGTTTATCCAATTCCTTTTTGAAAATTTATTGAATCTATTTCCACCACCACTCTATCAGGCATGGTTCTCCAAATCCCAACCAATTGTTACGTACATTTTTCCTCTTGTCACCTCTGCTATATTTTGCCAACCACCTTAAATCTGTGCCCTCTAGTTATTGACCCTTCAGCCACTGGAAACAGTTTCTCTTTATTGACTCTATCTAAACCCTTCATGATTTTAAACACCTCTATCAGATCTCCTCATACCTTTCTGTGCACTAAGGAGAGCAACACCAGCTTCTCCAATCTATCCACTTAACTGCAATCCCTTGTCCTTGGAACCATTCTAGTAAATCATATCTGCACCCTCTCCAAAGCCTTCACATCCTTCCTAAAATGTGTGCCAAGAATCGGATACAGTACTCCAGCTGGAGTCAGAATAATGTTTTATATAGGTCGCAGCCTTCCCTGAGATTCTTATTACCACACCATTTCTCAATTATTAAATTTCCAAATTTTACAATAGGTTTTCATATTCTTGTTGTCTAGACTAGTGGTTTATATTCAATAAAATAATTTGATAAATTTTGGTGCTGATCTATATCTAATCAACATTATTGGTAATAATAAACAACTGAGAAGTGCCTTTAAAAAATTGAAGGATGGTTCATAGAGAAAACAAAGGGAATATTTTTGCAGGATGAAACTTTCTGATCATTAATGTGCTTAAAGGGACACATTTAACAGAACCGTATGCAAACTCAGGCTATAATAGTTTTAATGTTACAGTAACTGGCTACAATTTGAAAGCTTTGCTTATTTAATGGTGTGACAGTGGAATGTTCGTTAATATCTTTCGAACAGCCTTTCTCCAATGAATAATAAACATCAGGCTGTAAGACTACGTCAGAAATAAGCAATTACCATGGATACTATTCAACCGAAAGCTTACCTACAAAAGAGGTATGAATGTTCTGGATTATAATGATGATATCAATAGCTGAAATGGCTGTAATATCCCTCTTTCTGCTGAGAAATGTTGAAACAGTAGCCTACAGATAGAATATGATTAGAAACATCACCATTGCGGCTTTTGATCCCATGGGACCGATAATATGATCGTGGCCAGACGATTCACTGGATCACATTAGGCATCTGCTCCGTGGAAAATTGGGAAATTATTGGCAATCCATTATTTTGAATGGATGGAATTCAGAATTTGTAAAGAGTTCTCCTTACGATTGTAACTCCTTGCCAGGAGCATCCGACGATGAAATTAACCCTGCCGTTTCTAGAGGTGTGGCACATGTGCATGAAGAGAAGGAAGGACTATAAATAGAAAAAACAATACAATTGGCAAGCCACTGTATTCACCTCTCTCAATTCCCTACCATGATCAACATCTCCTGAAATTCCCTCAGTGATGAATAGGAGAAACGCAGGGTATTCTCCCTCCTTTGTTGAGATGCTCAATAAACGCCTTGACCTGTGTGGAACAACTTTCATTGAGCCAACTGCTGAAGGGGCAGGCCCAAGATGGTGTTGAAAAGTGTGGTATCCTCACTGTGTGGTATCTTGGAGTAGCTGAGTGCTGGAACCTGTGCCACTACTGAGTTCCTAGTGTGAGATGAAGGTACTGTGCTGGAGCTCTGGTCCATTGCAGGTTGTGTGAGTCTGACCCAGACACCACTGTTCCTCTGAAAATAGCTTACTGAAAGTGATGGAGACCAAAAGCCATCACAAAGATTATGTAGGTACTTTTAGTGGGAAAACTTTAAATTATTTTCTTTCATGAGAAATTTTTTGAAAAAGTATAAACCATGGTATACTCATCAATTGGAATTGGACATAATGAGCTGGATCTTGTGCAGGAGGCAGGGGTCCTGGCACTGGGCTGAAAAGTCAGGGTGATCCCTGCCTCTGCACTTTTTCAGGCCCCCGGAGCGATCATTGGCAGTCAAAGTTGAATGATGCAGGATCCTCGTCCTTATTAAGTTTTTAAAGGGACGGGGATACAAACCCCAAGAGCTGCTGGCCAATCACAGGGCCAGCAGCTCAGCAGTATCAGCAGTGCCACTGGGAGCGGTGGCCACTGCCGGTACTGCAGAGACCTCGGACTTAGGCCCAGCGGTGGAACCCTGGAACACAGGTAGGTGAGGCAGGGTTGTCGGGGTGGGAAGAGGACCTTAATTGGCCGTCAATAGGCCACTTAAGGGCCTCAATAGGCCACTGGGCAGGAAAGCTGACATCAGCCTACCCCTCCCCTGGGAAGATTGGGTCCAGCAATCCCGTTGTCAGTTTCCATGGCGGCTGCTGCCACTCCGATTCTCTGGCACCAACCCCCCCACCCCCCCCCCACCACGGAACCCGCCATCGGGAAGACAATAAGATCCAGCCTAATATCCTAGAGGTTGAATGCTTAGCATCGACATGTGGCATTCTACTATCTGCTATTTTTGGATGGATTATTGTGTTCTATTAAAATATCAGATGCAGAATATCACATCAACATATAAAACATTTTGGCAAGATTCCGAAGACAGACATTAAGCTCTCATTTACATATGTAAGGGACCTAATGTCTGTTTTAGGTGGACACAAGGAACTCCTGAAAAATGTCCCAACTTAATATTGGGTCAGGCAGCTTTCAGGATTACTTTACGTATGGAACATTGGCTCTCGTTACACCCATTTTACACCCAATGTCTGTGCAATTTTGGTGATGTATCTTAAATGTCAACAGTCTGATTCCATTACCAGAAACATCTTCAACATATTATTACACATTGTTCCTGAATTAATACAATTGGATCAAAAATTGAATTTTTGGCCATGGAATTGGACAGGCCTGAAAATGGGTGGGGTTTCACAATCAGTAATTAACCAACGCCTTTGCTTCTGATAGTACAGGCAGCCCACAAACTTTGTGCTGCCTTGCATGATAGCTGCATGCAGCCAGTGCTAAATGCACTACTGAGTGGATGCATGACTCAGCAGGGGGCCCAAGTTTGTGAAACGTTAGCACCACTTAAAGCCAGTCTACACCTCTTTGTGGAGGGGTGAATTCTGGCTGGAGCAGGTGCTGGAACTGGTTACAGAAGAGCGTGTGAGCAAGAAGAGCATAAACTATGGCACAACAAAGAGTGTCTGTTCCAGTTTTCTTAAACACTACATTGGATGCCTTGGTGGCAGAGAAAGACGGAACAAGAGAGGTCCACTATGTACAGGGACCAGGAGGTCCTCCAGTCAAACTTTCAGAAGGCAGAGTAAAATAGCCATGCTGGTCAATTCCAGGAGTCCAGCCCCTGGATGCAGTGCTGCAAGAAGTTCAATGACCTCAATGAGTGATCAAGGACAGTGAATTCATCTTCAAATGCCATAATCACTAACTGCATTACTAGCCTCACATGCTGCTCAATGGATCACAAGCCCATCACTCACCTACTTACATTCTCTATCAAGCACAACTCATACCTAACATACATCACTTCACTAAAATAAAAGCAAAATACTGCGGATGCTGGAAATCTGAAACAAAAACAAGAAATGCTGGAACCACTCAGCAGGCCTGGCAGCATCTGTGGAAAGAGAAGCAGAGTTAACGTTTCGGGTCAGTGATCCTTCTTCGGAACTGACAAATATTAGAAAAGTCACAGATTATAAGCAAGTGAGGTGGGGGTGGGGCAAGAGATAACAAAGGAGAAGGTGCAGATTGGTCAGCTATGTGGCCTGGTCCAATCTGCACCTTTTCCTTTGTTATCTCTTGCCCCACCCTCACCTCACTTGCTTATAATCTGTGACTTTTCTAATATTTGTCAGTTCCGAAAAAGGGTCACTGACCCGAAACGTTAACTCTGCTTCTCTTTCCACAGATGCTGCCAGACCTGCTGAGTGATTCCAGCATTTCTTGTTTTTGATACATCACTTCACTTCAGCCTCACACACTTCACACTGCTGCAAGTCTCACACCCACACCTCACAGTTTACACACACTGCCAGCTATTTAAACATGACAGCCACACAACCCAAACTGTTTGCACCACATTCATTGACACACTTCCCTGTCACTTACAGGAAAAGGAGGCGCATAATCGGAGGCTGCAGCACCTAACTGGTGAAGGAAGGCACAGCTGTCAGTCCTAATCCTGAAGGGAGAGTCAGTGGTTGCCATCATTAGTATGGCCATCGCTGAATCAATTAAAGATGATGGTATCTTGACATCTAATCTTACCTCTTACATCCCCTTCATTCCACAATCTCTACCGATATACAAGCTGCAAATGGTGTAAGCATGTTCCTCTTGCTTTCCTCCCTGTCCACATCACAACCTTACCCTTGTGCCTTTCTCCTTTCAGATACCCAAGAACTGCAACCTGATCAGGCAGTGGTGGAGCAGCAAAAAACTGGAGGAGCAGGAAGACACTGAAGAAGAAACTCTATGGCCTGCTCTCACACTTGTGGTCACCCACTCAGATACTGACTGCACATACTTTGGAGGTGGGATCTGGACATGGTGAGACACCAGGCATGAGTGGTCTGCAGCCAAGGCACGGTAAATGGATGGTGTAGGTGCCAGCTCGCCAGAGGGTGAAGTCATAGGAGAGTACTTCAGCAAAGCATTCAGATGAGCACTTTAACGGGGTGACCTAAAGGAAAAGGCAGACGGGTATGCACAGTTAAATCCTTAGTGCATTGGCAAGCCTGCCAGAAAGCCTGTGGTCAATGTCAAGGAACATGGAGGAGGCCGGCACCAACTTGGGACAAGGCTTCCCGCAGAACTTGGAGTTTATCCTTTCCAGCATTGAAATGGTGGCCAACGCCATTAGCACAGTTGCAAACCCAACCATGATGTGATGTATGATGTATGATGTATCAGGATCCATTGCAGCACAAGCAGAAGCCACCCAACATGTGAGTGCTGCAGTGAAAGCTCAGTCAGAAGTCATACAAGGTCAGCTTGCTGCCATGTAAGCTCAGACTGCTGCCATCATGGCTGCATATACCAGTGTTCAAAGGGGTTTGAAGGGTGTCACAGCAGCCCAGCAAACTGTCCTCCAGCACATTACTAGGTTTACTGAGGTGCCAACTCAGGGAAGTAGTAGTGGTTATAATGAGCAGAAACCTGCTGTTCTCTCTCAGGATGACAGCATTCATTCTCCCACCACTGCCTCTCCACCACTATTCTCTCTGCTGTTGCCTGTCAGTCAGCCATCCTAGACTGTTGCCACCACTGCTGAGGTGGTGCAGTCCAAAGCTGGGCCTTCTAGGGCTAGAACTCAAGATTGTTCTGCAGTGCTAGCTCCCCTCTGAAAGTCTGTAGCCTTCCACCAGCCATTCTGTAGGCACAGAGGTGGTACTATGTAGGAGGATTAAGACAAGCAAAGGCACAAGGAACACAGGCACTAAGGGAATGCACAAGGGTGATTATTATCTGTTTGCATACAATAAGGCATGGTTTGATTTATACATTTGGTTTGGAATGTTTATTTTGTGGTAGCTTTTACTTTAGCATTGTAGCCAAGCGGATGCAATGATGGTCAGTAGCAGTGGGAAGGAAAGATGTGGAACTTTTGGTGAATGAAGAATTGAGGTTATATTTACTGGTATTGCCTAGCCAGAAAGGGGCTGTGTTGGCTGCCTCCTCTCTCTCAATACTCCTCCACCTTCTCTTCCTCCTCCTCTTTCTCCCCCTCCTCCTCAGCTGTTCACAGTATAGCTGGAGGCAAGGGCTCTGTCCTCATGATGATGAGGTTGTGCAGCATGCAGTAGATCATCATGACTCTAGACACCTGCTCTGCAGAGTACTTCAAGATTCCTCCAGAGTGGTCCAGGCCGCAGAAGCATTGTTTAAGCACCCAAATGGTTTGTACTATTACATTTCATGAGGTAGCCTGGCTTTCATTACATGCATGCTCCTCATGTGTGTGGGTTGCCACTGAAGTCATAAGCCATGTCACCCAGTAGCCACTGTCTGGTTTCACATGGTGGCTCAAATGCAGATACACAGCAAGCTGCCACAAAGTTAAGGCATAATGGCTGCTGGCAGGATACCAGACATCGACTTGCATGATACACTGCTAAACACCAGCTAGATGTTGAGAGAGTGGAAATCCTTTCAGATGTGGTACATCTCAGAGTTAACATGAGACACCCGCAAAGCATGTGTGTGCAATCAATGGCACCATGCACAATGGGGAAGCTTGAAATCCTCGTGAAGCTGCATGCTCGCTCTGCCTGTTTCTCTCTGGCAAGAGTGGATGAAATGTTTCCAGTTTTCTTGGAATAAAGAGCCTCAGTGACCTCCTTTATGCAACAGTGGTTGGCAAACTGGGAGATGTTGCAAATATCGCCTGTTCCAGCCAGGAAGGAGCCTGACACATAAAAGTTCATGGCCACGGTCACCTTCACATCCACTGGCTGTGCCATCCATGCCCTGCTCTGAGGTTCTAGCTGTGGCTGCAGCAGGTGGCAGATTTCAGTGAGAAAATCCTGACTGAAGTAGAGACATCTGACACACAATTCCTCACCAAGTTTCAGATAAAAGAATTGCTCTGTGAACACGCTGGATCAATGTGATCTCTAGTTGAGAGCCCTTCTCCCACTCCTCCTCCTCCCTCTTCAAGAAACTTGCCCTGCTTTGTATCGCCTCTGTTCATTCTTCCTGTGATGTTATAATCCAAGGGTTATGGAAGCTACTGCACTGATGTCTGGGAGCAACTGGTTTGTGCAGAATCCTTGAAGTCTGGACAAAGTTCTACAGCACGTGCCACACCACTCCCTGGAGACTTTACAACTTTAAACAGCCCTGGAAACTACCAAACACTCCTACCATTACAGCAAGCACCAGTAGAAATCAGTCAGCAACAAACTTGAAACTAGTTGATGATCCCTTTAGATAATTCTGGGCTGGGAGTGGGGGGGTGTTGGGGGGGGGGGCATGCGGGTTGGTGGCGTTATTCCTGCTGCTGAACACATGTTCAGCTGTGCAAGGCTAGCAGAGGGCATTAGCTGGAACATTGAGCTGCAAAATGGCAGTGCTGGCAGCAAATCAGTGTTCCAGTCACAGCCACCCTTAGCACTGCAGAGGACGACACACTGGAGATATCTGGTGACAGAATTAGATATCACACTGCCACAGGGAATACAACACACACTCATGTTGACTTGATGTCAGCAGCCATTGAAAAATGATGATCTGTGCAATGATGACTTTGAACCCTTTCATCTTATCAGTTCTAATTCATGCCTTTCATCTCCCACAGGTCCTGCAAGTGTCACTCAGGAGCTGGTGCTAGAGGAGGAGGAAGAGTCCTCAGAGGAGGTTTCACACTCTGATGAAGCTCCATTACACGAATCATGCGCACCCTCTGCCAGTTCAGATATGCACACCTCGGTGGGGCATCCAAGACGGGTTTTTGGGTTGTCACATGGTGAGCCACCTATCACAAGTGAGCAGGTGTAGGTGTTGGAGACAGGGAACATTGATGGAGAGTCCCCGTCAGAGGGCAGAGGATGCTCCAAGGCCTCAGGCCTTGATGTCTCAGGCCTTTGTGCTGTTATCGACCTCATGGAAAGAGTGGCCATCTGTGTGGAGCAACAGGCAACCAAATTTATGCTGGCCCTAGTCAATGGTCTGCACACTCAGTCTGCCATCTTAAATAGGATCGAGGAAAGCCTCACTTTGGCTATTCAGCCCCCCACCGAAATGCAAGAAAGTTCTCTTCAGCTCTTGCCCAGCAGGGAAGTGTGCATGGGCTGTGGGCCATGGGAGGGAAGATGGAGAAAGGAGACATAGAAGTGAGGACTCTGCTCAAACCATTTTCACTGCTCCCCTCTTGCTCCCCTCTTGCTCCCCCTACTTCAGTCAGAACTGCACATGCTGCCTCGTGTCCCAGTGGCTGAGTCTGCCCCTGCACAGGTACAAGTGGGACAGCCCTCACGGGCTCCAAAACTCAAAGGACATTGGCCATGCGCATCTCAGCAGTCAGAACAGGGGAACATGCAGCCCATCTCTAGCTCTGCAGAAGCTATAGGCGTAGCACCATGTAGGAGTAACAGATAAAGGAAGAGAAAGACTTTGTATCTCATAAGAGAAATCACTTGGGTGTTTAAAATTTTATTAAAGTGTCACTTTTATAGTCAATGTTTATGTAAAATAAACTTCCTTTCAAAGCTCCATTGTCCAGTCATCCACATTGTTGCTTGTCACCTGTGGCCTTCAGTCTTGAGGCAAATGGTACGATAAGAGTAAAAGATGAGCAATGGGTGTCAGTGATAGGGTAGATTGTTGACTGTGAGAATGCTTTAGGATGGGGGTGGGCACAGTGAGTTCAGCATTCACATGTTATATGGCTATACTGCCTCAGATCAGCTAAAGCCTGCCTGAATGAATCTGTCCCTGCATCCTTGGCAGCTAAGCAAGTGGCTGCAGGTACCCTGGCTCCTCCTTCTCTGCCTCCTCCTGTGGCTCCTCCTCTTCCCTCTCCTCCTCCTCAGATGCAGAGTGGTCATCACCATCCTCCTCCTGCAGCTCTGTCCTCTCTGCTGTGCTATGTTGTGCAAGGTGCAGCACACCACAATCATTCTGGACACCCTTGCTGGTGTACACTGAAAGGCGGCCCCCAGGTCTGTCCAAGCACTGGAATCACATCTTCACCATTCCGATGGCCTGCCCAGTGACTACTTTTGTTTTCATGTGGCTTCTGTTGTGCCTTTCCTGTGGGTCAGTGGTAGGGGTTTTCACAGGTGTCATCAGCTAAATCCTTAGAGAGTAGCCCTCCTCTCAAAGGAGCCACCCACTGACTCTGTTTGGAGATGTGAAGATCTGTGGAGACTTGACTGGCACAGAATGAAATCATCTTGGCGCAGACATTCATGATTATCTAATGGTGGTTACATACCAGCTGAACATTAAGGAGTAGAATCCTCTTTGATTGATGAGTCTTGCTGGGGGTGGGAGCAGCTTGATTGCCACATGCGTGCAGTCTATGGCCGGAATCTTCCCAGCCCCTTGAAGGTGGCTTTGAAGGTGGGGAGGTCGGGAAAGTAGCTGAAAATCCCATCGGGATGGCTCCCCGACATGGTCCATCCTCTGGACAAGTTTCCCAGGGGCTGGCTGCCACTGGAATCAGCAATCTGCTTGATGGAGACGGGCAGGTAGTCAACATCATTCAGGCCTCAATCAAGGGCAATTTTCTGACATTAATGGAATTTTCTGACATCACATGGGCCTCCCACTGTGTTGGGAATTCAGCAATGCTTCGGAGGTGGCCTCTTGGCAGGAAGTCGGAGGCCCAACAGAGGCTGAATGAAATGTCGGTATCAGTGAGCTGCAAGGCTCTCTGAAGCCCCTCACAGTTCTGGGCCTTGTATTTTTAAACTGACTTTGGAGTCTTTTGTGAGCGCCTCCATTCTCAGGAGACCTTAGGTCTCCCACTTCTTCAGCAGGGCTCACCTCTTCCGGAGGGGCTGCCAGCTGGACATTGTTGTGGGCCTTCCCATGTCCCTGTTCCACCCACTGTCCTTAATTGGACAATGAATGTGGAGGCAGTCAGCAAATTGGCCACCTCCTGGAAGATCTCCCCGACGCGCACGGCTGACCCGAGTGGGGTCGGGACCCAGAAGCAGTCCAAATTCCCAAACATTTTATGTATAGGAGATTCCGCTCCATGACTCCCTGCACCTGTGGGAATTCAACCACCGCAGAAACTCCAACGGGCCTTTCATTCTGACTGGCCTCATCAGTGGCAAAATACACGTAAGTGGGAGTCCTGGCAAACATAGGGCTGAATTTTGTGCCCGCTGAGAGGTTTCAGAAACAGGTTCAGAAGGTTGGGGGTAACCGCGCCTCGGCCATTCAGGAGACCCCTGCTGAATCTTTTGGTGCTCCGGCAATTAACTGCCTGGCGTTGAGGCTTTTAGCCCTTAAAAAGATGGGACCCCGCCTCCAAAAGCTGTCAGCCAATTGGAGCACCACTGGGAATGGTGGCCACTGCTGGGACTGCAACAGACCTGGATCAGCCAACATGGAGGAGGCCCCAGAATGGAGTGTGTGGTCCTCACTGCGGCCATTCAGGCAGTCTCCGGTACAGCGGCAGGGCGGGTCAGTTGTGAGGGTGGGATGGTGTCTTCCCAAGGAGGCAGCCCTTGCCGCTGGGAAAGCCCCCGGTGGGCCACAGAGTGCCCAATCAGGAGGGCCCCTCCAAATCAAGTCCACAGGGAGGCCGCCAGCTTTTGCAGGGCAACCTCACCGCTGGTAAAATAACAGAAGGGGTGGGAAGAGGCCCCTTAAGTGGCCCTTAATTCACCACTTAAGGGCCTCAAATGGCCACTGGGCAAGAAGGCCATGCTCGAACCTCCTCGACCCTGGTACCATTCCATGGTGTCAGAAAGCCAATGGGCATTCCACCTCTTCACCTTCTCTTGTCATTTTATATCCTCCCCACCTCCCAGCCCATCCTTACAGTGCTGGTAAATCCAGCCCATAGCATGTGTCATAAAACCAATAAGTGATGGAAATACTCGGCAGGTCTGGCAGCATCTGTGGAGAGAGAAGCAGAGTTAACGTTTCAGGTTAGTGAGATGCACTTGTGGACAGCAGATTGTAAGATGCTCCATTTGTCACCAGCAGATCCTTGGAAGGAACCAGAGGCAAAGAAACCTAGAGTTGCAGTGAGCTTGATGGTTACTGACAATGCATGCCACCTGGATCACTTGGCAGGATGTCTTCTTCCAGGAGACTACAAATGTCAGCAACCACCTGATGGGAAGTCTGAACCTCCTGAGGTACTGGTGCTCAGTCATGTCTAGAAAGCTCATCCTCTTCCTGTATTCCGTTTGTTGGGTGTATCACTTCTAGCGAGCTGTAGCTCTGTGTTCATTTCCTCTGTCCTGTGGAGCAGCAGGTATTTGAGGAGAAAGTTGCTGCTGTTCCTGTTGATGGTGCTGTTGGTTTTGTTTTTTTTTTGTTTTTTGGTGCTGCTCTTCTTGTTCCTCATCTGAGGTCCAAGGTAAAGCTCCGTGTTGCGGTGAAGGCTTTCAGCTGGGGAGTACAGATCAAAATCAACAAAGTCCAAGGTAGCAGAAATGACCTCCAAAGTCTTAGAAATCAACTCCAAAACAGTGAAAGCACACTCTCAGAACAAATCCTGTGAGCAAAAGCCTTTCAATTAGGCCATGCATAGTGGGAATGTTACTAGACTCGTAACCCAAAGCGCCAGTCTAATGCTCTGGGGACATGGGTTCGAATCCCACCATGGTAAATGGTGGAATTTGAAATCAATTAAGAATCTGGAATTAAAACACTAGTCTCGTGGTGACCATGAAACCATTATCAATTATTCTAAAACCCATCTGGTATCATGAATGCCCCTAAGGGAAGGAAATCTGCTGTCCTTACCTGGTCTGCCCTACATATGACTCCAGACCCACAGCAATGTGGTTGACTCTTAAATGGCCAAGCAAGCCACTCAATTGTATCAAACTGCTACAAAGTCTAAGAAAAGGAATTAAACCCGAACAGATCACCAGAAATTGACCTTGGCACCGGAAACAGCAATGGCAAACCCAGCCCTATCAACTCTGCAACGTTATCCTTACTAATATCTGGGGGCTTGTGCGAAGATTGGGAGAGCTGTCTCACAGACTAGTCAAGCAACAGCTAGACATAGTCATACTCATGGAATCATACCTTACAGACAATGTCCCAGACACCATGCTCACCATTCCTGGGTATGTCCTGTCCCACCAGCAGACCAAACCCACTAGAGGTAGCGGCACTGTGGAATACAGTCAGGAGGGAGTTGCCCTGGGAGTCCTCAACATTGACTCTGGACCCCTCGAAGTCTCATGGCATCAGGTCAAACATGGGCAAGGAAACCTCCTGCTGATTACCACCAACCGGTCTCCTCAGCTGATGAATCAGTGCTTCTCCAGCTTGAACACCAATTGAAAGAAGCACTGAGGGTAACAAGGGCAGAAAATGTACGCTGGGTGGGGGGCTTCAATGTCCATCACCAAAAGTGGCTCGGTAGCACCACTACTAACCGAGCTAGCCGTGTCTTAAAGGACATAGCTGCTAGATTGGGTCTGTGGCTGGTGGTGAGGGAACCAACAAGAGGGAAAAACCTACTTGACCTCGTCCTCACCAATCTACCTGTTGCAGATGCATCTGTCCATGACAGTATTGGTAGGAATTACCACTGTACAGTCAATGTGGAGACAAAGTCCTGTCTTCACATTGAGGGTACCCACCATCTTGTTGTGTGGCACTACCACTGTGATAAATGGGATAGATTTCGAACAGATCTAGCAATGCAAAACTGGGCATCCATGAGGTTCTGTGGGCCATCAGCCACAGCAGAACTGTATTCAATCACAATCTGCAACCTCATATCCCCCACTCTACCATTACCATCAAGCTGGGGGACCAACCCTGGTTCAATGAAGAGTGCAGGAGGGCATGCCAGGAGCAGCACCAGGCATACCTCAAAAGGAGGTGTCAACCTGATGATGCTACAACACAGGACTATTTGCATACCAAGTAGCAGAAGCAGCGTGCGATAGACAGAGCTAAGCGATCCCACAACCAATGGATCAGATCTAAGCTCTGCAGTCCTGCCATATCCAGTCATGAATGGTGGTTGACAATTAAACAAATGACAGGAGGAGAAGGCTCCACAAATATTTCCCATCCTCAATGATGGGAGAGCCCAGCACACCAGTGCAAAGGATAAGGCTGAAGCATTTGCAACCATCTTCAGCCGGACGTGCCGAATGAATGATCCACCTTGGCCTCCTCCTGAGGTCCCCAGCATCACAGAAACCAGTCTTCAGCCAATCCAATTCACTCCACGTGATATCAAGAAGTGGCTGAAGACACTGGATACTGCAAAAGCTCTGGGCCTGACAACATTCCGGCAATAGTACTAAAGGCTTGTGCTCCAGAACTGGCTGTGCCACTAGCCAAGTTGTTCCAGTACAGCTACAACACTGGCATCTACCAGGCAATGTGAAAAATTGCCCAGGTATGTCCTGTGCACAAAAAGCAGGACAAATCCAACCCGGCCAATTACCGCCCTATCAGTCTACTCCCGATCATCAGCAAAGTGATGGAAGATGTCATCAACAGTGCTATCAAGCGGCACTTGCTCAGCGATAACCTGCTCAGTGACGCTCAGTTAGGGTTCTGCCAGGGCCACTCAGCTCCAGACCTCATTACAACCTTGGGCCAAACATGGACAAAAGAGCTAAACACCAGGGCAGCATTTGACCGAGTGTGGGATCAAGCAGTTCTATCAAAACTGGAGTCAATGGGAATCAGGGGGAAAACTCTCCATTGGCTGGAGTCATACCTAGCGCAAAGGAAGATGGTTGTGGTTGTTGGAGGTCAATCATCTGAGCTCCAGGACATCACTGCAGGAGTTCCTCAGGGTAGTGTCCTTGACCCAAACATCTTCAGCTTCTTCATCAATGACCTTCCCTCCATCATAAGGTCAGAAGTGGGGATGTTCGCTGATGATTACACAATGTTGAGCACCATTCGTGACTCCTCAGATACTGAAACAGACCATGCCCATATGCAGCAACACCTGGAAAATATCCAAGCTTGGGCTGATAAATGGCAAGTAACATTCGCACCACACAAGTGCCAGGTCATGACTATCTCAAACAAGAGACAATCTAACCATCTCCCCTTGACATTCAAAAGCATTATGATCGCTGAATCCCCCGCTATCAACATCGTGGTGGATACTATTGACCAGAAACTGAACTGGACCAGCCATATAATTGCTGTGGCTCCAAGAGCAGGTGAGAGGCTAGGAATTCTGCAGTGAGTAACTCACCTCCTGTCTCCTCAAAGCCTGTCCAACATCTACAGGACACGTCAGGAATGTGATGGAATACTCTCCACTTATCTGGATGGGTGCAGCTCCAACAACACTCAAGAAGTTCAACACCATCCAGGACAAAGCAGCCTGCTTGATTGGCACTCCATCTACAGATATTCACTCCCTCCACCACCGAAACAGCAGTGTGTACCATCTAAAAGATGCACTGCAGCAGCTCACCAAGACTTCTTCGACAGCACCTTCCAAACCCGCGACCTCTACCACCTAGAAGGACAAGGGCAGTAAGTGCATGGGAACACCACCACCTGCAAGTTCCCCTCCAAGCCACACATCATCCTGACTTGGAACTATATCGCCGTTCCTTCACTGCCGCTGGGTCAAAATCCTGGAACTCCCTTCCTAACAGCACTGTGGGTGTATCTACCCCTCATGGACTGCAGCAGTTCAAGAAGGCAGCTCATCACCACCTTCTCAAGGGCAATTAGGGATGGGCAATAAATGCTGGCCTGCCAGCGATGCCCACGTTCCCAGAACAAATTTAAAAAAAGTAGTTGTCAAATCTCAGTATTTAAAAGTTTTCCAGCCTGTCAATTGCTCATCCCATCAATCCCCTCTGTTGTCTCACCTTATTCATCCTGGCAAGTTTCGGGCAGAGTGGGAAACCCGTGTATTGGCAGTTAAAACCAGAATTCATGTTTAAAGATGCTGAAATTTGCCTTTTAACATATGTTAATTGCAGACCCGCCTATTCCACAGGGGTTTCCCCGCGCTAACAAACACATACAAGTCAAATACAGAAGTCAATGGGTTCCTACCGACTTCCTGAAACACTGGCATTTTTTGCTTCTTTAACCACCTCCCCTCTGGACACACTGACACCTGCCCACTCTGGCAGGTTAAAATTAAGCCCTACGTTTCTGACAATAACTTTCAGCCAACTCGGTTCTTAGGTGTCATGGCTCTTCCCTGCCAACAACAAAAAAACAAATGAGCCATTGAACTATAAAAACTTGCAGCCATTCGGCCCATTATGTCTGTGCTAGTTTTTTGTTAGTGTAATGTAAAACTAATATGATCATCCCACTCTCTCCCCATGATTTTATATATTGCACTGTTTCATATGTTCATCACTTTTCCCTTAAATTCTACAATAATCTCTACTCAATTGTTCTTTGTGACATAGCAAACTATGTTTTACTCTCCCTCTGCATACAGAAATTTCTCTTAACCCCTTCGTTCACTCTCAGTGACAATTTTATATTGATAACTCCTCATTTTTGACTCCAAACCAAATGAAATAATTAATTAAAACCTTTCAGACCTTTAACCCATGGAAATAGTTGCAGCATCTCAAGTTTCCCCTCATGACTATATGGGGTGCCCAAAACTGAACGTGATACTCTGTAACCTAGGTCTTGCCTTGAAAATGTTATCATAATCTTTTTGCTCTTGTATCTTTGCCCTTATTTATAATGCACAAAATGCAATTGCCTTTTTATGTCGTTCTATTCCTGCACTCATACGTTCAGATGAGTTTTCTCTTATTCCTCCACATCCGGCAGCATCGCTCCATCTATACTCCCATGTCCTGATTTTCTTCTCACTTCACACACACTTCTCGGCATTAAATTTCATTTTCCCCCATCTTTCCAATCCGCTAATCCAGCTGCCTTCCTGACGTTCTTTATAGTTCTCCTTGCTGTCTCTCAAACCTCCTTACTTTTGTGTCAACAGCAAATTTTGTGATTGTTCTCCCAATGTGCATGGTAAAATCAGCTGCATATCCATACAGCAACTTGATCAATTCTTCCCCTACAATGATGCCTCTTATGGAATACAAGTATACCGTCATACCTACCGATTGGAAAGATGGCAGGCTTATCGTTGGTACCACTTAAATGTTGTGCAAAGCAGTACTGCATTTGAGTCCTGAATTAAGCTGACAGAAGGTTTTCACAATATTTCCTTATTTTTGGTTGTTGTTCATTTTATCGTTATCGAGCAGTTACAGCTATCCCTTGACAATTAGGGAAACCACAGCTCCAAGGTCTTTTCATACGGGCTTATAGATTACTAACTGTATCCCTAACATCTGTGCTCTAAAACAAGCCAACAGTGCTTTAATAAATATAACATTGTATAACTTCCTAAAGATATGCCATTCTCTGTCCTTAATTGACACAGCTGTGTAATAGGTCATAACTTGGAAGAGATTCACATTTTATGCATTGCTATGTTATGATGGATTAGCCAGAGGCATTTTTCCCAACTCTCTTCCCAATATAAATACACATATATTGCACATTTTATGTTTTTATAATTGTGGTTTTTCTCAGTTTGGCATTACATTATATTAGACAAACTATTTGACCAGATCTTATTCCAAACTATCTGCTGATTACTGTATTCATCAATGTTTTGTGTAATGTTTTGTGTTATCATTTGTAAGGCAAACATATTCTCAAGGATAGCTAGTTTATATGTTCACTGGATTCTTTTCTGGCTTGCTCCACATGGAGTAACTTTCAAAAATGTCAGAAATCTTTGGATGCACTGGGGTGAAATTCATCTTGGGTGGCAGCACAAACAGAGGTGACAGCAAATCAGGAGGCCAGTTTTACACTCTGCCAGGTTTTCAGAACATCATGTGGAATGTAAAACGGGCTGCAGATTTGCCATTGCCTGTTTTGTGCGAGTACTAATTATAACATAATCATAACACAATGTATACATTTACAGCAGAAAACAGAAATGCCAAATTGATTTGCTAACATTAGTAAATGGCAGAATATCTATACATAGTAGTTTAACCCAGTCTGCCAGCCAGCACCCAATATGCTATTCTAGCTTTCAGCAAATAACTTTGTGTCACTAATAAATGAAAAGAAATAGTAGCATATAGGAAAATATGTAACAGCTCATTTGATGGGAAATCAAAATATACCTTGCTTGTCTTTTTTGAGCAGTATTTATGATTTTACTACATAGCATATCATAAATCAAATTGGTGGCAGCCAACATAATTTATAGCAATCCATTTATAAACCCACCAAAAAAGCCCACCAACATTACTGTCAGGCAGCAGGAGAAGCCCAAAGAGCACACTGAGAGAATCCAGTGTTTATCTGAGAGTTACACTCAGATTTTCCATGCAGAGATTTCCATAGTGGGGTTGGCTGGACTGCTGGTTTCTGTTTCTACTCTGAAAAGCACTTTTTCTCACCTAAAGCTGGTGCATGTACAGGCATTTATTAACCTAGATTTTCCAGCTTCTGAGGGTGTTGGGGAAAATACATGTAACTTGCACATGTTGAGAACAGTAGTTTAATAGTTATGGTACTGTACTAACAACCCAAAGGTCATGAGCTCAAATTGCACCATGGCAAGTTGTGAAAATCAGTTCAATAAATTTGATCATTTATGGAATAGCACCAGGAAAAATTATTACTAAAACTGGCAGATTGTTATAAAAACCCAGTTGGTTCACTGATGTCCTTTTGAGAACCTTTCATAACATGTGGTTGATTCTTAATGTTCTTTATATGACCTAGTTGACCACTCAGTTATCAAAAAATAATTACCAGAGAGCAAAATTATGAAAGAAAAAATTGGACTAAACAATCACTTTAGACTCAGATAAGACTTAGGCAATCCCAATACAGTCAACACTCACTAACATCTGTGGATTGGTATTCAATTGGGAAAGCTGTCTCATGGACTATACAAGTAACAGCTAACAGTCATACTCAGAGAGTTTTATATATATATATACATAAATATATAATAAACACCCCGGAATAAGTCCTGTCCCACCAGCAGGATAGACTTACCAGAGATAGTGGAACAATGGCTTACAGTTGGATGGATTTGGACCCTGGAGTACTCTGTGTTGACTCTGGTATCCTTAAATACACAGGTTCAAGTGAAAATAGCCAAGGAAACCTTCTATTGATCCCTACCTTCTACCGCTGCAATCCCATCCCCACATCTGCCCACCCCCCCCACCCCCCAACCCCACAAACACACACAGCTGATGATTCAGTACTCTTCCATGCTGAACACCACTATGCCTAAGCTCAGAGGAAAGCAAGAGCACAAGACGTACTCTGGGTAGGGAACTTCAATATCCACCAATTTAGCAGTAACTGACTGAGCGAGCTAAGTGCTGAAGGACACAGCCTTAAGTCCAGGCCTACATCTGGTTGTGAAACAACCAACACAAAGGAATAACCTACTTGACATCATCCTCATCAGCCTCCCTGTCATTGGCACAGCTGTTCACAACAGCACTGGTGGTCGTAGGCACAGAAAGAATGCTTTCCATGTTTTGTGACACTGACACCGTGCTAAGTGCAGTAACAGGCATAGCATAAAATAAGAAACCAATCTAGTGAAGCTACTGCACAGGGTTACCTGCATGATAAACATCAAAAGGAGCAGACTACAGGTGGATCTAAGCCATCCCACAACCAATAAGAGCATAGAAAAGATCTATAGTTTCACCACATCCAATCAAGAATTCAATCAGGTAACAAATGAAAGGAGCAAGCTTGAAGAACATCCCCACTCAACCACAGTAGAGCCCAGTATGCATATGAAAGACAAGGCTGAAGTATTTGCAGTTTCTTCAGTAGACGATTCAACTTGATCTCCTCCCAAAGTCCCCAACATCAAAGTAATCAGTTTCCAACCAATTCAGTGAATTTCACTTGATATTAAAAGGCAGCCAAGTGTACTGGTCACAGTGACGGCTATGGGCCCAGACAACATTCTAACTATGAGGCCTGCACACCAGAACTTGCTTCCCCCCTGCCACAGGGAATGTCATGTTGCTTCAGTACAGCTAATATACTGCCATCAACCCAACAGTGTGGAGGATTGCTCAGATATGTTCTATCTACAAAAGGCAGAAAAAATCTAGGTCAGCCAATTAGCGATCAGGTTCTTTCCAATCATTAGCAAAGTAATGGACAAATCATCAAAATGCTATCCAGTGACACCTGCTCACTGTCAATCTGTTCATCAACGTTCAGCTCAGGTTCAAGCAGAACTATTTTGCTCCAGACCACATCATAGACTTTGTCCCTAGAAAATTTGAGGTTAATGGTGGGTTGGATGAAGGAGAAAACCCTGGAGTCATATCTCACATAAAGGAGAATGGTCATGGTTGTCAGAGACTAATCATCGTAACCCCAGGACATTGCGGCAGGAGATCCTCAGGGAAGCGTATTCAGCCCAACCATCTTCATTTGCTTTATCAATGACCTTTCCTCTGGCATAAGGGCAGGAGTGGGGCTATTTGCTGACAAAGGAAAGTGAAGGAAAGCAAGAAATATTATCTATTGGAGCATCTTCTGGCCCTGGCTCCTCTTCCCACTATCTTCACCTAGCAGGAAAGCCAAAGCGGCTTCCCCACTCAGGCCACCCATTAAAATTGCAGTCAGGTCCTAATGATATCATCAGTTCCTGATATGCATATGCAAAGAAGAACCCTGCCAGATTTAGTTGGGTGTACTTACTGCAGGCTTTCCAATTGATAAGTAACTTGTGTGATTTTGACTGCCCACTTTCCCAGTGTTCACCGGGCAAGAGGGTTAAAATCAGCCCTGTTGTTTAGTTCACTTTTCCTAACCATCACTCTTTTGTATTAAATGTTTATTATAGCGTTATATCTCTTCCTCTATCATCAGGCTTTGAACTATCAGCCCTGAGCTTATAAGGCTTGTTTCAAAACCAATTGAGTTATCCCAGCAGCTCGAACTGTGGCTCTTTCAGGTTTCCATATTCTTGTTAATCATTTGATCGTAACAAGACACACAAAGTAACACACACCTCATGTGTTTTGGGTCAATGCACAATTTGTTGTTACAATGTCTGAAGAAAGAAGGTTTAAGATTTTCCCTTGAGCATGTTTTCACTCACACAATCAGTTGTTATAACCAATATGTCCATTGTCACTCTTCTACGCATTGTCCTCCTGTATACAGATCCGCCATCTCAGCTTTGATCTTATACCTAGTTCCTCTCCATTGACTGTTGTGGTTATAGGTCTTCAGCTATTTGACAAATCTGTCTTCTATCACAATTGGGCAAGGATTCACTATATGTAGTGAAATGCCTTTTGAAGATTTCCTCTGGTCAGAATACATTCTTTCAAAACATGTTTACAATTTTGCTAAGCGTAACAATCGGAGGAAACATCACTGTTACATTACTGATGTCACTATACGTAAGTGATCAGAGAAATTTGTCACTTTGTGTCTTAACCCTATTGACACAATACATTTTACACTTAACAGTGACCTTGTGTGGAAGAAACAAAATATGCCATCACTAACTATGTGTTAGTTATATTTTTTCACTTGTGATCAAGGCTGTCAGATTAAAAAGTGCTTGTGAGTTTTGTATTTTCATACTCCTAAATAAATGTTCATGATCACCATTGTAAGGCTGTGAGCTATATTTCAGAAAGAAGACTTGTGTAAATCCGATAGAAATTACCATCTACTCACCTTCAGGCAGTTTACAATTTCTCTAGGTATGTTAGATAAGCAAATTCAGTGGATCTGTTTTGTCTTGAAATATGGATACGTGATCTTGTATAAACTAAATGCAGAGCAAAGATAAATGTCAAAAACTAAACAGGAAACCAGCTGTTCACTCTAAAAAGGATTTTTTCCCCATACTATCAAGTATTTTCTTACTGTTTCTTGGACAGGTGCTATCACATGGAATTTACTTCAGACATAGTTTACATTTTTGTCAGATAATACCTCTTATGAAAACAGGCCAAAGCATGCAGTCAAACATTTTAAATACCATTTCCCACAGAAAATCATAAAAATACTTACAATTATAGGAGGTATGAGTATTAATAATTGCACCGCAAAAATAAACAACTCAGTAAATGTTTGCATCTTGCATTTGCTTTTTATCATTTATAAATATATGTTGACCTTACATCACACTAATGTTCCACACTTAGTAAACATTGTCATATATTGCAATGTGGGCAATGTAATTCTGGGGCCTTAGCCTCGATTTTTATGGGGGAGGGTGATTGGGTGGTATTGCAGCCAGGTATGTGGGAGCCAGGCAGCTGACAATGAACCTGGCAAAGTCAGTGACCTGTGGGAATGGTCCCCAGCAGTCACTGAGTCTGGGGCTGCAGTGTAATCGTGTTGGGATCAGGGAGAGATCTGAGGATTTTCTTTGCACAGCCAGAAGTTGGGGAAGGCTGGGGATTCCCTTTGTGCTATTGGGGAATACTGGGGTTAAGATCAATAGCCCGGATACTCGTCCTGTTGGCAGATTAGCAGCTGGTGTGTCATCCACCAATGTGGCACTTCCGCTAACCTGCTCAAATTTCTTTAGAACGACTTCATTAAATCGCAGCAGTAGAACCACTGCTGGATAGAGGGAAAATAATTTTTTGCTGCAACTTTTAAAGTGCTCCAATACTGACAAAACCTGTCAGAAGAGGTTCCAAAGGAGGAACCAAATGAAGCTCACATCAGCAGCAACAGTGGGCAGCAGGAAGTCTCACCATCTGTTCTATGCCTAGGGTTAAAATTGGCCCTGCTGTGTTACTCAGTGTTAGGATATCAGTACAATATACCATCGACACCCCTGGAAATGTTCTTTATTTTTAAAAAATGGCGCTAAATTGGAAGAGGTTAGTAATTTCATATGAGCCTCTTTCAGCTGGCAGGGGGGTGGGAACCAGGAGGTAATGGAATAAAAAATGATGAAAGATGTAAAATGGACTGCTGATTCATTATCACTCACCCACTTTACACTGTTGCACAAGATTAAAATTACTCCTTTTGAGTTTAGGAGCTCCAGACAAAAAATAAGGACTACACATTCATTTCTGAATTGTAAAATAAATTGTTGAAATGTACCTCCAAAACTATGTGATTAAATAGATTATTTTTCAGTTTTGTTTCAGTCTACTTTCCAACAAACTAGGACAGTTATACCAACTGCTCCCAGGTTTCCTCCAATGTTAGCCATCAGCAGCTGTGCCAGAAGTTCACTGAAAACTCCCCCTTTGACTTCTTCTTCCTGCAACAGAGAATTCCCTGGGCTTTGCCTCACACCATCCCACAGCAGCACAACTGGAACCAGCAGAGTGACAGATAATGGGCACAAATCCAGGTCTTACCAATTTATGTCATCCTTGTCTGAACAATCATCTATCCAAACCTTGCACTACAACACAAAGCTCATTTAAAATTGATCAGGAATGATATATAAGACACACGTTTTTTAAAAAAAGCTCATGGTAAGAATAAGCATTCCAAGAGAATATGAATACTTTGCTGGGTCAGTAATTCTCTCTGTTACAGCAATTTTATTCAACAGGCCCTGAGCTCAAATCCTGAGTGACAATAACATGATGCCTTAAATGAAACGGTCCAAAATAACTTTCATTTGGTGAGGCTAAAAACCAGATTTACTTACACTAAGGAAGACCATGTTAAATATAATATTCCATTTCTTCGCTGTGAGGCCAATGAATTTAAGTGGAACTCTCTATCAGATAATTGGAGTACTCAGATAGATCTCTGTTATTTTCTACACCTATCCCAGATACAAAATGAAAAGGGGTAGCATCTTTAACGGGAGAAACAAAAGCAGCTTCTTCATTTTTGACAGACACTATGGGCTGGATTTTGTTCCCAGCCCATCGTCGGGCTCCGTGGTGGAGTGTCCAAAAAATCCGATCGGCAGTGGCCACCACAGAACCTGACGGCGGGATTGCCGGGCCAGATATTCCCGACAGGGGGGAAGCTTCAGATTAGATTAGAGATACAGCACTGAAACAGGCCCTTCGGCCCACCGAGTCTGTGCCGAACATCAACCACCCATTTTATACTAATCCTACACTAATCCCATATTCCCAACAAACATCCCCACCTGTCCCTATATTTCCCTACCACCTACCTATACTAGTGACAATTTATAATGGCCAATTTACCTATCAACCTGCAAGTCTTTTGGCTTGTGGGAGGAAACCGGAGCACCCGGAGAAAACCCACGCAGACACAGGGAGAACTTGCAAACTCCACACAGGCAGTACCCGGAATCGAACCCGGGTCCCTGGAGCTGTGAGGCTGCGGTGCTAACCACTGCGCCACTGTGCCGCCCCTTTTTTTTCTTTTCTCCTTTCTTTTTTCATGGCGGCACCTCCGTCGTTCTGCAATGGGACCCGAGTTAGCATATTTAAATTACATAGTTATATGAAGTAAAATCTAAACCGCAGTGATCTTACCTTCAGTTCCCAATCCTCAGCGCGACATGTGGAACTCACACACCTTCACATGCCTATCCTGGGAAAGATGGTGCCAACGAGATGGAGAATGGGTGAAGTCTGCACTCTGATGGGTGGGGGGAAGGGTGAACTCTGCACTCTGATGGTGGGGGAGGAAGGGGTGAACTTTGCACTCTGATGGTGGAGGGAAGGGTGAACTTTGCACTCTGATGGTGAGGGCGGAAGGGGTGAACTCTGCACTCTGATGGTGGGGGAGGAAGGGGTGAACTCTGAACTCTGATGGGTATCGGGGTGAAGGGAAGGGGCGATCTCTGCATTACGCTGTACCATTTGTAGGGCTGGCAGTCTTTTAAAAATGGCACCAGCACTTGTTTCTTCAACAGGTAATGTCGTGAACAGCGTCGGTGAGGCTGCCCCCATCACGTGATTGTGGGGCGGGGGGGTGGGGTGTGGGTGGCTGCAGCCCCTGTCAATATTTAAAGTGAATGCCCGCTGCGTGATCGTGGCAGCGCAGCACACAGTTCCCATGGGGACAGCTGCTATGTTCCACGCCCGCCGCCTTGAGTGGTGATGGGACTAGAAAAATCCAGCCCTATCTATGTACTTGTCTTCATGATCACTATGTTTAGTTTAGAGATACAGCACTGAAACAGGCCCTTCGGCCCACCGAGTCTGTGCCGACCATCAACCACCCATTTATACTAATCCTACACTAATTCCATATTCCTACCTGTCCCCACATTTCCCTACCACCTACCTATACTAGGGGCAATTTATAATGGCCAATTAACCTTTCAACCAGCAAGTCTTTGGCATGTGGGAGGAAACCAGAGCACCCGGAGGAAACCCATGCAGACACAGGGAGAACTTGCAAACTCCACACAGACAGTACCCAGAATTGAACCCGGGTCGCTGGAGCTGTGAGGCTGCGGTGCTAACCACTGCGCCACTGTGCCGCCCTATGTCCAGATAGTCTTGTCCAAAATAAAGCTCCATAAGATTTGGATAGAAAAGTTGAAAAGGATATGATTAGGACCAAACACCATTGAATTTTTTAAAACCATAGGTTCCTTAACCGGTTCAGGATGATTTTGAAAGCACAACATAATCCTAAAATGCCTTACTATTAGCTGTGATAATAGCGAGTAACAAAAAAAGGAAGAAGCAAAGATCATATTGCAGAATCCTTTCGAGAAAGAAAGGCCATTTATTTTCCATTCAGGGCATTGTCAGCTGAGCTTTTGAAGACCATACTTCTTATCAGCCTTTGATTCAGCAGATTATAAATATGCAAGTGCAACAGATGTCGAACAAAAGAATAAGTTCACACATCTATATCTCTGCAGGCTGCACTGTCAATGAATGGAGCTATGAAGGATACCCCAATTCATTCAAACATGATGATTACTCAATGTAATATGCTCTGATGTCTTCTCTATGACTAGAGTTAATGTAATTGCCTGGCCTGCTGCTCAGTATCCTTTACTGCAATAGTAAAGTTTCTGACCCAAATACAATGAAACATTATTAAATCAAACAATTCAATATTGACCAACATAATAATGTTAACATGAGGCATTCTGGAAGTTCACAAGAAACACAATAGGGATACAAGTATCTTCTTCTTCTCAGGCAGTCTCTTGGGAATGAGAATAACTTTCTTCCACTCCAGGGTTGTGGGCCCTTAGATGACTGAACAGTCCAATTCTGGATATGCACACTCTGCCACAGGTGGGGCTGGTGGTGTTTGGTGAGTGAATGGGAACCTCGAAATTCCAAACGCTGTTTCCATTGTTTGCAGGTGGTCGCTGCCTGGGCTTGTCAACGCTGTTCAAAGTGACTGGAACCATCGCTGATGCTTCTTCTCCATTTTGGGTGGTCGCAGGCAAGAGATTCCCATGAATCAGTGGAGATGTCACATTTTTTCAGGGAGGCTTTGAGGACATCCTTGTAGTATTTCTTCTGCCCTCCTCTTGCCGTGACGGAGCTCAGAGTAGAAAGCTTGTTTTGGGAGTCTTGTGTCAGGCATGTGGACGATGTGGCCCACCAAACGTAACTGACTAGACATGACCAGTGTCTCGATACTGGGGATGTTGCTCTGAGAGAGGACACTGATATTAGAGCACCTATCCTGCCACTGAATTTGCAGGATCTTGCGGAGGCACCGCTGGTGATATCTCACTAGGGCTTTGAGATGTCTACTGTACAGTGTTCATGTTTCTGATGCATGCAGGAGGAAAGGTAACACTGCGGCCCTGTAGACCATGAGCTTGGTGCCAGGTTTGAGGTCTTCATCATCAAGCACTCTTTTCCTCGGACGACCGAATGCTGCGCTGGCACACCGGAGACAATGTTGAGTTTCATTGTAGATGTCTGTGCTTGCTGAGAGGAGGGTCCCAAAGTATGGGAAGTGATCCACATTGTCCAGTGGTTTGCCATGGATCTTGATAGTCGGGGAGGGGAAGTGTTGTGCTGCAGGAGCAGGCTGGTAGAGAACCTTTGTCTTCTGATTGTTTAGCTTAAGGCCCATTCTTTCATACACCTCTGTTAATGCATCATCAAGGGTTTGAAGCTTGGCCTCTGAGTGTGTGCATACGCAAGTGTCATGCAGGCCCCCACCTGCCAAGAATGAGGCGCACATTATTCCGCCACATGAACATTAAAAGTTCAAATTGCTGCTGGGAAAAAATAAGGCCTATTTCAAGGGGTTGCCAAGCCCCTGACAGGAAAGACATTTGCAAAGTAACAGACAGTACTTGGAATGGACAAAGGAAACACTCCCTGCTCCAATTTAATCCACAATGGATTTTGTACCAGATGTTGAAGGTGGAGTGGCTAGCATTCCAGGTTAACTGCTAAGATGGCCGAACATACAAACAGACATGTTCAGACCAGTTTAGTCACATGACTAACTGGCTGTTGTTTTTTTTTAATTTGAACTTGCCACAGTGAATTTGAACTCAGAAAGCTGTTTGCTCCTGGACTGAAAAGGTCTCTCTCCTGTCTGCTCTCATCTCTTTTTCATGGAACTGAAGACCCATTGAAGACCCATGAACCCCAAGAGAGAAAAGGTTCCTTCAGTGAACAAAGTTTAAGAAGAATACTGGACCCCAACAAAAAGCAAGACTACCTACAATCAAAGACTAAAGCGAGTTTGAAGCACAGTAAAAACCCCTCTTCAGAGATTGCCACAAACTTCTCCATTTTATTTTTCTTCAGCTCTTTTCTGTCCCTATTTGCATGTGAGTATCACGTATGCATGCTAGCGTGGGGTGCAGCGTGTATCCATAGGCATTTTTCACAGACCTGAAAGTTAACTCTGCTTCTCTCTCCACAGTTGCTGCCTGACCTGATGGGTTTCCCCAGTACTTTCTGCTTTGCTGCCACATACTTTCCTTGCTGTGTCCCAGTGTCCTGTGAAGTTACGATTCTCTTCTTCCACTCAAGTGTAACATTCCTCCTTGTAGTTGTGCCGCACCTGGGTGAATAATTTTAATTTTGCACATTCCAGACATAAGACTTAAATGTACCATAAAAGGCAAATACACAACAAAAATAAAACCATAGAACATCGAACATAGAACAGTACATCACAGTACAGGCCCTTCGGCCCACGATGTTGTGCCGAACATTTAACCTACTCTAAGATCAAACTAACTACCTACCCTTCATTCTACTATCATCCATGTACCGATCCAAGAGTCGCTTAAATGTCCCTAATGTATCTGCTTCTACTACCACCGCTGGCAGCGCATTCCACGCACCCACCACTCTCTGTGTAAAGAACCTACCTCTGGCATCTCCCCGAAACCTTCCTCCAATCACCTTAAAATTATGCCCCCTGGTGATAGCCCTTTCCACCCTGGGAAAAAGTCTCTGACTATCCACTCTATCTATGCCTCTCATCATCTTGTACCCCTCTATCAAGTCACCTCTCATCCTTCTACGCTCCAATGAGAAAAGCCCTAGCTCCCTCAATCTTTCTTCGTAGGACATGCCCTCCAGTCCAGGCAGCATCCTGGTAAATCTCCTCTGCACCCTCTCTAAAGCTTCCACATCCTTCCTATAATGAGGCGACCAGAACTGAACACAATATTCCAAGTGTGGTCGAACCAGGGCCTTATAGAGCTGCAGCATAACCTCGCGGCTCTTAAACTCAATCCCCCTTTTAATGAAAGCCAACACACCATACGCCTTCTTAACAACCCTATCAACTTGGGTGGCAACTTTGAGCGATCTATGGACATGGACCCCAAGATCCCTCTGTTCCTCCACACTACCAAGAATCCTGTCTTTAAGCCTGTATTCCGCATTCAAATTCGACCTTCCAAAATGAATCACTTCACACTTTTCCAGGTTGAACTCCATCTGCCACTTCTCAGCCCAGCTCTGCATCCTGTCAATGTCCCGTTGCAACCTACAACAGCCTTCCACACTATCCACAACTCCAGCAACCTTCGTGTCATCAGCAAACTTGCTAACCCAGCCTTCCACATCCTCATCCAAGTCATTTATAAAAATCACAAAGAGCAGAGGTCCCAGAACAGATCCTTGTGGAACACCACTGGTCACCGAGCTCCATGCTGAATACTTTCCATCTACTACCACCCTCTGACTTCTTTGGGCCAGCCAATTTTGTATCCAGAAAGCCAGCTTTCCCTGAATCCCATGCCTCCTTACTTTCTGAATGAGCCTACCATGGGGAACCTTATCAAATGCCTTGCTAAAATCCATATACACCACATCCACTGCTCTTCCTTCATCAATGTGTTTTGTCACATCTTCAAAGAATTCAATAAGGCTTGTGAGGCATGACCTGCCCCTCACAAAGCCATGCTGACTGTCTCTAATCAAACCATGCCTTTCCAAATAATCATAAATCCTGTCTCTCAGAATCCTCTCCAATAATTTGCCCACTACCGACGTAAGACTGACTGGTCTATAATTCCCAGGGTTATCCCTATTCCCTTTCTTGAACAAGGGAACAACATTTGCCATCCTCCAATCATCCGGTACTACTCCAGTGGACAGTGAAGACGCAAAGATCATCGCCAAAGGCGCAGCAATCTCTTCCCTCGCTTCCCGTAATATCCTTGGGTATATCCCGTCTGGCCCTGGGGACTTATCTGTCCTCATATCATTCAAAATTTCCAGCACATCCTCCCTCTTAACCTCAACCTGTTCGAGCATATCAGCCTGTTCCACGCTGTCCTCACAAACGACCAGGTCCCTCTCACTAGTGAATACTGAAGCAAAGTATTCATTTAGGACCTCCCCTACCTCCTCCGACTCCAGGCACAAGTTCCCTCCACTATCCCTGATCGGCCCTACCCTCACTCTGGCCATCCTCTTGTTCCTCACATAAGTGGAGAATGCCTTGGGATTTTCCTTAATCCTACCCGCCAAGACTTTTTCATGTCCCCTTCTAGCTCTCCTAAGTCCATTCTTCAGTTCCTTCCTGGCTACCTTGTAACCCTCTAGAGTCCTGTATGATCCTTGCTTCCTTAACCTTAAGTAAGCTTCCTTCTTCCTCTTGACTAGCTGTTCCACATCTCTTGTCATCCAAGGTTCCTTCACCCTACCATCCCTTCCCTGCCTCATCAGGTCAAACTTATCCAGCAGTCGCAGCAAGTGCTCCCTAAACAACCTCCACATTTCTGTCGTGCATTTCCCTGAGAACATCTGTTCCCAATTTATGCTCCCCAGTTCCTGCCTAATAGCATTGTAATTCCCCCTCCCCCAATTAAATATTTTCCCATCCCGTCTGCTCTTGTCCCTCTCCATGACTATAGTAAAGGTCAGGGAGTTGTGATCACTATCACCGAAATGCTCTCCCACTGAGAGATCTGCCACCTGGCCTGGTTCGTTGCCAAGCACCAAGTCCAACATAGTCTCCCCTCTAGTCGGCCTATCTACATATTGAGTCAGGAAACCTTCCTGGACACACCTGACAAAAACTGCTCCATCCAAACTATTTGCACTAAGGAGGTTCCAATCAATATTAGGGAAGTTGAAGTCACCCATGACAACAACCCTGTTACCTCTGCACCTTTCCAAAATCTGCCTCCCAATCTGCTCCTCCATGTCTCTGTTGCTATTGGGGGGTCTATAGAAAACTCCCAACAAAGTGACTGCTCCTTTTCTGTTTCTGACTTCCACCCATAATGACTCAGTAGACAAACCCTCCTCGATGACCTCCCTTTCTGCAGCTGTGATACTATCCCTGATTAAGAGTGCCACTCCCCCCCCCCCACCACTTTTACCCCCCTCCCTATTCCTTTTGAAACATCTAAACCCCGGAACATCCAACATCCATTCATGCCCCTGTGATATCCACGTCTCCGTAATGGCCACAACATCGTAGCTCCAAGTACTGATCCATGCTCTAAGTTCATCACCCTTATTCCTGACACTTCTTGCGTTAAAATAGACACACTTCAACCCATCATACTGGCTGCAACTTTGCCCTGTCAACTGTCCAACCTTCCTCACAGACTCTCTGCACTCTGTATCTGCCTGTTCAACAGCTACCCCATCCACTGATCCGTGGCTCCGGTTCCCATCCCCCTGCCAAACTAGTTTAAACCCTCCCGAAGAGCTCTAGCAAACCTCCCGCCCAGGATATTGGTGCCCCTTCAGTTCAGATGCAACCCGTCCTTGTTGTACAGGTCCCACCTTCCCCAGAAGGTATCCCAATGATCCACATAATTGAAGAATATCTGCATACTATGGGCTTCTAATTATCTGACTGTGAAAAGATGCAAACTATTATGCATTTGGAATCTGTATTCATTTCTCTGCTAACTGTTATGTGAAAAGACATGTAACTGCAATTTAATGATCTTTGTGAAAAATAGGAAAATATTGGCTGTATTGCCAACTAGAAATATTACACCAATAATTATGATGAGCTGCTGCAGAAGCAAAGACGTGTCATGGTGTAATAGTTGAAAAACCATGACAACAGCACAGATTTCCTCACTATTCCTGCATTCGTTTCCAAACATGTGCAAGGCAAACCTGGCAGCCAGAAGTTAGAGCAGTTACACGTTGGAGTCACCTTTGCATTTAAAGGACCACGCCAAAAACCAAGGATGGCAGAGGGGTGGCCCCACAGTTCTGCAAAGCCTTCCTGATCACTCTCCTCCAGGCTATGAGGGCAAGGCGGGAGGTTCTTTTCCCCAGCGATGGTAAGAAGTGGCCCTCCCGCCTGACCAAGGCAGTCTGGCTGGAGGGGGATGAACAATCAGTCTCCCAGTTAGCCAGGGCCTTCAAGGCCTTGTGCACAGCCAAAGTCATCCACACTGAAAGGGCAATCATATCCTGCAGTCAGGATGCTAACGCAGAGGTGGCACCGCGTAGGAACATCCGCAAGCATTTCCAAAAAGCACCATGACACAAATGGGTCTGCATGGGTGACACAACAATGTAGAAAGGCCGAAATCAAAATCGTCTTCACTAACATGTGTGTTGCTTTTACTGTGTGAATGAAGTGTGCCAGCATGTACCGATCATGGCTCCTCCCATTGCATCATTGGCCTTTCAGAACTGACATTGAATGGAATAACATCATTGTTATGCCAGTATCACTCATGTGCGTCTCCACGGATGAAGTAACATGGACAATGGCTCAGTCTGCTGCTGCCAGTAATGGTGGATGCAAAGATGTTGCCGATGCAGACTGCTGCACAACAGGTGAATGAGGGTGCTGTGTGGCTTGACGAGCCCACAGTGATTCCTATGGAACTGGTTCCTATGGACCGATATCCTAGGGGGAGTATTTGCTAGAGTGGTTGGGGAGGGTTTAAACTAAAATGGCAGGGGGATGGGAACCTTTGCAAGGAGTCAGAGGAGGGGGGATCAAAGACAAGAATAAAAGACAGTAAGGGGAACAAGAAAAGTGATAGGAAGAGAAATCAAGGGCCAGAATCAAACAGGGCCACAGTGAAAAATAGTGGGAAGGGGACAAGTAATGTCAAAAAGACAAGCCTTAAGGCTTTGTGCCTTAATGCGTGGAGCATTCGCAATAAAGTGGATGAATTAATCGCGCAAATAGATGTAAACAGGTATGATCTCGTCGGGATTACGGAGACATGGCTGCAAGGTGACCAGGGATGGGAAATGAACATCCAGGGGTATTCAGTATTTAGGAAGGACAGACAAAAAGCAAAAGGTGGTGGAGTTGCATTGCTGATTAAAAAGGAAATTACCACACTAGTGAGGAAGGATATTAGCTCTGATGATGTGGAATCTGTATGGGTAGAGCTGAGAAACATTAAGGGGCAAAAAATGTTAGTGGGGGTTGTATATAGACCCCCAAACTGTAGTGGCGATGTTGGGAATAGCATTAAACAGGAAATTAGAGGCGCATGCGATAAAGGAACATCTGTAATTATGGGTGACTTTAATCTGCATATAGATTGGGCAAATCAAATTAGTCACAATACCGTAGAGGAGGAATTCTTGGAGTGTATACGCGATGGTTTTCTGGACCAATACTTGAGGAACCAACTAGAGAACAGGCCATCCTAGACTGGGTATTGTGTAATGAGAGAGAAATAATTGACAATTTAGTGGTGCGAGACCCCTTAGGGATGAGCGACCATAATATGATAGAATTCTTCATCAAGATGGAGAGTGACGTAGCTGATTCTGAGACTAGGGTCCTGAATCTTCGTAAAGGAAACTACGAGGGTATGAGGTGCGAGTTGGCTATGACAGATTGGGAAACATTACTTAAAGGGATGATGGTGGATAGGCAATGGCAAACATTTAAAGAGCGCATGGATGAATTGCAACAATTGTTTATCCCTGTCTGATGCTAAAGTAAAACGGGAAAGCTGGCCAAACCATGGCTTACAAGGGAAATTAGAGATAGCATTAGATCCAAGGAAGAGGCATATAAATTTGCCAGAAAAAACAACAACAGTGATTGGGAAACTATTGGAAAAAATTCTGAAGGACAGGATTAATCTCCACTCGGAGAGGCAGGAAATAATCAGGGATAGTCAGCACGGCTTTGTCGGGGGAGATCATGTCTAACTAACTTGATTGAATTTTTCGAGGAGGTGACTAGATGTGTAGATGAGGGTAAAGCAGTTGATGTAGTCTACATGGACTTCAGTAAGGCTTTTGATAAGGTCCCACATGGGAGATTGGTTAAGAAGGTAAGAGCCAATGAGATCCAGGGCAATTTGGCAAATTGGATCCAAAATTGATTTGGTGGCAGGAAACAGAAGGTGATGGTCGAGGATTGTTTTGGTGAGTGGAAGCCTGTGACCAGTGGTGTACCGCAGGGATCTTTGCTGGGACCCTTGCTATTTGTAGTGTACATTAATGATTTAGACATGAATATAGGAGGTATGATAAGTAAATTCGCAGATGACACGAAAATTGGTGGTGTCGTAAATAGTGAGGAGGAAAGCCTCAGATTACAGGACGATATAGTTGGGCTGGTAAGATGGGCGGAGCTGTGGCAAATGGAATTTAATCCTGAGAAGTGTGAGGTGATGCATTTTGGGAAGACTAACAAGGCAAGGAATATACAATGGATGGTAGGACCGTAGGAAGTACTGAAGGTCAGAGGGACCTTGGTGTACTTGTCCATAGATCACTGAAGGCAGCAGCACAGGTAGATAAGGTGGTTAGGAAGGCATATGGGATACTTGCCTTTATTAGCCGAGGCACAGAATATAAGAGCAGGGAGGTTATGATGGAGCTGTATAAAATGCTAGTTAGACCACAGCTGGAGTACTGTGTACAGTATTGGGCACCACACTATAGGAAGAATATGATTGCACTGGAGAGGGTGCAGAGGAAATTCGCCAGGACATTGCCTGGGCTGGAGCATTTCATCTATGAAGAGAGAGTGGAAGGGCTAGGGTTGTTTTCCTTCGAGCAGAGAAGGCTGAGGGGGGAACTGATTGAGGTATACAAAATTATGAGGGGCATTGATAGGTTAGATAGGAAGAGGGGTCAAAAACCAGGGGGCATAGATTTAAGGTAAGGGACAGGAAGTTGAGAGGGGATTTGAGGAAAACTTTTTTCACCCAGAGGGTGGTTGGAATCTGGAACACACTGCCTGAAATGGTGGCAGAGGCAGGAACCCTCACAACATTTAAGAAATATTTAGATGAGCACTTGAAACGCCCTGGCATATGGCCAAGTGATGGAAAATGGGACTAGAATAGTCAGGTGCTTGATGGCCGGCGCAGACACGATGGACTGAAGGGCCTGTTTCTGTGCTGTATAACGCTTGGCTCTATGACTCTATAACAGACCTGAGGATTGGGAACAGTTTAGAATTCAGCAAAGGAGGACCAAGGGATTGATTAAGAAGGGGAAAATAGAGTACTTGCGGGGAACATAAAAACTGACTTTAAAAGTTTCTATAGGTATGTGAACAGAAAAAGATTGGTGAAGACAAATGTAAGTCCCTTACAGTCAGAAACAGGGGAATTTATTATGGGGAACAAAGAAATGGCTGACCAACTAAATGCATACTTTGGTTCTGTCTTCACAAAGGAGGACACAAATATCATACCACAAATGTTGGAGAACACAGGGCTTAGTGAGAGAGAGGAACTGAAGGAAATCAGTATTAGTAGAGAAATGATGTTGGGGAAATTGATGGGATTGAAGGCCAATAAATCCCCAAGGCCTGATGGTATGCATTCCAGAGTATTTAAAGAAGTGGCCCCAGAAATAGTGGATGCATTGGTGGTCATCTTCCAAGATTCCATAGAATCTTGAAACAATTCCTACAGATTGGAGGGTGGCTAATGTAACCCCACTCTTTAAAAAGGGAGGTAGAGAGAAAGCAGGGAATTATAGACCAGTCAGCCTGACGTTGGTAGTGGGGAAAATTCCATTATCAAAGATTTTATAGCAGAGCACTTGGAGAACAGTGATAGAATCAGGCAGAGTCAGCATGAATTTATGAAAGGGAAAGCATGCTTGACTAATCTACTAGAATTCTTCGAGGATGTAACTAGTAGAGTTGATGAGGGGGAGCCAGTGGATGTGGTTTATTTGGACTTTCAGAAGGCTTTTGACAAAGTCCCACATAAGAGATCAGCATGTAAAATTAAAGCACATGGGATTGGGGGTAGTGTATTGCGATGGATAGAAAATTGGTTGGCAGATGTGGCGCAGTGGTTAGCACCGCAGCCTCACAGCTCCAGTGACCCAGGTTCAATTCTAGGTACTGCCTGTGTGGAGTTTGCAAGTTTTCCCTGTGTCTGCTTGGGTTTCCTCCGGGTGCTCCGGTTTCCTCCCACAGCCAAAAGACTTGTAGGTTGATAGGTAAATTGGCCATTATAAATTGCCCCTAGTATAGGTAGGTGGTAGGGGAATATAGGGACAGGTGAGGATGTGGTAGGAATATGGGATTAGTGTAGGATTAGTATAAATGGGTGGTTAATGATCGGCACAGACTCGGTGGGCCGAAGGGCCTGTTTCAGTGCTGTATCTCTAAAGATAAAGATAAGGATGGGAAACAAAGAGTAGGGAAAAATGGGTCTTTTTCTGAATGGCAGGCAATGACTAGTGGGGAACCGCAGGGATCGGTGCTAGGACCCCAGCTATTCACAATATATATTAATGATTTAGATGAGGGAACTAAATGTAATATCTCCAAATTTGCAGATGACACAAAACTGGATGGGAGGGTGAGTTGTGAGGAGGATGCAGAGAGGCTTCAGGGTGATTTGGACAAGTTGTGTGAGTGGGCTAATGCATGGCAGATGCAGTATAATGTGGATAAATGTGAGGTTATCCACTTTGGTAGCAAAAACAGGAAGGCAGATTATTATCTGAATGGTTATAAACAAAGAGAGGGGAATATGCAACGAGACCTGGGTGTTCTCGTATACCAGTCGCTGAAGGTAAGCATGTGCTAAAAAAGGCAAATGGTATGTCGGCCTTCATAGCGAGAGGATTCGAGTACAGAAGCAGGGATGTCTTGCTGCAATTATACAGGGCGTTGGTGAGGCCACACCTGGAATATTGTGTGCAGTTTTGGTCTCCTTATCTGAGGAAGGATGTCCTTGCTATAGAGGGAGTGCAGCGAAGGTTTACCAGACTGACTCCTGGGATGGCAGGACTGACGTATGAGGAGAGATTGAGTCAGTTAGGATTATATTCGCTGGAGTTCAGAAGAGTGAGGGGGAGATCTCATAGAAACGTATAAAATTCTAACAGGACTTGACAGGGTAGATGCAGGAAGGATGTTGTCAATGGTGGGGGAGTCCCAGAACCAGGGGTCATAGTCTAAGGGTACGGGGTAAACCTTTCAGGACTGAGATGAGGAGAAATTTCCTTACCCAGAGAATGGTGAACCTGTGGAATTCGCTACCACAGAAAGCAGTTGAGGCCAAAATATTGTATGTTTTCAAGAAGGAGTTAGATATAGCTCTTGGGTCCAAAGGGATCAAAGGGTATGGGGAGAAAGTGAGAACAGGTTACTGAGTTGGATGATCAGCCATGATCATAATGAATGGCGGAGCAGACTCGAAGGGTCGAATGGCCTACTCCTGTTCCTATTTTGTATGTTTCTATGGCGTGGAGAACCTATCATTACTGAGTCGCTGCCGTGCATCCCTAGCTCGCTGCTCGCCCTGCATGCGGTGCCTGGTTGTCCCCTCTCCTCCCATTTGCCTTTCCTGCTGTAAGTCCTCAGCATCCTCATAGTCCGAGGATGAGTCCTACTCATGTCTCTCCACATCCTGCAAGGCCTCCCCCCTATTGAGTGTGTCATTGTGCAGAGCACAGCAGATGGCAACGATGTGAGCTACCCTTTCCGGTTCGTACTGCAGGGCACCCGATCTATCCAGGCAGCGGAATCGCATTTTCAGCATGCCCATCACCTGCTCAATGGTGGCTCTTGTAGCTCTGTGACTGGCGTTGTATCTCTCTTCTGCAGCATTGTTGTGGAGTCTCACTGGTGTCAGGAGTCATGTCGGAAAAGGGTAGCCCTTATCTCCAAGAAGCCACCCCTCCATCTGAACCAGTTCAGTGAACAGCAACGGCAACCGGCACTGGCGCAGAATGAAGGCATCACGGCAGCTGCCTGGAAAGCGGACACAGATTTGCATGATATGTTTCCGGTGATCACATACGAGCTGCACATTGATTGAGTGGAAGCCCTTATGGTTTATGTATTCAGCTGGTCACCCAGCGGGAGCCTTGATGGCCACATGGGTGCAATCTATGACGCCATGCACCTATGGGAATCCCAATAAGGAGTCGAAATCAGTGACCCTCTGGGCTTGGCTTTCAGGCTCCGTCGTGAAGCAGACATAGTCACCAGTCCTCTGGAAGAGGGCATCGGTGACCTGTCTGATGCAGTGGTGCACTGCTGACTGTGTGATCCCACAACAGTCTCCAGTGGGCCCCTGAAATAATGCAGAGGCGTAGGTCATCATTCACAGAGATGTGTCACTGCCTCTCTCGACATCCGCAGTTGCTCTGACACTGCTGCTCTGACATCTGCAGGTATGTCATGCGGGACCTGTAGATGCGCGATGATCTGTCGTGGCGAGCTCTCCTTGGAGGCTGCTGGCGCATATGGATCCTCACAAGAAGCGCATCAATGAATTTAGGGTGAACCATAACCATCTCCAAGTTGCAATTCAACTCGGTTCCTTCGAAGGTTCCTGACAGGGCAGAGATTGATGTTGAGTGGTACATCAGGGGCTTTCATGCAGCAGCTATGTGGCATGGCATGGTATTGCCTGTCTTTCTCCCACTAAGAGTGTCACTGCATGACCACATAAAGATTGTACAATTTGCATCGATTAACCCACCAGACATGTAAGCTTCACACGCCCACCATCTGTGGCACTCTCCCCAAATACAGGGTAACTCGAGTTGCCAACCTTTACAGAGGGAAGAGTCGCAGTGGCTCCCTACATGTCTGCAGACGTGGCCCCTGTAATCCCATCCCCCCTCCCTCTTCCCTTCAAGTATGCAGAGTGCAAACCCCCGATTATCTGGACTTAGCTTCACTGTCGAGTACTTCTGCTTCTGATGTCCCGTCGGCTTTTCTGTTCGTGAACGGGACGGCACGTGACGGCCGCCCCATCAACGTAAAATGCAGAAGTATGGAGCCAGAGGCGGCGGGATGCATAATCTGGAGGGGTAAGTAATGTTTTACATATGCTAATTGGGGTGCCACCGCTAAGCGGCAGGGGAGCTACACCGAGGTCCCCCGGCTGCCGGTAATATGTGGCGGGCCCTTCTCGATGTCGGGGTCGAGGCGGGTCTCTCGCCGTAGAATTTTACGGGCCCCCTCTGTCATGACCCATGGCATCGAGGGGCTGGTAAAATTCAGCCCATACTTACTGCACATACTGCAGTGATGGAAGCTTAGGCAGATGCCATCTTGGCTCTGGGTGTCACTGGGTTTCCAGGGCATCACAGCAGTCCAGCAATCTGTTCTCCAACAGATCTCTAGGGTTGCTGAGGCAACCCCCCGGGTGAGTGGCATTGGATCCATGGAACAGGAATCTAGTGTCCCCTCTCAGGATGACAGCATTTGTGCTCCCATATCCTGTCATTCCAACAGTACTCTTGCTACTATCTCTCAGCCAGATAGCTCAGACACCAGTAGCCCCGGCTGAGATGGCATAATCTGAAGCAGAGCCTATAGGTCCAGAGCAGCTTGAGGTCGTCTTCCAAGGCTCTCTGTGATCTCCTCAGTGGAAGCTCAGCAGCTTTCCATCTCTCAAGCTGCAGCCACTGGGAAAGCACCTCATAGGAGCAACAGAATAGGGAAAGGTGCATGAACAAGGATGATTAGTTTCATTTTTGTATGCATAATGCAATAATTACTTCAATAAATTTAGATTTGATATTGCATTTGATTTTTTTTTAATTTCTGCAATCAAAGAACAAAGAACAAAGAACAGTACAGCACAGGAGCAGGCCATTCGGCCCTCCAAGCGTGCGCCGATCTTGATGCCTGCCTAAACTAACACCTTCTGCACTTCCGGGGCCCATATCCCTTTATTCCCTTCCTATTTATATATTTCTCAAGATGTCTCTTAAACGTCGCTATCGTATCTGCTTCCACCACCTTCCCTGGCAGCAAGTTCCAGGCACTCACCACCCTCTGTGTAAAAAACTTGCCTCGCACATCCCCTCTAAACTTTGCCCCTCGCACCTTAAACCTATGTCCCCTAGTAACTGACTCTTCCACCCTGGGAAAAAGCTTCTGACTATCCACTCTGTCCATGCCGCTCATAACTTTGTAAACCTCTATCATGTTGCCCCTTCACCTCCGTCGTTCCAGTGAAAACAATCCGAGTTTTTCCAACCTCTCCTCATAGCTAATGCCCTCCAGACCAGGCAACATCCTGGTAAACCTCCTCTGTACCCTCTACAAAGCCTCCACGTCCTTCTGGTAGTGTGGCAACCTGAATTGCACGCAATATTCTAAGTGTCGCCTAACTAAGGTACTGTACAGCTGCAGCATGACTTGCCTATTTTTATACTCTATGCCCCGACCGATGAAGGCAAGCATGCCATATGCCTTCTTGACTACCTTATCCACCTGCGTTGCCACTTTCAGTGACCTGTGGACCTGTACGCCCAGATCTCTCTGCCTGTCAATACTCCTAAGGGTTCTGCCATTTACTGTATACCTCCCACCTGCATTAGACCTTCCAAAATGCATTACCTCACATCAAGTGAAGGAAGTACCAATAATTGTGTTAAGAAAGAGGGCGATATGCTATTTATTGAAAAAGAAAAGGTACGGAGGGTAGTGAATGGGATGTGCAGTTGCAGTTAGTGGGAGCGCTCCTCAGCGAACTGACCACTTGAGACCTGGCAGAAAATAAGTTGCTGCCTCTCTTCCTCTTTCTAATCGGTTCATCAGCTGGCAGGTGAGGTGGCGAAGCTGGTGGGGTTGTATAGCATGCAGAAGACAATCAAAAATCTGGTACCTGCTCAGTGGTGTACTGCAAGAATCCTCCTGAAGGTTCATGCAGCAGGAACATTGTTTCAGAATACCAGTTGTCTGCTTGATCAGGTGGCAGCATGGCTGTCACTGTACTTCTGCTGTACATGTGCACATAATTTCCTAACCTGATTATGATGCATGTCAGGGATGATTAACCCTTGTCAACCAATAGCCAGCCTTTAACTCAAAGGTCCAGTTGGAATATAGGAAGCACAAAGGATCAGCAATGAACGAAAGGGTCATGATTGCTGCTGGGACAGTGGGCACAGACCTGCACAATGCTGCGCCTGTGGTCGCAAACCAGCTGCACAGTGTAATTCCTTTTCTATTTATAAAGACTGCAGCGTTCTCATGGGGAGCCCATAAGGCATTGTGCATGCAGTCAACGGTGCCTGTAAGATGTAATCTTCTACCCCTTTACAAGTTACTCTACTGTTTGGATATGAGAATTAGGAGAAATAATGAGACCATAGTCAAAGCTCAAGTTAAACACTAGTGTCTTTACTAGGTTTGGTAGGAATACCAGTTAACGATACAATACACTCATTAGTCACAGAAATGTTACAAGGAGTTATACATATAATCACCTAGTGAGTGGTCACCTCCCATTGATCATACTCTTCAGCAACTGACCAAGTTGCTTAGCTTAAGCACAAAATCACTATTTACAATGATTTTTATACCTTCTTTTCCAAGGTAGGATGTTTCATTGACAAGATTGTACTGTCCTATCAAAATCCACCTTAAGCTATAATTGTAGAATGAGGTATCTAATTTTTTGTTCAAACTATGATATTAGAGATTATCTTGACAATAAGCATGTGTTTACATTTCCAACGGTAATATCTTTATCAGTAAACACAATAGCAGCTTCCTTTCCTGATTAAACACACATTTTACAACCACAGAACAATTAAATAATAAAAAATCCTTCAAATTACTGACTTCTTACAAGTTGTTGCTTGTAGAATTTCTAGTTTCTCTGCATTTCAAAAGAAGAAAAACTCTGACATCATCAATCAATTATAGTTTGTGTCACACTCTTGCAGCTTTTCAAAACACTTTGGACCACATTAGGCCAGCTGAATTGGCATTTTTAAAAACATGTTCAGTCTCTTATCTTCATTTTTTCAGAGAACATGACTCCATGTTTTTGTGTGCATGAAGCATCTGCAAAGTTTTAACTCAGCATCAAAGTGAAACATTGCTTGGAAAAGAAGGTATAAAAATCATTGTAAATAGTGATTTTGTGCTTAAGCTAAGCAACTTGGTCAGTTGCTGAAGAGTATGATCAATGGGAGGTGACCACTCACTAGGTGATTATATGTATAACTCCTTGTAACATTTCTGTGACTAATGAGTGTATTGTATCGTTAACTGGTATTCCTACCAAACCTAGTAAAGACATTAGTGTTTAATTTGTCTGTTTATTGGTTTCAACTCGATTTCTACGACTTTCTGCTTTTTGCTAATCATTCCATAGCCTTAAAGTGTTTTTTCACCTCTGACTCTATTTATCTGTAATGAAAAGAGCTTACAGCTGTTAAGGTTACTTTAGCTCGAAAAGCCCTTTTGGCCTTCGCAATTCATGCTGGTCAGGTTCAGTCAGTTTTCTGTACAGCTTCCTGTATTTCATTTAAACTATTGATGCTCCTGGGTTGGATAGCCTCGCAAATTTCAACCACAAATTTTGATTCAAATAATATTACCGTCTCTTACAGCTTTACACCATGGAGAAGCTTATCAAGTGAGAAAAACATTGTACTTACTTCTCCTGCTTCTCATTGGCAACAGGGAAGGATATTAACTATTTTTCTTGGTGCCAGTGACCACCTTGATACATCAGTGCATTGTGATCTGCGAAATGCTGCTAATTTCATTTGTTTCAGCCTGGAATGAGCTCATTGCATATCAGTTGAGAATGACAGTACCTAGACAGCCACAGACAGTGCTGCCCATGCCTTGCTTTGTGGCTGCAGCAGTTGATATATCTCAGTAACAAAGCGAAATTGCCCATCACTGAAGTTGAGGTCGGAAAAGTGCTCCCTGAAGACCCTCCTCTTGCTTCCTGTTGAACACCCTGCTTCTCCATCTCTTTCAGTTTTTTCTGCTCTGTGGTGTCTTCCTTCATGCCCTCTGTCATGCTCGATTCTGAGAGGTAGTCTTGCCAAGCCTCCAATGTCTGGAGATGAATAATTATGAAGGATACAACAGCAACAGGACTGCAAGAGCAGAAAGGCCACTCTCTGTTAATGAATTAAACTTCCAATAGTCCTAGACCTAAAAAAAAAAATTATAATTTGAGCAAAAGCCAAAAGTAATAATACATCAATTTACCTGTATCTCTTGCACAATTCTTTAAATACTGCTGGTGATGGGTCCTTCATGACTTTAACATCATGCCCTGATGTGCAAGGTCAGCAAAGGGCATCTGACTGACTGGGGCCTTCCAAAATAATAACAGCAGCCTCAATTCAGCATGGCACACAGATCCATATCATGCTCTACATATTGCCACCGTTCAATCGGCATGCGCGCTGTTGAAGTGTGCATGCGCATCTTGGAGGCTATTTTTGGACCTTAGGTGGTGACACACTGACTGAAAAATGAGCATTACACAGCCCAATTTAACTCCCAGTACCTCTAACAGTGCAGCATTCCCTCAGTACACCATGATAATGAATTTGTATTCATCTGACTGTCACAGTACCAAAATGGCTCTTATCAAAGTCACAAATGACAACCTATGTGACTATGATAAAGGCAAACTATTCCTCCTCGCCTTTCTTGACCTGTTTGCAATTTTGGCATGGTTGACCACAGCATTCTTCTCCAAAGCCTCTTCACCATTGTCCAGCTGGGTGGGACTGCATTCACCTGTTTCCATTCCTATCTATCTAGTTGTAGTTAGGGAATCACCTGCAATGGCTTTTCTTCCCACTTCTGCAGCACTATCTCTGATGTCCCCCAAGGATCTATCCGTGGCCCCTCCTATTTCTCATCTACCTGCTTGATAAGGAGCATGTTCGTCATGTCCAAAAATGTATTAACCTCTCAGCGTTGTTGTATGATTGCCTTTAAGAGTGATGTCCCTTTAAGATCGCAGTATGCGAATAAGCTAAGCACCAGGATGCAGTCATGTGACTACATGATCATAGTCACTATGCAACTGTAACACCTAGAGAAAGGTTCTGTAAATAGTTTGCTCTGTACTGTACATAATCGTTTAGCTGTTAATAGATGCATGCTTGCCTACATCGGTCGGGGTATAGAGTATAAAAATTGGCAAGTCATGCTGCAGTTGTACAGAACTTTAGTTAGGCCACACTTAGAATATTGCGTGCAATTCTGGTCGCCACACTACCAGAAGGACGTGGAGGCTTTGGAGAGGGTACAGAGGAGGTTTACCAGGATGTTGCCTGGTCTGGAGGGCATTAGCTATGAGGAGAGGTTGGATAAACTCGGATTGTTTTCACTGGAACGACGGAGGTGGAGGGGCGACATGATAGAAGTTTACAAAGTTATAAGCGGCATGGACAGAGTGGATAGTCAGAAGCTTTTTCCCAGGGTGGAAGAGTCAGTTACTAGGGGACATAGGTTTAAGGTGAGAGGGACAAAGTTTAGAGGGGATGTGCGAGGCAAGTCCTTTACACAGAGGGTGGTGAGTGCCTGGAACTTGCTGCCGGGGGAGGTGGTGGAGGCAGGTACGATAGCGACGTTTAAGAGGCATCTTGACAAATACATAAATAGGATGGGAATAGAGGGATACGGTCCCCGGATGTGCAGAAGGTTTTAGTTTAGGCAGGCATCAAGATAGGCGCAGGCTTGGAGGGCCGAATGGCCTGTTCCTGTGCTGTACTGTTCTTTGTTCTTTGTTCTTTATTCCTGATCTGTTTGAGACCGTCAACAAACTGGACTCCACACATCTCATTTATGTTGCCTAAGACAACATAAAGAACATAAAGAACAAATGTCACCTTCCTCAATATCATCTTCAGCCCTCTCTGAGAAAAGGAATCTTGCAAAATGAAGAATTTTCTGAAAACAGGAAGTGCAGGTTAAGCATAAGGAACTGCATCAACACTTTCAATGCTCTGCACAGGAAATCCCAGCCGTGAACTGGGATTCCCAGTGAGCAATGCCAATTGCACAGGATGCAAATACCCACATTCAGCGAAAGGATCTGGGCCCCCACTCTGTGCCAGAGCACAAAATGCAGCATACAGAATGAGCATGGGAGAGAAATGTCAGCCTCAGGGAGATATACAGGAAAGAAAGTTGAGGTGGAAAAACAGACATGAAGAAAGAAGAGCGGAACAGAAAGGAAAATTATGATTAAACTGAAAAGCAAAGACAGGGAGACAAAGGGAAACACAAAACAAAGACATAAGAAAGAGAAATGCAGAATTTTAGATGGATGTCATAAAGTACTTTTTTATTCTTGTTTCCTGAATTACAGTCAGCTAGCCAGCAGGGAGGGTCAGATGATAGCAGATTCTAACCTATTTCGGATCAGCTAATTTTTCGACTTTAAATTATTAGTTTTGATTTTTACAGTTCTGTAATATCACTTTTATCATCATTCACACCCATATAATAAATGTACAGACCTCCCTTATGACACTTTTTGATACAATGTTATCTCATTTACTATGCTGGTTTATGGTTTACTCCCTATTATTTCTTTGACCTTCTGATACCATACATCCGGAATTGGAAGATCAAAGGAGCAATCTGGTTTACATATATTAGCTATAACACAGAGAGCATTGAAGCTATCCCTGCTTTTCTGTTTCATAGATTAGAATGGTATCTTTCCATTTCTCTGATCTCTCCGTGTCTCCAACCCGCAGCAAAATATTTCCTGAAAGGCCTAAAGGGCAGGCAGACCATCTCAATTCAGGTGCAATTGGCAAAAAGAGAATTACAGGGCAAAGTTCCAAGAAAATGTGGTTTTGCTTGACTCAACATGTTTTCCATTTGGAAACTATTGCAAGTTTCTGAAGCATATTCATTTTTAATATTAAAATTATTTAATTTAACAGGGCATAATTTTTTCACCTTGCATCTAAAGTTTCTGCTCAATGTTTCCATATTGGTGAAAACTTTGGTTCTTATAGGGATCAAGAAGCGCCTTTCCAGTTTGTTGAAGTGCTAAAGTGTGATAAATTCTGTTATGTTTGGTTGAAAGCTGTTTCATGAACTTAGTATGTAGTTAATATCATGTGGATAATGAGAGAAAACGTCAGATTTTCCACCCCTTCACCAATTCTATGCATCTGACAACAAGTAGGTCGATGAGAAGCCATAAATTTCTAACATGCCCCCCCAAATGCCAAAAAGAATTCAGTTAGAGACAAGAGCTGATGTGAAAGATGGAAGTTGACCCAATATCGATGTAGTGAGTGGAAGCTTTGCAGGCAGGATGGAAAAATTGACCAGGAAAGCATATTTACCTAACCCAGTGGTGAATTTAATTCTGGTGGAGGTACTGGCCATGAAAGCGTCAGTGCACATTACCTAATTTGTATTTAATAGAAGAAGACTGGGAAGATCAATGTCCTGTCCATGACCCATAGAATGTGTGATGTTAAGCAACACAATGAGATATGTGGATTGCAGTGCCTTGAAGATGTCTAACTGGTTTATTAACAGCTAAACTAGTATGTACAATACAGAGTAAACTATGTACAGAACCTTTGCCCAAGGGTGTTACAGTTGCAGAGTGACTATGGCTTCCAGTCACATGACTATACCCTGGTACTTTGCTCATTAGCATACTGAGTTCTTAAAGGGACATCACTCTTGAAGCGATCATACAACATCCCCTTTCTTTCCAAAGATAAGTCTCATATGCTATAAGTAAAAAGACATAAAATTGTATAACATCAAAGTTAGTTCTACAGGGATAGAGATTATAAAATTTACAAGTATGAGGATAGGGATTGTGAAATTTACTAGTGCAGAAGCTTAAGAGTCCATATATCATTTTGGTGGTTCGACAACTCTCAGATCTTCTTATGGTATAACTTTCTGGGGATGTGGATTTCACCGTTGGCTGTTTATGCAGACATGTTGTCAATGTGTTGGTTGTTGTCCTGTTGTTCCATCACACCCTCATCGTCAGAGCATGTTCTTTCAAGTCCGCTGTGCGCAATTGGAGTATTGCACACTTCTCTTAACTGGTTTCAGTTCCTCCTCAACACTGCTCCACTAGATGTTGTAACCTCATAGGACCTCGACACAGCATACTTTGGATACCTCTGCGGGTAACCATGTTCTCATTGTGGGGTGTATGACCCTGACCTTTTGTTCTATGTGTAGTTGAGGTAGTTCCACCCCTGCATGTTGGTCATGCACCATCTTCATTCTCCCCTGTTTTTCGAGCAGTGTCTCCTGCATCTCGGAGAATTTGGACTGATGCTGGCATGGCAGAATCGTTCGCACTTGTCTGACAAACATGATCTCTGCTGGTGATAGCCACGCCATATCCATAGGTATAGCTCTGTCACATGGCAACATGAAAATCTTCTTTCGTTGCCCTACACTTCAGGATAGTACTTTGACTGTGCGAACCATTTGCATGGCAAGACCTTTAGACCGAGGGCAATGTGGTGAGGACGTCACATGGTTTACGCCCCATTTGGCACGCATATCCCTGAAAGGTGTGCCCGTATACTGTGGCCCGTAGTCCGAAATAATTTCTTCAGGTGTACCAAATAGACTGAATATGGCACTCAATGTGTCTGCAGTGACAGCACCTGAAGTGTTTTTTTCCTGTCTGACAATTGGAAATTTGGAGAAGTAATCGGTGACTAAGATAAAGTCGTCTCCATTCTCGGTAAATGGATCAATGACGATTCTGGACCAAGAGACTGATGGACTCTCGTGAGGGTGTAAAGGTTCTTTATGTGGTTGTGGTTGGTGGTTCTGGTATGCCTCGCACATCCTCACTAACTTTTCGATGTCACCATTGATCCCTGGCCAATAAACAGTGTCTCGTGCCAGTCGTCTCGTTTGCTTTATGTCCATATAGCCTTGGTGACGTTGTGACAAGATATCCTGTCGGAGAGCTTTGGGCACAATCACTTGTTTTCCTATGCCTCTCGCGATATCGAGTTCCTCTCTTTAAGGCCAAAAGCATCTGAGTGTTTCTGGCACCTCTTTTACTGTGTTAGGCCAACCTTCTATGATGACTCTCCACAGTGCCTTCAGTTGTGGGCCATTGGCTGCTTCTGATTGCAGTTGGTCACATTTGTGCTGACAAAAATGCAATAAATCGATTTCGAGCCCATTTTCCACCTAGATGTCTATGCTGTCTACTTTTAGATCCAGAGGAACTTCTTCAGTCTTGCTTGGGTTTGGCCATCTGCTCAGCGTATCCAAGGTGACCATTTTGGTACCTGGCTTGTAGCAGACGTCGAAGTCGTACCCCTGTACTTTCACTGAGAGTCGCTGTAGTCGAGGTGGTGCGATTGTCAATAGTTTGCACCAGATCATCTCCAGTGGTTTGTGGTCAATTTCCACAGTGAACTGCTTACCGAACAGGTAGGTGTGGAACCTTGTGATCCCAAACACCAGAGCAAGTGTCTCACGCTGTGTGTTTGAGTAATTGGATTATGCTGAGGATAAACACTTGGATCCGAATGCAATTGGTTTGCCATCCTGCAGGATGCACGCTTCTAGCCCTTTCTGTGAGGCGTCGGCTTCCAGGATTGTCTTCTTCCTTGGATCATGGTACTGCAGGGTACAGGTTTCTGCTGACAATGCTTATTTGAGTGACTCAAACATATGCTGATGGTCCTTCTCACATAGATATGGTACATCTTTCTTTAAGAGCTCTCTCAATGATGAAGCTTTATTAGAAAAATTTGGAATGTAAGGTGTCAAAAAGTTTAAAAATTCAAGACATCTCTGTAGTTCTTCCTTGTCTTGTGGGGTAGGCATATGCCTCACATCTTTGACTTTGCCTGGGTCAGGACAGATACTGCAACCCGAATAGATGGAGCCAAAGAAATTGATCTGACTTGCAGTTACCTGGCACTCCTTGCTACTAAAAATGAGCCCTTCACGACGAGCTATTGCCGTCAGTGAATGAAAATTTCGATCATTGTTACAATCAGGTGAGAAAGGTGTCTTTCTGAGTATCCATCTGAGTATTCACCTGATCTTACCGTAACAGTGTTTAATTTTAAACACAGTGTTTTTAGCTCCCCCTTGGTGAATCCTTGTTCACATCTTTTCAATTATAAGGCAAAGAAACTATCACAAACAGGTTTTCTTAGGTTTAAAGAAGAAAAGTTGAAATTCATTAAACTTAAACTTAAACTCTGATTCGGTTGACGTTTAAGGATACACGACACACCCACGTTAGCATGCGCACGCGATACACCATGCAAATAGAGACAGAACATAGCAGAAGAAAAATAAAGTGGAAAAATTTGAGGCACTATCTGAAGAGTTTTTGTTATGGTTCTTCGAGCTCACTGCAGAGTCCTTGATTGTAGGTAGATCTTGCTTTTTGTTGGGACCCAGTATTCTTCTTAAACCCCATTCGCTATAGGAGACTTTTCTCTCTTGGGGTTCAATTGTATTCAGTGGATTCAGAGGCTTGTGAGAAAGAGATGGGAGCAGACAGGAGAGATCTTCTCAGTCCAGGAGCAAACTCTCCATTCAAACTCTCTGTGGCTAGTTTGAAAGACCCCTGGAACAGTCAGTTAATCATGTGACCAGCTGGTCCAACCAGTCCTGGCCCCTGTGGATTGCATCACCCAAACAGGCCCTGGAATGTGCTTCCTCGCCCCCTCACTGTCAGGTGATCAACATCCATTGTGGGTTGAATGTGTCAGGTCTACACAAGCACCGTCTGTTAATATGCAAATGTTCTTCTCCAGCCACGGCTGATCTGTTCAACAAATCATTTCCTCACTCCAACAACAGTTAAAAATTAATGTTCATATGACAATGTGCCTCATTCTGGGCAGGTGGGGGCCTGCATGACATCATGCTCTTCATTGGTTTTGCCCATTACCACAATATCATCGGCAATGCATATACATCCAGGCACGTTTTCTATAATACTGTCCATATGCTGTTGAAGCTCATCTTGACTGACAGATAGGCTGTAGGGTAGTCTGTGGAAGCAATATCTTCCAAATGGTGTTCTAAAGGTGGTGACTTCCTGAGATTCCTTAGCTAGGTGTACCGACCAATATCCATGTTTAGCATCCAACTTGGAGAAGAATTTGGCTCCTGTGAACTTGGGATTCAATTCCTCTAGTGTCGAATCTTGTGAGGGCTTATCTTTAGGGAGAGGTTTAGACACCTCAAATCTAGACATACCCTGATTGCTCCATCCTTCTTTAGCATGCACGTAATTGAGCTGCACCAGTCTGTGTGATGATGCATACGACGGACGATGCCATTGCGTTCCATATCATCCAACTCGCATTTAAGCTTTTCGTGTATGTGCATGCTACACTTTCTGGGAGAGTCAATTGACGGAATTGCATTCTTTCTGAGGTGCAGTACGGCATCGCCTTTGAAATCTCCTATGGCGTCACACCCTTGATCTCTTCTGCTGTAGTGAGTACCTTGGTGACCTCGTGGATCATCATAATGTTGAGGCCGTTACATGCTGGTAGTCCTGCCACTGCTGGTCCACTCGTGTCTACCAGGTAAAATATTTGTGGTTTCCATGCCAACTTGCCACAGCTGCATTGCATTGTTAGTGTGCCACTGCAAGGGATGGGTGACCCATTGTATGCAGTTAGCTTTGCAGTTGTCAGTTGTACCATTAATTTCCAATGACCCCAGTACATAGAATCATAGAGTCATTTATGACATAAAATGAGGCCATTCAGATGCTTCAGAATTTTGATTGGGAGGATATTTGCACTAGCTCCCGTGTCAATCTTAGTCCTGAATGTGTGCTTGCCAATTTTCTTTGGGCACATTATATTGATAGTAGCAAAAGCTTCCAGTGTTTGACTTCATTAACACAATGTGTCAGATTCACAATGTGAAATGCCTGATCGTCTTCTGGCTCAGAATCGCTCCACTCTGAGTCTTGTCTCAGGTCTGTTTCACTGTGGACTTCGTGTATCGACTTGCATTTATGCAGGTCTCTGACACTCTCCTTGCTGTTGTTGCCCTGTTGCTGCACCTTGTCTTCTGTTTGTTTGTGTCCTATTGTGACTTCTGGCTGCGTCTTTGGGGCCACATTTCTTGCATAGGCAGGCCCAGTGTCCTTTTGCACTGCACGCCTTGCACAGGTCTTTGAAATGCAGAACAACTTCGTGGTGAGTAGGACAAACCACACTTAACACACAGCTTGTTTACTTTTTGCAACCCGGTTGTTGTGCTGATACTGTTGGCTGAATCTAGTGCTTGCAGATGCTGTTGTTCAGCTACAATGGCTTCGTATTTCCTGCCATCTTCTAGCAGCACATCAATGCTGTGACCTTTCTTTTTCCCCAAGAGGTCTTTTTGAAAGGCTTCAATAGGCATTGATACAATCACCAGCTCCATTATTCGCTCTCACAGCTCAAGTTCTGAAAAATCACTTTTGTTGTCCTTACTACAGCATCTACTGACAAATTGATTTATTGATTCAAGTGGCTGTTGCCTGTAGGACATCAATTCCAGGTGGTGAATACTAAAATTTATTCTTGCCCGAAACTGATCTTCTAGCACTTTCTATATCTTTGCAGGATCTTTCTGGTTCTGTTCAGGTAGACCAAAGGCATTGATTCTGTTCCTCCCCTCATTTCCAACTGCTATCAGTATTTTCACAGCCTGCTTCTCTGGTTCTACAACCGCTTAGTGTATGAAGCATAACTGCATTCTTTGTTAAAAAGTTTGACCTCATATAGGAAATCAATGGCCTTCGAGTTCATGCTGGGAAATTTTCTATCCACCTTTCTGGTGTTTTTTTGCTTTCTGCTCTGTATTTAACTTTGTTCAGCTCTGTGTGTGCCTGCAGCACTGTATTTGTTATGACTTCTATTTGTGGCTTGAAACTGATTTTAAAACTTTTTATATTAACTCTGTACTTTAAGAAATTATCTTTTATTTAGACTAGTTGCTTTGATACAGAGTAACAGGTGCTTGATAGTGTCCTCTGTTTATTTTGCTTTCAGTACTTCAGCTTGTACGTTTGCACAGTTGTTGACTGGCAGTTCAAGGGCTTTCCCCGTTGCTTTTTTTTGTGAGAGTTTACTTATCTTCTTCACGGTTGAGTGGTTTAATAATCTTTCAGCTTGACTGCTTCATTGGATACTCTGCAGCATTTGTGCTTTTCCCGCACTTTTTATTTGGACACCTCCTGTAATGGTGCTGACTTCAATCAACCTGACAGAGGAATTGGGTTTCCCCATAGAGGTTTTTTTAAAAAATCAATCTTTTAAGCACTTCAAAGCTTTTTTTTTAAACAGAGATTCCTCAACCATTGGCACAATGACTCACCGGATCACAGAAATTTATTTACAGCCTTTCGTTCAGTGTTCTGTCTCCTACAGCTGGAGGTAAGTTTTTTCTTCTTTCCACTGTTTGTCCAGTATTTCTTTCACTCTTTTCAGGTACTTGTTTTAAAGTTTATTTACTTGATTACTGTTTTGCCTGTGGTCTTCAAAGTTGTAGTTGGTCTTTTCATCACAGCTGACACCATGTCATGTGTTCTTTGTGCGATGTTAAGCAACACAGTGAGATATGTGGATTCCAGTGCCTTGGAAATCTTTGACAGTTTTATTAACAGCTTCACTAGTATATACAATACAGAGCAAACCATGTACAGAACCTTTGTCTAGGGCGTTACAGTTGCAGAGTAACTATGGATTCTAGTCACATGACCACATCCTGCTACTTAGCTCAGTAGCATACTAAGTTCTTAAGGGGACGTCGCTCTTGAAGTGATCACGCAACAATGGAGGTCCTGGCCATGAAAGCGTCAATGCACATTCCTTAATTTGTATTTGATAGAAGAAGACTGGGAGAATCAATGTCCTATCTATGACCTGTAGAATGAGGCATGAAGTCGGAATAGGTTACTGGTGAGATTTCCCTCATTGTGGCAGAGTAATAAAACTGTGAAACTTCCACCCACCCCTCCGACCCTGGCTTAACCTGAACCATTTTCCTGCGTCAGGTTTCTTAGACATGCATGGTGGGATTCCTGCCATCAAGAAGAAGCATGTTGCTGCATCTGATTGCAATGGTTTGCTGACCTCCCACCCCAGGAACCACAGGAATTCAAGCTGGAACCAATTGTAGCTGGATCCTCCCTCAAAATCTTCCCTCCAACATCCTGATTGCTCCTAATATCCATCCAAAATATTGCAGATTTTTAGTACCACAGATTTAAGGACATAATTTCCATGGGGTCACTGCATATTCAGGGCAAGCACCCATGTCTGAACGACCCCAGCTGGAATTACATTCAACTTGCACCACTTGTTTTGCCTAAATTCTATTCTTACTGTGGAATGCTCCATTATGGTATGGGAGTTAATAGGAAGCTCCAACTGCAGTAGTTTGTTACAGCAGTGGTGACGCAAGTGTGCAGAGTTTAAAAGTACAGTATGTGTAAACACTCCAGGTGGGAGTCATTGTGAGACTTGCCTGAGTTTGGTCACTTGGATTCATGGTATTATAGTCACAAAATGTCACTTTAAACACTGTTGGTCAAATATGTTCAGTGCTTTTTTTGCCACAGCCAGGTGACCTGTTTCTGTTACCACTCTTCAGCATAACTTTAAGAAGACTAGTTCAATATATTTTACTACTCAATGGAGATGCATCCACATTAAGGGCCTTGTGCACTGTCAGAAAAACAAACTTTCTTTTGCAATTTGATCCCAAAAAACTAAAATAAATCCTGAAATCCAATATAATAAAAAGGAATTTAATTCATTCAGTCCCCTTTCAGCAGTGTCCTTGGACATAACCCTTTTATCAACGCTGTTTTACAGGCATCTGTTGTTTTATGATTTGTCAGCTTCTCTGAGTTTTGTAAGTCGGCGTGTGTGACTTTTACACTGTACAGCGCATGTGCGTTCAATGTTTCTTCCCTCAGCCATTGCACTTAGTAAAAATGTGCAGTGTACGTCTGTTACTTTGTAACCGTGGGTGCCTTTTACATGTTCCTCCACTGTGAGGACAAAATGAAGTGGTTATCTGTTGTATATCAGTGTCTGAATCTAGCGATTAAGGTGGTCCTTGTATTTCCTTGTGCTAGGTCAGTAGGTGGCCCTGCAGCGACAGGTACAACATGGGGTGGGGTTGGTGACTGCCTGGGCCTACATGCTTTGTGGCAGATTAATAATGATTGCAGTGAGACGAATGGGTGCTACTAATGTGCTATAACCCTGAGAGATGTTTCCATCATCCATCATCATCCATGCAAGCCCTCGTTGTTGCTGGCCATTCATTTAGCATGGCTAGAGATCTGTGTCAGTTCAGACTGCTGAGCCACAATGGGGTTGCTGAAGCTTTATGTTCTCTGGTCTTTTTTGAACTTCAAAAGCTGCTTGTCAGTCTTAACATGGCTACATGAAATATTGATGCTGAGCTATTGTGCTCTATTTGCAGGCAGACCCTCTGAGGTCTAATTTCCTGCTGATCAAGGCGACTTCAAGCAGGCACTTGAGCCAGTAGGGACTGCGGCACCTGTAATTCCACCTGCACTTGCTCCTCTTTGCACGTGTCCTGTGCTTCATTCAGCACCTACAACTCATAAACTGAACCCCATAGAGTGCATTTATCCATGACTGCTTGTCACAGATTTAAGGTGATTGGTAGAAGGATTAGAGGGGACATGAGGAAACACTTTTTCACCCAGAGAGTGGTGGGTGTCTGGAATTCACTGCCTGAATCAGTGGTGGAGGCAGAAACCCTCAACTCATTTAAAAGGTACCTGGACATGCACCTGAAGTGATGTAACCTGCAAAGCTATGGACCAGGTGCTGGAAGGTGGGATTAGATTGGGCTGCTAGTTTTTTTTTAGCTGGTGCAGACACAATGGACTAAATGGCCTCCTTCTGTGCCGCAACTTTTCTATGGCTCAATGGTTCCACTATATGACTGATTGATCCGGGCAGTGTGGAATGCTCAGTTGAGGCTTGTCAGTGGGTTGTGGCCCATCCTTCTCTTTGTTGCCCATAGGAGCAGAAAAAGAACATATTTTACAATTCTGGCAGCAAGACATCTCTTGAAACAGAGCTTATATGGTAAGACATTCCAGTATGCGAAGCTGCAGTGTGAGCCTGTGTGTGAGAGAAAGAATGAGTGATAAATAGAATAAAAATGCAATGTGAGGATGATACTGCTACAAGCTTGGGAGGCTTCCAAAGTCCCTGACCCTCACACCTTTAAATGCCTGCAGGATCCCCAGTACATTCATCCTTCATAAAGAGCCAAGGGTCGTAGTTTAGGTGACTCGCTTCCTTTCATACAAACATGCAGAAATGACAGGTCCATCCAGCTTGTCCAATATAGTTGTGATGTCTTGTACTTCATAATACAAACAATCCCCACCCACACATTACCATGTAATCTCCAGGGAGGGATGAAAAACCCAGATAAAAACCAAGGCCAATTAGGGGGGAAAAAAAGAAAAATTCCTCCCCAACACCTTTAGGCAATCATAACTAGTTCAGGTGATAGAAAGGGATTTGGGTGTTTTAATGCATCTATCTCCAAAGATTCATAACAAAGCTGTGATTTTTTTTTTATTCATTCATGGGATGTGGGCGTCGCTGGCCAGGCCAGCATTTATTGCCCATCCCTAATTGCCCTTGAGAGGGTGGTGGTGAGCTGCCTTCTTGAACCACTGCAGTCCATTTGGGGTAGGTACACCCACAGTGCTGTTAGGAAGAGAGTTCCAGGATTTTGACCCAGCGACAGTGAAGAAACGGCGATATAGTTCCAAGTCAGGATGGTGTGTGACATGGAGGGGAACTTGCAGGTGGTGGTGTTCCCATGCGTTTGCTGCCCTTGTCCTAGTTGGTAGAGGTCGCTGGTTTGGAAGGTGCTGTCTAAGGAGCCTTGGTGCATTGCTGCAGTGCATCTTGTAGATGGTAAACACTGCTGCCACTGTGCGTCGGTGGTGGAGGGAGTGTATGTTTGTGGATGGTGTGCCAATCAAGCGGGCTGCTTTGTCCTGGATGGTGTCGAGCTTCTTGAGTGTTGCTGGAGCTGCACCCATCCAGGCAAGTGGAGAGTATTCCATCACACTCCTGACTTGTGCCTTGTAGATGGTGGACAGGCTTTGGGGAGTCAGGAGGTGAGTTACTCGCTGCAGGATTCCTAGCCTCTGACCTGCTCTTGTAGCCACGGTATTTATATGGCTACTCCAGTTCAGTTTCTGGTCAATGGTAGCCCCTAGGATGTTGATAGTAGGGGATTCAGCGATGGTAATGCCATTGAATGTCAAGGGGAGATGGTTAGATTCTCTCTTGTTGGAGATGGTCATTGCCTGGCACTTGTGTGGCCGAATGTTACTTGCCACTTATTAGCCCAAGCCTGGATATTGTCCAGGTCTTGCTGCATTTCTACATGGACTGCTTCAGTATCTGAGGAGTCACGAATGGTTCTGAACATTGTGCAATCACCAGTGAACATCCCCACTACAGCTATAGCTAACATAAACAGGGTTCTAGGTTGCACTCAAAGGACAGTTCACTATAAAAAAAATACACCATTTTATCCTTGTACGAGATTACCTCACCTCCCTCCTTCCTCCACCATTTCCAGGGACAATTTCCTTGGGTCTCCGAATGCAGCCTGCAACCATGGGATATCCCACTCCTACTTGCCAGCCTCCACATCATCCCCACTGTCTTCAACAGAAGTTGGTATGGACCTATTGACTGCAGACTATGCTGTGCTGAAAGAGCCATGGTGCCTCTGCACTGCGAAATTATGATACATTTAAGGAAAAGTGAGGTAAGTATATAAGGGAGAAAGAAATTGACGGTTATGCTGATAAGGTGAGATGTAGAAGGAGACTTGTGTGGTGCATAAACACTGACATTGACCAGATGGCCAGAATGGTCTGTTTCTATGCTGTCATTTCTATGTAATCATCCCCATTATTCAGTTCAGGTGACTGTATAAAAGTATTGCAATTCTAAATATTATTTTTTATAGTTGTTTTTGATTTGTTTGCAGTGGGCTAAAACTGAGACACTGACAGATGTCAAGTCGTATGGCCCAATTAGGTTTCAGTTATATTTAAATGTCAGGATATAAATAATAGAAAGTCAGTGTATTGTTTGGCAATGTTTCATTTGTACAGTTATTAAAACTACTGTAGGGAAGCACCTGGTCACACTTACCACAGATGTGTGCTATTATGCATCAAAACATAAGATATAACTAGGGAATAACCAGACACTGTAAGGAGCAGCATGTAAAATAGTGGCCAAAAACCCAATATGTTGGCAGACTAGAGAGCAAATGAGGCAGCCAAAATATTAGTTTTAACTTAATAATGCTGGCCCGAAACAACAATAATCTTTGTTTATTTCTGTTTTTTCTACCTATATCAACGTATTAGAGGTATTAGCAGACCAAAGTGACTGAAAGGCACAAAGTTCTAATTGAAACCTTTCAGCCATGTTGGCTTCTGATAACTGTCCTGTTACTTGCTGAAGTACGTAGATTTCCCCAGTGGCTCAGTAAATTTATCAGTACGTGGCAGAGCTGTACAGACTAGCAACCTTCCAGCTTTGATACCTGTCCGTGCTGAGCTTGCTGATCTTAGGTGGGGGGGTCAGTAACAATGTTGCAAATAGCCTCAGTGTTCCTGAATCAGGGAGGTGGAAGTTAATCTGGGTTCCTGCTCCTGATTGCTATCCATTGATCCCTGCAAGTGTGCATCATGACTGGGTTTCGTTCTGATGTCCAATTGTTAGATTACTCTCCCAGCATTTGCTGTCAATAGACAGTTGCATAAGGTATTGGAGGGTAGCTCGTACCTGTGGAGTTGTATCCCAGACTGAATTAACACCTTCAAGTGAGGAGGTACGTGCAAAATTGGTGATCAAAAGAAAGGAAATAAACTTCTGTTGCAGTGTTAATATAATTATTGTTCAGTTCCATGTGAAAATTTTCTAGGGAAGTCATGCCAATAGAAAATAAATGTCATACGCATCCATCTATCACAAATTTCTAAATTCACTACTAATGCAATTTTTGAGGGGCACATCGCCTTCAGAAGCTGTTTGTTATTATTTATTTAGAGATACAGCACTGAAACAGGCCCTTCGGCCCACCAAGTCTGTGCTGACCATCAACCACCCATTTATACTAATCCTACATTAAGCCCATATTCCTACCACATCCCCACTTTCCCCTACCTATACTAAGGGCAATTTATAATGGCCAATTTACCCATCAACCTGCAAGTCTTTGGCTGGAAACTGGAGCACCCGGCGAAAACCCACGCAGTCACAGGGAGAATTTGCAAACTCCACACAGGCAGTACCCAGAATTGAACCTGGGTCGCTGGAGTTGTGAGGCTGCAGTGCTAACCACTGCGCCACTGTACCACTGTTAGCTCTTGCTGGTTTTCGAGGTGGGTGTGTATACAAAGTTTCAGTGGATAAAAGCACCATGAGCTGTACTACTGAGGCATATGAACCATGAAGGTCCAAGTTCAATCCTAGTCTATTCTGAATTTACTGACCTCAGCCAGGACCTTAAAATTAGAGCTAGGCCATTCAGGAGTGATGTCAGTAAGCACTTCTTCACACAAATGGTAAGGAATATCTGGAACTCTCTCCCCCAAAATGCTGTTGAAGCTAAGTCAATTGAAAATTTCAAATCTGATATTGCTGGACTTTTGTTAGGTAAGGGTATTAAGCAATAGGGAACCAAGGTGTGTTGGCAGAGTTAGGATGCAGATCAACCATGATCTAATTGAATGTTGGAATAGACTGAAGGGGCTGAATGGCCTACTCCTGTTCCAATGGCAGTGGTGCACCAAATGGCCATTACTGTCTCCTGAGATAGAAAAATCACCAGAATTCCTGCTTTGGATTGGTATCTAGTGTCAGGGAAACCCTATATGCCAAATGGGAAATATTAATTTAATCAGTTGGAAACTTACCTTGGACTTTTAATGGGAAAAAAACAAAAAAATAACTTTTAAAAAACTAGCATCCAAGATGGCCACTGCCATTTACATCTGAAATACCAGGAGATTAGACTGGAAATAAGAAGTCTAACAAGAAGCCCAGCCAGGAAAATGGTTTGCTCTAAGTGATTGAATTACCTAGAATGGCTTCATTAACACAGCCGTCAAGGTCATCCCCAACCATTGACTTTGAAAGAGCCAACCCCCTCCAAGTGGTGAATGGACATCCTAGGACATGTAGAAACTTGAATTTCATTAGAAGATTCCAGAAAAACCTCATTGAAAACCATGTGACCACCTGTTCATCTCTGAAGAAACAAGTTTTGCTACACAGACAAGCAGACAAGCAGTAACCGAGTGGACATTAGCTGAGAAGCTGCTGCTCCCCTGTCTCTCTCTCTTCTCTCTCTCTCCCCAGAAAATATCAAGTGAAAATTATCTGCGACTGGGGGACCCTCCAAGCCTGCAGACTGCTATAGCTAGCAACCAGGGGATGAGTGCCAACTACAAATTCTGTCTTTAGGAAAACCCTGAGCAAAGCAAGCCAGCCGAAATACACTTTGACCAGCAAGGACTTCAAGAATACAGTTTCAGCCGAGGACTACTGGATCACCCACTTTACAGACTGTATTTCAGTTCTATTTATTCTGGACTTTAATTCAACCACCAAATCTATGTTTCCCTCCTGTAATCTTTTGTGTGTGTGATTCTTGTGTGAATGTGTGCCTGAATATGTGCCTGAATATGTAGTGTATTTTTAGTACTTTTTAAATTGGGTTCAAGTGTTAAGTATAGTAAACTTACCTCTTTCTTGTTTAAACTCAAGAAAACCTGTCCGATTGGTTCTTTCACAATCACAGTAAAGGAAAAAGGTAAAACACTCACAGAGGTGTTAAGTACAACCACTGTTTAAAAGGAAAAATAAGAGGAAGGGGCAAGAGGGAAGCCTGAGGCCCTCTCCTCATCTGGGCGTAACACTGGTAATCGCGACCCCTCCCACACTGTGTACATGCTCACCCCGGCAACCATCTCCACCTCACTGGAAAATTAAGATGCTCAGATATTGATGAAGAAAGGCTTTGGCTTTCTGTATGTCTCCATGCTAAAGAAGCAAGCTGATACTCACCTTTTAAACTGAAACATGAAGAATGGTAGTAAAGGGCTACCGAGACAAGGGAACCGTACCTCAGCATGAGCTACTTGTCTGCAGTGGAAGAGGGGAAATTGGAGATGGCCTTATTGAAATTCAGCTTAGAGATTTGGTATAGTAGAGGCTGGAGACACATTCTGGACTAGAGATATACGAACATACGAATTAGGAGCAGAAGTAGGCCATTCAGCGCCTTGAGCCAGCTCCGCTATTCAATGAGATCATGGCTGATCTGTTTGTGTTTCGAATTCCACACTCCCATTTACCCCCGATACCCCTTGATTCCCTTGCCTAACAAGAAACTATCTATCTCCGCCTTAAAAATATTCAATGACCCCACCTCCACCGACGTCTAAGGCAGAGAGTTCTAAAGTCGCACAACCCTCTCAGAGAAAACATTTCTTCTCATCTCTGCCCTGAAAGGGTGTCCCCTAATTTTAAAACAGTGCCCCATAGTTCTGGACTCACCCACAAGAGAAAACATCCTCTATACATCCACCTTATCAAGGCCATTCAGAATCTTATAAACTTCAATCAAGTCTCCCCTCACTCTTCTAAACTCCAGTGAAAACAAGCCCAGTCTGTCCAACCTTTCCTCTTAAGACAACCCACTCATTCCAGGTATCAATCGAGTAAACCTCCTCAGAACTGCCTCCAACGCATTTACATCCTTCCTTAAATAAGGAGCCCAAAATAACTGAAGGATAACATCCTTACTTATATTTTCAATTCCTCTCATAATAAAGGATAGCATTCCATTAGCCTTCTTTATTATTTGCTGTACCTGCATACTAACTTTTTGTGCATCCTTCACGAGAACACCTAGATCCCTCTGCACCTTGGAATTTTGCAGTCATTCTCCATTTAAGTAATACTCTGCTTTTTTATTCTTCCTGTCAAAGTGAACAACTTCACATTTTCCCACATTATACTCCATCTGCCAGATTTTTGCCCACTCACTCAACCTATCTATATCAGTCTGCAAGCTCCTTATGTCCTCTTCTCAACATACTTTCTTACCTATCTCTGCAAATTTAGCTACCAAGCCATCGCTCCCCTCATCTAAGTCATTGATATAAATTGTAAAAATTTGAGGCCCCAAAACAGGCCCCTGCGGGACTCCACTGGTCACATCCTGCCAATCAGAATAGGACCCATTTATGCATAATCTCTGTTTTTTGCCAGCCAACCAATCTTCTATCCATACGAATATGATACTCCTACACCATGAGCTTCTACTCTGCAAAATAACCTTTTATGTGGCACCTTGTCAAATGCCTCTGGAAATCCAAGTACTGTATGTCAACAGGCTCCCCTTTCTCCACAGCATATGTCACTCCTTCAAAGAACTCCAGAAAATTGGTTAAACATGATTTCCCTTTCACAAAACTATGCTGACTATTCCCAATTACTTTGAGTTTTTCTAAGTGCCCAGCTACAACCGCCTTAATGATTCTTTCGAACACTTTCCCCATGACAGACTTCAAGCTAACTGGCCTATACTTACCTGTTTTCTGCCTTGCACCCTTCTTGAATAGAGGGGTTATATTTGCTACTTTCCAGTCTGACGGAACCTTTCCAGAATCTAGTGAATTTTGAAAAATTAACACCAACGCATCTATTACCTCACTAGCCACTAGAATGACCCTAGAATGAAGTCCACCAGGATCTGGGGACTTGTCAGCCTGCAGCTCCATCAGTTTGCTCAGTACTGCTTCCCTGGTGATTGTAATTTCACCAAATTCCTCTTTTCCACCTCCTGATTTACAGACATTGCAGGAATGTTTTGTGTATCCTCGGTAGTGAAGACAAAATAAAAATATTTCTTCATTTCATCTGCCATTTCCTTATTATCTACTATTAGCTCCCCATTCTCACTTTCCTTACTCTTTTCATTTTTAACTACCTGTAGAAACTCTTTCTATCCGTTTTTACATTTCTAGCTAGCTTCCTCTCATACACTAATTTCTTTCTCCTGATTAACCTTTTAGTCATTCTCCGCTGTTCTTTATATTCTGACCAATAATCTGAACTGCCACTCATCTTTGCACAATGATATGCCTTTTCCTTAAGTTTGATGCTTTCCTTAACTTCTTCAGTTAACCTTGGATGGTGGGTCCTCCCCTTAGAAATTTTTCTTTATAGTAGGAATATACTTATTCTGAAATATCCCCTTAAATATCTGCTACTGCTTCTCTATTGATCTATCTCCAAGCCTAGTAACCCAGTTCACTTCAGCTAGCTCAGTTTTCATACCCACATAGTTGCCCTTATTCAAGTTTAAAATACTAGTCTTAGACCCACTCTTCTCTCTTTCAAACTGCATATAAAATTCAATCATATTGTGGTCACTGCTACCTCGAGATGCCTTTACTCTGAGGTCATTAATAAATCCTGTCACATTACACAATACCAAGTCTAATACCAGTCCTGTTTGAACCAATTCAGACCGGAGTGCAGACCAGACAAAATGCGAAACTACCTCAATGTGTGTTTAGATCCAAAAATATCCAACAAGGAGCAGAGAATAATTTGCATCAGGGAAAATCCGATTTTACTCGTGCTGCAGTAATAGCAGTTACAGGATGCAACATAACATATAAAATAGGTTTTTCAACTTGTTTATTTCTTCAGCGATAGCAAACAAATACAAGGAGGACAGTAGTGGGTAGAAAGTAAAACCTCTTGTCTGTGCACAGTTCTTTCCAAGTTTGTAGATAAACCACCACATACAAACACTACACATTTCTTGGTAATTTTGTGGACTAAGCAAAACCACACATAAGTCTGTATTAGGTAAATAGTGGAAAGTAGGGTTTTTTCTTCTAAGTACAAAGTAAATGGTGCAGCTTCTAGCAATAGCAATACTCTATAACTAACATCTAAACCTGCTGTCTCTTTGGATTCACTTTATTCTTTAAAAATAAATATCGGCCAAAAATGTGCTGACAAAATAACGACGTATGCCATTTTTAATGTGCAAATCAGCCAGCAGCTTGAGGCAAGGAATAGATACTCCATGAATTGAGAATTGCTACGAGTTGCTGGACGATTTGTGCAACTCTGCCATTAAAATAGCATCTCACCCTTAACCCCTTTGTGAGTTTCATGTTATTGCTGCATTTGCACATTAGTTGTCCATTAAACATATCACAGAAAGGGAAGTCTGGCAATTAATAGCATAACTGCTCTTTTAATGATCTGATAATTGTTAATGACTCACAATCAACCTCTCCATCCCAGAAAGTGAACAATTAAAAGTGTGGAATCTCATTCCTTCAGGTAGTGAATTGTTGTTGGAGATATTGAAAATTTCAAATTTCAAATTTTTAAAAACAATTCTTATTTTACCTTTCTGCCTCTGTTTTCTACTTCAGTGTATCCCATGGTCTGGAGGCCAGCATAGTCACTGTTTGTCTGCCACACAATTTGACAGCTCTTCCTGTGTCACCGACAGCTCATCTTAAAGGAACTGAATTCTGCAGTGAAACCATTCACCACAGTGTAACCTTCAACTCTACTCAGTAATAAAGAGAGCAATCAGGCAAAGGTAATAGCCTCCTACACAGTAGGATTAAAAAAGAAAAATGAATAGAATTAAACTGTTTAGTTTGCAGTACAGAGGAAGTAGAAGTGTCCTTCAGTACTAGCAGTGATTCTAACTTATATTCATTTTGCTACTGTCTCATGGGAGAGAACATAATCTCCCACAGCCCAGCTGAAGAGTTGCAAAGTCACTGTGTAAGTATTTACCAGCATTTTTCCTGCTTTCTCTCATTGATTCATGTTGCAGTGCAGTTCCCTCTGTGCCAGTCACCTTTCCTGACTAACTATTCTTCACATGCAAGCTTAAGCAGTCAGCAGAATTTATTATCATTAGCATTACACCGATGGCTGCCAACTCTGATTGGACATATTCCTGAAGATGTCATCACATGACCGACTGCCTCCAACCACCTGACCCCATGCTCCCGCCATTGGTGCCCTGTCTTTGTATGCCAATCGAAAAGTGAACAGACTCTTCATTATCTCTGGATGATTCTTGACTGTCAGTCAAACAACCTTTTTCCCCATGTTTGATATCTTTGTATCAGATTTTTAAAAAGTGTTCAAAGAATTCATTTGTAAAAAGCACAATTTTTAGTGCCGTAATGATTTTTCTTCTGGGTTGCTCGCAGCAGTGTCCTAGAGATTAATCTTTAATTCTTGGAGATTCCAGAGCAATCCTGGAGGGTTGGCAAGCTTAATCAAAGCCTTACCCAAAACTGCTCTCACATACACATACTTGCATGCTTCTGATCATTAGATAGTGGTCTGGAGCAGGACGCTCCTTAATCCAGGGGCCCAGCTGAGCTCAGCAAACCAAGGGCAGTCGGAGATTGAAAGTAGGACCTTGCTATACTGTAGGTTCAAAAGCACATAGAGCAGTGCATTTATGCATCAAGGCACTGGAGAAGCTGCAGGTCATCTCTCAGTATGATCTAAATATACACGTAGTACTTCATTATTTGTGGTTACACAACAGTACTTAATAATATTTGCTGCTATGTAATGGCATGATTACATTTGTTTAATGGGTGGGCTGTGACTAATTATTCTCCCTATTATTTGGCTAACCCCAAATAAATCCAGTATTATTGAAGAATAGATGGTGGGAGAATTTCCTGTGAATTAAGTGTAGCAAAATCATTCTCAATAATGAGCAGTGGCCATCTATGTACCTAGTTCTAGTCAGACCTTAGCTACATTTCCTATGTTACAACAGTGACAATACTTCAAAAAGTACTTTATTGGCTGTAAAATACCATGGGATGTCCTGAGATCATGAAAGGCACTTTATAAATGCAAGTCCTTCCTTCAATAATCTTGGATGGAATCATTTCTGGTTAGCCAAATAATAGGGAGGAAAATTTGTTACAGCCCACCCATTAAACAAATGCAATCATGCCATTAAATAGGTAGAACTATTATTAAGTACTGTTCTGCACAAATAATGATTATATTGCTGCACTAAAAATAGTTATGCTACATAATACAATATTCTGCATGTATCTCAGGACCTGGGTGAATGTTTCCTCCAGAAAATAAGTTCACTTTACAGTCCTTTAATATGAAATAAAAATGCAAGCAAAAAAAAATTATTTCCCAAGTCATCATATTCTTCTACTATCAACCTTTTATCCAGTGTAGAGACATTTCCCTTGGCTCAACCTCATGCTCAGTTATTGAGCTTTGAGCTAATGCTGCGACTGGTATGAAGACTGTTTGTTGGCGGCACTTTCCGTCTGGGAGCCTGGTATGGCCAACTGCACTGGAGCATATCCAAGCTGAGTGGATGATTTCTCCATTGCTGCATTACCTGAAGGTTCTCAGGCAAGGTTTGCCAAAGAAACGTCATGGGCAGAAATACACAATGTGTGGCCTGGATCTGAGACACCATGTTGACACAAGTGGCGACACACTGGCTCAATCCAGCCACATATTTATTCTATCCTGCCAATCTAAACTGCATGGAGCCTTGTAGAAGATCAGCTTCAGTATGGAAAGAGATTAGCAGGGCAGGTTTTCTGTTGCTGACCTTTTTTTAAAGCCAGATGCTTAAGCCTCGGCATGGCTGACCCTGCAGAATTTCTGGTGTGAGTCCTAATTAAATGTTCACTCTGAACCCCTGATCAGTATTAGGGTTACCACTAGGAGTTTGTTTGATGAGGTGGGTGGGTTCTCCTGCAACTCTCAAAGGGACTGGAGAGGAGATTTAATTTTGCAATCAAAAATTGTATCGATTTTGGAAATACCACCAATGGCACAGCAACAGGCGGGAACCACATAGCTACAGATGTGGAGCTGTTGTTTCAGAAAGTGGACTAAAGGAGGGTTATCTGTTTTGGAATGTATCCTTCTGATAGGGGTGTGCAGCTAATTGTGTGGGAAATGTGGCAGAATAGTGAATGGTGTGACCAAATCCCAGGAAAACCAGACAGAAGTAAGAAGTCGGTTTTCTATCCTGAGAACTTTGCCAACATAATGCTACCAAGCATTTCCTTATACCAAGTAAATAGGCATGGAGTATGTATGCTATAAGGTGTTTCCTCACAACCTATCACACCTTGGCTGCTTTGCACGCAAACAACTAGGACAACCGCATGTCTCTTTTATAACTTCACACAGACCCTACTGCACCTGCACATGTAACAATGCACCATTTATCCCATCCAATATTTCCCACTCTTCCTCCTTAACTACGATGCTATCATTGCCCCTTCTTTTGTGAAGATATCCACAAAGTATTCATTCAGAACCTTATCCACATTCTTTGTCTCCTCACATAGGTTATCTTTTTGGTACCTAATCGGCCCTACTCTTTCTTTAGTTATCCTTTTGCTCTTCATGGACTTAAAAAACATCTTTGGATTCTCCTTGCTTTTACCTGCCAATATTTTTTCATGACCTCTCTTCGCTTTCCTAATTTCCCTTTTAATTTCACCCCTACACTTTCTGTACTCTTCTAGGCTTTCTGCAATATTAATCTCTCGGTATCTGACATAAGCTTTCTTTTTTTGCCTTATTTTAGTCTCAGTGCACCTCGTCATCCAGGCGGCTTTAGATCTGGCTGTCCCACCCTTTTTCCTTGTGGCAACATATTTAACCTGAACCCTTTGAGTCCCCTTCTAGGATGCCTCCCATCGCTCTGACACCGATTTACCTTCAATGGCTGTTTCCAGTCCACTTTTGCCAAATCTCTTCTCAGCCTAGTAAGATTGGCCTTCCCTCAATTTAGAACCTTCACTTCTATCTAATCTTTGTCCTTTTCCATAGCTATGCTAACTTTAACTGAATTATGATCATGACCACAAATATGTCCTCCCACTGCTACTCCTTCCACCTGCTCAACTTCATTCCCTATAACTAAATCCAGAATTGCTCCTGTCCTCTTGTTGGGCTTGCCACATACTGGCTAAAAGGTTTTCCTGATGCAATTTAGGAAATCTGTGGCCTCTGTGCCTTGACCGTATCCCAGTTAATGCTAGGGTAATTGAAATCTGCCACGATTTCTGCTTTATTGATTTTACATTTGTCAGAAATTTGCCAAGAATTTGCTCTCCTATCTCCCTCAGACTGTTTGGACGTCTGCGTACATTCCCAGCAGTGTGATTGCCCATTTTTTGTTTCTTAGCTCAAAGCATATAGCCTCATTTGATTATCCCTCTAACATATCATCCCTTCTCACATCTGTAATTATTTCTTTCATCAATATTACCACTCCGCCTCCTTTTTTATTCCCCTATCTCACCTTAAAACCTTGTAACCAGGAACGTTAAGCTGCCATTCCTGTCCCTTTCTAAGCCATGTTTCAGTAATAGCTGAAAAATCATACTTCCACGTGTCAATCTGTGCCCTCAGCTCATCTGCCTTATTCACTCTACTCCTTTAGATACTTAGGTATATATCATTAAGCACAACCAGACTCCTTTTTTGTCCGACGCTTGTTTGCTCTGCCTTCCAAACTTGCTTGCTAATTTTCTGCCTTTCATTTCCAGCTCTGCTTTTCTCCCTTCTGAATCTATGCTCACCTTCCCATCTCCCTGCCTCGCTAGTTTAAACCCTCCCCAACAGCACTAGCAAACCTGCCTGCAAGGATATTGGTCCCGGCCCTGTTGAGGTGCAACGCGTCCAGCCTGTACAGATCCAAACTTCCCCAAATATGGTAAGCCTTAAGGGGGAAAAAAGGCTGTCATCTAAAAAGAATACCATATAAAGTGATAGATTCAACATTACAAATGAATGTGCAGATAAGCTATGTAAAACTGCAGCAGGGAACAGCTGAGCACTTTATGCATATATGGGAGTACAATGTGATGATAACATTGGAACATTTTATTATGTTAAAGGTGCTATATAAATAAAAGTTGTTGCTGATGTTCAAGGGCAAGGAAGCTAATCTTCTTCAACATAAGTTTTGTGGAACTATCAGAAGCAAAATGGAATTGGTTTAGCAACTATGGCAAAGCTTGTGGATATGAATACCTGTAGCATTGTCAATCTGGCACTGATAGTGCAGGAGTTTTGCAATATTAGATTTGCAATATCAGGCCCACTGTGTGCATGGAACACACATGCCTAGAATTTCGTGCCTCTCAGCTGGGTTTAAACAAAGAGTTCTCATCCTTAAAGCTGAGTTATTTTTCAGGTGTGTTAAGCAACAATGCAGTTGCTGAATTATGGAGCAGCATGGACAAACTGCTTCATTTCCTTCTGAAGTCCTGGAGACCCCTGCCGTGGGAGGAGGAGTGAAGGTTGGCAGAGAGGGATCTTTCATGAGCAGCGAGCAACCTTCCTAAAAAGACAGCAGTGTAAGTTGCGTGAAAGAAGATTACAGAAGCAATCAATGGGCTCGGCAAACCTGGGAGCAAATAAGAAATATGTTTTCGGATATCTGCAGACGTGGACTGTCCTTCACATACATGTACGCCACAAAATTCGACTCCTCAGCACCCGTTTTATTGGCTCCAAAATGGCATCCAGGGAACACAAGCACACATTTCTGGTGCAAGCCGTGTTGGATGCCATTTTGGTGAGGATGTTAGCGTTCGCAAGGAGCATTCATAGGAATAATGCAGAATAGGCAGATCATGATGTCAATCAACATGTAATGCTGATTTGACACCAGCACTTCCATGTGGAACTCAATGCTCCAATTGATGCCTTTACTTAAACAAACACAGCTGAACATGCATTCAGCCGCAGGAAGAACTCCCCACCAATTCTACTTAAAGGTATTATCAACTGCTTACAGGTTAGTTGCTGATTAATTACCACTGACTCTTGCTGCATTTATAGAAGTGTTTAGTGGTCTTTAGAGTTCTTTAGAATTGTGATACATGTTAAAGGACTTTGTCCTGACTTCAAGGATACTGCACAAACCAATTTCTCCCAGATGTCAGTGCAGTGTTTGCATTCCCTTTGGAATATAATATGACAAGGAGAATGAGCCGAGACGGTACTGAGCAGAACAAACTGCTGGAAGAGGGAGGAGGAGGAGGAGAAGAAATTCTCTCAGCAGGAGGCCATATCCACCCAGGGTGTTTATGGAGTAATTTCCCTACCTGAATCTCAGCAAGGAACAATGTGTAAGACATCGGCACTTCACTAAGAATATCCTCACTGAAATCTGCTACTGGCTGCAGCCACAATTGCAACCACAGAGCAAGGCAAGAACCGCTTTGTAGTCATTATGAAGGTGGACTGTGAACAGGTGAACTTTTATGTATCTTGCTTCTTCCAGGCTGGAGTGGGTGATATTTGCAACATCTTCTAGTTTGCTGTCCATTGTTGTATAAAGGGCTCATATTCCAAATGAAGCAGACAGAAGCAGGCAGAGTGAGCAGATGGCTTTGAGAGGAATGCAGGCTTCCTCAAGATGCAGGTTGCCATTAACTGCACGCTGCTTCCTGGGTCTCTCAGCTTACCTGGAGGTCCTGCTGTGGGATCTGAGAGGCTGCAGTGAGGTGAGATCTCCAAGGACGGGAGGAAGAGGACAACTTCTCCAACCAAGAAGGCGAGGATAAAAGTGGCCGAGGATGCGAGCAGCAGAGGTGTGGTCCCTCCAACATGGTGACAGTGCACCGAGCATCCAGGACCTCAGGAGGGCGGGAAAGGTGTGACATCCCACATTCAGGCCCATCTGCTCCAATGGGAGGGAGGTCTTGTTCCAGGAGGCTGCAGATTTCAGCAGCGATCTGCCAAGAGAGCCTGAGCCTCCTGAGGCACTGGTGCTCAGACATGTGGACAAAGCTGACCCTCTGCCTGTAGACCCTGTTTTGGGGTTTCTCCTACTTCCAGCTGGATCTTGGTGGTCATCGCCTCTGCCCTGTGAAGGAGCATACTGCATGGAGAAGTCAGCTGGTGCTGCTGCCTGTATTGCTCCTGCTGCTGCTGGTACTGTTGGTGGTCGTGTGGTTTCTGCTCTTGTCCCTCATCAGTGGGAGGCCTTCACAGGAGCAAGAGCCCCATGACAGCCTCAGACCACCACCACCACAATTAGCCAAGTGGCGGGCAACCCTGTCATGCATGGGAAGCATGGCAGGAAAAAACGGGGTGGGTGTGGGCAGGGGGGGTCCCTAGTTAAAAAGCACTTAGTGCCTGAACAAGGGGCATGGCATCAGGAAGGGGAGGACCCACTGAGAGTCAACCCCCTACCCTTGCTACCGACCCCCTTACATCCCCTTCTCTCATGATCCCCACCCCGCGAGACCCCTCCCGCCCCACCCCACATGTGGCCTGGGTCCAGTGTCACTCCTGCGCCTTGGGTAGGTGCTCCATTGGCAGCATCCACCACCTCCACAGCAGCGCTGCTCAGTTAAAGAGCTTCCAGCCTCTGACTGGCCGGTAGCCTTCAGAGGGCGGGACTTCCATCATGGGGCTCGATCCTGTGAAGGCCTCCAACTGACCAGTTAAGAGACTAATTAGCACTTGATTCAGCAGACTTCCCAAAGAGGAGGTGCCACGGGGTTCTCGGTGTCGCTTTTGACAGACATCGAGACCCCTGTCACCCAGATAAAATCTCAGCCAACCTTTCAGGTTGATGACCTTTCATCAGAACTGGGATAAGTTAGAAATGTAATAGGTTTTAAGCAAGTGAAACGGGGGAGGGTGGAAAAAGAACAAAAGAGAAGGTCTGTGATAGGCTGGAAGACAGGAGAGATTAAATGACAAAAGAGTTGGTGGTGCAGGGCCAAAGGGAGTGGTAATGGGACAACAGCTGCCATCTGACAGAAAACCAAGAGAAAAACGAAAGTAAAACCAAAACCTGCAAAGAAAAAGGAAATAAAATGGAAGCATAGATTATGGTCTGAAATTGTTGAACTTAATTTGAGCCCAGAAGGCTGGAAAATGCTTTATCGAAAGATGAACTCACTCTCGTTTCTCTCTTTTGCTTTCAGACAGTAGCTGTGCATCATTCTGCCATTCACACCTCCTCCAGGCACATCTTTTGTTGTACTTGTTCCATATCCCTTCTGCCTGTGTCTTAACTCACACCAAGTCCCGTTCACCTATCACTCCTGTGCTCGTTGACATACATTGGCTCTTGGTCAAACAATATCTTGATTTTAAAAGTATCATCATTGTTTTCAGATCCCTCCACAGCATTTCCCCTCCTTACCTCTGTAATCTCCCTCAGCCCCACAACCCTCCGAGATAACTGCGCTCATCTATTTCTGGCCTTTTAAGCACCACCTATTTTAATTACTCCACCATAGTTGGCTGCACCTTCAGTTGCCTGGGCCCTAAGCTCTGGAATACCCTACCTACATTTCTCTACCTCTCTACTTCACTTTCCTCCTTTAAGACACAACTTAAAACCTACCTCTTTGACCAAGCTTTTGGTCATCTGACCTAATATCGCCTCATGGGTATCAGTGTCAGATTTTGTTTTCTGATGCTCCTGTTAAGCACCTTGGGACATTTTATTACATTAAAGGTGCTATCTAAATGTAAGTTATTGTTGAAACAGCAACATGAGCTGATGAGCTTAGCATTCAGTGTCAGTGTCATGCTAGGCCCCCACCTGCCAAGAATGAGACACATTAGTTTTGTCATGAACATTGATTTTTAACTGTTACTGGAATGAAGAAGACTTGTTAAACAGATCAGTCATGGCTGGAAAAGGCATTTGCATATTAACAGACAGTGTTTGGAAGGACAAAGCAGCCATTCCTTGACATTCAACCCACAATGGAATTTTGATCACCAGACATTGAAGGCGAGAGAGCTCGCATTCCAGGTTGACTGCTAAGATGACCGAATACACAAAAGGACATGGTCAAACCAGCTAGTCACATGCCCTGCTGGGCAAGCTGAGTTCTTTGAATTTATACAAAACGTTTGGGCAGAAGCTGTTTGCTCCTGGACTGAGATGATCTCTCCTGTCTGCTCCATTCTCTTTCTCACAAGCCTCTGAATCCACTGAAGATACATGAACACCAAGAGAGAAAAGTCTCCTACAGCGAACAAGGTTTAAGAAGAACACTAGACCCCAACGAAAAGCAAGATCTACCTACAATCAAGGACTCTACAGGGAGCTCGAAGAACTGTAACAACAACTCTTCAGATATTGCCTCAAACATTTCTACTTTATTTCTTCTGCTCTGTTCTCTCTCTATCTACATGTGTCTATCGTGTATGCATGCTAGCGTAGGCACGTCGTATATCCGTTGGCGTCAACCGAATTACAGTTTAAGTTTAAGTTTAATAAATTTCTACTTTTCTTCTTTAAACCTAAGAAAGCCTGTTTGTGCAGGTTTCTTTGCCTTATATTTGGAAAGCGGTGAACAAGGATTCACCAAGTGGGAGCTAAAAACATGGTGTGTTTAAAATTAAACCCTGTTACAGTAAGACCAGGCGAAGGCTGAAAGGGCCTTTTTCTCATCTGGTCATAACATTCAGTGACAGCTGAACTGTGCTAACTATTGCTTTTCATTGGTATCCTTAGAACCAGCAAGCCACAATCAGGGACAGGAAGCAGCTAAGGACAAGGTACTAGAACATTAAAATCTGATGCTAGGTGCAGAACCTCACCCTCCCCATCACTTTCATTCAGCAGCCCAGATAGTCTTTGGGGATAATCCTGATAACTATTTATCCTTCATACTCAGTAATATGCCTTTAAAAGTGTTCCACTTATCCTTTACTGAAAATGTTGTTGAACAATCTCAATTTTATTTTATTCCTTCATTTATTTGAGGTTAGCCTTTTTAACATTTCAGGTAGGAGGTAGGAATGACATTTGGGCATGACTAGCTGCACCCCCAATGGGTTCACACTAGCCAGCATTTTAACTCATGATTTTTCAGCAGCATTGAGGCTGCCCACCACAGGATACTGGGGGCCCCAGTAATATTGAAATGTCAAATCAGAGGAGGCAGAAGGTCTGAAAGAGGGAACCCAAGTCCAGAAACAGGCTAAAGATGGGGTAAATTATTATTTTAATTCTCTTCCTATCTTTTGGCCACTCCTCTTAATACCGGGGCCTTCCCTCTATTGAAGTAGAAACCTATGACTGCTGTGAGCAAATGTAGGATCTACTGGGTGTAGTAAAGATGAGCTGAGCCGAATTCCTGAGGTAGTCTTGAGATGTCCACAGATATGCCTCCAAAGCGGGATTGTAATGGGGCAGGTCTAAGAAGTGTACACCTCCCTGCACAATTTCTTGGAGAAAATAAGAAGAGTACGAACCTACCAGATTTATGTCCCACCAACCAGAATTTCTACTCTTTTATTTCTAAGGCTTCTATCATTTGTGAATATACAAGCATACCAACAGGACTCCTGCTCTGTTGTTCATGGTGAATTGGAAGTCTTATAAAAGACAGGAGAATTATGCCAAGCAGTATTACCTGGGATGAAGATAAATCAGCATTAAGTCAGCTCAGAGATCTGAGAGTACTTGGATAGGGGAATTGAGGTGTGACTGTACTGGGATGCAATCTTTGGACCTAGCAGTACTTTGAGGTTGTCCTAGGATCTGGCGCCCTGGGTTTCAGTAACAATAAACAGAAACATTCTACCTGGGATCTGGGAGAATATGGGTAAATCCAGGATCAATGAGCATTCAGAATTTGGTTTAGAGGTTTGTAGGCACAAGGGGTTTCTGGGAGTGGGAAGGGTAATTCTGGGTTGGGAAGGGGCCATGGTTCTAAGCTGTAGCTGAGCTGCCATGGGGCATTTGGAGCATTGTGCAGGGTGGTGTGGTGAGCAGAGTCTGTTGGAATGAGGAGGTTGTTGGGAATTGGAGGGGACAGAGTCTCAGAGGTCTGTGGGTGAATGGGGCACAGGAGGCTAGGTAACAAACTGCCCTTGGACCATCAAATAACATGTTCCCACCATCATTAAAAATTGTTGGGCTATCTCCATCCTGGAAGCCAGCCAAATTGACAGCCTGGCTGGCTCCCAGTTGGGAGGGAAAACTAGCATCAGGAGGATCAGGAGGTCTCAGCAGAGGACCCGTGGGGACCTAGCCCTTTATCATCGAGCCAGTGAGCTCTGGAAAATGACAGCAGGCTGGAAGATCAGGACACAGGGCTTCCAGCAGCGACCCTCAAGAAAGCAATTAAAGGAACAAAGGGATCAATCAGGAAAGGGGGCAATTAGATCAAGAGGTAGCAGTGGCCTTGGGGGAGGTAGCAGTCTGTATTCTTTGAATGTGGGGATTGGGGGAATCACTCTTGGTCCTCTCAGCTCCAGCTGCAGGTAAGTATATTTTAAAATCTTACTTTGTTGATTGTGACTAACATGTGTTTGCATGTACACATGGTTTTCCTGAGTGCAGCTGCTGCCAGTTGCCTCAGGGAAAAATCATTTCTACAGAGGTGACATCAAACAGACATTAGGTGCCTTATTTGCACATGCAAAGTGCCGAAGGCCTGTTGAAGGCACAGGCACTTCACACCAATTTTCTGACCTTTACGAGTATGGTAGGCTCCTCATTAAGAGCCTGCACTTCCTGCCCACCACATTGGAAGGCTAAGGAGGCCATTTAATGATGGGAAAACAGATTCTGCTGCATGCCTCAGTTTCTAGGCCCACAACTTTTATTAAGTTTTCCTTGTAAAATGTTTTATCACTATCTCTCCCCACCCTGTGTCAACAGACATTGTTGCATGTACATTTACTGCCTTCATTGTAGTATCTTGAATCACTTACAAAAATTGCATTTTTATAGTGCTTCTCATAGAAAATAGAAGACCATTTTAGTGCATCGTGCAAGGAAGAAAAGGATGCTAAGCAGAAGATGATAGGAGTTACGAACAGAAAGACTGTTGAAGAGTTAGATTTTTAAATGATTTTTGAAGAAAGGGAGAAAGAGTCAGCAGGATAAATTGGTGAGTTTCCAAAATCAGGAGTATGCTGTTTGAAAGTTGAGTCATTAACAGAGGCAATGTATAATTTTGAATAGTTGGAGAAGTGGCCACTGGTAGCAACTACAAATCATCCTTCTGGGATCAATGGCTATTTGTCTTTTGAACCTTATGCCCCAATATAGGCAACTTTAAAGATTGAAAGATCAGTGTGAAGGTGGGCAGTCTTTCAATATGTGCTGTCAGTATGTACCCTGAGTGTAAAAGCAACCAATTTACTCTTAAATGCTTTGAAACCAGGAATCTAAGCATATGGACTGCTATCAGTGCAAGGGTTGGGTGCAAAAGGGACTGTGGATGGATTACAAAAGAAGGTTGATGGATGGAAACATGGTGGGCACATGTTATTTAATGGTCCAAGGGCAGTTTGTTACCTAGCCTCCTGTGCCCCGTTCACCCACAGACCTCCGAGACTCTGTCTCCTCCAATTCCCATCAACCTCCTCATACCAAGAGTATCAACACGTCCTCGGCCCTGCCAGGTTCTGTGCCTGATTCTGGGCTCCCCTATACCCTCCCTGGCTCCCAGTTAATATCGGGGCCAAAATAATTCATGTCTCCATGTATATGATCAAAGTAGAACTCCATGAGTTAGATATTGGTCCGTGACACCATAAGGCCGTAGCCAAATTTGATATTGGGCCTTGTCTGCATTTAACTAATGAGTTTAGATGTCAAGAAAAAATCTAAAAAACCCACAGCAATGGCCTTCAATTTACGTCCTGCATGGAATGAGAGGTGAAACTAAGAGTGAGTGAGTCCGGGCCAGCCATGGTCCACAACTGTTTTGTGAAGACAGGAGGAGCACTCCTGTTCCTTCTAGTTCAACAAAATACAAGAACATTAAGGACTATTAGTTAAATCACTCCAAACCCAGAAGAACTAGTTGGTGCTTGCACCATCAAAACTCTGCCTACCTCGGTATCCAATTTCACATCAGGATGCTATAAACATTGTTTTATTTTATGGATCCCGATTTGAGTAACCAAATCAACCTGTCACTGGTGATTCAAAGGGATCTGATTCAATTTTGCATGAAACACACTTCCATAGTCAATCTGGCTCCCGAGATCACAATCTAATTTTGGATTTTGTTCACCATATTTCGTGCCTGAAAAATGGGCACGTCGATGTCTAATTTCTTCCCTCCACGAGTCAAGTTCCCTGATGACAACATTTGAAATCAGTTATCCTATCCTTCTATGAAAGCAGTTTGCATCTGTTGAAAGCAAGCAAGTTACTTCCACTATCTAGAGAAGCATAAATAAACATAAAGTTATTTTTTCCCTGCCAAGTTACTGTAATTATGGGCCTCTCAGGCTGTGTCGTGCAAATGGAAAAAAAACGTCTGGCATATGAACTGAAAAGTGGAAAAGGTAGTATTAAAGCAATCTGAGGTATTTGTTTGACTTCACGATGAAGGGTGCCTTGTTTCCAGAGTGCCAAACAGAAAATGCAAAATTCCCAGTGGCTATAATCACTGTCTGGCTGATTATTTTAAGGTTAATGTCAAGCAATTGGCCTCATTCCCAGCCACTGCCTTACCCTGAGAAAATAGATTTAGTCAGACATACAGACATCATCACTGGCCCTCACATTCCTAACATTTCACTACAGATTAAGGCGAAATGGTTCTAGTGTTTACTGAAATCTCCTAGGTGTTGCATTTTTCTCATGGTTTTATTCATCCAGGTCAACTACCTAAGGCCAAGACCTCCGAGAATCTAGTATTCCTTCAAAGCAAAAAGAAATGTATAGTTATTTACACAAACCTTGCATGTAAGTGCATATCAATGGTACTTGCTCTGACTTATCCTACAAAATAGGTAATGCAGCTAAAAAGCTGTTTCCTTGAGCACATAGCTAGGAATAACAAACAATAGTGACCACATACATTCCTGAGAATAGTGAAAAGTTAATCTTCTTAATCGGGATACAAGCTTACAATTGAAAGTGCTTCACATCTTTGAGAAGTTAAAGAAACAACAGGGAGAATGTAATTCCTTAATCTTACTCTGTTGTGAATGCATAGTAATCCCTCAACATGGAACGCCTGGGTTTTGTAATGTGCATTTTTATGTGGACTGCCCACTATTGAAATTCATACTTCCCAGTGCAACCACTAAAGGCCACTGCCACATCCTGGCAACAGCTCTAGCTAATCCAGCTCAGAAAAGAAATCTGGGATATCTGGAAAAATAAATAGCAAATCAAAAAATTCCAAGTTCATTTTACAAATTAGCGGAGTGGGTAGAAAATTATGCAGAGTGCTCAGACTTCTGTGCCTGTGCAAATTGATCTTCTTCACTGGAATTCTGTGTTGATGAAAAAGAAATCTGGGAATTCTAGAAATCAGAATTAAGAACAAACAATGCTGGAAGTATGTAGAAAATCCATCAGTTGACAAAGCATCTCTCCCAAAACATGAATCTATTTTCAAATGCTAGGGCTGATATTGAGCTCCAAGAGCAAGAGCTCTCGGACATGTACTCGTTGGGCGCAGTGCACATTTGTGACACACGCAGATTGCCCTTGCACCATTATGCAAGGTCAGCTCATTAACATATTGTTGTGACAGCCCAGGCACACAGTGGATAACATGCTGGGATTGTGCCAGGGTCAGTTGACAGGTTATCCAGTTCCAGCAGCTCTGAAAGGGCTGTTGGTCACTGTTAAACCTGTTTTCTGACTGAAGAAGGGGGAGAATTGCTGCAAAGGCTTGCATTAGAGCTGCCTGATTCAGTTAAGTGCCTTTTATTGTTGGAGGTAGTAGAGAGAAATGTAGTCTTTAGATTTTTATGGAGCTGAGGCCATTTCCAGAGAAGGCCAACACCACAGAAACCTAGGTGGAGGTGATTAAAGACTAAATGCTGTCTCACCTGTGCTGGGAGGTTGCTATGTTTAGTTGGGAGGTTGCTATGTTTAGTGCCCTTACATTTTTATACATTTTAACTGCCCTCTGAAATGACCCAGCAAGCCACTCAGTTGTATTGAACCACTGCAAAAAAGTCCAGTAAGAATAAAACTGGATGGATGCACCCGGCATCGCCCTAGGCTGCGGACACGACAAAGGCACAGTCAGCATAGTCAACCCTGAAAAGTCCCGCTTACTAACATCTGGGGACTTGTACCAAAATTCGAGAGCTGTTCCACAGACTGGTTAAGCAACAGCCTAATATAGTCATATTTACCAACTCATACCTTTCGGCCAACATCCCAGACTCCTCCATCACCATCCTTGGGTATGTCCTGTTCCACCATCAGCACCGACCCACCAGAGGTGGCAGAACAGTGGGGGTATACAGTCAGTAAGGAGTGGCTCTGGGAGACCTCGACATTGGCTTCACAGTCCTTTCAGTTCTCCTGGCATCAGGTCAAACATGGGCAAGGAAGCCTCCTGTTGATTACCAGCTACTGCCCTCCTTAAGCTAATGAATCAGTACTCCTCCATGTTGAACATCACTTGGAAGAGGTGCTGAGGGCAGCAACGGCACAGAATGCACTCTGGGTGGGGGACTTCAATGTCCATCACCAAGGGTGGCTCAATAACACCACTACCAATCAAGCTGGCCAACTGCTGAAAGACAGAGCTGCCAGATTGGCTTACGGCAGGTGGTGAGAGATCCAACACAAGGGAAAAACCTACTTGACCTCGTCCTCACTAATCTACCTACGCTGATGCATCGGTCCATGATAGTATTGGTAAAAATGACCACCGCATAGTCCTTGTGGAGACAGTTAGGACCAGGTGAGGAGGGGGTCTCAGGCTCCCCTTTTGCCCCTTCTCTGGTTTGACCACAACAGGGTTTATTCTTTTAAACACAGTGGTTTAACTTCCCAACTCAGTGAGCATTTGCTGCTGTTACTCTAATTACAATTGCAAATGAACCAATCAGACAAGTTTTCTTGAGTTTAAACAAGAAAGATGTAAGTTTATTAACCTTATCACTCTAAACTGGTTAAAATTACAAAAATACGTGGCACATCCATGCTCACATGCATACGAGAGGCACACACACATATACAAATGAATACAGAGGGGAAAAGTAGAGTTGGGCGGTTGAAGTAAAGTCTGTAATAAATGGAATTCAAATACTGAGTTTCAATGTCCTTTGTTGAAGTTAAAAAGTCTTGAAGTCCTTGCTGGGGCCACGTGCACAATTCAGGCATGCTTCTCTGGTTCCAGGAGACTGAAGAGAGGCGTTATCTTTCTTCTTGGTTGTTGTCTGTAAAGTTCTGTATTCTTGAGGTTTTGCTGCAGCCGAGGTTCCCCTGGGACTTTGCTGCTGAAGAGGGAGACAGAGAGAGAGGTGCTTTTCTCTTGGAGTTCAGTTGCAATCTTTCTTTCTTTCTGAGGCACAATTCACAAATTCAGTGCTACACCATCAGGTATGTCATGCCACCTCTTTGTTTGAAAACAGAAGTCTCTGGAAGGTTGTTTGAAATTCAAAGTTCTTTAGACATACTTGGTGGGAGGGGGTTGTCTCTTTCAAAGTCAAAGGTTGTCGATGGTTTTTGATCACTACTATTGACAAAACTCTTCTCATTAATTGAATCAGGGAGCACCCCCATTGTTCGAGTTAGACTGGGTAATTTACCTCTATCTCTCAACCACTCTTTGGCTTCTCATATGCAAATTGTGCATGGCCATCTTTCGCTATTCTGCTCAGCTTTTTAAAAGTTATTTGTAATGTTCAGTAAAAAGTTCTCACAGTTTCATATGACAAAATTAATATTTTCCATTTGGCATGTGTGGTTTCCGTCACAAGACGAAGTCCTGTCTTAACACTGAGGAAACTCTCCATTGTGTTGAATGGCACTACCACCGTGCTAAATTGGATAGAATTAGAACAAATCTAGCAGCTCAAAACTGGGCATCCATGAGATCCATGAGGCACCAAGGACCTTCAGCAGCAGCAGAATTGTATTCCATCACAATCGGTTAACTTATGACCCAGGATATCCTTGACTCTACCATTACCATCAAGCCAGGGAATTAGCTCTAGTTCAATGAGGAGTGTAGAAGAGCATGCCAGGAGCAGCACTAGGCATACCTAAAAATGATTAAAGGTGAAGCAACAACACAGGACTGCATACATGCTAAACAGCAGAAGCATCATGCGACAGAGCCCACAATCAACAGATCAGATCAAATCTCTGCAGTCCTGTCACAACTAGTAATGAATAGTAATAAAAACAGAAAGTACTGGAAATACTCAGCAGGTCAGCAGCATCTGTGGAGCGAGGAGCAGAGTTAACGTTTCAGGTCTGTGACCTTTCATGGGAACTGGTTCTATGATCTATCTCAGTCTCCTCCTGAGGACCCCACAAGTTCTCCCTGTGTCTGCGAGGGTTTCCTCCGGGTGCTGCGGTTTCCTCCCACAGCCAAAAGACTTGTTGGTTGATAGGTAAATTGGCCATTATAAATTGCCTCTAGTGTAGGTAGGTGGTAGGGGAATATAGGGACAGGTGAGGATGTGGTAGGAATATGGGATTAGTGTAGGATTAGTATAAATGGGTGGTTAATGGTCGGCACAGACTCGGTGGGCCGAAGGGCCTGTTTCAGTGCTGTATCTCTAAATCAAAATCAATAAATCAATCACAGAAGCCAGACTTCAGCCAATTTGATTCACTCCAGATGATATCAAGAAACAACTGAGTGCATTGAATATGGCAAAAGCTATGGTCTCTGACAACATCGCAGCTGTGGTGCTGAAAATTGTGCTGCAGTACAACAAACATCTCTAGTCAAGTTATTCCAGTACAACTACAACATTGGCATCTACCCAACAATGTGGAAAATTGCCCAGGTATGTCTTGTTCACAAAAGCAGGACAAATCCAATCCAGCCAATTAACAGCCCATCAGTCTACTTTCGATCATCAGCAAAGTTGCTGGAAGGTGTTGTCGGCGGTGCTATCAAGCGGCACTTGCCCAGCAATAACCTGCTCACTGATGCTCAGTTTGAGTTCCACCAGGGTCACTCAGCTCCTGACTTCTTCACAGCTCTGGTCCAATCATGGATGAAAGAGCTGAATTCCAGAAGTGAGGTGAGAGTGACATCAAGGCAGCATTTGACCGAGTGTGTCATCAAGTAAAATTGAGGTCAATGGGAATCAGGGGGAAGATACTCCACTGGTTAGAGTCATACCTAGCACAAAGGAAGATGGCTGTGGCTGTAGGAGGCCAATTATCTCAGCCCCAGGACATCGTTGCAGGACATCGTTGCAGGACATCAGCCAGCACAGACACGATGGGCCGAAGGTCCTGTTTCTGTGCTGTATAACTCTATGACTCTATGAGTTCCTCAGAGTATTGTCGTAAGCCCAACCTGCTTCAGTTGCTTCATCAATGACCTTCCCTCCAACATAAAGTCAGAAATGGGAATGTTCCCTGATGATTGCACAGTATTCAGTTCCATTCACAACTCTTCAGATACTCAAGCAGTCCAGGCCCACATGCAGCAACATTCCGGCTTGGGCTGATAAGTGGCATCACACAAGTGTCAGGCAATGACCATCTCCAACAAGAGAGAATCTAACCATCTCCCCTTTCCATTCAAAGGCATTATCATCGCTGAATCCCCCACCATCAACATCCTGGGGGTTACCATTGAACAGAAACTTAACTGGACCAGCCATTTAAATACTGTGGCGATAAGAGCAGGTCAGATGATGGATACTCTGTGGCGAGTAACTCCGCTCCTGACTCCCCAAACTCTTTCCACCATTTACAAGGCACAAGTCAGGAGTGTGATGGAATACTCTCCACTTGTCTGGATGGGTGCAGTTCCAACAACACTCAAGAAGCTCGATACCATCCAGGACAACATAACCCATTTTATCGGCACCCCATTTACTACCTTAAGTCTTCACTCCAACCACTACTGACACACAGTAGTCGCAGTGTGTACCAACCACAAGATGCACTGCAGCAACCTGCCAGCACTTCTTTTACAGCAGCTTCTAAACCCGCAACCTCCACTACTTAGAAGGACAAGGCAAGAGGTACATGGGAACACCACCTGCAAGTTCTCCTCCAAGTTACGTACCATCCTGATTTGGAAATATATCACCATTCCTTCACTGTTGCTGGGTCAAAATCTTGGAACTCCCTCCTTAATAGCACTGTGGGTGCACCTACAACACATGGATGGCAGCGGTTCAAGAAAACAGATCACCACCATCTTCTCAAGGGCAATTAGGGATGGGTGATAAATGCTGGCCTTATCAGTGACACCTACATCCCATGAACAGATTTTAAAAAATTCACAGTTTTGCCTTTCGCAATGTATGTTGACAGAAATTTGTTACATGCTTGGTGGAGCATCACACAGGAAGAATGTACAACATCCTAACAACAGTTCATGTACTTTCAAATGCACAGGCATGTCCATGTTTCACCACAGATCTCTGTATAGCTGTCCTGCCAATGCCTTTTCCTGTGTCCCATTAAATGTGGCATACAGCAAGCACACTGCCAACTGAAGTTCTGCATAGATCACAGACTGATATAAGGCAGTTGCAGATGGGCCCATTGCTTAGTGGGGAGACCGCCAAGTAAAATCTGGTGGCCTCCCAGCGGGCTTGGAGGGGATGCTCCTATTCGGGCACTCTTTAGTGCAGGTAGGGGCCCCCCAGTGGCACTTACAGCCCCTGTGGCAATGGCACCACCTGCCCTCGCCAACAACCCCCCCCCCCTCCCCTCCTTACCAGGGGCTGTCTGACTGGCCCAGTGCCCCCATGCCCCACTTAGCTGGTTGTGAGGGCACTGTCCATTCATTGTATCCTTTTCTTCCATGTGCAGTCCCAGAAGTGGCCACTGTTATGAAAGTGCTTCTATTTTTTAATATTTTTTGAGGACTCGTGTTTTAGAATTGTGGAGATGGATTCATTGGAGGTCTGAAGTGATTCCATAGATACTCAACTTTGTTTTTTTAAGAGTCACTGGAAGGACTCTGTTTAAAAACATTTACTGGATGTCACATGTCTTCAGCTAAGTAAACAACAGGTGCCTTCTGACGATGGGAGTTGTTTACAAGAGAAGTGACATGTCAAGATGTATGGTGCTCAGGAATGGGTTTTTGAATACTGTTTCGAGCCAGTTTGGAGGTCAGCCTGCTAAAAGAGAAGACCAGTTCATCTTTTCTCCATCTCTTTGACAAACCCTGAGTCTCAAGTGTACGAAATAGAGAAACCGAAACAGCATTTCTCCTGAGAAACTTCTGGAAGACTTCCTCTCGCCATCTTCTGAACGAATTGCTTCTGAAAAAATGCCAGTGACTGCCCCACCCCACCCCCTCATCTACGTGTACTCGGACGCCAGACTGTATGCCATCTTGAACATTTCTTTTCCTTTTTCTTCAAGAATTAACAAGTACTTTGGCCAAAGCATCTTTATTTTTCCTTGTGTGTGTGTGTGTGTGTGTGTGGTGGGTATTTAGAAGGGAATATATATATTTACTGTCATATTTCAAACTGTGTATTAAAGCTTTGCATCTTTATTGACTAAGTCTTATTCAATAATAAATTAATACTTCTGTTGTTTATTAAAGAAACCTAGCTGGTGGATTTTATTCTAAAATAAAAATAGAGCATATAATTGGTCGTATCAGTAACTGGGCAAACATTTAAATATATGTTGTGACTTGTGGAGAAGTGGAACTAGAGAAAGACAGTGCACTCCTCTCGCCTTGGTCATTAGGGCGGCACAGTGGCGCAGTGGTTAGCACCGCAGCCTCACAGCTCCAGCGACCCGGGTTCAGTTCTGGGTACTGCCTGTGTGGAGTTTGCACGTTCTCCCTGTGTCTGCGTGGGTTTCCTCCGGGTGCTCCGGTTTCCTCCCACATGCCAAAAGACTTGCAGATTGATAGGTAAATTGGCCATTAGCAATTGCCTCTAGTATAGGTAGGTGGTAGGGAAATATAGGGACAGGTGGGGATGTGGTAGGAATATGGGATTAGTGTAGGATTAGTATAAATGGGTGGTTGATGGTCGGCACAGACTCGGTGGGCCGAGGGGCCTGTTTCAGTGCTGTATCTCTAAACTAAATTAAACTAATAACAGCACCATTCCCTGTGATGCTGCCAATTAATTAGCCACCGCAAAATGTGGCCCCGGTCCTGCAGACTGCCGAAGCAAGGTTCTCCCCCGCTTTCCGGCTCATTGGCAGGATCCCCTCCATGATGACTAAATCCAGCCCAATGTTTCAGGTCGATGAACATTCATCAGAAGAGTATTTTGCTCTTGTAGAGACATGACATTCCCTTAATAAATCCATGCCTTTATAAATGATGGTTAATACTGCCCTTCAGAACTTTTCTCCAATAATTTTCCCACCAACAAGTTAGGCTGACTGGCTTGTAATTACTCGGTCTATCCCCTTCCCCCTTTTTTAACAACGGTACAATGTTAGCTGTCCTCCATTCCTCTGGCACCACACCTGTAGCCAGAGAGGATTGGAAAGCGATGGTTAGAGTCTCTGCTATTTCTTCCCTAGCTTCTCTTAACAGCCTAGGATATATTTCATCCAGGTTTGGTGATTTATCTACTTTCAAAGATGCTAATACCCTTACTAAAATAAAAACAAGAAATGCTGGAAATACTCAGCAGGTCTGGCAACAACTGTGGAGAGAGAAGCAGAGTTAATGTTTCAGGTCAGTGACTCTTCATCAGAATACCCTTATTTCCCCTCTCAGTATGTTTCTCCCATCCAATACTTCACAGTCCTCTCCCTTAAACTCAATGGGCTGAATTTTACAATGTCCCAGCGGGTCGGATGGTGGCGTGGGGGTGGCGTAAAATTGAGCAGGAGGCTCTGTGAGGCCTACTCGCCCTGCTCTCGCCTCCAATCAACTTTACGGCGGTCGGGCAGGGGAACGGCCCGTCTGCCCGAGGCCAATCAAGGCCCTGAAGTGGCCACTTAACGGCCACTTAAGGGCCCTCACCCGCCTCTACGGGTATTTTACCCATGGCAAGTAGGAGTGCTGGGGACCTGAAAGGCCACCCAGTGAAATCTGCTGGCCTTTCCGCGCCCTGTGGGAGGGGGGGGCGGGGGGGGGGGGGGGGGGAGGTGCATGGCAGTTGGGCACAGGGTGCCCAATTGAGGGCCGACCACACCTCCCAACCCACCCCCGGGACCCAAGACACCCCCCTCCCCCCAAACGACCACTCCAGCCTCACCAGGGACGGACCGATCCCCCGGTGATGCAAGCCCAATTTACCTTCGTTCCTGGATCCCTGTCATCAGCTGGGTTGCAGTCCCAGCAGTGGCCACCGCTCCCGATGGCGCTGCTGGGACTAAGAGCTGCCAGCCCGCTGATTGGCCGGCAGCTCACTGAGGTGGGACCTCCTCCCTCAAGCGGGTGGAAGTCCTGCCTCGGGAAAATTAAAGCCCGGGGACCCGTAAAATACGGGACGGATCCCCGGGCTAGGCGGAAGCGGGTTCACCACCGACTTTTACGTCGGTGGTGAATTCCCATCTGCCTAAGGTAAAATCCAGCCCAATGTCAGCATGTCCCCCTATTTTGTGAAGACAGCTAAAAGTACACTGGGTCCCTGCTATAATGCAGTCCGCTAGAGCATGGAACTTGGTATAATGTGGTTCCATCGACATGTATATTTATCATTTCAAAATGTATTTCAGAATATCATTGAAGTACAAATGCTCCACAAATAATTTAGAACCAGCCAATGAGATGGCAGCCTTGTGACTAATTAAGGAGCCAGTTTTCTCTGTAAGAATACTGGTCAAACTTGCACTGATACCATACACTGAGCAACCCGAAATCATGAGTGCTGAATCACGAAAGAGAAAATCTTACACTATTGCCAAGAAGCTGAAAATCATTACCCAGATCAAGGAAGGTACTACACAAGCATCTGTTTTGCAATGAATGGGGATCATTGAATCAATGCTTCATTATTTATTTAGAGATACAGCACTGAAACAGGCCCTTTGGCCCACTGAGTCTGTGCTGACTATCAACCACCCACTTATACTAATCCTACATTAATCCCATATTCCTCCACATCCCCACCTTCCCTCAATTCCCCTACCACCTACCTATACTAGGGGCAATTTACAATGACCAATTTACCTATCAACCTGCAAGTCTTTGGCTGTGGGATAAAACCGGAGCACCCGGCGAAAACTCACACGGTCACAGGGAGAACTTGCAAACTCTGCACAGGCAGTACCCAGAATCAAACCCGGGTCACTGGAGCTGTGAGGCTGTGGTGCTAACCACTGCGCCACTGTGCCGCCTAGTGACTTAAAGATGAAGAGAAGTTGAGAAGGGTCTCGATGGAGATGGATGAAAGTGGCCAAGCAAGAAGGAAATGCTGACAACACACCTCTTGACAAGGCCGTTCACACTTGTTTCACCCAGAAGAGAACCGAGGGTGTACCCATATCCAATCCTGTTATTGAAGTTCAGGCTAAGACGTTTTGCCATCAAATGAATGTAACTACCAAAACCCCAATGGAGTTTGGAGCCAGCCAAGGATGGTTAGCAAGATTCAAGACAGCACGGCATTTCATAAGTTACTATAAGAGAACAATGGTCTACGGATGAGCCAGCCACAAAATCATTTCCCACTGAATGAAAGAAGATTTTACATGAAGGGGGATACAATAAAAGAACAAATTTATAACTGTGACAAGATGGCCCTGTACTACAAAAAGTTACCAGAAAAGACAGTAGCAACAAGAAATGGCACCAACAAAATGTCTGGATTTAAACAGATAAAGACAAGATTGACAGCCCTCCTTTGCTCCAATAAACCTGGTCTTGACAAGCTTACTCCATTCGTCATTGGAAAATTCTTCAAACCACACTGCTTCCATCATCTAAACCTAAAATCACTACCACGCTAATACTCAAGAAGCACCAAAACCTGGATAACTTAAACAATTTTTGAAGACTGGTTCCACCATGAATTGTACCAAATGTCAGAAAACATCTCAGACAGAACTACAGAAGAAGGCCATCTTGCTGCTTGACAGCTGCCCTGCACAACTACCCCCAGAGAGCCTGATAACACGAGATGGGAACATCAAATGCATCTGTACACAACATCAAAAGTTCAACCCCTTAACCAAGGCATCATATCGACCTTCAAATGTAACTACAGAAGAGAACCGATCAAGAGAATGGTGGTCAGTAAGGACAACATGACAACTTGCCTGAAGAAACTCAATATGAAAGTGGGAATTTACATATGCTGCCATGTCTGGCAAGAAGTGTTAATCAACTGTATCAAAAACTCCTGAAGACATGCCCTGGGTGCTGCATTCGAGACAGAAACCAACAACAATGACATGGAGAATTTTGAAGGCTTCACTGAAGAGGAAATATTTGAAAGCAAGAAGAGAGTCGTGGACTACAATAGATTCAATGCCCAGGATCTAAACAACATCAGGTTCATACCTGGAGCCAAATTAGATACTGACAACATCAATGCATGGCTGAATAGAAACATAGAAACATAGAAAATAGGAGCAGGAGTAGGCCATTTGGCCCTTCGAGCCTGCTCCGCCATTCATTATGATCATGGCTGATCATGCAACTCAGCTGTTCCCACTTTCGCCCCATACCCTTTGATCCCTTTAGACCCAAGAGTTATATCTAACTCCTTTTTGAAAACATACAATGTTTTGTCCTTAACTGCTTTCTGTGGGAGTGAATTCCACAGGCTACACCCAAGATGTTACCAATGAGACGATGACAGATGATCAAATATTGGCCAATGTAACAGATCCAAACCCTAAAGAGGTCCAGCAAACTGAAAAAGACGATGGTGCTGACGCTGCCAAAACCAAAGTCACTGCCATCATCCCATACTGTCATCCATTGAAGAATCGCTGAGATGGTTGGAAGCCAATGAAAAATCAACTGCTGCAAGTGTGACACAACTTCAGAACATAGTACATCTAACAGAGGCAGAGGCGAGGAGTAAATGTGAACAGTTAAAAATTACTGACTTCTTCAACTCACACCCATCTGTTCAATATTGATCAATTGTACATGTATATTCACTTTTTGTTACCAGAAGAAATTAAATTAAATTTATTTAAATTGATTGTCTTCATTTTGTTTGTTTTATTATTCTGGCTACTGGCTTTATGCTTTTGAAAGGACTTTGTTATAATATGGTCTCACCTATAATGCAGCCTCGTGATGTGGACCCCGTGGACCCCAGTATATTCATTGAGAACCATGCCCATGCCTTCCTCCTCCACCCAGGTTACCTTTTTGGCCTCTAATAGGCTCTACTCTTTACTGAGTTATCATCTTGTTCTTTATGTATTAATGAAAGATCTACGAGTTTTCCTTGATATTAGTTGTTCATTAGTGTGAGACTGGAGGCATGTGCAGGCCAGACTGGTTCAGGACGGTAGGTTTCCTTCTTTAATGGACACTGGCAAACCAGTTGAGCTTTATACAACAATCCAAAAACTTCATGGTCCCTTTTATTGATGACATCTTTTTATTTACAGATTTTTTGTTAATAAATGCAAGTTGTTGATATTGTCTTCATCATTGAAATATCATGGAGAAGTGTAGGCCTCCTGCTATCCCAGTGGAAAACCCCAGACAGCACTTCTTGAAAGTAAATCAAGAACAAAGCTTCTGCCCTGGTATTTGGCCCCTGTCCCAATGGCACATTCAATGGACTTCAGCTCCCTGATATTATACCTGGCAGTCATGAGCTGGCCTCGATGAAATCATCTCTGTCACTGAATAAAAGTAATTGTTTTAAAAAGGGCTGATTCCTGTATCCAATCATGTGTGGGCAGGAGAGAAGATAGAGATATGGGGAAAATATTCATTCAGGCCCCTTTTCGGACACAAGGCTTGTGACGCACGATCACCCCACGTCCGGTCCTGTTGAGACAGGCAGCATGCAAATGTCAAGAGGGCTCCCAGGTTTCCGATGTGGCATTGGTTCAGGAGGTAGAAAACAGGAGAGACACCGTGGCCTGATCTTAATTCTGCATAAGCAAATGAGTGTTGAATAAGTTAAAATGTCACCTCATGTTTTCACTTGGGGCCAGGAGGCCCACAAGGCACACCCTGAGAGGGGAATGGGAGCACGTGGACAGAGAGATCAATTCCCGGAGTCTGGCCCCAAGGATCTTGCAGCAGTATCAGAAGTTCAATCATCTCATACAGGTGGTCAATGTCGGTGGATGCATCTTTTAAAGCCAACATTTCTGTTGCTGCATGGCTGTCGTTATGGGCGTCCTGTCCACATATGATTAGGCACAGGTATGACAGGATATCCCTTGTCACCCAGCAGCCAACCTCTGGCTCTTCGTTGTGGGCCAAAAATGGCAGGTATGGCTGACTGCCTTTGGATAAGGCATCGTGGCTGCTGGTGGGATAGAGGGCATTCACCAGGAGGATCTTCTGGTTATGGTCACACACCAACTGGACATTGATAGAGTGGTAGTCCTTGCAGTTATGGAACACACACACCCACCCCCGTTAACATATGGTGCCCGCAGAGCCACATATGCATCTTGCACCATTGGGAATCCCGCCAGCCTGGCAAGTCCACGTGCTGTCTGCTCCTGTTTCTCTCTAGTCAGTGTGAAAACAATGAAATCTCTTTGCTTATATATATATGGCCATTGTCACTGATGGATGGCAAACTGTGAGATGCTGCTGATCTCTATTTTTCAGTTCGGTGCTCCTGTAGCATTGGCACCAGCGATGCCAAGGTGCCCAATTTCGCAAACATATAGGGCTGAATTTAGTGTTCCCGTCGTGGGTCTTGGCGGCGGTCCTGGAAGTGGATGCCGTCGCCGCTCGTGATAAATGCGGCTAGCCGACCGCAATTATGCAGCAGGTGGCTACTTACCATAATGGAGACACATAGGACTTCCAATTACATGATGGAGGTGGGCTTCAAGCTGCTGATTGTGGCGTCAGATGACTCCAGTGCAGGTGCTGGCGCTGCTTGCATTGCTGCCTTTGAGAGAGTTGCTGATTCTGGTTTTCTACTGGACACGGTGGTTTAACTCCTGGATCACCCCACTCCGGAGAAGGACACCACACTATGGCAGAGGCCCCACAGTTTAGTGATGCATCCCTAGAGATTGTCCACCAGACTGCAAGGGAAAGGCAGGTGGTTCTCTTTCCAAATGATGGCAAGAAGAGGCCCTCCCGCCTGACCAAGTAAGCCTGGATGGAGATCACTGAGGAGGTCAGCAGCCATGGGATCACCCACCGAGCATGGGTACAGTGCAGAAAGAGAGTCAATGACCTTCTTCAGTCTGCTAAGGTGAATGCTCCATAGGTCTCCTGTTTGGGGCTTGCATGCGGCTACATGGGAGACAGCGAGACATGGGGACGGAGGCACCACAAAGGCACTGGCTAAAGGGGTAAGCATCCCCACATCCTGCCAGATGCAGGGCTGCATCTCGGCAACAGGTCACCTTCTTTCATAGCTCACCCCCATTACTTCCCCTGAGAGCAGCCATGGGGAGGAGCCATGTAGGAAACCCCAGCAGGGGCTGAGGGGCTTCCACCAGCAGAACTGTTCTCGCGCTCATCCTGGCAAGTCTTACTGTGTCCCTCTTTCCACTTGTGGGACAAATGGGCCAATAACAACAGGGAGACCTTGTGGTCTGGCAGAGAAATAGCCAATATCCAGCCTCTTTCCATGGCTGATGAGGAGACACTGGAGGTAGCGGGGGCCCAGGGCAGCCACTCAATAGCAGATGGTGAGACTCCGCCCAAGCATGAGGATTGTCTCATTCAAATTCCAACACATTTTTGGAGATTCACGCATGGTTGGCAGGACAAGATCTGCACAGCTTAACCCGCACATGTTGTCATGCAGGTCATTGTCCACAGGAGGCTCTAGCTGAAGTGGGACAGTTGTCAAGCTCTGAGGAGGAGGAGTCAGAGGATGCACCATCACATAACGTTCTTGCACCTTCCACCAGCACCGATACTTTCACCTCAGTGGGTTTCCACTCGGCTTTAGAATAAGGGTCACAAGCTGGGTAAGAGCACCGCACACGCATCCGAGCAGCTAGCTGTGGCTGTGACAGCCGAGGCCTCTGACAGTCAGATGACTGTACATGGCCAGGCCCATGCTGAGCCCCAGGCTGATGACGAACCTCTGGGGTTGACAGCACAGGGCATGCTGGAGTTTCAGAGAGAGGTACAATTTATCACACCTTGCACCCGGGGAAATCCAGCAATGACCTTGAAGCCAATGGCCCTCTTGGCCTGACTGTCAGGGTCAGTCTGGTAGCTCTAATTGTTGCCAGCCCCCTTGAACAGGGCATTGGTGACCTCCTAATGTAGCAGTGAGCTGCTTCCTGGGAGACCCCACACATGTCCCCGGTGGATCCCTAGAAAGACGCGTAAAAGTGAGTGTCACGCTAACCTTCAGGGCCACTGACATAGGGTGACCACGGATTCCACAGGCCGCAACATGTCCTTCAGCTTGGCGCTTAAGTCAGTGACAGCCTCCCTGGAGAGTCGCAGTCTTCACTGGCAATGCCGCTCAGACATCTGGAGGTAGCTGATTCGAGTCCGGTTCACGCTTTGGCACAGGTGGGCTCTTCTTGGGATGGCTGTCTACTGTCGCTCTGGTCGTGGAGCTTCATGAGCAGGTGCAGCTGCCTCCTGGGCCTCCCTATATCAGAAGCTCTCTATTACGCCATGGGGGTCCACAAAGATAGGGTGTATGAGACACATGCCAGCTAATCAGTAGGCCTCCAGAGCGCTGTTCTTGCAGAAACAAAGTTGCCTTGATATCTTTGCCTTTGCTACTCCTCGGCTTACATGCTAATGGCCCTTAGTGCCTATCCTTGCTGAGAGCCAGCCCAACACCCAGTAGTATGGCCACCTAACCCTCTCACCCAGTAGTATGGTCACTCGTCCCTCACACCTGAGACCAAGCTCACCCAGTCCTGCCACCTGGGACCAAGCCCACCTGTGCAGAGTTCACAGCACTGCAGGCCAACCATGGTCTCCACTCCCCCACTTCTTTCAACCAGTGCTCATTGTGGCTGCCTTCCCGTCGTGATACTGAGGCCTTGCCTTGGTCCTGAGGCCAGGGATCCGAAAGCGCTTGAGGCCGTATCTCGCCGTTTACTTCATTCCAAACACCCCGTAGAATCGCGATCAGTTGCATGCTAATATGTTCCAACGACATTTTCAGCAATTCAAATGGCAGTCATGTTGCGTTGCAGCGGCAACACCGCCTTGGAACTTTCCCGCCACTACCTAAATCCAGAACCAATGTCATGACAACGTATTTCTGTCCGGGCACATCCAATGCTAGTCTTTGGCCCCTCACACCTCCTTTCCAGCTCCATACAGCCTCACAAAATTCCACCTATAGTTAATATTTATATCATGAGTAAAAACCATAGGTTGGACATAAGCAATTTGCCAAACACAGGAGCAGGCGTGGACTATTTTACCCTTTGAGCCTCTATAGCCATTTAATTTGGCGGCACAGTGGCGCAGTGGTTAGCACCGCAGCCTCACAGCTCCAGCGATCCGGGCTCAATTCTGGGTACTGCCTGTGTGGAGTTTGCAAGTTCTCCCTGTGACCGTGTGGGTTTTCTCCAGGTGCTCCGGTTTCCTCCCACAAGCCAAAAGACTTGCAGGTTGGTAGGTAAATTGGCCATTATAAATTGTCCCTAGTATAGGTAGGTGGTAGGGAAATATAGGGACAGGTGGGGATGTGGTAAGAATATGGGATTGGTGTAGGATTAGTATAAATGGGTGGTTGATGGTCGGCACAGACTCGGTGGGCCGAAGGGCCTGTTTCAGTGCTGTATCTCTAAACTAATTTGATCATGTGGGAGCTGTGTCTCAACTCCATCTGTCTGACATTGTCCTACAGGATACTTCACTGCAACAACAGGTCCCCCTTTCAAGATCACTGTCCCAGAACCATAAGCTCCAAATCCAACGAGTCACAGATTGGGAATTCTAATCAAATTCATATTTCATATTAAGTTTGAAATTACTTGGTAATCATGAAGAAAAGTTATTTCAACTTAATAGCACATTCAAATATTTCAGAACGTTATTTTTCTTTAACCTTATCAAAATTATTTGCCATGCGATACCGTTTTGCTTATTGTATGATACAACCTTACTATAATGTTACGCTTACGAGAAGTGTGACAACGAAAAAAATGCAGACTCAAACTGAACAGTTATAAAAAATTGACTTTACCTTTTTAAAAAATGGGCAATACTACAAAACATGGCCACATGTGTATTTGAACATTGCCACACTGTTTAGAATGCAGGATGTCTAACCACGTTGAGAAGTGTCAATTACACCCATCCTGAAACATTCCTGAATTGAATGGGTTCTACTGAAACAAAGAAGGTATGAGTGGAAACATCATAACTGGATTATTGTCATAAGGGCCATTGTGTGACCACCATGGGGAAGAGACCAAAGCATCTCCTGCAAGGATTTGATGTGACAAACTTTTAACTCAAAAAGGCAGCCCTCGAGACAGACAGAGAGAGACACCCAGAAAGAAAGCTCACCAAAAAGCTTGTCCAGCTAAGAGTTGGGAGAAAATCCAGCAAGCCAGAAGGGAAGGCACCCTGTTGTAAATTCTGCATTTTCAACTTATGCAACAGTGAATTGGAAGTAATCCTCTGTCTTCTTCTGAACTTTCAACCAAGTGAGTTATCCACGAACACCTCAGACCTGCAACTAATAAGAACTTCACTTCTGAGAGAACTCAACAGGTTTACCATGAACCTTGGACCCCTACCTCACTTGAAAACTACTCACCCCTTTTCCTCTTTAGTTGTCGCTTCTTGTGTGTGTGTGTGAGAGTGAATGTGTGAGTGGCTGTGGCTGTGAAAATTTGGGATAAGGCATATCTCTTAATAAATAATTAATCTTTTGCTTTAAACCTACAAGAAAACCTGTCGCTGTCTGTTTATTTGATAAATAAAATACAAAGGGGTTAAATCCTAATAACAAAAAAGACTTGCTGCGGTCAGGTGGGAGTTGAACAGTGGGAGCCACACATACCCCTCACCACGTGGCCATAACAAATTGGGGGCTCGAAGCCAGGATCTGAACCGCCAGACAAACAGGACAAAAATTGAGCTCTAAAATTGTGGAAAAGTATACAAACAGGTTTTCTTGTATTCTTTGGTTAGAACACTCATATGAAAATTTGAGAGAAGTGATGTTGCTGGAAGAATTTAAAAATTGCATCCCAGTTAGTATAAGGACCCACAATGAAGAACAAAGAGTTACAAGCATAAGAGAAGCAACAAAAATGGATGATGATTATGAGTTAATAACAAATCTCTAACTCAGAATAAATTTGGGCCTAATAACTTTTATAGGCTAGGGAGAGATAGCAGGGATGCAGAGGAAGCAGAAATGGGCTGGAAAGAAAAGGAGAGCAGGGAAGGAAAACCAGATCAGCCTCCAACTTTTAAAAGAAGAAATCCAGGTGATAAGCCAGTCGGGATCTGCCTGATGTGCTTCCAGTGTGGGAAATCTAGGCACGTCCAGGCAAATTGTTGGTATGCCAAAAAATCCAACAGGAGGCACTGCAGTCAAACCAGTGTCTGTGGCTATGAAAGTGGGTAAGTACATGTTCTAATATAGCACAAGAACAGAACACATACCAGAACTTTTTACAAAAAGGAGAAACAACTCCTTTTGTATCCCAAGCACCAGGTAAAGAGATAACCATCCTCATGGATACTGGTTGTTTTCAAACCCTACTGGCAGCCAGGTTTACAGAAATGCCACCCAAAAGCAGAACAAATTCCACAGTATTGGTAAAAGGGCTTACTGGCAAATGCTTAAAGGTTCCCTTAGTTAAAGTTTACCTGCAGAGTACGTTGGTCACTGGTGTAGTGACAGTCGGGATCATTCCCAGCTTATCAATGCAGGGGATTGACCTATTGCTGGGCATTCACTTGGCAGGAAGCACAGTATTGTACCCAAAGGCTCCAGAGCAGTCCACAGAGACTGCAGAAGCTGAGGGGAATAAACAAAACACGGCACAGTTGCAAAGGACTGAGGAACCACCCACACTCCTCACCATGTGGCTGTAACAATAACCATAAAGTTTAGTCCATAATTACCTGGTTTATGAATACTTTTAATATTGCTATACAGTAATAGGCATGAATAAAAAAAAACTAAAAATATCTTGTGCATAATTGCAAATACTAGGATAATGGAAGTGGGTCAAAACCAGATGCAGTTTCATAAGATCTGAAGTACCAAGCTTGTAAATTAAGCATCTGGAAGCATGCACATCCGAAACAGCATATGGACACACTTAGTAATCTATAAAATTAAAAAAAAATTCTGTGGCTTAAAAAAATCCGAGGTATAGAAATATGCCGCTAATATCCCTTGTCCGTATACCAATTCTGTGTGTGGGTTAAACATTTGCATGTGAGGAGGTCTTGGCTTGTTTTAATCTCTGCATCACAGCCATTAATTAATAGGAAATTGCTCATGGTCTCTTCTGATTATACACCCTGTGTTTAACTGCACGAATGTCAAATTGTCACTACAGAAAATACATTGAGAAGCCACCCACATATTTAGATCATTGAACTCCAACACTGTAGCATATTATACTTTGCTTTTAAGTATACTTGCAACTAAATATATTAAACCATGGTTATGATTGTGTTCTTATTTAATGCCAACTCCTTTGCTGATCTCTTCTTAAAGAGAATTGTTCCCTGCTTAAGAACATAAGAACGTAAGAAATAGGAGCAGGAGTAGACCATGCAGCCCCTCGAACCTGCTCCACCATTTGTAATGCAGGCCCCCACCTGCCAAGACTGAGGCACACATTATTTCATCACATGAACATTAAAACTTGAAATTGTGGCTGGAAAGAAAAGAGGACCTATCACAAGGAATTGCCAAGCCCCTGACTGGAAAGACATTTACATGCTAGCAGACAGCGTTGGAACAAGGGACTCAGTCCTTGCTTCCCCAATATACAGAAGAAGTGGTCAGACCAGTTTAGTCACATGACTAACTGACTGTTGGTGTATTTTGAATTTGAACTTGCTGAGAGAAAGAACTCAGAAAGCTGTTTTCTTCTGGACTGAGAACACCTCTCTCCTGTCTGCTCTTATCTCGCTCTCACCAGCTTTGAACAAAGAACAAAGAACAAAGAAAATTACAGCACAGGAACAGGCCCTTCGGCCCTCCAAGCCTGCGCCGATCCAGATCCTCTATCTAAACATGTCGCCTATTTTTTAAGGGTCTGTATCTCTCTAAGGGTCTGAACCCCAAGAGAGAGAAGTCTTCTACAGTGAACAAGGTTTAAGAAGAATATTGGGCCCCAACAAAATGCAAGACTACCTATAATCAAGGAGCGTACAGCGAACTCGAAGCACAGTTAAAAAAAACCCTCTTCAGAGATTGCCTCTAACCTCTCCATTTTATTTTTCTTCTCTTTTCTGTCTCTATTTGCATGTGCGTATCATATATACATGCTAGCGTGGGGCATGGCATGTATCCGTAGGTGTTAACCGAATTAGAGTTTAAGTTTAAGGTTTAACAAAATTTCACTTTTCTTCTTTAAACATAAGAAAACCTTGTGTGCTCATTTCTTTGCCTTATAATAGGAAAGTGGTGAACAAGGATTCACCAAAGGGGAGCTCAAAACACATTGTGTTTAAAATTAAACCCTGTTACAATAAGGCCAGGTGAAGACAGTAAAAGTCCCATAGATACCTTTCGCACCTGGTCGTAACGCATTCAATACGATCATGGCTGATCTTCGGCTTCAACTCCACTTTCCTGCCCACTCCCCGTATCCCTTCATTCCCTGAGAGACCAAACCTCTATCTATTTCAGCCTTAAATATCCTCATCGATGGAGCATCTGCAAAATTTCCAAAGATTCACAACCTTTTGAGTGAAGAAGCTTCTCCTCATCTCAGTTTTAAATAATCAGCCCCTTATTCTGAGACTCTGCCCCCCTGTTCTAGATTCCCCAGCCAGAGGAAACAACCTCTCAGTGTTTACTCTGTCAAGCCCCTTCGGATATTGTATGCTTCAATAATTTTAATTCCCATTTTCATTTCAAAGCTGCCAATATTTCTTCTCCTTCACATCTAACGTATTAACAAATAGACAAGTAGTTCTAGTACAACTATGACACTCGCATCTGACCGACAATGCAGAAAATTATCATGGTATATCCTGGTCACAAAAGCAAGACTAAATCTAACCCAGCCAATTACTGCCCAGTCTGCCTCCTTCCAACCATTAGCACAATGATAGAAGAAGTTATCAACTGTTGTATTAAAAGCTGCCTATTCACCAAAAACCTGCTCAACGATGCTCAATTCGGGTTCCGCCAGAGCAACTCAGCTCCAAAGTTAATCATAGCCTTGATCCAGAAATGGGTACAGTATCTGAATGCCAGAGGAGAGATGACAGCAGCTGCCCTGAGCTGGAATGGGTAAGCCTGAAGCTCATCTGAAACTGGGTTTCTGGTCAAAATTACAGCAGACCAGTGAGGTGCAGACACCTGCTGGACATCCTTGGGAAGACCAGAAAACCCCCAGCCACTGTACACCGGCAGCAGCCCTCAGGTGTGTCTTACAAGAGGAGGGTTGATCGGGAAGTCTGGATAACTAGGAGAAGGAGACAAGGGTGGTTGAGGCTGCAATCTGCAGGGGTCGGGTGGAGAAGGGAATGGGACAAGCAGTGGCCAACAATAGCCCAGGGTTTTAATGTGGAGCTGACTAAAGCTCTCATGCGCTTCTCAGTTCCACATTCAGATATCATTTTTTAAAATTTACCTTTTTGGTGTTGGCCTGTGGCAGCCCCTTTCAAGACCACTGGGTAGACCTGATTTTCTTGATCATTGCTGATCTGGCGCCAGCTACTTTCAGAACAGCCCAATTTGCTAAAGAAGACATTAAGCCCTGTAGGTGTTAAGTCCTTTATTTGAAGAAGCAAAGGGACTAACACCTGTTTCAGGCTTGGGCCCTGGATGTCTCTATTGATTCCTCTACCATAATGCGGGGCTCAGAATGTGCACATGCACACCACCCACCATACTTTGAATACTTTGCATTAGAACATAAGAAATAGGAGCTGGAGTAGGACATTTGGCCCCTCAAGCCTGCTCTGCCATTCAGTAAGATCATGGCTGATCTGATTGTGGCTTTAACTCCACTTTCCTGCTGGCCACCCATAACCCTTTACTCCCTTGCAGCCTATTTTTCATCTGTAATGGGCGCAGCCTCGTCACATTTCTAGGCCAATGTGTTTATAGCATTTTCTTTCATATATGATAGTGTCTGTATACATGTGATCCCTAAATGCATACAGATTACATTCTCATTGTGCCTGCCTTAAATACTTGCCATGACCTGTGAATCCACATTGACATACTTATGTGTACTGCTACTTGCCCTGATCCACATGCTGCTCTGAGCAAATGGCTAGGAATTGAGCATGACTATATTGTCTGAAATGATGAGTTTTCTCATATCAGAGCAGTGACTACCCCAAGGTTCACTAGACTGATTCCTGGAATGAGAGGATTGTCCTATCAAGAGAGATTGAGTAGACTAGGTTTATGTTCCCCAGAATTTAGAAGAATGAGAGGTAATCTAATTGAAACATATAAAATTCTTAAGAGGCTTGACAAGGTAGAGGCTGGGAGGATGTTTCCCAAGGTTTGGGAATCTAGAACACATGGTCACACTCTCGGAATAAGGGGTCTGCTATTTAGGACAGTGACGAGGAGAAATTTCTCGAGGGTTGTGAATCTGTAGAATTCTGTAACCCAGAGGGCTGTGAATGCTCAGTCGTTGAGTGTATCCAAGATACAGATTGATAGATTTTTGTATACTAAAGGAATTAAGGATATGGGAATAGTGCAGGAAGGTGGAGTTGAGATCAATGATCAGCCTTGATTTTATTGAATGGCAGAGCAGTTTTGAAGGGCCATTTGGCCTACACCAGCTCCTATTTCTTATGTTCTTATGATGTGCCTTCATCACAGTTAGGAAGCTCCTGTGCTGGAGTCACTGAAGTAGCCTTAATTTCAGAAGTACCCAAGAAATTATCTGTGCAGGACATGGAATTGCCCCATAAATCAAAATAACATTTCAGTCACTCAGCTGCACTTGTGTTAATGCTTTTGGCCACTACTGGAAGTTAACTTCTCAGAAAACATGATCATCTGCCAGAAGGTAGAAGAGTACACAACTCAGATGCTCCCGAATCCTTTCTGGACAGTTTCCAGTAGTCCTTCTTTCATGGGCTTCATGCCATTGACTATTGTGATGGCAGTCTGAAGTCATATATGATGTTGGTACTTGATCACTGGCAGATTCCACACTAGTCAACTGTCTATCCATCCTTCGCATTACCTGAGGGATAGAGTCATGGGTCTTTTCCATTCTGTACATATTTTCGGTCAGATTCAGAAATTCCAACAAAACTCTGAATTCCAGCAGAATATACCTGAATTTGTAACCTGTTTTTCTCATTATAGATGCTGATGGATATGCTGAGTACTTGCAACATTTTTGAGCATTTAGTTCAGTCAGCCTCTCTTGGAATGTTTCCTGTGCCCCCCACTTGCCCAGCAATGGCACGCACAAATTTCTAGGCTCTTAAGTCCTCCACTCCCATCACCTGATCTTCTCCAAACTGTATTGGTTCCCAGTGCCTGAGCAAATTGAGTTCAAGATTCTCATATTTGATTTTAAATCCCTCAAAGGCCTCACCCTACTTTAGCTTAGCAAGGTCCACCAGGCTTACATACCCACACAAGGCCTCCATTCGTCTGATACTCACCCCTCCGAAATCTCATTTTTTTCCCCCTACTGCCCACTGTTTTCTTCCACTTCAATGTAATGTGTTTTGGGATGCTTTTCTGCAAACGAATAGTATTATGGAGATGCAAGCTTTTGTTGGAGGTAGCATGGACTGATAACATACCTGTGTCCCTCTGAACTATTGAGAAGAAGTGTCTTTCACTGTTTCAATATCAATTGTATACCAATATCTTTCATTCAAAGGCTGTCATAGTTGTCATTATGTTACTGTCCCTATTGGTACTACTCTGACTCTTTAGTTTGCCACATTCTTTTCTGTGACATTGACATGTGTGGATACAATTAGTAGGATCATTCAACAAGATCTATGTCATATTGCAGTACATTTTCTGTACTATCATGGCATATACAATGCAAATTTTATTCCAAAGAGTTTATCTTGTTTCTCATGCATGTCTTCGAGAGTTCATGATTAGAAAGTTGTGAGTAGCCTTTGCTTGTGCATTTTGAATTCCACCCTGTCAACCGATTCTTGTTAGGTTAAGGTATCAAGGCATATGGAGTAAAAGCTGGTAAATGGAGTTAAGGTGCAGATCAGCCATGATCTGTTTCTAATGTGTCGATGTACAATTGCAAATACAGCCTCTTTGCAAGTCCTGTTAACCGGGAAGTGAGAAAACCAGCATCAGTCCTGGTGCATACCAAATGGCCATTTTCTGTTGACCACAATTATTGAATTTATAAGATACTAATCCATCTGAAGACTCCCCAGACAGACACGGGGTCTGTCTCATTGACAGGTGGTATGAAGAGAACTGGGTGAGAAATATTTATTTCTGGAAGAGGAAGATATATCCTGACTTGGAACCATTCATTCACTGTCGCTGGATCAAAAATCTGAAACTCCCTTCCTAACAGCACTGTGGGTGTACCTACACCAGATGGACTGCAGCGGTTCAAGAAGGCAGCTCACCACCATCTTCTCAAGGGCAATTAGGGATAGGCAACAAATGGAACAGATTTGTTCAAGTCATGAGGTGACTGGACAGAACAGATAGCGAGAAACTGTTCCCATTGGCGGAAAAACAAAGAACCGTACAGCACAGGAACAGGCCATTCGGCCCTCCAAGCCTGCGCCGATCTTGATGCCTGTCTAAAGTAAAACTTTCTGCACTTCCGGGGACCGTATCTCTCTATTCCCATCCTATTCATGTATTTGTCGCTATCGTACCTGCTTCCACCACCTCCCCCGGCAGCAAGTTCCAGGCACTCACCACCCTCTGTGTAAAAACTTGCCTCGCACATCCCCTCTAAACTTTGCCCCTTGCACCTTAAACCTATGTCCCCGAGTAACTGATTCTTCCACCCTGGGAAAAAGCTTCTGACTATCCACTCTGTCCATGCCGCTCATAACTTTGTAAACCTTTATCATGTCGCCCCTCCACCTCCGTCGTTCCAGTGAAAACAATCCGAGTTTATCCAACCTCTCCTCATAGTTAATGCCCTCCAGACCGGGCAACATCTTGGTAAACCTCTTCTGTACCCTCTCCATAGCCTCCATGTCCTTCTGGTAGTGTGGCAACCAGAATTGCACGCAATATTCCAAGTGTGTCCTAACTAAGGTTCTGTACAGCTGCAGCATGACTTGCCAATTTTTATACTCTATGCCCTGACCGATGAAGGCAAGCATGCCGTATGCCTTCTTGACTATCTTATCCACCTGCGTTGCCACTTTCAGTGACCTATGGATCTGTATGCCCAGATCTCTCTGCCTGTCAATACTCCTAAGGGTTCTGCCATTTACTGTATACTTCCCACCTGTATTAGATCATCCAAAATGCATTACCTCACATTTGTCTGGATTAAACTCCATCTGCCATTTCTCCGCCCAAGTCTCCAACCGATCTATACCCTGCTGTATCCTCTGACAATCCTCATCACTGTCCGCAACTCCACCAACCTTTGTGTCGTCCGCAAACCTACTAATCAGACCAGCTACATTTTCCTCCAAATCATTTATATATACTACAAACAGCAAAGGTCCCAGCACTGATCCCTGCGGAACACCAGTAGTCATAGCCCTCCATTCAGAAAAGCACCCTTCCACTGCTACCCTCTCTCTTCTATGACCAAGCCAGTTCTGTATCCATCTTGACAGCTCACCTCTGATCCCGTGTGACTTCACCTTTTGTACCAGTCTGCCATAAGGGACCTTGTCAAAGGCTTTACTGAAGTCCATATAGATAACATCCACTGCCCTTCCTTCATCAATCATCTTCGTCACTTCCTCAAAAAACTTAATCAAATTAGTGAGACTCGACCTCCCCTTCACAAAACCATGCTGCCTCTCGCTAATAAGTTCATTTGTTTCCAAATGGGAGTAAATCCTGTCCCGAAGGTCGAGAACCAGAGGACACCAATTTAAGGAGAATGACAAAAGAACCAATGGCAACATGAGGAAAATTATTTTTACATAGCAAGTAGTTAGAATTTAGAATGCACTGCCTGAGAGTGTGGTGGAGGCAGATTCAATAGTGGCTTTCAAAAGGGTATCGGATAACTATTTGAAGAGAAAAAATTTGCAGAACTACAGGGAATGGGTGGGAGAGTTGCCATCAATGCTCACATCCCATGAAAGATTTTTTTTAAATGTAAGCCTCTAACTAAACAACTTCTACTGTACTTTATCATATTTATGGAATCATCGGATCATAGAATGGTTATAGCACAGAAGGAGACCTTTTGGCCCATCATGCCTGTGCCAGCTCTCTGCAAGAACATCTCAGCTAGTCCCACTCTCCCACCCATTCCGTGTAGCCCTGCAAATATTTTCTCTTCAAATCTTCTCTCAACCTTCTCTTCTTTAAGGAGAACAACCTCAGCTTCTCCAATCTATTCACATAATTGAAGTCACTCATCCCTGGAACCATTCTCATAAATTTCTTCTGCACCTTCTCTAATGCCTTCATATCCTTCCTAAATGTTTTGTCCAGAATTGGACATACTGCTCCAGTTGTGGCCGAACCAGTGTTTTATAAAGGTTCAGCATCACTTCCTTGCTTTTCTACTCTCTGCATCTATTTATAAAGCCCAGGATCCCATATGCCTTTTTAACCAATTTCTCAACTTGACCTGCCACCTTCAATGATTTGTGCACATGTACCCCCAGGTCACTCTGTTTCTGCACACCCTTTGGAATTGCACCCTTTATTTTATATTGCTTCTCTTCCAAAATGTATCACTTCACACTTCTCTGCATTAAATTTCATCTGCCACATGTCTGCCCATTCTATCAGCCTGTCCATGTCCTCTTGAAGTCTATTACTATCCTTCTCGTAGTTCATTATACATCCGCGTTCTGTGTCATCAGCAGATTTTGAAATTGTGTAATTGTGTCCTGTCTAGGGCATCAATTTACATCAAGAAAAGCAGTGGTCCTTGTACCAACTGCTGGGGAATCCCACTCTATAGCTTCCTCCAATCTGAAAAACAGCTTCTCACCACTACTCTCTGTTTCCTGTCACTCAGCCAACTTTGCTTTTATTCCATGGGATTCAACTTTTCTGACAAGTCTATTATGTTGCAATTTATCAAACGCTTTTTGGAAGTCCATATAAAGCACACCAATCACACTACCCTCATCAGCCCTCTCTGTTACCTCATCAAAAACTCCATCAAGCTAGTTAAACACAATTTGCCTTTAACAAATCTGTGCTGTCTTGCCTTAATTCATCCACATTTGTCCAAGTGACAACTAATTTTGTCCAGGATTATCATAGTTAAAAGCTTTCCACCACCGAGGTTAAACTGACTGCCATGCAGTTGCTAGGTTTATCCTTACACCTTTTTTAAACAAGAGTGTAATATTTGCAGTTGTCCAGTCCTCTGGCACCACCCCACTATTCAAGGAGGATTGGGAGGTTATGACCAGTTCCTCTTGCAATTTCCACCCTTACTTCCCTCAGCATCCTTGGATGCATACCATCCAGTCCTGGTGACTTATCAATTTTAAGTACAGTCAGATGCAAAGTACTCTTTTAGTACCTCCGCCATGCCCTCTGCCTCCATGCGTAAATCCCTTTAATTGACCCCACCCCTCCTTTTACTACCATTTTACAATTTATATGCCGATAGAAGATTTCTGAATTCCCTTTTATGTTGGTTGTCAGTCTGTACTCATAGTCTTCCCTTGTTTCTCTTATTTCCTTTCCCACTTCCCCCTAATGGAAATTCAGCCTAGTTTTTCCACTTTTATTATTGATCTGACATCTGTCATATGCCCCCTTTTTCTGCTTCATCTTACGATCTGTTTCATCATCCAGAGAGCTCTGGTTTTGGTTGTCCTACCTTTCCCCCGCCATGGAAATGTACCTTGACTGTCCTGTGCCAGCTGCTCTTTAAAGGCAGTCCATTGTTCCCTCACAGTTTTGCCTGCCAATCTTTGACTCCACTTTACCTGGTACGGATCTGTTGTCGCCCCACTGAAATTGGCTCTCCTAAAATTAAGTGTTTTTTCTCCAGATTGCTCTGTGTCCTTTCCATGGATAACCTAAACCTTATGACACTATGATCACTGTTCCCTCAATGTTCTTCCACTGACATAGGGCGGCACAGTGGCGCAGTGGTTAGCACCGCAGCCTCACAGCTCCAGCGACCCGGGTTCAATTCTGGGTACTGCCTGTGTGGAGTTTGCAAGTTCTCCCTGTGTTTGCGTGGGTTTCCTCCGGGTGCTCCGGTTTCCTCCCACAAGCCAAAGACTTGCAGGTTGATAGGTAAATTGGCCATTAGCAATTGCCCCTAGTATAGGTAGGTGGTGGGGAAATATAGGGACAGGTGGGGATGTGGTAGGAATATGGAATTAGTGTAGGATTAGTATAAATGGGTGGTTGATGGTCGGCACAGACTCGGTGGGCCGAAGGGCCTGTTTCAGTGTTGTATCTCTAAACTAAACAAACAAAGACATTTGATCCACTTAACCCACCTCATTGCCCAGAACCAGATCCAGCAATGCTTCCCTCATTGGGCTGGAAACACACAGATCAAGAAAATTCCCCTGAACATGCTTCAGAAACTCTTCCCTCTCTCTGCCCTTTACACTATTATCATCTCAGTTTATATTAGGATAATTGAAGTACAATCCAGGACAAAATTAACAGACACTTGGACAAGTGTGGATTAATTAAGGAAAGCCAGTAAGGATTTAATGTACAAGTAATCAACTATGTCTCCTTTTGTTTATTTTTGTGCCTGTGGTTGTACAGTAATCGGACTACTTCCTGTCGGGATTTCCTCCAGCTCCTGAACTCAAACTCACATTGGTGAGGAATTCATTGGTAATGTGAAGCAGATTTTTAATTTATCCCAGTTGAAATGCTCATTGTGCAATGAAAGAAAATGTCTGACTTAGTAATAAAGTTTGGTGACAGTTTGTCTCTTGAATTCAACAAACAGGGAACAATACCCGGAAAACCACAGCTACTAATTGTACTTGATTTGGTATAACAGAAAACTACAGTGCCAGGAATATGCAATGAAACTGAGCCCATTAATGCCATTGCTGCAAAATGATATATCATAGCAAGCAACGGCAAACCAGGACAATGGTCAAAACAGGACATTTTGGCTAATTCCTGGTATATCTCCCATTGCCAACAGAAAACTTTGATTAGCAAGCTTTTTTTTTGAAAGCCTGGAAATTTCTCTTCCCCAACTGGGGGTAAATAGTGCCCTGCAAGTCGCCTCCATGACTGCATACACAGGGTTGCTTAATCCTGATATCCAGAACTTGCACAATTTGTCTGTTCTAGTGCATGGTCTCTCCTCGCAATCCCTACTCCATCCTCTCAACCCAGCAGCTGATGCTGCAGGAAGTGAGGGGCAACAGGACCATCCTCTGGTACCGAGGGAGGTGGTGGAGGATGAACAGAAACCTGTTGAATGAAAATAAAAAGGCTTGCATTTATATGATGTCTTTTACAACCACAGAACATCCCAAATTGCTAATGAAGTACTTTTTGAAGTATAGTCACTCATAACATAGGAAATGGAACAGCCAATTAGTAGAAACCAATTAACAGAAAGCTCCCACAAGCAGCAATGTGATAATGACCTGATAATCTGTTTTTGTGATGTTGTTAGAGGGATAAATATTGGTCAGGACATGAAGGGTAACTCCCCTGCTCTTCTTCGAAATAGTGTCATGGAATCTTTTACATCCAGCTGAGAGGGCAAACAGGGCCTCGGTTTAAGGTCTCATCTGAAAGATGGCACCTCTGACTGCAGCACTCCCTCAGTATTGCACTGGAGGACTGAATTCTGTTCTCAGCACGACGTTGGATTTTGTGGCGGTGGGTGGAGGAGGGTATGGGGGGTGGTGCTGGAGAATTGGAACAGCAGCGGCCACCACAGAGCCCAACACCGGGATTGCCAGGCCCGATCTCCTTGGTGGTGGCGAAGCTCCATGGCGGCACCTCCATCGCTATGCGACAGGTCCCTACTTTAAGTATTAAAAACACCTCTCTGCATAAATTTTAATTTATTTCCCTGCGATCTTACCTTCAGTTCCCAATCTTAAGCATGTCCTGCAGCACTCACACCCATTCACTTTCCTATCCAGGAGAAGTTGGCACCACTGAGGTCAACTCTGCACTCTGTACTGTATGGGGGGAAGGGGTCAACTCTGCATTATTTAACGTATGGTGGGAAGGGGTCAACTCTGCATTATGTATTGTACGGGGGAGGAAGGGCTCAACTCAGCATTGTTTAGTGTATGGGGGAGGAAGGAGTCAACCCTGCACTATTTTGAACTGTTTGCAGGGCTGGCAGCCTTTTAAAAATGGTGCCAGCACCTGCTCCTGCATCTGGTGGCACCATGAATGGCATCGCCAATGCCACCCCCACCACGTGATTGGGTGGGGTGGCTGCCATCAATATGTTAAGTGGCCGCCTGCTGCGTAATTGTGGCGGCATGGAAACACGGCTCCCGTGCGGGTCAGCCACAATTTTCTACACCCACCACCTCTTCTGATGGTAAGTCAACAAAATCCAGCCCTGAGCATCAGCCTTGATTTTTGTTCTCAAGTCCTGTTGGCTCAAAGTCAGCTCATTCCCTTCCACAATTCTAGTGCCTATGGATTTAGACTTCACTCAACATGCTTAAAGATGGCAATTGCTGTATGAGCAGGATTGACACTTAGACTGGTCTAAAATATCCTTCAGGATCTGACCAGAAGTGTAGAAGAGTCCATTAGCCACAGCTGTTTAGTCACACAGGGAGGCTTCTCAGTAATGCATTGAATACATGTCAACTCCACAAAATCATATTCGTAAGATCTCCAATGATACAGGCCTTAGTGCAGTGGACCATCTGTTGTGAATGTTCAGACTACTTCTATGGAGGATTTAGTCTCCAATTTATAAGGGGGTCTCTTGTCCCACCCTTACAGCTTTCTGTTTTTAAATATCCTGTCACTGAGTCTTTTTGTTTCTATGGTTGAATGTAGTGTGAATGCTCAGCTATTGTTGTATGGTGTAGATTTGGAATATTTACACTTTTAGCATCTGCATATGAATTTTAAAAGCAAAAAGAGTGATGGTAATTGTAGTTTGAGTAGGGCCTTACCAAATTCACGGCCATGAAAAAAGACCTTGAAATCTTGGGTCCTCTGTGAAATTGCAGGTCCTCCATAAAATCGGCCCTCGCACATTTTAGTGATTGACACAAGGCTCACCTTGCTAACTGGTAGATGAGGGAGGCCTTCCGGTGCAGTTTTGAGTGAAGCAGTCTCAAGTATTAGCGGACAAGTGAGAATGCCATGATGAGCAAATCAAAAGTAGCCACAACCATTACTGCAACACATTGAGTGAAAGAATGTGGAAGCTAAATTCGGCATGCCAATGGTGGAATACTGTTTTGTACAAACTGCCATGTTTCATTGGATCATACACAGCGGGCAATGGTTTATCACCACTTAGAGTCCAAAAGCCATTGCAGCAGAAAGAGAGCATCCGACACTGCACTGCTAGAAAACGAACGCACAAAAAAACAAGCAACGATTTCATCTCTTTTTAAGAAGTCAACAGAGAGCTCAGAAAATCGTCAATTAGTTACAATGGAATTTTTGCAAGTGCCAACATACCACTGGAAAAGCTTGATCACCCAAAGTTGCAGGTAATCATTCAACATAATGTGCAAAATGGTAGTTGCTTGCCAAGTGCAAATAAACTACGACAGAATTACTTACAGAAGGTTTTTGCTACACATTGTGAGGAGACGAAATTTCAGATTAACACATGTGAGTATTTTGCAATTATTTGTGATGAGTCCACCAATGAGCAAGACAAACTATGTGCTGCATGTTTGTTTTGATTTTATGTCTGGCAAGGCCAAAGAGGTACAGTCAGGAAAACTAACAACAGTGCTCGTAGACTGCGCCCACTTAGAAGCTGTTATTTACACCAGTTTCCCAAGCAATAATCAAAAACGCTTCAAAAAACAGAGCAGATTTCAACAAAGTGTCTGCTTTCATTAGTGACAATGTAACCTACATGACAAAATCTTTCAAATCTGTGCTGCAAGGTGTAATGCCTAATGTTGTCCATTTTACATGTTATATGCATAAAATTTCACTTGTCATTGAGCTGTGGAAAAGCGAGTTTGGTAAAGTCAACAAACTAGTCAGCCAGATTAAAATGATCTTCAAATACTGCCCTAGCTGCAAGCTTTGATGCAGGCAACACATAGCAAATGCAGCTGAAATGGCTGAAATTGGGGAATGAAACATCACCTTTCCTCCAGAGCCAGTAATTCCACAATAGAATTCTTGGTTTCAGACAGTAATGTATTATGCAGCTCACCTGAAATACTACTCAGACTTCATCTCAGAAGAACTCACACTGACACAGAAAACACAGGTTTTAACAGACATTGTAACCCTTCTAAACGATGTTCAGCTGAATGAGGAGATTCAGTTTGTTGCCAAGAATGCTACATGATTGATGGATTTAATCAATTGGTTTGAATCTTGACAAGTCACAATCCACAAAGCTTACAATAAAGTAATGGATGTACTGTTCTGGGCTGAAGCACAGTCAAATGAACAACACTCTGATGATGCTGAATTAATTACCTGTGCTCAACAGTGTTTTCTTGCATGGAAAAAAAGCTCAAACAATGGACGGAATTTTATGCCCCCCCAGCGAGCCGGATGGTGGCAGAGGGGTGGCGTAAAATTGAGCGGGAGGCCTTCCCGACCCGCTCCCGCCTCCGCCCCACTTTACATGGGCTGGCGGGATGGGAAACCAGCTGCCCACCCCAGGCCAATCAAGGCCCTTAAGTGGCCACTTTACGGCCATTTAAGGGCCTTCGCCCACCTCCACGGGGATTTTATCCGTGGCAAGCAGGCATCCAGGAGAACTGAAAGGCCACCCAATGAAACCTGGCAGCCTCTCAGCACACCATTGGGGGAGGGGGGGGATGGTGAGCGGACAAACGGGCACAGGGTGCCAATTAAAGGACACACCCGCTTCCCCAACCACCCCCAGGACCCGAGATGCCCCCTTCCCCCCAAACGACCATCATTGCCTCGCCAGGGTGCAGCAGATTAGCCTGGCGAGGCAACCCTATCTTACCTGGACACCTGGCTCCATGTCCTCAGCTGGGCTGCAGTCCCAGCAGTGGCTACCACTCTCGGTGGCGCTGCTGGGACTAAGAGCTGCTGGCCCGATGATTGGCTGGCAACTCAATGAGGCAGGACTTCCTCCCTCAAGTGGGTGGAAGTCCCGGCTGGGAACAATTAAAGCCCGGGGACTCATAAAATGCAGGTTGGATCCCCGGGCTGGCCGGAAGTGGGTTCACCACTAACTTTTACGTGGGTGGCCAGCTCCCGTCCGCTCGACGTAAAATCCAGCCCAATATTAGTGTTATGGGGAAGAGTCAAGCAGTGAATAAAAAATGGCTCAGAGGTTTCAGCAATCTTCTGTGGTGTTCCCAAAAGCTGTGTGTATCTTTGACCTTGCATAAATGTACATGTTGATGGTGGATTTAAACTTGTTTGATGCGATTCCTGGCTTTGAGAAGAACTCTAGTCTACTCATAAAAGCTTTGCAAAAGAAGCATATTATACTTTGCCTGTGCTGTACTTTTGGAACTCTGTGGAATGCCAAATTCCCCTACTGCGCAAGGCTAGCACGGTACTGTCTGACAATTCCAACAAACTCTGTGGACATGGAGAGAGCCGTGTCTATACACAGGCAGTTGTTCACAGCACAGAGACAGGGAATGAAGAAAGAGACAGATGCAGGTTGCTCCATATTCACGTTCAACCACTGACTTCAGTGATTAAAGAATGTGATTTGTTTATAGACAGCTTTTTACAATCGTTTTTGAGTGTACAGTATATGCCATTGGAAACCAGAAACCTCTCATCTTTTTTTCGTTTTAAATAGATCATTTTCATGGTTTGTTGCGACAGTGAAATTTACGATTTAAATACATGAAATTGTGAAATTCATGAATCTTAAAATGCTGTGACTGAAATTTGTAAAATTTGACCGTGAATTTGGTAGGGCACTGTGTCTGAGGTATGAAAATATGGTACGATAAAGCTTTTAACACAGGCACTTGCAAAAACAATCAAAACAATTTTTGAAGTATGAAATCTTACAAATGATATAATTAAATCAACTCAATGTGGTACTGAGCCCCAAAAGTCAGGAAGGTCCCATATTCACTCTTTTGAAGAAGCTGAATTCATTGTTTTAAGCTTGGACAGTGGTGCAGATAATTAGTGTACAGTGGCTAGAAGGGGGAGAAAAAAGCTCTTCCGGAGATCTCAGTGCTCATTGTTAACTCTAATCCATGGTGGAAAAGTGTTCTATGTGAACATTGGTTGAGGTGGTCTTTGGGATCTGCTGTACTACCTACTTAAATTGAATAGATTTGTGCCATTCTCTCTTTAGGCTCATTCATGAAGAATAAGAACATAAGAAATAGGAGCAGGAATAGGCCATTCCATCTTCGAGCCTACTCCACCATTCAATAAGATCATGGCTGATCTGATCGTGGCCTCAACTTCATCTTCCTCCCTGCCACCCCATTATAGTCACTTTGGCAAGGTTCCAGAGGACTTTACCACAGCATAAGTTATTATATTTCAGAGAGAATGGAAAATATTACATTATAACAAAATAGTAAAGAATTAAATACGAAAGACAAAATATCATTGTGGGGATGGGATTGCATACTTAAATTATTAAACCTTTTCAGTAGTCCCATGTAAAAAGGTAAATTTAAAAAAACAAAGAAATTCAGCTCCTGTCTGTTTCCTTAAAGATAATTTTCTTCTTGCACTGTCTTGCTATATAACACACATATAGCATTTTTAAGTATGCATAAACTAACTCCAGTTCTGAAGATAATTTTTACAGCAGTCTCCAGAACTGGTATTCCTGAAATGTACCAGGTATATGATAAAACCCAGCCTTACACAGGCTAGGTGATAAGATCATGCTGGGGGGAACTGTTGATGGATGGTTTTATAATTCGATCATTATGTATTCTAATTCCCACCCCCACCCCCACGCCGCACAATCCTAGGTGCCAATTGAGGGGCCAGGATTAAAATCTCCCTAAAGGCATCTTCATTTACCAGCTCCTTTGATACTAAGAGTAGGAAATCATGTAGCATTGGAATGCCAAGTATTTTCTCTGGGTTTTGTGTTCTATTTACTTGCTTTTGCCTATTGGGGATACTATTCAAATTTTAGTGTGCTTTGTAACACAAAAGTTAGCTAAAACAATTGCTAATTCATCATATTTAGACCTGATTTCCATTCAGTCATTCAAACAAAATGTTCAGTGAATTAGCAGCCTAGATAATGTGGAAATGTTCTTTTTATATCTTTCTTTCACATAGATGTCATTCTTTCTTTATGGAATTTGAGTTCCGTTTCTTCAAATATTCAGTTAAATCTCGAGTTTAATTGTGGAGAGCAATTGATATTATGACACCTTTGTTATTCATAGCCAGTGACCTAATGGAATAACATATATCTGTCCTGCTGCTCCTCTCACTCCCTCAGACACACAAACTTTTTCCTTATTTGTAAACTTATTTTTGAAGTCCATAATTTTAGACATCATCAAGTAGGACACACTAGGCAAATCAAGCAATAGAATAGCCTGGATTCTCTTCTGAATTACCGCCTGATTTGGGGCAGTAAGCAAAGAAATTGTGTTTTTAAAGCACATACTACATTCAGTGTCTGAGAGTGATCTACACACAGACTGAGAGAGGGCTAAACATTTATTGAGAGAGAGAATAAACATCGACTGGGAGTAAACATCGACTGAGAGAGAGCTAAACACTGACTGATAGAGAACTAAACTTCAACTGAGAGAAGGTTAAAAATGACTGAGGAGCTACACACTCACTCTGAGAGGACAACACTTTGACTGAGAGAACTAAACATCGACTGAGAGAAAGCTAAACATCAACCAAGAATAAGCTACATACCAACTGAGAGAGAACTTAAACACGACTAAGAGCCAAACATCAACTGACAGAGAGTTAAACACGACTGACAGAACTAAACACCAACTGACATATTTTCTTTTCTATCCCCCGCTGACTGTTTGGGGATCTATAGTACACTCCCAGCAGTGTGATTGCCCCTTTTTTGTTCCTCAGTTCAACCCATATGGCCTCATTTGATGATTCTTCTAACATAACATATCTCCTCACAGATGTGATTGTTTCTTTAATCAGTATTGCGACCCCCCCACTCTTGATTATCCTTCTCTCTATGTGTCTGAAAACCCTGTAACCAGGAATGCTGAGCTGCCATTCCTTCCTTTCTTTAAGCCATGTTTCAATAATAGCTATGATATCCAAGTGACTACCTGTGCCCACAGCTCATCTGCCTTATTCACTAGACTTCTTGCATTCAAGTATATACCATCACTGAACAACTCCTTTTGTTGTCTATTTTCCAGCCTTTGTTTCTTTATCTTCCATACTGCTTGCTAATGTTCTATATTCCATTACTAACTTTGCTTCTCTCCCTTCTAAATTTACACTCTGGTTCCCATCACCCTAACCAATAACACTAGCAAACCTCCCTGGGACGATATTGGTCTTGGCTCTTTTGAAGTGCAATCTGTCTGCCTTACATAGGTCCCACCTCCCCCAGAACCGGTCCCAATGTCCCAGAAATCTAATGCTCTCCCTCCTGCTCCATCTCTCTAGCGACACATTCAGCTCCACTATCCTCCTATTTTTGTACTCACCAGTGTACAGCAATGCAGCCCAGTCTCTGCCAGTCATGGACGAACAGTCAACAAAATCGGAACTCAGTGATGCCATTGATTCTCTAGCCAGTGGAAAAGCCCCTGGAAAGGACAAAATTACCCCAGAAATAATCAAGAATGCCAAGCCTGCTATACTCACAGCACTCCATGAACTGCTTTGCCTGTGCTGAGATGAGGGAGCAATACCACAGAAAATGCGCAATGCGAATATCATCACCCTCGATAAGAAGAAGGGTGTCCCTGGTGACTGCAACAACTACTGTGGAATCTCCCTGCTCAGCATAGTGGGGAAAGTCTTTGCTCCAGTCATTTTAAACAGATTCCAGAAGCTGGCTGAGCATGTCTACCCTGAGGCACAATGGGGCTTTCGAGCAGAGAGATCCACCATTGACATGCTGTTCTCCCTTCGCCAGCTACAGGAGAAATGCCATGTACAACAGATACCCCTCTACATTGCTTTCATAGATCTCACCAAAGTCTTTGACCTCGTCAGCAGACGAGGTCTCTTCAGACTACTAGCAAAGATCGGATGTCCACCAAAGCTACTAAGTATCATCACCTCATTCCATGACAATATGAAAGGTACAATTCAGCATAGCCTCATCAGACCCTTTTCCTATCCTCAGTGGCGTGAAACAGGACTGTGTTCTCACACCTACACTGTTTGGGATCTTCTTCTCACTGCTGCTCTCACATGCATTCAAGTCTTCAGAAGAAGGAATTTTCCTCCACACAAGATCAGATGGCAGGTTGTTCAACTTTGCCCGTCTTAGAGTGAAGACCAAAGTACGGAAGGTCCTCATCAGGGAACTCCTCTTTGCTGACGATGCTGCATTAACATCCCACACAGAAGAGTGTCTGCAGAGACTCATTAACGAATTTGGCCTAACCATCAGCCTCAAGAAAACGAACATCATGGGACAGGACATCAGAAATGCTCCATCCATCAATTGCGGGGACCACACTCTGGAAGTGGTTCAAGAGTTCACCTACCTAGGCTCAACTATCACCAGTAACCTGTCTCTCGATGCAGAAATCAACAAGCACATTGGAAAGGCGTCCACTGCTATGTCCAGACTGGCCAAGAGGGTGTGGGAAAATGGCACACTGACACGGAACACAATAGTCCGAATGTATCAAGCCTGTGTCCTTAGTACCTTGCTCTACGGCAGCGAGGCCTGGACAATGTATGTCAGCCAAGAGCGACATCTCAACTCATTCCATCTTCGCTGCCTCGGAGAATACTTGGCATCAGGTGACAGGACCATATCTCCAACGCAGAAGTCCTCAAGGCGGCCAACATCCCCAGCATATACACCGTACTGAGCCAACGGCGCTTGAGAAGTCTTGGCCATGTGAGCCACATGGAAGATGGCAGGATCCCCAAGGATGCATTGTACAACAAGCTCGTCAGGGTATCAGACCCACTGGCCGTCCATATCTCCACTTTAAAGAAGTCTGCAAACACGACGTGAAGTCCTGTGACATTAACCACAAGTCGTGGGAGTCAGTTGCCAGTGATCGCCAGAGCTGGCGTACAGCCATAAAGGCGGGGCTAAAGAATGGCGAGTCAAAGAGACTTAGCAGTTGGCAGGAAAAAAGATAGAAGCGCAAGGAGAGAGCCAACTTTGTAACAACCCCGACAACCAATTTTATCTGCAGCGCCTGTGGAAGAGTCTGTCTGGCCTTTCTAGCCACTCCAGGTGCTGCTTCACAAACCACTGACTATCTCTAGGCGCTTACCCATTGTCTCTCGAGACAAGGAGGCCAAAGAAGAAGAGTGCACAGCCCTGGGAATGATCCAGAGATCCTGCTTATTCATTTCTGTCCTAGCTCCCTAAAATCTATTTTCAGGACCTTATCCCTCTTTCTACTTATTTTATTGATACCAACAGGGACCACGACCTCTGGCTGTTCACCCTCCCCTCTTCAAATGTTCTTCAGCCGCTCAGTGACATCCTTGACCTTTGCACCAGGGAGGCAGCATACCATCCTGGAGTAATGTCTGTTCCCCTCTTGAATCCATGTCATCCTTTATTGGAGATCACATTATAACTGTGTTTGTAGGTTATGTGTTGTGTGTATGTCTTTGTGGCAAAGAGTGAGAAGGGGATGGTACAAGTCCCTAGCTTGTGGGAGACATGCAGTTCCACATTTTCTTATTTCTTCATTATTTCCTGAGGCAATGTTGTCCAAAGAAAGGGTACGCTTACTGTTAACTGGGTTGGCCCCTCGCATAGGAGGAAGAAAGTGGGCATAATGTAGTCTTGGAGGGGTTCTAGGCCATTTGCCTAGTGGTGGGTAGGTGGCGGATTTTCGGATTTTTTAGTTGCATGAAGAAAGTGAGCCCCAGAAATGCCTCTGTAGTGGCCGGGGTGCCCACCATATAGAAGTGTAGTAGTCCAATATCCCAGCACTAAAGTAAGTGAACTGCCAACCAGCAGAAACTTTGGTCTTGCTCTTAAGTCGCTGAATCAGTGCTTGGGGTTCAGAAGTTGAAGCCCATAGAAATTTTAGCTACCTGTCTGCATTGAATTATATCAGGTCAGACACTTGCCTGAGCCCAACAGAAATCACTGCAGATATATTGAAGAGAGATTATTATTATTCATTCCAGAAGCAGGCAAAAGTTGTTCTAGCCATAGTTCCCTAAACCTCTTCCTCCATTAGAGGCAGACAGTTGGTGATGTACATCTTGATGGCCACCACTCCTCAAGCATGGGGCAAGGTATGGAGGCAGGACTCCACCACCTACCACAGCCAGTACAGGGATTGAACCCACACTGTTGGTGTTTTTCTGCATCACACTTGAGCTGTCTAGCTAACTGAGCTAACCAACCCCCCCTGCAGCCAAATGTACACCAAAGAAAATCCCTGTTAAAGATTAACTGATCCAGGCAACCAAGACCACCTGCTGCATATAGGTGTACTTAACCTTCTATGTAAGTAAAATGGTAATAATGGAAATTCTAATGTACAATCTCATACTGTCAAGAGTGCATCACTTGTTGGCATTCGTTCAGAAAGGTGTAGGCAGCTTTGGTCCTTGTCCTGACATCTAGCAGAAATATTAGTAGTAGTGAAACAGGGCAGAAATACATTGTATCCATGTCTCACCCCATAATCCACTCATTTTCAATCCCCATAGATCCTCAAATTCAAGAACGTTTGGACTGGTGAATTAAAAGAAAGCAGAATGAGCTGCCCATTTGAAAATTCTAAAATCTCAGTTCATATTGCTACAGTGTCAGGATCCAAGCATAAAATTGCAATGACAATGCTTACAAACTCAACTACCTCATAACCACTCTGCAAACACTTTTCACAGATTTACTTGTGTATATGTATCTTCAAAATCCTCAGGATGCGATACTGGCAATTCCAAAAGGATCATGCCCACTGATACCTGCCTGCTCTGACATTTCCAGATCTTAAGGGGTCAGTGGGTGAGCATCGAATTAGCAAGCGGTAAGGAGACACAAGCACCACTATGGACATACCTGCCCCATGTGGCCTGAAACTCTGGCATCCACCTGTCTTGGGGGACATGGAGTTGCCAATCCCTCCCAACCCCAGGCACCAGGACAAGAGGACAACCGAGGAAGCATTTTCAAACATGATATACAGTTTCTCCAGGGCCCAGGAAAATTCCTGGAAATAGGGAAAGTATAGTGCAATTGGATCTCTGTCATTTTCCAAGGGGTTCTGCCAGTCTCCCTTACTTGCAAAAAGTTACTTTAGGGGATAGAAGGAATCTCTGAGGAATTGCAGCCCCACTGTGTCCATGTGATCGGTGCTGGTAAAAACTTTTATTTTGAGTCATTTTGACACTTTTAGAGACATGGAAAAGGTAATCTTCTCCCACAAAATGGCAGGCTAGCAGTGGTCATGCTTCTCACTGTACAGCTATGTTTTCTCTCCTGTTATCGAATCAGCCTACTGTGGAAAAATAATTTATTTATACTCTCTAATTCTAAGGAATGTAATATGGCGATTATAGGTTTCTGTGGAAAGATGAGCTAGATGGGCCAAATGGCCTCCATTATCTGTACTTACCTTCACTGAATCCCCCACTTTCAATATTCTGGGGGTTACCATTGACTGTTAATAGACCACAAGGGCCTCAATTGGCCTCTGGATAGGAAAGCCATCAGCAGCCTATCCTGGCCCCGGAAAAATCTCTGGAAGACGGAGTGACGATGGCCCCCCCCTGCTCTGACCCCACCTCGGGGGTCCATAGAATCCAATCCTATATTCAATCTATTTAACAAAAGTTTAAGAAGTAGAAATATGCTCGAAAATGTATTTGGAGTTACCTTAAATATTTCCCTGACAACGACCTCACATTTGTCCACAGAGAGAGAGGCAAGACCCCCAACAGAGGATCTACAGGCAGAGGACCAGCTATCCTGACATGTGCGAGCACCAGTGCCTCAGGAGTGACTCTTGTGGCAGATTGCAGCCGACATCTGCAACCTCATGGGGCAAAACCGCCTTCCCGGTGGATTGGTGGGCATGCACTGCCAGTGACCAACAAGATGCCTGTCACTAGAGGCCTGCCCCCTGCTGCCTCCCTCAACCACGGTTTCTGCCTCTTGCCAAATTGTTTGCTGTCTTCTCCTGTAAGCAGAGAATGCAGGGAGGTGTGAGAGGTCATCATGGCTTGTGTACAGAAGAGTGAAGGCGACTATTTGTGGAGGGTGACTGCAAGGCATGGTGCAAGAAGGCAATAGGCTGACTGTGAGTGTGAGGAGTGCTCACCTTGAAGAAGTCCTACTCTTGTCTCTGATGGGAGTTCCATTTGTCTCTTTTACCTTGTTAACCTTCATTGCTTTCTATTTCCCTTCTCGTGTTGGGCTGAATTTTAAAGAGACAATGTGGACAGGAAAGGAGGCATGAGGGACAGGACATGTTGGACAGGAAATCCAAGGTTGTGACGTCCCATCCTGACTTTATCCATGCAGTAAACACATGGAGGGGGAAGGTCCGACGGCGATGCGGCAGGCAGGTAATTGAGATAGTTGACAAGCCAATTGAATGCAATTTTATGGACTGGATTGGAAGTTATAAACATTGCATGAGTCTCACAAGATGTCAGAGGTTCACCTCCATCAAGCAGGCGACATGGAGGTGGCACAGCATGGCTGGCTGCAAGGGGAGGCCATTGGGAGGGAAACCATCAAGGGCCTGGCAGGGTCATGAAGGGAGGGCTGGGCGCATCGCATCAGGAGTGAGGGGATGGTTGCCTGAGTGCAGGGAGTCCACTACAAGGAAGGCAATGGACAAGTGACATCTGGGCAAGTGTTACAAGTGGGGACAACAAGAGAGAACCACTGGCAGGGAAGAACTGCTTTTCAGGGAGAGGCCACCTATCATGGGCTTCATTCATCCAAGCTTCAGGGACCACGTCTGTTGTATGTTTGGTTAGGATAGCTAGGAGAGATTACTGAGTCTTCGGTAAGTTTTAACAATAACTAGCTTATTACATATTAGAGAACTATATACACCTTTATACAAATATGTCTGACTTCATTGATGCCATGCTGCTTCTCCTTCAAGTCTCTCTCATGTGATCTCTTACATCATCATAGTGGGAGGTATTACCCTTATACTACATCTCCCTAAGTCTTTGTCCATATATTTTTTTATACATTCATCTTTACTTTTACATCCTACCCCATCTCCCCCAAGTCTCTGACATCACAGATTCAGTCTGTCAGGAGGCTTCACACCTCTCTCTGATTGTGTTGTTGTCAAATGCGGAAGATTGGAAGTTTTTCTCTGAACTCTTGGGTCTTGACTTTGATGGCCTTCATTGAGGTTTGTAGTACCTGGTGCTTTCTGAGTTTCAGGTTCAACATCTGGTTCATCCAAATATATGACTGATTGACGTCTTTGATGAATAGAAGTAAGATTTCTCCTGTTTCTTCTTATAGTACCTTCTGAAGTATGTACTAAATAAGATCTCTGTTGATTATCATTTCTTGATATTCCCGGCCACCACATAGACAACTGAGCCCATGCTCTGCATTTCGTGATACCCATGTGACCCTGGTGTATTTTTTCCAAGATGTCTGCCCGGACTGAGACCAGATCAGCCTCTCGTCATATACAAGCAAATCATCCACAATAGTAAAGTGCTTTCTGTACTCAAAAGAAGATTTTCATCACCTTACCACTGGGATGCTGTTGTGGCCACACTTGCGTGCATTATTGGAGAATATGGGTGCATTCCTCATGTTGCATATGAGCATGACAAATTTCTTGGAGCTTTATTGAGCTTGCCAGCCATTGTGATGCAGTGAACTGAGAATATGACTCAATGTCATTAATGAAGTTAACATCCTGTTGTGTAGGATGGTCAACAGTAGCTCTGGACAATGCATCTGCTGTCATTTACTGCTTGCCCTGCACGTATACTGTTTCATAAATAAATCTCATTAGCCTCAACCGGAATCTCTGGATTCTCAAAGGCATTTTAGCGATTTCCTTTTCATCAAGTAAGGAAATTAGGGGTCTGTGGTCTGTCTCTATAATAACCTTTAAACTGATGATATTATCTGAGAACTTTTTGCAAGCCGCTGTGACTGCAAGAGATTCTTGCTCTACGACAGCATACCTCATTTCAGTCTCAGACAATGTTCAAGATGCATAATAAAGTGGTCTGTGACATCCATCTAGCTGTTCTTAAAAAATGGCTGCCCCATCCCTGTAGATAAGGCGTCTGCTGCAATTGTGGTCAGTATGTCCTTTAGGAAAGGAAATCTGTTGTCATTACCTGGTCTGGCCTACATGTGACTCCAAACCCACAGCAACGTGGTTGACTCTTACATGCCCTCTGAAATGGCCTCGCAAGCCACTCAGTTGTATCTAACCACTACGAAGTCAATAAAAAGGAATGAAACCAGATGGACCACCTGGCATCGATCGAGGCACCGGAAACGACAATGGCAAACCCAGCCCTGTCGACCCTGCAAAGTCCTCCTTACTAACATCTGGGGGCTTGTGCCAAAGGTGGAAGAGCTGTCCCACAGACTAGTCAAGCAACAGCCTGACATAGTCATACTCACAGAATCATACCTGACAGACAATGTCCCAGACACTGCCATCACCATCCCCGGGTATGTCCTGTCCCGCCAGCAGGACAGACCCACCAGAGGTGGTAGCACAATGGTATACAGTAGGGAGGGAGTTGCCCTGGGAGTCCTCAACATCGACTCTGGACCCCATGACGTCTCATAGCATCAGGTCAAACACCTGGAATCCTCCTGTTGATTACTACCTACCGCCCTCCCTCAGCTGACGAGTCAGTACTCCTCCATGTCGAACAGCACTTGGAGGAAGCACTGAGGGTGGCAAGGGCACAGAGTGTACTCTGGGTGGGGGACTTCAATGTCCATCACCAAGAGTGGCTCGGTAGCACCACTACTGACCGAGCTGGCCGAGACCTAAAGGACATGGCTGCTAGACTGGGTCTGCGGCAGGTGGTGGGGGAACCAACACGAGGGAACAACATACTCGACCTCATCCTCACCAATCTGCCTGCTGCAGATGCATCTGTCCATGGCAGTATTGGTAGGAGTGACCACCGTACAGTCGATGTGGAGACAAAGTCCCGCCTTCACATTGAGGATACCCTCCTTCATGTTGTGTGGCACTGCCACCGTGCTAAATGAGATAGATTTCAAACAGATCTAACAATGCAAAACTGGGCATCGATGAGGCACTGTGGGCCATCAGCAGCAGCAGAATTGTACTCAGCCACAATCTGTAACCTCATGGCCCAGCATGTTCCCCACTCCATCATTACCATCAAGCCAGGAGACCAACCCTGGTTCAATGAAGAGTGCAGGAGAGCATGCCAGGGGCAGCACCAGGCATATCTCAAAATGAGGTGTCAACCTGGTGAAGCTACAACACAGGACTATTTGCGTAAGCAGCATGCAATAGACAGAGCTAAGTGATCCTATAACCAACGGATCAGATCTAAGCTATGCAGTCCTGCCACATCCAACCGTGAATGGTGGGAGACAATGAAGCAACTAACTGGAGGAGGTGGCTCCACAAATATCTCCATCCTCAATGATGGGGGAGCCCAGCACATCAGTCCGAAAGATAAGGCTGAAGCATTTGCAACAATCTTCAGCCAGAAGTGCCAAGTTGATGATCCATCTCGGCCTCCTCCTGAAGTCCCCAGCATCACAGGTGCCAGACATCAGCCAATTCGATTCATTCTGCGTGATATCAAGAAATGACTGAAGGCACTGGATACTGCAAAGGCTATGGGCCCTGAAAATATTCCGGCAATAATACTGAAGACCTGTGCTCCAGAACCTGCCGTGCCCCTAGCCAAGCTGTTCCAGTACAGCTACAACAATAGCATCTACCCTGCAATGTGGAAAATTGCCCAGGTATGTCCTGTACACAAAAAGCAGGACAAGTCCAACCCGGCCAATTATCACCCCATCAGCCTACTCTCAATCATCAGTAAAGTGATGGAAGGTGTCGTCAACAGTGCCATCAAGCGGCATTTCCTTAGCAAATAACCAGCTCGGTGATGCTAAGTTTGTGTTCCGCCAGGGCCACTCGGCTCCTGACCTCATTACAGCCTTGGTTCAAACATGGACAAAAGAGCTGAACTCCAGGGGTGAGGTGCGAGTGACTGCCCTTGACATCAAGGCAGTATTTGACCGAGTATGGCATCAAGGAGCCCTAGCAAAACTGAGGTCAATGGGAATCAGGGGGAAAACCCTCCATTGGCTGGAGTCATACCTAGCGCAAAGGAAGATGGTTGTGGTTGTTGGAGGTCAATCATCTGAGCTCCAGGACATCACTGCAGGAGTACCTCAGGGTAGTGTCCTAGGATCAATCATCTTCAGCTACTTCCTCAATGAACTTCTTTCAATCATAAGGTCAGAAGTGGGGATGTTCGCTGATGATTGAATAATGTTCAGTACCATTTGTGACTCCTCAAAAACTGAAGCAGTCGTGTAGAAATGCAGCAAGACTTGGACAATATCCAAGCTTAGGCTGATAAGTGGCAAGTAACATTTGCGCCACACAAGTGCCAGGCAATGACCATCTCCAACATGAGAGAATCCAACCATCTTCCCATGGGCATTACCATCAATGAATCCCCCACTATCAACATCCTAGGAGCTACCATTGACCAGAAACTGAACTGGAGTAGCCATATAAATACCGTGGCCACAAGAGCAGGTCAGAGGCTAGGAATCCTGCAGCAAGTAACTCACCTCCTGACTCCCCAAAGAGTGTCCACCATCTACAAGGCACAAGTCAGGAGTGTGATGGAATACTCTCCACTTGCCTGGATGGGTGCAGCTCCAACAACACTCAAGAAGCTCAACACCATCCAGGACAAAGCAGCCCACTTGATTGGCACCTCATCTACAAACATTCACTCCCTCCACCATCTATGCACAATGGCAGCAGTGTGTACCATCTACAAGATGCACTGCAGCAACGCACCAAGGCTACTTAGACAGCACCTTCCAAACCCGCGACCTCTCCCAACGAGAAGGACAAGGGCAACAAATGCATGGGAACACCACCACCTGCAAGTTTCCCTCCAAGTCACACACAATCCTGACTTGGAACTATATCGTCGTTCCTTCACTGTCGCTGGGTCAAAATCCTGGAACTCCCTTCCTAACAGCATTGTGGGTGCACCTACCCCACATGGACTGCAGTGGTTCAAGAAGGCAGCTCACCAGCACCTTCTCAAGGGCAATTAGGGATGGCAATAATTGCTGGCCTGACCAGCGATGCCACAACCCATGAATGAATTTTAAAAAAGTGAGGGGTTATAATGCACTGTTATCTGGAAAAATCAGGACTCCTTGATCATTTGAAATGCCTGCTCCTGATGTGCATCCCAATACCATGCTTAAGCCTTCCTTAATAGTTGTCGTAAGGGTTTAGTAACAGAAATTCTGCCAACTGATTAACCATTCCAAGGAATCATTGAAGAGCTTGGACAGATGTAGGAATTGGGAATTCACTAATGGCTTTCGTCTTTTGTGGGTCTGCTATTATACTCTTGCTACTTACAATGTGCCCTAGAAAATGAATAGACGTTTTCAAGAATTCACACTTTTCATTAAGTGTCTGGCCTTCTTCTTGTAGACAACTCAAAACCGCTTTAACTCTCAGGTCATGTTTTTCGATGGATTCCCGATGGACTAAGATGTCGTCCGTATGGCATATTACTCCTTTAACACCCTGTAGAATGTTTGACATAGTTCTTTGGAATATTTCAGGTGCTGATGTTATTCCAAATGGTAAACGATTAAAACAAAACCGTCCGAACAGAGTAATGAAGGTTATCAATAACCTTGACTTCTCATCCAATGGGATTTGCCAAAAGCAATTATTCACATCGATCTTTGTGAACATGTACTTTTGGATAACTTTGACAAGCTTTAGTCTGATGAGGACATAGGATGGATTTCTCTGGTTACCGCCTTATTAAGTTAAGTCTACACATATGTGAAATGTACCGTTAGGTTTATGAACTGGAACCATTCCAGAGGACCACTCTGTAGGTTCAGTGACAGGAGAAATGACTCCCATCCTGGTCAACTCTTCTAGCTGATGTTGGACTTGCTTCATTAGTGGGTGTAGTATCTTCCTAGGTGTGAAATGACGTACAGGTTTAGCAACTTTTCGCAAAGTAATACTATATTTGGTCTTAAGTCTTCCTAGACTAATAAATAATTTTGGAAAGTCTTTTTGGAAGTGACTCCTGGATTCTTGCTGCTTAACTTCTTCGACTTTCCTGATTAGATGAAGGTCTATACAATCTCTTCTACTTGAGAAAATTCTTGATTCGGTAGAACATAAAATGTTTCCAATATCTGCTTTCCCGTGTACTGGAGTGTTGCCTGTAGCTTTCCGTTGACTATTAGTTCAATTTCACCCATACTGTGTAACTGAGTTTCTGTTGGTTGCAGGCAATGCGTTGATAACCACAGGTTGTTGTCTGATAAAACTGTTATGCTTGCTCCACTATCTAGTTCAAAGTTGACATATATATCTGCAGTCCAAAATATGTGATTAGGATGATTGATCTCACCAAGGAAGTTTTCTGATTTCTCTTCTGATGGAGATTGTTCTACTTCACTAATAGCTCTATGCATGAAGTCTTTTCCTTTAGAATCTGTGAAAGTAGAGGTTTTACTTTGGCACATCTTATCATAAAAGCCAACTTTCTTGCAATGGAAGCATTCTACTTTGTTTGCAGGACACTGTTCACACCTGTGGGTCTTTTTTGCACCATAGCACTGGCAAGGTTTCATGGCATTTTGCACTTTCTTTTACCTTCTTTTACAGTCTTGTGCTGAATGAACTGTATGGTCATTGGAGGTTTCCTGAACCAAGGTTTTCCTTCACCTCTCAGGATTGCTCTGTTCTGCTTACAGACCTCTGCTTGTCTCACCAGCTGGATTGTTTTTTCTATGGTGAGGCCTTCCTTAGACTGCAATAAATCTGTAGGAATTCAACAGTAATACCTACTCCAATCCGGTCTCATATTAATTCTGATTTTATGTCTCCATAATTGCATATTAACCAGCCTGTAAAGGTCATTAATAAAAGCATCTATCGTTTCACCTGGTTTCTGGTCCCTTCTGTTGAATTTGACCCTTTCAAGAATTTTGTTGCTTCTCAGTTGAAATAATTATCAATGGCTTTTAAGACTTCAAATTTATATGATGTCTCATTAATGCCTTGTCTTTCAATGACATTGCTAATGCTCCTATGGAATAAAGTAATGTGTGACTTGCTCTGCTTCAGACTGGCTGTCTAATTTTGAAGCAGTTCTGTACCTCAGAAATCTTTTTCTCCAAAGTGACCAGTTTCGAGTTTGATTTGGTTCTTCCATGTGACCAAACCTCTCTGGTAGCGTAAATGTAAGATTCATGGCTTTTTAATCTCTCCAGGTAGTATACTTTCTTTTTAAATTTTTCTTCCCGTACTAGAAGTTTTCCTGTGCTTTTCAGAAGTTTTCCTGCACTTTTCAGAAGTTTTCCTGTGCTTTTCAGAAGTTTTCCTGCACTTTTCAGAAGTTTTCCTGTGCTTTTCAGATGTTTTCCTGCACTTTTCAGAAGTTTTCCTGCGCTTTTCAGAAGTTTTCCTGTGCTTTTCAGAAGTTTTCCTGCACTTTTCAGAAGTTTTCCTGCACTTTTATTTTTTATTTTGTTTTTATTTATTTTTTTTATTTTTATTTAGAGATACAGCACTGAAACAGGCCCTTCGGCCCACCGAGTCTGTGCCGACCATCAACCACCCATTTATACTAATCCTACACTAATTCCATATTACTACCACATCCCCACCTGTCCCTATATTTCCCTACCACCTACCTATACTAGGGGCAATTTATAATGGTCAATTTACCTATCAACCTGCAAGTCTTTTGGCATGTGGGAGGAAACCGGAGCACCCGGAGGAAACCCACGCAGACACAGGGAGAACTTGCAAACTCCACACAGGCAATACCCAGAATTGAACCCGGGTCGCTGGAGCTGTGAGGTTGCAGTGCTTTTCAGAAGTTTTCCTGTGCTTTTCAGCCTCACAGTCATCTCGTGTAATGGTGCTGACCTTGGATCCACCCTTGCTGAGAATTTTTGGTTTTTCCCAGTGCTGCCTGCCCAGTGCGCCAGAAGAAACAATTTTGTACCTTTTTTAAGGGCTGCTCACCAGATCCCGACCGTTGCTTGGTTCACCAACTCAAAGTCTGCGATTGCTGGACTTGGATTTTTTTCACAGACCACCATACCTCTGTGCTGCAGCCAGAATGCCTCGGCAAGCCAAATCGCTGACTGTCTGTGTCGCACTCGTCCACGGAGCAGCTCTGGAGCTTTTCACAGCCTCTTCTCGAGTTGTGCAGTCTTGGTGCAGTTTTGATACCACTTTTTTCAGTTTAGCCTTCTTCAACGTATTTTTTAAGAACTTTCTGGGTGTTGTATGACAAAAACTATCACTATTCACCAGATTGTATGTTTGGTTAGTCTAGCTAGGAGACATTACTGAGTCTTTGGTAAGTTTTAACAGTAACTAGTTTATTATAAACTAGAAAACTATATACAACTTTATACAAGTATATCTGACTCAACTGATGCCATGCTGCTTCTCCTTCAAGTCTTTCTCTCATGTGATTTCTTACATCAGTATAGTGGGAGGTATTACTCACACTGTCCCAAACGTTAACCCTTCCATACCCATATAACACAGCATTGAAGATGAGGTGCAACTGACTGGGAGGGAGGGCCAGGCAGCTGCAGAAACATCCAACGGCCTGTGAGCCCACCGGAGGGTCATGTGAAGCCTCTGGACATTGCAAAAGGGTGCAGAAAAGAAAGAGAGGGAGCTGCCCTATGTAGAACGAGGTACCCTCCAGAGAGAGTCTACAGGTTGAGGCTCAGCTACCTGATGATATACAAGAGGCTGTGCCAACATAGACTACACCTCTCCAAGGAGGCTGTAACGTACTTGTGTGCCATGATACAGGATGAGCTGAACCCCAGGGGACTTGGTGGGAATCTAATGATGATCGCCGTGCTGCTAAACGTGCACACCACCAGATCATTCCAGGGATCCACAGAGACAGTCGTGGGATCTCACAGTCAGCGACACATTAGTGCATCAAGAAGGTCACCAATGGCCTGTTCAGAGGACCAGAAACAATGTGTGCTTTTGCACAGACCCCATCAGTGGATTCCCCCAGGTGCAGGGGCTCATCGGCTACACACATGTGGTCACCAAGGCTCTGGCACACTAGCTAGTGGTCTCCATCAGAAAGGAGGGCTTCCACTCCCTCACTGTACAACTGGTCTTCAACATCATAAATGGATCCTGCAGGTCTATGCATGCATCCTGGGAAGTTGCCACGAAGCCTACATTTTAAGGCAGTCCCAGGTGCCAGAACTTTTCCGCCCTCCATCCAGCCTTCAGAGAGATAAGAACAACCCACTGAGGACCTGGAAACTGATGCCTGTGAGGAGCCCACACGCAGATGCAGAGGTGAGACACAATGCCTGCCATGGGACAACGCGAACTATCATTGAGGCCATTGGTCTGCTGAAGATGAGATTCAGGTGCATGGATCAGTCAGATGGAGCTATTCAGTATGTCCCAGAGAGGGTCTTGCGTATCGTCGTGGTCTGTTGTGTGATGCACAACCTGGACGTGCAGAGGGTGGAGCTGACGAGCAATGAGGAAAGTAAGGACAAGACTGCCTCCTCAGATGATGAGGATATGGAGCAGAAAGATTGGCAAGCCAGGGCAGATGAGGGACCCCAGGGGCAACAGGAGAGTGACCATGAGAGACGCCCAAAGGAGGCTTGTGATGCCGTTATACATTTGTGTTTCCTTTGATCCTTACTTCCTCTTGTACCTTCACCAATAAAGACCTACCTTTATACAGCCATGTTGTCACCTTTCTTTCTTAAGGCTGATTGGCTTATTGAACATTTGCGCAAGCAGATCTGGTAAGGCTCCAGTGTTGATCCCTCGCAGCATCTTCAATCTCCTCCAGCTTCTTCATAGAGACTGGGATGCAGCGAAGGACCAAGCCCTTGATAGAAGAGAAAGGGAGGGAGTCCATGCTTAGCAGAAAAGATTTATTTACATTCAGACTGCAGACTTCCATTTTCATCTCAAACATACACTCACCTGTGAAAACCCCGTGATTCTACACGCACTTTTTAATTCTCTTTCATGACCTTCTAAGCAATGCTGCCCCTGTGATGTCAGCTGAGGGAGACACTGGCTGCTGACCTTGCTGCTCCGTGGCTATGGATGACCTTGATAGTCGTCCTTTAGATGCCTTGAGCCTGGCGAGCCCTGGCATGTTGAGTGCCTTCTACACAGAAGCAGTACCATCCTCTTTTGGCAGAGGAACTGGCGACACTGGCAGAGGGGCAGAGGAGCATCTCCCCGCAGCAGGAACACTGACAGAAGCTGCGGGGAGTAGCCACTCCTCCTCCTGCGGTTGCAGCATTTCCCATGATGCTAGTGAAACCAGAGGCACACCATGAGCCTGGGGCCTCCAACTGTCAGAGGCCTGGGCTCTCACAGCCTGCATCAGCACGTGTATGCTGCGCTCACCAGGTTGTGCGCCCAGATCTAAACTCACAGTCAAACCCACTGAGATGCAAGTATTTACGCTGGTGGAGGCTGTAGATTATGAGGTGCTGATGAACCCGCTGAGGCTCCTTCCTCCTCCTCGGAGGTGGCAGGCTCTGCCGTGGATTCTGAGGCTCACTGATTTAGCTCCATGTGACCTGCACGAGAGAAGAGAGACATGCAAGGATCAAGGGCCTACCCTCCTGTCATAGCGTACACTCCTACGATGCACCCCACTGTGGGCACAAGATGCCTGTTGAGCAACATGGCTCCATTGCTCCAGATGCAGCCTTGTGCCCCACAGTGACCTTACTTACTGGCTTGGGAAGGTGCTTCTGCCTCTCCGTCTGTGATGCTCCAGCCATCTTGCAGTCCAGCCAGCTCCATGGCCGCCTCCTCCATTGGTGTTGCAATATGCTGCATGGGCAGCCCACCACCGGTCTTGGACTGCCCTCGAAGACTATGTGCTTTATTTACCTGCAGACAGATGGAAGGGAGATGTTGTTCCCCAAGCGACATCAATCCCAATGCACAGGCTGCTGGCAGTTCAGTTACCGCTGATGGGGACACACAGACCTCTCCTATATGTGTTCCCTTTCCTGGGATCTTGCAAGATTGCGCTCTCACAGGGGGCCTCCTTTCAGGGCCAACTCACCATGGTGCTGTCAGTCATCTTGCATCACCTGACCCTTTTACTGCATCTGGGAGGTTGATCCCTCCTCCCAATGAACCCTCCTGCTTCATCAGATGCAAGGGCCAGGAGGATGAAGGCATGAAATGATACTCATTTTTGCAGTCCGAATGAGGTCGTTGAGCCGTTTGCAGCATTGAATCAGTGTAGGTGGCGTGACCCCACAGCTGCTGACCTCCTCCACAATCTGCAGCCATGTCTGCTTAGTTTGGCTCCCAGGTCTCCCCTCCCATTCCTCAGGAACAAGATGTCCATCTTCTCCTTGGCAGCCTGTAGGACACCTGGAGAGAGGCATCAGGGAAGCATGAGGCCATAAGGTGTCTCCTCTCAGCCATCTCTAAATAACCAATATGACCTCCTCCTCTTCCAGGCCTTCCAATGTTGAGTTCAATGCAGGGCTGGCAGCCCTTTAAAAATGGCGCCCAGCACCTACTGAGGCATCACCTGACACCGTGTTCCCTGCCTTCGACCCCAACCACACAATTGATTGGGTGTCACAGCTCATTAGGCTTAATTGACCGGCAGCTGGCTGCTGCTGCCCCCGATGTGGCGTGCCAGTTCCAGTCCCGACAACGGGACCGGTGTCTCTCTAATAAAATCCAATCCATTGTTTCAGCCTATTCCTGACCCACTGACCTGATTTCTTCCTATCTTGACTTTATTTTTCTCCCCTTGTTCAGTCTCTTCCCAGCTACATCCGTGACTCTTCCAATGCCCTCTGTCACTTCAACAGTTTCCAGTTTCCTGGCCCTACCTGTTTCCTTTTCATCCTTTAATCTCACTACACCTCCATCTCCCATCAGGATGGTCTGAGAGCTCTCTGCTCCTTCCTTGAATGGAGACCCTATTAGTTCCCATCCACCACCACCCTCCACCTGGCTGAACTTGTTCTCACTTGCTTGTGATTGAAATGTGTCACTTTCAAATTTAACATGAAATTCAATAGTATTATGATCACTATTTCCCAGTGCATCTTTTATAATTACATTGCTTATTAACCCTGCTTCATTACACAGTGCGAAATCTAACACAGCTTTATCCCTAGTCGGTTCTACAATGTATTGCTCCAAGAAACTGTCACGAAGACATCTACAAACTCATCGTGAACACTGTTGCCGATTTGATTGTCCCAGTCTCTATGCAGACTAAAGTTCCCCACAATTAATACATTACCTTTTTTACACACTCCAATAATTTCCCATTTTATGTTCTGTCCAATAATATAACTACTGTTAGGGGGCCTGTAAACAGCTCCCACCAGTGTTTTCTGACCCCTGCTATTCCTAATTTCCACCCAAACTGATTCTACTTCATGAGGCCAGATCCCTTCTTATTAATATCCTTATGTCATCCTTTACTATTAAGGTCTACCCCTCCTCCTTTGCCATTCTGTCTGTCTCTCCAAAATATTGTGTACCCTGGAATATTCATTTCCCAACCTCGATCGCCTTGTAACCATGTCTCGGTAATGGCAATTAGATCTACATCATTTGCCGCTATTCGTGCCACTAGTTAATCTATCTTATGACAGATGCTTTGTGCATTCAGATAAAGGAACTTTAATTTCATTTTTTACCTCTATTTCCTGCAATGACCTTGTTTGCTGATGTACAATTTTTGTCAAACTCTCTGTCCCTTCCTGTCACATTCTATGGAGAGTTACCCACATCACTATCCTGCTCTGATGCCCTGACCTCTCTCTTTGGATTTCTAAATTTCCCTTTACCCAAACCCTCCCCCACACATGGGGAGTCCTGCAGTACACATTGGAGCCTGTGTCCAAGTTTGAGGTGGTCTGCTTTGTCCTTCACAACCTTGCTTTCATTAGGACATAGCCCTTGTAGGACATTTCAGTAAGAAAAGAAAATGAAGGAGGAAGAGAAGGGAGGAGGCATCTGGGACCCCTTGACTCTGGTTAGGTTGTCCATGACTGACTACTCAGACTCCGGTTCCCCTGAAATCTCATCCCCACATCACCCTCACTCCACAATTCTTTCCATCCCTCTGTAATGGACAATCACAGTGTCCTCTTGGCCAAAATCTTGAAATGGGAGGCATCACAAAAACCATCCCATAACAACTTCATTCAACAACGCTTCCAATAATTATACATTTAATACTCAACTATTCACTCTTGTGCATTTCCTTAGTGCCTGTCGTGCGGGTACGTTTGCCTGTCCAAGTGCTCCTATGCTGTGCTATCCCAGTGGCTGCAGCATTGCTGGTGGAAGGCTACTGACTCTCACTGGGGAAGACTACAAATGGCCTCACAGGACGCCCTCAAGCAGCTTTGGGCATTGAGGGCCCGGCTTCGGACTGCACCACTTCGGCATAGGGAACAGCAGTCTGCACTGGCTGACTGAAAGGCAACAGCAAGTCACTGTCGGAGTGGCAGTGGTGGGAGCACGAATGCTGTCGTCCTGACAGAGGAGTGCAGGTTCATACACCATGGAGCCACCACCACTCCCTGTAGTGGCGCCTGTGCAATCTTGTGAGACACAACATGCCCCTTTGAGCACTGGTATCCTCAACTTATTTTTTATTCATTTCATGGGATGTTGGCATCACTGGCTATGGCAGCATTTATTGCCCATCCCTAATTGCGCTTGAGAAGATGGTGGTGAGCTGCCTTCTTGAACCACACAGATGATCTGCAGATACACTCACAGTGCTGTTTGGAGGGAAGTTCTAGGATTTTGATCCAGCGGCAGTGAAAGAACAGCGATATATTTCTAACTCAAGATGATGTGTGGTTTGGAGGGGAACTTGCAGGTGGTGCTGTTCCCATGTGTCTCTTGCCCTTGTCATTCTAGGCGGAAGAGGTCATGGGTTTGGAAAGTGCTGTCGAAGGAGACTTCGTGAGTTGCTGCAGTGCATCTTGTACATGGTACACACTGCTTCCACTGTGCGTCAGTGGTGGAAGGATGGAATGCTTAAGGTGGCGGATAGGTTGCCAATCAAGTGGGCTGCTTTGTCCTGAATGGTGTCAAGCATCCTGAGTGTTATTGGAGCTGCACTCATCCAGGCAAGGGACAAGTATTCCATCACATTCCTGACATGTGCCTTGTAGGTGGTGGACAGGCTTTGGGAAGTCAGGAGGTAGGTTACTCACTGCAGAATTCCCACCGTTTGACCTGTTTTTGTAGCCACAGTATTTATGTGGCTGGTCCAGTTCAGTTTCTGGTCAATGGTAACCCCCAGGATGTTGATAGTGGGGGCCTCATCAATGGTAATGCCGTTGAGTGTCAAGGGATGATGGTTAGATTCTATCTTGTTAGAGATGGTCATTATCTGGCACTTTTGTGGCACGAATGTTACTTGCCATTCATCAGCCCGTGCCTAGATATTGTCCAGGTCTTGCTACATTTCTACACGGACTGCTTCAGTATCTGAGGTGTCGCAAATGGTGCTGAACATTGTGCAATCATCTGCGAACATCCCCACTTCTGATGGAGGGAAGATCATTGATGAAACAGCTGCAGAGGGTTGATCCTAGGACACTAACCTGAGGAACTCCCGCAGTGATGTTCTGGGGCTGAGATTATTGGCCTCCAACAACCACAACAATCTTCCTTTGTGCTAGGTATGACTCCAACCTTTGATGGCAGCAGTCTGAACCTATATGGCTTACATGGCAAATAGCATGGATCTGAAAGAAACACAGAATTACAGAATCATTACAGGGCAGAAGAAGGCTATTCGGCCCGTCATGTCTGCACTGGCTCTCTGAAAGAGCAACTCCCTCAGTTCCATTCCCCTGCACGTTCTTCTTTTTCATACAGCTGTCTAATTCCCTTTTGAATGGTTCAGTTGAACCTGCCTCCACCACGTTCTCAGGCAGCGCATTCCAGACCTTAACCACTCGTTGTGTGAAAAAGATTTGCCTCATGTCACTTTTGCTTCTCTTACCAAATACTTTAAATCTGTGCCCTCTCGTTCTCGATCCTTTCACGAGTGGGAACAGGTTCTCTCTATCTACTCTGTCCAGACCCCTCATGATTTTGAATACTTTTATCAAATTACTTTTCAGCCTTCTCTTCTCCAATAAAAACAGTCCTAGCTTCTCCAATCTGTCTTGATAACTGAAATTCTGCATCACTGGAACCATTCTCGTGAATCTTTTCTGCACATTCTCCAATACCCTCATGTCTTTCCTCAAGTGCGGTGCCCAGAATTGAACGCAATACTTTAACTGAGGCTGAACTCGTGTCTTATACAAGTTCAACGTAACTTCTTTGCTCTTGTGCTCTCTGCCCCTATTACTAAAGCCCAGAATACTGTGTGTTTTACTGACCGCTCTCTCAACCTGTCCTGCCATCTTCAATGACTTATGCACATATATACCTAGGTCCCTCTGCTCCTGCAGCCCTTTAGAATTGTACCCTTTATTTTATATTGTCTCTGCATGTTCTTCCTACCAAAATGAATCGCTTCACATTTCTCCGCATTGAACTTCATCTGCCATTGGTCTGCCCATTCCACCAACTTGTCTATGTCCTTTTGAAGTTCTACACTATCCTCCTCACAGTTCACAATGCTTCCAAGTTGCGTATCATCTGCAAACTTTGAAATTGTGACCTCAGTCTGAACTTCTCTGCAGCACTGAGATGTTGGGTGGTTTCTGCCTGTGCTGCAAAGGAAGCTGAGACATCGGCCATTCTGCATCACTGTTGTGTCCATAGGTGTTGTCATGGAGTTGGCCACCACTTCCATGCTGGAAAGCATGGGCTCCAAGCGTGTGCAAACCCCTGTGCATAGTTGGAGCCAGACTCCTCCATGCTGCTTGGCAGTGACAACAGGCTGTTTGGCAGGCCTGCCATTATCTCTGTGTGCATTCTCATTAGCTTTTTGCTCCATGCCACTCCATCAATGACCTCATCTGAATCCTCAGCAGCAGAACTCGTCTGCAACCTCATCCTCCAGTGAGCTGGCACACATGCTATCCTTTCCCCCTGTCCTGGCTGCAGTCCACTCATGCCCGGTGACTCACCACATGTTGATCTTGAATTTATCCTACCCCCTAAGGTATATACAGTGTCAGTAGCTGAGCTGGTGCTTGTGAGTGTCAGATCAAGTGATGGTGCTTCTTCAACAGCCATGTGTTGTTGCACATGCCCTTCATGCTGAGGCTGCAGTGGCTGGGCGACAGCTGTTGGGTACCTGAAAGCAAAAGTGCAGAAGTGGAGGGTTGGGGTGGGGGAAGGGTGGCTGGGAAGAAAAGCAGGGTGTCCATGGTCACACTATCTGCAGCTTGTACTTCATGCCAGATAGCAGTATGAGAGTGAAGTGGTATTTGAGAAGGGGCATAAGACAGGAACATACTGTCATCCCTGTATGTTCTAGGTGACACTGGATGCAATGGGCTCAATGACTGCTGGTCTCATGTTTAGTTTAGTTTAGAGATACAGCACTGAAACAGCCCTTCGGCCCACCGAGTCAGTGCCGACCATCAACCACCCATTTATACTAATCCTACACTAATCCCATATTCCTACCACATCCCCACCTGTCCCTATATTTCCCTACCATCTACCTACACTAGGGGCAATTTATAATGGCCAATTTACCTACCAACCTGCAAGTCTTTTTGGCTGTGGGAGGAAACCGGAGCACCCGGAGAAAACCCACGCAGACACAGGGAGAACTTGCAAACTCCACACAGGCAGTACCCAGAATTGAACCCGGGTCACTGGAGCTGTGAGGCTGCGGTGCTAACCACTGCGCCACTGTGCCGCCCATGCAGAACATCTCCTCCAAAGGTATCAGGAGATGCAGGTATATTTGTCCCCCAGTGGTTCTCTGCTGCTCCCTGCAGTTAAGTGCACCCTTGTCCTGCAAGAGAGAAAGAAGAATGTCAGTGAGTGTGTTGCTATGTGTTTGGGTGATGGGCCTGCCATAGCTGAACAGCTGGTAGTATGTGGAAGCTGCAAGAGGTGAATGTGAGGCTGGCAGCATTGGTAAGTGTGCGAGGGTGAGGTGGAGCATCTGAATGTTAGGGATGAGTTCTGATTGCTGATGGGTGAGTGATATGGGTGCATTGAGCACAGGAGAGGTTGATGGAGTGGTGGGTAGGGGATTTCCTGTGGAGATACATTCACTGACCTTGACCACCTGTTGAGGCCATTGAACTTTGACCGGCACGGCAGTCAGGTCCTCAGGGCCAGACTCCAGGAATTAACCTCTGTGCTCACCTGTTCCCATTCTCTTTGGAGGATGGGCCTTGAGGGCCTTCTGTCTCCCTGTGGAAACATCACCTCTCTCCTCCTCTCAACATCCTGCAATAAGGCTTCAAGCACCACTTTAAAGCACTTGGGAGCCTCTCTCTGGTCTGTTGCTCCATTTGCAGTCTCCTTCCTTCCAGAAAAGCCTTTCTGAGACTGTAGTCTGAGTGCATCTCGCCCTTAAGAGAGGCAGGCTTTAAGAAGTGCAGGCTAGCTCTATTATGCCGTTTTAGCCATGTAAAGTTCTGGGCTTCCTGCTGAGGTTGCAGACAGTCAGGAGCATGTTTTGACTGGGCTGCTCACTATAATCATGTTGATGAGCAGGCAGTGTGAAGTTTGCGTGCTGCCTGCATCACCTCAACCAGGTGTGGAACGATCATGGCTGATGTGACTGGAACTTCAACTCCACATTATTGCCTACCCCCGATAATCTTTCAACCCCGCCTCACCCCCCCCCCCCCCCACCCACCCTTGCTTATCAAGAACCTATCTACCCCTGCCTTAAAAATATTCACAGACTCTGCTTCCACCACCTTTTTGAGGAAGAGAGTTCCTCATCTTTTTTTTAAATGGGCAACCCCTTATTTTTAAACAGTGACCCCCTAGTTTTAGATTCTCTCACAACAGGAAACATCCTTTCCACATCCAGGCTGTCAAGACCCTTCAGAATCTTGTTTCAATTAAGTTGCCTCTTACTCTTCTAAATTCCAGCAGATACAAGCCCAGCCTGTCCAACCTTTCCTCATCAGACAATCCGCCCATTCCAGTTATTAGTCCAGTAAACCTTCTCTGAACTACTTCCAATGTATTTATATTCTTCCTTAAATAAGGAGACCAGTACTGTACACAGTACTCCAGATGTGGTCTCACCAATACCCTACACAGCTGAAACATAAACTCACTACTTTTGAATTCCATTCCCCTCGCAATAAACAATAAAATTCTATTCGCTTTCCTAATTACGTGCTGAACCTGCATACTAACCTTTTGCGATTCATGCACTGGGACACTCAGGTCCCTCTGCATTTCAGAGCTCTGCAATTTCTCACCATTTACATAATATGCTTCTTTTTTATTCTTGCTGCCAAAATGGACAATTTCACATTTTCCCACATTATACTCCATTTGCCAAATCTTTGCCGACTCACATAACCTATCTATATCCCTTTGTAGCTTCCTCATGTTCTTTTCACAACTCACTTTCCGACTTATCTTTGTGTTATCAGCAAATTTAGCAACCATACCTTTGGTCCCTTCATCCAAGTCATTTACATAAATTGTAAAAAGTTGAGGCCCCAGCACTGATCCCTGTGGCACACCACTTGTTACATGTTGCCAATCAGAAAATGAACCATTTATGTCTGCTCTCTGTTTCCTGTTAGCTAACCAATCTTCTATCCATGCTGTTACCACCCGACCACTCAAGACAAAGCCCCCAATCAAAATATTTGATTCTGATTGTGATGGGAGCTGTGGATAAATGAGAACCAGTTGATATATTGTACTTAGATTTCCAGAAGGCATTTGATAAGGTGGCACATCAAAGGTTATTGCGGAAAATAAAAGCTCATGGTGTAGGGGGTATCATGTTGTCACTCCACCAATCACCGAACATTTCACTTTAAACTTTCCAAATTAAAGAAAGCCACTGCCGAATTGAACCATCTATTAACCCCTGAATAAGGCGAACGAAACCAGGTGTCTTTAGATCAACAAATTAACTGCTTATTAGAAAAAACTAAATTCTTAAACACTACTAAGATAAAGACAACATTTAAAATAGAAAAAATTAGTGTCCTTGCAGAATTACACTTCCCAATAAACAATCCTCTGATTAAAGTTCATTCACAATCTTCCAGGGTCTGATGAGGAAAGGAAAACAGTCCGACATCCGAAGCTTCAAACTTTTCTTTCTTCCAGCAATGACTACAGCAGATCAACAACTCGCAATCACTTTCAATAGAATCAATCTGGCTTTAGAATTTTGAGGGATAATAAAAGTCACAGTACAAATTCTCTTCCTTCAGTTTAAATTAACAACGATCTCTGTTCAGTTCATGCTGGTCCAGCTGTCTGTGTCTGTTAGAACAGTCTGTCTCAGATATAAAGCCAGTTTAAAAGTTAATCGCAATATTGTATATCGATCCTCAGTCTCTGAGTGACTGTATCCAAGGCATCCAGGATGAACCTTCTGAAACTGGTTGGTTCCCTCTCTGTATGGTTGTATCCAACGACAACCAAAATGCACCTTCTCTGTGATTCCTGAGGCTTGCTTGTTCTTAAAGCAGTACTGATCCTTTGCTGTCTTAAGGACACACCACATATTTCCTGGAAAAAAACCACTATCATAACAATGCCAACATGTAACCCCTACACCATGAGCTTTTATTTTCCGCAATAACCTTTGACGTGCCACCTTATCAAATGCCTTCTGGAAATCTAAGTACAGTACGTCAACTGGTTCTCCTTTATCCACAGCGCATGTTCACTCTTCCAGACCACAGGACAGTGAATTTTCCTTGCATTTGTAGAAACATTTTCTCTTAACGAGGCTGTCTCTTACCTCATTTGTTGGCCAAGATTACTTAGCTGCACAAGTGGAGCTTTTGCCTTTTAGCGGCATGTATTGGTTTTCTATTGTCCCAACTACTTCCCACTGTTTGCCTGCAGGTTTACCTGTTAACAGTTTGCCTAGTTTACTGTGGTTAATTTATGTTTCATTCCTTAGAATTTCAGAAACTGCAGATAAGTTTGCCGTTTCATATTTTTTCACCTTTGTTGTAGACTGGGTTTCAGGAAGCAATGTGCTTTCCTCTGGCCTCCCCAGTTTTTCTGCCATGAGGAGGAAGTAAAGGAGGATCAACCACACCAGCATAGTAATCCTGGGCTGAATAAGTAGTCTCTACTGCTGACACTCATGCTTCTTGCTCTGCAGATCTAAACAGGAGTAGTTCACTATAACCCCTTGACAGTGCTGAAGAAGGTTGTAATCAATTCATGAGGCAGTACATGAGTTGTGCTAGCTGCTGGACAAATGTGGGCATAGCTTATAGTGACTAGTCCAAAGGAATTTTTTTGATTTGTTCTTGACATTTGGATTACACTGATAGGGCAGTATTTGCTGCTCCCTCCATAGTTGCCCTGAGGGCATTAGAGTTAACTACATAATGTGGAACTGAAGTCATATGTAGCCCCAGTCAGGTCGGGACAGCAGGTTCATAAATGAATCAATTGAGTTTTTAAGGCAATCTCATAGTTTTTATTGTCATTTTCCTACTGCGAGCCACAATTTAACAGATTTGCTGAATTCAGTTTAGCAAGTTGCCATGTTGGGATTTGAATTAATTGTCTGAAAAGTGCTTGGGACATCCTGAGATGTGAAAGATGCTAAATAAAAGCAATTTCTTTCTATTTATATTACAGAATCACTTTCTATAGTGTTTCGCTAGTACCAGCCACCACTTTTGATGTTTCTCTTTCATGTTGCAAGGCAGTTTCTACAATGGCCTATTCCATTTTTAAAACAGAGATACATGCACGGTAAATGTTTTTTTCCGAGGCCAGCACTTTCCTCAATAGCTGGGAAGCTTTGTACAGGCCAAATATATATAACGATATAGCTACTCTGCCCTCCACAGGAAGAGCACCTTAGCCATTCAGACAGCCAGAGCCCAAGTTATTTTGCTGCATTTGCTTCTGACATCAGCATTTACATTTGCGCCTGAGGCATGGCCGAAAATCATTCATATTGGTGTATACACTCATTCAATGGGAGGACTGCCACCTTACTTTGTTTGCAAGTTTGCCACCAGCAATGGAGATGCTACCAGCAACAAAGCTCATACATAAACATGTTACAAGATTGCATTTCTCAATAAATAGCAGCTGGGCATTAGTTCGTGATGATAACGAATATCAGAACCTTAACCACCATTTAACTACCAAACTACAGAATTCAGCCTCAGCAGAAACATTCCTTGCTAATGACTGGAATCCAATGACTAAAAACTCTAACAGATGTGCTGCAGAATTTGGATCCTGTCCTGCTTTCTGTTTTCATTCAGGGCAGCTCTGCGTTTATCTGTCACATGATACAATGCTCCTCATCATAGGAAGTATGATTACAAAATTAAATAAATACAATTTCAGAAACTTGGCAAGAAGGTCAATCAATATTTTAATGAATTCTGGGAGCCAAAGAAGAACTATTAAATGGTACAGACACATTTTCAAGTTTCAAGCAATCCATCTATCATCTATATGAGTAAGACAGTTTGAGGCCAATCCTCTAGTATTATTTATTAACTATAAACATTTTAAAATGGTCCAAAATGATTTAAAGATCAAACCTGCCAGCTGTTCACCTTGTAACAAACAGGATTCAATCCAAACACCTTTATTTAACAAAAAAAAAATTTTTTTTACTGAATGTAGCATGGACTGAAAAACTGGTGACTTGTTAATGAAAATGCCCTGATTGTAGTTGCATTGTGAGCTCTGTGGGAATTTCTGTTTGACATGTGGTTTAAATTGAATAAAGAAATCCCTGTTTACTGGTAGTAATTACTGTAGGTTATGGATTTCAAAGAATGCCTTGATGATCGGTTACATGCTTGCCAAAGTGACATTCCTTAAAATCCATAGCCTACTGCTACCCATCAATAGAGATTCATATAGTAAATTTAATTGAAACATTGTAAACATTTATAAAATACAGTGTAATATAGTAAGGTAAGCAGACACCTGTAAAAATGCTTGATTGAAAAGTAGCCTCAAAAAAACTAAATTTTTTTTAGCCATCTTAACTTTAAAATTTATTAATTACCATTCTTCTCTCTGCTCCCACTATGCATTTAGAGGTGCAATAAACCTTTTTCTAATAAAATACAGTTTTACATTGCCTGAAACCAGCTTTCAAGGATGGTTATGCAGCCTATGAAAAGCCTACATTGAGGAGATGAATGTGGTTGCACCACTGATATGAAGATTGTGGTAAAACAAGAATTCAATTATTTGTCAGTTGTGTCCACAGCTTGACAGTCAACCTGTCTGTGATGGTTGGATGGTTAACTAAAGCTATTCCAATTGCCATACTTTGCACTGTTTGTATTTTAATTTGATAAAGAACATTAGCTTCAGGTGAAGAAATTGGCAATTACGTTTGAGGAAAGCTTCAATAAATCTGGTCAAGTAACTAAAACCATAATGCATGTCTTGTTTGTTTAAAAATAGAATAAAAACACTGTGTGATATATTTTCCAGAGTGTAATGTTCAGCTGACTTCTTGTTGGGAACTCCCAGAATTTTCCACAGCCATTCTAATTAATTTTTCATAGTGAGCTCCCAACCTATATTGAGCCTGGCAATAGGAGCTCACCAATGAGGGGTGGGGGTGGAGGTAAGGTTGGGGGTAGGGGGTGGTGTTGTAAGCTATGGACTTGATCAACCCTTAAAGGCTACCGCTACTGATTAGGCTACTTAAAGATAAATGGCCACATAGAGAGTCAAATTTACCAAGACTAAATATTTTAAGCGTTCATGCTCCAGCTTTTTCAAGGCTACCTAGAACACAAATTAGTGAGGAGGCAGGACTTGGAGTCTGTGGACAATTGGTGAAATGGTGCAGCACCTGAATGGATAGCAAAGCAAGACGTCATTGCACAGCAGGAGTTCCCTGTTTGGTATCCAGGGAACAGTACCCATCAAAACAGTGCAACCTTACAGCGGGACATGGTGGAGAAGCTAATTGCCGCATGCACTATGTGCACAACTTGGGAATAGAATGGGAGGGGAAAAAATGGGAGATCCTAAAGAAGTTGCCAAGACAAGACTATCCAATAGTATTATTTACTGCCAGCTCATGCCAAGCCCTCACACAAAACTACAGTTCCATCTTTGCTTAGCATGGATGGCAATACACCAGTAGGGCTGGCACTCGGCAGCAATTTACAACTGGCATCTTGGCACACTTACATCTTCATTCCGAATGGTCACCTACTAATATATGGGATTGGCTATAAGTTGGCCAAATGGCTGTCATCAGTAACTACTTTACTTTGGGAAAAAGAGCACTGAGGCAACATTGGGCAGCCATGTCAGACTGCTGTTGCTATTCAGTGAGAAAGGAGCTGAACGTACAAGCCATTCTAACTAATGCAGCAGTCACCTGGTTAATACACCCGGTTGATCCCTGTGCTCATCTGGACAGAAGTGAACGTAAGAAGGTTAAGGGAGAAGGTGATCTTCACTGCTATTGGCAGCAGCATCCCCATGCTAACAGTTGGCTGCAGATGTTCTTAAACAGGTGGCACAGATCTGCTATCTGCTTTGTGCTGACAATGAGCCTGTGGAGTCATTTCTCTGCAGTCATTGCCAAGTAGCTGTGTCAACACAGGCAAATAAGATTGTGGCATAATGGGAACAGACAGTCCAGGTCTGGTGCTTGGTGAACTGCTTGACACGCCTTCTTTCATCCTGTACTATTAAGATCATGAAACATTTATTTGCGGCACTTCAAAATCAATCCCCATCATTAATATTAACTTGACTCACAAATTGCCATGACACCCTTCATTTAAATGCTGCTGTGAAATTTTGTACTGTAAAAGTTCCTTTTTCATGTCTCCTCTTTTCTTCAGTTGTTCCTGTTCTGCTGAAGTACTTCAATTACAGTTAACTTTCCAATTAATTATCAATCTTCTCATGTTAGATTCCACAGAAACATTACTTACTGTTAAAGGGAAGAAAAGTATCTTTTAAAAAGTATTTGAAAGCACATAAATGTATATTTAATGCAAATACAAAAAATAGTAACAGAGGCTGTACTAAGAATGTGCTGTAAAATTGGACACTAAGAAGGCAAATAAGCTTTAAATCTTCTGAGAACTCCATTACTCATGAAGCTCCTCTTAGGCCCACCCCAAGTGGGCAAAAATCCCCTTCTAGTCAGATAGAAAGTCACTCTAGGATTCACTGAATCTCTTGAAATATTTTAATGAACTGTGGCTTCTTTTTGGTTTGTGTCAAAGGTCTGCTAAAAAGTCACCAGCAACACTAAAGTGGCATATATCCAGCTATGGAGATTCGAACCATCATTTTCCATTCCCCTACATTCCTCCTGCTTCTGTACCAGCAGCTCATTAGCGATTTGAAAATACACCCTTGTGTGGTGCTGTAGTGAGATATATCTCAGGAAAGCATTGGTCAATTTTGAATTTTGGGTGGCCGCCAAGCAGAGTATGCCAACCAGCACCCGTTCCCGCAATGAGGTGACTGGAGCCATTTTGAGACCCATGGCTCATTTATATCACACTGGCAAGCTTCAAGGTACCACACAGGTATGCCAATGCAGCTTGGTGGAATAAGGCTCATTAATATGTAAATATGCAGAACGGAATTTGCCTATTTCAATCAGTACAGCCTGTTTTCATGTAATAGTTCAAAATAATGAACATGCCCTGCTACCCCACATCAATGGGTCTTCTTGCTTAACTTAAACAGAAATAATTTCTACTACCTCCTGCAGTCCACCATTCTTGCAGTTTTGGCAGTCTTCAGCCTGGGTCCCTATCTGTCTTTTACCTTCTAGTTATAACTAGAAGAAAGGGATTAGTGGATGCAATTTTCAATATTTGCCCATGCTGGGCAGACAGTAGGTGAAGCAACTGCTTGGCCTTCCTGATACCAGTTGCGTAATGCACGAACCATTTGAAGTTCAGGCCTCATTTGCACTGGATCAGCGAGAAGTTGAGTGTTCAATGAGTTGTGACAAACTGCTAATCAACTCAGGAGATGTGGGAAATCCAGCTGGAATAAACCTGTAAAAGGAAAGGCTAAGACATGCAGAGGGGCCATGAGTGGTTAGCAGCTGCTGCTTTTACATATCCTTCATTACCACCTTGATGAGTTCACTGATTAAGTTACCCAAGGTCTAATACTAGTGGGCACAGCAGGGGCTGAATTTAATTGTGCCAACAGGGTTTCTGGCGGTAGGCTGAAAAGACGAGGAGAATCCTGCCTCAGCCTTTCAGAGCCCCACAACGCGATTCAAAGACGCTCAGACACTTAAGTGCTCGGCACCATGATCCTGCCTCCACGTGCTGCCAGCCAATCAGAGGGCCGACAGCTCAGTAGTATCGGCAGTGCCACCAGGAGCAGTGGCCACTGCAGGTACCAGACCAGCCCCGGACCCAAGGTAAGGGAGGCGAGCTCGCCCGGGCCAGTCCGGCAGGCACCGGCGGGGGGTGGGGGCGAAGGAGGGTGCTGAGGGCAGGGAATGGGCATGATACCGGAGGGGCGGCCACAGATTGTCCATGGAGGATATCCACACCCCCACCCCACCACAAGCCTTCAGGGAGGTGGCCTCGATTTACTGGCTGACCTTCCTGCATGCCGGAGGCCCCCTACCCCCACTGCTGGTTTAATTCCAGCGGCAGCAGGAAAAGGCCCTTAATTGGCCACTTAAGGGCCTCAATTGTCCTCTGGGTGGGAAGGTCGTCGCCCGCCTTTCCCGCCCTGACTTAATTGCAATGCAATGGGAAGGCAACAGGCCCTCTGCCCATCGCATCCCATTGCAATTTTATCCCCCCCCCCCCACCCCTCTTCCTAGTCCATCTCCAAGGGGGCCTTATTAAATTTATAGAATAAAAATTTTTTAAAAATAAAAAATTTCGCCCCATATGTGGCACCCGCACCACTCATTACTTCTGAAAAAGGCAAAGTCTGGTAACAGGTGTAGGACCCTGATTTGCATAGTCACCTGTTTTGGCACGGCATACTGGCCACTCTTTGGACATTCACCTGAAAATTGCAACAGATGGGCCTTGGAGGTCCAAGGAGTGGACAGCCACCCCATTTTCTAGTTTAAACAGGATGGGTAGCAGTTGGAAATTGTCCCCAGTGAATTTCCAATGCAACAGATGTGAGGCAAATATTGAATGCCAAGACAGGCTAACAAATTTCTTAATATTTGTAGTGGAGAAACTACATCACAGAGATCTTGTCAGCTACCTAGCATCTTAACTATCTATTTTTTGTTCTATAATCCCTGTGTGGATTAGACAGCACAGTGGCGTAGTGGTTAGCACCGCAGCCTCACAGCTCCAGTAACCCGGGTTCAATTCTGGGTACTGCCTGTGCGGAGTTTGCAAGTTCTCCCTGTGACCGTGTGGGTTTTCGCCGGGTGCTCTGGTTTCCTCCCACTGCCAAAAACTTGAAGGTGATAGGTAAATTGGCCATAATAAATTGCCCCTAGTATAGGTAGGGAATATGGGAATACTGTAGGGTTAGTATAAATGGGTGGTTCTTAGTCGGCACAGACTCGGTGGGCCGAAGGGCCTGTTTCAGTGCTGTATCTCTAAAAAAAAAATATTTAGGTACATCAGAAAAATCAACTAAGCCAATGGTAGAGATTGTAACTTTTGTTACAATGATTTCATTTCTGAATAACACTGACTAAAGGTATTCAAAAAAAAGCTCATGAGTCCCATAATTTCTCTTTTATTGAAAAATATAAATGTTCCTGTTTCCCTTGTAATTAATGATCCACAGCTGAAATCAGGGCAATATGCCACTTTGTAGCATACATATTATGACAATATGATATTGTTAGTAATTTGTGAGCTTTACATTAATTGACGAATTTCACTGCCTCTGAACTACATTTGCAAATTTTGTGTTGGACGAGAGGCCCCACCCACTGGCTGAAAGGTTGGGGGACGCGTCCACGTCCACCAAGTCTGGGGAGCCACACAGGGATTTTTCGCTCCCTAGGCCCTTAATTGGCCTTGGGCGGGACTTCCACTTCCTTGACCAGGAAGTCCCGTCTAATGGAGCTGCCAGCCAATCAGCGGGCCAGCAGCTCTTAGTCCCAGCAGTGCCACCAGGAGCGGTGGCCACTGCTTGGCCTACATCCACCCATTGGAAGAAAGAAGGGATGATGGCCTCCGAAAGTTTGTAAGCATTTGGGGCCTCGCTGGGGACAATCAACTGGGCCCTGGCAAGGCACGGGGGTGGGGGTGGGGGGGGGGAGTGTTCGGTTAGTGTGGGGCTTGGGAGTGTTGTGCAGTGAGGGCAGTTGGGGCTTTAGGGGCGGCCCTCCATGGGGCACAGTGCTTTTTCCATCTAACCGCCGAGGGTAAAATACCTGTGGCAGCAAGAGAAGGCCCTTAAGTGCCAGTTAATTGGCCACTTAAGGGCCTTGATTTGCTTGTGGCAGGTGGGCCATTTCTCACTGCCGCCGCCCCGCGTAAAATTCCAGCAGGGCGGGAAGGCATCAGGAATGGCCCCCTCCACCTCCCACCTCTGTTTTATGCCCCCGCCACCCCTGCCACCAGCCTGCTCATTGGGGGGGCCATTAAGTTCCAGCCAAAGGTTCTTTGATAAACCATAAAACCTTTAATCTCATCCAGAGTATCCTTGTCACAATTTTGTACAGGATTGAGCTGGAACTAAGGTGATGCCTAAATACAATAATGTTATCACCGATATTATTAGTTAAAGTTTTCAACTGAGCAAAAACATTGATTTGTATTTTTACAACAACAACTTACATTTATATAGCATCTTTAACCGAGTAAACCATCTCACTGTAATCAGACATCAAATCAAAGAACAGAACATTTGGACAGGTAACCAAAAGCTTAATCAAAGAGATGGGTTTTAAAGATCAAATTAAAGAAGAGGAGCGAGTTGGTGAGGCTGTGATAGAATATAGGTCTCATAGCCTTAATTAAGTAGAATTTGGAAATAGTTAGTGTGTAGTGCCTTTTAGAGTTAGGGATTGAATGGATGGTCAGTTTTCCAGACTCACTGAGATTCCCCTTTAAGAAGGTAGAGTTAGAAAATTTCAAGGTCCCTGTTCTGAACCAGAAACAAGTTGGGAAATCCATTTGTGTCTCTGTTGTCAGTGGCTTGGAAGATAAACACACACATTGAAATATCCTGTCAGTAAGAGGTAGCAATAAACTTAATTGGTTGGTGCAGACAGATTGGCTCAGGAGGTTGCTTTGGGGTGCCATGGAAAGGACAATTATAGAATAATAAAACAATAAATGGAATGGAAGAACAGGAAAAAGAGAGATTAAGTAAACACAATTATAAACATTTTGACCAGATAAATGCTCACAACTTCAACAGCAAAGGAAGTTCAGTAAAACATTAAGTGGAAATGGTAATTAAAGATATGGATTTTAAATGGAAAATAGGAAGGCCACATCTAAATGCTAAAAGTCAGATGACACTTCAGAAACAGTATAAACATGAGAGGTTTTTGAAGCAAAGTTTAGAAGCGTTGAATCCTCAAACAATACATCTAAACTAAGGGGAATTTAAGGTAAAAAGTTAACTTTAAATTTTGATGGATATTCTAAGATTTTTTTCTGTAACATTAGCAAGGTTAAACTTTTGGATTCTATGTTAGAAATAAGATTATGTGTTACATCTTTTAGTAATATTTGATATTGTGATGTACCTATCCACTTAAGAAGTGTATTGCATGTTAAATTCTTTAATAAATATATAACAGTTAATACATCATCTCATGTAGCATTCTGTATACAACTACAAAGAACCCCCTTTCAGTGCCTCTTTAAGTGGAGAGATACATATTGAAGAGAGTTCCCAGACCCTTACAATATCTGGGATATTTATGACTTAGCCATAATTATTAAAATAAGCTATCTGAAAGATGGTAATATTCTCTGTTGGTTTCCTTTCTTTGATGGAAAGCTAGTACAATTCTTTGGACCCAAATAAGTGTCTATGAGAATTGCCTGGTTTGAACTTGATTAAAGGAGATTGATAGGGATGTACTCCTGATTTGGTTTAGTCCCTATAAGGGGTAGAAGTCATAAATCACTTCAAGGCAGAAAGGTTTAAAGGGAAAATTCCAGAGCTTAGGATCTAAACAACCCAAGACACTAAATAATGTAATTTATTAAAATGCTACAATTGTGAGATGGCTATATAACATTAGCACTAGAAACTTTCATTCTCAACTAGAAGTTACGAGTTCAACACCCAGTTATGTCAATCACTTGATTGGGCTGTACTCAAGCTGATGTAATTCACCTGAGTTTACAGCATGCTGTGAAACAAAATAGCATGTTTCAAATGGGTTCCTGTACAATAGTTCCCAGGCATACTTCCATACCGATGGTGGTGAGATCTGAAATCTATAATAATAACTTGTATACGACTGTCTTAGGTGCCTACAGAAGCTAGAGAATAAACCAAAGCACTGTTGGAGTTCATTTAGCTATAATATTAACTAATCAACAGGTTTTACATCATAACTCATTTACTATATCATACATTTTAACTCAGATCTCTATTGGATAAGTATCAATGGGATCTTAGAGTATATTTAGTCATAAATATAAAATGCATTTCCCCACCTTTTACTTACACCATCCTTTTTGTTAATATTACCGAGCAGAGGAAAATATACCCATTAGGAAACTAATACAAAAGCTAAATACTGTGGATGCTGGAAATCTGAAACAAAAACAGAAAATGCTGGAAATACTCAGCAGGTCAACTAGCATCTGTGGAGGGAGAAACAGAGTTAACATTTCAGGTCATGACCGAAAGATCACAACCTGAAAAGTTAACTCTTGTTTTTCTCTGTCCACAGATGCTGCCAGACCTGTTGCGTATTTCCAGCATTTTCTGTTTCTGTTTTTGTCACCCATTAGGAAGCACTGGCTTGAAACAATACAAAACTGATATCACTTACAATAGAGGTCTTTAACATATTAAAGAGGAAAGGCGCAGTTGAGTGAATTCCTTACATGTAGGGGCTAGCTTAACTGCATGGGAAAGTGTTTCCGGGGGTTTCCATCAAAGCACGTTAAACTGGATTGCTAAGCATGATTTTTTTTAACTGCATGGCTTTTCAAGCCCCAACATGAAAAGTGTGTACAAATGTTTTATTTTTTATGTTGATGCTTTCTGATTAGCAACAGTTTAACAAGGTGCACTTTAAAGTATTTCAAGTACTGTACAATATGCATTTATCCATGCCTTTGTCTTTTCACCTCTATACACATCACAAATATCTGACATTGTTCTAATAATGGTATAGTGCAGTGAAAGTAGCTTCAGCATCAGTCATTCAACTGCATGTACACAGTAATCCTGGATTCAAATAAATGGTTCTCAAGCGATCTATTTACCTCTATTCATAAATGTTGATGAACAACTTTATACTCTTGACACATAATGCATTTTTCATTAACATTGGCAGACAGAGGACAATATATTTGCAGATTTTCATGAACACAAAATAGTGAATGAGAACCTACTCAAAATATTCATTTGAATTGTTACTAATAAAACCTGTAAAATAATTTCAGAGAGAATTATCCCAGTTCCCAGAGCACACCAACAACAGCATTCATTTATATAGCTCCTCCAACATAGAAAAACATCTCAAGTGCTTCACAAAGAAGTAATCAAATAAATGGACACCAAGGCTGGAATTTTTCACTTGTTGGACCGGAGCCGTCCACCGACCAAAAAGTCGGTGGTGGTCCCGCCTCCACCGGGCCTGAGGATCCAGACTGGATTTTATGGTCCGCAGGCCCTTAATTGGTCTTAGGCGGGACTTCCACCTCATTGAAACAAGAAGTCCCGCCTAATGGAGCTGCTCTTAGTCCCAGCAGTGCCACCAGGAGAGGTGGCCACTGCTGAGACTGCATGTAGCTTCAAAATGAAGAGGAAGGACGGCCCGGAAAAGAGGTAGGCTTTTGGGGCCTCGCCGGGGGTGATCGGTCAGCCCCTGGCGAGGCAAGGGAGGGTCAGTTGGGGGGGCAGGGGTCGTGTTGGGCATTGGGGGTGGTTGGGGCAGCGTGGCCCACCCCTCCAGGTCTTCAGAAGGCTGCCTATTTTTGTCAGGCGGCTTTTCTCAGGCCTGGGCCGCCTGCCTGCCAATGGTAAAATCCCCGAGACGGCAGGTGGAGGCCGTTAAGTGGCCATCAATTGGCCACTTAACAGCCTTGATTGGCTTGGGGCGGGTTGGCGGGCTGTTTCCTACTGCTGCCTCCCCATGTAAAATGGTGTGGAGGCGGAAGTTATTTTTTATTTCCAAAATATACTTTATTCATAAAAATCTGAAAAAATTACATGCCCAAACAGTTTAAACCAGCATCAAGTCAAAAAATACAAACAGTGCAAAGGTGATCAGTTTCCTTCTATACAATTATGAGTTGCCTCACAGCCCTTCCATTTCATTGTCATGCCATATACATTTTTACATTTACAGCACACAAAATTTTCCCGATACAGTTCGAGGGGTTTTCCATGGATCCAGCCCCTCAGTTCAGCTTGGTGGGGGGACCTTACACTGTGGTCTTTCCCCATTGAGCCTTTGCTGCGGCTGTCCCAAGCTTTAGTGCGTCCCTCAGCACGTAGTCCTGGACCTTGGAATGTGCCAGTCTGCAACATTCGGTGGTGGACAACTCTTTGCGCTGGAAGACCAGCAAGTTTTGGGCAGACCAAAGGGCGTCTTTCACCAAATTGATAGTCCTCCAGCAGCAGTTGATGTTTGGCTCAGTGTGCGTCCCTGGGAACAGCCCGTAGAGCACAGACTCCTGTGTTACAGAGCTGCTTGGGATGAACCTTGACAAAAACCACTGCATCTCTTTCCACACCTGCTTTGCAAAGATACATTCCAGGAGTAGGTGGGCGACCGTCTCTTCCCCACCACAGCCCCGCAGGGGCATTGCGCGGATGGGGTGAGACTTCGGGCGTGCATGAAGGATCTGACGGGGAGGGCCCTTCTCACCACCAGCCAAGCTACATCTTGGTGCTTGTTTGAAAGTTCTGGTGATGAAGCATTCCGCCAAATGACTTTGGCGGTCTGCTTGGGGAACCATCCGACAGGATCCCCCGTCTCCTTTTCCCGTCGGGCCTTGAGGACATTCCGTGCAGACCACTGCCTGATGGACCGGTGGTCAAATGTGTTTTCCTGCAGAAACTGCTCCACGAAGGATAGGTGGTACGGCACGGCCCAACTGCATGGAGCGTTCCGCGGCAATGTGACCAGGCCCATCCTTCGCAACACCGGGGACAGATAGAACCTCAGCACGTAGTGACACTTGGAGTTAGCGTACTGGAGGTCTACACACAGCTTTATGCAGCCACACACGAAGGTGGACATCAGGATGAGGGCCACGTTGGGTACGTTTTTACCGCCCTTATCCAGAGATTTGAACATCGTGTCCCTCCGGACCCGGTCCATTTTAGATCCCCAGATGAAGCAGAAAATGGCTCGGGTGACCGCCACAGCGCAGGAGTGGGGTATGGGCCAGTCCTGCGCCACGTACAGCAACAACGTGAGCGCCGCGCACCTGATGACCAGGTTCTTACCCACAATGGAGAGAGATCGCTGCCCCCACATGCTCAACTTTTGTTCTACCTTGGCTACTCGCTCCTCCCAGGTTTTGGTGCACGCCCCGGCCCTTCTGAACCATATCCCCAGCACCTTCAGGTAGTCTGACCTGACGGTGAAGGGGACAAAGGATCGGTCAGCCCAGTTCCCAAAGAACATGGCCTCGCTCTTGCCATGGTTAACTTTGGCTCCCGAGGCCAGTTCAAACTGGTCGCAGATGTTCATCAGTCTGCGCACAGACAGCGGATCCGAACAGAAGATGGCGACGTCGTCCATGTACAGGGAGGTTTTTAACCTGAGTGCCTCCGCTGCCTGGGATTGTCACCCCTCTTATGCTCGCATCCTTCCTAATAGACTCAGCAAAGGGTTCAATACAGCAAAGAAACAAGACCGGGGAGAGAGGACAGCCCTGTCTGACTCCAGATTGGATCAGGAAACTTTCCGATTCCCACCCATTGATTGAGACTGCGCTATTGATGTTTGTGTAGAGCAGTTTGATCCAATTGCAGATTCCCTCCACAAACCCCATTTTGGAAAGCACGTCCATCATGTAGGTGTACGATATCCTGTCAAAAGCCTTCTCCTGGTCCAGGCTGATGAGGCAGGCGTCCACCCTCCTGTCCGGAAGTGAGTCAGGCAGGGTCCCCCGAGCCTCCCACTCCATTTTATAGCCATCCCTTACCCCCACCACCCTCACAAAACCATAAACCTGCTCTTTGGGGAGACATAAAATTTCGGCCCAAGCTAAAGAAGGAGGTATCAGGAGAGGTGACCAAACACTTGGTGGGTTTTAAAGAAGGTCTTGGGGAGGGCAGGGAGGTGGAGATGCTGTGCAGTTTAGTGAGGAATTGCAGAGCATGATGTCTAGGCAGCTGAAGGCATAGCTGCCACTAAAGAATGTGAAAGGAAAGAAACATGCAGAAGAGTCCAGGCAGAGGAATAGAGGGTGCAAAATTCATTCACCCGAGTTTTTGAGCATGGGGCCCCATGCTCATTGGAAACAAAGTGGGTAAGACACTAAATTCTTCTAACCACTTAATTTCCCTGATTGTAGAGTGACCCCGAGCAGCTCTGGCACAGCTCCATGCTCCATTTCAGTGCAGGTATCCTCTGCACACTCCAGGAGGCCGAGTACCGTTCGTTTGAAACCATATGCTCCAGGCAGCCTTCCCTTTCTTAAAGGCACAGTCCCTATAAAAGGGCAAGTTTCAGCAATGCACTGCAGGCAGCTAGATAATCGCTTTTTACCAGGCAGGGAGAAGCAATAGCACAGCAAGGGAAGTAGAGGGCTCCCAGATTTTGTGACTCTACCCTGGACTCACTCTGTCAAGAGGCCCCGGCCAGAAAGGAGACCATGCTTCTGGCAGGAGACAGGAAGCTTTCCAGACTGATCTTGTGAAGGGAGTGGGAACAAGTGGCAAGAGTAGTGAAAGCCCAGAGTGTAGCAGCACAGACATGTCAACAGTGCTGAAAACATTTAATGACCTCACTCAGGTGGTTAAGGTGAGTGGAGGCATCTGCAATTTTTGTTTTATTGATATATTATTGCTGAATAAAGTTGCTGCTTGTAGGGTTTTGCTGTTGGCCTTTATTGAGTGATGTAAGCCAAGGGAGCTTTGTGATAGGGAGTCTGATATGGATGTACTGTAAGGGAATGGTGGGTCTACGTTGGAGGTGAAGTTTCTTTCAACTGAAGCAAAGCCTCACAATGCAGTCCCACTCACTCTGGCCAGTTGCACGTGGTGCATGTGGTCTCCTCCCCTCTTCCTCCTCTTCCTCCTCCTCATCCTCCTCCTGAGGTGGCCTCTGGATCCCAGGAGGTAGTGGATGGCCCCTCAAAGTTGCAAGGTTGTGGAGGACACAGCACCACAAACATGGGGACAGTCCTGGGTGTGTACTTCAAAGATCCCCCGAGTGATTTAAGCAGTGACATCTGTGCTTCAGGACCTCAATGCCTTGCTCTATAAATGGGCCCATGGCTCTCGTCAAAGGCCCTCTGATGATGTCCAGTAGGATGGCGGAAGAGGCTCATGAGCCGTGTGTGGAGCGGGTAACGCTTGTTGCCGAGCAGCTATCTTGGAGTCTGTCTTGGAGGCCCAAAAACAGTGGGAATTGCTGACTGTGGCAGGATAAAAGAATTGTGGGTGCTGCCAGGATAGTGGACATTTGCTGAGATGAATTTCTTTGCGTGGTCACATTGACAGAGTAGTAGCTCTTGCAGTTGTGGTATCGCTCCTTGTTGAAGTGGGAGGCGTGCAGAACCACATGTGTGCAGTCAATGGTGTCCTGGTGAACCCGTGTGTTCTCTAACCCTGGTCTTCCCTCCTCAGGGAGAAAAGGATGAATTCCCCTCCCCTCCTGTAGACTGCCTCTATCAACTCCTGGATACTTCTATGGCCAGCAAATAATGACATGTGCTAATGTTGCCAGCTGCCACCTGGAATGAACTGGTTTTGAAGAATAAAAGGGCGACTGTGATCTGCACAGGCACCATGAGGGCCATCCTTGCCCTGGTTTGAGGTTCTAGGTCTTTGTGAAGGAGGTGTCACAACTCCGTCACGACCTCATGAGGCACTGTTCTTGGCTCATCTCAACGTAGAGCTGTCGCTCCTCTCATTCTAAGCGGAGCCCTCCTTCTCCTCCCTCCTCACAGAGCTTCCTCTCTCTGCCTCTCCCTCTACGTGTCCTGTTCATTTTGTCGAACAAGTGGCACTGCAGATACTGCTCCCATACCTATGTAAGGCAATGTAATTCTGTGGTCAGCAGAAACATTCAAATTCCTCCAGCAACTCACCACAGTGCTTCCACCAACTTTGTATGAGCACAAGTAAGTCAAAAGTATCTTAGCTGCAATTTGTTGAGTAGACCTTTAAATAGCCCGAGAACAGAACCCATCTTGCTTCCTCATGCTTGTTGCTTCAAGAGTGAATAAGGAAGGCTTTCCCTGCTAGAAACTGTGCCACATGGATGAATTTCACAGCCAGGGAAACAGTTTATAAGGCTGGAGGTGGTTTACTGAAATGGGCATGAGTGAGGAATTTAAACACAAGGATGAGAATTTAAAATTTGAAGCACTGGGGACTAGGAGTCAACTTAGATCAACAAAGGCAAGAGGAATGGTGAGTGTGATTTGCTGTAGGTTAGGTTATCATTAGATATATGAGTTGAAATTTGCAGAGGGTGGAGGATAGAAGAATGGCAAAGAGAAAATGAGTTTGGAGGTAACAAAGGCTTGGATGAAGTTTTCAGCAGCAGATGGGTTGAATTGGAGTGGAGGCATACAATTTTACAGAGGTGGAAGTAGGCGGCCTTTGTGATAAAGAGGATATGGAGTCAAAAACTCAACATGGTATTGAATAGGATGCAGAGTTTGTGAGCAGCCTGGTTCAATATGATACCATGTCCAGAGAAGTGAATGGAAAAAGTGACAAGGGCAGGAAATTGTTGGCAAATGCTATGACATTGGGTCCTAATTTGCTATGGCAGCATATCTAATGATGTCTGCCTTCAGTCAGGCTTACCCTTGCATGTTTAGGTTTTTAAATTTTTTGTATGTCAAGTTGCTGAAATGCAAGTTGATAATGTCACAGTGAGGAAAACAAAGCATCTGGGAATTGCATGAACAGGGCAAACGACTGTATCTCCTTAATCAATCAGATTAAAGGATTGTGAAATTAACAGCACCAGAACTGAGGAGGAATTGTATATTAGAGGAGGTGAATTCAGCGCCAAATCAGTTAGAGGAAGGTAAATAAAGAGTGAGAAAGTGAGCTAGAGCAAAAAGAGATGGAAAGGAAAACTAAAAATAAAATACATATTAATTCTGACAATTTTAAAATCACCAACAATTAATACCTGAAGGAATTAGACTCTATATTCATAACAGTTAATTTTCAGTGCTGAAGAGGATGACAATTAATTATGTTACAACAGGTTTTATTTTTGTACTAAAATCTTAGGTTTCTTTGTGTTTTAAAAAAAAACTGAGAAAAGGATTTTTAGTAGACTTGGACACCTGCAAATAGCTGGAAATTTTGTTTGTTGACTTTGTGTGCAAAATAGTGGAAGCAAGCAGTTTCAAGGAAACAGCAAGGGGTCTTGACCTTCCTTTGAGTGACAGAGGAGATGCTCTGTCTGGTCATGTGATCAGCTCAGGAAGGGTTTTTTTTCACTTTTGACTCTTTTAAAAACCAGTGAATTGGACAAAGGGAAGCATTTGAAATCTTGCTTTGACCTACCTGGAGCAAGAGAGGAAGACCCAGAAAAGTGTTATCTCTCTCTGAAAGAAATCCTACAACTCTTAAGAAGAAACCCTGCATTTGAAAGGTGGCACATTCTTATTGCCTCCAGTCTCTGAAGAATTCCTGCATTCAAAGTAGTTCCTGTTGCCTCCTGTGTTTTGGGAAACCCTGGAACCTACAGAAAGCTTCTACTGTCGGACTGCTGTTTTAAAACTCAAGCAGACCTGTTGCTACACCCTTTGCTGAAAGATCTGTGTGACGCCTGCTGCAGACAAATTACCTTGAATGCCTACCCATCAAAGACAGTTCATCAACCTCACCTGGAGAGACTTTGAGTGGCATCCAACTATTCGACTCTGGGACACCTCACCATTCTGAAAACATCCTACCAGAATGTGATAAATGCAATCATTTTTTTTTCCTTTTTATTCCTTAAAAACAGCTGTAAACCAAAAATCCTTTTCCCAGTTAACTGTGTTTTTTAATATATGCATGTGTGCATGAGGGCGAAGGAAATAAGGAGTTTTTCATATATATTTATCCCATTAGTAGTTAAAACCTATTATTTCTTTTCTAATAAATAGTTAATGTTGTTGTTATTTAAAGAAACCTGGTTTGGTGTGCTTTATTCTGGGCAACAAATAAAGTGTTTAATTTGGCTATTCTCCAGTAGGTGATAAACTTTATTTTGATATGCTGTGACCTGTGGAGTAGTGGAACTCAATTAACAGTGTATTACTCCTGCCTTGGTCTTAACAATAATTAACACTATTGAGGCAGTTGGCTGGCTGGGCATGAATAGGAGGTTCAGCAGCAAAGGCTGCTGAATGGATGATCTCAATCTCAAAGAAATCCATGAGTTCCCCGACTTATTGGAGGTAAGACTGAAGGGGGCATTATTCAACACAATTTAGCAAAAAATGGGCAATCTCACTCAGACAAGTTGTAAAGATCTCCCCAGTCATACCTTACCTGAAGTACTTGATGTTGAAATGAGATGTTAGATTATATGAATTTTTAATGAATTTATTAAAATAGACAGAAGATCTTGCAACGTCTACTATCGTGCCCAAATACCCAATATGCAAAATCAGCCCTTAGATGTCAGAAAGGAATGGGACTCCTTCCTTTAACTATGACATTTCTCCATTCGATGATTATAGAAATGATTTTCTCACATCTATGTAATAGTGCCATTTAGTTATTTACACTATATATGCGATCAGAGCAAGTCAAAAGCCATGTTCTCATTCGCTACCCTGCAAGAAAATGAAGTGGGGTATAAACATCTGGCTAACCCCATTACGCTCTGGGCCATCCCACTTTCTCTGCAGAATTATAGTCCAACCTTCACTGAAATAATACTAACAAAAGAACAAAAATTCTCCTTTTGGCACAAGTCCACTGTTTGTATTTAAAAAGGGCTGGCCGCACTGCACTTCAGATAACATTTTTCCTTTGATCTACAAGACTGTAGTTAAATATTAGCAAACTTTTTTTAGCTTCCCTTTTTTATTTTTTTTTCTGTTTCTTACTAGCTCACAAGTTAGTTACTTTGCATCTTTATATCCCTTTTCAATTTGAGTGTCTAGTAAGAGCATATCTCCACAGCGGCTTAAAAGGTAAAATCCTTTGTTAACCTATTAGAAGTAAATGATTAAGTAGGGCACCTGTTTGACGTTGGCTTTTACTCAGTCTTCCAGGTGACTTTTTTTCAGAAGTTATGCTGATGGCCAATGAAAATAGTGCAGGACACCATCAAGGTTAGAAACAGAGACAGAAGACAAGGCAAATTGGGGAGTTTTTATTCAGAAAGCAGAGATTAAGAAATTCTCCCATGGAGGAAACATGGGTGGGAATAACTATTGAGATAGATTTTAAAATTTGGATGTCCACGTTGAAATTTCAACATTCTATTGTGGAGGTTTTATTAAAAATAGGCAACAGGATGCTTTTCTATCTGCTTTCACGCAAATCAGGAATGCTCCTCCAAGCTCCACAAAAATAATGCAGGCTGCTGCTGGCCCAGCATCGCCCCTCCCCCTCGCTTCACCCGAGTGGCAAGCGACATCAGGATGGCGTCCTTCCGCAGATCATCGCTTTCATGCAGATGAGGCCCAAAGTCCACGTTCGAATTGGCCTCAGGTCGATATTTTCAGGCACGTAGTCGCATCGCACCACCCGTTTCACATTGGAAACCAGCACACCCTGGATTTCTCCCCTGCATTGTCAGGGCCCATTATGTCATCTGCTCCATTGTAGCAGATAATAGAAGCCTTATGTCAATAAATCATCCTAATATGTACAGTCTATACTGTTCATTGCTCCTTCCCACGTGCCTTACTTCTTTTAAAGTTTGAAAAACATTTTTCTGCACATTAGCCAAATAAGAAATGTTCTGCTCTTTATCAGAATCATCCCACAATAACTGTAGACTGAGTTTAAATTTTTCATCATTCAGCCATTATAAAGTTAAATGTCTCTCCTTAAAATATAATACAACAGTGACAACCGATAACCTCTGTTTCTCGGAAATGTCTTTGGCAATAAACGGCTCCTGTGCTTTGATTAAACGGTTTGGGCAGCAGACCTGTCAACAAATCAGCCGCAGAGACGTTTATTACCTAATGCAGTCCTGATGAACGGAAGTTATTGCTCAACCCTGTCAATGTAAAGAAAGTTTGTTATCTAACAACAGAATGTTTTCAAAGACCACTCAATGTTAAAATGCATACATTTTAATAATTCTTTAACAATTAGATTTTATATAGTGCACACTTGCCGTGGTTATCCAATAAATACATGGTGGCAATGCATAAAATCCAGTTAACTGCTGTCTTAACTGCCAATTGCAAAATATTCATTTCTATTAAATCACAGGCAGCTGGTGTCCTTAAATTTTCTTTTTAAATGATCAATTTTCAGTAAACGTCACAGAGAGTGGGAGCTGCTCTGAGTAGAAAATTAATCTAACAGCACCTGCCCTTTGGCTTTCAAATGCAATTATTTAATTTCTGAGAAAACAGGTGTATTTGTTGTAAACTAACCGGCGCTGTTCTTTTATAGTTCCTGTGACTTTTACTGACTGCCATATGCTCGATGTTTGTTTTGAAAGATTCCTTTCACTGTTGAACTGAATGTCATTTAAGGGATGATTGTCACCTTCAGTACACTGTTTTACAGTCAGAGAATTACTGTTGATTTTAATATTTTTTTTTTATTGCTGTCTCTTTGGATTTTTTTTTTCATTTGTTAAATAGAAACTGCTATCACATCCTCAGTGACTGTTTGGAGGCATTTTTGAATCCTGGATGATGTGGAGACGCATTTGATGCTGGAACATCTTTGGGTTTATGATAATGGATGAGCATTCCATTGATTAACTGCAGTACCTGAACATCAATTTACTACAACACTTAATACAAATTTACTGCAGCATGCTACTGGCAATTTTTTGCAATGCACTAACATCATCATCTAGATTTCCCTCATGCCCCTACCATTTTTTTGGATGGATCTGGGAGGGAGCAGGAGCAGAAAATGCTCCACCATGTGCTCACCCCCTACTGCTCACTACCATTTCACACCCACTGGCTTACATGCCATTAATTAGCTCATCGATATGTGGGCGTATTGAAACAACACACATTCAAGGGAAACATGCCCTACAAAGTACTTCTTTCTATTTTGTTATGGACAGGTGGTAAGGGGCGAGTCATTCCCACTGTTCACCTCCCAACTGACCACAACCGTGTTTTCTTTAAAAATGATGAGTTAGTCCCTGAGTCCATTGGGTCCAAATAACAGACAAATGACAGGTTTTCTTGTAGGTTAAAAAAAAGATAACAATTTATTTTTACACAATTCCCGAAATGGCCGCAACCTCACCCACGCACATATTCACTCACACACATGCGCGCACACATACACACACAAGAACAGATGGAGAGAAAAGGGTAGGCGATTTAAAGTGAGGTAGGTGTTCATGGTTTACGGTAAACTGTTAAATCTTCTCAGAAGAACAGTCTGTTTTAAAGGTGCAGGCCTGTGTGTTCGTAGTCTTGAACTTGTTGAGGTGTCTTAGATTTCTGGTGGTTAAGACTTCAGACTGGAGGTGGTGGTCATTTTCAGTTCTCTGCTGCAGCAAGTTGAAGGGTAGAATTAGCAGCAGGACTTCTTCCTTATTTAGGCTGGATCTCTTTCCACAGCCTTTCACTGGACTGCTTTCTGTGATGTTGTTGTAATCTTTCCTCTCTCTCCAGAGGGCTACTTTCTAAGGTCAATCCATCAAATTAGAGTTTCTGTTCGTTGATATATGGCCATCTCCCCTGGTGTGACCACACAATGGACTAGGACGTGGAATCGATGGCTATCTATTGATGTCTGAGGGATGTGGGTGTCCTAGTGCATGAATTGCAAAAGGTTAGTATGCAGGTCCAGCAGGTAGTTAGGAAAGCTCATAGAATGTTATTGTTTATTGTGAAGTGAATTGAATACAAAAGTAGGGAGGTTAAGCCTCAGCTATACAGGGCATTGGTGAGACCACATCTGGAGTGCTGTGTACGGTATTGGTCTCCTTATTTAAGGAAGGATGTGAATGCATTGGTAGCAGTTCAGAGAAGGTTTACTAGACAAATACCTGGAATGGGTAGGCTCCATCCATCAATATTGGCGTCCACGCTCTGGAAGTGGTTCAAGAGTTCACCTACCTAGGCTCAACTATCACCAGTAACCTGTCTCTAGATGCAGAAATCAACAAGCGCATGGGAAAGGCTTCTACTGCTATGTCCAGACTGGCCAAGAGAGTGTGGGAAAATGGCGCACTGACACGGAACACAAAAGTCCGAGTGTATCAAGCCTGTGTCCTCAGTACCTTGCTCTACGGCAGCGAGGCCTGGACAACGTATGTCAGCCAAGAGCGACGTCTCAATTCATTCCATCTTCGCTGCCTCCGGAGAATACTTGGCATCAGGTGGCAGGACCGTATCCCCAACACAGAAGTCCTCGAGGCGGCCAACATCCCCAGCTTATACACACTACTGAGTCAGCGGCGCTTGAGATGGCTTGGCCATGTGAGCCACATGGAAGATGGCAGGATCCCCAAAGACACATTGTACAGCGAGCTCGCCACTGGTATCAGACCCACCGGCCGTCCATGTTTCCGCTTAAAGACGTCTGCAAACGTGACATGAAGTCCTGTGACATTGATCGATCACAAGTCGTGGGAGTCAGTTGCCAGCGTTCGCCAGAGCTGGCGGGCAGCCATAAAGGCGGGGCTAAAGTGTGGCGAGTCGAAGAGACTTAGCAGTTGACAGGAAAAAAGACAGAGGCACAAGGGGAGAGCCAACTGTGTAACTGCCCCGACAAACAAATTTTTCTGCAGCACCTGTGGAAGAGCCTGTCACTCTAGAATTGGCCTTTATAGCCACTCCAGGCGCTGCTCCACACACCATTGACCACCTCCAGGCGCTTACACATTGTCTCTCGAGACAAGGAGGCCAAAGATGAATGCATTGGAAGCAGTTCAGCGAAGGTTTACTAGACGAATACCTGGAATGGGCAGGCTGTCTTATAAGGAAAGATTGTGCAGGCTCGGCTTGTATCCGCTGGAATTTAGAAGAGTAAGAGGCGACTTTATTGAAACATATAAGATCCTAAGGAGTCTTGACAGGGTGGATGTGGAAAGGATGTTTTGGGAGAATCTAGAACTAGGGGTCACTGTTTAAAAATAAGGGGTTGCCCATTTAAGACAGAGATGATGAGAATTTTTTTCTTTCAGAAGGTCGTGAGTCTTTGGAACTCTCTTCCTCAAAAGGCAGTGGAAGCAGAGTCTTTGAATATTTTTAAGGCAGAGGTAGATAGATTCTTGATAAGCAAGGGGTTGAAAGGTTATCAGAGGTAGGTGTGAATGTGGAGTAATCAGTTCAGCCATGAACTTATTGAATGGCAGAGCAGGCTTGAGGGACTGAGTGGCCTACTTCTGCTCCTAACTCATATGTCTGGATCAGTATCATTTTGTTATGATGTGGCAACTTCACACCTTCTTTGACTCAGAAGAAACACATTCAATTCAGGAATGTTTCTCCATGGTTTCAGACACCTCTTAGTCTGGAATGGATCCTTTTCTCCTTTTGAGGGTGAGGCAGTTTTTGGATACCAGGCCAGGTCATCTAACCTTCGGTGGCCATCTTTGCAGCACATTGAAATTGACTTTTCCTTTAAAAAGTGGACAGAGTCCACATTGAATAAAGTTCATATCTTAAAAGTTAGGAATATGATTTGTCTTTATATTGCTTCAATGCTTGATACAAGGGATGACTGATAGGTCCAGGCTTCTCAGGTTCTATAGCAGGCAGAGTGGATTTTGTTTTCAAATGATACGGGTTGTACCATTGCTGTCAGAGTGCTGAAGTGCACAGGCCCAAAAGGTTAAATCAATTGCCCATTTCACAGCCAGCACAGAGGCTGACTGCATTTCTAAGCTGCAGCAGGTTAGAGGTCGGCCACAGCACCACCCTTGTCTGCAAGTTTGCTGACAATGTCGGGGTTAGACCTGAGAGAATGGAGTGCAACAAGTTCAGAGGGGTACAGGTTAGAGTGAGTGAGGGGGGCAGAGAAATTGAGACAGCCGATGTCTCACCGACAGTTTTCAATGAAAAGATCAAGAGCGGGTAAGAGGCCAGAGGGAGCGGTCCGGGTGGAGGGAGAATGCTGGAGGCGGGTGAATGGGTCTGCTAGTCGGGAGTGGAGTCCAGGTCAAAGAAGTGAACCCGGAGGCGGAGGCGACGGAAGATGAGCTCAACGTCATGCCAAGCCCACAATTCATTGAGGTGGGGGCATAAGGGGATAAAACTGAGTCCTTTGCTGAATACAGAATGTTCAGCGTCAGAGAGGGGAAGGTCAGAGGGTATAGTGAATACATGGCGAGGGGTCAGATCAGAAGGGGAAAGTGAAGGGGAAGAAGGATCTGGCGGGGCATTAGTCCCCATCAGCTGCTGGAGCTTGTGTTCCTTAACACCTGAAAGGAAGAAACTATAAGAGTGGCCAGGTTTAGCGGTGCATATGTATTGTGGACAGATAGCGTGGAATTCCACAGAAGTGGAAAACCTCCCAGAATTTCCAACTTTTGCTATTATGCTACTACCATTAGCAGAGTGTTAAGCCACCCAATCACATACATTCGAGTCAGGTAAATGAGTCAATCTACCCCAATGGAAACTTGTTGCTTCACATTTTCTGAATGAACTCTGCATTGTCTTCAAAGTTAGCAAATGTTGAAAGTTGACAGAGAAAGGCTTGCAAGAAGCACTCTTCAAGGAAACAGACGTGCAACTTCTTGTGAACGACATTTTGCAACAGTACAAAAATATATTTGGCTCGCAAAAACATCTTCCCACGTTGGCATGTATACAAGGAAAGATCATTTTTTCAAAGCACTAACTTACTATGTATAAATGGTTTGTGTGCTTTTAAATTGCTAAATCTAATAGGGTTGTGGAATACCTCTTTGTTCCTCTTGATACTGTAGGGCTCCAGTACTGTCCTGTCTCCCAGCCTGGACAGAAATGTCTTATAATATTATAATAGTCTCCTAGAGAAACGTGATGGGAAAGACTGTTGCAAGTGTCACAATCTCTGACGTGGAAGGTTGCCCAAAAAGAAGAATTGGAAAAACAGTTCAAGAAGTTATCAGGCTCCATCATCGTACTTGCTGGAACAGAGGACAGTATCTGAGCACTTCAGTATGAAATGGGCATCCTGTTACATCTTGCCAGTTGTGGCAGGGTAGGAATCAGCCAACTCCCACAAGAGCCATTGATGATCAGCTTTGGGAAAGAGGTTGAGAGGTGAATCCAGAGGAACCCGCACACAGACTCCACAAAAAATAAAAATTAGAATTTTCATGTGCTGTTTACTGAGCAACTTTCAGACTTTAAGGGTGGCTGGTTAGTCTATTCAAACCTGACACAGCATAAATTCCAACTAGTTGTACCTGAACATTGCAATCAGAGTCCTACAACCAGCGTAGGTCCTCGATTTGCTTATTTAAGAAGCCTGCACCTGTTTCAGGAGGTGGCATTTTCAGAATAAAAAGATCTTTTCTGAATAGGGTTCAGGACATGAGGGGCTCCTCAACATATATTCTTGTTGAGTTTCAGGGCTGTTCATGTAATATGTTTCTTTTTTCTCAAGAGATCTCATGTATTATTTCTGGAAATTTTCTTGGTAGCTCTCACGATTTATCCACCATAATTTCCCATTTACAGAGTGTATTCAGGGTTTCGGTCATATTTACAGCAGCCAATTGGGACAATCAGAGAGAAATTCCCTGTGTTTGTACATATGATAATATACTGGAGCGTCTTCTGCCCAACTAATGAATATACTGTTCATCGGCACTGGAATTCTCCATCTGAAATTTCTGTGATTGGCTGTCGTATCTTCAATCGAAGATCAGTAAAATCCCATTTATAATGTTTCTTCAAGGTTTCTGCCAATCTTCCACCAATGTTTCAGTAGATGATCATGAGAATCCCCATGGAAATTCCAGATGTAGACATTGTCATTTGTCACTTAAAAGATTCAGGCCAGAAGTCAGCACTTTCATCCAGAATGTTCATAAGACTGACAACCTTCTATAAGATGAAACAGAAGAGATGGATAACCATCTGACACATCATCCTGACTTGGAACTATATCGCCGTTCCTTCACCGTCGCTGGGTCAAAAAACTGGAACTTCCTTCCTAACAGCACTGTTGGTGTACCTACACCCAGAGGACTGCAGCGGTTCAAGAAGGCAGCTCACCACCACCTTCTCAAGGGCAATTAGGGATGGGCAATAAATGCTGGCATAGCCAGTGACGTCCACATCCCACGAAAGAATTTAAAAAACTGAAATGTCACTGAGAGATCAGAAGGGATAAAGAAAGATTCACTGATAATGAAGATGAAATTGGAGAAGTTGGTATCTGAGGAATGTAATGAATGGACTATTCAGTAGGAGAAAGGTATCAGGCTGCTCAGAAAACTATTTGGAGATAGCCAGTCAGTTGTGCAATGCATATCAGAGGCTGTCCATTTTGGAGCAGATAGAAGCCATGGTGCAAGCTGCCCAAGTAGGAATTATCTTGACAAAGTGGTCGAAGATGCAATGCCAAAAGGAATGGTATAGGGATAAGTAAGGAAACTATAGATTTGTCCAGAATCATGAACTGCTGCCATCCAAATCACAAAAAAGAGAAAAACAAAAGAGGAAAAACAAAATCAACAAAGAAAAAGGAAACAAAATGGAGACTGTGGTTGTGATCTGAAATAGTTGAACTCAATATTTTTTTTTTAGAGATACAGCACTGAAACAGGCCCTTCGGCCCACCGAGTCTGTGCCGACCATCAACCACCCATTTATACTAATCCTACACTCATTCCATATTCCTACCACATCCTCACCTGTCCCTATATTTCCCTACCATCTACCTACACTAGGGGCAATTTATAATGGCCAATTTACCTATCAACCTGCAAGTCTTTGGCATATGGGAGGAAACCGGAGCACTCGGAGGAAACCCACACAGACACAGGGAGAACTTGCAAACTCCATGCAGGCAGTACCCAGAATTGAACCCGGGTCGCCGGAGCTTTGAGGCTGCGGTGCTAACCACTGCGCCACTGTGTCCAGAAGGCTGTAAAGTGCCTAATCAAAAGATGAGTTGTTGTTCCTCAAGCTTACATTAGGCTTCATTGGAACACTACAGGAGGCCGAGGACAGAGAGGTGAGAGTGGGATCGAGGTAAAGAATTAAAATGACAGGCAACTGGTTATGGACTGAATGGAGGTGTTCCGCAAAGTGGTCACCCAATCTGCATTTGGTCTCTCCAATGTGGAAGAGACTGCATTGGGAACAGTGCATATAGTCAATTAAATTGAAAGAAGAACAAGGAAATTGCTGTTTCACTTGGAAGGAGTGTTTGGGGCTTTGGACGGTGAGAAAGGAGCAGATAAAAGGGTAGGTGTTGCATCTCCTGCACTTGAATGGAAAGGTGCCGTGGGAAGGGGTGGGGGAATACGAGAGGTAACTGAGGAGTGAATCATGGTGTTCCTTTGCAAGGCTGAAAGGGGAGGGTAAGGAAAAATGTGTTTGGTGGTGGCAATCACAAGAGAGGTGGTGGAAATGGCAAGGGATGATCTATTAAATACAGACACTGGTGGGGTGAAAGGTGATGACAAGGGGAACCCTATCAATCTTCTGGGAGGGAGGGAAAGGGGTGAGAGCAGAAGTGCGTGAAATAGAATGGACACAGTCGAGGGCCTTGTCAACCATAGTGGGGGGGATTCTTCGGTTGAGGAAAAAGGAAGACATATCAGAAGTGCTAATGTGGAAGGTTGAATCATCAGAACAGACTTGACAGAGAAAGTGGAAGAAAGGAATAGAGTCCTTAAAGGAAGCGGGTGTGAGGAAATGTAGTTAAGGTAGCTGTGGGAGTCAGTGAATATTCGTTGATAGCCAATCCCCAGAAATGTTGACAGAGAAGTCAAGGAACGGATGAGTCAGAGAGCACTATGTGAAGGTGAGAGAAGGATGGAAGATGGAAGCAAAGTTGATTAAATTTTCCAGTTCAGGGTGAGAGCAGAAAATGGCATCGATACAGTCATCAATGTATCAGAAAAAGGTGAGGGAAGGGGCCTGAGTCAGACTGGAACAAAGAATGTTCCACATATCCCATAAAAATGCAGGCATAGCTTGAACCCATGAGGGTATACATTGCCACACCTTTTATTTGGAGGAAGTGAGTGGAGTTAAAGGAGAACTTGTTCAATGTGAGACCAAGTTCAGCCAGGCGGAGGAGGGTGGTGGTGATTGGGAACTGGGCACTTCACAGCCTTCTGGACTCAACATCGAGTTCAACAATTTCAGATCATAACCCCTGAACCCATTTTGTGACAAGAAAAAAAGTAAGCCTTTGTAGATAAGAAATGTGCGTTGACATATGGGGTAGAATTTCTGGGGTTCTTGTGATTGTCCACTGTAACCCCAGGGAAGCAGTGTACATATAAACATACATACGAACATACAACTAGGAGCAGGAGGAGGCCACTCAGCCCCTTAAGCCAGCTCTGCCATTCAATAAGATCATGGCTGATCTGATTATGACCTCAACTCCACATTCCCATCTACCCCTGATAACGTTTCACCCCCTTGCTTATCAAGAATCTATTTACCTCTGCCTTAAAAACATTTAAAGACTCTGCTTCCACTGCCTTTTGAGGAAGAGCGTTCCAAAGACTCATAACCCGCTGAGAGAAAAAACATCTCCTCATCTCTGTCTTAAATGAGCAACCCCTCATTTTTAAACAGTGACCCCTAGTTCTAGATTCTCCTTTCCACATCCACCCTGTCAAGACATCGAAACATAGAAAATAGGAGCAGGAGTAGGCCATTCGGCCCTTCAAGCCTGCTCCGCCATTCATTATGATCATGGCTGATATGATCATCTGCTATAACGTCTTTAATAATAGCTTCTAACATTTCCCTAAGACAGATATTAAGCTAACTGGCCTGTAGATTCCTGCTTTCTGTCTCCGTCCCTTTTTGAAGAAAGGAGTTACATTTGCAATTTTCCAATCTCATAGAACCTTCCCTGAATCTAGGGAATTTTGGAAAATTAAAACCAACGCATCAACTATCTCACTAGCCACTTCTTTTGGGACCCTAGGATGAAGTCCAAAATGTAAATGTCATTCACGCCGTTTCTCTGGGATTTCATTGGATTTTCCATCAAAGTTGCAGCAGTTGATTGGGGAAACTGACACAAAATTTAATGGCAAAGGATTTTTAATAAGGTGCTAATAAATTTCTTAAGGCATTGCAAATGATAAATCAGAGAATTTGCTGAATTATAAGAATAGAGGTCCTTATGTCACGTATGAGATAATATCAGGCCAATTATTTATGATGACTGCTTAAGTGAATTTCTATTTTCATTAAATTGTATTCTGTGATTTTTAAGACAGAGCTATACCATCCTGAACCAATTGCAAAACACTAAATTCAATGATTACAAAGGTCCCTTAGAAAGTCAAAAACCAGTGCTGCCAGACGTAATAGCTGGTAGATATTCTCTAGTGTTAGAGTGACACCTGTTACACCTATAAAGTAGACTCTGCATCTCTGGCATTCCAGAGTTAAATCACAGTGCCCAGTGCCTACTTAAATAAAAGCATAATCTGGGGCATATGACAACATATCCACTCTTGTCATACTAACTGGATACCATGGGGTAGAAATTAGTTTGGCCCCGCATTGGGGCTTCAGGCGAGCAGCCAGTATCTGTGATGTCTCCACAGGCAGCTTACCCTTCTCCAGAATGAATCAGGTAAGTTCAAGGAGGGAGGGTTGGAGTGGCTAAATGAAGGAGGGATGATCGTTTGGACTGAGTTGGGGGGAACCACTCCTGCTCCTCCTGCCTCTGTGGAAAGGTTTTTTTACAATCAAAAAAACTCCTAGCCATAGTTGGCAGTCATGGAATCACTGAAGAATTTGGATTGGGCAGGCCCGATGTATGCATCCACCTAATAAGCCTAAACAATGGCCCCCACAAATTTAGCAGTGAGACCAACAATTGCACAGATTGTGCACACACTGGTCCATTGCTAAATTGATATGCTTTTGTTTGTTTAACACCCATAAAACAGGTGCAGTGCATATCTATTTCTACCCCTATGTCTTTACATATGTCTTTTATATATACTCTCACATACATTTCCCCAATCATCAAGTAGGCAGAACTGATAATGACTTTGGTGAGATAAAGTTGATATAAAATCAAGCAGCTGGATTTTTCAACACATTGGGCTGGACTCTCCAGTGGGCATCTGGAACCTGACGGCAAGCCCATTTGGGGGTCCTGAGTCGCCTGTCAGGTCAGCGCACCCACCGCAAGCTTTCCGGGAGGCGGCCTCCTAATAGGTCATCTCCATGGTCGCCATCCCAGGAAGAAAGATTGGTGGGCTCCCGAAACTGCAGGCCCAATCAGAGGAGCCATAATGATGTCAGGTCAGCATCCCACTGGGAGAAGCGGGCGCTGCTGAGTCAGGCAGGCGCGCGTAAGGGCTTCTCAACATGGAGGCTCCGACTCTGATGGCCCCACCTCACACCAGGAGGCCAATTCGATTGAGCTGGCAGCCTCCGCACATGGGGTGGGGAGGCGGGATACCCCAACATTGGTAAAATACCGGCGCCAGCGCAAAATGGCCCCAAGTGGGGCCTTAATTGGACAAATTGGCTGTCCACCTCCATGGATTTGCAGCCGACCTGGTTCCCATACCGCCCCTGGGAAAGTCCCCCAAAGCTGGGAATGCACCGGGGAGCTATCCCGATGCGGCAGCTCCCCACTATTTCTCACCCCGCCACTGCCTCCAACCCCCGTCTCTACAGGGCTGGGAAAATCCAGCCCATTGTGTGACTGAATGGTATAATGTTGCCGGACAATTTTTAAAACCTCTATGTTGTCTCCTGTGACACATAAAGCAACAAAACTGCAATACACTATCCCAATTGTGGGGGAGAAATGCTTACTTTTGAATTTTTCTTTCCTTCTGGTCAGCCTCTAGCTGTAAAACCCACCAGTAAATATTAATTTTCAGCATGAATAACTTGTATTTATACAGAACCTTTAATGGACTAAAACATCCCACAGCACTTCACAGGAGCATTATAAAACAAAATATAACACCAAACCACATAAGAAGATATTAGGGCAGTGGCAGGTTTTAAGGAGTGTCTTGAAGGAGGAAAGTGAGGTTGAGAGTCAGAGAGGGAATTCCAGAGCTTAGGGCCTTGGCAGCTGAAGGCACATCCACCAATGAGGAAGCAATTAAAATCAAGGATGTTCAAGAGGCCAGAAATAGAGAAGCCAAGGCCTACCTCATGCAACATCATGTTGGCAATGATTCCCTGGGTACGCTCTCTTTTTGTGGTTTCTCAGTACAAAAGAAAGGACTAATTTCTGATCCATCCCCTGTACAAGGGTTGGCCAGCAGAGCTACCAATCAAGACTTCTATCCCATCTGAAGAGTTTATTCTCACCAGAACACCAGGGGGTGACTGAACCCTGTCATGATCAAATGAACAGGGTCATCCCAAAAATAGCATATGTGGATGTTTGCTGGGAGCTCTGAGATGAAATAATGGCCATCCTATTGTTTCAGATCATAAGGTAGAGCTGCTGCGGTCTTCATCCATATGTTTTGATTTTCTTTTCATTTTTAGCAGCAGGCATAACTTTATTCCTTTCTGAAGTCACTTTGGCTTCAACATAATCACTTCAGTATAATTAATTCGCAAATCCTTTCCATGTACAAATGGTTGAAAAATACCAACATGTAACATTCTGTAATTTTATGCGTCTCTCTCACGCAGCTATAAGAAAATGTAAGTATTCTAATTACTAACATTGAATTTAGCATTGATTGGTTCCTGGATGTGTATTGCTGTGTCTGATTCTCTATATCTTCTTCTGTCTCTGTCTCTTTCAGCTATAAGAAAATGTAAACATTCTAATTACTAATTCTCAATAAAACATACATAATAATTAGAGCTTTCAAAATTCAACTAATTGATTTAGATGAATAAAAGAACTCAAATTAAGACAATGAAAGATTCTTTCTCTCTCTGACAGCTGTTACTAATTAGAAAAGCAATACATCCTAGCTGTCAACACAGCACAGATGATAATCGGGGATAATTAGATGCTGTTTGCTTCAAGTTTCAACTTTCTTGAAAAAAAATGAACTCAAATTAACAATAGATTAAACAGTCTCTTTGTCAGAGCCTGGCATTCTTTCTGATATTTATAGAACACAAATAAAAAACTGCAACAGAGCTGTAATCAGTAATTTGTGTTTTTCCAACATCTATACACCCTTTAGTTTAGTTTAGAGATACAGCACTGAAACAGGCCCTTCGGCCCACCGAGTCTGTGCCGACCATCAACCACCCATTTATACTAATCTTACACAATCCCATGTTCCCTACCACATCCCCACCTGTCCCTATATTTCCCTACCACCTACCTATACTAGGGGCAATTTATAATGGCCAATTTACCTACCAACCTGCAAGTCTTTTGGCTTGTGGGAGGAAACTGGAGCACCCGGAGAAAACCCACGCAGACACAGGGAGAACTTGCAAACTCCACACAGGCAGTACCCAGAATTGAACCTGGGTCACTGGAGCTGTGAGGCTGCGGTGCTAACCACTGTGCCAACAAAGTTTCTGAAATTTGTCTTTCAGTTTTTCTTCAAATGAATTTGAAAAACAAATAAAAAATGGTGGAAATATTCCAGCAGCACAGAAGACCTAACAGTACTATTACATCCTGGGAAATTAGGTACAGTGCACATGCTCAGACTTCAGAAGCCAAAATGGTTTACGACTTCATCAGTTGAGACAAAAATATCAAGTCCATGTCCAGACATTTGGGAGAGAATGAGACCTTCAGGTAAAAACATTAATAAAAGTATTTAAAAGCACAAAGGACAATTCAATTGATACATTTAAAAATAACGAGTAAATCTATATAATTCTTTGATTTTTTTTTACATTTTGGTTAAACCTCTATTTTAGACATTAGAAATATCAGTTATTGAGGAAAAATGGCATTCAGAATTTTTCAAAAAGCACTCTATGGCTCTATTTTGAGTGATTTTGAGGATACTATAGTACAGCAGCACCCAATGACCAATTGTTTTATTATAAAGTGATGAGCCAGAATGTACTATCAAAATTTATACCCAAATTAAATAGCAACTTCAGGCAAGAATAGCTATATAGTTAGACACAAAGATCTGGAAGTTGCTGTCCTAGAGGCAACATATTGCCATTAGCATCAAGAAAACAGTAAGTCACTGTCTGACTCACAAATCAAATGCAGTGAAGATCTTATACTTGCATGGCAGATACAAACTAAACTTGCCATGGAGGGTTAGGACTTGTCCATTCCAGTCTATGTACCCATTTTAGTAGCATGGTAAGTGTTAATTGTGGGAGAGCATCAAGCGCAGACTGAGAGATGTCCGATTCACAGGAGTACAGCTCACAGTAGTGTTCACTCCAGCGGGACATCTGTTTACTTCTGTCAGTGAGTACTTCACCATCTGCCAACTTCGGCGGAGCAACTTAGGTGATGGAATGACCAAGAACCCTCTTGATCCTTCATACATAGCTCATAGATTTCCTTTGTCACATGCAGTTTGGATTTCTTGCTCACACAGTATCTCCCTCTTCTTTGCATGGCTGTTTTGGCTACTTTCAGGTCGTGCAGTGTTTTAGCTGTTGAGTTTATGATGTGCATCATGTAGGCTTTGTTTTTTGCATCAATGACAGATATCATCTCAGCTGAGCAGGACTCAAACAATTACTGCCAAACAACCTCTCTGGCACTGGCTTTCTGGTAATTATTACAGGTGTGGAATCTCATTCCTTCAGCTTTTAATTGTTGTTAGAGATTTTAAATAACATTAAGTGATTTTGTTTTACCTTTTCTTTCTATCTTTTTTCCTCTCTCTTAATCTGAACATTCTTTCCCTCCTCTCTTTTGTTTGCGTTCTGCACCTGATTTGACATTGAATTCACTATTCTAACTTACACTTCCTGGTTCAAAGTGCAATAGTTCAATCTCATTAGTTAAGGAGATACACAATCGTTTGCCCTGATCACACCAATCCCAGATGCCCTGTAGAAGGCACCGTATCATTCCCACCTCCCACTTGCAAAGTTTCATGGAAAAGAAATGGGCAAGGACATGTCTAACAAATGACAGGCAGCATTCATTTGCTGGCAGCAGTAAATTCTAGCCTGACAAGTTTACATTGGTGGTTTTAATGATAAAGGTGGGCATAAGGCTTTACTATAGGAAAAAGTTCACACAAAAGCATGACAAAAACTACTGAGGGAAATGTTAAATACAAAAACCTTGTCCATCCTCTTAGGTGGACATGGCACGATTCGAAAAACAGCATGGGAGTTCTCCACTGTGTCCTTGCCTATATTTATCCCTCATCCAACACCACAAAAGCAAATTATTTGGTCATTCCCACATGCTATTTGTGGGAGATTGCTATGTGCAAATCGATTGCCTAATTTCCTACAATATAACTGCGATTACACTTGAAGAGTATTTTATTGCCTCTAAGGTGCTTTGGTACATCCAGAGATTGAGAATGGCACTATTTAAATGAAAGTTTTTTCATGTAAATTTAGCTTGGTGTAGGCAGCATGACTGCCATCCAAAATGACTTAGATATGGAAATTCTTGTGAAGATGGCCCCAACTGTCATCACTATGCCATCACCATGCCACTGGGCCCCTGATCTGTGTGTCCACACATCAGTGGGCTGACTGGCCTAATGGAAGCTATCACATCCTGAAAGCCCTAACAGAGAGTGGACTGGGTCCCAAGTTCCAGAGTCTGGAAGTTGGGATACAGAACACTTTCTAATCTGTGTTCCACAGAGGCAGAATCACTAACGGATCCCTGGCTATTTCTAAGGTGGTGAGCTACTGCAGATTTCAATGCAGTTGCTGCATACTCATTTCATAACTGCAATAAGGAAAAGGATTCCCTGATGTTACTTCAAATGAAGGCAGTTGACTCCAGAGTCACAATTGTCTGTTGACACAAGCCCTGGAGAGTGTCTTTAGAGACTCCAGGTAGATATGGGACCAGATTTTATTCCGGTGACAGGGGTCCCGGCAGCCAGCCAGAAGGCGGAGGGAGAACCCACCGCGGCCCTCCGTCGGATTCCTGTTGCAACCTTACGGTGGGCAGCCAATTAACTGCCCGCTGTCGGGGTTGCCATAATGCCACCAAGAGTGTTAAGTGGGGTGGGGGTCACTGGGGCCATTCAGGCAGGCCCTGGTGACAGGTTGGAGGCGGTCTTCTGCGGGGGGGTGGATGGGGGTTTGGTCATAACTTCTGTGGGGGCCTTCCACGGTCCCTAGATTGCCCTCAAAGGAGGGAGCCCCCACAACTCTGTTTGGAGGCCACCAGACTTTACTACCCCATGTCTCCCCATGGCAGCAGGCTCCTTCGCCTTCAATAAAATTGAAGTGGAGGTGGGAAGAGGTCCTTAAGGGCCTCAATTATCCTGGGGCAGGAAAGCTGTCCTCAGCCTACCCCGCCCTGGACAAAATGACTGGGGTCCCAGGCCATGTCGGGAATAAAATCACGCCTACGATGTTCCACAAGCATCTTTCTTGGCAGTCAAATACCTTAAAATATGGATCCCATTGCAGAGTCAACTGGACAGGGTATGCCTTTGTTGTTCCCAGTGCCTACCAGTGCACCAAGGAGGTGACTAATGCCCTATTCAAGAGGACCAGTTATATGTGCTACCAGACCAACCCTGACAATCAGACAGAGAGAGCCATTGGGTTCGGGGCCAACGCTGGATTCCCCCAGGTGCAAGATGTGATAGATTGTACACATGTGGCCATCAAGGCTCCCGTGGACCAGTCACCCACCTTCATCAACAGGAAGGGCTTCCATTTAATCAACGTTCAACTGGTCTGCGACCACCGTAAGTGTTTCCTGCAGGTGTGGGCCTGCCTTCCAGGAAGCAGCCATGATGCCTACATACTTAGACAGTCCGTGGTGCCACAGCTTTTCAGGCCCCCTGGCCCCCCGCTTGCCTTCAGGGATGGATTCTCAGATCAAGGGATACCCATAGAAGACTTGGCTTCTTACACCTGTGAGGAACCCTTGCAATGCAGCGGAGAGGTACAACAATTGCTACGGCTCTACTCGAGCGACAATCGAGCAGGGAGTGGACTACTGAAGATGAGATTCCGCTGCCTTGATCGATCTGGTGGAGCCCTACAATATGCCCCTGCGTATCATGGTGGTCTGCTGTGCTCTGCACAATCTAGCACTGCAGAGCGGGGAGGCCACAAACACAACTCAACCACAATCTGTAACCTCATATCTCCCACTCGACCAATACCAACAAGCCGGGGGACCAACCCTGGTTCAATGAAGAGTGCAGGAGGGCATGCCAGGAGCAGCACCAGGCATACCTCAAAATGAGGTGTCAGCCTGGTGAAGCTACAACATAGGACTACTTGCATGCCAAACAGCAGAAGCAGCATGCAAGAGACAGAGCTAAGCGACCCCACAACCAACGGATCAGATCTAAGCTCTTCAGTCCTGCCACATCTAGTCGTGAATGGTGGTGGACAATTAAACAACTGACAGGAGGAGCAGGCTCCACAAATATCCCCATCCTCAACGATGGGGGAGCCCAGCACATCAGTACAAAAGACAAGGCTGAAGCATTTGCATCCATCTTCAGCCAGAAGTGCTGAGTGAATGATCCATCTCAGCCTCCTCCTGAGGTCTCCAGAATCACAGATGCCAAACTTCAGCCAATCCAATTCAGTCCATGTGATATGAAAAAATGACTGAGGGTACTGGATACTGCAAAGGCTCTGGGCCCTAACAACATTCCAGCAATTGTACTGCAGATTTGTGCTCCAGAACTAGCCACGCCCCTAGCCAAGCTGTCCCAGTACAGCTACAACACTGGCATCTACCCAGTAATGTGGAAAATTACCCAGGTATGACCTGTACACAAAAAGCAGGACAAATTCAACCCGGCCAATTACCATCGCATCAGTCTATTCTTGATCATCAGTAAAGTAATGGAAGGTGTCGTCGACAGTACTATCAAGTGGCACTTGCTTAACAGTAACCTGCTCAGTGATGCTCAGTTTGGGTTCCGCCAGGGCCACCCAGCTCCTGCCATCATTAAAGCCTTGCTTCAAACATGGACAAAAGAGCTGAACTCAAGAAGTGAGATGAGAGTGACTGCCCATGACATCAAGGCAGCATTTGACCGAGTATGGCATCAAGGAGCCCGAGCAAATCTGGAGTCAATGGGAATCAGGAGGAAAACTAATCACTGGTTGAAGTAATACCTAGCACAAAGGAAAATGTTTGTGGTTGTTGGAGGTCAATCATCTCAGTCCCAGGATATCACTGCAGGAGTTCCTCAGGGTAATGTCCTGGGACCATCTTCAGCTGCTTCATCAATGACCTTTCCTCCATCATAAGGTCAGAAGTGGGGATGGTCGCTGATGATTGCACAATCTTCAGTACCATTCGCGACTCCTCAGATACTGAAGAAGCCCGTGTCCAGATGCAGCAGGACGTGGACAACATCCAGGCTTGGGATGATAAGTGGCAAATAACATTTGCGCCACACAAGTGCCAGGCAATGACCATCTCAAACAAGAGAGAATCTAACCATCTCCCCTTGATGATCAATGGCATTACAATCGCTTAATCCCCCATTATCAACATCCTGGGTGGCACCATTGACCAGAAACTGAACAGGACCAGTCACATAAATATTGTGGCTATAAAAGCAGGTCAGAGGCTAGGAATTCTGTAGTGAGTAACTCACCTCCTGATTCCCCAAAGCCTGTCCACCATCTACAAGGCAGAAGTCAGGAGTGTGATGGAATACTCTCCACTTGCCTGGATGAGTACAGCTCCAACAACACTCAAGAAGCTCGACACCATTCAGGACAAAGCAGCCCACTTGATTGGCACCCCATCCACCACCTTCAACATTCACTACCTCCACTACCAACGCACAGTGGCAGCAGTGTGTACCATCTACAAGATGCACTGCAGCAACGCACCAAGTCTCCTTCGACAGCACCTTCCAAACCCATGACCTCTACCACCTAGAAGGACAAGGGCAGCAGATGCATCGGAACACCACCACCTGCAAATTCCCCTCCAAGTCACACACCATCCTGACTTGGAACTATATCTCCATTCCGTCACTATCACTGGGTCAAAATCCTGGAACTCCCTTCCTAACAGCAATGTGAGTGTACCTACATCCCAAGGACTGCAGCGGTTCAAGAAGGCAGCTCACAAGCACCTTCTCAAGGGCAATTAAGAATGGGCAATAGATGCTGGCCTAGCCAGCGATGCCTGCATCCCATGAACAAATAAAAAAGGGCTTACATGACAATGAGATGCCTGAGTGACACTCATCCACCAACGAGGATGACGCAAAGGAGCGAGGGGCAAGCAGCAATGGATGGTGAAGACCATGGGCTGGAGGCCAGATAGATTGAGTGATGTGCCAAGGAGGCAAGAGACAACCTCATAATTACTCACTTCTAGCCATCCCAATGTCCACTCACAGAGAATCCCATAAAGAATCACCTTAATCCATGTAGTCTGTCACATCCTTTCCATTTGTGTTCCCTGACTTGCAACCAGCTGCAATGCACACTAGTGTCCATATGAGAACATATATTAATGAGGGCTGTGGTCATATTGGCAATCAACTAAGGGGGAAGGGGGAAGTCAGGAGCTCACAATTAAGGCTTAATGGAACATGGCTTTCAGACATTTGCACAAAAGAACTTCTAATTAATCACTACATCACATTTTTCCTACACCTATGAGTCCCAAAATGTGACTAGGTATTCTTCTTAATACGTTTGTGAGCGCTCCTACACAGTGAGATCCCAGCGACAGCAGCTGGGCTGAAGGCAGGCTACTGATCAGGCTGCCCCTTGGTCTGTGATGACTTTTGCGGATGTCCTCTGACTGCCTGAGGCCTGGATGGCCCCGGCTGCCTGAGGATGTCCTGTACTGGCGCAGAACTCTCCTCAGGCATTACGGCTGCTGGAGCTGGGCTCACTGGCGAAGGGGCTCAGGAGCCAGTGTCCACACTTGGAGTGCCCCGAGGGGAGCCCCCAGATGTGGAGGTCAGCCTCTCCTCCTCCCTTTCAAGGCTCACTTGAACCTCTCTGCTCACCAGAGAAGGACAAGGAGGGGGAGAAGTCCCCAGGCTCCTGCTCCTTCCCTCGCCATTCCGCTGCTGCATTGAGCTCATAGCCAAGGCAATGGTGTACAGGCCTGCATGCATTTGTGATATCTGACTCTCTATCAGGGAGCCAAACCTTTCAATGGAGGAAGCCATGCACTCACATGCCTGAGACATGGCAGCACTCATGGCATAGATGGACTCCTCCAACGTCCACTCATGGCTGCGCATGGCCTCTGGCAGCTCCACCAGATGTTGCCTTACCTGTCTCTGCAACTCTAACATGCCCTGTGCTATCAACACCAGAGACTCATCATCAGCCTGGGACTCAGCATGGGCTTGGCTACCCACAATCAGCTGACTGTCAGAAACCTCAGTTGCTTCAGCCTCAGCCAGCTGCTCGTGTGCGTGTGTGGTGCTCTCACCAGCTTATGATCCTGATTCTAATGCCGAGCGCAAACCCACTGAGGTGAAAGTATCTGCACTGGTGGAAGGTGCAGAAGAGTAAGGAGATGGGGCATCCTATGAATGGTCCTCTCCCTCAGAGGTTGACAGCTGTCCCCCTATAGCTGCAGTCTCCTATGCATGCTGACCTGCATGAGAGAACACAAATATGTGTGAGTTAGGCTCTGCAGATCTCATTATGCTAAACATGCATGATGTGGGTCTCCAAAAGTAAAGAGTATGTTGACGGAAGCCAATCTTCACTCTCTTGTTCAGAGACTCCAGTCTCCCTGTCCGAAATTGCGCAACCGCCCTGGGCCCCTGCCAGTTCCAAGGCCTCTTCCTTGGCAGTGGTGAGAGGACGCAGATCAGGACCTCCTCCGCCAGTCTGGACCATCTCCCCCTGTTGATGGCCCTCTTGTTCTGCAAGAGGAAATTTGGAGATAGTAAAAATTTGCAGAGTTCAATATGACAGTTCTGCTAATGTCAGCCCCTCCTCCCCGACTGGGAGATCTGATATCCCTCATGCTGACAAACACTGTCAGGAGAGTTAATGGGGGTGAGCTATGAAGGAAGGTGAGCTGTGGCCAAGATACAGCCATGCATCTGTTAGCATGAGGTAAAACCCTAGGCCCTGCCATCGCCATGGTAGTGCCATCCTCCCCATGTCACGCACCCTCCTGCGTAGTTACATGCAATCCCCAAAACAGAGAATGGTATGGAGCACTCACCTTAGCCAAATGCAGGTTGTTGACCCTCTTTCGGCACTGGACCCAGTTCCGGTGGGTGGCCGCATGGCTTCTGACCTCCCTAGCGATCTCCGTCCAGACTTGCTTGGTCAGGTGGAAGGACCTCTTCTTGCCAACACTGAGGAGGAGAACCTCCCACCTTCCTTTGCAGCCTGGAGGGGAATCTGCAGGGAGGCATCACTGAATTATGGGACCGCCCTTTGTTTTGCCTTGGCCATCCTGTGCTGTCTTCCTCGAAGGGGTGGGGAGGGAGGGGGGCCAGGGGGAGGGGTGGTTGGGGGCTCCAGGAACCAGTCAAGCAACATTTTCAGCTGTACAAAGCTGGCAAAGCCTCTAAGGCAGGAGTAAATGCAGGGCTGGCAGACTTTTAAATAACGCGGCAGCATCTGCACCGGAGTCATCTGACGCCATAATCAACAACTCGCATCCTGCCCTGTTATGGTACTTCTTTAAGAAGCTGTGGTTATGTTTTCTAAGTACAACAGTGTAAGGGAAATTATGCAATATACCACGTGACTTCTACTCTGTGTGTGAGTCTGTGTAGAGTAGTCGTCCAGACCAGACCTATGTAAGATTAATAATAAATAAAAAATAAATAAATAAATAAAAATAAATAAATTACACACACTTGTGCCCATGCAAAATAGTCGTCAATAAAGATCCTACGTTATGTTAACCAACGCGTTATGCGTGGTTGGTACTTGTGTATAGTCAACAATAACACAAGGAGAAAAACACATTATGGTAGCAGCGGTAGAGATTTTCCAATTTTAAATTCCACCTTCTCCAATGTGGTGCCAGTTCACAGACATCGGAAGATCCTCCAAGACTCAGAGGGACATGACTTCTGACTTTATCATTTGCAACACCACGGCAGTTTGTGTAGGCAGCTCTGCATTTATGTAGGGTAAGGTTGTTTGCACTTTCACTGTGAAATCAGACCATCGCAGAGTCGAGTTGAGGGCTCAGTTCCGACAGGGAGTCGAGTTCTCAGACAGCTCTCACATATAGGTGTACATCAGGGTAATTCTGGACCTATAGGTGGAATCTGTAATTTAGGGCAGATCCTCTACACGTTACATCGAGAGGTGCTGCGGCAAAACAGTACTTGGCCAGAGACACCAGATAGCTGTATCAGGCCACTGGATCGGCAGTGGAACAGAGCAAGCCATATCTTTAATTGGGTGATCGAATGAGGGAATCAGGCAATCTCCAAGGGCTATAAGAAAATATAGCACCATTACTGTCTTTTTGGTTGTCACGCTGTTTCGAGTGCTGTGCCACCAGAAAGAGTGTAAACTTGACAACAGTGCCACGCACACCAAGCCTTACAATACCATTCTATTGAGCTGTGGCAACTTGTGGAACTGCAGGCAGTTATTGCTGTAGTAATTTTTTTTCCTGAACAGCAAAGAAATTTCTTTTTACTGCGGAGAAAGCTGGTATTCTCAGAAACCTTGCAAGGACAACTACCAAGTTTCCATCCATCAATTGGAAAACAAGTTCAAGTTGTTCAAACAGTGAGTTGAGTTCTGGTTTGTCGACTTAGCAGTATCTGAGCCACACAAGCAAGCTGTGAAGATTCACATTGCTATCAGCAACAAAGGTTTTCACCATCTGAATACATCTGGGCTCACAGAAGAGGAACTGTAAGATCCCAGCAAGATTTGGTCTATGCTGGAAGATCAACTGAGGATCAAGCTTAATTTCTGTATGTCTTGAGTTCATGTCTTTCATCAGCAACTGCACAAATCTACTGATCATTTCGTGAGCAAATGTCAAGACATGGGACATGACTGCAACCTCTCAAAAGCAGAACTCGTACTGCGAATCACTGAATTACTCATTGCATCAATGCTGATTGAGGCATACCAGAAGGATCTCTTGGAGAAACCTAAAGATGACACCATTGATTCACTATTCAAGGACAGACACAGGTACGAAGCGATTATAGCAGGACAACAAAGTTTGCAATCTTTATGTTCTACACCAATGATTGGTACATTGACCAAAGGTTTTAAGTCTGGAAAAACATGTAAGAGATGCAGACTCCTACATGCACCAAAGAGCTGTCCAGCATTCTATGACGTGTGCAAAGCATGTGGCACAAAGGGGCACTGGCAGCTGGGTGCAAGAGAGCCAAACCTGATGGGGTGACCAAGAATCATGATAAGAGTCAAACGGACAACAAGAAGGTAACACACCCTCATAAGCACAGGGGCTCTGCTAGATACAAAAGAAGACAAATACATGAGGTAGCAAATGAAAATGACCATAGCGTTGATGACGATGGTGGTCAGGGTTCTATGGGGAGTGAGGAACAAATTTTTCACACAGTGAATGTCACTGAATGTATTGATTCCATCACACATTGGAAGCATTTGCATCTGTACGGATTATATGTCCTAGGAAAGAAGGCAAACGTGTACTATGGGCAAAGGTTGATACAGGGGCAAGTGCAAACATACACCCTCTGCGAATTCTCAAGAATATGTACTTGATCACGTGGCAAGCCATGATGACACCTACGAGCACCCATCTTGCAGCTTATAATGGGTCAGCAATACCATATCAAGCTAGACTGTTGATACAAGCAGTCAGCGTGGACATCCCAAGTATTCAATATCATTCAGATGATCAGCAATTGCAGGCCTACCAGTGTGTAGGGACTTAACCAGAGTTACAATACATGGGATTAGCCATCAACAGAGAAGTAGACCAATCATGGAAGACAAACTGATCAGTTCCATCAATGATCTTACTTCACAGCATCCTGACTGCTTTGACAGGTTTGGCAGTTTCAAAGGAGACGCCACATTGCAACTCCATGATGATACAACACTGTCAATTGATCCACCCCACAAGTGCAGTGTGCACAAACAGAGCAGACTCAAGATTCAGCTTGACATAGGAACATGGGAAATAGAAGCAGGAGTAGACCATTTGGCCGCTCGAGTCTGCTCCGCTATTCAGCTAGATCATGCTCTGATCTTCTACCTCAATGCCATTTCCCCGCACTATCCCCATATCCCTTGATATCTTTAATGTCTAGAAATCTATTGATCTCTGTCTTCAACATGTTCAATGACTGAGCCTCCACAGCCTTCTGAGGTAGCAAATTCCAAAGAGTCACCTCCCTCCGAGTGAAGAAATTCCTCCTCATCTCAGTCCTAAATGGCCTACCTCTTATTCTGAGACTGTGTCCCCTGGTTCTAGACCCCCCCTCCCCACAAGCCAGGGGTAACATCCTTCCTGCAGCTACCCTGCCAAGCCCTCTAAGAATTCTGTATGCTTCAATCAGATCACCTCTCATTCTTCTAAACTCTAGAGAATATAGGCACAGTCTCCTCAATCTCTCCTCATAGGACAATCCTATTATCCCTGGGATCAGTCTGCTGAACCTTCGTTGCACTCCCTCTATGGCAAGTATATCCTTCCTTAGGTAAGGAGACCAAAACTGTACATAATATTGCAGGTGCAGTCTCACCAAGGCTCTATATAATTGCAGCAAGATTTCTTTACTCCTGTAATCAAATCCTCTTGCAATAAAAGCCAAAATACCATTTTCCTTCCTAATCGCTTGCTGCACCTGTGTGTCGACTTTCAGTGACTTATGAACAAGGATGCCAAGGTCCCTTTGGATATCAACACTTCCCAATCTGTCACCATTTAAGAAATACTCTGCATCTCTGTTTTTCCTACTAAAGTGGATAACTTCACATTTTTCCACATTATATTCCAGATACCATTTGGCCCACTCACTTAACCTGTCTAAATCCCCTTAAAGCCTCTTTTCATCTCCTCACAACTCACATTCCCACTTAGTTTTGTGTCATCAGCAAACTTGGAAATATGACATTTGGTCCCCACATCCAAATCATTGACATAGATTGTGAATAGCCGTGGCCCAAGCACTGATCCTTGCAGTACCCCACCGCTCACATCATATCAACCTGAGAAGGACCCATTTATTTCTATTGTTTTCTACTTGTTAACCAATTCTCAATCCATGCCAGTATATTACACCCAATCCCATGTGCTCTAATTTTGCTTACTAACCTCCTGTGTGGGACCTTATCAAAAGCCTTCTTAAAATCCAAATGCACCACATCCACTGCTTCCCCCTTATCTATTATGTTAGTTACATCGTCAAAAAACTCTTAACAGGTTTCTCAAACATGATTTTCCTTTCATAAATCCATGTTGGCTCTGCCTAATCCTGCCATTATTTTCTAAGTGTCCAGTTATCACATCCTTTATAATAGATTCCAGCATTTTCCCTACTACTGATGTCAGGCTAACAGGTCTGTAATTCCCTGTTTTCCCTCTCCCTCCTTTCTTAAATAGTGGGGTCTCATTTGCTACCTTCCAATCTGCAGAAACCATTCCAGAAGCTATAGAATTTTGGAAGATGATCACCAATGCATCCACTATCTCTACAGCCACCTCTTTCAACACTGGGATGTAAAAGGTCCAAGTCCCATTAATTTCTCCAAAGCTACCTTTTCACTAATACTAATTTCTTTCAGCTCCACAATCTCGTTGGTCCCTTTGTTCTCTAGTATACCTGGGAGGTGTTTTGTATGTTCCTCTGTGAAGACAGACACAAAGTATTTGTTTAGTTTCTCTTATTTCCATTATAATTTTCCCATTATAAATTCTCCTGTCTCTGCCTGTAATGGTCCCACATTTGTCTTTGTTAATCTTTTCCTTTTTACATACCCGATAGAAGCTTTTACAGTCTGTTTTTATGTTTCTCACTAGTTTGCTTTCATCTTTCTCTTTCTTTATCAGTTTCTTAGTTCTCCTTTGCTGAATTCTAAAATGCTCCAAATCCTCAGGTTTACTACTTTTTTGGCAACTTTATAAGCCTCTTTGATCTTATACAATCTTTAACTTCTCTTATTAGCCATAGTTAGATCAACTTTCCTGTTGGGTTTTTATGCCTCAAAGGAATGTAAATTTGTCGTAAACCATGCATTAATTCTTTAGATGCTTGCCATTGCCTGTCAGCCATCATACCTTTTAATGTAGTTTCCCAATCTACACAACCAACTTTCCCCTTATACCTTCGTAGTTTCCTTTGTTTAGATTTAAGAGCCAAGTTTCAAATTGAACTACATAACTTTCAAACTTAATATAAAATTCTATCATATTATGGTCACTCTTCCCTAGAGGCTCCTTTATAATGTGATTATTAATTAGCCCTTTCTCATTGCAAGATCAAAAATGGCCCATTCTCTAGTTGGTTCCTCAACATACTGTTCCAGAAAACATCTTATATACATTCCAGGAATTTGTCCTCCACAGCATAAGTGCTAATAGGTATACCCAGTCTGTATGCAAATTGAATTCCCCCTGTAATTACTGTACTACCCTTGTTACATGCACCTCAAATTTCCTGATTGTGCCCGACATTACCACTACTGTTTGGTGGCCTATAAAGAACTCCTACCAATGTTCGCTGCCCTTGCTGTTTCTTAGCTTCACCCAAACTGATTCTACATCTTGATCTTCTATTCTAAGATCCTCTCTCACAAATATCCTGGTCTCACTCTTTTATTAACAGCGCTAACCCGCCTCCTTTTCCTTTTTGCCTATCCTTCCTAAATGTTGAATTCCCTTGGACATTCAGTTCCCAGACTTGGTCAACCTGCAGCCATGTCTCCGTAATGGCAATTAGATCATACCTGCTTACTTCTATTTGTGCCGTTAATCATCTACCTTGTTGTGGATGCTGTGTGAATTTAGATAGAGTGCCTTTAATTCTGTCTTTTTATTATTTTCTTACCTCCAGTCTTATCTGCTGGCACTCTCTCAAGTTTGTACGCTCTGTCCCTTCCTGCCACACTCAGATTATCAATTCCCTTATTGCTAACTTGTTGTCTTGCCTTGTCCTCTCTCTTTAAATAATCACATAATACCTCGCCCCCACGATTTAAAGTCCTCTCTACCACCCTAGTTACATGACTCACCAGAACACAGGTCCTAGCATGGTTCAGGTGAAGACTGTCCCAACGGTACAACTCCCACATTCCCCAGTGCCAGTGCCCCATGAATCAAAACCCTTTTTTCCTCACACCAATCTTTGAGCACACATTTGACTTTCTAATCTTATTTACCCTACTCCAATTTGCTCATGGCTCAGTGTTGAAGAAATTTGATTGTCAAAGAAATTCTCCGGACTCAGACCTTGAGCATTAACAAATTTTATTGCATGATATCATGGGGAGCACACCTTTCCTAATCACGGTCCGGTGCTACTCCAAAGTGCTCCAGAGTGCCACGGATTTATATAGTACAACAGATGCCGAGCTGACAGTTTCCCAATTAGTTACAGAACTACGAGATAGACACAGGACGGCCTTCGTGACTATACACCATGTAGAATCCGAGGTCAGCTTCGCATAAGGCTGTACATAACAAGCTATTATTTTTCTTAAGTTAATGCATACTCCAGATACCACATTCGCCCGTTGATAACGTCTGTGTGGGTTGCAGTTTTGCTTAGCAGGCTGCTGCAGACAAACGAGTCATAAAAGCAAAGAGCTATAGACCCCAAGGTCAGCAAAACTGCTGCCACAATCCCTCCTTTTTGATCATAAGATCAAAGGAACAGGTCAGGATCCCCTGCAAAAGGGGTAATGTAGCCGGAGCCTGGGGGATTATCCGGCGGTGGAGGCTCGGAATCAGAGGGGTACTCCTCAGGGTCCGATGTGTCGGAACCGGCAGGTTCCGGATCCTGGGGTTCTGTGTTGGGGTAAGGGCTTTCAGCGAGGGGGACCTTGACCAATTGGGAAGTTAATGGGACGGAGGGTAATAACAGCGACCCAAAGCGCGCACAGAAAAAAGAAATGGCTCGGACAACAATATATAGGAGTAAGGCAAGACCCATGACAAGATATTTGAGGATAGTTTTAAAAAGGCTCCCAAACCACCCGCCGACATCGGGAAGCCACCCCCACCAGTCGAAGGGCTTTTCGTGAGCCACTAAGTCAAGAAGACGCACCCGATCTTGGATAGCATGCACGTCCGTCTCAATTCTCTGATCCTCATTGACGTAGAAGCAACATGTCTCATTAATGGCTGCACACACCCCCCCCTTGGGCTGCTAATAAAAAATCAAGAGCCATTCGGTTTTGTAGCACTACCTTGGACAGAGAGGTAACTTCCGACTGCAGACCCTGGATGGCATCCACAGTTTTATTCTCAATAAATTCCATGGTAGCGGAGATATTAACAATGGCCTTTTCAAGTTCTGACACCCCTAGACCCGGGATGAGGGTCCGGACAAACTGGTGGAACTCGGAATTACGGGTAACTAAGGGGTTTGGGACCGATCGTGCACGACACTGCGCAGGTCCTAGGTGATTATGACGAGAGTGGATGGTAAGGTGCTTAACTCCAAAGGCCTCAGGAACAATATTACCAAGGGTGCAGGTACCTGCCCAGTCGACGGGGAGGGTCTTGAACGCCCTGTTCCCGCAAAGCCAGAACGAGCCATTGCGAACAAGGGTTGGGTACCAGTACGTAAAATTTTGGCAAAAGTTAAGCCACCTCCAGACAAAAGGAGATTTCACCTGGGCATACCAGCGGATGCGACAGGACCGGCTGAGTCGCAACGCCCTCAGCACCAGCAAGTCGGGGCACCCGGACCGGTCCTTGTAATTGCAAGGGCTAGACCCCCCAGCATAGTAGCCATCAGAGGCCCATGTGGAGGTGTAATTGTTTAAGGTGAGATTGTATGCTCGCTGACAGTCACACCCACTCTTACTAGAATAGGTGAGATTGGCCTCTGAGCTAGGGGTTTTTGAGAGACATGCTAACTCATTATCCTTACACTCCCAAAAGGAGGCCATAGGGCCAGATTGATTGTGGAACTGGAACCGAGCTTCCCGGTAGTCGTAATCTGCAAGGTAGGCGCAGGAATCCAAAGGCAACTCACCCACCCAAGTACTACCCCTGGTGTAGTTCCTTCTGACACATAACCAGGCTGGTCCCCTAATGGCCACCGGGGTGGGCTGTCGCCTCCAAGGGGGCGCACGCTTAATGAGATCTCCCGTATCACCTTGGGACCATGTGGAAGCTGAGGGGAGAGCCAGAAAATGCATCTCTGAAGAGGAGGAGTTAGTGGGGAAACGAGTACAAATCCAACATTCAGTCCGATTGCCCTGCGAGGCAACGGCCTGCATCCTTCGGACCGCAGAATTGTCAGTCCATGCCCTTACAAAGGTCACGCAGAATAAGGTCAGGATCACAGTCCACGTCTCCAGCATCCTCTACTCGTGTCCCTCCGGGGATGGCGCTCTCTTGCAGCGGGTTCCGTGCGTCCACTCAGGTCTTCCCTTGACCTTGACAGCCGTCCGGGTTACCAGGAGGACGAGGTACGGGCCTTTCCACCTAGAAGAGAGAGAAATCTTTTCCAATGATTTTATCATGACATAGTCCCCAGGTTGGAAGGGATGCATTGGGTCATCACTAGGTGCGGGAATGGCCTCCTTTACCAGATCATGGTTGCGGGTAATCATCTTATAGAGTGCTTTGACATAATCTAGAAGAGCCTCCTGTGTCAGGAGTAATGCCGCATCCACAGGAAATTTAGGAGGTCTTGCCCCTGTGGGCATTGGTCTTCCCATCAGGACCTCAAATGGGGTAAGTCCTGTGGTTCTGTTGACCTGGTTTCCTATGGTATACAGGGCTAAGGGTAGGGCTTCTGGCCAAGGCAGGCCCGTGTCCTGTGGGATCTTGGTCAGAGTGGTTTTAAGGGTACCATTCATCCGTTCCACCATACCTGAGGACTGGGGCTGATATGGGATATGATATTTCCATGCGATGCCTAGTGCTTTACTAACATTTTCTGTGACTGCCGCGGTAAAGTGAGTGCCTCTGTCACTGTTAATGCTCCCTGGAATTCTAAACCTAGGGATCACATCCTTCATGAGGCATTTGACCACTGTTCTAGCATCATCTTTCCTTGTGGGGAAGGCTTCTACCCATTTAGAAAACATGTCGACAATTACCAACATGTACTTAAAACCCTGTTTAGCTGGCATGTGTACGAAATCAATCTGTAAGTGATTAAAGGGTCCGTCTGGGACTGGCAGATGATCATACTTGGTTAAAGGTTTAGCATTATTTGGTAGGAATATGGGATTAGTGCAGGATTAGTATAAATGGGTGGTTGATGTTCGGCACAGACTCGGTGGGCCGAAGGGCCTGTTTCAGTGCTGTATCTCTAATCTAATCTAATTATTATTTTGTAGACATATTAGACATTTTGATACTAGCGCTTGTGCTGCTGCTGCAAAGCCCGGGGCGTACCAAGCTTGTCGTACTGCATGTATCATCCCTCCTTTTCCTGCATGGCCGACCCCATGGGCAGCCAGTGCGAGAACACGCAAGTGGGCTTTAGGGCAAATGAACCTTCCGTCAGGGTGCACCATTAGCCCTAAGGGGGATTCCTTAGCTCCTATGTGCGTCCAGCTGTCTTTCTCGGCTTGTGGAGCGTGTTGCTGTGCTGCCCGTATTTCCTCTACTAGATCTAAAACCTTTGTTACATCCCCCGTCTTGGGAGCTTGCAGCTGCTTGTCTAGCAGCTTGGTCAGCACAAGCATTTCCCTGGGAGATTGGGTCGTCAGCGGTGGTATGGGCGACGCACTTTATTACAGCTACGACGGAGGGGAGCATAATAGCCTATAAAAGATTGTTGATGAGCAGGGCATGCTGCAAGGGCCGTCCAGAAGAGGTAATAAATCCTCTATGTTTCCACAGGGTTCCAAAATCATGGACCACTCCAAAGGCATACCTGGAGTCAGTGTAAATGTTAACAGACCTTTTGTCAGCAAGGATACAGGCTCTGGTAAGGGCAAACAGCTCGGCCGCCTGCGCAGAAGTCCCTTCTGGCAGCGCAGCGGATTCTAGGGTTTCAAAAGGTGTGCATATCGCATAGCCAGCTAACATTTGGTGATCTGAGGGCTGAAAAGAGGAACCGTCTGTGAAAAGGATCATGTCTGGGTTGTCTAACGGAATTTCAGAGAGGTCGGGGCGCGGGGTGACAACCTCTCGGACTATATGCAGACAATCATGGTCCTCTGCCGGGGAATCTTGTATAACAGGGAGAAGGGTGGCAGGGTTTAAAGCGGGGGCGCGCTGAAGCGTAAGATTAGTGTGAGAAGGTAGGACGACCTCATAGCCAGTTCTTCTTGACGCTGTAAAATGCTGAGTCGCTGCTGAATTTAGCAGCAGGGAAACCGAATGAGGAACGAAAACTGTGCAAGGATAATCCAGTACTATAGGGGTGGACTTTTCTACCATTACAGCGGCAACCACCACAGCTTGTAAACAGGCCGGCATTCCCCTTACAACAGGTGGTAATTGTACAGAATAAAAGGCTACAGGGCACCGGAGATCCCCATGCATTTGTGTTAGAATACCGGACGCATATCCCTCCTTTTCGTTAACGTAAAGCTTAAATCGCTGCTTATAATCAGGAATGCCCAGAGCAGGTGCTGAGGTTAAGCATCGTTTAAGTTCCATAAAGGCCTGTCCCATTTCCGGTGTCCAGTTCACCTGGGTTGGCTGTTTTGGCGAGGATGCCTCGCGGAGAGGCGCGTCAATAACTCGATAGTCTGGTATCCAATGTCTGCAGTAATTTACCATGCCCAAAAAGGACAAAAGTTCAGTTCGTGTATTGGGAGGAGAGAGGTTAATGATGGCTGCGATGCGATCTTGAGACAGTGCTCTGAGACCGTGCGAAAGGTCGTAGCCCAAATATTGTACTGTCTTTTGACAGAATTGCATCTTTTCAACAGAGACCTTATGTCCATCCTGAGCCAGACAGCGGAGCAATGTAACAGTGTCGTGCATACAGGCATCAGGTGAATCGGAGGCCACTAATAAATCATCGGCATACTGAACCAAGGTGCTTTTACATGGCAGGTGGAGGTCTTTCAGGGTCCGGTGTACCGCAGAGGCATATTGAGTGGGGCTCTCCGTGTACCCTTGGGGAAGCCGTGTCCATGTATATTGGCGGCCGCCGTAAGTAAAAGCGAAAAGGTATTGGCTGTCCAGTGGCAATTTAATGGAGAAAAAGGCTGAGCAGAGGTCAATAATGGAAAAACAAGTGGCCGTAGCAGGGAGGCTAGTAAGGATGGCATTGGTGTCTGGCACCACTGGGGAGCAGGGGACAACAATGGAATTGACTGCCCTCAAGTCCTGCACAAATCTCCATCGTCCCGGTTTTCCTGGTTTAGGAATAGGGAGGATAGGGGTGTTACAGGGGCTAGTGGTAGGCACCAGGATGCCTTGTTGTAGGAGGGAATCAATAACTGGTTTTATCCCTTCCTTGGCATTTGGTGACACGATGTACTGTCTAATAGATGGTAGGATGGCCCCTTGTTTCACAGTGACCGTGTGAGGTGGAGCCGCTCAGGTAATAATTCAGAGATTATTTCCTTTGAGGTTCTGCTTTTTAATTTAGCCTCTAGCTGCTCACACTTTCAAAGTAGAACCTCTTTCCTAGTCCTACCTATGTCATTGGTACCTACATGGACGACGACAACTGGATCTACCCCTCCCACTGCAAGTTCCTCTTTAGTCCAGAGCAAATGTCCCGAACACTGACATCGGGCAGGCACCGCAGCCTTCTGAACTCTCACTCTCGGCTACAGAGAACTGTGTCTATCCCCCTGATTATACTGTCCCCTAATACCACTACATTCCTATTAACTCCCCTGCTTGAATGGCTTCCTGTACCATGGTGCCATGGCCAGTTCGCTCTTCCACCTTGCAGCCTCTGCCTTTGTCCATACAGGTTGCAAGAACCTCGAACCTGTTGGACAATTGCAAGGCCTGAGGCTCCTCCACTTTTACCTTCTCGATCCCCATACCAGCCTCATTCGCAATCACATCCTCCTGTCCCTGATCATGAACCAACTCAGACGACCCTATCCTAAGGGGTGTGACCACCTCCTGGAACAAAGTGCCCAGGTAACTTTCTCCCTCCTTGATGTGTTGCAGTGTCTGCAATTCAGCCTCCAGCTCAATGACTCTGAGCCAAGGTTCCTCCAGCAGCAGACACTTACTGCAGATGTGTTTGCCTTGAATTACACGAGCTCCCACATTCTGCAGCTGCCACACATTACCTGCCCTGCCACCTTTGTAGCATTGAATAATTAATTATTTTACTGATTAAATTTTGATTAATGTCTCTGGTCCTGCCAGAGTGGAAGCAGATGGAATCATTCGGAAGGTACAAAAGCACACTGATTGCTCTGCTTCCATTACCTGTGTCGTCAAAAAGGATGGAGCTATCCATGTTTGTTTGGATCCTCTCAGATTGAACAGGGCATTCAAATGTTGTGCACACAAGATCCCCACTCTGGAAGAACTAAACCCAAGGTTTGCGGGAATGCAGTTCTTTTCCAAACTTGATGCGAAAAATGTTAATTGGTCGGTCCACCTGGCAAAACACTCGCAGGAATTGACCACATTCTGCAGTCCGTTTGGTCATTACTGTTTTCAGTGACTTCCTTTTGACCTTTCCATAAGCCAAGATCTATTTCAACAGAACATGGACTGCATTATCAACCAAATACCAGGACATATCTGCATAGTGGACGACATTGCTGCTGTGGGGAAGACCAAACAAGATCAAGACCGTAGTTTACACTCTCTCATGCAGGTGGCAAGGAGAGAGGAGCTTATATTCAATAGTCACAAGCGCAAGATCAATATTCACCAGATCAAAATGTTTTGGGTCGATTTATTCGAATCAAGGTATTCGACCTGAGCCCAGCAAACTAAATGATCTTTGTGCTATACCAATACCTCAGGACCAGGAATATCTTCAAAGATGTTTGGGTCTTTTCAACTTTCTATCTCCATATATCCCAAATATTGCACACAAAGCTTCATCACTTAGAGATTTACTTAAAACTTATATTCCTTTTAATTGGGGGGAAGAACATCAGTTTGTATTTGACCAACTGAAGAACTCATTGTCTGAAGATGTGTCAGTTCTTCAATTTTATGACCCAGCAGAGGGTGACCACTGGAAGTTGATGCTTCTCAGACAGGCCTTGGGAGAATTTATAATGGGGAATAGAGAAATGGCAGTGAAGCTAAATGATTACTTTGTGTCTGTCTTCACTGAGGAAGATACAAGAAATCTCCCAGAATTAGAGATCCAAAGGATTAGGGGGAATGAGGAATTGAATTAGTATTAGTAAGAAGGTTATATTGGAGAAATTAATGGGGCTGAAGGGTGATAAGTCCCCAGGACCTGATATTCTACATCCCAGAGTGTTGAAAGAGGTAGCTATGGAGATAGTGGATGCATTGGTGATCACCTTCCAAAATTCTATAGATTCTAGAGATTGGAAGGTTGCAAATGTCAGCCCACTATTTAAGAAGGGAGGGAGAGAGAAAACAGGGAATTACAGACCTGTTAGCCTTACATCAGTCATTGGGGAAATGCTAGAATCTATTCTAAAGGATGTGATAAATGGACATATGGATAATAATGATCTGATTGAGCATAGTCAACATGGATTTATGAATGGGAAATCGTGTTTGACGAACCTAGTGGAGCTTTTTGAGGATGGGCGGCACAGTGGCACAGTGGTTAGCACTGCAGCCTCACAGCTCCAGGGACCCGGGTTCGATTCTGGGTTCTGCCTGTGCGGAGTTTGCAAGTTCTCCCTGTGTCTGCGTGGGTTTCCTCCGGGTGCTCCGGTTTCCTCCCACATGCCAAAGACTTGCAGGTTGATAGGTTAATTGGCCATTATAAATTGACCCTAGTATAGGTAGGTGGTAGGGAAATATATAGGGACAGGTGGGGATGTTATTGGAATATGGGATTCGTGTAGGATTAGTATAAATGGGTGGTTGATGGTCGGCACAGACTCGGTGGGCCGAAGGGCCTGTTTCAGTGCTGTATCTCTAAACTAAACAGATTTGATACAGGGGAGTCGGTGGACGTGGTATACTTGGATTTTCAGAAGGCTTTTGATAAAGTCCCTCACAGGAGGTTGGTTAACAAAATTAAAGCACATGGGAAAGGAGGTAATATATTGGCATGGATTAAGGATTGGCTAACAGGCAGAAATCAGAGAGTAGGAATAAACAGGTCATTCTCACGTTGGCAGGCTGTGATTAGTGGAGTACCGCAGGGATCAGTGCTTGGGCCCCAGCTGTTCACAATATATATCAATGATTTGGATGATTGGGGACCAAATGTAGCATTTCTAAGTTCGCGGATGACACAAAACGAGGTGAGAATGTGTGTTGTGAGGAAGATGCAAAGCAGCTTCAAGGGGATTTAGACAGACTTAGTGAGTGGGCAAGAATGTGGCACATGGAACATAATGTGGAAAAATATGAGGTTATCCCCTTTGGTAGGAGGATTAGATGTGCAGAGTATTTTTTAAATTGTAAGAGATTAGCAAGTGTAGATGTACAAAGGGACCTGGATGTCCTTGTTAATAAGTCACTGAAAGCTAACATGCAGGTGCAGCAAGCAATTAGGATGGTTAATAATATGTTAAACTTTATGACAAGAGGATTTGAGTACAGGAGCGGTGAAGTTTTGCTTCAATTGGATGGAACCTTGGTTCGACCGCACTTGGAGTACTGTGTGCAGTTTGGTCCCTTTACCTTAGGATGGATATTATTTCCATAGAGGGAGTGCAAAGATGGTTCTCGAGACTTGTTCCCGGGATGGGGGGACTGTCCTATGAAGAGAAATTGGGGAAACTGGGTCTGTATTCTCTCGTATTTCAAAGAATGAGAGGTGATCTCTTTGAAACCAACAAAATACTACAGGGAAGATGCAGCTAAGGTGTTTCCCCTGGTTAGGGAGTCTAGAACCAGGGGACATGAGTTCAAAATAAGGGGGAAGCCACTTAAGACAGAGATGAGGAGAAATTTTGTTACTCAGAGGGTTGTGAATCTTTAGAATTCTCTACCCTAGAGTGCTGAGGAAGCTCAGTCATTCAATATGTTTAAAGCAGAAATTAACAAATTTCTAAATAGAAATGACAAAAGGGGATATGAGAATAGTGTGGGAAAAAGGCATTGAAGTGGTTAATCAGCCATGATCATATTGAATGGCAGGCTTGATGGGCTGAATGGTCTACTCCTGCTCCGATGTTCCTATATTGCAGAAGGGATATTGCTTTCAGCTCCAAAATGTTATCACTGGCTCAAGCCAATTATTCTAATATTGAAAGGGAAATGTTAGCTTTAGTCTCTGGTGTTATGTGCTTCCACACATACCTATTCTGCAAGAGATTTGTGGTAGAGACAGACCACAAACCACTCAAAATTATATGGAAGAAACCATTAACGAGTGCACTGCCAAGACTGCAACACTTACTCGTCAAGATACAGGGCTAAGACTGTGAGGTACGGTACAAAGCAGACAAGCTCATGGTTACATCTGATACACTCAACAGGTTACCCAACCTGGCAAAGACCGAGGATGTATCGATTGATTTACAAGTTGGCTTGACCAACGTCGAACTTGAAGACGTTCTACGTGTCAATTTGGTACATTTCAGACAACAGAAATGTGATCAGTTGCAAGCTGAAACGGCAACTGATTCTATTTTTCAAGAGCTGTGGAGGACCATTATAGAAGGATGGCCAGACTCTATTCATGACATGAACAAAAATGACAGACTGTTCTGGGCTTATAGGAATGTGCTTGGGATTTCCCGAGGAGTCATCTTCAAGGGGAAGCAAGTTCTTATTCCAGAATCGTTGCGAGCTAACATATTTGAACAATTGCATCAGTTACATATGGGAATTGATAGGACCAGAAGATGATCCAGGGAGACAAGTCTATTGGCCTGGAATGAATGATGACATCGAATCCATTGTCAAGGAATGTCAGGCATGCCAATGTAACATGCCTAGTCAGCGTAGCGAACCACTTCTACCACACAAAGATCCTACGTATCCATGAGCCAAAATAGCCACTGACCTCTTCTACATTCATGGTTGTGATTATCGGCTTATAACTGATTATTTTTCATTATTTGTCAATTGCAGGGCATATCTGGTTCTACATACATTGAGTGCAATCTTCAGTCTGTTTGGAGCACCCAAAAGGGTAATCTTCGACAATCGGCCTCAATATACCGGAAAGCCATTCCATGATATGTGTCAGAAATGGAGAGCACTGCTTCTTCACCTCATTACCCAAGATGTAACAGCTTATCTGAATGTATGATCCGCAAACAGCCTCCCACCGCAATCATGCAGTGGGGCAGGCCGCCCACGCGATGGACAGGAACGGCACCCATTTCCAGGCCAGCTGCCATTCAGCCCATTCTGTCTGTAAATACTCTTTCATAATTTAACGACCTCTGTTAGGTGGCCCCCTCAGCCTTCTGTTTAAGAGAAATGAGACCCAGCCTGTTCATCCTACATCCTAACAGATATACCCCCCACATTCCTGGTATAATCCTTGTAAATTTTTTTGCACCCTCTCCAGTGCCTCTATATCTTTGCCTGACCCCATTGCTATGATGGTTCTGCAGGGAAAGAAGGGATAAGCTACAAGTGGATAAGTATTACTCTCTTGGGATAAAGGTGACAGAGAAGACTGTCGTGTCACTGGGATGCCAGAGTAACTGTCTAAGTGTGCTCCCACTAATCGTCTGCCTGCAGTGTTCTACCAATCTCACTCTCTCGCACAGCTAGAGTAGTGTGTTTTTCCAGCACCTCTGTAGCCTGTTCCTCATAGTGGGTGAGCTCTCTAACCACCTGACTTTCATGGGCATTATGCTGTAACATCTTCTGTAACAAGGTGAATTAAGTTCCATTCAGCATTTGTTGGGGCATGTCTCATGGGTGGTATCAGGAATCTGAAGTTATACATTTTGTTACGACTGAGACGGGAGGAGTGCACTGTCTTTCTATTGTTGCACTTCTCCACGGGTCCACAACATATATTTAAATGTTTACACAGTTACCGATATAACCAAGTGCATACTTTATTTTATTTCAGAATAAAATCCACCAATCAGGTTTCTTTAGTAAACAAAATTATTAATTTATTAAAAAACAAGACTTAAAGATGCAAAACATTACCATACAGATTGAAATATGAATATTCCCTTAAATTAGCCCAACATTTACGCACGCACGCATGCACGCACACACACACACAGGTTAAAGAAAAAATAAAGAAGTTTTCTCTGCAGCGATCTCTTTACAAAAAGACAAAAAAACACTTTGGCCAAATACTTGTTAATCCTTGAAGGAAAAGGAGAAGACATGGAATTATATCAGTTGTCCTTTTATTTGGGCATCCCAAACATGCGTAGGTGGCTGTCACTGGGATCTTTTTGGAGAGTTCTCTTCAGGTGATGTCGAGGATTAATCTGGCAGGCTTTTCAGGTGAAATGCAGCATCAGGGGTTTCAGCTATCACACACTGGATTCTCAGGGTTTCTCAGAGAGGTGCAGAAAGGATAAACTGGTGACGTCTCTCTTAGCAGGCTGACCCCCAACTGACTCAAAACAATACCCAAAACAAAACCAACTCTTGACCACAATAAATCTTGACATGTCACTTCTCTGTAAACAACTCCCCTTAGTCACGAAGGTTCTTGTTATTTACTTAGCTGAAGACGTTACTTCCAGAAAGTGTGTTTCTAAACCAAGTCCCAAAGTCCTTCCAGTGACCCTTTTTTAAAAAAATGTCCAGCATCTATATAATCTCTTCAGTCCTCCAAAGGAATTCATTTCCACAATCTTAAAGCACGAGTCCTCGCAAAATATTAAAAAATGGAAGTATTTTCATAACAACTTGGTGGTATCACTCAGTTAAAGTGGAGGAAGGGGGTTTAAAATTCAAAAGATTGTTACAACCAAGGGGGGTAGGAGTGCACTGTCTTTCTCTAGTTCCACCTCTCTAGGGGTCACAACATATATTTAAATGTTTACCCAATTACCAATATGGTCAATTATATACTCTATTTTTATTTCAGAATAAAATCCACCATCCAGGATTTTTTTCAATAAAAAACAAAATTATTATTTTATTATAAAACAAGACTTATTCAGTAAAGAAGCAAAGCATTAACACACAAATCAAATATGAAAGTTCCCTTCTAACTTAGCCCAAACATATGCGCACACACGCATACACACACCTGTTAAAGAGAAAATAAAGAACTTTTCTCTGCAGAGATCTCTTTACAAAAAGTTAGAAAAAGATATTTTGGCCAAATACTTGTTAATTTGTGAAGAAAAAAAGGATAAGATAGGCCAAGTTCTGTGCCGGCACTTTTTAGCCTGGGGTCCAAATACTCGTAGACAGCTATCACTGGGATCTTTTCTTGGAGTACTCCTCTTCAGGCAACGTTGAGGATTAGTCTGGCAGGTTTTTCAGGAGAAATTCAGCAACAATTTCTTCAGTCCACTCACTGAAGTCTCAAGGTTTCTCAAAAAGTTGGAGAAAGAATGAGCTGAAGTCTTCTCTCTTATCAGGCTGACCCCCAACTGGTTCAAAACAATATCCAAAATGAAACCAACTCTTGACCACCATAAATCTTGGCATGTCACTTCTCTGTAAACAACTCCCCTAGACACCAAGGCTCTTGCTGTTTATTTAGCTTCAGGCATATGACATCTAGTAAGGGTTTGTTAAGTGCACCAAGTCCTTCCAGTGACTTTTTTAAAATTTAAAACAAAAAGTCCAGCATCTATGGAATCTCTTCAGTCCCAAATGAATCCATCTCCACAGTCTTAAAACACGAGTCCTCAAAAATATTTAAAAATGGAAGCACTTTCATAACACCTCCATCCTTGGAGGAATGAAACACCATTTTTAAATCCGTTGCATTACAAAGAATGGAAAAAAACAGAAGATGAAAAAATATTAAAACACATTTACACACTCATTCTCATTCACTCTTTACCTGTAACTAATATAGTTAAGCCCTGGAACATCTTTGTACTCAGATAATTCAAAGGTTAAATCCTAAACAAATGATCAGCAATTGCATTGTTTTTCCCCACAATGTGGATAATCTTTAAGTAATAGAGCTGCAATAGTAAACTCCATCAAAATACTCTGGCACTCAGGTTTTTGAATTTTTCCACAAAGGCTAGGGAGTTATAATCAGTATATACCAGTGTCTTTCTGTACTCGTTGCGGACATATACTTCAAAATGTTTAAGAGCTAGTAATAAGCCCAGGGTTTCTTTTTCCACTGTTGAGTATCTCTTTTGGTGTCGATTTAGCCTCTTGGAAAAGTATCCCACTGGCTTTTCTATGCCTGATTCATTGTCTTATAACAGGACTGCACTGACCCCCCAAGTCACTGGCATCAATTGCTACCTTGAAGACCTTGATGACATTTGGGGCAGCCAACACTGGTTCATTGATCAAAATGGCTTTCAGCCTCTCAAAAAGATGTTTGGCACTCTCCTGTCCACACTACCTTAGCTTCCTTTTTTTGCAGCTACACCATCATTGCAACAATAGTGCTAAAATTTGGTTCAAACTTGCAGTAGAAACCACACACCCCAGAAATCTCATGATTTCTCATTGAGTCTTGGGGCAAGGAACTCCATCAATGCTTGTACTTTTGCTGCTCTTGGAAACACGTGCCCTTGCCCTAGGTAGGTTACCCACACTTTTGTAAATTTAATTTGGCAAGGTTTACCACCAAATCAGCCGACTGTAATTTTCCAAATAGAGCTTCTAGTTGTTCCAAATGGTACTTCCAGTGTCACTGTAAACCAGCACATTATCAAGGTAAACCACACAGTTAGGTACACTGGCTACCACTTGGTTCATTAGTCTCCGGAAAGTTGCTGGGGCATTTTCCAGCCCATCACTCGGCATTGGAAAAGACCGTCTGGTGTAACAAAGGCTGATATTTCTTCAGCTTGGGATGTTAAAGGAACTTGTCAGTCTCCCTTTAATAAATCTATTTTGATAAGAAACATGGCAGTGCCAACTCTGTCAACAGTCTTCCATTCACCTTTCTGTCATTTATGCAAAATCTAGTTGAATCATCAGGTTTAAGCGCTAACATGATTGGGGAGGTCCGGCTGCTTTGACTGGGGTTTTCCAACATGTATTGAATTTCTGCTTTCACCTGGACCTGTTTCTCTGGACTTTAGCTACAAGGATGTTGTTTTGTAGGCTAAGGTTGTTCATCCTGATTTATCCCTACAGACTCCTTTAAATGCTGTGAGTAGCTTTGTTCAGTCTTCTCGTTGTTCTTCATCTAAATATGAAAGCATAGTGTCTAATCTCCCTAACAATTCAGTATTAACTAACCGGACAGTAGGAGGTTCAATTTGGGAATTGTCTAGGCCTCCTTCTGCCTCATCCTCACTATCCTTTTCATCCTTCACTGTCCCTACTACCTGATATACCTGTGCGGGCTTAACATCCTCCCAGTGGTGATAATGTTTCCACATATTGATATGACACAGGCGATTCTTTTTCCGGCGATCTGGGGTGCCAATCAAATAATTTACTTTACCAATCCTTTTGACTACTCTATATGGTCCACTGAACTGAACTTCTAGCAGTTCACCCTGTAAAGGCAATAATACTAACACCTCATCCCCTGGTTGAAATGTTTGGGTCTTGGCATACTTGTCTGCCCATTTCTTCATGGTTGTTTGAAAGCTTTTAGGTGTTCCTGAGCCAACTTGCAGGCTCTCGTGAGTCGCTTCCTGAACACGGATACATAATCTAACACAGAAGATTCGTCCCTCTGTTCCAAAAACTTTTCTTTGATTAGTTTTAGAGGACCTCTGACATCACGTCCATAAACTAATACAAAAAGACTAAAACCTGTATACTCATTAGGTGAATCTCTTGTGGCAAACAAAACAAATTGTAGCCCTTCATCCCAATCATGGGGATATCACAGAATCACAGAATTGTTACAGTGCAGAAGGAGGCCACTCGGCCCATTGTGTCCGAGTGTCATATTCATGACAATATGCCCTAATCATCGTTTTGAGGGTCTGATGGTACCATTCTAAAGCCCCTTGTGTCTGTGGGTGGTAAGCTGAAGACTTTAACTGTGTTATACTCAGATTACTTATAACGTCCTGGAAAAATTTAGACATGAATTTGGAGCCTTGATCCGACTGGATCTCAATGGGTAATCCATATCTGGTGAAGAACTGGGTTAACTTTTCTACCACTTTCTTTTTTTTTCTTTTGGGCCTCCTTATCTCGAGAGACAATGGATACGCGCCTGGAGGTGGTCAGTGGTTTGTGAAGCAGTGCCTGGAGTGGCTATAAAGGCCAATTTTAGAGTGACAGGCTCTTCCACAGGTGCTGCAGAGAAATTTGTTTTTCGGGGCTGTTACACAGTTGGCTCTCCCCTTGCGCCTCTGTCTTTTTTCCTGCCAACTACTAAGTCTCTTTGACTCGCCACATTTTAGCCCTGTCTTTATGGCTGCCCGCAAGCTCTGGAGAACGTTTGCAACTGACTCCCACGACTTGTGATCAATGTCACAGGATTTCATGTCGCGTTTGCAGACGTCTTTAAAGCGAAGACATGGACGGCCTTAGCAGAAATTGTTCTCAAGGGAATGGCCTCTGGGAACGGAGCAGCCGTATCCATGATAATGAGTATATATTAATGGCCTGCTTTTGTTTTCGGTAAAGATCCAACAACGGCTACCAACACACTAAATGTTTCCCCAAAAACTGGTATGGGAATTAGAGGTGTCAGTTTTATGGCAAGTTGCAGTTTTCCCACAATCTGGCACATCTGGCACATTTCACAAAACTGCACCACGTCCTTGTTAAGACCTGGCCAGTATAAATGTCAACTTATACGTTATTAGATCTTCCGGAGCCCCACATGTCCCACCATAGGAATTTCATGGGCTATCCTTAACATTTCCCAGTGATACTTGAGCAGTACCATGATCTGATGAACTACCATCCATGCTTCATCCGCAGGTCTGTGAGGAGGTCTCCACTTCCTCATCAGGATCCCATTTTTAATATAGTAGCCGTCCAGAACTCCCTTTGCTTCAGTTTCAGTTAGAGCTGACTGTGCCACAGGGGATTCCTGCACTATCTGCCTGTGCCTACTACTCTGCCTGGTGGTCACCCATCCCTTTTCTGCCTGTGCAGCTATTACCTGCGGTGTGACCACCTCACTAAACGTGCTATCCACAACGTCCTCAGCATCGCGGATGCTCCACAGTGAATCCACCCATAGCTCCAGCTCCATAATGCAGGTAGCCAGTAGCTGCAGATGGATACAGTTCCTGCACACATGGTCGTCAGGGACACTGAAAGCGTCCCTGTTTTCCCACATAGTGCAGGAGGAGCATATCACGGTTGCGAGCTCTCCTGTCATGACTTACCTTTAGATTGATTAATTACTCCCTATAAAAAATACTAATTACAGTAGGGACCTTGTTCTACTCCAAACACTACCCACTACAATTTAAAGTTCTTAATAAATTGCACTAATTTTAAAAAACACACACTTTAGTAGTACTCACCTTATCACTTATATGGTAGGTGTTGAGGTTTTTTCAAACAAACAACTTTCCCCTTATTTTGCTAAGCTATTTAAATAGACTAACAGCTGTTACTTACCCAACCAATCACCTTGCAGATTTCCCATGATGTCACTAAGCTTTTTTTCCCCCTCTTTCGAATCTCAGCGCGTGCCGGCACACAGAGAGAGAGAGAGAGAGAGAGAAAGCCTGCCGCCGTTCCTGATCAGCCTCCTCCCAGATCCACCTGCCGCCGCTCCGGATCAGCCTCCTCCCAGGTCCGCCTGCCGCCACTTCGGATCAGCCTCCTCCCAGGTCCGCCTGCCGCCGCTCCGGATCAGCCTCCTCCCAGGTCCGCCTGCCGCCGCTCCGGATCAGCCTCCTCCCAGGTCCGCCTGCCGCCGCTCCGGATCAGCCTCCTCCCAGGTCCGCCTGCCGCCGCTCCGGATCAGCCTCCTCCCAGGTCCGCCTGCCGCCGCTCCGGATCAGCTCCCTCCCAGGTCCGCCTGCCGCCGCTCCGGATCAGCCTCCTCCCAGATCCGCCTGCCGCCGCTCCGGATCAGCCTCCTCCCAGGTCCGCCTGCCGCCGCTCCGGATCAGCCTCCTCCCAGGTCCGCCTGCCGCCGCTCCGGATCAGCCTCCTCCCAGGTCCGCCTGCCGCCGCTCCGGATCAGCCTCCTCCCAGGTCCGCCTGCCGCCGCTCCGGTCCTAACAAACATCCTGTAACCCATGTAGAATCTATGCAGCCAAGACTGCAACTGTCTTCTTCAAATTTCCTGTCACCTGTCTATAAAAGCAATTGCTCAATCAACATATGGTGGCAAGCATTTTTATTTTGTCATTTCTAATCTGAGTTCCATTGCCTAGGAATATTAAAACCTTAAGTGAATGTGTCCTGTAGCAACTATAAAAGTTGTGTAGATGGTAGAAAGACTTGTGTTTTTTTAAAAAATAGTGATATTGTCAAAAGGTCATTTAATTGCAGAACTGAAGGCACTGTCCAAAAATATTTGCAATTGTTCACACATTTAAACTAGCAATAAAATAATCAACTAAAATTATAAAACTGTAAGGAAAATTACAGCGTGTTAAAATAAGGAAACAAATTATAATGAAGAATTCCAATTACAGCAAATATATGCACTTTGAACTTATAGAAGCGCTAAATTGTGTAGCCTCTGAAAACAGGCGGAGGGATTGCGATGCACGATTAACCTGGGCCTATTCAATGTAATTCAGGCAGCATACCAACTTCGTATCACCAGTTTATTTGAATAATTGCTGTCTGTAGCCAGAACTAACTGTGTTGTTCATTGCCTACAAACATCAGCAGGGGCCAGTTAGCTAGAGCAAGTGCTGACAGTCATGTAGGAAGTGAATCTGACCTGAGAAACATTGGAGAATGGCACAACATGGGAGAAAACAGGCTCCAAGGTCGGGAACTGCACTGGAGGCTTTGGTGGCGAAGGTAGAAAGTAGGGGAGATGTCTTTTACTCACAGGGGACCAGGAGGCCCTCCGGACACATGGTCAAAATGTAGTGGAAGCAGATAGCCATAGAGGTCAATGCCAGAAGTCAAGTCCCAAGAACCTGGATGCAATGCCACAAAAAGTTCAATGATCTCACACGAGTGGTCAAGGTCAGTGAATGTATCTTCAAATGCCATATCCTACCGACTGCACTGCTAGCCTCAGCCACTACTCAATTCACCACACCTCCATCAATCATCTGCTTACAATCTCTATTAATCAGGGCTCATAATTCACAGTAATATGCTTCACCTTACTCTCACACACTTAGCACTGTTGCAAGCCTCAGACTCATATCTCACAGCTTGCACACACTGCCAGCTATTCAATCATGACAGTCACATCAGGTTGCACCACACTAACACACTTCCATCTCTCGTGGAGTAGAAGGTAGCGCACAAACAGAAGCAACAGAAGCTAACTGTAGGGGACAGGTGCATCTGCATGTCCTGATCCCCATGGAAGAGGCAATGCTGGCCTTTGTTGGTACACCCATTGCTGAACCGTGGCCTACAGTGGGTCTGAAACCATCGAAGATGATGGTATCTTCATACCTAATCCTCCTTCTCACATTCTATCTCCCCCTCATCCCACAATCTCTTCTGATTTATACCTGCTGTTGGTGTGAACATGCACATTATGCTTGTGCCTTTTTCCATTCAGATACCCAAGAAGTGCTTCCTGGCCAGGCAGTGGAGGAACACCAACAAGAGAATGACGATAAAGACACAGAACTGTCACCTATTTCACACTCACAGCCACTAGCTCATACATTGACACTGCACATATCTTAGAGGGTAGATCAGAGGTGGGATTTGTATGTAGTGAAACACTGAGCACCAGTGGACTGCACCCAGAGCAGGGAGCAAGGATAGCACAGGTTCCAGCTCACTGGAGAGTGAGGTCACACATGAGTTCTAGTGAAGTGGACTCAGATGAGCATTTCGATAAGATAGACTACAGAGGAATTCTGATGGGTATGCACAATGAAATGCTTGGTGCATTGGGAAGCCAGCTAGAAAGACTGCGTTCAATGTCAAGGAGAATGGAGGAGTCCAGCACCAACTTAGTACAGGGCTTTGTGCAGAGCTTGCAGCCAATCCTTTCCAGCATGGGAAAGGTGGACAACTCTGTTTACACACTTGTGGACCCAACCATGAAGCGGCACCTGATGGCATATGTCAAAGCTTCCATTACAGCACAAGCAGCAGCTATCCAATGTCTGAGGGCTGCTGTACAAGCTCAGACTGTTGCCAGCATGGCTGTGGAATACAGCATGTGAAGGGTCTTTCAGGGCATGTCAACAGTCCAGCAATCTATCCAACAGATTACTAGAATTGCTGAGGCATCACCCTGGGGGGAGTGGCATTGGCTCCATGGAGCATGAATCTGCTGCCCTCTCAGGAAGACAACATTCATTCTCCCATCCCTACTGTTATACTCCAGAAAGCCAGTGGTTGAAGGATAGAACTGGAGCCAATCTTTGCACACTTTTATATTTATTTACAGAGTTATACATTACAAGCACATATTTCGTAATCCTACCACCACAGTTTCAGTCTGTCTATTTATATGGATTCAAGTGAATCACCAGTTCATGCCCACCATCTGAATATAATTAAACATAATTAATATACAATTAACAGATTCCCTTCCTCCTTTAAATAAAATTAGAGTTAACATGTACAACCAAATTTTAAAACAAATTAAATCAAGATGTTCCATATTCTGTACAAAACATTATATTATGAGATGTCCCTCCTCAATAATCCCTAACCATTTCTTCTTGCATGCATTTCTTTTGCAAAGAAATCCGACAGCTGATGACTTGCATCCACCCATTTAATTTTAGAGATTTCCTTCCGCTCCAGCATTTGTTTCAAGTCAGCAAGGTCAATCCATAAGCTTTTCTCATTCTCACTTTTTGTAGAGTGTACATTATCCCACATTTCAATGGGTATACTATCTTCAGTAGACCCTGTGTACAGAAACTCACTGAAAATATTTGGCAAATAGAATCCCATATCTACTGCTTCCACAAGAGCCACAGTCTCAGAAACCAATGTACTTTTAATATCCCAAGCTAAAAGACAACATTTCCCATTTTCATCCAACAGAAATATTACAAAACATCAGGAAGAAAGATTAGAATGTAAAGCATCAATAAAAATGACTAGTTGGTGTTTTTTGGGTCACCTAAGGGGCTGCAAGAAGTACAGAATCTGTTACAAACTGCTGGATAGTTCATGAACTATAGTAACCTGAGCTCAGACGCTGGCCTGTGCTGGTAAAAACCAGTTTGAATGAATTAATTTATGTGACAAGACAAGGGAGAGATCACAGGAATAGAGCCTTATTTGGACACAGTGTGATACCGGGGTCTTTGGGCCTGGGCCAATAAGGAGAAGATACGAACGAGGTGAGCAGGCCTAAACCAACCGGAAAGAAACATCACAGTTTGAAGAGATAAGAAAGAGAATAAGTATGGAAAATCTCGGGCATAGAGCCAGCGAGAAACTCCGGAGATCAACCATCGCGGAAGTGGAAGACCCTGCGTGAGCAACGCAGCGACGACGTAAAAGAGAGATAGAGCGGAACGCCTGGCCAGCGTCAGCTCTCCCCTTTTTCGGGTATTATCCTTTGTTTTCTCTGCCTAGGTCAGGGAAGGTCAGAGGAACCTAGTGGGTGCACGTATCAATTCTAGCTAGCTTTGTTATTAACTGTATAACCCAGTTTGAGTTGCATACTTTTGTCTAACCAAGTGTATAAGCCTTATTCTTACATTGTACAACAACGTGAATAAAGTAAATTGATAGTTAAAGAAAGGACTGAGTTTCTTCCTCTTTGTACTAAGCCATTAGGTGTAGTCGGTGGATTAGGTGGAGGGTGACTCTCCTGTAACCCCAATATCCCAAACACCCAGCCTGAGCCTGAATTAAGAGGACTTAGTCCCACGTGATGGCCAGGATCAAGTGGGTGAAGGGAATAAAGGAGCCAAGGGGGAGTTGACTCCGCGCCACGGTTTACAGCATTTTTCCGGATTCAATTTTTTAATGTATTGTTTGCCCTTAAAACATTCTCGACTTTAGGGTGTTTCATCATAGTACTTAACTCCAACACATCAAAACTAGCATCTGGTCTAGTCTGAGTGCACAGCCTGTCCAATTGACCAATCAAGCTTCACAACTGCTGTCGCTTTTTTAGATATATTGGGCTTAACGGCGGAGAGCTTGAAAAAGTGTGCAGCGCACGCACGAGACGTGGGTCGTGGAGCCGCCGCAATATTTCACATGGAGGCTCATTAACATAGAGAGGACGGAACCACCTGATGATGTAGAGGGGGCGGGCTGTCCATCCCCAGCAACAGAGTCCGGTGCCACTGCATCAAGCCCTTCAGCTGAATTTAACTTTTGAACGAGAAATTCATTTCACAAGGAGATAAAAAAACTAAATAAATGCTGGATGCCCCTCTCCCCACCCCACCCCATCCCATCACCCCCACCCCCATGACCACAAACCTTATTTTTGGGCCTATCACACCAAAAAAATAAATTTTTCCCCAACGTGAACTCCACCCCCCCCCAAACCTCATTACCTTGGCCCTTCAACCCCTTCCCACCATCCCCTCAGCCAATAGAAACAGTTTTCCCCACTCCCCTACCCCACCCACTCCCCATCACCCTGAAAATTTCACTCCACCCCCTCCCCACCAGTGTCATGCCTCAGATCTCCAAACGAAGATCCGAAGGCGCAGGAGTTCTGGGCATCGGCCAGAATATTGGTGTGGGACAGCCGTCGGGACAAAGTAGGTGTTTTTGGATGCATTCAAATTTATTTAAATATTGAAATGAAAGCTCCATCGCCGAGCAGAGGTGGGGGGGGGGGGCGCCCTGAGGCCTTGCCGCCACCAGTAAAATGTGGTGGAGCCTTCCCGGCATCAAGGCCATGGCGGGCTTCTCCTGGAAGGATTTTCTGGGACCCGCTGCCATGACCCGATATTGTGGGGCTTAATAAATTCAGCCCATCATTTCTGTGCGAAGATTACTTTTTTAGCAATAGGAAAATCCACTCTAACATCTCTATCACCCAGTCACTCTTCAAAACCCCTAGCAACTAGCCTTGTTTTAGCCTTATAAGTCACAACTGCAAGGATTTTCCGTACAAATCCACTTGTGTGGCAAAGCTGGTTGCCCCTTATCTAGTATTGATAACAAATTCCGAATTCTCTCCAAACATCTAACTCCCTTTGTTTTGCCTCTCATATTAGTTTATCCTAAAGTTTATTGGCAGCCACCAAAACTTCACAATCATGAGGGCCTCTGCTTCTGGATCTATTCTGAGACTGTTTCTGGCCTTTATTTAATTGTGTTATCTAATCCAGCTATGGCTTCTACTTGCACTTTTCTGTCTGTCCGGACTACTACTGTGAGATTTTCCTCTTGCACGATTGGAGAGTTAATCTCAGAGTTGTAAGATTTTTGTGTGTTTAGGTGGGTTGTTGACAAGCTTTTGACCCACTAGGTACAAACTCTGGCTTCTTAATCAAGGTAGAAAGTTTATTAATTACAGCAAGAATATACAAGCAATACTTAACCAACGGCAGTAATTATACAGCAGGATGTAGGATGTCCTCGGTCCTTGCCTTCCGAGCTGCTGTGGCACCGTCTTCTTTCATGAGGTGTTCTGTTGACTATAGGTTGATTTCTTGAATCAGTGTGCCTCAAATTGTCCCAGCACCTGTCACTTATGGCCCCCTCCAAGGGTTCCTTCCTTCCATATTAGGTTATAGTCCACCTTAACCTTTTGATTAGTCAGGTTTAACCTCACTTTCTGCACATTGTCTTTTCTTGATAAGTTTATAGTAATCAGATTACAGCAGATATGACCCTACCCTCTGTACATTGTCTCTGCAGACAGCATTTTGATGGCCCAGTCATTGTCACACAATGGGGAATGTCGGCTGTCAATTCATGTCTTGAATGTTCTCTGAATATCTTTATTTGCATTATCATCCTAGGTGTGGCCTACCAAGTCTATCCCTTATTGTGACTGAATCTGTCTTAGTTTGAAATGCATGATGGGCATCCGGTCTCACAGCAACGCTACTTTTGGTATGGTAGTGAAAACAAAAACTGCCTTCCACCTTCTCCCCACTACAGTATACCAATATACATTTCATTTTTAACAACATGATTCTAAACACAAAGTCCACAACTTAGTTCTAATCTAATATATTGATATATATATATATATATATAAAGTATAACTATTCTCATTGTACACACATTGTACAGCGAGCTCGCCACTGGTATCAGACCCACTGGCCGTCCATGTCTCTGCAAACGCGACACTGTGACATTGATCACAAGTCGTGGGAGTCAGTTGCCAGCGATCGCCAGAGCTGGTGGGCAGCCATAAAGGTGGGGCTAAAGTGTGGCGAGTCGAAGAGACTTAGCAGTTGGCAGGAAAAAAGACAGAAGCGCAAGGAGAGAGCCAACTGTGTAACAGCCCCGACAAACAAATTTTTCTGCAGCACCTGTGGAAGAGTCTGTCACTCTAGCATTGGCCTTTATAGCCACTCCAGGCGCTGCTCCACAAACCACTGACCCCCTCCAGGTGCTTACCCATTATCTCTCGAGACAAGGAGGCCAAAGAAGAAGAAGAAGATTCTCGAGCACAACCATATCATTTGAAATCATTCTAATTTAAAACATAGGATCTCATGTGAGTTTTATCAGACCATAATGTATATAAATTCATCCAACAGATAAAACATGGCAGACGTTAACCCTTTAATTCCTACAGAGTCACTTCTGGAACCACTATCCGTATTGCATTGCACTTTCTTACTCACCACTCTTTCACCTCATTCTGCCAATCCATAGACCTCACTTCTTGGCCACCATACAAAATATTTAACCAATATTTAAACATGCCAGTAGCATTTCCTGCATATCCGAAAATTGTCGCATTTCTTCATTCACTGGAGCCCTCTGGAGCCGAGTACCAGGGCAATTCGGCAGTGGATGTGATAACGCTGCCCTGTGTGTCATGATCACTCTCATTACCACTATCCAGCCCTTGATCTTCCGTATTCTGTTTGTCAGGACCTTCATCACAAAACACGTGAGCATTTGAGGTACAAGATGCCTCATTTACATTATTCAGCTGCTCAGGGTCCAAGATTTGAAATTAATTCCAGTTAATCATGAGGAATGAACCTTAATAGTTTGATTACTATGTTGGATAAATACTGTCGTACCAATGTTACGAGGGTTTCTATTTTTTGTTAAAACTTGAGAATCTATATTTTAAAAACTGAAAAAGGATTCCATGGATGCTGGAATCTTGAAGAAGTTGAACTTTGGGTGTTTTTCATTAAAAGATGGTCAACAGAAGGTTAACCAGTAAACAAATCTTACTGGAAAGCATCTGTTTGCAAATAACCCAGCAGGGGGTTTGTGCTTATGACCCTGAAAAGGAGGTTTACAAGGGAATAACAAACTAACCTTTATGGTTGTCATACGACTTGCCTCTGGAAAGGTTTTAGTTTCATTTTGAACTGTTAAAAAAGCCAGTGGGTATATGGCCAGAACTGCAAGGAGGAGTTGCTGTTTGCCTGCCAGCAGAAGACAGCTAATATCTCTCTTTCTTTGAAGAATCCCTGCATCTTTAAAGAATTCCTGCCTCAAGTTGTACTGTTGCCTCCTGTATTTGAAGAAATCCTGCATGTTTGCAGAAACCTTGCATCTTTGAAGGAACTTTGCATCAGATGTGTGAGAATTGAAATCTTTGTTGATGCACACCTGATGTAAGACCTATGTGAAGCTTTCTGTAGCTGTATCTCTTAAAAGCCTACCCAGACTGTTCATCAACATCGCCTGAAAATAACTGTTCTAGGGAAATTCCTCGTGGCAGCCACCTATTCACCCTTGGGACATCTTGCCAAAACAAAGGATTTCCATACCTTCTGTTCAGTTGAAGTTTTTTTATTCCTTCTATTTCTTTATAACAGCTCTAAACAAAAACCCTTTTCCTGCTTAACCGGTTGTGTATGTGAGTGTGTGTGTGAGGTCTAGGATAAAAATAAGGGGCTTTAATGTTTCAATTTGTGCGTATGTTTACTTTATTATTGGTTAAGACTTGGGATATAATAAATGGATAATTTTGTTGTTTATTAAAGTAATCTGGTTGGTGTGCTTTGTTCTGGGGAAAAATAGAGGGCTAGATTTTACAGCCTGCCCGACGTCAGGGGTCATGGAGGGTGAGTGCCGGAAAATGTCTCTGCCAGAGGCCCGCTCAGTGATGGGAGGCAAATTTGCATAGTTAAATTTATTTAAATAAATGAATTAAGTATTTACCCACTCCCACCGAGTATCCGAGGCAGAACACTGGTGGGGAGGGGGTAAGCAGGTAAGTTTTACAGTGCAGGCAGGGGGGAGTGGGGAAGATTAATTTCATTGGTCTAGGGGTGGTGCAAAGGGTAAAGTTTAAAGTTGATGAACTTTGCGGGGAGAAGGTCAGCAGCTCAAGGTAAGTGTTTTTGGTGGGAGAGGGCAGGTAATTACTTATATGCTTATTGTGGGGGGGGGTGGCAGGGAAAGAGAGGGTCAGATCACTATGTATTTTTTTTTTTAAATGCGTAGTCCTTTAAAATTTAAATTACAATGTAGGGCTCTAAGCCCTTTAAAAATAGCATCAGCACCTGCATAGTGGCATCTGGCGCCGTTGCCAGGGACGGACTGACACCCCCTCCACATCATCGGGGGGGCAGTCCGCCCCAGTCATTTAAATGAGCCGCCGTGTTGAATATCATGCCAGCTCCGCGAAGAGCGGCCCGCGCGACAAGCCGCCATTGTTTACGGCCACCGCTGTGCATAAATTTCAGCCCAGAGTATCTGATTGACTATTCTGGTAAGTGGGAAAATTTAAATATATGTTGTGGCTTGTGGAGAAGTGGGACTGAATTAACAGTGCACGCCTCCCGCCTCAGTCGTAACGTATTAATTGAGGGCTCTTGTCATGATTAAACCCAACGCCGACAATGTTCAATTGTAAGTGGGGTAATAATAATTGAAAAAGGAAAATAAAAGAACTAGGTTTCTTGTGTAATAGAGTAAAGTTTACACCACCAGAATATCTTTAGCAGTTGCTGAAACTTTTCTGGGGAAGGAGGATGTATTCCTCAGTTACTTGCAAAACTTAACTAAGGTTAAGCTAATAACACTGGCAGTGCAATTGGAGTTAGAATTAAAACCAGGAGCTAAAAAAGCAGAGATAATTGAAGTAATATCCCAACAGTTGAAATTGGAAGAAGGAGGAAAATCAGAGGGTAGTGCAGTTGAAATAGCTAAAATTCATTTACAGATGAAAAAACTTGAGCAGGAACAGGAAATGGAAAACCTTAAGCTTCAACAGGAAAAGAAAAAAGAAACAGTAATTAGAAAACTTGAACAGGACGAAGAACAAAGAAAACTTGAACAGGTAAAAGCACTAAGGCAACTTGAGCAGAAACAGGAAATAGAAAAACTTAAATTTGAGTTGGAAAAAGAAATGGCAATGAAAAAACTTGAGTTTGAGGTAAAGGAAAAGGAAAGAGAGGGAAAAGAATTCAAATTAATAAAAGATGGAACAAAGACAAAAGAGTGATTTTGAAGCCAGTGGAGATTCTGTTGAGGAAGAATTTGAGTCCAGCCCAGGATTCAGTGAAAAACTGTTTAAATGTATACAAGCTCTCCCTAAGTTTGAGGAAAGGGATGTAGAGGCATTTTTCATTTCTTTTGAAAAGATAGACAAACAAATGAATGGCGAAAGGAAAGCTGGACACTGCTTATGCAAAGCAAGTTGATGGGCAGAGCTCATGAAGTTTATGCCATGCTTTCTGAAGAGGCTTCTGCAGATTATGAGATGGCAAAAAAGGCTGTTCTCGCTGCTTATGGGTTAGTCCCTGAAGCTTACCGATAGAAGATTCGGAATCTCCGGAGATTGGCTGGGTAGACTTATATAGAATGTGAGAGGGTAAAGCAAATTAATTTTGATCGTTGGATAAGGGCACTCAAGATGGAAGCCATGTATGAGAAACTTAGGGAACTAATTCTTCTGGAAGAATTTAAAAATTTACTCCCTCCAGTGGTAAGAACTCATGTAGAGAACCTGAAAGTTTCAAGGGCCAGACAGACAGCAGAAATTGCTGATGATTATGAGCTTGTGTATAAGCCCAAACCCTTTGTCTGTCACCCCCACAAACCCGAGAAGGATAGAAGGTGGGAGAGTGACAGGAAGGCAAGTAGATGGGGACAAGAAGGAACATCCAGGAACGCCCCAGGATCCCCTCCTCAGGCCAGAAAAGAAGGTGCTGAGAGTGGAAGTGAGGTCTGCAAGCCAAAGTGTTCTCATTGTCACACGGTGGGACATCTTCATTCAGAATGCTGGAAGTTGCGAGGAAAACCCATGGGACTTATTGGGTACACAAAGGCAATGCAGAGAAAGGGGCCCTGACCGAGAGTACAGCACATCAGACTATAGCTTTGATGGCAGCTTTAAAGCCAAAATTAAAAAACAATTTGAGTGTAGGGGTTGTGTGTAAGATACCTGAGAGTTATAGGGAATTCTTGTCAAAAGGAAAAGTAACTCCTTATCCCTCAAGTGAGGCAGATAAACCTATAGTTTTTTTTTATTCATTCATGGGATGTGGGCATCACTGGCCAGGCCAACATTTATTGCCCATCCCTAATTGCCCTTGAGAAGGTGGTGGAGAGCTGCCTTCTTGAACCGCTGCAGTCCATGTGGATTAGGTACACCCACAGTGCTGTTAGGAAGGGAGTTCCAGGATTTTGATCCAGCGACAGTGAAGGAACGGCAATATAGTTCCAAGTCAGGATGGTGTGTGACTTGGAGGGGAACTTGCAGGTGGTGGTGTTCCCATGTATTTGCTGCCCTTGTCCTTCTAGTTGGTAGAGGTCGCGGGTTTGGAAGTTATACTTTGGGATACAGAAGCCACCCAAACTCTTTTGCTGGGGAAAGGCACAACATCTCCACTAGAGTGGCACTGAATGCTAAACGTTTAGTGAATGTTAATGACGGGGAGTATATACCCATATCTTTGTATCGCATGCACCTAGAGTGTGACCTAATGACTGGCAGGGTAACTGTACGAGTTGTCCATAGTTTGCCAGTAGAAGGAGTTGACCTACTCCTGGGAAATGATTTGTCCGGAGCAAAAGTAACAGCTTCTCCTGTAGTCACCGAGAAACCAAGTGAACTTAAAGAGACAGAATAGTTACAGGAAAAGGTTCCAGGAATTTTTCCTTCGTGTGTAGTAACCTGAGCAATGGCTAAACAAGCTCCATTGTCAGAGGTAAAATTGACACCACAGACAGATAGCTGAATATCTGAAATTTTCTTTGGGGATTTAGATAATCCAAAGGAAATGGTTAAAAAATCTTCTCTGATCACAGCACAGCAAGCTAATCCAGAGTTAAATAAAGTGACACAATCAGCTCTGACAGAAGCTGAGGCAAAAGGAGTTCCAAAAGGATATTATATTAAAGATGGAGTTCTGATGAGGAAGTGGAGACCACCTCACAGACCTGCGGATGAAGAATGGACGGTTGTTCAACAGATAGAGGCACCTCCTAAGTGTCACTGGGAATTATTGAGGTTAGCGCATGAAATTCCTATAGTGGGGATCCGGAAGTTCAAATCACTTATAAAGCAACATTATTACTGGCCAGGTCTTTCCAGGGACATGGTTCAGTTTTGTAAAACATGCCATATATGCCAGATTGTGGGAAAACTGCAACCTGCCATAAAACTGGCACCTCTAATTCCCATACCGGTTATTGAGGAACCATTTAGTAGGGTGTTGGTAGACTATGTAGGACCCTTGCCGAAAAGAAAAGCAGGACACCAATATATACTCACTATCATGGATATGGCTACACAATTCCCAGAGGCCATTCTCTCGAGGACAATTTCTGCGAAGGTAGTGGTAGAGAGGTTAACCCAGTTCTTCACTAAATATGAATTACCAATAGAAATTCAGTCAGATCCAGGTTTCAATTTAACATCTAAAATATTTCAAGAAGTTATGGGTAATTTGGGTATAACACAGTTAAAGTCTTCAGCATACCACCCACAGACACAGGGAGCTTTAGAAAAATACCATCAGACCCTCGAAACAATGATCAGGGCATACTGTCATGAATATCCCCATGATTGGGATAAAGGGCTAGACTTTCTTTTATTTGCCAAAAGAGATTCACCTAATGAGTCTACAGGTTTTAGTCCCTTTGAATTAGTTTATGGACATGGGATAGGAAATAAAATTAATTAAAGAAATGTTTTTAAAACAGAGGGATGAATCTTCTATATTAGATTATGGCCGGAATTTTACCTTAAGCAGATGGGAGTTCGCCACCAACGTAAAAGTCAGTGCTGAACCCGCTTCCACCTAGTCCGGGGAACTGTCACGCATTTTACGGGTCCCCGGGTATTAATTGTCCCAAGGCGGGACTTCCACCCACATGAGGGAGGAAGTCCCGCCTCATTGAGCTGCTGGCCAATCATCGGGCTGGCAGTTATTAGTCCCAGTAGTGCCACCGGGAGCGGTGGCCACTGCTGGGACTGCAGCCCAGCTGACCAAGGAGGATGCCATGGAACCGGGATCCAAAGTAGGCTTTGGATGCCTCACCAGGGTAATCGGTCGTGCCCCGGCGAGGCAAGGGTGTTCTTTTGGGGGGTGTGCGTCTTGGGTCCCGGGGGTGGGTTGGGAGGTGGGGGTGGCCCTCAATCGGGCACACTGTGACTGATTGTCAGGGCACACCTCACCCCTCCCCCGGGACGCAGAAAGGCCAGCAGCTCTCACTGGGCAGTCTTTCACGTCCCCAGCACGCCTGCTTGCCATGGGTGAAATACCCGTGGAGGCAGGCAAAGGCCCTTAAGTGGCCGTTAAGTGGCCACTTAAAGGCTTTGATTGGCCTGGGGCAGGCAGACCGTTTCTCACCACCCCCACCCCCCACCAACCTCCGTAAAGTTGGCCAGAGGCGGGAGCGGGTCGGGAAGACCTACCGGAGCCTCCCGCTCAATTTTATGCCACCCGCACGCCACCATCCGGCTCGCTGGCGTGGTGTAAAATTCTGGCCTATGTATCTGTATTCCGGGAACGGCTCACAAGAGCTTGCAATATGGCTCAGGAACACCTTAAAGCATCCCAAAAAACTATGAAAAAAATGGGCAGACAAGCATGCTAAGACCCAAACAATTCAACCAGGGGATTAAGTGTTAGTATTACCATCTTTGCAGGGTGAACAATTAAAAGCACGGTTCAGTGGTCTGCAAAAAGTGGTCAAAAGAATTAGTAAGGTAAATTATTTGATTGACACCCCAGCTCGCCAGAAAAAGAGTCGACTGTGTCATATCAATATGTTAAAATAATAATATTGCCGGGAGGAGGATGAGCACAGGTATGTCAGGTAGTAGGGACAGTGAAGAATGAAAGGGATAGTGAGAATGTAGCTGAAGGATGCCCAGACAATTCTCAAATTGAACTTCCTACTATCCGGTTAGCTAATTTTGAATTGCTAGGAAGATTGGGCACTATGCTTTCATATTTAGATGCAGAAAAATGAGAAGACCTCACAAGGCTATTCACAGCATTTAAAAGAGTCTGACGGAATAAGCCAGGATGTACAATCTTAGCCACGCATGATGTGGATCTAGGGGAATCCGTTCCTATAAAACAGCATCCTTACCACTTCTGTCCAGACAAACACGTCCAAGTAAAAGCAAAAATCCAATACATGCTGGAAAACCACCAAATTAAACCTAGGCAAAGCAGCTGGAGTTCATCAATCGTATTAGTGCCAAAACCTGACAGTTCAACTATTCTTTGCATAGACTACAGAAAAGTTAATACAGTCACAAAGGCAGATTCCTACACAATCCCTCGCTTGGAAGACTGTATTGACAGAGTGGGCCACGTTTCTTACAAAGAAAGATTTGTTAACAGGATACTGGCAAGTTCCTTTAACAACCAGAGCTAAAGAAATATCAGCTCTTGTCACACCAGACGGTCTTTACCAATGACGAGTGATGCCATTTGGGCTAAAAAATGTCCCAACAACCTTTCAGAGACAAATGAATCAAGTGGTAGCCAGTGTTCCTAACCATGTGGTTTATCTTGATGATGCGCTGGTATACTGTAACACTTGGAAGGACAACTTGAAACAACTACAAACTCTTTAAAAAATTACAAGCAGCTGATTTAGTGGTAAGCCCGGCCAAAAGCGAATTCGCAAAAGCAAGAGTGACCTAGCTGGGGCATATAGCAGGGCAAGGATAAATGTTGCCAAGAAGGGCAAAAGTACAAGCATTGGTGAAGTTCCCTACCTCTAAGACTAAATGAGAAATCATGAGGTTTTTGGGGATGTGTGGTTTCTACCGAAAGTTTGTAACAAATTTCAGCACTGTAGCTGCTGCACTAACAGATTTGCTACAGAAAAAGAAAACCAAGGTAGTGTGATCAGGGGAGTGCCAGGCTGAAGGCCATTTTGAATAATGAACCAGTGTCGGTTGCTCCAAATTTCACTAAGCTCTTCAAGGTAGCAATTGATGCTAGTGACCTGGGGGTCGGTGCAGTCCTGTTACAAGTTAATAAATCAGGCACAGAAAGACCAGTGGGATACTTTTCAAAAAAACTAAATCGACACCAAAAAAGATATTCCACCATGGAAAAAGAAACCTTAGGTCAATTATTGGCTCTTAAACATTTTGAAGTCTATGTCTGCCACAACTACAGAGAGACACTGATATATACTGATCATAACCCCCTAACCTTTGTGGAAAAATGTAAAACCCAGAATGCCAGAATATTCCAATGGAGTTTACTGTTGCAGCCCTATCACTTAAAGATTATCCACATTTCGGGCAATAATAATGTTATTGCCAATGCATTGTCGTGAATCTAATTCTGTTTGAGTTATATGAATAAAGATGGTACAAAGCAAAATTGTATTAACTAAAACTAAAGAGTGAATGAGGGGATGAGTGTGAGAATGTGTTTTAAAATGTTTTCAACTACTGATTTTTTTTTATACATTGTAATGAAACGCATTCGAAAATGGCATTTCATTCTCAAGGGCAGAGATATTACGAGAGTTTCCAATTTTTCTTAAAACTTGAGAATCTATATTTTAAAAACTGAAAAAGGATACAATGGTGGTGGAATCTTGAAGAAGCTGAACTTTGGGTGTTTTTCATTAAAGGAAGGTCCACAGAAGGTTAACCAGTAAACAAATCTTACTGGAAAGCTTTTATTTGCAAATAACCAAACAGGGGTTTGTGCTTGTGACTCTCAAAAGCATGTTTACAAGGGAATAACAAACCAAGATTTATGGTTGTCATACGACTTGCCTCTGGAAAGGTTTTAGTTTCATTTTGAACTGTTTAAAAAACCAGTGGGTGTTTGGCCAGAACAGAAAGGAGGAGTTGCTATGTGCCTGCCAGGAGAAGACAGCTGACATCACTCTCTCAGAGAGTCATAGAGAGTCATAGAGTCATACAGCATAGAAACAGGCCCTTCGGGCCACCGTGTCCATGCGGACCATAATGCCTATCTATATTAATCCCACCTGCCTGCATTAATTCCATATCACTCTATGCCTTGCTCATTCAAGTACCTGTCCAGATGCCTCTTAAATGTCGCTACTGTTCCTGCCTCCACCACCTCCTCTGGCAGCTCATTCCAGATACCCACTATTCTTTGTGTGAAAAATGTACCCCTTTGATCCCCTTTAAACCTCCTCCCTCTCACCTTAAATCTATGCCCTCTAGTTTTAGTCACCCCTACCATGGGAAACAGACTCTGGCTATCTACCCTATCTATGCCTCTCATAATTTTATATACCTCTATCATGTCCTCTCTCAGCCTCCTTCGCTCCAGGGAAAACAGACCCAGCCTATCCAATCTCTCTTTATAACTCAAGCCCTCCAAACCAGGCAACATCCTTGTGAATCTTTTCTGCACCCTCTTTAGCTTAATCACAACTTTCCTGTAGTCCGGCGACCAGAACGGCACACAGTACTCCAAATGCGGCCTAACCAACATTATGTACAACTGTAACATGACGTCACAACTCTTGTACTCAATGCCTCGGCCAATGAAGGCAAGCATGCCATACGCCTTCTTCACCACCCCGTCTACCTGTGTTGCCACTTTCAGGGAACTATGTACTTGCACCCCAAGGTCTCTCTGCTCAACAACACTCCCCAGGGCCCTGTCATTCACTGTATATGTCCTGCCCTGGTTTAACTTCCCAAAATGCATCACTTCAACTTGTCTGCATTAAATTCCATTTGCCACTCCCTTGCCCACTTTCCCAGTTGATCTATATCCTATCGTAACCTTAGACAACCTTCTTCACTGCTCACTATACCACCAATTTTGGTGTCATCTGCACACTTACTAATCATGCCCCTTACATTCGCATCCAAATCATTAATATATATGACAAACAACAGAGGGACCAGCACCGATCCCTGCGGCACACCACTGGTCACAGGCCTCCAATCTGAAAAACAACCCTCCACTACCACTCTCTGCCTCCTATCGCCAAGCCAATTTTGTATCCAATTGGCTAGCTCACCCTGGATCCCATGTGTTCGAACCTTCTGGACCAGCCTACCATGCAGGACCTTGTCAAAGGCCTTGCTAAAGTCCATGTAGACAACGTCCATCACCCTGCGCTCGTCAATCCTCTTGGGTCACCTCCTCGAAAAACTCAATCAAATTCGTGAGACATGATTTCCCACGCACAAAGCCGTGCTGACTATCCCTAATCAGACCATGCCTTTCCAGATGCATATAAATCCTGTCTCTCAGAATCCCTTCCAATAACTTTCCCACCACTGATGTAAGGCTCACCGGCCTGTAGTTCCCTGGTTTATCCCTGCTGCCCTTCTCAAATAAAGGCACAACATTAGCTATCCTCCAGTCTTCCAGTACCTCACCCATGGCTAACGATGATACAAAAATATCTGCCAGGGCCCCAGCAATCTCCTCCCTTGCTTCCCATAGCATGCAAAAATATACCTGGTCAGGCCCTGGGGATTTATCCACCTTAATGTGCTTCAAAACCTCCAACACCTCCTCCTTTGTAATGTTGATATGCTCCAGGATATCAGTCTTCCCTCCCTTAAACTCACTAACTTCCATGACCTTCTCCACAGTAAGTACGGGTGAGAAATATTCATGTAAGACCTTGCCCATTTCCCGTGGCTCCACACATAGATTACCACATTGATCTTTGAGGGGACCTACTCTCTCCCTAGATACCCTTTTACTCTTAATATACTTATAGAATATTTTAGGATTCTCCTTTATCTTATCTGCCAGGGAAATCTCATGGCCCCTTTTTGCCCTCCTAATTTTCTTCTTAAGTGTACTCCTACATCCCCTATACTCCTCAAGGGACTCGCTCGATCCCAGCTGCCTATACCTGACATATGCCTCCTTCTTTGTCCTGACCAGACCCTCAATATTCCTCGTCAACCAAGGCTCCCTAAATTTGCCAACCTTGCCCTTCCATCTAATAGGAACATGTCGGCCCTGCACTCTTCCTATCTCACTTTTAAAAGCCCCCCACTTGTCAGACGTCCCTTTACCTGTAAACAGCCTCTCCCATTCAACTTTTGAGAGTTTCTGTCTGATGCCATCGAAATTAGCCTTCCCCCAATTTAGGACTTCAACCTGAGGACCAGTCCTATCCTTTTCCACAACTATCTTGAAGCTAATAGAGTTATGGTCACTGGTCCCAAAGTGCTCCCCCACTGATGCATCAACCACCTGCCCATCCTCATTTCCTAAGAGGAGGTCGAGTGTAGCCCCTTCTCTAGTAGGGCCATCCACATACTGCTTCAGAAAACTATCCTGGACACACTTAACAAATTCTTCCCCATCTGATCCCTTAGCACGAAGGTAGTCCCGGTCAATATTAGGGAAGTTAAAATCACCTACTATTACAACCCTATAATTCCTACACCTATCTGTGATTTCCCTACATATATGCTCCTCCACTTCCCTCTGACTATTTGGGGGACTATAGTATAATCCCATCAAAGTGATCACCCCTTTCTTATTTCTAAGTTCTACCCATATGGCCTCGCTGGACATTCCCTCCGGGATATCCTCTCTAATTATTGCCGTGATGTCCTCCCTGATCAATAGTGCAACTGCCCCTCCTCTCTTACCTCCACCTCTGTCATGCCGGAAGGATCGGTACCCGGGAACATTGAGCTGCCAGTCCTGCCCATCCCTCAACCACGTTTCCATAATAGCTATAATATCACAAACCCATGTACCGATCCATGCTCTGAGTTCATCTGCCTTAAAGTAAATGCAGTTTAGCCTACCAGACCTTCCATGCTCCCTGTCCTGTCCTGCCCAGCCTGTCTACTGGACTTGCTTACTTTAACCTCTACATTTGCCTCAACTATCTGATCTGAGAGACTACTACTTTGGGTCCAACCCCCCTGCAAGACTAATTTAAACCCTCCCGAGTAATACTAGCAAACCTCCCCACAAAGATTTTGGTCCCCCTCCAGTTTAGATGCAAACAGTCCTTCTTGTACAGGTCACCTCTGCACCAGAAGAGATCCCAATGATCCAAGTAGCTGAAGTCCTCCCGCCTACACCAGCTCTTCAGCCACGCATTCATTTGCCTAATCCTCCAATTTCTACCCTCACTAGCACGTGGCACAGGGAGTAATCCTGAGATTACAACCCTAGAGGTCCTGCTTTTTAAACTTCTGCCTAACTCCCTATATTCACTTTGCAGGACCTCATCTCTCTTCCTGCCTGCGTCGTTCGTACCAATATGGACCACGACCTCTGGCTGCTCACCCTCCCCTTTCAGAATGTCCCGCAGTCGCTCCAAGACATCCCTGAGCCTAGCACCGGGGAGGCAACATACCATCCTGGAGTCTCGTTTGTGGCCACAGAAATGCCTATCTGCACCCCTTACGATAGAATCCCCTATCACTTTAGCTCTTCCACCCCTTTTCCTCTCCTGCTGTGCAGCAGAGCCCTCCGTGGTGCCACGAACTTGGTTGTTGCTGCTTTCCCCTGGGAGGTCATGCCCCCAACAGTATCCAAAGCGCTATATCTGTTTGAGAGGGGGATGGCCACAGGGGACTCCTGCACTACCTGCCTAGGCCTACTACTCCGTCTGGTGGTCACCCATCTCTTTTATGCCTGTGCAGCCATTACCTGCGATGTGACCACCTCACTAAACGTGCTATCCACGACATCCTCAGCATAGTGGATGTTCCACAGTGAATCCACCCACAGCTCCAGCTCCGTAATGTGGGTAGTCAGTAGCTGTAGCTGGATACACTTCCTGCACACATGGTCATCAGGGACACTGGAAGCATCCCTGCTTTCCCACATAGCGCAGGAGGAGCATATCACGGGGCTGAGCTCTCCTGCCATGACTCACCCTTATGTTAATTAGTTACTTCCTTAATAAAAAAGTACTAATTATACTAGGGGCCTTGTTCTACCCACTTCAATCTGAAGTCCTTAAAAAAAAACACTTTAGTCGCACTTACCTTATCACCAGAGACTTTTTTTCAACGAAAAAACAACTTTCCCCTTATTTTTTTAAGATATTCTAACAGCTGCTACTCACCAACCAATCACCTTGCAGCTCTCCTCTGACATCACTGTTTGCCTTTTATTTCAAAACTCTGGCACGTTGGAAGAGCTCCTCTCTGCACCCGGAAGGTAAGAGACTGGGCCTTGATCCTCGGGGTCGATTTATAGTCTTGCTCCCAGCGTTCTCCCCACAGCTCCACTCCGCTCCCGGAAGGTAAGAATCCCTGCATCTTTAAAGAATTTCTGCCTCAAGTTGTACTGCTGCCTCCTGTGTTTGAAGAAATCCTGCATGTTTGCAGAAATCTTGCATCGAATGTGTGAGAATTGAAACCGTTGTTGCTGCACACCTGATGTAAGACCTATGTGAAGCCTTCTGTAGCTGCATCTCTTAAAATCCTACCCAGACTGTTCATCAACCTGGCTGAACTTGTTCTCACATTGAACAATTTCTCCTTCAACGCCACTCACTTCCTTCAAGTAAAAGGTGTTGCAATTGGTCCCAGTTATGCCTGTCTTTTTGTGGGATATGTCAAACATTCCTTGTTCCAGTCCTACTCAGGCCCCCTCCCCCATCTCTTTTTCCAGTACATTGATGACTGTATCAGTGCTGTTTCCTGCTCCCGCCCTGAACTGGAAAATTTTATCAACTTTGCTTCAAATTTCCACCCTTCTCTCACCTTTACATTGTCCATCTCTGACTCTTCCCTTCCCTTCCTCGACTTCTCTCTCTCCATCTCTGGGGATAGGCTATCTACTAATATTCATTATAAACCCACCAACTCCCACAGCTACCTCAACTACACTTCTTCATGCCCTGCCTCCTGTAAGGACTTTATTCCATTCTTCCAGTTTCTCCATCTCTGACGCATCTACTCTGATGATGCAACCTTCCATGACAGCACTTCTGTTATGTCTTCCTTTTTCCTCAACCGAGGATTCCCCCCCACTGTGGTTGACAGGGCCCTCAACCATGTCTGGCCCATTTCCCGCACCCCTACCCTCACCTCTTCCCCTCTCTCCCAGAATCCTGATAGGGCTCCCCTTGTCCTCATTTGCCACCCCACCAGCCTCAACATCCAAAGGATCATCCTCCACCATTTCCGCCACGTCCAGCATGATGCCACTACCAAATGCATCTTCCCCTCCCCTCCTCTGTCAGCTTTCCGAAGGGATCGTTCCCTCCGCGTCACCCTGGTCCACTCCTCCACATACCCCCAACACCTCATCCCCTTCCCACGACACCTTCCCGTGCAATTGCAGGAGGTGTAACACCTGCCCTTTTACCTCCTCGCTCTTCACTATCCAAAGCCCCAAACACGCCTTTCAGGTGAAGCAACAATTTACTTGTACTTCTTTCAATTTAGGATACTATATTCGCTGCTCACAATGTGTTGTCCTCTACACTGGGGAGACCAAACACAGATTGGGTGACCGCATTGCGGAACACTTCTGCTCAGTCTGGAAGCATGACTCTGAGCTTCCGGTTACTTGCCATTTTAATACACCCTACTGCTCTCATGCCCACATATCTGTCCTGGGCTTGCTGCAGTGTTCCAATGAACATTAACGCAAGCTCGAGGAACAGAATTTTATTTAACGATTAGGCACGCTACAGCCTGCCAGACTGAACATTGAGTTCAATAATTTCAGAGTATGACAGGCCCTTTTTATTTGCAGTTATTTTTTCTTTTTTATTATTTATTATTTTTTATTTGTTTATTTGTTTTCAGAATGTTTCATCATTCATTTTTTTACCATGTGCCTACCCACTGTTTTGTCATGTTTGTGCTTTGGGCCAGGGCTGTTAATTTTTCTCTCAATTAACACCCTCTCTGCACTAACACTTTGTCTTTCAGCACACCATTAACATACCATTTGCCTTTGCTCCATGACCTTCTGGTCAGTTATTCTCTGTGACCCTCTGCCCTATCAACACCTTGCCTTTTGTTATTTCTTGCCCCGCCTCTGCTTTATTTGCTTCAAACCTATTACATTTCTAATATTTGACAGTTCTGATGAAGGGTCACTGACCTGAAATGTTATCTCTGCTTCTCTCTCCACAGATGCTGCCAGACCTGCTGAGTATTTCCAGCATTTCTTGTTTTTATTTCAGATTTCCAGCATCTGCAGTATTTTGCTTTTATGTTCATCAACATTGCCTAGAAAGAACTATTCTAGGAAGATTCCTAGTGGCCACCTATTCACCTTTGGGACACCTTGCCAAAACAAAGGACTTCCATACCTTCTGTTCAGTTTAAGTTTTTTTTTATTCCTTCTATTTCTTTATAACAGCTGTAAACAAAAACCCTTTTTTCCTGCTTAACTGGTTGTGTATGTGAATGTGTGTGTGAGGTCTAGGATAAAAATAAGGGGTTTCAATATTTCAATTTAGTATTGGTTAAGACTTGGGGTATAATAAACAGATAATTTTGTTGTCTATTAATGAAACCTGTTTGGTGTGCTTTATTCTGGAGAAACATAGAGTATCTTATTGATTGTTTCGATAAGTGGGAAAATTTGAATATATGTTGCGACCTGTGGAGAAGTGGGACTGAATTAACAGTGCACTCCTCCGACCTCAGTTGTAAAACCACCATTACCTTTACCCCTCCATTTTATAATACACCAAATCCCGAATTAAATTCTGTCTCAGATGGTCTTATATGAAACCTCAGTACGCTCCAAGTCTTCACCAAGACCTCAGCCTTAATAAAAGATGGTCTCCCTGCATGTAAAGCATTCAAATGTGAAAAAATAACTGAACTAATTGCAGTACATTCTAGCGCAGGAGGACTATTGTACAGCACAAAAGGCAATTTGGGATTTTGCCCATAGGCTAATTTATAGGGACTATAACTGCCAACAATCTGGACTGAATTTTTTCACCTGAACCAGCCAAGCCAGGGTAGTTGTCAAGTTGCAGTCTGGTTGATCATCTAAAAGTTTGTGCAGCATTTCATCGATTATTGCATGATTCCTTTCAAAGAGCTCATTGCTGAAAGGATTTTCAGCTGCAGTATTCATAACCGTAATGTTCAGATTTTTACACATGTCTCTAAACTTATCATTGGCAAATTTCCCTCCATTATCAGTGTCAGGCAAACCCCCCACCTGCAAGACTGAGGCACACATGATTTCGCCACATGAACATTAAAACTTAAAATTGCAAGCCCCTGGCTGGAGGGATATTTGCATAGTACCAGACGGTATTGAAACACAGGAACCAGTCCCCACCCCAATACACAGAAGAGATCTGGTTAAACCAGTCGGTCACGTGACCACCTGCTGGCCAACTAGGGGAGTTTTAAACTGGAAAAACAGAGTTTGAACTCAGAACGCCGTGTGCTCCTGGAACTGAAGCAAGAATGACCTCCTCTCCTGTCTGCCTGCTCATCTCTCAGGGAACTGAATCTTGTGAAGACACGTGAACCTCAAAGAGAAAAAAGTTTCCTATGTGAACAGGTTTAAGCAGAATACTGGGCCCCAACAAAATGCAAGAGTTACCTACAAAAGGACTATATCATGAATGAAGCGCAGTAACAAGATGTTCCCTCAAACTGTTCCACTTTATCTTTTCTTCTCTTTTTTGTCCCTATCTGCATGTGTATAACGCGTGTACATGCTAGTGTGGGTGCTTTGTATATCCATAGGTGTGAACCGTATTAGAGTTTAAGTAAGTTTAATAAATTTCACTTTTCTTCTTTAAACCAAAGAAAGCCTATTTGTGCTCATTTCTTTGCCTTATAATGGAAAGCTGTGAACAAGGATTCACAAAGGGGGAGCTCAAAACACAGTGTGTTTAATATTAAACCCTGTTACAATAAGACCAGGTGAAGATAGTAACAGACCCCCTGACACATTTCTCACCTGGTCGTAACATTGGTCAGAAACTTCACTGGTGCCCCAAGTTCAGTCCCTATTCATTTTTCCATGCTTTTATCTATAATAATCCTTTTGTCCTTACTAAATATGATTGTAGAAAGACTAAATCTGGTCACCAAGTTTGTAAAATGTAGAAAGAAAATATTTCTGCCTTTCGATCTATGATAACTACCTCGTTAAAGTCATGTGCCAATGGGAGGCTTACAATGACCTTTGATACAGTGCCACACAACAGACTTGTGAGCAAAGTTATAGCTCATGGAATAAAAGGGACAGTAGCAATATGGATATGGAATTGGCTGAGTCACAGGAAACAAAGAGTAGTGGTTTATGGATGTTTTTCAGACTGGAGGAAAATTTGCAGTGGAGTTTCCCACAGGTCAGTGTTGGGAACCTTGCTGTTCCTGATATACATTAATGACCTAGACCTTGGTGTGCAGGACACAATTTCAAAGTTTGTAGATGATACAAAATTTGGAAGCATTGTGACCTGTGAAGAGGATGGTGTACAACTGCAAAAGGACATAGACAAGTTGATGGAATGGGCGGTTAGGTGTCAGTTGAGGTTCAATGCAGAGAAATGTGAAGTGGTTCATTTTGGTAGGAAGAACAAGGAGAGACAACATAAAATAAAGGGTACAATTCTAAAGTGAGTGCAGGAGCAGAGGGACCTGGGTGTATATGTGCATAAGTCATTGAAGGTGGCAGGAATGTTGAGAGCGCAGTTAATAAAGCATACAGTATCCTGGGCTTTATTAATAGGGGCATAGAGTACAAGAGCGGGGAAGTTACGTTGAACTTATATAAGACACTCATTCGGCCTCAGCTGGAGTACTGCGTCCAGTTCTGGACATAGCACTTTAAGAAAGATGTGAGAGCATTGGAGAGAGTGCAGAAAAGATTCCTTAGATGGTTCCAGGGATAAAGAACTTCAGTTATGAAGATAGATTGGAGAAGTTGGGACTGTTTTCCTTGGAGAAGAGAAGGCTGAGAGGTGATTTGATAGAGGTATTCAAAATCATGAGGAGTCTTGACAGAGTAGATAGAGAGAACCTGTTCCCAGTTGTGAAAGGATTGAGAACAAGAGGGCACAGGTTTAAAGTAATGAGTAAAATAAGCAAAAATAACAGAGGAAAAACTTTTTCACACAGCAGGTGGTTATGGTATGGAATGCGCTGCCTGAGAGTGTGGTGGAGGCAGGTTCAATTGAAGCGTTCAAAAGGGAATTAGACTGTTATATGAAAAGGAAGATTGTGCAGGGTATGGGCAGAAGGCGGGGGAATGGCACGAAGCGAATTGTTCTTTTGGAGAGCTGGTTCAGACACAATGTGCCAAATAGCCACCTTCTGCGCTGTAACAATTCTGTGATTCTGTGACTAGGACAAGCGGTGTCTTCCAAAACTTTTTATAGATTTCACACTTCTCACTAATCTCTTCTATTAGCCTTGTATACTCTTTTTCAACCATACCAACATCCTTTTAGCAAGTTGGGTGGGAAAATTGTCCATGGCAGGAATTTAGCGAACGGCCCGCCCTCAGCAGCAGCACCAGAAGTGAGTACCATTGCCGTACAAGTGAAATGTGGCCGGCCAACCACCATCACACGGCAGCCGGCCAATTAAGGAAGGGGAGGCCTGCAACCTGTGCAATCAAACACAAGAGATGGGAAACAAGGCTCCGATGGTAATGCCATCAGTCTCAATGGCAAGTGCTGGCATCATATTTAAAGGGCTGCATTCACTGCTGCCTGGTTTAAAGGAGCGCCTTCCTGAATACCCTGAAGAACCCTGCTTCTGCCTCTGCTTCCTGAAGAAGCATGCTGTTGTCTCTGCTCCCTGCCTGTAGTGATCATGGCTGAAGGAAGACCCCAGATGTCCCCACAGTTTAGCAATGCCTCCCTGCAGGTCCTCTTCCAGCCTGCATGGGAAAGGCAGGAGTCCTCCTCCCCAGCGACAGGAGGAGAAAATCTGCCCGCCTGACTAAGCAAGCCTGGCTGGAGATAGCGGAGGAGGTCAGGACATGGATTCAGTACAAGAAGCAGGTCAATGACCTGATCTGGGCTGCTGAGGTGAGAACTGCAAACACCTTTGGGCACTGCCTGTGGCAGAGTGAGAGGAAGCATTTGGAAGAAAGGGAGTGACCAGCCAGTCATGTGCATTGGGGAGGATCTGCAGGACATGCTGCTTGAGGCTTGGCTGCATCTTGGTAAAAGGTGCGTGTCAGTCATTGTATAACCTGCACACAGTCCTTTGAGAGGGTCCGCATGCAGGAAACTTATGTGTGCTCCCATCATGGACTGCTGGACTATCACCATTATAGGTCTTGAGCTTGTCCTCTGGGAGACTAATTTTGTTTATCATTGTGTCTGCAGAAGACAGCCCATAATCGAAAAGAGCGGTGGTGGAGTACCTTAACTCCATGTCTTGAGCCCAATGGAGGAGGAGACCATGGAATTGGCAGGGCAGCAAGGCGACTGCTCCATAGCAGATGGCAAGACAGGGATGTCTACTCAAGAGAGAGAGTGAGCATCTCTTGGGACACAATTGTAGCCATGCTGCTCATGTGTTCACCACTGCATAAATGAAGCTCCACAGAAGGGCTGGTTGGAATGTCATAAAGGGCAGCTCTTAACCCTTCAATGTCTCTGTTCTCTCCTACAAGTCAAGATGAATAACAAGAACAAAGAACTGAAGAGACTGGGGGACAGCTGGCCACCTCTGAGGAGGAGGAGGGGGGAGCCTCAAAGGGTGTACCGTTACATCATTCCCCTTGCACGTGCCACCAGTGCAGATACTCTCATGTTTGTGGGTATCTGGTCACGATTAGATTAGGGCACGCAACCTGGTGAGCACAGCACAGATGCACCTGAGCTGCTAAAGGAGGCTGTGGCAGCTGAAGGCACTGGCAATCGGACAACTGTGGGAGGCCAGGCCCATGCTGAGCGCCAGGCTGCTGATGTGCCTCTTGTGTTGGCAGCAACACGACAAATTCTGTAGCTGGAGCAAGCGGTAAAGCAACATCTGGCAGAGCTGCTAGAGGCTATGCACGCCCAAGCACAGACAACGGAGAAGTCCATCCAGGCCTGGAGTGCTGTCATGTCCCTGATGGGTGTGCATTTGGCTTCCTCCATTGACAACCAGATCCAGCAGACCAATCAGTGGCTGCCGGAGATGCGCGCAGACCTGCACACTATCATATTGTCCATGAGCTCAAGGTGGCAGTGGCAAGGCAAGAGGGGGATGAGGCACCTGGAGTCTCTGACATCTTCTTTCCTGATTTTATGCCCCCAACCACCTCTGTTCCCATCCCCAACATTCCCATAAAACTCAGCCCTATGTAACTAAGATAATTTGCTTTTTATCATACTGATTTTTATCAGCTGATGCCATTAATACTTGACTAACACGCTGACGAGCAACATCCAGTTTTATTAAGGGGATACAATAATATCCTGACTGGCTAAACTACAGATCCACAGACTTTCCAAAAATAATTGTCTTATCATGTTCCATGTCAAGTTTCATATCAAGTTTCATTTGTGCCTTTTTCATTGAAGGTTTACTCAACAGAAAAGATATCTCACTAGTGAAAATGGTGAGAATTTAACGTGACGAGGCAGGGCCGCAGTCCAGGAAGTGGAAGTAGGTGCCAAAGGCTCTCCTGCTCTGCATTCAACTGCCACCACAATCGAGTGCTAGGTATTCAATTGGTGTCACGCCGGCAGACTTTTGAATAGAAAAGGCGCGCGCAGACAGGAAGGTCAGCGTCGGTGGAAGTGGGGAAAGAGCCGGAAGAAGGTGCTGACAGTCATTTAACTGTCAGCACCTTTAGTGACCCTGAGAATGTTGCCTGCTTCTCAGAGTCTGGTGAGAGGTGCAGGAGCTACATTGAGAGCACATATAGCAGGCTGAGGAGAACAGGAGCTGTCCTCTGACCCTAAAGGGTGACCCTTCGGACTTTCACAGTTACCAACCTGAGACCTTGGTGGACCAATACCCACTTGCAGCAATGGCAGAGAGAACCAACCGGATGGCTCCATGATTCACCGATGACTCCCTGCATGTCCTCCTCCAGGCAGCTGAGGCAAGGCGGGAGGTCCTCTTCCCACCGGACAGAAAGAGGAGGACTCCCCAGATTACCAGGAAGGCCTGGATGGAGGTTGCGGAGAAGGTCAGCAGCAGCTGGGTTGTGAGGAAGACATGGATCCAGTGCTGAAAGTGTATCAACAACCTCCTCCGCTTTGCCAGGGTGAGTGGCATATTTCAGTCCTTGTTGCTTTGTACTCAGGGTGGGCATTCAGGTGATGATGCTGCAAAGTGGAAACCCTCCATCTGGATTGAATGGCTGCAACTCTGTCATGGGGCATATGCTGGACACATCTGACCTGCACAAGGTTCCAGAAATGTGCCAACCTTACACTTGAATGGTAATGGTCCCAGAGGCAGCATGCAGCAAGAGGGATGAGCGGGTGCTCCTTCAGGTCTAGTGACTGAAATGATTGTCATGTGTCTCCACAGTAGAAGAGGGCTCAGAATGCCTGTGAGAGGGCATGGACCTGTGGCAGTGTCCCAATCATTGTCATTCTCACTGCTGTGGAGGAGGAGTTTTTGCTACTTGCTGGTGAGGACGGAGGCCGGTCAGTTGCTGATGGTGAGGCCAGAGCACCTGGCCAGGAGTTCCCTAGAGTGAGGGTGAGGGGGGCGGCTTCAAGCAATGAAGGTTGTTCACGCGTTCACACTCACAGACATGTGGCCAGACTGCAGTCTAAGACATGTCCTTCAGTCCGGAGTGTCGTATAGACCTGACCATTCTGTTTTCTACAGCAAGTGAATCTCAGCTGCTGCCAGGCAATGTATCTGAGGGACATCCGACCACCTCTGAGGACACATCCTATCCCACACCAAGCACCAGCTCAGATACAGTCACCTTGGTTGGGCTAATAGCGCATTCAGATTCGTGGTCACACCTGGTTCTAGCACCGCACAAGTGGCGGACAAGCGGCCAGAGGCAGTTTCGGCCGATGCCTCTAACACTCAGAGGACTGTAGGAGGCCAGGCCAGTGCTGAGCCCCATGCTGATGTTGAGCCTCTGAGGTCATCCATTCGGCAGCAGGTGCTGCAGATGCAGTGTAAGGTGTGTGAAGATCTGGCAGAGTTACCAGAGACGATGCGTACTCTGGCTCAGACTTTGGAGGTTTTCTTCCAGTCATGAGTTCTGCACAGTCCCTGTCACTGAGCGAGTGGCTTCCTCTCCTGACAGATTGGTGGCTGCTGTGGAGAGGCAGCTCCAGCAGGCCACCCAGTGCCTGCCGGAGATGTGCAGAGACTTGCACACCATCGCAGTGTCAGTGAGTTCCATGTATCGGTAGCAATGCGAGAGAGGGACAAAGCACCTGGGGTCTCCTCCAGGTGGTCATCCCTCCCAGGTCAGCAGGGAGGCCTAAGTGAACCTTGTGATGGCACAGGAGCAACAGCAGTCTGCATTTGAGGGCCCCTTTCAGGGCACTTCTGATGTGGACAGTGGTTCCTTGGTACTAGCAGCTCAGAATGCCAAGATGACAGAGGGTGTTCCTGAGACTGCTCAGGGTCACCATAACATGCCGGGGCCCTCACAGTTGCCAAGGTCATCCCAAACCACGGGACAGCCTGATCAGCCATTTGCCTCTGCCGTAGCTGACGGCAAAGGGGAATCGACATGCATGAGCACTCAAACAATTTAAGAAATCACTGTAACTGCACTTAGGTTTTACTGTTATGATTTTGATCCATGTTAACTTTTGTGCGACTTTCAGCAAACTTTATTAAAGTTCTCCTTTCGCTTATTTATTTCTCAAGTAACTAATGATGTATGAGGCAAACTTTTTCTTCTGCATGAGATGGAGACGTGGGGGAGGTGCACCAGTGGGCCATGGTGTGTTAGAGGGAAAGGTGGACCAGAGCAGCTGAGATTAGCGCCTGCAGGTGAGCACTTTTGGGATTCCAGCAGATGTGAATGCCTAAATTTAGATTGACATGTCAGTCGCTGGCAGACTGCATGGCACATGAACTTCAGGTCAGGAGAAACACATGAGTATTAGAGCCTCCCGAGCATCCCTTGCACCCAACTCCTGCAAACCTCCAACTGCTTCCCCAGACGTTCAGGTGGCTGCACCCCCTCCTCAAACCCTTCATCCTCCTCGTCTGAGGACGCCTCATGCTGGGCAATTTCCTCAGCATCCAGGGCCTCCCCCCTCTGCAGCGCCAGGTTATGTAAGATGCAGCAGACAACCACAATGCAAGATACCCTTGCTGGTAAATACTGAAAGGCACCACCTGAGCAATCCAGGCACCTAAATCTCATCTTCAGAAAGTCTTATGGTCTGTTCAATGGTGACTGTAGTCATCGCATTGTACTGTTCCTCTGCCTCATTCCGTGGGCTCCTCACAGGTGTCATCAACCATCTCTTCAGCAGGTAACCCCTGTCGCCAAGTATCCATCCTTGAAGGCACTCAGGGACGTTGAAAAGCATTGGCACCTGGGAGTTCCGGAGAATGAATGCATCGTGACTGCTCCCTGGATAATGAGCACACATCTGCAAAATACTTTTAAGGTGGTCACAGACAAGTTGCACATTTGAGTGAAATCCCTTTCGATTAATGAAGGCCCGTGGCTGACCTGCAGGAGCTCTAATGGCCACATGTGTACAATCAATCACTCCTTGGACCATGGGAAACCCAGCGATTGCACTGAAACCTCTGGCTCTCTCAGCATGACTGGCAGAATCAGTCTTGATGAACTGGTTGGCCTGCCCGAATATGGCATCAGTTACCACTTTACTGCAGTGATGTGCAGATGATTGTGACATTCTGCACATGGCTCCTGTCGTAGCCTGGAAGGAGCCTGATGCATATAAATTCAGATTAACTATGACCTTTAGTGCCACCGGCATTGGATGGCCAACCACGCAGTTAGAGCTGACCTCCGCTGCCATCATCTCAGGCAGAGATCTCACAGTCTCTCGGGACAGGTGCAATCTTCTAAGGCACCGGCACTCTGACATCTGCAGAAAGTTCAACCATTGCCGGGACATGCTGCCTACTGGGTAGATTCGGCTCCTCACAGATATTTTCTCCCGGTGAACTCTGTGACCTTCTGCCCTCCCACGTTACCAGGCTGAAGCTGGCCAGCAGGTCCCTGATTTCCTTGGCCACTTGCCCCCTGTCCCTCCTTGTGCCATTCTCTTCTTCACTGGAGGACCCTCCTCCAGAGGGGACAATGCCCATGGCAGTAGCATCTCAAAGATGTATTGCGGACAGTTTTTTGCTGCCTGCTGCAAGGATAGAAACTCGCAACCCCCCCTCCCCTACCCGGGATAAATCACAGAAGCTGTGGCCCTACCAGGAGTATTATTCACTCAAGTGAGCCCTGGTGAGCCAACAATATCAGCCCCAACTTTGGAATTTTCTGCTAAATAAAACACACAAAACAGAAAATTCCAGTCCCTTCAATTCCTTCAGTGAGACAGAGGTTGCTGCTCATTTAAAGCTGCTGGGTCTGCGACTCCCATGTGACCAGTGCACAGAATGTAAAATAGCACGAGCGACGTAAAATGGCTGTCAATTGGCTTTGTCGTCATTTCAATTGGCCGTCAATTGCCTTAAGTCGAACGACGAGCAGCGTCTCCGTCTCGCCTGCCGTCCGACAAGTGTAGCATGGCAATCTGGCATCATGATATCGGGAACCCGTTTCAATGTCATTGCCCGCCATTTTTCACTGCAGCCGCCTCTGAGGCTGCCCGATTTGAGAAAGTAAAATTCCAGCCGACATCAGGAGTGATAAAATGGCTTACTCCAGCTATTTTACGTGGAATTACAACTCTCATTAGTGACCTCAATGTGTTGTCATCACCAAACCTAAAGAAAGTAGTACTTTTATAGTCCTTCACCTTGCATCGAACCTCACTACTCAGGGAATCAAGATAACATTTTAAGCAATCTGTCCCACATACTACACAGTTAAACGAGCCCATGACCAACACATTCATCACAGGACTAAAATTACTTGTGACCAGTATAATGTGTTCAGATTTATCATTATTTTCAAGCTGTTTTTCAGAATTCTTTTCATCTTGTGTTATTTCAAGGACCCTGGCTCTATGCTTTGGGCTGTTCACCGCATAATGGGTACTTTGGGTCGCATCTGAAGAACCAATTAACTGTTCTTTGGGTATTCCTGGGATTCCTTCATCTATTGCTGCTGTTCCAATTCTGTCTTCTGCTGGAATAGCCAGATCTGCTAAAGATGCTTTCATCCTCATTCTGCCAGTCTTTAATCCTTTCAGTCTATTGCCACCTGCATCCAGAATCTGGACCATTCGGAAATCTGGGAATCTTTGAGTCGTCTATTCTTTGTGTCACCATGAAATGTCCCATTTCTTTAACGACATCTGAAGAAAATGACTGTTTCCTCGGGAATTTTTTTCAAGGCGGCTGACTTTTATTTTAGCATTGTGGCCAAGTGGATGCTCTGATGGTTAGTGACAGAGAAATGGTAAGGTGTGGGACTGTTGGGAAATAGGAAATAGGGTTGCAGTTACTGGGCTGAGTTCACCAAGCAGAAAGGGGCTGTCTAGGTTGCCTCCTCCCTTCTTCTTCTAACTCCTCCTTCTCTCCGCCTCTTCCTCACGCACCTTCTCCTCAGCTGCTCACCAACAGCTGGTGGCAAGGGCTGCTCCCTCGTGATGCGAGGTTGCGCAGGATGCAGCAGATGCCCACGAATCTTGGCACATGTTCTGTTGAATACTGGAGGTCAAGCCCATCCATTGAAAGCATTTCTGATTTTATTTGGAAGCCGCAGGTCCCAGCATCAAGACCAGAAACAGGTGCGGCTTCCGTTGGGGCCATGAGAGGCTGGCAATTAAGGTGAATGAGGCAGGGAGGCCGTCTAATACAGAGGACAGTGGCAGTGGCGGGGACAGAGACGCCAGCGTCAGCTGACGCCATGGCAGGTGCTGTTACCATACTTAAAGGGTTGCCAGCCCTGCATTTAATGTTTCATTGCCAAGTATAAGGACTTCTTCAGGGGAGAAAGACTGCAGAACGATGGCAGAAGGAAAAACCCGGGTGGCCCAACGCTTTAGTGATGCTTCCCTCCAGGTTCTCCTACAGGCTGCCAGGGAAAGGTGGGAGATTCTCTTCCCAGGGATAGGAGAAGAGCTGGGCACCTGACAGTTGTGGGGTAAAACCAAGGACTTGAATTCAGTGGCATGAGCGACTCAATGGCCTCATCCGGGCGGTGAAAGTGAGTACCTCTTCAAGCATTCTCCTCTTGGCTCTTGCATTTGTTAGAGAAGGAGGGTGCAATGGGTCGAGAGGGAGTGCCCACCCAGATGTGGGAAAAGCATCAGGGCATACAGACAAGTTACCTGAGGCATGGTGAAATGGTGCTGAAAGCTGGCCTTTTGTCATTGGAAACCCTCACAAAGTCCCTGGAAAGAAGTCGAGTAGAGGAAGCATCTGTAGTGTCCCCCATCAGTAACCGCTGGACTACCACCGGTATATGTCTTGGACTTGTTCCCGCTGGGAGACCCACAATTTCATCTTTGTGTCTGCAGGAGAAGATCTGTTCAGCTGGACGTAGATGCTAAGCCTTGGGAGCATTCCACAAAGAGGACAATTCTGAAACAGCAACAGAAAATGTCTGAGGTTCTGTTAGAATTTCCAGAGACACTGCATGTGGGATGTGGAGAGAGATTGAAGAAGTCCATCACAAACGTGTGTGCCATGATGTCTCTGGCCTTTGTATTGATATCTGCCTCCATGGAAAGATTGACTATCTGCATGGAGAATAAGATGTGGCTGGAAACTGATTGGATGTTTGCCCTCACCAGCTGGCTGCACACTCAGTCTTACACTTTAAATAGGATGGAGGAAAGCCTTACCTTGGCCATTAAACTGTAGCAAAGTGTTCTTCTACTCTTGTTTGGCAGAGAAGTATGGGTGGGGCATGAGGGGGAAGATGGACAAATGGATGCGGGGACACTTCCAAGGCACTCTCACTGCTCATCCCTTGTCCCCCCCCCCCCCCCACCCCTCACTGCAGTCAGAGTCCACATGCTGCCTCTTGCCCCAATGACCTCTGTACAGGTGCAGGTGAGGCAGTCTTTGGCAGGGCCCTCACAGACTCCAATACCCAGAGGATACCTACCATGGACATCTCAGCAGTCAGAGCAGGTGATTGAGCAGCCTGACTCTAGCTCTGCGGAAACTACAGGGGTAGCACCACACAGAGGTAATAGGAAACAGAATAGGAAGACGTCTTAGTTGCACACGGGGAATCACTTGGGTGTTTATAACAGTACCAATCTCGTAATGTATTAAAAAAATTTCAATGAATCAAGCTCTTTATTTCAAGTCTCCACTGTCCAGCCATCTCCATTGTTGCCTCCTGCATTTCAAGAGGGCATCAGCCTTCAGGGGAATTGTATGACAAGAATAGAAGACAAGCAAAGGGCAGGAATGTGATGGAGGGATTTTGACCGTGGGGGTGATTTGTGTAGTCGGGGGGCAGTGGGTTTAGCATTGTTGTGCCATTTGGCTTCCCACATGCAGAGGTTAGCAACTGCCTTGGAGAGCCAGGTAGATTACTCGACCCATATGCGCTCTGACTTGCATTCCATTGGACTGCCCTCCGGGTGCCCCGACACCTCAGAGTGTTAAAGTGGAAGTTTGGTGACTGAGGATAATTAAGGGTTAATTTTACCTTAAGTCTAGTTTGTCTTTTATTTAGCAGATTAACTTAACAGTTGCTGTTTGGGTTGGAGAAGGTGAGTTTTAGACCAGCTTTAAACAGAGTTCACTCAGGCTCTGCTTGCAGCTGCACCTTGTTAATTAGAGAATTGGCTTAAACCAATTTTCAAGGGCTAGAGTCAGACAGTATAAAAGTGGGCCATCTTACAGTGATGACTTTGTTTGCATTGGAGTGCTGACTTGCGTTGCATTAGAGTGTTAAAGTGGAAGTTTGGTGACTGAGAAAGTTCGGTGAGGAGGGGTGAGGAGCTCCTTTCATTTCCTACCAGTCCTCAGAGTGAGGGGAGCTGAGAGTTTCCAAAGAGCATAGCTGACTGGTGAGTAAGTCCTGGTGGGTATTTTTCAAAGTGGATTGAATTGTAAGTTATTGTTTTAGCAAGACTTAGTTGTTTTTTTAATTATAATCTTCTAAAGTTTTAAATTTAAAGGGTTTAGTCATGGTGGAGAGCTTGAAGCCATGGTTTGCTCCTCTTGCTGCACGTGGGAATCCGGGAACATTTCCAGTCCCCGGGACCAGCATGTGTGCAGGAAGTGTGTTCCAGCTGCAGCTCCTGGAAGCTCGGGTTTCAGAGCTGGAACGGCGGCTGGCAACACTGTGGAGCATCCGCGGGTCTGAGAGCATTGTAGATAGCACATATAGAGGTGGTCACACCGCAGCTGAAGGGACTTGAGGAAGGAAGGGAATGGGTGACCACCAGGCAGTCCAAGAGAATCAGGCAGGTAGTTCAGGAGTCCCTGGGGTCCCGCTTGCAAATTGGTATTCCATTTTGGAGGCTGATGAGGCTGGTTCCTCCAAGGAGTGCGGGCAGAGCCAAGCTTCTGGCACCACAAGCAGCCTGTCTGCACAGGAAGGGGGAAAGAGAGGAAGAGCAATAGTAATAGGGGATTCTATAGTCAGGGGAACAGATAGGCGCTACTGTGGCCATCAACGTGACTCCAGGATGGTGTGTTGCCTCCCTGGTGCCAGGTTCTGGGATGTCACTGAATAGCTGCAGGGCATCCTGAAGGGGGAGGGTGATAAGGCAGAGGTCATGGTACATGTTGGTACAAATGACATAGGTAGAAAGAGGGATGAGGTCTTGTATCAAGAATTCAGGGAGTTAGGCAGTAGACTAAAAAGCAGGACCTCTTGGGTTGTAATCTTTGGATTACTCCCAGTGCCACGTGCTAGCGAGTATAGAAATAGGAGAATAGCACAGATGAATGCGTGGCTTAAGAGTTGGTGCAGGAGGGAGGGTTTTATATTCCTGGACCACTGGGACTGTTTCTGGGGAAGGTGGGACCTGTACAAGTGGGACAGTCTACATCTGAACCAGAGGGGGACTAACATCCTTGCTGGCAGGTTTGCTAGTGCTGTTGGGAGGAGTTTAAACTAATTTGGCAGGGGGAGGGGATGCAGAATCCTCGCAGAATAGGGACACAGCTAAACACAGGAAAGCAAACAAGTCAGAGAATACAGCGGAAGTAAGTTTCAAGGGAGTAAGACCAGGATGGAAGGCCTCTACTTTAATGCCAGGAGTATTGCAGGTAAAACGGATGAGTTAAGGGCAATGATTGACACGTGGAATTGTGATATAGTAGCCATTACAGAGACATGGTTGAGGGAGGGGCAGGATTGGCAGCTCAATATCCCGGGATATAGAATCTTCAAGCGAGACAGAGGAGGGGGTAAAAGAGGAGGGGGCATTGCAATATTAGTTAAGGAGTCAGTTACTGAAGTAAGGAGAGATGATTTCTTGGAGGGGGCATCAAATGAAGCTTTATGGGTAGAGTTTAGGAATAAAAAAGGGACAGCCACATTGCTAGGTGTTTATTATAGACCCCCAGATAGTCAGTGGGAAATTGAGCAGCAAATATGTGTGCAATTTGCAGAGGTGCGTAAAAATAATAATAATAATAGGTGATTTCAACTTTCCCAACATTAATTGGGATAGTCATCGTGTTAAGAGCTTAGATGGAGCGGAGTTCTTTAAATGTATACAGGAGAACTTTTTAGCTCAATATGTAGAGGATCCAACAAGGGAGGGTGCAGTGCTGGACCTAATTCTGGGGAATGAAGCCGGACAGGTAGTTGATGTGTTGGTGGGGGAGCATTTTGGTGATAGCGACCACAACATGATATAATTTAAGCTCGTTATGGAGAAAGAAATAGACAAGTTGCAAAAAAAGGTTTTGGATTGGGGGAGAGCGAATTTTAGTAAAATAAGGCAGGATCTGGCCAAGGTAGACTGGAAAGAGTTACTTGTCGAGAAATCTACAGAAGAGCAGTGGGGGGGCATTCAAAAAGGAAATGGGGAGGGTACAGGCCCAACATGTTCCCTCTAGGGTAATAGGTAGGAGCAACAAGCCCAGAGAACCATGGATGACCAGAAACATTCAGGGTATGATGAGAAGGAAAAGAGAGGCTTTTAGCAAGTACAAGGAGAGCAAATCAACGGAAGCATTAGTGGAGTATAGAAAGTGTAGGATGGAGCTTAACGCAATTAGGAGAGCAAAGTGGGGATATGAGAAAGCTCTGGCTGGTAAAAGTAGGGAAAATCCCAAGATATTCTATAAGTATATCAATGGGAAGAGGATAACCAGGGAAAGAGTAGGACCCATTAGGGACCAAGGGGGAAATTTGTGGGTGGAGCCAGAGGATATTGGTAGGGTGTTGAACGAATACTTCACGTCTGTCTTCACCCAAGAGAAAGAGGATGTAGATATGGAACTTCGAGAAAGAGACTGAGGTTCTTGAGCAAATTGTCATAGGGAGTGACAAGGTATTGGAGGTTTTGGAAGAGGCTTAAAAGTGGACAGATTTCCAGGTCTGGACGATTTGTGTCCCAGGATGCTGTGGGAGGCGAGGGTGGAGATTGCAGGGGCTCTGACCCTAATTTTTAATTCCTCTCTGGCCACGGGGGAGGTGCCAGAGGACTGGAGAACAGCTTATGTGGTCCCACTATTTAAGAAAGGTTGTAGAGATAAGCCAGGGAACTACAGACCAGTGAGTCTCATCAGTGGTAGGGAAACTGTTGGAGAAAATTCTGAAGGAGAGAATCTATCGCCACTTGGAGAGGCAAAATTTGATTCGGAATAGTCAGTATGGCTTTGTCAGAGGGAGGTCATGCCTGACAAATTTGATTGAATTTTTTGAGCATGTGACCAGGTGTGTAGATGAGGGTAGTGCAGTTGATGTAGTTTACATGGATTTCAGCAAAGCCTTTGACAAGGTCCCACATGGGAGACTTATCAAGAAAGCAAATGCACATGGGATACAGGGTAACTTGATAAGGTGGATTCAAAATTGGCTTAGCTGTAGGAGACAGAGATGACAGACGGCTGTTTTAGTGACTGGAAGCCAGTGTCCAGTGGCGTACCACAGGGATCTGTGCTGGGTCCCCTATTGTTTGTCATTTATATAAACGACAGAGATGACTATGTGGGGGGTAGGATCAGTAAGTTCACGGATGACACAAAGATTGGCCGAGTGGTTAACAGTGAGGTGGAGCGTCTTAGGTTACAGGAAGATATAGACGGGATGGTCAAATGGGCAGAAAAGTGGCAGATGGAATTTAACGCTGAAAAGTGTGAGGTGATACACTTTGGAAGGAGTAATGTGTGACAGAAGTATTCAATGAATGGCCTGACACTGGGAAGTTCCGAGAAACAAAGGGACCTTGGCGTGTTTGTCCATAGATCTCTGAAGGCAGAAGGGCAGGTTAATAGGGTGGTGAAAAAGGCATATTGGACACTTGCCTTTATCAATCGAGGCATAAATTACAAAAGCAGGGAGGTCATGTTGGAGTTGTACAGAACTTTGGTAAGGTCACAGCTGGAGTACTGTTTGCAATTTTGGTCGCCACATTATAGGAAGGATGTGATTGCATTGGAGGGGCTGCAGAGGCGATTCACCAGGATGTTGCCTGGGATGGAACATTTAAGCTATGAAGAGAGGTTGGATAGGCTTGGGTTGTTTTCACTGGAGCAGAGAAGACTGAGGGGTGACCTGATCGAGGTGTACAAGATTGAGGGGCATGGATAGGGTGGATAGGGAGCAGCTGTTCCCCTTAGTTGAGGAGTCAGTTACAAGGGGTCACAAGTTTAAGGTGAGGGGCAGGTGGTTTAAGGGGGATTTGAAGAAGAACTTTCCAATCCAGAGGGTGGTGACGGTCTGGAATGCCCTGCCTGGGAGGGTGGTAGAGGCAGGTTGCCTCACATCCTTTCAAAAGTACCTGGATGAGCACTTGGCACGTCATACCATTCAAGGCTATGGGCCAAGTGCTGGCAAGTGGGATTAGGTAGACAGATCAGGTGTTTTAATGCATCGGTGCAGACTCGATGGGCCGAAGGGCCTCTTCTGCACTGTATTATTCTGTGATTCTGAGATAGGCCGGAGCCATTGCGCACCCAGATGGATGAGGATGGTTGCCAACTGCCTTGGGGCCATCATCTCCGGACACCCCTGGGGTAAGCAGCCTCTCCTCATCACCTTTGACATTGACCCCATTGCATCCAGTAAGTGAGGCCACAGAGGATGACCCTGCACCAGTGCAGTAAACCTCCATTAGGCCATAACCCTCAAGGCCTCGGATCTCCAGAGGACACCTGCCACGATCGCTAAAAGCATTGGGGCAGCAGACTGAGCAGATGGCCTCCATCTCAGTTGCTGATGTCGGGCTTGCACCAAGATGTAGTTATTGAGAGCACAAAGGTGTCATGGATGTTCTTCAACTATATGTAAATATTTCATAAATATCTATTTTAAATTACTCATGTATGCATTATCTTCATTTTGTTTCGACTAGCTTAGAGGGAGAGCTAAATGTAATGGAATGCCTCGTGGTTGGCACACTTTGATGGTTACAGAGGAGGTACAGATATTGCATTTAATGTGGAAGTCATGATGTCGAGTTTCAGATCAAATTTCAATGAATATTTGTTACTGTCCAGTTTTGTACTTAACAGACTGTGGGGCATGGCTGCACATACAGGCCCAGCTGGCACTCCCATTTGTGCACTGTCTTGCTGCCTGCTGCTGGTGCTGAGGACTCAGTTGTTGAGCAGCAAGAGACCTCCATAACAGCATCCTCTCCACCTGCTCCCGGGTTTCCACAAGAACCAGGTTATTCTAACAACATAACATTGTTCAGAAGGCAGACAGGGAAATGAAAACTTCCTTGTCCATTGCTTTCATCCAACCAACTAGAGAACAGGCCATCCCAGACTGGGTATTGTGTAATGAGAGAGGAATAATTGACAATATAGTTGTGTGAGACCCCTTGAGGATGAGCGACCATAATATGATAGAATTTTTCATCAAGATGGAGAGTGACGTAGTTGAGACAAGAGTCCTGAATCTTAATAAAGGAAACTATGAAGGTAAGAGGCACGAGTTGGCTATGATGGATTGGGAAACGTTACTTAAAGGGATGACGGTGGAAAGGCAATGGCAAACATTCAAAGAGCACAGGGATGAACTACAACAATTGTTTATTCCTGTCTGGCGCAAAAGTAAAACTGGAAAGGTAGCCAAACCATGGCTTACAAGGGAAATTAGAGATAGCATTAGATCCAAGAAAGAGGCATACAAATTTGCCAGAAAAAACAACAGACCTGAGGATTGGGAGCAGTTTAGAATTCAGCAAAGGAGGACCAAGGGATTGATTAACAAGGGGAAAATAGAGTATGAGAGCAAGCTTGCGGGGAACATTAAAACTGACTGTAAAAGTTTCTATAGGTATGGTGGAGACAAATGTAGGTCCCTTACAGTCAGAAACAGGGGAATTTATTATAGGGAACAAAGAAATGGCTGACCAGCTAAATGCATACATTGGTTCTGTCTTCACAAAGGAGGACACAAATATCATACCAGAAATGTTGGGGAACACAGGGTTTAGTGAGAGGGAGGAACTGAAGGAAATCAGTATTAGTAGAGAAATGGTGTGGTGGAAATTGATGGGATTGAAGGACGATAAATCCCCAGGGTTTGATAATCTACATCCCAGAGTACTTAAGGAAGTGGCCCTAGAAATAGTAAATGCATTGGTGGTCATCTAAGATTCTATAGAATCTTGGAACAGTTCCTACAAATTGGAGGGTAGCTAATGTAACCCCACTATTTAAAAAGGGAGGTGGAGAGAAAACAGGGAATTATAGACCAGTCAGCCTGATGTCGGTTGTGGGGGAAATTCTAGAGTCCATTATCAAATATTTTATAGCAGAGCACTTGGAGAACAGTGGTAGAATCGGACAGAGTCAGCATGGATTTACGAAAGGGAAATCATGCTTGACAAATCTACTAGAATTCTTCGAGGATGTAACTAGTAGAGTTGATGAGGGGGAGCGAGTGGATGTGGTTTATTTGGACTTTCAGAAGGCTTTCGACAAAGTCCCACATAAGAGATTAGCGTGTAAAATTAAAGCGCATGGGATTGAGGGTAGTGTATTGCGATGGATAGAAAATTGGTTGGTAGACAGAAAACAAAGAGTAGGAATAAACGGTCTTTTCTAAATGGCAGGCAATGACTAGTGGGGTACCACAAGGATCGGTGCTAGGACCCCAGCTATTCACAATATATATTAATGATTTAGCTGAGGGAACTAAATGTAATATCTCCAAATTTGCAGATGACACAAAACTGGGTGGGAGGGTGAGTTGTGAGGAGGATGCAGAGAGGCTTCAGGGTGTTTTGGACAAGTTGAGTGAGTGGGCAAATGCATGGCAGATGCAGTATAATGTGGATAAATGTGAGGTTATCCACTTTGGTAGCAAAAAGGCAGATCATTATCTGAACAGCTATAACCTGAGAGGGGAATATGCAACGAGACCTGGGTGTTCTTGTACACCAGTCACTGAAGGTAAGCATGCAGGTCCAAAAGGTGGTAAAGGCAAATGGAATGTTAGCCTTCATAGCAAGAGGATTCGAGTGCAGGAGCAGGGATGTCTTGCTGCAATTATACAGGGCGTTGGTGAGGCCACACCTGGAATATTGTGTGCAGTTTTGGTCTCCATATCTGAGGAAGGATGTCCTTGCTATAGAGGGAGTGCAGCGAAGGTTTACCAGACTGATTCCTGGGATGGCGGGACTGACATATGAGGAGAGATTGAGTCAGTTAGGATTATATTCGCTGGGGTTCAGAAGAGTGAGGGGGGATCTCATAGAAACCTATAAAATTCTAACAGGACTTGACAGGGTAGATGCAGGAAGGATGTTCCCAATGGTGGGGGAGTCCAGAACCAGGGGTCATAGTCTAAGGATATGAGGGTAAACCTTTCAGGACTGATGAGGAGAAATTTCTTCACCCAGAGAGTGGTGAGCCCATGGAATTCACTACCACAGAAAGCAGTTGAGGCCAAAACATTGTATGTTTACAAAGAGGAGTTAGATATAGCTCTTGGGGTGAAAAGGATCAAAGGATATGGGGGGGGAAAACAGGAACAGGTTACTGAGTTGGATCATCAGATATGATCATAATCAATGGCGGAGCAGGCTCGAAGAGCCGAATGGTCTACTCCTGCTCCTATTTTCTATGTTTCTATGTCTACGTTTCTATCCATGGAGTTGATGAGCAGTGAGTTGTTGAACTCCTCCCATTGTCCACACACACAACTCCACCCACCCCTCTCTGCCCTCCTCCCAATTCGGTCTGCAATTCTTGCAGCCTCACGTGCATCTTCAGATACTGTGAGAAAATGGTGCGTGTGAGCTTTCAGCTCGAGGCCGTGACACTCCACCCTCCTCCTGTCACCCTCAAGCTTTGTATCCATCACCCTTAACCCTCCCAATATCAACTTGTGCCTTCCCTCTTTAAATGTTCAAACAAACTCGATTACCCTGTCACCATCCAATTGGACGTACCCTCTCTCCCCCCACTAAGCCTACACCTATCCCCACCGACATGCCCCCTCTGATCCTAAACCCTCCCGGCATTATCCTTGGAATACTTGTTAGATCCCCTGACCTGCTCCATGAGACCTTTGTTTACCCCCATCTCAGACTGGACCTGCTCTCCTACCGAATTGAACTTCCCTCTGTGAATGTGATCGTTCCCTCTGCCAGCCAGCAGCCTGAGTTTGACCCACAGAACCCCAATATGAATAGTACTGACCCCTCATTAGGCCCCTCATTTCCCTTAACTTGATTGACTGCCCCCACCCCCTCACCCCACAACACACCCAGGACTCCAGGCCCTTCCCACCTCACTGAAGAGCTGAACTCAAGGTGAGGTAAGAGTGACTGCCCTTGACATCAAGGCAGCATTTGACTGAGTATGGCATCAAGGAGCCCTAGCAAAATTGGAGTCAATGGGAATCGGGGGGAAACTGTCCGCTGGTTGGAGTCATACATAGCGCAAAGGAAGATGGTTGTGGTTGTTGGAGGTCAATCATCACAGCTCCAGGACATCACTGCAGGAGTTCCTCAGGGTAGTGTCCTAAGCCCAACCATCTTCAACTGTTTAATCAATGACCTTCCTTCAATCATAAGGTCAGAAGTGGGGATGATCACTGATGACTGCACCATTCGCGACTCCTCAGATACTGAAGCAGTCGTGTAGAAATATAGCAAGAACTGGACAATATACAGGCTTGGGCTGATAAATGGGAAGTAACATTCGTGCCACACAAGTGCCAGGCAATGAATATCTCAAACAAGAGAGAATCTAGCCATCTCCCCTTGATATTCAATGGAATTACGATCACTGAATCTCCCACTGACCAGAAACGTAACTGGACCAGCCAAATAAATACCGTGGCTACAAGAGCAGGTCAGAGGCTGGGAATTCTGTGGCAAGTAACTCACCACCTGACTCCCCAAAGCCTGTCCACCATCTACAAGGCACAAGTCAGGAGTGTGATGGAATACTCTCCACTTGACTGGATGGGTGCAGCTCCATTAACACAAGAAGCTCAACACCATCCAGGACAAAGCAGCCCACTTGATTGGCACCCTATCTACAAACATTCACTCCCTCCACCACCGATGCAAAGTGGCAGCAGTATGTACCACTTACAAGATGCACTGCAGCAACGCACCAAGGCTCCTTCGAAAGCACCTTCCAAACCCATGACCTCATTGCAGTTCCTTCACTGTCACAGGGACAAAGTCCTGGAACTCCCTTCCTAACAGCACTGTGAGTGTACTGACCCCTCATGGACTGCAGCAGTTCAAGAAGGCGGCTCAATGCCACCTTCTCAAGGGCAATTAGTGATGAGCAATAAATGCTGGCTTAGCCAGTGACACCCACATCCCATGAACAAATAAAAAAAAAAAAGTACTCCTCCGTTCATCCAACTCCTCCCTCTGTCCTCCCTTGGATCCCTCTGCCACTCTTCCGTTCACCAGAACATAAGCCCCCCTCAACCCCTGTTTCACCCTTACTGTTCCCGTGTCTCCAGCCAAACTGCCATTCTCCTGTTGCCCTTCCTTGTGGCGCTGAGTTCAAACTAAATCGCTGACTTCAGACACAACTGCATAAACACGACTTGAATCCCATCTTGAAACGATTATGAAGCAGGTGCCATGAGATTCCCATACACCCCTCAGTTAATCTACGAGGTTGAACTTACTTGCAATAAGCTAATGAGTAATCATCGCATACAAATGTATGCAAAGTTGGAACCCACCATGGGATGGCTTGAGGACCCATCCACCACAAAGACGCCGGTCACTTAATCTCCAATTCTCAACCCACCATCAGGAAAATGAAATTTCAACTCCAGCCTTATAAAGTCACCCCACCCACCACGTTTCCCACTCTTACAGGCCCCATAAAATACCACCCAAAGTGGTGTAGGAAGTTAGTGATCATTCCTTTGATGGAAATTATGTCTTGTATAGTCTTACTTTTCAAAGGATTAGATACTAGTGGGTGGGAAATGTTAGGGTTCATGATACTCAACACAACTTTAGTACATGCAACAGGCTAATGGACAATTTATATTATTGGATATAGTTTTTTTTCAGGTTTTATGCACTTCCCCAGGAGTTAGCATTACCAATGATTGGGTATGATGTTGCATAATCTAAAAACAAGGTTACTATTGATGGGTTTCATGGACTTCCCTCGTCTTCTTTTCATATGCTTACATCATGTTTCATTGTTTCAGTTGAGAGTTATATCCAAAGTTCACAACCAATCAGCAGAACAAAAATCAAAGTTGGCACTCCATTGGAATATGGAGGTGTTAGAGGTGACATCTTTCAGCTAAGACATTAAACTAAGGCCCTGACTGCCCTGTCAGGTGGACGTAAAGGATCACATGGTATTTTTTTTGAAGAACAGCAGGGAAGTTATCCCTGGTGCCCTGGAAAATATTGATCTCAAACAACATCACAAAAAATAAATGCAGAGATTAAACAAACATGTAGCAAAGGCAGAGTGGTTATAATGGGGGATTTTAAATTTCATATACATTGGAACAAGCAGACTAGCACATGTCAGAAAGGAAGTGAATTTCTTGAGTGTGTTGTGATAGTTTTCTACAACAATGGGCTGGATTTTGCCATGGGTTTCAGGACCATGACATCGGGACTAAATGTGGGTCCTGAGCCCGTACCTGTCGGCAGTGAGACCAGTTCAGCAATCTTCCGGGAGATGGCCTCCTAACTGGCCGCCTCCATGTTCACCATTCTATTAAGGACTGCAAGTGGGTTCTTGATGCTGCAGGCCCAATCACAGGGCTGGTTGCTCCAACCAGGAGAGGTGGGAGCTGTTGAGGCAGGTCAGGGACCACGAGGGAGCCTCAATGTAGAGGCACACTCAATGGGCTGCATAGCAGTGCAGAAATTATTAAAATCTAGGCCAGCAGGTCCATGGGGATGGAGGGGAATGTTAATTTTGTATCTGGGGGTGTTAACTGGGGTCTTTCTTGAGCACTTATAAGGAGACACTTACTGAGACTGGTGGAGGTTTTAGGAGCTACATGTTTATAATCCTTTTACTCTATACAATAAATGTGAAACTGAGTAAAGACAGGCTCCAGCATCATCCTTCCACAACAAGCTTTCTGGAATATAATATGGTAGCAGAGGATGGTTGCCTACAGCTGAAGGTTGGAAACTAAGAATTTTTTTTCCAAACTAAACTCTCACTGGCTATTGTGGAAAATATGGCAGAAAGCAAGTGTAAATTGTCAGGCTATGATTATCCACTGATGATCTGTGAGTCTGAACAATATGACCAGCAGAAGAATGCAGTGGATATGTGGACACAGATTACGTCCCTACCAAAGAGGAAACAAAGTATGGTCTTGGCGTTGTCGCTTCCTAACAAAAGTAAAATCAGAAGTAGTGTTTTGTGAACTGGATGCTCATCAGTTGGATACTGATGAAGGTTTAGATCTTCTGTTAGAATTCTTGGATGAAATTTATAAGAAAAATGACGTATTGAATGCATATGTGGCATGGTCAGATTTTGATAGATTTCGAAAAACAGATGGTTATTCAATGGAGGAATATGTAATGGACTTTAACAGACGGTATTGAAGATTGAAGAAATTCAATTTGGAGATCCCTGGTTCATTTAGATTGTGTTAGGGTGTCACATATGGACAGGCTCCTGGTTCTAACTGGGGTTTGGTTCTTGGAAAAAGACTCCGTTAGATCAGATGTCTGCTGCTTAACGACATTCCTGGGGAAAGTCATTTTCTGCAGCCCTGGTGGAACACAAAGGGCATTCTGTGGTGACACAAAGAATGGAAGACTCAATGATTACTGGACTTTGAAATGATCCAGATACTGGACATGGGCATAAGTACAATGGAAGAGTTTGACAGGAGGAATGAGGACAAAAGCACCTTTAGCAGCTCTGATTATTCCAGGAGAAGATAGAATTGGAAGAGCAATCATAGGCGAATGAATTCCAGGAACAGTTAATAGCTGTTTCAGATGTGACTCAAAGTATCATTATGCAATGAACTGCCCAAAGTGGAGGGGCAGAGTCCTCGAAATAACACATGATACAGATAATTCTGAGGCAGAAGAGGAAGATACTGATGAATCTAAACAAATTGTATTAGTCACAGGGAGTTTTAGTTCTGTGATGAATGTGTTAGTTGCAGAGTCATTCAACTGTGCTGTATTAGATAATGCTTATACGTCAACAGTATGTGGAATTGATTGGTTACAATGTTATCTGGATTCACTCAGTAGTGAGGATCAATGCAAGGTTAAGGGGTATAAAAATACTAAAGCTTTAGGTTTGGTGATAACAAAACATTATAGTCACTAAAGAGAGTAATAATTCCATATAAAATAGCTAGAGAAAGTCACTTTATCAGTACTGATGTAGTCTCTAGTGAGACACGTTTTACTTTTGAGTAAACCTTCAATGTAAAAGGTACAAATGAAACTTTATATGCAGCTTGACAAGGCAATTGTTTTTGGAAAGTCAGTGAACTTGCAGTTTACCCGGTAAAGGCATTATTGTATTCCGTTAACAAAATCTGATGTTTCTAATCAAAGTGTTGGAGAAGTGTTAATGGCATCAGGTGAAAAGAATCAGAGAAAAAGAAAACAAATTGTCTTAAAGCTACACACAATTTTCTCACCCTTCTTGCCAAAGATAATAAAAAGCCCTGCTAAAGGATGCAGGTGTGATTGATGAAGAATATGAAAGGATCATAGAAGAGATTAGTAAAAAGTGTGAAATCTGTAAAAAGTATCGGAGGACACTATCACGTCCTATTGTAAGCACTCCATTGGTACGAGACTTTAATGAGGTCATTGGCATGGATTTAAGGTATGGAACAAAGAGCAGATTATTTTCAATCTACATTTTATAGATTTAGCAACTAGATTTAGTCTTTCGACCATAATACTTAGCAAGACGAAAGGGTGATTATAGATAAAATCATGGAGAAATGGATAGGGACTGGACTTGGGGAACCAGCTAAGTTTCTGATTGATAATGGAGGGGAATTTGCCAATGATGAACTTAGAGACATGTGTGAAAACATGAACATTGTTATGAATACCGTAGCTGAAAATCCTTTCAACAATGGGCTCTGTGAAAGGAAACACGCAGCGATTGATGAAATGCTGCATAAAGTATTAGCTGACCAAGCAAACTGCAAGTTGACAACTGCCCTGGCATGGGCGGTTCTTGCAAAGAGTTCGCTTCAGATGGTTGAGTTCTGATGAAAAGTCGCAGACCTGAAACGTTAACTCAGCTTCTCTCTCCACAGATGCTGTCAGATCTGCTCAGTATTTCCAGCACTTTCTGTTTTTATATTAGGGAATCTGTTACTTGTGTATCAATTGTTTAATTATATGCAGTTGGAGGGTGTTAATTGTGTCTTACTTGAGCACTTGCAAGGAGACACTTACTGAGACTGGTGGAGGTTTTAAATGAGGAGCTACATGTTTGTAATCCTTTTATTCTATACAATGAGTGTGAAACTGAGTAAAGATAGGCTGCAGTATCATCCTTCCACAACATTTCTGGAATTTAACAGGGAAACCCTTTTGCTTCATCAGGTTCAGCCGCGATTGCAGCCTTTCATGGTTACGATACCGTCAATGGGTCATGGAGTCTCTGGTTCCGATGACCACGCAGCTTGCCACAAGGAGGCCGCCTACATTGAGCTGGCGGCCTCTGCACACAGCAGGAGGCCACTGCACCATTAGCAAAATACTGGTGAGGCTACAAAATCGCCCCTAATTGGGGCCCTAACAAATGTAACTAGCTGCCCACCTCCACGGAGCAGGTAGCCAATCAGATTCCCAGCCTGGCCCTGGAAAGTTCCCCGGCAGTGGGAATGTATTGGGGAGCTTTCCCAACACAGCTCCCACCGCCATTTTCCCAGCTTACCCATCTCCTAGCCCGTTATCACGGAGTTGGGAAAATTCAGCCAAAAATGTCCTAGAACCAACAACATGTTAATTGTATATAATTGTGTTTAATTGTATGCAGGTGGTGGGAATTAACTGGAGATTCACTTTGGCCTTACAAACTGCTTGTTGGGTTTGGAGGTGTATGCTTGTAATGTGTAATTCTGTAAATAAGTATAAAAGTATGTAAAGGTTGGATCCAGTTCTATCCTTCACCAACTGGTTTGATAAAGTAGAACACAAGAGGCCATGACATACTCGTTTAAGTAATGAGCAATGAGCCAGATTTAGTTAGCAGCCTAACAGTGCATGAACATTTATCTACTAGCGATCATAATATGATCAAATTCAATGTCGTGTTTGAAAGGGAGAAGCATGAAATAGCTACGAAGATTCTAGATTTTCGGTAAGGCTGACTTCAATGCAATGAGACAGAGACTGTCCACAGTAAGCTGGGCATGTTTATTAATGGGTAAAAAAAAAAATGAAGATCAGTGGGAGGTGTTCAAAAAAGAATTTCATGTGATACTGAACTTCCAGAAGTCATTTGATAAAGTCCCTCATAAAAGACTGTTAGCTAAATTTAAAGCCCATGAATGTGAATGTAAATTATTGACCTGATTCAGAAGTTGGCTGAGTGGCAGGAGACAGAGCATAGGGATAATTGGCAGGATGTGACTAGTGGTGTCTTGCAAGGATCTGTGTTGTGGCCTCAACTATTCACTGTATTTATTAATGACTTAGATGATGCGATGGAAAGCCACATATCCAAATTTGCCAATGACACAAAGATAGCAGTATTGTAAGCAGTGCAGTTGGAAGCTTAATCTATCAATATTTCTTTGTAATTTTAAGTGAATGGGCAAAACTGTGGCAAATGGATTTCGATGCAGGCAAATATGAGGTCATCCATTTTGAACCTAAAAAGGATAGAACAGGGTGCTTTCTAAATGGTGAGGAGCTAGAAACAATGGAGGTCCAAAGAGACTTTGGGGTCCAGGCACACAAATCATGAAAATGTCATGAACAAGTACAGAAATTAATCAAAAAGACAATGGAATGCTGGCCTTTACATCTAGAGGAATAGAAGTGGATTAAAGTCATTCTTCAGTTATACGAAGCACTGGTTGGACCAAACCTGGAGTACTGTGAGCAGTTCTGGGCACCACACCTTAGGAAACATATATTAGCCTTGGAGGGAGTTCCACATAGGTTTACCAAAATGATACCTGGACTCCAGGCGTTAAACTATGAGGCAAGATTACACAATTACTGTGGTTGCATTCCCCGGAATTTAAAAGGTTAATGGATGATTTGATTGAAGTTTTCAAGATATTGAGGGGAACAGATAGGGTAGATAGAGAGAAAATGCAACAAGAACTGGATAACATCCAGGCTTGGGCTGATAAGTGGCAAGTAACATTCACACCACACAAGTGCCAGTCAATGACAATCTTCAACAAGAGAAAATCCAACCATCTTCCCTTGATATTCAGTGGCATTACCATCACTGAATCCCCACTATCAACATCCTGGGGGTTACCATTGGCTAGAAAGTGAACTGGACAAGCCACATAAATACTGTAGCTACAAAAGCTGGGTCAGAGGCTGGGAATTCTGCAGCAAATAACTCACGTTCTGACTTCCCAAAGCCCGTCCATCATCTACAAGGCACAAGTCAGGAGTGTGATGGAATACTCTCCACTTTCCTGGATGAGTGCAGCTCTAACAACACTCCAAGCTAGACACCATCCAGAACAAAGCGGCCTGCTTGATTGGTACCCCATCCACCACCTTAAGCATTCACTCTGTCCACTACCAAAGCACAGTCGCAGCAATGTGTACCATATACAAGATACACTGCAGCAACTCACCATGCCTCCTTCGGCAGCAGCTTCCAAACCTGTGACCTTTCGCACCTCAAAGGACAAGGGCAGCAGACGCATGGGAACCCCACCATCTGCAAGTTCCCCTCCAAGCCACACACCATCCTCACTTGGAAATATATTGCCGTTCCTTCACTGTTGCTACATCAAAATCCTACAACTGCCTCCTAACAGCGTTGTGGGGGTACCTGCACCAGATAGACGGCAACAGTTCAAGAAGGCAGCTCACCACCACCTTCTCAAGGGTCATTATAGAAGGGCAGCACTGCCAGCGATGCCCACATCCCATGAAACAAATAAATTACTGGAAAACCTTCTGATGGTTGGGGAGTGTAGGACTAGGAGGCATAGTCTACAAATTAGAGTCAGGCCTTTCTGGAATGAAATTAGGAAAAACTTCAACAAATAAAGGGTAGCAGAAGTTTCGAACTCTCCTGCAAACGACAAGTGATGCTAGATCAATAGTAAGTTTTAAGTTTGAGATTGCTAGATTTTTGTTATCAAGGGATGGAGTTAGATCACAGATCAGTCATGATCTCATCGAATGGTGAAACAGGCTTAAGGGGCTGAATGGCCTACTCCTGTCCCTATGTTCTTATATTCCTATGTTCCTAGATTATCTAGTCATTGTCACTTTGCTTTTGTGGGAGTTCGCTCTACACAAATTGGCTGCCACATTTCCTACGTTACAACAGTGATTAGATTTCATCAGTATTTCTTTGGCTGTAAAGAACTTTGGGCCTACTGTTGTCATGAAAGGCTCTATTGAAATGCAAGTCTTTCTTTTCTTTTTCACTTTTTATTTCTCCTTGTAAGCACTTTACATAATAGAACACTAAAAAAAAATTACTGCATAAAACAAAATGTATACAGCACTTTATATTCATAACAGCAGTAATAGGGGAAGATTTACTCTGAGATCTGTAACAAAATTTTGAACCTGTTCTTATAAATGAGTTTATGACTTAGTTATATGTAGTGCATAGAGGAAATCTTAGGGAAAAATAAACAAAAGGGGCAACCTTATGGCATGAGCTCTTACAGATCCCTGCTAGCATTACTTTAATGCAGGTGTAAAATGTTTATTAAATGAATCTACTTATTAAATTGGTTAATAATTGGCAGAATTTGATTAGCATGCTATCAAAAAATGGTCATTGGAAAATTCCACCTCCTCTCCTTTATGGTCACTTGAACTAAATGAAGAAGCCATCTTAGGCAAAGGTTTTCTGTGTGTAGCAGATTGAACATTGGACGAAAATAGACAACCGTTTGCTCCAAACTCTTTGGCACAGTGGCGCAGTGGTTAGCACCGCAGCCTCACCGCTCCAGGGACCCGGGTTCGATTCTGGGTACTGCCTGTGCGGAGTTTGCAAGTTCTCCCTGTGTCTGCGTGGGTTTCCTCCGGGTGCTCCGGTTTCCTCCCACATGCCAAAGACTTGCAGGTTGATAGGTTAATTGGCCATTATAAATTGACCCTAGTATAGGTAGGTGGTAGGGAAATATATAGGGACAGGTGGGGATGTTATTGGAATATGGGATTAGTGTAGGATTAGTATAAATGGGTGGTTGATGGTCGGCACAGACTCGGTGGGCTGAAGGGCCTGTTTCAGTGCTGTATCTCTAAACTAAACTAAACAAACATATAAGGGAACCAAGACCACTCACACTAAAAACTGAGCTGGCTTAAGAAAGCCAATAGATCCTTGGTTTTCTAAGTTTACTCAACCAGGCAGCAAGGGTAGGGGGGTGTGGTGGGATGCGGTAAGTAATTTATTAAGCGTTGCTAGTAGTATATTAAAAGGAGATAAGACCTGGTTGGAATTTACTTAACCCCTTCTACCCTGTGGCGGTACATAGATACAAAAGAATTAAGAGAAGCTAGAATGTGAATCAGGACTTATAATAAAGGACTGCATTTTTACCCTTGAACATCCAAGTATATCTTTTGAATTATGTAAAGAAGGTTAATGATTTCCAACATTTTCCCATTTGTAAAGAAAATCTGAACATTCTGCTGGGAAAGAATCTATTCCTTTTAACTTCATTTTATGTCAGCAATTGAAGAGAATTCTTTACTCTGATAAATTGCAATGCAATTTATGACCAGATAATCTATCAAATTTGCCAAATCAAGTATGTGCTTGAAATGTAGCTTTCAGTCAGCAGGGCATATAATTCATGCAATGGGTTATTCTTGGTGACTTATCCTTCTTCATTAACTGAGGGCTCTCATGCTAATTAACAGCATTTCAGAAGTTAAACCAAACAAAAGGAATAAAGCAAAGTTTTGTTGTGCTTTTCTGTCAGCTCAAGGGCATCAGAATTGAAGGGAGCACACATACATCTATCAAGTAATCATTTTTCTGCACAAAAGCACAATAAGCCATATATTTTATTTTATGCTTCATTTTTAGAGTTATTTTCTGCTCTATCATTTCTTACCATACTGTTATGATTCCATGCTTTGCTCCCTGGATGATAAGAGGGGCAGGCAACTTGTGCTTAGTCTGTGTCAGTACTGCTTTGTGAGCACTCATTGGGAGGGGTATGACAACCTGAGCTGACTATTTTTCCTCCCCCCCCCTGCTTTATGGGCCCAACTGAGATCAAGGACTTGGTGCGTGATAAAGCAGAAACTTGCATTCTACGATGCCAATGATAAACCATCAAGGTATTCCAACAGGCTACCTTGAAAATGAGCCAGAATTCGCTTCGCTGTGACTGTAAAGGCCTTTTTGATGGTAACTATATTGATTGATCTCTTAATTGCCAACATTTGATGCGGGCGGGGTGTTGGAAATTGGTCTATTCAAGCAGCGCAAAATAGGCTTCTAGCAAATCTGCAGCTGATTTTTCACTGAACCCATTTTTATTTTCCATTGGATTAGAAAATAGTGCCAAGATTTTTAATTTCAAACCAAGTCAAAATGACAGTGAAACTCGTAAACAAGTCTGCAAAAAGAGGTTGAACTATTTTTCTGTGAATCCCAGTGGAAAAAGATCGGACGCTGGGAAAAATCAGCTGCTTATTCGCTGCGAGCCCATTTTGCACTGCTGACATTATTTCACCCCCTTGCCTTTTTTATTTAATACATTGTTTTATTTTGGGCTGTATCCCATAAACCTTTAAAAGGAAAAATGACTTCAGTGTCTGAAGCCACAATCTTAAAAATTATTTCCATTCCAAAGACGTGTTCATAAATCATACATTCACAGCTTGCTTCTTCTAAAGTTGCCATCATTATGTCTGAATAGAAGAAGAAAGATATTAAGGAAGAGGTGGAGGAAGGGGATAGTTGGACTTTGCTACTTTGCTAGTTCCAGACAGTCAACACAAAAAAAATAGCAAGATCATCCCCAAAGCCACTTCTAAAACACCTGAGGGAAGAAAGCAGTCACAGAAATCAGCAGTTGCCTCTCAACTGATATGAAGACAAAAGACAGTGGATAGTATTTTACGCCACCCCAACGAGCGGGATGGTGACAGGGGATGGGGGAAAATGGAGCGGGAGGCACCGGGAGACCTTCTCGACCTACTCTTGCCTCCGCCGTCACTTTACGCAGGGCAGCGGCGGCGATAAACGGCCCACCCACCCCAGGCCAATCAAGGCCCTTAAGTGGACAGGGAACCCGCAAAATACGGTGGCCGGGTCCTGTCCGCCTACCGTAAATTTCCGGCCAGTGTTTGGCGAGGACTCAACACAAAAAATAAATTTGATGGTATAGCTTATACATGCTGCATAAAACTATTAAAGCCTTGTACTGAACGATACAAGTTGACTTGGTATAATTAGCCGTAAAAGGTTGGCTTTATTGTTCACAATCAGCCATGCTTCACATACCTTTGGCAGACAGCCAATCAAAGGTCCTTAGAGTCTTCTGACTGCCAATCTGGCAATATCAATGGGGCACCTCCGTTTCTCTGGAGGTGATGGGCCTTTCCACTCAGAGGCTGATTTGTGAAGATCCGTCATGCATTTGCCCTTCTTAAAGTTGCTCAGCATAGAGTCATAGGACTGAATTTTTGCAGCCCCTTGATGGTGGGAATGGAGGCAGGGGTGGGGGGGAGATGAAGCTTGAAAATACAGGTGCCAGGCGGTGTATCAATTTCAAGGTGCCAATCCCAGCGCGGGCAATAATCACCAGCGTGGTTGGAGGAGGAGGAGGTTGGGACGGAATTCTGCTGTCCTCGCAATTGAGGCCTATTAAATTTGCTAAATAGCTCATTTAAAGCTGGTTGAAGGGAGAATAGGAATATTTAAAGAGCCACATAGGTTTCAGAAGCTGTCAGTTTCTAAACAGCTGAGGCGAGGTGGGTACATAGTGGGCAGCCAGTCATGGCTGCCCCAGGGCATCACCCCAGCCCCTTAAGAGGGTCATCAGGGCAAAGGGGTACTGGGCACTTGGTAATGGGGGTGCCCTTGGCACTGCACAAGTGGCAGGGAGAGTGGGTACTCAGCATCCTGGCTTTGAACAGGGTCAGCACCCCCCTGGCATTGTAGCGGCAGAAGAGCAGGGGGGCAAGGCAGCCAAGGACAATTGAGTGACGAACTGCCTGGAAGGAAGGCTGCAGCTGGCAATGGGGGCACAACTGTCAGATTTCGGGCCCAATGGCAATGAGGGGCAAAACCCTCCACAGAAAAGGCAGAACCCCAGGCATCAGGAGGACATGGGAAAGGAAAGAAGGGCAGGAAGGAAACAGAGGCCAAACCCTCAACACAGGATCTACTGCAGAAGATGGAGCTACCTGGAGATGACCAAGAACCAGTGTCGCAGGAGACTGCATCTCTCCAGGCTGATGGTCACAGACCTCTGTGCTCCCATCGCAAAAGACCTTGCACCTTGCAGCACTGGTTGCTATGCCCTGCCAATGGCCATCAAAGTCACTGTGGCCTTGAACTTCATTGCTTCTGGCTCCTTCTAAGGATCAGCTGCGGACTTTATTGGCATCTCAAAAACGGATGCAGATCACTGTATCTCACTGGTCACCGATGCCCTCTTTGGCAGAGCTGAACAGTACAGTCATTTAACAACAGACACAGCCTCGCACAGACAGTGGGCATTGGGTTTCGCCTCCATTGCTGGATTGCCCCAAGTGCAGGGCACTTTCGACTGCACCCATGTGGCCATCAAAGCACCCAGTGTTCGACCAGTGAGATCCATCAATAGGAAGGGCTTCCATTCCCTCAACTTGTAACTGGTCTGCGACCACAACAAGAGCTTCCTCCAAGTATGTGCTCACTTTTGTGACAGCTGCATGACTCCTTCATTCTTCACCAGTCCAGGCTGCTTCAGATCTTCACTCCAACCCCAAAGTGAGTGGATGGATCCCAGGGAGCAAGGGAAATCTCTAGGCTTTCTGACACCTCTATGGAAGCCCCAGAGGTGATACGACCAATACCATCTGCTCAGGAGGACAACCATTCAGCAGGCCATCTGGCTTCTTAAGTTCTTTTTTATTCTTTCATGGGGATGTAGGCATCACTGGCAAGGCCAGCATATGTTGCCCATCCCTAATTGCCCTTGACAACTAAGTGGCTCGCTAGGCCATTTTGGAGGACAGTTAAGAGTCAACCACATTGCTGTGGGTCTGGAGTCACATGTAGGCCAGACCAGGTTGATCAATTGGCAGAAATCCATTCACCAAAATCAAGAAGCAGGTGACAGTCTGTGACCTACAACTGCTTTATTCTCAATCCAGTTTAGTGCAAATACCAGTTTCCACTCCTCCCTTCTGGACTAACTCCCTGACCAGAAGTAACTCCCCCGACTAGGGAAAAACCCAGACCTTAAATACAAGCTGCAATGAGCATCACCTGCTCTTTATTAACTTTGAAGTAAGTTCTGGTTAATTAAAGAGACCAGCATTTTCAACATTGTCACAGGTGAGGACGGCAGATTTCCTTCCCTAAAGGACATGAGTGAACCAGACGGGTTTTTACAATAATTGATAGTTTCATAGCACCATTACCGAGACTAGCTTTTAAATCCAGATTTTTAAAAATTAATTGAATTTAGATTTCATCAGCTGCTGTGGTGAATGTGGAACCCATGTCCCCCAAAGCATTGCCTGGGCCTCTGAATTACTAGTTCCATGACATTACCTTTTATGCCTCCATCGCACCATGATGTGATTCCGGTGCCTGGACGAGTCGGGTGGCATCCTCCAATACCCTCCTGCAAGGGTCTTGGTCATTGTGCTGGTCTCCACAGCATGACCCTCCACAGAGGTGTGGACCTTGAGGATGGTGGCACCCTGGAAGGAGACAGCTCATTGGGGAAGAGTGAGAGCAGGAGGTGAGAGAGGGTGAGGAAGAGGAGGCAGAGGGCTTGATGCTGAACAGAGAGGTGCCCCTGCTGTACAATGCGGTGCCCTACTCCTGCCACCCTCTGGGAAGAGGAGCCCCCTTCTCTCCCTCACGGACTCCAGCATTAGATCCAGGTCGGCACTGATGAAGCTAGAGTCTGCCCTGCCCTGGGTGCCAGGCCTCTGGCTTTCCTGTGACATCTCGCTTCACTCTGGTGCAGTGGAAGGCTTTGGCACAAACTGCAGATCTCTCCCTCAGGACAACCAGCAGCCTCAGTGACAGCTGCTGTGGGGTGTCTAAATGAGTGCCACACCATCTGACCCGCCTCCGTTCCTGCCCCCACTGGATCGAGGTGGATAAGAAACCCATCTCCATATCAATTAAGGGTTCACCCCATGAAAATCTGAACTTTAATCAGTACAAATTGCTGTTGGAGGCCAATTAAGAGGCCGCCAAGGCACCGCCATCCAATTAAGGATGACAGCCCGCCCCCAAAAGCAGCCAGCTCAATCGGAGGGCCGGAGGCTCAGCAGCACCACCACTCATGGTGGCCAGTGCTGAGGCTGCAGCTACAGGGAGAGGGAGCCTCAATGGTGGGGTGCCCTCGATGATAGGTGAATTGAGTTGGGGGAACGTCAGGCCAGGCAGGCAGGCCCTGGCGATTGCAGCGGGGGTAGGATCGTAGTGCACTCCGGGCTCCGTTGCCGTGGGTATAGCCATTGCCGCTGAGGGGTCCCACCCTGGGACATGGAGTGCCCATAAAGGAGGGCAACCCCAACCCAGAACCTGCAGGGAGGCCACCAGTGTTTCCCCCGGGCCCTCTGGACACGGGCAAAATGCCCGTGGAGGAGGGAAGTAACCTTTAATTAGCCTTCTCTTTATTTCATCAAAAAGTTCAATCAGATTAGTCAAGCACAAGCTGCCCTTTACAAATCTGTGCTGACTCTCTTTAATTAACACAAACCTCTCCAAGTGCCTATTGATTTTTCTTTCCCTGATTTATTTGCACCACACAAGTGCCAGACAATGACCATTTCCAACAAGAGAGAATCTAACCATCTCCCCTCGACATTCAACAGCATTACCATCGCTGTATCTCCACCATCAACATCATAAGAGTTACCATTGACCAGAAACTTAACTGGACCAGCCATATAAATAATGTGGCTATAAGAGCAGATCAGAGGCTGGGAATTCTGCGGTGAATAACTCACCTCTGACTCCCCAAAGCCCATCCACCATCTGCAAGGCATAAGATGTTTAGTTTAGTTTAGAGTTACAGCACTGAAACAGGCCCTTCGGCCCACCGAGTCAGTGCCGACCATCAACCACCCATTTATACTAATCCTACACTAATCCCATATTCCTACCACATCCCCACCTGTCCCTATATTTCCCTACCACCTACCTATACTAGTGGCAATTTATAATGGCCAATTTACCTACCAAGCTGCAAGTCTTTTTGGCTTGTGGGAGGAAACCGGAGCACCCGGAGAAAACCCACGCAGACACAGGGAGAACTTGCAAACTCCACACAGGCAGTACCCAGAATTGAACCCGGGTCGCTGGAGCTGTGAGGCTGCTGTGCTAACCACTGCGCCACTGTGCCACCCATGTAGTCTGATGGAACATTCTCCACTTGCCAGGATAAGTGCTGTTACAACAAGACACAAAAAGCTTGACACCATCCAGAACAAAGCAGCCCCCATCCACCACCGCAAACATTGACTCCCTATTGGAACCATCTACAAGATGCGCTGCAGCAACTTGCCAAGGTCTCCTCCGACAGCACCTTGCAAACCCGCGACCTCTACCACCTAGAAGGACAAGGGCAGCAGACGCATGGGAACACCACCACCTGCAAGTTCCCCTCCAAGTCACACATCATCCTGACTTGGAACTATATCGGCGTTTCTTCATCGTCACTGGATCAAAATCCTGGAACTCCTTTCCTAACAGCACTGTGGGTGTACCTACACCAGATGGACTGCAGTGGTTCAAGAAGGCAGCTCACCGCCACCTTCTCAATGGTAATTAGAGGTAGGAAAAAAATGCTGGCCTTGCCAGCGGTGCTCAGATCCCATGAAAGGATAAAAAGAAACCTTACCCACCACTGATGTTAAACTGACTGGCCTGTAGAATGTCCTTATGCCCTTCCTTGAGTAAGGGTGTCCATATTTGCCACTCCCCAATCCTCCGGCACCTCCCCCCGTAACTAGGGAAGATTAAAGGATTATGGCAAGCCCTTCCACCATCTCCATACCCACTTCATTTAACAACCTACATATGAACTAGGAGTAGGAATAATGCCATTCGGCCCCTTGAGCCAGCTCCACCATTCTATAAGATCATAGCTGATCTGTTTGTGGACTCAACTCCACATTCCTGCCTATTCCCAATACCCTTTGCCTCCATTGTTTGTCAAGAATCTGTCTACCTCTGCCTTAAAATCATTCAATGGCCCTGCCTCCACTGCTGTCCGGAAAAGAGAGTTCCACAGACTCACAACCCTTCCAATACAAGATATGTGAGACGGAGATTAAAACAGAAGCAGCAAGCTGTTGAACATAAAGGCTTCTTCTTTATTCTGTTTTACTTTCACTTTCCCTTTGCTAGCATGTGTGTTCTATAGCTGCCCCAACTGTATACAAAGCACAATGCAATTGTAATCTCAAAAGTCTAAAACACTACATCCCTCCCCTTCATCATAAATGAGAAACATAGCATGTTTCAACATAAAGGGCTGAATTTTAACAGCTCACCGCCAAGATCGATGTTTCCAAAATGGCGCAGCGCACGCACAAGATGTGCGCCATGGAGCCGCCATGATATTTAGCATGGCGGCTCATTTACATGGAGGGGGTGGGATGACTGACCCCAATGATGTAAAGGGGTGGGCACTCCATATCTGGCAACGGCATCTGGTGCCACCGTGCAGGCGCTGCTGCCACCATGCAGGCGCCGGCGCCATTTTTAAAGGGCTTCAGGCCCTTCCGAGGCATTTAAATTTTTAAAGGGACAGTTTTTTAAAAATTTAAATTAAAATTTTATTCAAAGTTCCAATCCCCTCTTCCCCCCCCCCATGACTAATCAGTTTATTAATTGCCCTCCCCCCCCACCCCAAACAAATCTTTCTTCCGATCCCAAACTTTCCCCCACGAACTTTCTTCAGTTTGACCTTCAATCCCTTCCCACCACCCCCTCAACCAATAGCAAGAGTTTTCCCCGCTCCCCCACCACCCTGAAAACTTCACTCCTCCCCTTCCCCCCTCCCCACCAGTGTGCCGCATGGGAGTTCTGGCAACCAGCCAGAATATTGGAGTGGGACGGCTGTTGCGACATGGTATTATGCATTAATTTAGAATTTATTTAAATATTTTAATTAAGTTGCCATCACCAAGCAGCAGGGAGGCCACATCAAGACCTCGCCACCGCTGGTAATATGGGGCGGAGCCTTCCCAGTATCGAGGCCCGTGGCGGGCCTCTCCCAGAGATATTTTCTGGGCCCCCCTACTACGATTACCAACATTGGGGGTCTGGTAAAACCAGCCCAAATAGTTCACTTTGTAACATAGTCACTTAAGTATGGTGAGCATTTTCTCTCATGAATAGGATGTTATCTGACATCAGATGTAGTCTCATTTGACTTATATTCTTCATCTCAGCTGTTGATGTTGGAATTCGATTCAATGCTTACGAGCGGTGTTTTCAGTGCTTTGAAGAATGACGCGTTTCTTGTGATTGGTGAACTGCGATTAGCAGTGATCATTGATCCTTCCGTGTTGGTCATAACAAATGGTTGGAAGTCATAAGGAGTTGTTTATTTTCCAACATGACCATCATGTATCACCAGTACTTTCTCTCCTGGCTTTAACAGTGTAGTTCTAAATTTCATGTTTCATTCTGCATTTACTTTCCTTTGATCCTGCTGTTTCCGATCGAGTTTGCATACATGTTAGTCATTAGCTATGTAGGGTAGCTCGGAAGACGTGTGCAGATAGGATGTGCACAGATAAATTTAGCTGGAGGTTTTCCAGTAGTCAAGTGAGGAGTTGCTCCGTAATTACGAAGAAAGTGATATCGCTCTTGCTTCCATGACTTGTTCTCAGCTGTAACTATACATATCACCTCTTTCAAGGTTCGCATAAATCTTTCGAACTTCGCCATTAGCTCTTGGCCAACGGGGTGTGATTTTCCTATGAGTGAACCTTAGGTAGTTTGTGAATTTCCTGAATGGGGGTCCACTGTCACTTCTTACTGCTTGAGGAATTCCAAACAGGGCAAAGATCTGGTCAAGCTTTGGAATGACTGCTTCCGTTGAAGTTGACATAACTAATTCCATGATTGGGAATCTGCTGTAGTTGTAAGTGACAACAAGCAGGTGCCACCTGTGGGCAAATCTGCGAAGTGAATGCTGCCTTGAATCCATGGTCCTGCAGGTAGTTTGGACACCTTGAGAGGACCATGAAGATTTGATATTGTGGTTGCTTGGCATGGCAAACATTGATTGATTTTGTGCTCCACCATGCGGTCAGTTCCTGGGAACCATACCTTTTCCCTAAGGAGCTGTTTGACTATTCTCAGTTGTCCTTCATGTGCTATATCGACAACAATGAGTGTGGAATGACAATACAGTTGTGTAATAGGAGATCAGATGTGGTTGTAATGGTGAGCTCATTTTGTTTGTAGACGCTTTCTCGATCAAGTCTTTTCAGTTTCATGATTCCATAGCCTTCATACATAATTGCAAAGCCTCATCTTGTTTGTTGCTTCTTCGATGTCGGCTAGTTTTAGCAACTTTGGCACTGCATTTAGAGTTACGTAATTATGATGTTGTTCAGAAAACTTTTCCTCATGACTAGTAGGACAACTGTTGGCAACAGATGTCGCGAAAGGTAATCCACTGGGTTGAGCTTGCCTGGGTGATACTCAACATGGAACTTGTACACTTGTAGTTTGAGCATCCGACATTCTATTCAAGTCTGATGAGTTCTGATGAAGGGTCACTGACCTGAAACGTTAACTCTATTTCTCTCTCCACAGATGCTGTCAGACCTGCTGAGCATTTCCAGCATTTCTTGTTTCTCTTTTTATTCGATTCAAGTCGGTGGTTTGCTATGTGGATTGTTGAACAAGCTCACTAGTGGTCTATGACCAGTTATTACCTTAAACTCACTTCCATATAAGTAAAGATGAAAGTGTAAGATACCCCAAGTGATTGAGAGTGCTTCTCTCTCTCTTTGCGAATAATGTTGCTCTACAAGCATTAGTGATCTGCTCGCCGTTGCAACGATTCATGGGTTACCTGTCTTGTTCTTCTGTACAAGAACTGCACCTAAGCCAACCAGGCTTGCATCCACGACGAGCAGGGTGGTTTTCTCAGGGTCGAAATAGGCATTTGTGCAACTAGCTGACAAACGTTGTTTGATCTGGTGTATTGCCTCTTTGTGTGATTTAGTCCATTCCCAATTGGTGGTTTCTTTTTATCAGATCGCGTAGGGAAGCAAATAGCGTAGTAAGATCAGCAATGAAACTACTGCAGTATGTGACGAGTCCTAGCAGACTCTGGACTTCTTGCACATGTGCAGGATCCGCAGAATTTGCAATGGCTTCAACTTTCCGTGGATCTGGTGATACTCCTTCACCAAAGAACACATGACCGAAGAATTCAATTTCACTTTCATTGAACAGACACTTGTTTTTGTTCAAGGTGAGGTTACATTCTCTGAGACATTGTAGGCTTGCATGTCAATGTATCTCAAGTTCCTTTTCGGTGTGGCCATAGATGAGAATGTCATCACTGATGTTCAGCATGCCTTCAAGACCTTGAAATGCAGATTGAATCAAGTGCTGAAGTACCTCAGCTGCTGGACTAACTCCAAAGTTTAACCTCTTGTATCGGAAAATTCTGATGTGAGTAGATAATATATAAGATACCTCCATTCTTCTGCAAGCTCAATTTGATGGTAGCCTGCATTGAGGTCAAGTTTAGCAAAGCGTTTAGCACCATTCGCTTTCTCTACGATGTCATCGATTGTCGGTGTCAAGTGTCTATCTCGTTGTATGGCTTAGTTTGGTGATCACATATCAACACTGATTCTAATCTGGTTCTCACTCTTGAGTTTCTTGATGACTTGTATGGGAGAGACCCAAGGGGTAAGCTCATCCTTAACTTTCTCAATAATGTCAAGGTCAAGTCAGTGTTGAAGTTTCTTCTCTGTCTCTTTCCTGACATGAAATGGTATTCATTGCTGTTGATGTGCAACTGGGGGCCCATTGGGGTCTACATGCAACTTGTACGCAACACCTTTCAGTTTTCCGATATCAGAGAAGCGATCACCATACAGTTCAAGAATGTTTTTGTTATGCGAAGGAATCGCATATGTGGATGCAATAATGTGCAGATCTGTTGCTGTGTGGAAACTGATAAGTGTGTCACATTCTCCAGATATGACATGGAATACAGAATTAATTCTAGCAAATTCTTATAACTCATGTTTTTAGCGCTTTAAAGTTTCCAAAATTGACAAGATGCTTGTGTATGAATGAGACTGGCATTTCAAATGTTCTGAGAATTTTCAGCGGTTTGTCACTGTTGTAAGGGAAAACTTTTGTATTCCCTGGTTTGCAGAGAATGGGGCAATCCTGAAGTTTGTTGAACGTTATGTCTCCCATGCCATTGACTGATACTCCTGTGTCTATGAGAGCATCTACATCCGAGCAGCCAATGGTCACTGTCACACGTGGCTGTTTGCTGTGTCTGAGAGAGAACTCAAAAGTATCCTCCTCTACTTTGTCTACATTCTTTCCCCTTTTTGATGTGGTACGCATACGTGACATCCTTCTGTTGGTATTGGCCTTAGTGGTTGATTTTGCTGATGAACGACAAACACAAACAAAGTGGTTGGGTTTTCCACAGGCTTTACACTATTTACCAGAGGCAGGACACTCAGTCCGGTGTGGGTAAGCACTGCCACAGTGGAAGTATTCTTTGCACAAGTTGCAGCTCTGTGTGTGAGAAGGCTGTTGTTGCGTTGCAGGCGGTTTCCTGACATGTGTGATGAATAGTGTTCACAGGAGTTGAACTTGCAGTGTAGTACTTATTGTTAGCAGCCTCACCTTCAGTAGCTCTGGACTCCTAGAACGATAGTGATGTTGCTCTGCAGCTCTGACACCTTTCTGTCTTTCTCGAGTACTTTTCGGCATAGTTGACTGGAGAGACAGCCTTCGATTATTTGTGTTTTGATTTTCCGTTCAACATGTTCAACATCACCAAAGTCACATTTGGTTGCTAACGACCTCAGTCACATGCAATGTTGGTCAATTGTCTCATTTGCTTCTAGCTTAGTGCATCGGAATACAATGGTTTCATATTTGGTCTTTTTTCCTAGGCGTGAAGTAGGTCATCAGTGCATTTTTTGATGAGTTGTAGTCATTTTGCTCAGGCGTAAGCGTCTCAAAGATAGCTTCTAATTCTTCAACTCCATAGTATAGAAGTAAGGCCTTTTTCCCTGTGTCGTCTGTGATTGTGAAACCTGCCATTGTGCTTTCAAAACTCCACAGCCACTTTTGTCAATATGGGGATACGGATGATGGCTCTGAGTGCACCCAAAAGGTAGTAGGTTGGGCATAGACATATGAACATATGAATTAGGAGCAGGAGTAGGCCACTCGGCCCTCGAGCCTGCTCCGCCATTCAATAAGATCATTGCTGATCTAATTGTAACTGCGACTCCACATTCCCGCGAAACCATATAACCTTTCACCCCCTTTCTGATCAAGAATCTATCTACATCTGCCTTAAAATATTCAGACCCTGCTTTCACTGCCTTTCGAGGAAGAGTGTTCCAAAGACTCACGACCTTCTGAGAGAAAAAATTCTCCTCATCTCTGTCTTAAATGGACGGCCCCTTATTTTTAAACAGTGAGCCTCTAGTTCCAGATTCTCTCAAGAGAAAACATCCTTTCCACCCTGTCAAGACCACTCAGAATCTTATATGTTTCGATCAAGTCACCTCTTACTCTCCTAAGCCCCAGCGGATACAAGCCTAGCCTGTCCAACCTGTCCTCGTAAGACAATCCACCCATTTCAGGTATTAGTCGAGTAAACCTTCTCTGAACTGCTTCCAATGCATTTACATCCTTCCTTAAATAAGAAGACCAATAGAGTACACAGTACTCCAGATGTGGTCTAACCAATGCCCTGTATAACTGATGCATAACCTCCCTAATTTTGTATTCAATTCCCCTCTCAATACATTCTATTAGCTTTCCTAATTACTTGCTGAACCTGCATGCTAACCTTTTGTGATTCATGCACTAGGACACCCAGATCCCTCTGCATCTCAGAGCTCTGCAATTTCTCACCATTTAGATAATATGCTTCTTTTTTATTCTCCCTGCCAAAATGGACAATTTCACTTTTTCCCACATTATACTCCATATGCCAGATCTTTGCCCACTCACTTAACCTATCTATATCCCTTTGTAGCCAAAGCCATACTGATTAGCAATGCAGTGATAGAAGATCTGGGGTCGTATTCCTTTTTGAGGAAAATTCTCTGCAGTGACCTGAGATTATATGTATTTTTTTTGATAGGATGATGATTTTGGAGAGATCAGTGTATGTGTAATACACTGTACAAGCTTCCTGTGTGTCACTCTAACACAGTCTGAAACTGAAAATGCCGTCTGTAAAAGTAGACAAAAACCTTCAAAAATTTTCATACTTGAAAGCAATGTTTCAGGTTTTTCACCATCCTTTCTCTTTCTTTTCTTTTTCAAACTCATCGTCATGATGATGTCTCTTGGGACTGGAGTGAGGTTCAGCCAAGTTTAGTATAATATATGTGAGACAGAGATTGCGACAGAAGTTGAACATAAAGGCTTCTTCTTTCTTCTGTTTTATTTTCACTTTCACTTTGTTAGCATGTGTGTTCTATAGCTGCCCCAAGTGTACACTAAGCACAATGCAATTGCAATTACCATGAAGCCAGGAGACCAACCCTGGTTCAATGAGGAATGCAGGAGGGCATTCCAGGAGCAGCACCAGGCATACCTCAAAATGAGGCATCTACCTGGTGAAGCTGCAACCCAGAACTACTTGCGTGCCAAACTGCGTAAGCAGCATGTGATAGACAGAGCTAAGCAATCTCATAACCAACTGATCAGATCTAAGCTCTGCACTCCTGCCACATCCAGTCGTGAATGGTGGTGGACTAGGACACCCAAACAACTAACTGGAGGAGGTGGCTCCACAAATATCCCCATCCTTAATGATGGGGGAGCCCAGCACATCAGTCCGAAAGATAAGGCTGAAGCATTTGCAACAATCTTCAGCCAGAAGTGCCGAGTTGATGATTCATTTCGGTCTCCTCCTGAAGTCCCCAGCATCACAGATGCCAGATTTCAGTCAATTCGATTCAGTCCGCGTGATATCAAAAAACAACTGAAGGCACTGGATACTGCAAAGGCTATGGGCCCGGACAATATTTCGGCAATAGTACTGAAGACCTGTGCTCCAGAACTTGCCGTGCCCCTAGCCAAGCTGTTCCAGTACAGCTGCAACACTGGCATCTACCCTGCAATGTGGAAAATTGCCCAGGTATGTCCTGTACACAAAAAGCAGGACAAGTCCAACCCGGCCAATTACCGCCCCATCAGTCTACTCTCAATCATCAGTAAAGTGATGGAAGGTGTCATCAACAGTGCCATCAAGCAGCACTTACTTAGCAACAACCTGCTCAGTGACGCTCAGTTTGGGTTTCGCGAGGGCCACTCAGCTCCTGACCTCATTACAGCCTTGGTTCAAACATGGACAAAAGAGCTGAACTCAAGAGGTGAGGTGCGAGTGACTGCCCTTGACATCGAGGCAGCATTTGACCAAGTGTGGCATCAAGCAGCCCGAGCAAAACTGGAGTCAATGGGAATCAGGGGGGAAAATCTCTGCTGGTTGGAGTCATACCTAGCGCAAAGGAAGATGGTTGTGGTTGTTGGAGGTCAATCATCTGAGCTCCAGGACATCACTGCAGGAGTTCCTCAGGGTAGTGTCCTAGGCCCAACTATCTTCAGCTGCTTCAGCAATGACCTATCTTCAACTAATTGCTAGAGTTCTTTGAAGCTGTAACACGCAAAGTGGATAATGGGGATCCTGTAGATGTAGTATATCTGGACTTCCAGAAGGCATTTGATAAGGTGCCACACAAAAGGTTAATACACAAGGTAAGATCACATGGGGTTAGGGGCAATTTATTAGCTTGGATAGAGGATTGGCTAACCAACAGAAAACAGAGAGTCGGGATAAATGGGTCTTTTTCTGGCTGCCAAGATGTAACTAGTAGGGTGCCACAGGGTTCGGTCCTCGGGCCCCAACTATTTACAATCTATCTTAAGGACTTGGATGCAGGGATAGAAGGTGCTAAAGCCAAATTTGTAGCTGACACTAAAATAGGTGGGATAGGAAGTTGCAATAAAGAAATAAGAAATTTACAAATGGATATGGATAGGTTAGGTGAATGGGCCAAAATTAGGAAGCTGGAGTTTAACGTGGATAAGTGTGAGGTTATCCATTTGGGTCGGAAGAATAGAAAGGCAAATTATTATCTAAATGGAGAGAAACTTCAGAGTGCTTCGGTGCAGAGGGATTTGGGTGTCCTCGTGCATAATTCGCTGAAAACTAGTATGCTGGTACAGCAAGTAATAAGGAAGGCAACTGGCATTTTGGCATTTATTGCTAAAGAAATAGAGTATAAAAGTAGGGAAGTGTTGCTGCAACTGTGCAAGGCATTAGTGAGACCACACCTGGAGTATTGCATACAGTTTTGGTCCCCTTACTTGAGGAGGGATGTAGTTGCATCAGAGGCAGTTCAGAGGAAGTTCACTGGATGGATTCCAGAGGTGAGGGTCATAGAGTCATAGTCATAGAGAGATACAGCACTAAAACAGGCCCTTCGTCCCACCGGGTCTGTGCCGACCAAAAACCACCCATTTATGTCAATCCTACATTAATCCCATATTCCCTACCACATCCCCACCATTTTCCTACCACCTACCTACACTAGGAGTAATTTACAATGGCCAATTTACCTATCAACCTGCAAGTCTTTGGCTGTGGGAGGAAACCACAGCACACAGCGGAAACAGGGAGAACTTGCAAACTCCGCACAGGCAGTACCCAGAACCGAACCTGGGTCGCTGGAGCTGTGAGGCTGCGGTGCTAACCACTGCGCCACTGTGCCACCCTCAGGGGTTTATCTTATGAAGAGGGATTGAGCAGTTTAGACCTTTACTCTCTGGAGTTTAGAAGAATGAGAGGAGATTTAATTGAGGTATATAAGATGATTAAGGGGATTGACAAAGTAGACGTAGAGAGGATGTTTCCTCTTGTGAGGCAATCTAGAATGACAGGTCATAGTTTTAGGATAAGGGGTAGCAGATTTAAAACAGAAATGAGGAGAAATTACTTCTCTCAAAGGGTCATGAGTCTGTGGAATTCACTACCCCAGAGTGCTGTAGATGCCGGGACATTGAGTAAATTTTTAAGGAGGAGATAGACAAAATTTTAATAACTAATGGGCTGAAGGATTATGGAGAATGGGCCGGAAAGTGGACTTAAGGCTGAGATGAGATCAGCCATGATCATATCGAATGGCGGAGCAGGCTCGAGGGGCTGAATTGCCTACTCCTGATCCTAGTTCTTCTTAGGTCAGAAGTGGGGATGTTTGCTGATGATTGCACAATGTTCAGCACCATTCGCGACTCCTCAGACACTGAAGCAGTCCATTTAGAAATGCAGCAAGACCTGGACAATATCCAGGCTTGGGCTGATATGTGGGAAGTAACATTCGCGCCACATAAATGCCAGGCAATGACCATCTCCAACAAAAGAGAATCTAACCATCTCCCCTTGACATTCAATGGCATTACCATCGCTGAATCCCCCACTATCAACATCCTAGGGGCTAGACCAGAAACTGAACTGGAGTAGCCATATAAATACCGTGGCTACAAGAGCAGATCAGAGGCTAGGAATCCTGTGGTGAGTAACTCATCTTCTGACTCCCCAAAGCCTGTCCACCATCTATAAGGTACAAGTCAGGAGTGTGATGGAATACTCCACTTGCCTGGATGGGTGCAGCTCCAACAACACTCAAAAAGCTCGACACCATCCAGGACAAAACATCTTGCTTGATCGGCACCCCATCCACAAACATTCACTCCCTCCACCACCGATGCACAGTGGCAGCAGTGTGTACCATCTACAAGATGCACTGCAGCAATGCACCAAGGTTCCTTAGACAGCACCCTCCAAACTTGTGACCTCTACCAACTAGAAGGGCAGAAAAATGCATGGGAACACCACTACCTGCAAGTACCCCTCCAAGTCACACACCATCCTGACTTGGAACTATATCGTCGTTCCTTCACTGTCACTGGGTCAAAATCCTGGAACTCCCTTCCTAACAGCACTGTGGATGTACCTACCTCACATGGACTGCAGCAGTTCAAGAAGGCAGCTCACCACCACCTTCTCAATGGCAATTAGGGATGGGCGATAAATGCTGGCCTGCCAGTGATGCCCACATCCCCTGAATGAATTTTAAAAAATTTCAAAATATAACAACACTGCATCTCTTCAAAACCTCTTTGCAGAAATCAGTGTATTTCGATGAACTCAGGTGGGATATTAAACTGTCCACGGAATCAAACCATTTTGCGTGACAATCTAATTTTAAAGCTCTTCGAAAACATAAAAAGCAATAATAATTTGATGTTTTTGAAAATTATTTTTGCTTAGCAATAAATTATTTGCCTAGATTTCCCTATAATGCAACATATTCTCCATTGATAGTTTTAAACTTAATCCACAGATGCCCTCTGTGCCCTCTTCTCCTGCGCAGACACATGACAATCATTTCAGTTACTTGGCTTAAAGGAGCACTTGCTCATCCCTTGTGCTGCATGCTGCCTCTGGGACCATTGCCATCCATGTGTACGGCTGGCACATTCTGGTCCATTGTGCGGCTCAGATGTACCCAGAATATGGTCCATAACAGGGCAGCAACCATTCACTCCAGATGGAGGGCTTCAACTTTGCAGCATCAACACCTGGTTACCCACCCGTATGTGTACAATGCAACGAGGACTGAGACATGCCCCTTACCCTGGCAGAACGAGGAATATCGTTGACCTGCTTGCGGCATTGTATCCATGTCCTCCTGTCTACACCCTGGCTGCTGACCTCCTCTGCAACCTCCATCCAGGCCTTCCTGGTGATCTGGGAAGGCCTCCTCCTTCTGTCTGGTGGGAAGTGAACCTGCCACCTTACTTCAGCTGCCCGGGGGAGGACATGCAGGAAGTCATCGGTCAATCTTGGGCCATGCAGTTGGCTCTCTCTGCCATTGCTGCAAGCAGGTTTTGGTCCTCCAACATCTCAGGTGGCTTTATGGAAAATGACGGTGGGTCGCCCCTTTAAGTTACAGGACAGCTCCTGTTCCCCTCAGCCTGGTATCTCAGTGACAGGACAGCTCCTGTTCCCCTCAGCCTGGTATCTCAGTGACAGGACAGCTCCTGTTCCCCTCAGCCTGGTATCTAAGTGACAGGACAGCTCCTGTTCCCCTCAGCCTGGTATCTAAGTGACAGGATACCTCCTGTTCCCCTCAGCCTGGTATCTAAGTGACAGGACAGCTCCTGTTCCCCTCAGCCTGGTATCTAAGTGACGGACACCTCCTGTTCCCCTCAGCCTGGTATCTAAGTGACGGACACCTCCTGTTCCCCTCAGTCTGGTATCGAAGTGACGGACACCTCCTGTTCCCCTCAGTCTGGTATCTAAGTGACAGGATAGCTCCTGTTCCCCTCAGCCTGGTATCTCAGTGACAGGACAGCTCCTGTTCCCCTCAGCCTGGTATCTAAGTGACGGACACCTCCTGTTCCCCTCAGTCTGGTATCCAAGTGACAGGATAGCTCCTGTTCCCCTCAGCCTGGTATCTAAGTGACAGGACAGCTCCTGTTCCCCTCAGCCTGGTATCTAAGTGACAGGACAGCTCCTGTTCCCCTCAGCCTGGTATCTAAGTGACGGACAGCTCCTGTTCCCCTCAGCCTGGTATCTAAGTGGCAGGATAGCTCCTGTTCCCCTCAGTCTGGTATCTCAGTGACAGGACAGCTCTTGTTCCCCTCAGCCTGGTATCTAAGTGACAGGACACCTCCTGTTCCCCTCAGCCTGGTATCTCAGTGACAGGATAGCTCCTGTTCCCCTCAGTCTGGTATCCAAGTGACAGGACAGCTCCTGTTCTCCTCAGCCTGGTATCTAAGTGACAGGACAGCTCCTGTTCCCCTCAGCCTGGTATCTAAGTGACAGGACAGCTCCTGTTCTCCCCAGCCTGTTATCTGTCTGCTATTGCATTCTTGCTTCTCCCACCATCCTCTGAGAACATAGAACATAGAACAGTACAGCACAGTACAGGCCCTTCGGCCCATGATGTTGTGCCGACCCTTTAACCTACTCTAAGATCAAACTACCTACATACCCTTCATTCTACTATCATCCATGTACCTATCCAAGAGTTGCTTAAATGTCCCAAATGTATCTGCTTCTACTACCACCGCTGGCAGTGCATTCCACGCACCCACCATTCTCTGTGTAAAGAACCTACCTCTGACATCTCCCCGAAACCTTCCTCCAATCACCTTAAAATTATGCCCCTTGGTGATAGCCCTTTCCGCCCTGGGAAAAATTCTCTGACTATCCACTCTCTCAATGCCTCTTATCATCTTGTACACTTCTATCAAGTCACCTCACATCCTTCTTCGCTCCAATGAGAAAAGCCCTAGCTCCCTCAACCTTTCTTCATAAGACATGCCCTCCAGTCCAGGCGGCATCCTGGTAAATCTCCTCTGCACCCTCTCTAAAGCTTCCACATCCTTCCTATAATGAGGCGACCAGAACTGAACACAATATTCCAAGTGTGATCGAACCAGGGCCTTATAGAGCTGCAGCATAACCTCGCGGCTCTTAAACTCAATCCCCCTGTTAATGAAAGCCAACATCCCATATGCCTTCTTAACAACCCTATCAACTTGGGTGGCAACTTTGAGGGATCTATGGACGTGGACCCCAAGATCCCTCTGTTCCTCCACACTGCCAAGAATCCTGTCTTTAAGCCTGTATTCTGCATTCAAATTCGACCTTCCAAAATGAATCACTTCACACTTTTCCAGGTTGAACTCCATCTGCCACTTCTCAGCCCAGCTCTGCATCCTGTCAATGTCCCGTTGCAACCTACAACAACCCTCCACACTATCCACAACTCCATCAACCTTTGTGTCATCGGCAAACTTACTAACCCAGCCTTCCACTTCCTCATCCAAGTCATTTATAAAAATCACAAAGAGCAGAGGTCCCAGAACAGATCCCTGCGGAACACCACTGGTCACCGAGCTCCAGGCTGAATACTTTCCATCTACTACCACCCTCTGTCTTCTATGGGCCAGCCAATTCTGTATCCAGACAGCCAAATTTCCCTGTATTCCGTGCCTCCTTACTTTCTGAATGAGCCTACCATGGGGAACCTTATCAAACGCCTTGCTAAAATCCATATACACCACATCCACTGCCCTTCCTTCATCAATGTGTTTTGTCACATCCTCAAAGAATTCAATAAGGCTTGTCAGGCATGACCTGCCCCTTACAAAGCCATGCTGACTATCTCTAATCAAACTATGCTTTTCCAAATAATCATAAATCCTGTCTCTCAGAATCCTCTCCAATAATTTGCCCACCACTGACGTAAGACTGACTGGTCTGTAATTCCCAGGGTTATCCCTATTCCCTTTCTTGAACAAGGGAATAACATTTGCCACCCTCCAATCATCTGGTACGACTCCAGTGGACAGTGAGGACGCAAAGATCATCGCCAAAGGCGCGGCAATCTCTTCCCTCGCTTCTCGTAATAACCTTGGGTATATCCCGTCTGGCCCCGGGGACTTATCTATCCTCATGTCTTTCAAAATTTCCAGCACATCCTCCTTCTTAACATCAACCTGTTCGAGCATATCAGCCTGTTTCACGCTGTCCTCACAAACGATAAGGTCCCTCTCACTAGTGAATACTGAAGCAAAGTATTCATTTAGGGCCTCCCCTACCTCCTCCGACTCCAGGCACAAGTTCCCTCCACTATCCCTGATCGGCCCTACCCTCACTCTGGCCATCCTCTTGTTCCTCACATAAGTGTAGAATGCCTTGGGATTTTCCTTAATCCTACCCGCCAAGACTTTTTCATGTCCCCTTCTAGCTCTCCTAAGTCCATTCTTCAGTTCCTTCCTGGCTACCTTGTAACCCTCTAGAGCCCTGTCTGATCCTTGCTTCCTCAACCTTAAGTAAGCTTGCTTCTTCCTCTTGACTAGCTGTTCCACATCTCTTGTCATCCAAGGTTCCTTCACCCTACCATCCCTTCCTTGCCTCATCGGGACAAACCTATCCAGCAGTCGCAGCAAGTGCTCCCTAAACAACCTCCACATTTCTGTCGTGCATTTCCCTGAGAACATCTGTTCCCAATTTAAGCTCCCCAGTTCCTGCCTAATAGCGTTGTAATTCCCCCTCCCCCAATTAAATATTTTCCCATCCCGTCTGCTCCTATCCCTCTCCATGACTATAGTCAAGACCAAGGAGTTGTGATCACTATCACCGAAATGCTCTCCTACCGAGAGATCTGCCACCTGGCCTGGTTCGTTGCCAAGCACCAAATCCAACATAGCCTCCCCTCTAGTCGGCCTATCTACATATTGAGTCAGGAAACCTTCCTGGACACACCTGACAAAATCTGCTCCATCCAAACTATTTGCACTAAGGAGGTTCCAATCAATATTAGGGAAGTTGAAGTCACCCATGACAACAACCCTGTTACCTCTGCACCTTTCCAAAATCTGCCTCCCAATCTGTTCCTCCGTGTCTCTGTTGCTATTGGGGGGTCTATGGAAAACTCCCAATAAAGTGACTGCTCCTTTCCTGTTTCTGACTTCCACCCATAATGACTCAGTAGACAAACCCTCCTCGACGACCTCCCTTACTGCAGCTGTGATACTATCCCTGATTAGCAATGCCACTCCCCCACCTCTTTTACCTCCCTCCCTATTCCTTTTGAAACATCTAAACCCCGGAACATCCAACATCCATTCCTGCCCCTGTGATATCCAAGTCTCCGTATGGCCACAAGATCGTAGCTCCAAGTACTGATCCATGCTCTAAGTTCATCACCCTTATTCCTGACACTTCTTGCGTTAAAATAGACACACTTCAACCCATCATACTGGTTGCAACTTTGCCCTGTCAACTGTCTAACCTTCCTCACAGACTCTCTGCACTCTGTATCTGCCTGTTCAACAGCTACCACATCCACTGATCCGTAGCTCCGGTTTCCATCCCCCTGCCAAACTAGTTTAAACCCTCCCGAAGAGCTCTAGCAAACCTCCCGCCCAGGATATTGGTGCCCCTCCAGTTCAGATGCAACCCATCCTTCTTGTACAGGTCCCACCTTCCCCAGAAGGTATCCCAATGATCCACATATCTGAAGCCCTCCCTCCTACACCAGCTCTGTAGCCATGTATTCAGCTGCACTCGCTCCCTGTTTCTAGCCTCACTAGCACGTGGCACCGGTATCAATCCTGAGATTACTACTCTGCTCGTCCTGCCTTTTAGCTTCCAACCTAACTCCCTATATTTCCTTTTGAGGTCCTCATCCCTTTTCCTAGCTATGTCATTGGTACCGATGTGTACCACGACTTCTGGCTGCTCCCCCTCCCCCTTAAGAATCCTGCAGACTCGATCCGAGACATCCCTGACCCTGGCACCCAGGAGGCAACATACCATCCGGGAGTCTCATTCGCGACCACAGAATCTCCTGTCTGTTCCTCTAACCATTGAATCTCCTATCACTATCGCTCTTCTATTCTCCCCCTTTCCCTTCTGAGCCACAGAGCCAGGCTCAGTGCCAGAGACCTGGCCGCTGTGGCTTTTCCCTGGTAGGTCGTCCCCCCCAACCGTATCCTAAACGGTATACTTATTATTGAGGGGAACGGCCACAGGGGATCCCTGCACTGTGCGCCTATTCCCTTTCCCTCCCCTGACGGTCACCCAGCTACCTTTATCCTGTAACTTAGGTGTCACTACTTCCCTATAACTGCTCTCTATCACCCCCTCAGCCTCCTGAATGATCTGAAGTTCATCCAGATCCAGCTCCAGTTCCCTAACGTGGTCTGTGAGGAGCTGGAGTTGGGTGCACTTCTCACAGGTGAAGTCAGCAGGGACACAAGTGGTGACCCTTGCCTCCCACATCCTGCAAGAGGAGCATGCAACTGCCCTAGCTTCCATCCCCTCCACTCTAAATTGACAAAAGAGCTTTTAAAAAAATAAAGGAAAACCTTACCTTACCAAACCCTCCACACAAGAGTCCTTTTTTTTTGGTTCGAGGAGGAGGATGGGTGGGAGACACTACACGTGTAGTGTTTCGGGTTTAGCCACTGCCCGAATATATAAGTTCACTTACCCAGCAGTCCCCGTGTCCGCGTCCGCCGAATCACGAGGTAAGTACTTTATAGCTCAACTTACCTTCCCGGCTGCCCCCTGGCTTGCGCTCTCACCGCTCCCGCTGCTCAAATGGAAGAAAGAAATACCCACCAATCACTTACCAGCTCTCCTGTGAAGTCACACTTCAATTTTTGATGGTCAAGCAGGTCCACAGAACAGAACAGAACAGAGCGCTCTCACTGTTGCTTCTGGTCTCTGGCTTTGGCTCCTTTTATCTCCCGGCTCCTCTCGCCTGTTCCCGCTCTCGCTGCCGCCGCTCTCGCTGCTGCAAGCAGCATTCTCAGAGCAACAAAAGGTGCTGACAGCCTTTTTAAATGGATGTCAGCACCTTCTTCCAGCTTTTGCCCTGCCCCCACCAACGCTGACCTTCCCACCCACGCATGCCTTTTCTATTCAAAAATCCGCCGACGAGATGCTAATTGGTCACTTAGCGCTCAATCACAGCGGCAGCTGAGCACGGAGCGGGAGTGACTTCAATACCCACCTCTACCACTGGGACGGTAAAATTCTGGCCTATGTATGCAATATATCTATACTATATGAGGTTGGGTTTCCATGGAGGTTCTTTTGCTTGATGCCTACAACTTTAGCAGAAGAACTGCTGAAACTCTGAAAAATGGAGTAAACAGTTTTGATGCTATTTTTCCAGGGTTTCCATGGCTCTTCTGCCAAAGTTATGGTGGATGAGCAGGAGAAACCTCACAGAAATTCACCCTGCACCCTCCCCCCTCCCAAATTTCAAAAGTTCATCGAAGTGTCCTTTTTGTAAAATGCGTAACTAAAACTACTTTAACTTTCTGCTATTTTTCCCTTTGCCCTAATTTAACTGCAACATTAATTACTTTTTCTCATCTCTTATTCTGCGTTTTCCATGGATTCACTATTTTTGCATTGATTTTATGATCTATAGTTATTTTACCATAATTTTGTTGGCAACTGATGATTTATTTGTAAAATATAAGGGTTCTGTTTGGTTGGAAGATTAGATATTGATAATGTCAAACATGAGCTATTTGTAAGGGAAGAAAATAGAATAATAGATTATGTAAGAAATATATGTCGAAATGCTTCTAAAGTGTTTAAACAAACAAGTTTAATAGTCTTTTTTCAATAACAGATATATTAGCTATTAGAATAATTGTGCCAGCTACAAGATTAAAATAAAAATAATTAATCTAATAGAATGAAACGCAGGTTGAATAATAGTTTTTAAAAAATTTTAACTGAAGCACATTTCAATATTCTAGCTCAAAATAACACCAATGTTTGCCAACTTTACACTTCATGGAGTTTACTAAAACATTTTGAAAAGAGATTATGGGGATTTATCAACTTTATATTTTGCTGTTAGACAGTATCTTTAAAGGTTCCTTCCATGGAGAAAAGAATCATATATTAAACATTTAACACTGGCATTCATACACCACCATTATGTTTGTAATGTTATTTAAAATGTTTAAATTAATGTAATAAACAATAACGATGCATTTAATAAATATTGTTAATATTATAGTACCTGCAAAATTAAAACAAAAATCTACTTAACAGATCATAAAGGAATAATTGTGGACAAAATTTCTCAAGTGTAAGATTATGAGTTTGCTTAAGTTAATTAAAGTTTTATTTGTTTTGTCTTCAATCAATATACACCAATTAATTTCTTATAGAGAGAGCTCTTTTAAGGTAAAGTGGATAAAGGGATATGCGAGACATTTTACAGCATGTATATGTAACATTGATTGAAGGATAATTTGTCTTTCAAATATTTTTTCTTGAAAGGTAGGCTGTTCATATAGAGTCATAGAGTTATACAGCACAGAAACAGGCCCTTTGGCCCATCGGTCATCAAGCACCTTTCTATTCTAATCCCATTTTCCAGCACTTGGCCCGTAGCCTTCTATGCTAATGCGTTTCAAGTGCTCATCTAAATACTTCTTAAATGTTGTGAGGGTTCCTGCTTCTACCACCCCTTCGGGCAGTGTGTTCCAGATTCCAACCACCCTCTGGGTGAAAATGCTTTTCCTTGAATCCCCTCTAAACCTCCTGCCCCTTACCTTAAATCTATGCCCCCTGGTTGTTGACACCTCCGCTAAGGGAAAAAGTTTATTCCTATCTACCCTATTTATGCCCCTCATAATTTTGTGTACCTCAATCAGGTTCCCCCATCAGCCTTCTCTGCTCTAAGGAAAACAACCCTAGCCTATCCAGTCTCTCTTCATAGCTGAAATGTTCCAGCCCATGCAACATCCTGGTGAATCTCCTCTGCACCCTGGCCAGTGCAATCACATCCTTCCTATAGTGTGGTGACCAGAACTGTACACAGCACTCCAGCTGTGGCCGAACTAGCGTTTTATACAGCTCCATCATAACCTCCCTGCTCTTATATTCTATGCCTCAGCTAATAAAGGCAAGTATCCCATATGCCTTCCTAACCACCTTTTCTACCTGTGCTGCTGCCTTCAGTGATCGATGGACAAGTACACCAAGGTCCCGCTGACCTTCTGTACTTCCTAGGGTCCTACCATCCATTGTATATTCCCTTGCCTTGTTAGTCCTCCCAAAATACATCACCTTACACTTCTCAGGATTAAATTCCATTTGCCACTGCTCTGCCCATCTTACCAGCCCATCGATATCGTCCTGTAATCTAAGGCTTTCCTCCTCACTATCTACGACTCCACCAATTTTCCTATCATCTGTGAACTTACTGATCATACCTCCTATATTCATGTCTAAATCATTAATGTACACTACAAACAGCAAGGGTCCCAGCACCGATCCCTGCGGTACACCGCTGGTCACAGGCTTTCAATCGCAAAAACAACCCTCGACCATCACCCTCTGCCTCCAGCCACTAAGCCAATTTTGGATCCAATTTGCCAAATTGCCCTGGATCCCATGGGCTCGTAACTTCTTAACCAATTTCCCATGTGGGACCTTATCAAAAGCCTTACTGAAGTCCATCAACTGCTTTACCCTCATCTACACACCTAGTCTCCTCTTTGAAAAATTCAATCAAGTTAGTTAGACACGATCTCCCCCTGACAAAGCGATGCTGACTATTCTTGATTAATCCCTGCTTCTCCAAGTGGAGATTAATCCTGTCCCTCAGAATTTTTTCCAATAGTTTCCCTACCACTGATGTTAGACTCATTGGCCTGTAATTACCTGGTTTATCCCTTCTTGAATAATGGTACCACATTCGCTGTCCTCCAGTCCTCTGGTAACTCTCCTGTGGCCAGAGAGGATTTGAACATTTGTGTCGGAGCCCCTGCAATCTCCTCCCTTGCCTCACATAACAGCCTCGGATACAACTCATCTGGGCCTGGGGATTTATCCACTTTTAAGCCCACTAAAACCACAAATACCTCCTCAATGCTAATTTGTTCGAGTATATCACAATCTCCCTCCCTGATCTCTACACCTACATCGTCCTTCTCCATAGAGAACACATGAAAAATAATTTTTTAAAACCTCACCTATGTCCTCCAGCTCCACACACAGATTGCCACTTTGGTTCCTAATGGGCCCTACTCCTTCCCTGGTTATCCTCTTGCCCTTAATATACTTATAAAACGCCTTGGGATTTTCCTTTATCTTGCTCGACAGTATTTTTTCATGCCCCCTCTTCGCTCTCCTAATTATTTTTTTTAAGTACCCCCTTACACTTTCTATACTCTTCTCGGGCCTCCACTGTTTTCAGCCCTCTGAATCTGCCATAAGCCTCCTTTTTTTCCTCATCCAATCCTCAATATCCCTTGACATCCAGGGTTCTCTGAACTTGTTGGTCCTACCCTTCACCTTTACGGGAACATGATGGCCCTGAACTCTCACTTTTTCCTTTTTGAATGACACCCACTGGTCTGATGTAGACTTTCCTACAAATAGCAGCTCCCAGTCCAGTTTGACCAGATCCTGTTTTATCTTTTTTAAATTGGCTTTCCCCCAATTCAGTACCTTTATTTCCAGTCCATTCTTTGTCCTTTTCCATAACTACCTTCAATCTTACAGAGTTATGGTCACTATCCCCAAAATGCTTCCCCACTGACACTTCTACCACTTGTCCGGCCTCATTCCCTAGGATTAGGTCCAGTAACGCCCCTTCTTAGTTTTAGTTTAGAGATACAGCACTGAAACAGGCCCTTCGGCCCACCAAGTCTGTGCCGACCATCAACCACCCATTTATACTAATCCTACACTAATCCCATATTCCTACCATATCCCCACCTGTCTCTATATTTCCCTACCACCTACCTATACTAGGGGCAATTTTTAATGACCAATTAACCTATCAACCAGCAAGTCTTTGGCATGTGGGAGGAAACCGGAGCACCCGGAGGAAACCCACGCAGACACAGGGAGAACTTGCAAACTCCACACAGGCAGTACCCAGAATTGAACCCGGGTCGCTGGAGCTGTGAGGCTGCGGTGCTAACCACTGCGCCGCCTCTTGTAGGACTTTCTATGTGCTGGCTCAAAAAGCTCTCCTGTGTGCACTTTAAGAATTCCGCCCCCTTTAAGCCTTTTTCACTAAGACTAGCCCAGTTAACATTGGGGAAGTTGGAATTCCCCACTATTATTACCCTATTATTTTTACACCTCTCTGAGATTTGCCTACATATCTGCTCCTCTATCTCTCCCTGACCATTTGGAGGCCTGTAGTACACTCCCAGCCAAGTGACTGCCCCCTTTTTGCTTTTAAGTTCTACCCATATGGCCTCATTTGAGGAACCTTCCAAGATATCATCCCTCTTTACTGCATTAATTGACTCCTTGATCAATAGTGCAATGCCACCTCCTCTTTTACACCCCTAGGTTTCAAACTCTGAACATATTTTACAAAGACCTTGAAGAAGATAAATAGAGAGTAAAACTAACCAAGAAAGCAATTTAAATACTTTTCGCAGGCTGTGTAACAATCAAATAAAAAAGCCAAAAATTGCAGATGCTGAATATTTAAAATGGTAAAAGAAAAAGCTGGAAACGCTCAGTAGGTCAGTCAGTATCTGTGGAGAGGACAAAGGAGTTAACCTTTCTGTGTACCTTTCACCTTAACAGTTTTGACAAATGAGCCAAAACATTAATTTATCTACTCTCACCATAGATGCTGCCTGACCTGCTGAGGGTTTCCAGTATTTTCTGTTGTGCAACAATCAAATCTTGTTAAGTAATTTGAACAAACAAAATAATTTACCTTAGGAAGTATTAGACTCCAACAAGTATGATTGTTGCAAACATAGGAATGTAAATAATTTAGTTACATTCACCATCCCATTTGAGGGGAGTCAAGTTTTGGAAATATCTCTGTTCCAACAGAACAAGAAATAAGACACAAATTAAAAATCAAATCCAAATAAAGGTAGAATATATAGCTTTGTATATACAATTAGACACTTAGGTTGAATTCATCCAAAATGCAACTACACCTTTAAGGCAAAACAAATAATAAGGAATTGAATATGGGTGAACTATACAAAGCAATGGAAATAAGAAAATAAACTTCAGTTTGTTTAAATATATTGAAGTTGTTCCCCCTCCCCCTCACTTATGAACTCAGCCTTAATTCCAAAGAACAATAGTTTGAGTCTCGTCAGCATATTTCAGTGCTTTCAAATAATTTTAAAGGTAATTTTAACTACAGGTCCAAGAAGGCTAATGAACAGTAAGATGTCATTATATCATATCATCAGGTTTAAGTGATATAGTATATTAGGTTTCAGACAGATTTTCAACATTGAGATTAGTCGATATTGAAGTACCTTATAAACATTACATTCCAAAGGTATTTAAAACTAAGCATTAAACAATGAGGAAAGATTGTATCTGCTCACTTGTTTCCATGTTTACAAGAACAGAATTTTGAATACTGTTGAGCAGAGAATATAATACTAAACCTTATTCAGTCATTAAATAACTAGTTCTTGCACAGTTAAAGAGATTTCATTCTAGGAACACAAACATGACTGAGGAAACTAAAATAAACACTGAAAGATATTCATTCTACACGTCTCCACATTTGAAAACTCTTTATTTAATTACATGGTATACAAACACTGTGTGTTAGCACTACATCTAGCTTCGAGAAGAAAAGTCTTCTACACTATAAAATGAAGCAATTCATGTTTTATGGTAAATTCCCCAAAATGCTCTTTATAGTTATGGATGCTTAGAAACACTAATTGCCTTTCAGCCATTCATAAAAGGCACCTAATTCAGACCAAACACTGTTTTCAACAGGAAATATTTGACTACAAGATGGAAACTGCAATGTTTCTTTTCAAGTTTGGTGTTTTTTTTTCCAAGAATGAGGAATAAAACATTGCATCTTTGACACATTGGCCTGCATTTACAAAACACTTTCATTGTCTATAAACATACTGAGATTCGAATCATTATGAATTCTTTGGGTGTTGGTGGTGGTGGTGGTGTTGGCAGGGAAGGCATGACCTGAAATCAAAACCTATAATATTAATTTGCAACATATAACTCTTTCTGTGCCCATCCAATCCTGAGTTTTTATGAAGCAAACTTTGTAGAACAGATTTACTTCTCATCACTAAGCATATAAAAATTAAGTAGGAAAAGAAGGGATTGTTCTTATAAGATTATGAAGTATTTAGTTGCACTGGATTATAAATGTAGAAGTACAGCAATTGTGAGCATAATAAACTTAAAAAGGCACTTGATATTAATGAAAATATTATGCATTAAAATGTATCCTTATAATGAGTAATTCATGTAAGTTTAATGCTTCATTTAATAATTTATTGAAACTATTAATTATTAGAAGCATTTTTTATAAAATATAGTTTGTTATGGGTGTTAGAAAATGTCAACTTATGGAAATGTCAAATAATTATATTTTTTACAATATTTCTTTTAACATATGAATTAAATATAGCTGTTTATTTGATTATGCCTTTTACTATGGATTATTTTTCATATTATGCATGTAATGTGTGTTTATATTTTGAGTATATTGGAGGAACTATTATAGAATGGAATTATTTGACACCTCCACTATTTGACACTTCTGTAATGCCCAAAACATAGATAGTGTTATATGTCAAAAATATGTACAAATATACAAGTACCATTGGTATTTAATTACAAAGCAATAAACTTACATAAATTACTCATTCAAAAGACATCTTTTACTACATTACATTTCAATTTATAATAGCAGTTGTGACATAACGGAATATTGTTTATAGAGATCTGGTTCGAAACATGAAATGAAAGAGTTTTCCAGCATCTACTGAGTTAACAATCAGCAGTGAAATCTGTTGAGGTAACAATCAGGAGTGAAATATATGACTTATACTCAAGCCCCAGCCATTCATCCTCAGCAAAGAAGCTGGAGAAAAACCACATTATTAAATCAATTTACCCATCCTATAGGATGTAATGTGTCAGTAATTTTTTTGCATTACTTAGATGCGAAAGGTCAGAATAACAACAATTCAAATTCCAAATGCCAAGGGTATTCAGGGTTTGTTTCACAACTAAATTGCTTATCCTGACTACACAATGGATTAAAATGGTCTGGTTTTCGAAATCAGCGCTTATCTATATCCTGGATCTTTGACCTCTGAAAAACAAAATTAGCAACTTAATCTAAAACATTTAGTCATGTTTCAAAAACATCATAAACTCTTAATTGCAATAAAAGTTATATCTTCTAATGGAATTGACCTAATTCAATTATTTCATACAGAATGTTAAATGACAAGGAGAGTAGATATGGTAAGTATCTGCTTCTTTACAGTGAAAAGGGAAGACAGATTATATGATGCACATTAACATCCACTATACATACTGAGAAGATACTTTTAGGCATATTCATAAATAATACTAATGTGTTTTTGCAGCTCTGTTTTCTATGTTATCTATAGCACTCACTTTATGCAGCTGAAATGTGTTCATTTTATAGAGGCTACAAAGCATACCACAAACATTTGGTGTTGACATGCACATTAAACACTATTTATTGCTGCATGTCAGTAAACTACTGAAGGCTAAATGGTTACTTTTTAAAGTACATAGATTTCTAATTCAAATAGTTTCTAAATGAATGTGCTACTTTCTTTGAAAGTTACAACGCATTCTAATAGTAACAAATGAAATGGCAGTTACAAATCACAATAAATTATGAGTATATTTGAGACTGCAAACAGTCATAAATCTTACAAAACAGTTGCAGTGTCACTGTCACTTTCCTTTTATGATTGTTATTTTTATTTTTAAAAATCTACAACTGGTTCTGTAATTATTCTGCACAAAATAAAACATTCATTTAATTCAATCCTGTAATGATAGGTATCCATACCAACACTTTCTTTATTACTTACTCAGAAATAGATAATATTAATATTACATTGTAATGAAGTGTGCATGAAAATAGTTTTTTTAAAATCATATTAGCTATATTAATTTCAGAAGCTATTCCTCTTATGAACAAAAGGAATGACATTTAAGAATAACTTTGAACTTTTGTTTTTCAAAGGTGGGGTCAATTAAATATTCAGTAATGTGCATATTTATTTTGATTTTCTGAACAAGCAAGAGGCTATGTTTTGAGTATGTCAAACTAATAAAATATTGGGAAAACACAGCACGTAATAATGTCTGTAATTGAATGTAGTTTTATAATTCTGTTACATATTGAATGTGCACAGCTTTAATTGAACTGATTCTATGAACCATGACATATGGTATACTTTGCAATGTAATGTGTGCTTTCAAGCATTATTATTCAGGATATTGTCTAAGATGTTAACACCACCTTTTTCCAAATTTATGAATTCATTTTATTAGGTAATTATTAACTTGATAATTTTAAAGTTTTCTTATTGAAAAGAATTCACATTGTTTCTCAAAATCAATAGACTTCTCTAAGGAATAAAAACTTCTAACAAGAATCAATTACTAAACCAATGTATTGCATGTTTGTCATTCTCTCTTGCATAAATAATAAAAGCTCACAATATTGATGTTTAATGCTACTATGTCCCATAAAGCCTATCATGTCTACTTATGTAAAATGACTTTCCAAATTGGATCTATTTTAAAATATATTTGCTCTTATAAGCATTAATATCAATAATGTGAGGTTTGTGTACAAATGCCACTGACCTCTGCTCTTTGCCCCTGGGAACCTGCCAGGATCTTTGTAGGGTGGAAGTGAGCATGGAGGAGAAGGAAAGGTCAGCTGCATCAGTACAGGGACTAAACTGTATTAATATCTTTGGATTCTTCACCAAATTTTTTAAATGAATAAAAATTTGCAAAGGTAATTTTCATGGTATGATTCTTTAAATCATACCATAAATATACAGAAAAAAGATTACTGTAGCTTTAATCATGATTTCTTTGAAACAAGCAGTGTATTAATATCTGAAAATTGAGTATTGTTTTATTTTGCAAATCGCATAAAAAATCTTGATTGCTTTCAGAAATATCAACAACTTAAAGAAAACACCATTTTAATTTTACACATTTTATTTATGATTTTTAGTTTTGGTTATCAAATCCTTTAATGTACTATAAAGCAGTGGATATAAATAAATTACTAATTTTGACATTGAGATCACGTGATACTTAGGTTTTGAATGCAACAACATAAATGTTAATGTTCTCAGTAAAAACAAAAATTTGTGTTAATTTTGTATTTCATGACAGAATCAATGGAAGAGAAATTGTCATGAAATGATTATGCTCACAAAGCTTATTTTGAAAAACAGTACATTCTAGTTTATATATATGTATACAACTTTCACCTATTGTCAACAATTCAACTATTATGCATTTGCCATGTGATTTTAAAGAAATATTAATTGATTAATTTCTCACAGTTACTCATAAACTTCGAAAACAACATTTCAAAAGTTTTCCAGTGAATTCAGGAATGTAAAATCAACGCAAACTTTTACTGTTAAGTTTTTCTGCACAAAGCCAAAGACCTGCACCATTCATTTTCCATCTCTCATTTTCATTTAAATGTTGTTGTAAACTATAAACAAGAAATCTGGACCAAAGACTTACCAAAATAAAAAACTCCAGCCACAGTACTGTGTCTTAATGTGCTAGATACGAATGCATCTTTTTTGAATAAAGGTGCAGATTAAGTTGATCGCTGGAGTGTAGATTATTTTAAATAACTGCAGCGGTAGGCTCAGGCTGGAATCTAGTTTCTGATTCTATATATACATATGCACGCATAAATCATCGTGACAGATAAATGAGCAATCTTTGAAGTTTTTTTCCGGAGAAATAAACCGATTCGCTTTTCCTGGAATGGAGCAATTTTTAAACAAGTTCGAGGTTTTCAATGCAGGTATTGATGTTTTACCCCCCTCTGGCCCCACTTGATTAGTGCAGTTTGGCCTCAATAACATTAAAGATCTGAATGCTCACGTAAAGTGAGTGATGAACTGCAGAGGTTTTGAACTTAGAAAAATGTTCAATCTTTCTTCCGCCGTAAGTTAAATCTATACATTATATATATATGTAGTTTACTGTTCATATTCTGAAACGTGATCTATTTCCCTTTAAGTATTGTGGGTAAAAGAGCAACTGTATGACAGACCCTTTGGACGTGTTGGTTTGGAGAAAGTAAACGTAGGTTTAGTTTTGCCCTGTTTACCGATTATTTGTGTAGGGTTTCAAGTGCTTACTTTCACATCACTTTCGGGAGGCAAAAGAGTAAAATCCGACAAAGATCTTTTGCTGACAACGTTAGCAACGGCAAAATGAACTGGAAGTAACAGGATATGCGGTACGTTCACTTCGTGAACTTTATCACTTTTGATTGTTGTTCGCAGTATACTTTGCAAGTTCACGATCAAGATTGATTATATTATCTTGTTCAATTCCAACACTTTTGCAAGCGTACGAAACAAAAGGATCGGAATCCAGCGGGACAGTAGCCAAGGTTTTAACTGGTTTAACTTTTCCAGAAGTTAACTGAGCTGAACCGTTAGCATGTTGGGATCCAGGAAGTTGGTTTGGAGTTTTTTCATGTTTTTTTTTAATGAGGAGAAAGTGTGTCGGTGGTTGGCGGCGGGGAGAGGAGAGGGGGGTGGGGGAGGCAGCTTTTCTTGCGTTGTGTAGTTTTAGGTTTCTTTTTCTTTCGGCTGCTGGAACTTGACAGTGAGGAACGAAAGATTCATTGAGCTCAGAGAGTGCGAAAGAGAGAGTGAATGAGTGAGTTGGGAAGAGAAAAAGGCCAGGCGGCGTTTCGCCTTTGTTGTTTGAGGAATGCGGAAATGTTGATGTTCTCTGTCAGCTGCTGAAGGGGGGTCACATTCAGGCGTCGTGGGAAAGAAAAGGCAGCATCGTTGCTCTCTGCTCTCACTTTCTGTGACAAGGGCTAGTGGGGGAACAAAATCCTCAGGGTAAAAAGAGAAAGAGGGCAATGGGGAGGGGGAGAGAAACTTTCCGCCCAGTCTCCACATATATGTACACATTGCTGATCGCCAAAAAAATCTTTTTTCACATTACATGCTTTGCGCCGACTGTTTTCTTTGCATGAATTACAATTCACCGCCCCCACCCCTCGACGATGGATATCCTCGTTCACACGTTACAAAGTGTGGAGCATCTACCTGTGTGGCCCAGTCTGTACCGTCCCACTGTGAACAGTCTGCTCTGTGCGTTTTTAAACACGAAAAATCAGTTCAGGGCTTGAGCTTAACCATAATTTTAGCAACCGAAGCTGCGTCCAGGCGGGCGATCTTTGAATATATGTTTATAATCAGGTACAGTGTTTTGGTTAAATAAGTGCTGGACCTTCGACGCGGTCTTATATATATTAAATTGATCATTGTAAATCTTCATGGTGCTTCAAATGTGGGATCTTGAGTCTCACAAAAAGTGCACTTGATGAGAAATGGGATCGAGCCGTCGATGTTTGCTGATAAATGTATTGTTCTCCTGATTGCAGCATTTGCCTTGTTCCACAATCCCATAAACAACATTGGCAACAACTTGAACTGCTGGCACTGAGGAGCTGGCTGTCAGTCTCGGTGACAGATCCAGATTTGAAAGAAACGAAAGCCTTTCGCTGTCCCTGTTTATTTATAATGGAACAGCGGAAAGTTGTGGGGGCTGCAGTGGGCACAGTGGATGTGAGAGGAAAATCGTGCGGAAGACGGAGGGAATTCAGGCGTTAACCGATGATTCCCTCCACCTCCCCCCCCCCCCCCAAACTCACAATTGAAGTTGAAGTGTCTGCCATTAGGAAAAAAATGTTATTATTGGAGGTTCAATAAAAGCTGTTTAACCAGGCGGCTCTCTAACTGCCTGTTAGTTTGAACTATTTGTTTTGTACACAATATTTTGGCAGTAGCACGTGTTGAAGGTGGTCGCTGTGCGCATGCTTTGAAAGGCTGGGCTCCCGGGTGGCCGCTGCGCTGAGCGGGAGCCGGAGCTGCAGCCGCTCTGGGTTGACCGAGAGACGGTCTCCGTATACCGAGCGAACCCCGGGGCTGTGGCCGCTCTCCATTTACCCAGGGGAGCTGGACACCAGATTTATTGATGTCTTTTTGTGGGAAGCCCAGCTTTCCAGGCATCGCTGCACAACTTTTAATGGTACAGCGTCGTTCTCATGACTGGAATCATTAACTTTCTGTCAACTCTACCGATGAGTTGCTTTTTTTTTAAAAAAAGAAAAAGTTTCTTTAACCCCTCATTCGCGACTATCATACATTTTCATTTTTCCGGACTCGCATTTTGTTTATCCATGTTTCTTTTTTTTACTTTCCAGATGTGATTGGCCCGAATATCCAGTCTTGTTTCCGTCTATGTGTGACAGGCAGCGCGGGGATCCGAACTTGGCACTATGGAGGGGAAAGAGGCCAGTTTTTCTGACCGCTACGAGCCGGTGGCCGAGATCGGGGAAGGGGCATATGGCAAGGTTTACAAGGCCAGGGACAGGAACAACGAAGGTCGCTTCGTGGCTCTGAAGAAAGTGCGAGTTCAGACCGGGGAAGAAGGGATGCCTTTCTCCACCATCCGGGAGGTGGCTGTACTGAGGCAACTCGAGTCCTTCGAGCATCCCAACGTGGTCAGGTGAGGGGGGAAAAAGTAGCTGCTTATTCAATCGGGGGGCGGGGACACACTGCCTTTAATAAACCCACACGCACACGGCGTTGGAACATACGTGCAACTTGCTCACGCTAACTGGAGAGAAACTAAAATCAGATCTTTAACATTAACCCCGTGGCAATGTGGTAGGGATTTTGTAGATACCCCAGCCTAAAAGTTTCATTCCAGACTGGGATTCGGTTGAGAAGGGAGCCAAATGTGAGAGATTTAGATTTGAGTGCATACTCACTGGTGGAAAACAGAAAAAAAGATGTGTCGTGTGGTCAGTCAGGTGCGAAAAGATCAAATGTTCACCAGTCCCACCCACAGAAATACTGCATTTCCTCTGAAGTAGCCGGCAGACATTTATTGAAATAGCACCAATAAAACAAGGCAGCGTGTGTGCATCACTTTCTTCCTGATCAAGTAGGGAGAGTCTCCTCCAACTGGGATTGTAAACCTGGCCAATAATATGGAACTGTCTTGCACATTTGACATAAAAATAATTTTGGGGGCGATTTGTCCATTCACTTTCCAAGTTAAAATTATAAGTTTAACGCTTCACTCTACGGATTGTGTATACTTACATGTTTTGATGTTTGGGGTATAAATAGATTTTATGTAATTCCTACCGCTTCGATAACCTTTGTTATTTTTACAAATACAACCCATACATCCTTCCGCCTCCAAAAACTTGTAGTTTAATTTAAACTGCCCGCTCGCGCCATTTCAGGCAGAGCGGGGGGCCGAGAAACACAAAGCTGATGTTGTGACATAAGGGACGTTTTGTGTGCAAATTAGGTGAAAATGCAGCAAGTTTCTGATTTACTGACAAGCAACAAAAAAACTCTTGTTACCCGTCTGGATACCGGCGATCCTTTTCAAAGTTTACTACTGAAACTACTTTAGTTCACAACTTTAAAATAATAATTGGAAGAGGGACGGACGTGTCATGATCATTTAAAGGACGTTTGGAAATTCCTAGTTTGGAAGCTGTTGAAGGTCTCGCGTAATTAGCGCGAGAAGTGAGCGGGAAGGCGCTGTTTCTCCCTTTCCCGTCCGCTTTGTGTGGGTTGCTTCTATCCCGTCCGCTTTCATGCCTACACGTTTTGCTGGTGTTAATCTGTCAGCCTGTTTATTTTGTACAGGTTAAGAATTTCCAGCAGTACCAAGTGCCACCTTTATCGTTCTGTAACGGAGCATGCAAAAAAGTACGCAAATGAGTAATTGCCAGAGATAAGATTAATTTTAGCTGACAGAGCTATTTAGGGAATTTCCCTAAAAGTCCTATTTTTGGGGATTCTTGAGTTCTGAGTGTACTTTTTTTACAAAGGCCTTTTTTGGAGACGTTTCGTGTAGGTACTTGGATGACTGTTAACATTTCTTTGTTTCTGTTTTCCTTTAATTCTTACTGTAAGTCAGAAGCAGCAGAACTTCTTTTGTTGGCGTTTTCCTCATTTCATGTCATTTGCATACAGCTGCAGGGTAGTCTGTTACCTTTGAATGCACATTTGGATTTTAATTTGATTGTAGAAACCACCTTAAGTCACTTCTAGAATAGAGGTTTTCATTTTAACTTGGCAGTGGAAGTTTCCAACTTCTTGGCTGCAGAGACTTTTTTGGGGGTGGCGAGTGAGTAAAACATTTTTGGCTCTCCTTATTAAATGCCTTTTTTTGTAATGTCTCACATCATTGCAAGTGTCATATCCTTCTGTTGACTCATCATCTATTCTAAGTTTCAAAAATTTACTTCACTTCCTTTCTCAGTTTACTTTTTTACTGAAAAAACGTGAGTTAGCTATTTAAATATGAAGTACTTTGCAGTTTTTTTAGTTTTGTTTCTTTTTTGCCTGATCTAAGCAGAAGTTATTTTCTGCAAATTTAAAGGGACAAAGTCTTCATGAGAAAAGCATGATGAGCCCATATTTATTTGCAGATATGTGATTTGATGATGCAAATTGTATCAGAGAATCATCACGAATGTGAAGTTATATGTTGTAAATGGGCTGCTTATCTTTTCCTACTTTCTCCTCCAGTTTTGTAAAGGAGTTTGCATGCCTTCCTGTGAAGGCAGTCACCTTTTTAAAATTAGCGGAAGGAGCTGAGTCATAATAGGAAAAGGAAGAATATCTTTTTGAAGGTGCAGAAATACTTTTTTGTGTAAAATGGACTCCACATAATATACTTTTCCACTGATGTGAAATAAACAAGATTTCCTCTGCTGATTTGGAGCAAGATCATATTTGTGTTCTTTATATGCACATGCTCAGGAAATCAATTCTTATTGTGCTTGCAGCAGTCTGAGGAAATAGATCATGAGTTTGTCAGTGAGCATTCTCGGTTTTCACTTTAAAAAAAAAAAGGATTGCATTTATATATGGAACCATTCATGACCTCAGGGCTTACAGCCAATTCAGCATTTTGAAGTGTAATCACTGTTGCAAAATAGGAAACAGGGCAGGCAATTTGTGCACAGCAAGGTTCCACAAACAGCATTAAGGTAATGGCCAAGCAATCTTAGTGATGTTGGTTGAGGAATAAATATTGGACAAGTGGGATACCTCCCCTGCTGTTCTTCAACATAGTGCCATGGGATCTTTTATGTCCACCTAAGAAGGCAGACAGGATCATCCAAAAGATGGTACATCCTACATGCAGCACTCCCTCTGTACTGCACATGAATGCCAGCCCAGATTATGTGCTCAAACCCATAACCTTCTGACTCATAGGGGAAAGTGCTACCAATTGAGTCACAAATGACACATTCTAGGGGCTGGATTTTAAGAGCCTGCTGCCTCTCTTGGCGGCGGGCTCAAAAAATGATGGCCAGTACGTGTGGGCTGCAGGCTAAAGAGCCTCTGCGATCTCCTGTGCAGCAGATCATTTAAATTGCCGAAGTGGCCAGGGGCCGCTGGAGGCGGCCAGCTTTCTGTTGCCAGCAATGACATCAGCTGCCTGTGTGCAGACGCTGGTGCCATTTTCAAAGGGCAGCCAGCCTTGCCGGCAAATTTGAATTTTTAAAGTGAGACTCCTCCAAAATTTACAAAATAAAATTGTAACTCCCCTTTCCAACCCCGCAACATAAAATACATTAGGTATTTGCCTTCCTCCCGCGCCCCCCCCACTTACCTTCTAAATCTGACCTTCTCCACCCCACCCCAAGGCTGCACAAATTTAAAGTTTACCCCTTCCCACCATCCCCTACATTTGTTACATTTATTTGACCCCATTTCTCCCCCACTCTCCCCGCACTGAAAATCTTAGCTCCTCCCCACCAGTGTCAAGCCAGTTTTCCCCAGATGGGGAATTGAAGGCACGAGAGTGCCAGCCGCTGCACTGAGGATCATGACGGGCCTGGAAATTTGCAGGTAAGTTCATTGAAATTTATTCATGTCATTGATTTAAATATTGAAATTGACTCCTGTTGCCCAGAGGCGGGGGGCCGCCACGGAAGCTCATTACCGCTGGAAGGATTGGGCTGGGTCCTCCCGGCGTCGGCCTCTGTGGCGGGCCTCTGCCAAAGCGATCTTTGGCCCTCCACGCCACGGAGCCTGACGTCGTAGGCTTTGTAAAATCCAGCCCTAGGTGTGCACATTGACATCCTTCTTGATCTCGGAGCTCTAAAATAATTTCAAAATTCAGTTCTAGAACCAATTGAATTTATGGTTAGGTTCAGTCTCAAACTTGATTTTCATGTTTTTGCTTTTGGACGGAGCTGTTCATCATTATTCTGCCATTAACACTCTCTCTGGACTAATGCTTTGTCTTTTACTACAACTATTAGCACTCACTTTGCCTTTTATTCCATGACAACATCTTTGTCATTTAGTCTCTCCCACCCTCTGCCCTATCACAGACCTTCCCTTTTGTTGTTCTTCCCCACTCCCTTTCACTTGCTCAAAAACTATTACATTTCTAACCTTTGCCAGTTCTGATGAAAGGTCATCAACCTGAAACGTTAACTGTTTCTCTCTCCCCAGTTGCTGCCAGACCTGCTGAGTATTTCCAGCACTTTCTGTTTTTAATTATGGTTAGGTTGGTTCTGAGATCAGCATCCAGGACTGGGAAGGTTGCTGATATATTCTGTTATGATAAAAGACACTTACTAAATATATCTCCAAAGCAATTTCCTTGCAATTTTGGGCTGTAAAATCCTGTTTTTCCATTGGTCTACCAGCAATTCATCTGAACAAGGTGGAAGATAAACAATTTGTGAGTTAATTGGTTTTAATCTAGTCGAGATAAAAATGTGTTGGCGATCTGAAATAAAAATAGAAAACGTTGGAAAGACGCACGATCCATAAGCAGCTGCGAAAAGAAAAGATCAATTTAATGTTTTGGGTTTGTTTGTCAGGCTCCTGATGAAAATCTACAACTTAAATATAAATCTGCTCTTTGTAGATGCTGGTGAACCTCTCATGCATTTCCATCATTTTCTAATCTTAACCCAATTATTGTAGGCTTGAGTTCATGGCACAGATTCGATAATCTCATTCACCCATAAGTTAAAATCATATTGTGTGGTATAGGGATTGTTCTTTTGAGATTGAGGTTCATTCCATTTGGGTAGTTTACATACAAGTCTGTATCTTGCTTGGAAACATTTGATGCTGACATTCCATCACTTTTATATTAATGAGCACCAAAATAAATTTTTTATGAGCTATACAGGATAGATATTTCACAACAACACTTTCCCCTTCTCCAACAATAGCTTGCATTTATAAAGTGCCTTTAACGCAGTAAAACGTCAAATCAGAAAAGTGCACACTGAGTCAAAGAAGACAATATTGGTTGGAGTGATCAAAAACATGGTCAGAGAGGTGCATTTTTAACAAAGATCTTAAAAGAGGAGAGATAGGCGGAGAGGGAGCGGAGTTTAGGAAACAAATTCCAGGAGCATGGAGCCTAGATAGCTGCAGGCTTGGCCATCAATGATGGGCAAATTGGCTGGAAGGAGGGTTGGGGGAAGACTGTTAAGGGCCAAAATCAGAGGAACTGAAGAGGTTGGAGGTAGAGGTTACAGAAATATGGAGGGAGGTGGAGAGACTCAAAGCCATAGAGAGAGTGGCAGACACAGAGAGTTAAAGATGTATATAAATGCATACAGAATGAGAAAGTATGAGAGGTATACAGAGGTAGCGAGAGATATACAGAAGATGGATGAGACGGCACATGAGAGATTTATAGGAGGAGGAAGAGTGAATAAAAGTGTTGGAGAGAAAGAGGAAAAGTGTTTTGAGCCATGCAAAGAAAAACTGGAAGACAAGAGAGGAAACAAACAAAGAAGTATTGAGAAAGAGAGTGGTAGACAAAAAAAAACAAGCCCTTGCATGAACAGGCTCAGTTTTATAAAGAAATTGTTAATGAGTAATGCCATGGAGAAATCTTTGTAATTTTAGGGAAATTTGTTTCCATGTTCTTAGAAGCATCCAGGCAGGTGTATGTGCCTACATTTGGTAAGCTTCTCCATTGGACATGTATGTACATTGGGTCTGTGCCTACACTTGGCAGCCTACATTAAGTGTGATGTTACAAGTAGGTATTAAGGTCTGTTTTATAATTTCTAACATCTACAGAAATTTTGTACTAGCTCCAGCAGTAGCTTGTCATAGCAAAATATTTTTCAGAGTTCCTTCTAGTGTTGGAGGTCATACAGCAATACATTTGTCAGTGAGTTATTGTGAGCAATAACATCATAGCCCCTTTACTGATATAATTTACAATCCAGAACAGCTGATATTAGTGGGTGAACATGAAATATGCAGATAGTTTAAGGTTGTAAGAAAATAGATTCTGATAACTGACAGATTTTAACTGCTACTATCACAATATACAATGGAGATTTAGCAAATGAAATGTATTATTAATCCAATGATTAAATTCTGGTTAATTTTATGGCTATAAATTAGGAGAAATGTGAATCTAACTTTCCTCACTTAGTTTTCAGTGAGTGCTGTAATTAAAAAGAGATTGAGTTTCCAGATTGTAAACACTTTCTGCCTAATAAAGGCTACACTACATTTAAGCTAAGCGATTTTCGCACCAGGCAAGTAAATGCGGCCCATCCTGCGGGTTGCACGCCAATAGCTGCCGCAAGCGTGAGTGCGGCAGCTCATTAAAATAGTTGGGGTGGACCACCCCCCCAAACATGTGGTGGTGATTTGGGGGGGGGGGGGGGGCTGTCCGTCCCTGGCAATGGTGTCACCTGCCTCTGTGCAGGCACTGACGCCATTTTTAAAGGGCTGTCAGCCCTAAGAGTTAATTTAAATATTTAAAGAGAAATTGAATGAAATTCAATAAATACATTTCACTTGCCCCTCTCCCACACCCCTAGTAACAATTAAATTAATTATTTGCCCTTTTCCCCCCAAAAAACTTACCTTTACCATCTGACCTCCCCCAAACTGCACAAACTTTAAACTACAGCCCTTCCCACCATCCCCTACACCCATGGTGTTACTCTGACTTCATTATCCTTCCTCCCACCCCCCCCCCCCAACACCCCAGCACTGATAAACATACCTCCTCCTCCCCCCTCCCCACCAGTGTTGCGCCTCATTTCCCCGAACGGGGATCCGAAGGCGCGAGAGTGCCGGCTGCCTAGCCAAAGATTGTGGTGGGCCATCAAGATTAATGGTAAGTACGTGCAGATCTATTCATTTACTTTATTTGCACATGGTCATTGTGCTCCTGTTGCCAAGCAGCGGGTGGGCCGCCACGGTGCCCTGCTGCCGCCTGGAGGATCGGACTGGGCCTTGCTGGCGTCATGGTCCATGGTGGGCCTCATCCTAGGCCATCTTTAGGCCACCCCCCCCCCCCCACCTCTCCGCCACGGATCCCGACGTTGAGGGCTGCTTAAAATCCAGCCCATAAATTTTTAATCCAAAGCTATTAAGAGATGTGGAGCAAAGGTGGGTATATGGAGTTCATCTGTGGTCTCATTGAATAATGGAACTGGCCCAAGAGGCTAATTGGTTTACACGTATTCCTATGTCCAGTATCAATTTTACTGCAATTTGAAATTGTTTCATAATTTATTATTCAGAAGAAAGACATACAGCAGATTACACATATTGAACATGTCAAGTTAACCCAGGTATCCATTTCTTAAACGTGAAATAGTCTCTCCAAAAAAATCTTTACCAGGATTAAAAAGGGAACAGCTATAAATGTACCAAATAGGACAATGTTGTTACAGGTCAGATTATTAAAAAGTTCCAAGTAACTTACCACTGAGTTTTAACAATCCACTCTTCAGTATTTAAAGTGGAGAAGTTGTTCAGAAATATACCATTTCTAGTGTAGTTCGATGTCTCAATATTTTACAGTATTGACAGCAGTGCTGTCTACATTAAGCATAAATCATTGCACTGAGTTTGCATTTGGTTGAAATGGAAATCTACAGTCTTTCATTTTCTTTTGATACTGGCTGAGTTATTAAAATAATAAGCACGTGTAGTTGAATCATTACTGTAAAACAACTAAGGTTAAAACAGTGGAGCCTTTACGTGTTCAAATAACTTCACAAGTTTTTAAAGGCAGGTTTATTTGAACCCCAGGATTGTTTAACAACTTTAACATACTATCCAAATCATTTTTTTTTAAATAGAAAAATGAATGCTTTTTATATCTGTATAGTTTCTGACATTGCTATTCATTGCCATTTTGGGGGTTTGTTTCTCTATCTCTCATAGTGTGACAACTGAATGTAATAGTGAGGCAGGGTGAAATAGCTTTTTATTTTCAATATATGAACAATACATTTTGCTGCCTAGTACGCAATTAATATTACTTCATAATTCCTGATCACTTAACAGCTAATATGCAATTTAAAAAGTTGCATAATCCATTTTCAAACAGATAACTATATCAGAATTACTGTTCGTTTGATGGTGCGTTCATGCATCTGAAAGAACTCACAATGCATTAATATTGATGTAATAAAATTACTGGGGTAAAGATTTGAGACAAATCTGACCTGTTTCACATTTTGTTACATGTGCAGATTTCTGTTCCACAATTGTCAAAAATTCCAGAAAGGATTGATTGTCATGGAAATGAAAATTGGGGGAGATGTAAAACAGGCTGCTGATTCATCCATTTTACACTATTGCTCCAATCAGTATTACCCACTGTGTTTCAGGGCTGTAAACCTATCATTGAGTTCAAATGAACCAGCCCATTAAAAAAAAACTCCTACCTATTTCTTCCAACTTCTGGTAGACTTCGGGATCAAGAGAAATTAGCCTCTAACTGACTTCAGAAAGGCACACCAATTAAGCCTTGTGATCTTAAGGGGACACACTAGGCCTGGTGTTTTACTTGCCCATTATCAAAGTAGACCGGTTTTTATATAAATAAATGGAAATTAAATATGTGTAAATTATGTAATGGTTGACTGATGCACATGCCAGTTTCATGTCAAATTAACCTGATATTTACAGGTACCCATTTCTTAAATATAAAATTGTCTCTTCAAAAAATCTTTACCAGCATTAAAAAGGGAAACTCTATCCCATCAAGTGCCACACAGCTGCATTGTAGCAGCAGTTTACTACCTTGTACACTACATGATGTAATACTTTTGTTCTTATAAAAACTGAACAATGAACAAAGCCCCAGGAGATTTAGTTTTTTATATTTTATGCTTATATACTTTTTGTATATAAAATACAATGAACTACAACTTATCACTACATTTCAAATCACAAATAAAATGACACTTCAGTTCTTAGCAGACGACTTGTATCACATGAGTTTGCATTTCCCATCATGATACTAATTACAGGTACATATGAATTGAATTGAAAGCAGAACATCTCAGTTTAGATTATAAAGAATGGCACAAGCTTCAAGCATTTAATAAACCATGGCTTCAGGCAATACTGATAAACTGCCTTTGTACTTTCTTAAATTTGCCTCCATTGCTTTCTTACTGCCTTATCACAAACTCCTTTTGTGTTATTCTGTAGTTATGTACTTGCTCTAAATGGTTTTCTTATGAAATTATTAAAATTCTTACTAATTTTTCAGAAAGTTTTGTAGAAACTGTTATGGTTTGTAAAGTCCTTTAACACAAAATTTGATTTTTATATTAAAAAAAAATATACATTGTGGACCTTTCTGGAACATAGGTATCATACACCATCTTTAATGGCTAGAAAAACAGTCAGAATAAACAATATAATTTTTGTACTAGCATCTCCCTCTTACCTCCATTTATTGGCCTCTATTGATACTGATAGTATATAATTTTAGTGTTCTTTTGTCTTTTTAGGCAAAAAAAATCAGGCAAGTAAGATGTACTGTGCACCTCTTTTTATAAAATAGGTCAGAATTATTCCCATTTGGTGCACAGGCAATGCTGAGATATAGGTTTGGCTCCCAATGCCATTGAATACCCACAAGCAGATACAAAAAGAAATCCAGGCTGGCTTACACACATTCTAGCACCTTAGAGAGCAGATTGCCCTCTGAACTGTAGATGCTGCATGGATCAAGGGAAACAAATAAAGGGAGTTTATTATCAATGGGAACAAGTTGTTTTCAATTTCATTTGTTAATAGTTCAGAGCAATAAAGGTGATGTTGTAAAAATACCCAGGTACTTTATTTGACCATATAATGAATGTGATGTAACTGTCTCTAGAAACAAACTTATTTGGGACTTTTTGTGCTTAAACCAAAGTTGAGAGTTGTTTTTGGATTGCATTTATTGTTATAATATGCTGAATATGAAATGATTTTGAACCCCTGTAAAATAGAAATAATTATATAGAGAATAGTGGTTATCTGCAATTGATTACAAAACGGAAATCTTGCCAAAAGGTTCAGCTGCTAGCACAAAAAGTAAAAGCAAACATTAAATTATACGAACTATCACTTAAAGCCTGAAGTGAAAGTTACAGCAATCTACCTTATCTGGTCCCCTCAATATCTTGAAAACTTCGATCAAATTACCCCTTAACCTTCTAAATTCCAGGGCATACAATGCTAGTTTGTGTAATCTCTCCTTGTAGCTTAACTCTTGAGTCCAGGTATCATGCAAGTAAATCTACACTTTCCAAGGCCAAGATATCCTTCCTTAGGTGTGGTGCGCAGAACTGCTTGCAGTACTCTTGAGTGTGATCTAACCAGGGCTTTGTATTGCTGTGTATGAATCTACCCCCCTTGTATTCTAGTCCTCTAGATATTAAGGCCAGCATTCCATTAGTCTTTTTGATAATTTTCTGTACCTGTTCATGACATTTTAATGATTTGTCTACTTGGACCCCCAAATCTCTTTGGACCCGCACTGTTTCTATCTTTTCAGCATTTAGAAAGCACCCTCTTCCATCCCTTTTTAGGTCCAAGTGGATGACCTCACATTTGTCTATATTGAAATTAATTTGCCACAGTTTTGTCCATTCACTTAATTTATCAATATCTTGTAATTTTATGCTTCCATGGTCATTGGCAAATTTGGAAATGTGGCTTTCTAAGTCGTGATAGTTGAAACCCCAACACCGATCCCTGTGAACACCACTAGTCATATTCTGACGATTAGAGTACCTGCCCATTATCCCTACTCTGTCTCCTTCCAATCAACCAATTTCCAGGTCAATAATTTGCCTTCAGTTCCATGAGCTTCAAATTTAGCTGAGTGCAGTATATTGTAATAGCTGAGCATCTTGTTATACTGCCCTCTCTGTTGGGGAGGAGTAAATAAAGTTAGTTCAGTAATGGCTTCTTGCTGTGAGTTCACATGTTAGTGTTACTCAGTGAAATACCCAGCAGAAAGATGACAATGAGGATGGAACTGAATTCATTTTTACATTTCATTTAAGAAATTGCAGTCTAAAGAACACTGGGACACACTTTTTGGAATTCCCCAAGTTGATTTTTGAGGAAGTTTGGGGTAATTTGAAAGATTGCTCCGCATGTGTGTGCATCGTGTTCAGGTACAACACAGTATGTAATTGGAAAAAATGTTACTGAAGACATATTTTGGGAGAATGGGGGAATTCAACCCTAACAAAGAGGACTGGGGTAATTACAGACAAAGGCTACACATTTGCTGAAAGGTTAAAAAAATAAAAGATGAGGATAAAGTAAATGTTTTCCTCATCATGATTGGGCCAGATGCTTTTGAGTGATGTCTAACCAAGGTTGCCTGCAAGACTCCAGTACTATAGAAATTAATGAGATTCTGGACTCACGTTATGACACGACTAAGAATGAAATTACACTGAGAGTTGCATTTCGTGAAAGGAAGCAGTTGCCAAGTGAGACTTTTGCAGATTATATTCTCGAATTAAAGAAACCCGTCACTGTGGGTATGGCACAAACTTAGAAATTAACCTCAGAGACGTGCGTTGGAGGTCTGAAGAACAGTAAAATCCAGCCTTCGCTTTTGAGTAAAGGTAGTAAGCTGATGTGGAAGGAGGCCTGCGATGAGACCACAGCCATGGAAATGGCAGGAAGAGACAGCTACAGATTGCAACGAAGTTCTTTTCCTGAACTGCCAGGGGAGGTCCACCAGATTTCAGTTTGAACCAGGCGAGGGCAGCCAAGTTCTCAGACTCAATCAGAAATTAAGATGCTACCATTGCCATGGTAGCCACCAACCATCCACATGCCCCCATTTCCAGTCAAAGTGCTATGCCTGTGGGAAAGTCGGTCATACCCCAACAGCATGTAGGAGTAGAGGAGACAGCAGTGCACCAGGTCAAGGTCATGGTAGACCTAAAGCTAGTTCAGGAGCCTGGAAGTCCTCGAATGCGCATATGATAGATATGGAAACAGAAGTGGTTGTTGTTGAGCAGGAAGATCAAGAGTTATACTCTGTCAGACAGCAAGAAAAACAACACTTGGAAGCTTAAGTAAAAGGGCTTAATATATAATTCTAGTGCCCACAGTAAAAATGAAAGTTGGGGATTCACAACTTACTTTCATTGTTGATACAGCTGCAGCAGTGTCTGTTATCTCAGAAGGAGGGTACAAGAAGTCCCTAAGTCACATTTCCTTACGCAAAACTGGTGTGAAATGTCTAGTTATTCCAATAACAGTATTCCAGTGTTGGGTAAAGTTAAGGTGGAGTATGATTACCTGCCATTGGTAATAGTAGGAGGGAACAAAGTCTCCCTTATGGGAAGGACTTGGCTGAAGAAAATACAGTTAAATTGGGCTGATTTACAGTAGGGATCAGTAAGAGTATGTCTGACATTTGCAAAAGTGCTAAGAGAGCACAAAGCAGTCTCTAAGCAAGGAAGACCAAATGATAAAATTAGACATCACAAGGCCGAAGTCAAGATAAAGGACAATGTACATTTGCAAAGCTAGGCCAGTGCCTTATGCACAGTTGGAAGCAATAAGTAAAGAGCTGGATAGATTAGAAAGAATAGGGGCAATTAAAAAGGTGAAGAGCAGTGAATGGGCCGCACCATTGTGGTAGTTCAAAAAGTAGACAGGGCCATTCGGATTTGTGCAGATTATAAACAAATGATAAATAAGGTGATTGAAAATTATACTTACCCACTGCCTACTAGTGATGATTTATTTTCTAATTTAGCAATTGGAAAGGTGTTCAGTAAGATAGATCTGTCAAATGCATATTTGCAATTAGAATTAACTGACGAGCAAGGAATTGCTTACCATTCATACACAAAAAGGGTTGTACCTTTGGGTATGAAAGGTTACCATTTAGGTTGTCTACTGCTTCAGCAGTATTCCGGAGCATTGTGGATCAGGTACTAAGTGGGATGAAAGGAGTGTGCTGCTTCTTGGATGATATTTTAATTATCAAGAAGACAGATAGAGAGCACATTGTAAGGTTGAATGAATTCCTAGATCGACTTGAAGAGTATGGCATCAAAGCTAAAAAGCACAAGTGTTTCTTCATGGTGTCAAGTGTAACATACCTGGGTCACCAAATAGATGGTGAAGGTATCCACCCAACGCAGGAGAAGGTTGAGGGGAATTTGAAAACAAAGAGGCCAGTGAACATTGGGAACTGAGACCATTCATCTGAATTTTTGTGTATTATTCTAAGTTCATCCCTGACTTGGCGAACACAATTGCTGCATTGTATCAACTGCTCAAAGATGGAATAGATTGGGAGTGGTCTGTGGAGTGTCAGAACGCATTTGAAGAAGTGCAGAAAGTATTGACAAGTGATGCTGTTTTGATTGACCTATGATCCCAAGAAACAGTTGGTTTTAGTGTGTGATGCCTCACCACAAGGGGTAGGTGTGGTGTTATCTCACATAATGGAAGATGGTGTGGAGAGGTCTGCAGCAAATGCTTCAAGTACTTGTATGAAGTGTCATGAAGACCCCCACCTGCCAAGAATAAGGAATATTAATTGTCATATGAACATTAATTTTAAACTGTTGTTGAAGTGAAAAAATGATTTGTTTAAAGAGATCACCAGACATTTGGCTGAAGGACATTTGCCTACTAAGAGACGGTGCTTGTGGAGACAAAGCAACTGCTCCCTGGTCCAATTAACCCAAATGGATTTTGATCACCAGGCATTGAAGGTGTAAGGAAGCTCGCATTCCAGTGTCTGCTAAGATGGAGAATCCACAAATGCAGGAGTGGTTAAACCAGCTGGTCACATGACTAACCTGCTGGCCCAAGCTTTTTGAACTAGACACAGTACAGTTTGAAGACAGACTACAGATTGCAACTGAACCTGGAACATGGGAGCCTGTCTCCTGGCTGGCGTGCTCTCATTTTCTCAAGCCTCCTGACCCACTAAAGTTGCTTAAACCTCGAGAAAGAAGACATCGCAACAAGTTAAAGCGTGCTCTGGGCCCCAACGAACAGCAAGACTTACCGGCAACCAAAGACTCCACATTGAATTCAAAGGACTGTAAATACACCCAGCTATTGCCTCAAACGTTTCCCCTTTATTCTTTCTACTTTTTTCTGTCTCTATCTGTGTGCATGTTTATCGCATATGCATGCTAGCGTCGTCGCGTAGTCGTTAACCGAATTAGAGTTTAGGGTTAATAAACTTCCAGCTTTCTTGTTTAAATCTAAGAAAACCTGTCTGATTTCTTTGCCTTACAATTGGAAAGCAGTGAACAAGGGTTCACTGAGTGAGGAGCAAAAACTGTTTTTAACATTAAATCCTGTTATGGTTAAACCAGGCAAAGACTGAGAGGGAACCCCTAGACCCCTTTCTCACCTGGTCATAACAGAAGTCAGAGCAAAATTACTCAAGTTGAGAAGGAGGCATTAGCGATCAGATATGGGGTTACAAAGTTCCATAAATACCTGTACAGTAGGAAGTTCATTTTGTTAGCTGACCACCAAGCCCTTGTGTTCATGTATCTTTCAGAGAAGGGAGTGCCATCTCTAGCAGCAGCACAGCTTCAGCGATGGGTGTTGATTTTTATGGCCCATCAGTACAATATTAAATATCGTAAGACAGATCATGCAAATGTGGACATTCTTTAGAGATTACCTGTGAAGACGGTTCATTTTTCGCCAATGAGTTACCTGTGAATTACTTTACATACACAAATGACATGCCAATGTCTGCCAGAGAAATTAGTGAAGGCACTTGCAAGGCTGTGGTGCTCAGTAAAGTAATCAATTATGTCATGAATGGCTGGCCTAAAGAGTGTGATGAGAAATTGTAGGAGTATGTCACACATTGAAATGAACTGAGTGTAGATCTATCTTTTATGGGGTTTAAAAGTCATTATTCTGCCAAGGTTTAGAGAGAGATTGTTAGAGGAACTTCGTCAAGAGCACACAGGGATAGTCCATATGAAAGCAATAGCAAGAAGCTATTTTTGCTATCCAAAGGTAGATTGAGATAGTGAAGAATTGGTGAAAAGTTATGAAGTGTGTTTCAGAATGAGAAATGGTCCAACCAAGGTTTCTTTCATTCCATGGTCAAACACAAGAAAACTGTGGGAACGAGTACATGTCGATGTCTTTGAAGTGGAAGGGAAAGAGTGCTTTGTTTTGGTTGATAGCTATAGCAATTGGATAAATGTTGAGTCTATGCCCAATACCACAAGTGCCAAAACTTTTGCAGTTTTGAGAAGTTGGTTTGCAATTTATAGGTTATCAGAGGTGTTGGTGTCAGATGATGGTCCACTGTTTATGTCAGAGTTTGAAATATTTGAGTAAGAATGGAGTCAAACACACGCTAATACCTCCACATCACCCAGCATTGAATAGTGCTGCAGAAAGAATTGTACAAATTGTGAAGAGGTCTTTGCAGGAATATTTGCGAAGTGACAAGCTAGGCAGTAATTTCCATGTTTCTCTTCGACACAGGCTAGACAATTTTCTGTTGTCTTACAGAATAACCTCACCATCTACAACAGGTTGCTCACCTTATGAATTAGTTTTTAAATATGCTTCTAGGACAAGGTTTAATTTGCTTAAGCCAGACATCAATAGCAAAGTAAGAGAAAAGCAAGATAAAGTGAAGATGAGATGATACATGAGGCATGAAATTTAGAGAGTTCAGTGCAGGTCAGAAGGTCATGGTGAAAAACCACCGAGGTGAGATGGAGAAGTATGTGTTTGAAGTTGTTGTAAAAAGTCTAGGTGCATTCACATATCTAGTGAAGATTGGAGAGAAACTCCATTCATGTCATGTAGATCATTTGCTTGAAAGAGGAAATCTGACAAAAGGTGAGCATGAGAAAGCTCCTATAATCCAAATTCCTACAGTCCCAAGTCAAAGTCACAAAGGTAACTGAAAGTTTGCCAATTATCACAGACTCCACCAGTAGAGCAAAATGAGTCAGGGTCTTTGATTAAGACTAATCAATCAATTTCACAGTCCCGCCATTGGAGTTGGTAGTCAAAGTCAAAGTTCAGGGTTGACATAGTCTGAGATGTTGAGAGCAGGGTCAAGCTAATGGAATTGGAAGGAAATGCCCAGACAGAAAGAGAAAGAAGCCAGTTAGGTTAATTAAAAGTATGTAGGAAAGAATAAATAAGTTATTTTCATTATTTCTCATCAGATTATATTTTTGTTAAAGACATACTGGTATTCAGGAAAAACAATTTTTTTTACATGTAAATTACTCTGGAAATATTGGTCATATATGCCTGAGTTGTGATTACAGTAACAAGCATAACAACCCAACCTCTTAAATTTCAGGTATTGGTGTATTCTGGGAAATTATATACATGTACTATTTTACATTTTAATGTATGTTTTTTTTAAAGTCAGGAGGGAGTGTAGTATATTGTAATAGCTGAGCACTTTGTTACACTGCCTTCTCTGATGCCCTGTCCGTTGGGGAGGTGGTAAATAAAGTTAGTTCAATAATGGCGGTTTGCTGTGAGTCCACATGTTAGCCTTACTCAGTAAAATACGCAACACTAACAGTCTCTTCTGAGGTACTTTATCAAATGCCTTCTGGAAGTCCATATAAATAACATGCATAAACATTCCCATCTGCTACTTTATTCACCTCTTTATAAAGTTTAGCTTTGTCAGGCATGACTTATCCTTTACAAATCCTCATTGGCTCTCTGAAAGCTGAAAATGTTCACGGTGTTCAGTTATCCTATCCTTAATTATGAACTGCAGCAATTTCCCAAAAACAGATGTAACAGGGTAACTGGTCTATAATTCCCAAGTTTCCCGCTGTCAACTTTCTTAAATAGTGGAGTGACATGCACAATTTTCCAATCTAAAGTCGTGGTTTTTGAATTAAGAGAACTTTGGAAGATTATAGTTGGGGCATCTGTAATCTTTTCACTCCCCCTACTGTCTTTACAACCCTGGGATGGAAACCATCTGGTCCTGGGATTTTGTCGCACTTAAGTGTCATTAATTTCTCTGTTATTGTTAGCTTGCTTAAGTTAATGTTGTTGGGCCCTGTCTCTGATTCAGTAATAGTTTCCTCGGGATGTCTGGCATGCTGTCCCCTTCCTCTACTGTAAATACTGACAAAGTAATCTGTCTATCTGCCATTCCTTGTTTTCATCGACAGCATCTCCTTTATCAGTTTTCAAGTCGCCCACGTTGCTTCTGGCTACCCTCTTTTTTTCCTAATGCAATTGTAAAAAGTTTTTGTGCTGATTTTGATATCCCTTGCATGTTTCTTTCATACTCCCTTTTTGTAGCCCCTACTATCTGCTTTGTCACTCTTTGTTGCTCTTTGTATCTTTGCTAATTGCTGGGATCTGTGCTTTTTTTTTGTATTTTTGTATGCTTTTTCTTTTAGTTTTCTATTGTCTCTTGCCTCTAGTTCATGAATGTATTTTTTTGATAAATATAACTTCTTGAGGGGTATAAACTGATTCTCTATAACATTAAATTCTTTTTTTGAACACCTCTCTCTGATCTTCGGTGCTGGACCCATCAACCTAGATAAATATGAAAATATTAAAGCAAAAAATGTGAAGTGATATAGAAGTTCACTACCTATGAACGTGATAACTAACTGTAGTTAATTTAAAATGACACCTTCAACTGAAAGAGTATGAGAAAAGACTGACAACTATCATAAAGGGGAATTCAGACATCTTCCATCGGCAAATAAATAGTAAAAGGGTAGTAAGAAGAAGGCTAGGGCCAATTAGAAACCAAAAAGGGAATCTGTACATGGAGGCAGAGGGCATGACTGAGATACGAAATGAGTGGTTTGCACCCGTCTTTACCAAGGAAGAAGATGCTACCAAACTCTGAGTGAAGGAAAAGGTAATGAAGACACTGGATGAGCTAAAAATTGAGGGAGGAGGTATTATAAAGGCTGGCTGTACCTAAAGTTGATATGTCAACAGGATTGGATAGGATACATCCATCGATGTGGGGGTAAATTGCAGAGCTACTGGCTATAACCTTCCAATCCTCCTTAGATACTGTGTGTGTTGGGGGTGGGGGGGTGGTGCCAGAGGACTGGAGAATTGCAAATGTCATAAAAAGGGGTAGAATAAACCCAGCAGCTACAGGCCAGTCAGTTTAACCCCAATGGTAGGAAAATATTTAGAAATGATAATTGGGGACGAAATTAATAGTCTGTTGGACAAATGTGGATTAATTAAGGAAAGCCAGCATGGATTTCTTAAAGACAATTCGTATTTAACTAACTTGTTTTGAGTCTTTTGTTGAGGTAAACAGGGAGGGTTGATGAGGTAATGTGGTTGATGTGGTGTATATAGACTTCCAAAAGGTGTTTGATAAAGTTCCATATAATGGGCATATCACCAAAGTTGAGACCTATGGAATATAAGGGATAGTGGGAGCATGGATATAAAGTTGGCTGAGTGACAGGAAACAGAGGGTAGTTTTTGGCTTGGAGGAAGGTATACAGTTGTGTTCCCTAGGGTTCAGTACTAGGGCCACTGCTTTTCTTGATGTACATTAATGGCCTAGACTTGGGTGCACAGGGCACAGTTTCAAAAATTGCAGCTGACACAAAACTTGGAAGTATTGTGAACTGTGAGGAGGATAGTGATAGGCTGGTGCAGTGGGCGGACATGTGGCAGATGAAAATTAATGCAGAGATGTGTGAAGTGATACATTTTAGTTGGAAGAATGAGGAGAGGCAATATAAACTAAAGGTTGTGCAGAAACAGAGACACGTGGGGGTAAAGGCCTGCTATCCGACCCGAACCCGACAGGACCCGCGACATGTGTCGGGTTTGGATTGGGCCGAGTCTGGGCTCGGCTCGGGTTGGGCCGAGTCCAGGTCAGGTCGGGCCGGACACACACGGTAAATGCTCTGTTGGTAGGTACTGAAATGAAAAAAAAAATGACCTGAGCTGGGAGTCCAGGACGAAACTGAGTCTGCGCATTGGGTGTGTGATGTCACTTGGAGGTTCCAAGTCCGAAGGTAAGTAAAGGGATGGTCTGGTCGAGTCGGGTCGGGTTCGGGGCAAAATAGGAGGGACTCGGACCGGTTCGGGCTCAGGTCCGCTGTGGTTCGGTCGTGTTCGAGTCGGGTTCTTTTTCCCGACCTGAGCAGGCCTTTACGTGGGGGGTACATATTCACAAATCATTGAAGGTGGCAGGACAGGTTGAGAAAGTAATTAAAAAGGCATACAAGATTCTTGGCTTTATAAATCGAGGCATAGTGTACAAAAGCAAGGAAGTTATGATGACCCTGTATAAAACACTGGTTTGGCCTCAACTGGAATATTGTCTCAGGTTCTGGGCACCGCACTCTAGGAAGGATGTGAAGGCTTTAAAGAGGGAACAATAAAGATTTACGAGAATGGTTCCAGTGATGAGTAACTTCAGTTATGAGGATAGTTTGGAGCTGGGGTGGTTCTCCTTAGAGAAGATTGAGAGGAAATTTGATTGAGTACTCAAAATCATGAGGGATCTAGACATAATAGATAGAGAGAATCTGTTCCCATTGACGGAAGGGTTGAGATGACCCAGATTTAAGGTGATTGACTAAAGAACCAAAGGCAGCAAGAGAATTTTTTTTAGGCCAGCGAGTGGTTAGGATCTGGAATGCACTGCCTGAGAGGATGGTGGAGGCAGGTTCAATTGTGACTTTCGAAAAGGAATTAGATAAACACAAGAAGATAAATTTGCAGTGTTATGGGGAAAAGGCAGGGAAGTGGGACTCGCTGAATTGCTCTTGCAGAGAGCTGGTGTGGATTTGATGGGCTGAATGGCCACCTTTTGTGCTACAGCTATGAACTGGAACTGGTTATCACATACATGTGCCTTATCTTGGAGTCCATCCATATGATTAATAGCACATCATATCATAAAAATACATTGATAGTTCTCTCTTACATGAAAGACCATTTTTAAATTCCTAATTTTTGCATTTGTGGTGCTATGAGAATTGTGGACACCTATGTATGGTAACTGGAATTTCCTCTTTTTTTTCATCTTGATGACCAACACTAGCCACTTGGATGCCTAAATCTCCTCCTGGTCTTCCTCCACCACTTCTGATCTCCATCCCCTTATTGAACCTCGCATCACTCAGTAGTTTCTCTCCCATGTTCATTCTTACTCTTATTCCTACAACTGACTTCCAAACTGCATAGACTACAATCCCATTTAAAACTCCACAGCTCTCATTCTGTCCCACACTAATTCCTGATACCTGTAGATCATCACATTTAATTCAAAACTTTTCTCCTCCTCTACCAGGTCATTCATGGCCTTGGCCGTTTCTCCCTCACAGCCTGCATGCCAGAACGTGGCCCGCCAAAGTGGGGAGGGAGAGGGGAAGGTGGGGAAGTGGCAGAGGGGGAGAAAGACAGAGGCACACAGAGAGCACGGGGAGAGGGGGGAAGAAATCCAGATCTACCCTGACAGATGGACATTTATCTCGAATGCACTACATCAGGTGTGTGGCAGAGATTGACTATTTGTGCAAGCGAAAACAATGCCAGGTATTTCATTGTCAGTGTTCAACACAGTGACAAGAAATTAAGTTAATAAATGTAATCTGCTCATTTAAAGCTTCTTCACAAAAATGTACATTTGTTGTTTTGATCAATAGTAAGAAAGCATTTATCTTTCTGAAATTTTCTCATGAGCTCCCAGTGTAGGACAAAAATTATAATGTGGCCCCTCATGTGAAAATGTTGGACACCCCTGCTCTAAAGCTTCCTCCAACTCTGGGTACCATCATGCATCATTTGATCTTCTAACTTTAGTCTCCTTTGTACCTCCCTTTTCTTTTGGTCTACTTTGGGCTGTCTTAGTCTGACAATCTAGAATGCTCTTTCTAAACCCATATGCTGTGTGAACTCTCTGATCAAAATCTTCTGCAAAACCTACCCCTTTGTCCAACCTTTGTTTCTGCTGCTAATTCATCACTGCTTGCTGCCCAGATTTTGTCTCTGAAATGCTTTAAGATGTTTTATTACATTATGTATGTCCCTCAATGAACATTACCAAAACAGATTATTTGGTCATTATCTCATTGCTGTTTGTGGGACCTTGCTGTATACAAATTGACTGCAACATTTCCCTACATTACCACACTGACTACACTTCAAAACTAATTCATTGTGGATATCCTGAGGATCTGAAATGCAAGTGCTTTCTTCACATTAAGGGCACTCTAAGTGCAAGTTATTGTTGCAAGCAAATCGGATCAGAAGGACTTTCTCAATTTATCTTGCCAGTGTGGTTTATTGAACATGACAAAGATAGATCACTAACAAATAACGTTTTGTATAGTCTTGCCATCTGATTAATTGCCATGAGCTGACTTCTGATCAGTATAAGTCATGCTCACTGTTTGTGAATTTAATTTTGTGAAAAAAAAATTCAGCTTGGAAAATGGCACAGGACAGTTTTTCTTCCTGATTTGAGGAAAACTTTTGGCCCAGCTGCAAATATGTCTGTAAGATTTAATGTTTTCAATAATATATCTTGTTTTAACTATTTATACAACTGTTACCAGAAATACTGATTTCATGCTCTAATTCTTCATGCTTAGCTGATGGTTATTGCTCAGGTTGTTGGGGCTATTTAATTTCTAAACTAATTTTTTCCAGTAAACTATATTTTCAATATCACTTGAAATCATGGCCCCAAGGATCTGTGGGCCTTCTGGCATGCTCCCCCCATAATCCAGTGGTCAGATTGCTATACTTCATATAAAATAGCGACTGTTGTGTTACAAAGGCATGCCTGGCAACCATGGCGTCTTTAACATCGTAAAGCCCTATCACAGTTTTAGCTACATGTGTAACAGGTACTGCAGATATTTATAATGAGTTTTCAATGAAATGTGCATAATGAGGAGCAGTAGTAATGCTGGGGCTATAGTTCTTGATGCAGCCCCCACATCAATGTCTGCACAAGTTATATAAATAAACAGAAGTGAGATGTGCTGGAAAGCATAATGTTGTATTTGACTTACCTTACCTATCTTGTGATATTTGAATATATTTGAATAGTAGGTGATGAAATATCGTTTGTGGTAATTATTTATGCTTACAGAAATGCTTGGAATTTAGATCTTTTAAAACATTGAATTATTTCATAGACGTTTTTTTTAAAAAAAAGCTGTGGAAGAGATTTCTTCTGTCTGCTCTGCTCGATTTACAATTGTAGCCCTGTTCTTTCTTGAACGAGTTTACAATTTATTACGCATGGTACACAGGAATTTTTGCTCTGTAATGTTAATTACAGGGCTAAGACAAATCAAACCTTCTGTCTGGATTTACCAACTGGGTAGCTGTCATATTTCTGAAGTTGGTGATAACTTGCTTTATTTTTAAATCTATAGTGTGGGAATGTTTGTCTTTTTCTCTGTACCAACCTGTTGCTGGCCTCCGGGTGTGTGTACTGTACCACGGCCTGGCATTTCTCGCGTCTCTTATTTCATGTTCAGCCAAATAATCCTTAGTAATTGTTTTACAAAATAAAATTGGAACATTCTGCTTCTCTCAGGACAAGCTGAAAATTTACTATCGAAGTTTATTGAGCTATCGCCTCTTTATAGTAATTCTTCTTCCATTAGTATCTATCGGAGATTGTTTGTTTTCCCAGAGACCTAAGATTCAGCTTGATTTTAATTTCTCTGTCCCCTCTACCCAACATTAAAAGCCATCCTATTTTGGAATAATTGGTCTTGAATATCTTCTGTATTAACGTTTCAGTTTTGACTACCTCGCATCTTCACTCCAATGACAGCTGATAAAGTACCTGATGCTTAAAATGATTTATAACAATCTAGTTAATCAATTTACGCATTACTAAGCTTACATTTAGATTTACACATAAATAAGCATTGCACACAGAGGGCTGAATTTAGTGCAGCTGTTTGGAACGGAAATGAACACATTGAGGGGGGGTTGCCGGAGAATCATGTTGGAAGTGTCCGCCTGGAAATCCAGCATTGTGACTTTTAATATATTAGCATCTAATTCATCGCAATTCAGTGGCGGGGTATTGGACTTAAGTCAGGCGGCCCTCATGTGCCTTCGGATTCCCAACCGTTGAAAGCTGGCGGCACAGTAGGCAGCCATGACCAACACTGCACAGGGTAAGAGGGGGGAGCGGAGGCCATTGTTGGCCTACAGTGCTCTGTGCTCTGCAAGGGGGGTTGTGATCTCAGGTGGTCTGCTATTGGGGCCGTGGTCTCGGGTGCTCCGCAAAGCGGGCCGTGGTCTCAGATGCTCCGCAAAGCAGGGTCATGGTCTTGGGTGCTCTGCAAGGCAGGGTCCTAGTCTCTGGTGGAGGTGCCGGCTCAGCAGGGTGTCAGGTGGGAGTACTGTGCAAGGTCTCAGGTGGTCTGCACTAGGGATCAGGCTTGGGTTTGGGTGGCTGTATCAGGAGACCAAACTGTTGGGTTATATGTTTGGCTGCCCACACTGCTGGATGAGAGGATTGGCTATCATCAAGGGTGAGCATTTGGGGCCATTGGGGAGTCTGTTCGGAGAAGTAGCAAAGGCACAGCGGCCAAGGCAGGGTCGTCATTGCATCAACAGCACTCTGGAGGCCCACTGATGATCTGTCATGGGTCTTATAACTCTGTGTTTTTGGAGCCCCTTGGCATAATGCGGTGCCTCCAATGGAGAGGGCCAGGAAGCTGTTGTACCTGTCCGTGAAGCGCAACAATGAGATCAGCAGCAGCTGGCCGTGCCAAGAAGGGCCCCTCTGCACCACAGAGTGTACATGACTCAAGTCGGCTACCTCCAGGTGTCTGAGCAACATTGTCAGCAAAGACTATGGCTGTCCAGGGAGGCTGTCACTGACTTATGCGCCCTGCTGCATGAAAAGTTGCAATCTATGGGATTCGGGGGTCACTGCTGCATCAAGGAGGTGCCCAATGTCCTGTTCAAGAGGACTGACAACTATGTGTGCTACCGGACCGACGCTGACAGTCAGGCCGAGAAGGCTATTGGATTCGGGGCCAACGCTGGATTCCTCCAGGTGCAAGGTGTGATAGATTGTACGCATGTGGCCATCAAGGCTCCAATGAGCCAGCCAGCCACCTTCAACAGGAAGGGCTTCCATTCAATCAACGTGCAACTGGTCTGCAACCACCAAAAGTGTTTCCTGCAGGTGTGTACCCACTTCCTGGGAGGCAGCCACGATGCCTACATACTTCGACAGTCCCAGGTGCCACAGCTTTTGATGGTCCCCCTTTCGCCTTCAGGAATGGATTCTCGGGGACAAAGGCTACTAATTGAAGACTTGGCTACTGACGCCTGTGACGAACCCTCTCAGTGCAGCAGAAAAGAGGTACAACACTTGCCAAGGCTCCACCCGAGAGACCATTGAGCAAGCCATTGGGATACTGAAGAAGAGATTCCGCTGCCTAGATCGATCCAGTGGAGCCGTGCAGTATGCTGCAGTAAGGGTCTAGCATATCATAGTGGTTTGCTGTGCGCTGCACAATCTAGCACTGCAGAGGGGGGGAGGCCTTGCATGACTATGACATGACTGAACGACACGCTTCCACTGACAAGGAGAATGCAGAAAAGGGTGATGAGCAGGCAGCATTGCATGCTGCAGCCCTTGCACCCAGAGGCCAGGCAGATTCAGCAACAGGCCAAGGAGGCAAGAGACTTGCCTGCGTCCAGCCACTCTGATGGCCACTCGGAGTAAAAACCAATGAAGACTCGTCTCAATGCATGCAGTTTGTCACTTCCTTTCTATTTGTGTTTTGTGCCTAGCGCCCAGCTGTACCACGTGCTACTGCCCATGGGGGATCATATTCAAATGAGGGCTGTGACTACATTGGCATCCACTAAGGGGGAAGGATGAAGTCAGCAGCTCACAATTAATGCCTGATGGAATAATCACTTTTTTAAACAATGAAGCTTAATAGCTGGAACAAAATAACTTTATATGATGCAGCACATGTCAAATTTCAAACACCCATGTACCCCCAAGTGTCCCCGTGGTTTTCTTTATATGTTTGCAAGTGTTTTTACAAGGTGTGCCCCAGTTGCCTGAGGGTTTCTTGCACTGGTGTAGGACTCTACTCAGGTGTTACGGCTGCTGCAGCTGGGCTCACTGGTGGAGGGGCTGAGGAGCCGGTGTCCACATTTGGAGCACCCTGAGGGGAGCCCCAGATGTGGAGGTCAGTGCCTCCTTGTCCCTTTCAAGGCTCACTTGAACCTCCCTGCACACCAGGCATACTTCAAAATGAGGTGTCAACCTGGTAAAGCTACAACACAGGACTATCTGCGTGCCAAACTGTGTAAGCAGCATGCGATGGACAGATCTAAGCGATCCCATAACCAACGGATCAGATCTAAGCTCTGCAGTCCTGCCACTTCCAGCCGTGAGTGGCGGTGGACAATTAAACAACTAACTGGAGGAGGTGGCTCCACATATATCCCCATCCTCAATGATGGGGGAGCCCAGCACATCAGTGCGAAAGATAAGGCTAAAGCATTTGCAACAATCTTCAGCCAAAAGTGCCAAGTTGATGATCCATCTCGGCCTCCTTCTGAAGTCCCCAGCATCACAGATGCCAGACTTCAGCCAATCCGATTCACTCCCCGTGATATCAAGAAACGACTGAAGGCACTGGATACTGCAAAAGCTATGGCCCCTGACAACATTCCAGCAATAGTACTGAAGACCTGTGCTCCAGAACTTGCCGTGCCCCTAGCCAAACTGTTCCAGTACAGCTACAGCACTGGCATCTACCCTGCAATGTGGAAATTTGCCCAGGTATGTCCTGTACACAAAAAGCAGGACAAGTCCAACCCGGCCAATTATCGCCCCATGAGCCTACTCTCAATCATCAGAAAAGTGATGGAAGGTGTCATCAACAGTGCCATCAAGCGGCACTTGCGTAGCAATAACCTGCTCAGTGACCCTCAGTTTGGGTTCCGCCAGGGCCACTCAGCTCCTGACCTCATTACAGCCTTGGTTCAAACATGGACAAAAGAGCTGAACTCCAGGGGTGAGGTGAGAGTGACTGCCCTTGACATCAAGGCAGCATTTGACCGAGTATGGCATCAAGGAGTCCTAGCAAAACTGAGGTCAATGGGAATCAGGGGGAAAACTTTCATCTGGCTGGAGTCATACCTAGCACAAAGGAAGATGGTTGTGGTTGTTGGAGGTCAATCATCTGAGCTCCAGGACATCACTGCAGGAGTTCCTCAACGTAGTGTCCTAGGCCCAACCATCTTCAGCTGCTTCATCAATGACCTTCTTTCAATCATAAGGTCAGAATTGGGGATGTTTGCTGATGATTGCACAAAGTTCAGCACCATTCATGACTCCTCAGATACTGAAGCAGTCCGTGTAGAAAGACTTGGACAGTATCCAGGCTTGGGATGATAAGTGGCAAGTAACATTCGTGCCATACAAGTGCCAGGCAATGACCATCTCCAACAAGAGAGAATCTAGCCATCTCCCCTTGACATTCAATGGCATTACCATTGCTGAATCCCCCACTATCAACATCCTAGGGGCTACCGTTGACCAGAAACTGAACTGGAGTAGCCATATAAATACCGTGGCTACAAGAGCAGGTCAGAGGCTAGGAATCCTGCGGCGAGTAACTCGCCTCCTCACTCCCCAAAGCCTGTCCACCATCTACAGGGCACAAGTCAGGAGTGTGATGGAATACTATCCACTTGCTTGGATGGGTGCAGCTCCAACAACACTCAAAAAGCTCGACACCATCCAGGACAAAGCAGCCTGCTTGATTGGCACCCCGTCTACGAACATTCACTCCCTCCACCACCGACGCACAGTGGCAGCAGTGTGTACCATCTACAAGATGCACTGCAGCAATGCACCAAGGCTCCAAAGACAGCACCTTCCAAATCCGCAACCTCTACCAACTAGAAGGACAAGGGCAGCAAATGCATGGGAACACCCCCACCTGCAAGTTCCCCTCCAAGTCACACACCATCCTGACTTGGAACTATATTGCCGTTCCTTCACTGTCGCTGGGTCAAAATCCTGGAACTCCCTTCCTAATAGCACTGTGGGCGTACCTACCCCACATGGACTGCAGCGGTTCAAGAAGGCAGCTCACCACCACCTTCGCGAGGGCAATTAGGGATGGGCAATAAATGCTGGCCTGGCCAGCGATGCCCACATCCCATGCATGAATTTAAAAAAACTCTCAGATGTCTCGTCCTTCTCTTGCCTTGTCACTGCTGCATTGAGCTCACGACCAAGGCAATGGTGTGCAGGTCTGTGTGCATTGTGGAATCTGACACTCCATGAGGGTCGTGAACCTTTCGAGGGAGGAAGTCATGCACTCGTGACTGAGACATGGCAGCACTCATGGCATGGATGAACTCCTCTATTGCCCACTCATGGCTGTGTATGGCCACTGGCAGCTCTGCCAGATGTTGCCTTACCTCTCTCCGCAACTCCTGCATTCCCTGGGCTGTCGACTCCAGAGGCTCGTCATCAGCCCGGTGCTCAGCATGGACTGGGACACCCACAGTCCTCTGACTTTCAGAGGTCCCGGCTTTCTCAATCACAGTCAGCTGCTTATGTACGTGTGCGGTGCAGCTTGTGACCCTGATTCTGAGGCCGAGCGCAAACCCACTGAGGTGAAAATATCTGCGCTGGTGGAAGGTGCAGGAGTTTCATGGGATGGTGCTTCCTCTGATTGCAGTTCCTCCTCAGAGATTGACGACTGTCCCTCTTCTGCTTGAGTCTCCTGCGGTGGCCAACCTGCATGAGAGAGCACAAATATATGTGAGTTCAGTTGTGCAGATCTTGTCATGCCAACCATACGTGTTGTGGATCTCCAGAAGTAAACAACTGTATGGCGATCAAAGCCAATCCTCATTCTCTTGTGCGGAGACTCCGGTCTCTCCATCAGATATGGTGCAGCCGCCCTGAGTCTCCACCAATTCTGATGCCTCCTTCCTCTACTGTGGAGAGGCCAAAAATGTGGGATGCCTCCGCCTGTCCGTGCTGTCTCCCTCTTCTTATGGGCCCTCTTGTCCTGTAAGTGGAAAGAGGGAGATAGTCATAATTCGCAGAGAGATCAACATGACAGTTCTGCTAATGGCAGCCCCTCCTCCCCTACTGGGGTTTCCTATATATCTCATGCTCCTGTCTGCACTCAGGGCAGTTAATGGGGGTAAGCTGTGAAAGAAGGTGACCTGTGGCTGAGATCAGCCATGCATCTATCAGGATGAGGTGAAGCCTAACCCTCTCTGCCAGTGTATTTGTAGTGCCTCCCTCTCCATGTCCTGCTACCTCCTGCGTAGACACTTGCCATCCCTAAAAAGGAGAGATTTATGGAGCAGTCACCTTGGCAGAATGAAGGAGCTCATTGACCCTCTTGTATCCATGTCCGAGGGGGTGGGGGTGACCCCACGGCTGCTGACCTCCTCTGCTATCTCCATGCAGGCTTTCTTGGTCAGGCGGGAGGACCTCTTCTTGCCGTTATGGGAGGTCCTCTTCCCCAGCGTTTCCCTTGCAGCCTGGAGGAGAATCTGGAGGGAGGCATCACTAAAATGTGTGGCCACTCTGTGTCTTGCATCTGCCATTCCTGCGGGGTCTGCCTCTGGAGGGGTGGGGTTCCAGAGTCACTGCAACACTGGTTTCAGTTGTGAAGAGCTAGCAGCAAGTGAGTCCAAGGCAGTAATGCAAGCAGGGCTGGCTGGGATTTAAATATGGCTCCAGCACCTACTCTGGAGTCATCTAACGCTGCATTTGGCGTATTGTATCCCGCCCCTGCATTCGGCGTCGTGTATCCCTCCTCTGCCGCATGATTGGCTGGGCCCTGCACCTCCATTATGTAAAGTGGCCGTCTGCCCTTGATTGCGATGGGCCGGACGCCCACGTGACTAGTGGGAACGGCATCAACTTCTGGGTCCGCCACCGGGACCAGGCTCACTAAATGTAGTCCAAAGTGTGAAAAACATAAATTACATGTATTGCAATTTTGGTTTTGAGCACCTGCCAGTTGTATCTGTGTTGATTATACTAAAGAACACAGTGTGACTAAAAAAATCCTTGGTGGTCTGGTTTTCCAGTTGCACTGTAACCTTGCAGACTCTCTTCCTCTAATCTGCCTCTGTTCCAATTTCACTATCCCTGAGTGCCATGTCCATCTGACCGCTCTATTTCACCGTAGATTGGAACCGCTTTCCTATCTGATCTACCCCTCTGTACATCAGCCTCCTGATGTGCCCTTTGATTTGCTTTGTCTCTGAAACCCTCTCTTTCTCAATCTGCCTTTCTCTCTTCTGATGTGACTTCAACTCATGTCCAATATGTGTCTTTTAGCTCTTTTCTGCCTCTTTTCTATTATACATTTGAGCTCCCCTCTCTGATGATCTATGTTTTTTCCTCTCAACCTAGATCAGAATGGAGAGGGACAAAAAGCATATTGGGAAGAGAAGTAGAAGGTGAAACAGACAGAAAAAGAATACAAGTACATGAGAATGGTAATTGAGGAACGTATATTGGGAGAGGAGTGCAAAAGCACTTCAGGACGATGATTGGATAGTGAGAGAGCTTCGAAGTATGGGGACATAAAAGGAAGTAATGGTTGGTTCCTCAGATGCTTTCTTATTACAATTGGACAGTACTGGAAGGTGATTAGGGCAACTGAGCCAGGGAGCATCAGAGGCATGGGTAGAAGGTAGAAACATGAGGAGTGGGAGAATTACAGACATAGTGGGCTGAATTTTTCTAGCCCCTCGACGTCTTGGGTCATGGTGGGGGTGGTGCCCTAAAATACTTGCGGGAGAGGCCTGCCAAGACTTAAGACGCTGAGAAGGCCCTGTCGCAATTTACCAGCGTTGGTGAGGCCTCGGTGTGGCCCCCTGCCACCAAGTGGCGGAGTCTTCATTTAAATATTAAAATTAATTAAAACAACATGCAAATAAACCTACCTGGTCCCGGCAGCTATCCCACGCCGATTTTATGACTGCCAGCCACAACTCGGGTGCCTTCGGAACTCTGTTCCGAGTTCTGAGACAAGACACTGGTGGGGAGGGGGGAGGACTGAAATTAGTAGGGTGGGGGGAGGTGGGTGGTGGGAAACTTCTTTTATTGGCTGTGGAGGTGGTGGGAAAGGGTTGAAGAGCAAATGTGATGAGGTTGGGGGACAAAGTTTAGGTTGGGAATAAAATTAATTTTCTGCATATAGGGTAATAAAAAATTGTTTTTTTTTAAGAAAATGAATAATATACCTTTAAAAAATTCAAATCTTTGCTAAGGGCTTGAAGCCCTTTAAAAATGGTGCCTGTGCAGTGGCACCGGATGCCATTGCTGGGTACGGAGCGGCCGCTCCCTTGAAGTCATCGGGGGTGGCCGCTCCGCCTCCTCCATTTAAATGAGCGACAGAGTGTGCTGCTGCGATTTGCGGCGCACTCAAAATTCCGCCCAATGAGTCAGGGGAAAGCTTAACAATGTTTATTATTTACCCAGTTCATGAAATCCCAATGTTCAAGGAGTTCCACTTGTTATTATGTACTTTGTTACAAAAGTGCAGCCGTTAGGTAGCATTGTGACAAGAAGTCAAGTTGAACTCTGGCAATTCAATTTATTAAGAGCAGTTTTAATATAACTGTTGCTCTACACTTATTAATTCAGATGATCATATCTTGTGGCTACTACCATGAACCATATACTTAATAAAATTAGTATTGAGTTCTGATTTCTATGCTGCTAATTCCTAATTCTAATTCAAGTAGTGGTGGAGATTGCTCTCCAGGAAGTGATTTAGGAGGGATTCATTCATCAATTGCTCAAGTGAATTTTTTTTTGGAAAGCAATAAATTTTGTTACTTAATTATCTAACAAAACCCTATTAAATACTACATTCCAATAGAAACTCAGATCAGTTAATGTAGTAATACAGACTGTAGCAAATCACAACCCACAAGAGATTGGCTATTACTCTTTTAAGATTCTTCTTTTTCATGCAAATATCTAATTCCGTTTTTGAGGATTGATGGACTCTGCTTCAACAACAGTTTGTGACTGAGAATTCTATATTCTAACCAGTTCTTTAATGCTTTTTACAATTATTGTAAATCTTTACCCCTTCATTATCAGCTTGCTGACTGGGAAATAGTCATGTTGCCAATTAACATTGCCATAACTCTTCATAATCTCGAAGATCTTTATCGTCACTACCTAACCTCAGGTCCTGTGAAAATAGTGTTAATTTCTCAAGTCTGCCTTCATAACTATAATCCTTCATCACCAGGGTGACAGCACCCTAATAAATCTACACCTTTTCCATTGCTTTATAGCTTTCATATAATAGTGTTCCAAAACTGCACACAATACTGTGGGCTAATTAAGGTCTTGTATAAGTTCAACATGGCTGCTTTACTTCAGTATTCTATAGAGTAATTTTTTGTTTTCACTGCATATTCTTGCAAAATGAAGCTTTCTTTTACCTTTCCTTATGTGTTTATGTACTTGCGCTGCTAAGTTTAATAACCAGTGTATCTGCATGATTTCCTTGATCAAAGCCTATGTGACACTGAGCGACATGGGTGTCAGGCCAAATCCAACATACAGGTTTGTTCAGCTCTGGTTTTAGGACTCACCTGTGGGGTCCAGGCTTGGGTCATCAATCAAAATACTGGCACCAATATTCTTTTCAGCCAGTGGGGCAGATGGAAAATCATGTATCTTGTTGCCTTGTAGTGCTAGCTGCTTGCTGCTCTAATGGCTGGCCTATTCCCACTCTCCTCCTCTGGAAACCACTCAATATATGCCCATAGTAGCATGGGTGCCTGTCGTGGTTGTTTAAATGAAGTGATCTCCTCCCTTGATCTTGGATACACTGATGGGGTCAAGGACAGAGGTCATTGGCCCCTGTTCAGTTACACTTTGGCTGAGGGAGCAGGTTGGTGTAAATTCGACAGAAAAATTTACCAACAACTGAAGCATGACTAACTGAGGGCAATTTTCAACTGTCCTCTCCCGGTTTCTCACCTGAAAAAGGGGCAGCCAGAAATTGAAAATGGGAGTGGAGTGAGGAAAATTGGTATCTCGGACGCCCAATTAATACCCAAGGTTCACTTGATACAATTTATGCCAATTGTAGAACCCCGGTAGCAATTTTCAGATACTTGTACTAGGCATTGAGCAGCCTAGCCAGTGATCTTCCTTGGCCTGCAAATATTTTGAGCTATCTCAATATACCCCCGGGATTGTTCCTGGCCACACAAGGGGAGTTTAGTTCTCACCTGCTCCAGACTTCCCTGATTCTCCTTGATTAAAAGGTCCTCCCAAAACCCCCTCCCTGCGACTTATCTGTGGGTTGTAGGCATTTCCTTTGGACCCCAGTGGTGACCTCGTGCTGTCCAACTCCTGCCTGCAGGCCAGCTGCCAGTTTCCAGGGGGCGGGGTGGGGGGGGGTGGTGGGGAACGCAGGGGGACAGTTGCCGTATGCCACTGCCTCTGCTAGCCCAATTTTCACCCCTCACCCTGAGTTAAAATCAGGGCTATAGTATAAAGGTAAGATCACTGGCACATTTTGTCCTCTCCTTAACCCCAGCGTTTATTGCCCATCTCTAATTGCTCTTGAGCTGCCATCTTGAACCGCCGCAATCTGTGGTGTAGTTACACCCACAGTTCTGTTAGGGAGGGAGTTCTAAGATTTTGACCCAGCTACAGTGAAGGAATGGTGATTAGAGTTCCCAAGTCAGGTTGGTGTGTGACATGGAGGAGAACTGGCAGGCGGTGGTGTTTCCGTACATTTGCTGCCCTTGTTTTCCAAGTGGTAGAAGTTGCATCCACATCCACATTGCCATCTCAGCTGGCATTGAATTTGGGCTCTTCCTAGGTCTGTTTGGCTGAGTTGCACACCTGACTATTTGTGTATCCACTGAGCCATTGGAAGCTGGATGTATTTTTTTATTATTTTATATATTGAATAGAAACATGTGGTGTTTAGGTATATCATGATAGTGTTTGATAGGTGTCTGCAGAGAACAATGTTTTGTTTTTGGTCATGGTTATTCATGTGTTTTGTGACTGTGGGCCACCATGCCAAAGCTGCCAGATAGGGACTTCAAAGTCGTAAAAATACAGATGCCTTAACACTGCTTTAACTTGTGATTAACTTGCACATTTTGAAATCAACAGTAAGAAAGCGTATTCATGCACAAAGTTCACCTCAATCTTTATTCTGGTATGAAACATACCAGATCACTTTTGATAAATACCAGTAACCTACAGGTTAAAAACATTTGGTATAGTATTTTGCTTTCAGTGTTACTATCAATCACCTACTGAACATGAGATGGACATACCCCCAGAAAATTTATCAGAAGGAGGCACTTTAAACTTGCACCCAAAGCAGTTGCGAAGTTTGCAGAATGGCCACACTGCCAATCTGCCTAAAGTTAGTTTTGGGCTGCATCAGCAAAATTCAGGCGAACTGCCGAGTGCTTAGTGAGAGTTAGCGAGTGGTTCGCCACACCAGGAGGAGGAGGGTATGGAATCTGGTGGCTACATGAGTGAATTGACCTAGTATGGCTTATTAAAGGGGCATTCCTGGTCTTGCTGGCCCCACAAAAAGTTCTACCTAAAAATTGGAAACAGGATCCTACAACTGGCGTAGGACCCCGGTTTGCATATGTAAGCATCCTCTGGCCTACGAGTGGCTGGCTTGCTTCGCATGTAATTACATGCCTGTCAGAAAATTGCATCAGGCGGACTTTGGACGTCCAAGGAGCAGCTGAAATGTCACTCAGTGTGGCCAAGAGGCTCGCTGTTCAAATTCACCGAGCAGAATAATTATTTTAATTGCAATTCCTGAAAAAGAAAACTATATAGAGATAGGATTCTATTACAAGATGATCTGATATGCCTTATAGCAGGTTTTAAAATCATACTTTGCAATTATTATACTCTGTCTCATTGTAATTTTCAGATGTTTTTATTGGCCATTGGGTGCCTAGACGTAATAGACCCAGATTTTTCTAAATTTGTGTAACCGGCAAGCTATGCCCTAATTTTGGATGTAAACCACACCAATCTTGCCCATGTGAACTTGTGCTAAAGGTTCCCGAGAAGCTAATTGGAATACTCCGCGATGTAATAGAGGTGTAAAACGGAGCTATTTTGTGGTGTTACCAATGGTAGGCTTCAGGAATCCAAGAAACTCAACTGGACCAGCCAAATAAAGTCATGGCTATTACAGCGAGTCAGAGACTGGGAATTCTGTGGCGAGTAACTCACCTCCTGATTCCCCAAAGCCTGTCGATTCATTTACAATGCACACATCAGGAGTGTGATGGAATACTGTCCACTTGCCTGAATGGGTGCAGCTGCAACACCCAAGAAGCTCAACACCATCCAGGACAAAGCAATCTACTTGATCCACTAGCAGAAACATCCAACCCCTCCATCACTGGCCTGCTGAAGCTGCAGTGTGTGTTATCTATAAGATGCACTGCAGCAATTTATCAAGGTTTCTTTAGCAGCACTTCTCAAACATGTGACCTACACTACCAAGAAGGACAAAGGCAGCAAGTGCACAAGAACACCTTCCCCTCCTTGTTACCCTCCAGATTGCATACCATCCTGAGTTGGACATATTGCCCTTACTTTGTTGCTGCTGGGCCAAAATCCTGGAATTCCCTAACTAGCAGCACCATGATAGTGCCTTCACCACATAGACTACAGTGGTTTAAGAGGAAAGACAGCACCATCTTCTCAAGGGGAACTAGGGATAGGTAACGGATGTCTACTTTGCCAGTAATGCCCAGAAGCAAAGAATGAACAAGGTTAAGTAACAACCAAAAAGAAGGGGAAAACAATTTATTTTAACCTCCAAAGATGATACTATAAAGTTTGTACTGATCTCTCAGGCTGAGAGTCATAGATTATGCCAGTGTCAGGTGATCCTGGGCCCTGCTGTTCCTAGATTTATTGGAATAACTATGAAGACACCAGAAAGCTGGTGCAAATGCAATAAGATTGCATTTTCTGGTCTCTTCGAGATCTGTGTTAATAAAGTAGAGAAGGTATTAGCCATGGCTTCATGTATGCATTGCAAAATATTGAGGAAATGCTGGTGTAAAGAAACACTAAAGTTACTTACATCAAATTTCCTGTCACTTGCACTAAGGATCAGCATTATGCCTTACATATGTTGTTTTACTGGCACTAGAATTCGCCTGAGTCATTTTAAACAGGCTCCAGAAGCTGTCTGAGCGTGTCTAACTGAGGCCAGTGTGGCTTTCGAGCAGAGAGATCCACCATTGACATGCTGTTCTCCCTTCACCAGTTACAGGAGAAATGCCGCGAACAACAGATGCCCCTCTACGTTGCTTTCATAGATCTCACCAAAGCCTTTGACCTCGTCAGCACAAGTGGTCTCTTCAGACTAGTGGCCAAGTTTGGATGTCCACCAAAGCTACTAAGTATCATCACCTCATTCCATGACAATATTAAAGGCACAATTCAGCATAGCGGTACCTCATCAGACCCCTTTCCTATCCTGAGTGGCGTGAAACAGCACTGAGTTCTCGCACCTACACTGTTTGGGATCATCTTCTCATTGCTGCTCTCACATGCGTTCAGATCTTCAGAAGAAGGAACTTTCCTCCACACAAGATCAGATGGCAGGTTGTTCAACCTTGCCCATCTAAGAGCAAAGACCAAACTACAGAAGGTCATCATCAGGGAACTCCTCTTTGCTGACGCTGCTGCATTAACATCCCACACAGAAGAGTGTCTGCAGAGACTCATCGACAGGATTGTGGCTGCCTGCAATGAAATTGGCCTAACCATCAGTCTCAAGAAAATGAACATCATGGGACAGGACGTCAGAAATGCTCCATCCATCAATATCTGCAACCACGCTCTGGAAGTGGTTCAAGAGTTCACCTACCTAGGCTCAACTATCACCAGTAACCTGTCTCTCAATTCAGAAATCAACAAGCGCATGGGGAAGGCATCCACTGCTATGTCCAGACTGGCCAAGAGAGTGTGGGAAAGTGGCGCACTGACAGGGAACACAAAAGTCCGAGTGTATCAAGCCTGTGTCCTCAGTACCTTGCTCTACCTGGACAACGTATGTCAGCCAAGAGCGACATCTCAATTCATTCCATCTTCATTGCCTCCAGAGAATCCTTGGCATCAGGTAGCAGGACCGTATCTCCAACGCAGAAATCTTGGAGGCTGCCAACATCCCCAGCATATACACCCAACTGAGCCAGCGGCGCCTGAGATGGCTTGGCCATGTGAGCCGCATGGAAGATGGCTGGATCCTTAAGGACGCATTGTACAGCGAGCTCGTCACTGGTATCAGACCCACCGGCTGTCCATGTCTCCGCTTTAAAGACGTCTGCAAACGCGACATGAAATCCTGTGACATTGCCAGTGATCGCCAGAGCTGGTGGACAGCCATAAAGGCAGGGCTAGAGAGTGGTGAGTCGAAGAGACTTAGCAGTTGGCAGGAAAAAAGACAGAAGCACAAGGGGAGAGCCAACTGTGTAACAGCCCCGACAACCAATTTTATCTGCAGTGCCTGTGTAAGAGTCTGTCACTCTAGAATTGGCCTTTATAGCCACTCCAGGCATTGCTTCACAAACCACTGACCACCTCCAGGCACTTACCCATTGTCTCTCGAGACAAGGAGGCCAAAGAAGAAGAAGACTTTAGTATAATCTGGGCTATAATATCCTACCAATTGTCTGATAAATGTTCACATGGATCTTAGATTTTTATCTGGTTTCTTTGAGGTTATTCCTTTGTAAACTCTCCAGACACTGTGGTTTATCACGTATTCTGCCTGTGTATAGAGTGCTGTGAATGTGTTTATATATCGTGACTTGGATTTCTAAGAAGAAGGATTAGTGATAAATATATGTTTCATGTTAAACGCAATGTGGTATATAATAGGTAATTTGAATGTTTTATTGCTCCATACTGCTGCATTGTAAAGTTTCAAATTAGCTGAACTGAACTGCAATTTCTGAACATTTAATGAATGATTTAAAACCTTGAACAGTTTTAAGGAAAGCTTTAGCAATGCATGTGTTGATTTGATGCTTCAACTGAACATCTTTTGTGAACTTGTAACTTTTCTGACCCATGCCACCAATTGTTATCTTGAGTTATCTTGCGAGTGATGTTAATAATTCATCATATATGAGAATAGGATTATTTACTAACAGATGGGGTTGAATTTAGGAATCTAGTAGAATTTCTGTTGTTTTGACTGAAAGTTTGTTTTGGCCCTTTTTCTTTGCAATTGAACTTTACAGAACTCTTACTTCCTCACTGCTGGGTGATATGTTGTCGACACTGTCAAGTATTTGATATCATGTCTATCGATTAGATTAAATGTCTCAATATACTACTGTGACTAATTTTAGTCTACACTAAATATGTTTGCAGGTTTAGCTTCACTGGTCCCTCTCTTACATGGACCATGTTTCCTCTATTACCTGGAAAATACCTTTTTACTGTCTAATAATTAGTAAAATAAAAGCATGATCCTGGGGATCATAAAGTGAGAACCATCATTGTTTATTTGTACTGGATAAGAATATAAGAAATAAGAGCAGGAGTAGGCCATTCAGCCCCTCAAGCCTGCCCAGCCATTCAATAAGATCACGGCTGATCTGTCCCAGTCCTCAACTTCTCTTTCGGGCCTGCTCTGCCTAACCCTTGACTCCACAACTCTCTGAGGCAGAGAATTCCAGAGATTCACCACCCTCTGAGAGAAGAAATTCCTTCGCATCTCAGTTTTAATAATAATAAGGATATTCTCATCTTGCAACTGTTGCCATTTGCATTTCTTCTACCTCGTGAAGTCATGATTACAAACTGACAATCTGGTTTATTTATGTGAAATACATGAATGAACAGAATGCAGTTTTCCAGTGAAATACTTCTGTTTCATATTGTTTCTCGTACAATGGAAAGTAATGAAGTCATCACTCTGCAACTCTTAATGGGCTACACAGACTTTACAGGCTAGAATCCCTGAACTAGTCAGCATGAGCCCTTCTCTTGCAAGACAATTTGTGTTCGTATTTCAAGCAGGAGACCCTCCATCTTCCTCTCGCTAATCAGAAAATTAAGCCCTCTCTCCTCCTCAATGGTCCAGATTCAAGCCCACTGCAGATTGCCTTTTCCCCATTGAGAGAGGAATCTTAACCTCTCAGTCCTCTCTCAGCTCCCCATCCAAGGATTGACTTAGTTAAGCTGCTAATCAAAACTGCTTCCTTAAATGAAGAACTTCTCTGACTCCCTCTCCCATATTAAGGTTATAGCAAATATACTGCCTGTTTAGCTCAGACTCTTGATGATGCCTTTTGAATGGAAAAATCAATTTGATATTATAGTAATATAAAATCCTCGCTGGGCTCTGCTGATGACATCCTTGCTGTCTCAAAACTGATGTTCATGACTGTTTTAATGGTGAACCCAAAGTCTATCTGGTGTCCTAGACATCCTTTTTTTTTGTGTGGCTGCAGGATTTCTTGCTGTCAAGTCAGAAAAGTATGTGCAAACACTCAGTATTAACACAAACTTAATTTTATATCAGAACCATATTATAAATTAAACCAAAATTACTTTCCAGGCCAAAAGCATAAAAATCACAATGTTACAATTAAATAAGAGGTACTTTTATTAATTGCTTTATAATACAGACTTTTATCAGTCAGGGCCATCTATTGGGAATTGGGGTACATTGTATCCTATGTTTTTACATTGATTAAAAAGCAAGGACTGAAAGTTATGCAACATATATATCTGAATGCTCAATTTGCACTCCTGGTTGATGAGGCTGTTTGTGACAGTAATTTCATAGAAGTACCCCTAAGGAGTTTGAAGCATTTATACATTTAGCCCCTCAGGAATTCGAGGGACCAAAAGTACATCAAATCCATACCAAGGGTCAAAACATCCACCCCTTGAAATTCCATGCACAGTATTGGCATGATGAATGATTAATATGTCATATAGAATTCCGTTGTTGACTATTTTTACGGTGGTACCCTGTTTAAATGACAAAATGGGACTTTGCCACTGCTAGTGTCAGGTATATTTTCCAGGCAGTGGATCATTTTTGTGGAAAGAAGAAATAGTTACTTAAATGTTAGGTTTCCAATTTGACTTGTAATCCAGTTACTGGGATTAATAGCTTTTTTAACATTTGCAATATAAATCTTAACAAAATTTGGTCAAATCCACAAGAATTTTTTACCAACTAAATCAATTAACAATTTCACTTTTTCTAAGGACAGTGAGGCGTTGATGCAAACATTTAGATGTCATTAAAAAAAAACTGGTTGTTTAGGTTGTAAAGTAATAATGAAAATAATAATTCTCCTCGGGAAGAGATGCGCCACCATTTTCTGTTGCCCCCATCAAACCGTGACTTCTCATTAGATAGTAAATTTAACTATTATTGAAATGTAGCATAATGTATTCATTAACAATGTTGTAACTTTCTGAAACCTGTAGTGCTTGAGGCAATTATGGGCTGCTGCTGCACATGCACATGCCTACATGCGCACACACACAGCAGTTTAGTAAAGGTCTATAAATTTAATATAAACCACAGACTTCCATTTCTGTTTTATTGCAGCTAATTCCTCTTAATTCAAAATGGGGTAATTTGAATTATTGGATAATTTGGTTTATTTATGCAATAGTGTTTGAATTGTTAGGAGTATGGTATTAGAAAGAAGGAAATCCTCAATGAGGATGTCTAAACCACATGTTCACGCTGCAGCCAGTAGCCTTTGTAACTTAAGATAACAATTACTGGTTAATGTCAACTGATAACCACACCTTTCGGTAACATTTGCATAATTTTGAAGTATTTGAATTATTGCTGAATTCTTGACAACTTGTGTGCACAACCTGTGCAATTTTACAGTGTATTGTTTCACATTAAAATGCACAGGATATGTGGCACCTAAGTGCCTAATAAGGTCAAAACCAGATTTAAAGGCTGTTCTCCATTTTACATTCAATTTTCAAAAATGTTATTTAAATTTGACCCTAAAGTTTCTGAAGGTTTGATAGCATTGAACAGCTCAGAGAAATAGTTCTGTTTATTCAATCTTCATATAACTAGGGTGGCGCACCTTGGGCTGGATCTTGTTCTCCTCCCAATGGCGGAGAATCAGAGTGGCAGCAGCCGCCACATAACCCAACGCCTGGATTGCCAGTTCCAATTCTCCTGGGGGCAGGATAGGCTGACGACAGGCTTCCGTCCAAAGTCCAGTTGAGGCCCTAACGTGGCCTATTCATGACCACTTAAGGGCATCTTCCCGCCACTGCTGGTACCTTACCAGCAATGGGGGGGGGCTCCACCATGCACGGAGCATACATGGGAAAATGAGGCATCCCTCCTTCGTGGGCAATTCACCGGGAACCAATTCACCCCCAAATGCCCATCCCCTGCTTGCCAGGGCCTTCCAGACTGGCCCTGGCAAACCCGCCTCACCAACCTCTTTTCTCTGGCGTTCCAGCGCTGGGCCTGGGTCCAAGGCATCTGCAGTGGCCATTGCTCCCAGTGCCGCTGCTGGCCCTGTGATTGGCCGGTAGCTCTTGGGGCTGGGATCCCCGTCCCTATTAAGTCTTTAAAAGCATGGGGCTTCCGCTTCCGTTTATATTTTCACCCCAAAAGACCAGAGGATCGCTCCAGGGGGTTGAAAAAAATGCAGAGGCGGGGCTCCCCCCCACCTTTTTGACCCAGCGCTGGGAGCCTCGCCTTCTACACAAAATCCAGCCCTTAATTCTAGTACATCCTGCCTGCCTCCATGATCCCTTGGATCAGGTATTGGACACCATAATGAACTTACCCTGCCTGTCTCTGATTAATATGCTATATTGGAAGTGTGGGCAGAGACTCCAGATGGAGGAAGGGGATGTTCGCAACTCCTGTTCCCTCAGCCCACTGACGCTTGCAGCTCAAACAGTCATGCAATCAGCTCTCATTAAAACTGTGGTCTTTTAAAAAAATTGTTCCAGTAAGAGAAAAACAAAAGTTAATTTAAGAACGTCCTTTTTAGAAATAGAATCACAACATTAGCTGCTGTGCTACTATCGAGTCAAGGGTTAGAAATCCTGGCCCTTTAATGGATGCTCTCTGTTGTCTGCTAAAGTAGAGTTATGACAGATCATTTTTCACATTAACTGGATGACTTAAGTGGAAGAAATCATTTGTCATGTCTGTGTTTCCATGTTTGTGCAGAACCAAGTCATTTTGGGCAATTAATCACGTCAATAATTCTGCATTAAAGAAAAAAAATCACAAATTCCCGCAACCTTTTTTGCACAGATGCCCGCCAGTTCATTGGTAGAGACTGATCCACAGTTACCAGGATATAAATGTCATCCTCCTTTTAGAATACCATAAGTTGTTTTGGTTAACAAATATGAATTAGCTTCAGCCAGCATTTCCCCAATTAAAAATATATTTCATAATCATGCTTTGGTAAATCCGGAGCCACGGCCTGACTGGTAACATGCATCCAAGAATTTCTGTAGTACGGATGAGAGGGGAAGTAGGTCCAAGGCTTGTGCAGGATTGCCAGCTGGCATCTCTAGTGGGATCCAGGGTTAGGAAGAAGCAGAGTAGGAATTGGAGTCCAAAACTTGAACAGAGAGGGAGCACAGTGGAACTGCAGAACTGAAGCTAAAGCTGGACTGAGAAAGAGCTGAAGAGGGTGGGGTGGGGGGGGGGGGGGGCAGAAGCCAAAGGTGAGAAAAGCATAGGGAACTTCTATAATGCTGATGTTTAAATGTTTAAGACCAGAGAAGCATTGCTGACACCAGAGTTGGGACTTAAAAGCTGCCATTGCAAATCAGCTGCATGAGTTTTAACAGCACAAAGGCTCAATTGACATCAAGGCTGGCTGATTCCGTGAGTGCTAACCCTACTACTTCTCCATTTTAATTTTTGGAAGCAGCAGAAACAGCAATCAGAACATCCATTTTTGTACCTGAAATTAAGCAAACTTAAGCAGACACTGGACAAAGCACTCCCCCTGTGCCCTTTGACTAGAGAAACGGTGGCGTGATGGGAGGGATATGAAGTTGTGGAAAGTTGGGGTGAACCTGAATTCCTACAAGGAGGAATGGAGCTGGAATTTGGGAAGCCTTGTTGGCTGAGAAGGAGCAGAGCTGGACCTAAAATATTTGGGTGTGCCTGGAAATGAAGCAATGAAGCAGAAATTAAATGTTCAGAGGAGGCCTTGTGAGACGGATGGTGTGGAACTGAAGCACTGGTGCAAAGGGGACAGCTGAGAGGAAGTGGATGGACTAAGCAGAGGTTAGTTAAAATTGGTAAAATGCGAGGTGGAGAATTAACGAAAGTGGGGTGGGAGTGAGGGTAGAAGGGTAGAAACTGACCTGTATTATGTTGGCCAAAAGCATATTGAACATTTTGTTCTCTGATCTAGTTAGTACTGTTACATGATTAACAAGACCAATGTTGGTAACTGAGTGATCTTGGCTGGCACATGATTACTTTAGACCAATCAGCAGTGGTCATACTATTTATGCATTGCCGTTCAGTTTCTATAATTACTGTTCTGAATGCTACAGTATTATACTTGCTGTTTACAGTATCAGATTGTTACATTGATAGATGCATAATCATATACATAATTATATACTTACCCAAGTAGCAAACTGTAATTTATTAGTGGACTGTCGACTGTGGTTCAGTTGGTAGCACTCTTGCCTCTGAGTCATAAGGCTGTGGGTTCAAGTTCCCCTCCAGAGGTTGGAACACAAAATCTAGGCTGACACTCCATTGCAGTACTGAGGGAGTGATGCACTGTTGGAGCAGATGTATTTTGGATGAGACATTAAACTGAGGCCCTGTCTGCTTTCTAAGATGGCGTATTTTGGAGAAGAGCAGGGGAGTTATCCCCAGGGTCCTGGCCAATACTTGTCCCTCAGCCAACATCACAAAAACAGATTATCTGCTCATTATCACATTGCTGTTTGTGGGAGCTTGCTGTGCACAAATTGGGTACAGTGTTTCCTACATTACAACAGTGATGACACATCACAAAGTACTTAATTGGTTGTAAAGTGCTTTGAGACGATCGGAGGTTGTGAAAGTTGCTGTATAAATGCAAGTTTTTTTTTATAGGCTTGTTGTTTTAATAGTGGATATTTTGCTGTTCTCAGTGTTTAAGGTATTGTCTTACTACAGGTAAATAGATGCGGGGGAAAGCACAGCACACCCACAAGCATCTGTAAAGATATAAGGCAGGTTATTGTTTTATATATAGCTGAAACATTAACCTTTCCTTTTTCTTTATAGATCCTAACAAGCCTGTTGTGTATTTTTAGCATTTCCTGTTTAGTTATACTGCAGGCACTGGTCTGAGAAAATGAGGTGCTGTAATACTCCAGTCACTGGCGTTTGAATATCGCTTAATTGGTAAGATTAACAGGAAGCCAACTGTCCCAGTAACTTTCTGCTAACTTAAATGAAGTTTAGCACTTTTCCAGGCTGACCATTTGATCACATGGGAACTTTTAAAGTTTCAGTTCACACCTGCTGTAATTACAATACAGTGGTTGCAAGTGCTTCCTGAAGGTGCTCTCACACCACTTCCATAAATTACGGTTGAGCATCTTGGCACTCAAAATTGTTTTCCGTCAAAAATATCCATGTGCCAATTTTGGCTCAGTGGTAGCAACAACTGGCACTTAAGTACTGCCTTTAACAACATGCGCACAGTATCAAATGCGCAAGAGGCCAGAATTGGAGGAGCGCAGAGATCTTGGAGGGTTGTAAGGCCGGAGGAGGTTACAGAGATAGGGGAAGGATTTTAAAACAAGAAAGAGAATTTTAAGATCAAGGCATTGCCAGACCAGGAGCCAATGTAGGTCAGCAAGCGCAGGGGGATAGGTGAACAGGACTTCTTGCGAATTAGTATACAGGCAACAGAGTTTTGGATGAGTTCAAGCTCAAGATGGGAGACCATCCAGGGGTGTGTTGAAACAGGATAGCACTCTGGCCTCTGAGTCAGAAGGACTTGGATTCAAGCCCCACTTCAGAGACTTGAGCACATGATCTAGATTGGCAATTCAGTGCATTACTGAGGCAGTGCTGCATTGTTGGATGTGCTTCATTTCAGATGAGACATTAAACCAAGGCCTTGTTTTCCTGCTGAGGTGAGTGTAAGGATCTTATGATACCATTTGAGGAAGAGCAGTGAAGCTTTGCCAGTGTCCTACTCAACATTTATCCATCAACCAATGCCACTAAAAACAGATGCAGGTAATTCATCACATTGCTGATTGTGGGACCTTAACTAATGCATTTATCTACATTACAGTAATGACCATCACCCCGTTATTTATGGGGAAGTTGGCCCCAATATTTATGGGAAGTGCAGTTGCAGGGTAACCTGGAAATCCCGGGAACACGGAGGTCCTGCTGAATTTATATATTTTTTAAACATTCCATTTCCTGCCTGGCAGGAAGTGCTTTGGGATATCCTGATTGGCTGGCTGGCTGGCTGTTGAGATATGAAAACCTGAGGTAGAAGAACAATCGGAAGAGATCAGGGAGTGGTGGGTGGGGGGGGTGGCGGTGAAGAGGAGAGTCTTGGAGCATGGCAGAAGGGAAGGAAGGAAGCAAAGTTTGGGGCTTGATGGGAGGAGGTTGGAGGGCAGCTTGTGGCAGAAGATTTGCTTGAGGGGCTTGGGCGAGCATTCCTGCTACTCGTGCCTCGCAAGTGTGCTTTTTAAAAAAAAATGCACTTGCCTTCTTGATCTGACTTCCTCTGTCTACATTTAGCTGCTGTGTTTCCCAAGCCCTGAGAAACCCAGCTGGCCAGCATTGAATTTAAATCAGGCTTCCTACTGCACAAACTTCTGCCCATCTTTGGTCGGGGTTTTCTTAATATCGATCCTTATGTTTCAAAGTAATTTATTGGCTGTGAAATGCTTTGGGATATCCTGAAAATGTGAAAGGCATTATATAAATGGTAGTTTTTTTTTCCTGATGTGTATAGCCTGTGCCTGAGAGTGACACTTCCATGGCTTGAAAGTAGGCTCATCAAATATTATTAAATTACTTGGTTATTTCCAGATGAGCGGCGCTAAGACATTTACTGTAAACATTCATATGCTAATATTCAAAGAGGTTTATTTGAAGGTAGTAATTTCTAATTCATCAGGAATTACATGGCAATGCATAAATTATAGTATTATGTTGTGCATTTACTTTTTGCAAAAAGATGTGTAGCATTTCTGTTCTTTTTGCCTAGAAGCTCCTATCTGAGGAGTTCTTAAAGCATGTCACCATGATTGGGCCCAATGTTTGGAGTATGTAATAAAAACAGAAAGTGCTAGAAATACTCTGCAGCTGTGGCAGCATCTGAAAGAGAGAAACAGAGTTAATGTTTCAGGTCTGTGACCTTTCATCAGAATCATTTCAGATTTCCAGCATCTGCAGTATTTTACTTTTAGTTTGGGGTGTGTAGTTCATTTAAGAAATTATGTGCAAGTTCCCAATTGTGAAGGTATTTCTTTGAGCTTGTATTATGCTGGGTAAATGACATTCGTAACGGCTTGTCAGAAAAGAAAATCTTATCTCCCCGAGAACATGGCACAAGACATTGTTGATGGCCATTAGCTTTTTGCTATAATAGTGAAATTAGAAGTTTACAGATATGCCATTGAATATTACATAAACAATTCTTGGCCAGTTGTGAACCCTTAATGGCTAATAAATTACTATGGATTATTGAGGTAATAAATGCAGCCTTGGCTGAGTCACTCATGTCGTGTAAGTAGATTAAGATATAATTTCAGTTACGGCTAGTTCACGCCGATAGGAAGTTAGCATTTACAGATCTTTTTTTGAATTACTGTCTGTCATTTAAAGATTGTTGCTTTTGATTATTTTACAGGGATTTTTAATGTTTTGCATCAAGTCTTTCGGCTGAAATATTTTTCGTTGCTGCTATTCTAATTTACAATATGGGCATTTCAATGGGAATTCCATTATACTGGAATTATTTTGAGGAAGAAGAGGAGGATGAAAGGTTGAACTCCTTCCAAATAAACCATTAAGGGTGATTCTGTCAGGTCTGTGCCCAGGCATATTGGATTGCCTAGCTATTGTGAATATTGGAAAATCAGCAGAGGGAACATCTGTAATTTAAAAAAAAAACTGATTTTGCCTCATTCATTGATTATCTCACTTTCCTAACAGTAACTGATGACTCTGAGATCGATCTGCAGTTGGGAAATGATATTATGGATCCCACTTATAGCACTTGTATGGCAAGTGCATGTATATCATGCAGGTGCACTTTTCATTGTCTAAGCACTGGTTGAAAGTGACTGGATTTTTGACACAGACTTTATTCTGCAAGTTCCACTTCCAACTATAGTGTCACAATTAAAGGTGAGAAGAAGCGCATAGCCTCTTTTTGCAATAGACAAGGCTGAAGTGTTTGCAGCCATCTTCAGCAGAGTGCCAAGTGGATGATCCATCTCGGCCTTCCCCTGAGATCCCCACCACCACAGATGATTCTTCAGCCAATTTGAAACACTCTACAAAAATTCAAGAAATGGATACAGCAAAGTCTATGGATCCTGACAACATCCCAGCTGGAGAGCTGAAAACTTGTGCTCCAGAACTAGCCGTACCTCTGGCCAAGCTGTTCTGGTACAGTTACAACACTGGTATCTACCTGATGATGTGGAAAATTGCCCAGGTATGTCCTGTCCACATAAAGCAGGACCAATCCAATCTGGACAATTACTGCCCCATCAGTCTACTCTCAATCATTAGCAAAGTGATCAACAGATCTATCAAGCAGCACTTGCTCACCAATAACATGCTCACTGATGCCTAATTTGGGTTCCACCAGGACCACTCAGCTCCAGACCTCATTACAGCCTTGGTCCAAACATGGACAAAAGAGCTGAATTCCAGAGGTGAGGTGGGAGTGAATGGGCGTAACATCAAGGCAGCATTTGACTGACTGTGACTGAAGACAATGGGAATTTTTTCTTAACGTTTTCTTAAAGATGTCTTTGGAATTCTCTTCCTCAAAAGGTGGTGGAAGAAGAGTCTCCGAATATTTTTAAGGCAGAGGTAGACAGATTCTTGATAAGCCAAAGAGGTGGAAGATTATTGGGGGTAGGTGGAAATGTGAAGTAATCAGTTCAGCCATGAATTTATTGAATAGCGGAGCAGACTCGAAGGGCCGAGTTGCCTATTCCTGCTCCTAATTCCCATGTTGGTATGTATGTTTGTAATCAGGGGAAAAATTCTCCACTGGCTGGAGTCATACCTAAACACAAAGAAAAATGGTTGCGGTTGTTGGAGGCCAATCATTCCTAGCCCCAGGAAATCCCCACAGGAGTTCCTTAGGGCAGTGTCCTAGGCCCAACCATCTTCAACTGCTTCATCAATGACTTTCCATTCATCATAATGTGAGAATTGGGGATCTTCGCTGATTGCACAGTGTTCAGTTCCATTCACAACTCTGCAGATAATGAAACAGTCCATGCCTGCATGTAGCAAAACCTGGACAACATTCAGTTTTGGGCTGCTAAGTGGCAGGTAACATTCATGCCACACAAGTGCCAGGCAATGATCATTTCTACAACGAGAAAGTCTAACCATCTTCCCTTGATGTTCAACAACATTACCATTGCTGAATTCCTCCATTGTCAATATCCTGGGCATCACCATTATCAGAAACCCAACTCTACCAGCCACATAAATACTGTGGCTGCAAAAGCAAGTCAGATCTGGATATACTGCGGCGAGAGATACATGTCCTGACTGCCCAAAGCCTATATACAAGGCACAATCAGGAGTGCGATGGAATACTCTACATTTGCTTGGATGAGTGCAGCTCCAAACTCAAGAAGCTCGACAGCATCCAGGACCAAGCAGACCACTTGATTGGCACGCTCTTCACCACCAGTGCACCGTTGCTGCCATGTGAATCATCTGCAACATGCACTGCAGCAAATCACCAATACTTCTTTGGCAGCACCTTCCAAACCTATGACCTCTACCTGCTAAAAGAACAAGGGCAGCAGGCACATGGGAACACCACCACCTGCAAGTTCCCCATCCAAGTCACATACTATCTTGTTAGTGTCTAATAAGTTCCATTAATGGATGTTAAATACCTAGTAGTTGAAGGTAATAGGGTGATCAGGTGTTGGGTATTGATTAGTTAATTGTACTCATGTATATATAAAGAAGGGCCAGCCAGCACTGGCTGGTTGTTAGGAGTGGGGAGTTAGCTTTGTGGCAAGCAATAAACAGATTCCACCAAAGCATCCTAGTCTCAATGCCTTCTTCACAAACAGGCTTGGAAGTTTCTCTAACACATCTGACTTCAAAATATATTTCCGTTCCTTCAGCATCCTTGGGTCAAAATCCTGGAACTCCCTATATAATAGCACAGTGAATGTACCTAAGGATGGCAGCGGTTCAAGGTGGTGGATCACCGTCACCTTCTCAAGGGCAGTTGGGGATGGACAATAAATATTGGTCTTGTCAGCAACACCCACATCCCAAGAATGAATAAAACAAAACTTCAGAATATGGCTAGAAAGGGGCAGATAGCTGGCAGAAATGGATTCCAATTCAGATTCTGCAGCCCCATGCCTAGACTGTCCCATTTCCCCCCACCTAAAATGCACCAGAATTTCTAAAACATTAGCATTTATTTATCTATATACCCTTTATAATTTTGAAGGCTCCACTCCAATAAGATTGTCCTTCTGCCTTCTCTTCTGCAGTGTGAAATTCCCAGCTTCTATAGCCTCTCCTAATCGCAGTGGTTAGCACCGTAGCCTCACAGCTCCAGGGACCCGGGTTCGATTCTGGGTACTGCCTGTGTGGAGTTTGCAAGTTCTCCCTGTGACCGTGTGGGTTTTCGCTGGGTGCTCCGGTTTCCTCCCACAGCCAAAGACTTGCAGGTGATAGGTAAATTGGTCATTGTAAGTTGCCCCTAGTGTAGGTAGGTGGTAGGGAATATGGGATTACTGTAGGGTTAGTATAAATGGGTGATTGTTGGTCGGCACAGACTTGGTGGGCCGAAGGGCCTGTTTCAGTGCTGTATCTCTTTAAAAAAAAAATCTATTTAATTGCTGTTCACTGCACCCCCTCCAATATCTGGATGACTTTTCCCAAAATGTAGTGAACAGAATTGTATATAGTACTCCAGATGGGCCAGACCAACATTCTGCACAAACTCAATCACGTATCAGATGCTCAATTTCTCTCTCTCTACAGCTCAAGATCCTATTTGCTTTCAATATTTCTGTCACACACTGCGCTAATGGCTTCAGTGATTTAAACCAGTACTGCCATATCCCTATCCTGTGCCGTATTCTGTAGAACAATATCCTTCAATTTATATTGCCACTGTCTATTATCCTTATCCAATTTCATTTTTCTGCATTTGTCCACATTTATTGACTTATGGAAATCATCAGCTCAACTTCCCAGTCTATCCTAGGTCCTTCTGTGTTCAGTCCTAGTTTTGTAACATCTCCAATCTTGGATGGTTTAGTTTCTAATCTCCCTTCCAAATCATTTATGTGCTTTTGTGAACAGTCTGTCCAGCACCAATGCCTGAGGCAACCTACTTATTACTTCTTCCCAAGCCAATCCAGCTCCAGGTACAACCACTGTTTGCTTCCTCTATTTAAGTCAATTTCAAAGCCATTTCAGAATCACTCTGCCTATCCTGTTCCTTCAAATCTTATGGACCAGTCTCCTATGTGGCACTGTATGAAAAGACACCATGTTCAGAAACATGTTTTCTTTCCTGTTATTCCCATTGTAATCAACCGAATTTATCCCTACTATGTTGAAGACTCTCATGACAATTCTGTTCAATCCCACACATACTTCTCTGAGTATAAAGTCTCAAGTTAAATGACTCTTCTCGACTTGGTGGCCAATACCAAATTCCAATCATTAGTTTTTTTCCCCTTTGATTTAATTTGGACCACTTTATCCAATTCTGATTTCTCTTAACACCGTTATCCTCATTAACATAAAGAGTCACGCATTACCTAATTTATTTCTATTCCTGTGTTCTTTATTACTGTAAATTTACCTTTTTATATTGTATTATGATTTAGCCACGTTTCTGTGATGCTTATAGAGTCATAACTGTCCTTTTTAAGAGTCGACAGCAAGATCTCTTGTTTTATTCCTAAGATTCCAATACTTGTATACCCAGTTTTGAAAACTCCCATCCCTTTATACCTCAGCCCAACATGTCCGTTAGTGCTACCATCCTCCATTACAGTCATACCCCTCACTGTACCCCTTTCATTAGTTGTCATCTTGGTTTCACATGTACTGCATTCCACTGTTCCTTCTGCACCCCATCTCTGTTATTCCTACATCTAGTACTCTAAAGCTTGTGATTTGTAGCTCTCCTTGCAGTAATAATTGACGTCCACCCACATCACTCCAAATTCCTTTGCAGCAGGCAGATTGATAGGTATTTAGTTTAAGTAACGCATTACCCTCCCAAGCAGGTACTTCTTTCCCCAGAAGTCTACCTGTTGCCTGAAATATCTGAACCCCACCCATCTACGCCATCCCTCAAGATATGTATTCACAAACCTTATCCGTCTGGTGGAGACCATGATACAAGTAATAAACTGAAAATTACTAACCTGGAGTTCTTCCACCTTTAATATAATTCCTAGCCCTTGAAACTGACTTGTCAAGGCCTCAATCCACTTTTTCTGATGTTGATTTCCATGTGAACCACTACATTTAGCTGCTCAACCTTTCTTCACAAGAGTTTCTGCACCTCTTCCAGTAATTCTATTGGGAAGTGACGTACCATAGTTGGTTCTGCAGTCATGGCTGAGAGTCAGTCTCCTTAATCAGAGATGTGTACAAGTACTGATTTTCTGTTTTTCTGCTCAGTCTCCTTCGCCTTCTATAACGTGGCTCTTTCTCCTTGCCTTGGCATTGTGCCTTCCTAATTCCCCTGATTTGCATCATTGTTCACATTGTAGCAATTGAACTCAATGCACTGGGGAGCAGGAGTGTGGGGTGCAGCAGAGAGAGAAAAGAAGAAAGGGAGGCAGAAGTAGCGTTACCCTACCAAAGGTTAATCAAACACATGTGGATGGGGAGCAAGTGTTTGACTTTCCTGGTCTGACTGGCTCAGTTTTTTTTGTGTGTATTTACACTGGTCCACACTGTTTTGAATTCACAGGAATGTAATTAAATCTATAATGTCAACAAGGTGATCCTGGAAATGGTCACATGATTAAACCTCCAGGGATATGTTCAGCCAGAGTTGGCAACCCTACATATACCTATCAGAAATTTAGACCTCCAGGAATTTTCTGTACTGACTGAGTTTATGTTCCCTTCAGTGCATGGTCATCCACTTTCCTTCCTCTGCCTCACTATTTCTGTCCAGCTGTGGGTGAACACCTCGCATAATGTACACTGAGAAAGCTGTCTGCAGGCCTCCACCTGCCAAGAGTGAGGCACATATATTTCGCCACATGGACATTAAATTTTAAAATTGTTGCTGGGAAGAAAAGAGGGAAGAGAGAAAAGGAATTGCCAGGCTCCTCGCTGGAAAAATCTTTTTTGCATATTAGCAGACAGCGTTGGAACAAAGGAACCAATCCCTGCTCCCCCAATACACACAAGGTGTGCTCAGACCAGTTTGGTCACATGACTAACTGGCTGTTGTAGGAATTTGAACTTGCCACAGAGTTTTGAACCGAGAAAGAAAGCTGTTTGCTTCTGGACTGGAAAAGACCTCTCTCCAGTCTGCTCTCATCTCGTTCTCACCAGCTTTGGAATCCATTGAAGATATGTGAACCCCAAGAGAGAAAAGTCCCCTACAGTGAACAAGGTTTAAGAAGAATACTGGGCCCCAACGAAAAGCAAGGTCTACTTACAAGCAAGGACTACAGTGAGCTCGAAGCACAGTAACAAACCCCCTTCAGAGATTGCCTCAAACTTTTTCACTTTATTTTTCCTCTCTTTTCTGTCCCTATTTGCACGTGTGTATCGCATGTGCGTGCTCATGTGGGCACCTCGTGTATCAATATGTGTTAACTGAATTACAGTTTAAACCTGAGAAATCCTGGTGTGCTGGTTTCTTTGCCTTATAGTTGGAAAGCGGTGAACAAGGATTCACTAAGCGGCAGCTCAAAACACTGTTTAAAATTAAAACCCTGTTACAGTAAGACCAGGTGAAGGCTGAAAGAGACCCCGAGACACATTTCTCACCTGATCGTAACAAACCCTTCTTGTTCTGCTTTGTGTAGTGTCTCCAACTGTCACTCAAGCTCAGTAACTTTCAGCTCAAGCACCTGTTGTTGTCCTGTACATCCATATGTTTTCCGAATCTCCGACATCATGCAAGTTCCATACAACATACATTTCTACTCTTCTGCCATGGTAAATGGTTCATAAACTAAAGCAACTCAAAGTTTGCTTGAAACTGCTTTGCTTAAGTGCCAAACTCCCTGTATTCACTTAGCTGTCTTATTCTGCTGATCTCTTAAAATTTGAACATCTGTTGGTTGAACAAGCTACTTACATCCACTCAAAACAACAGTCAACATGAAAAAAACTCAATTCGGAAACATGTACTACTTTCAGATTAGCCGATATCAAAGAAAAGTCACACCTAACCAATGATGTTTTCAGTTACTAGCTAGTTTGAGAATCAAACCAGTCCATTCAGCACTTGCAAAAAATGACTATAGTTAACAATTGTTGTTTATAATTTGGCTCTTAGCCACTCACTGCAGGTCAGGCTAAGCAGTTCTTATTCAGCTGTCTTATAACTCAGTTTTTTGAACTCTACAGTCATTTAGAATCTACAGAAAACCTCTCCAGGAGCAAAAAATACCAAATCCACAACGGCTGCAGCCTCTCAATTGACCTTCCCATAAATAAATAAGCAGAATAATACATTGTGCATTGCATGGTCTTAACTCCTGTCCTTCTAAAACAGCATAGCATCCAACCTACTATAAGGAAGACCATAGAAGATCTGCTAGTTCTTACATAACATTAATTTATCAACCAGCTACAAGTTTTGCCTGCTATCATTACTGTTGAGTACGTCAACAAACTGTAGTAATGAACTGCTGTTGCCATCCATGTTGTTGAATGAGGAGCATTTGGCACCCTGCTGTTCAGAGAGGCACCAGTGTCTGGCAAATTCTTAATATTTCAGAGAGGGAGAAGAGCCAACAGAGCTATGGTTTATTTTTATCATGGTAACGTCACATGCAAGTAATGCAATGATATGTTTCAAAGTGATTTGCATAATCACTTCTTTTGCAAACAAATTTAAGCATTGTTTGGCTAACACCCAGTAATGAAGATGAGTCTTTAAGCACAGCACAAACAAATCATTCACTTGCTACAGGGCATTTCTTAAATACCTGTTCAGTTCTCTCTCCAACTTGATCCCTCGTGTCACTGTAAGAAAATTTAAGTTGTTCTCTAGTTGTTTTCCCCCCCCCCCCCCCTTTCCTCTCCTGAAGGTGGGGATTATGCTTGGTATGAGGACTGATTTTGTTTCCCAAATATATACTGTCAACTTGGTGCCTTGCCCACCAGGAGCGTAATTTCAGAATTCTACAGTCTAATAGAGACAACACTACCAGGATTTGATTTGCTTCCTTTCTCCGTGATTGTTTTAGCTTCCATTTAACTTGGCATTTAAATTTTTTTCTTCCTGGTCTATGCCTTGAGCCATTCTAAAGAGTGTGACTTTCTTTGAACTGATGCATTGCACAGCATTTTCTGCTTTCTGTCATCTCTCTTTCTCCACAAAAGACAAAACAGAATCAAGAACAGAAACATAGAGGGTGAAACCAAAGCATTGGAAAGATTTGTTTTAGATAAATATATGAGAATACATAAGGTCGTTACACAGGATGCAATCCATGCTTTCTAAACAAGGCTGGAGTGGGTACATGGAACAGACGATCACCAAAAGCTGTTGCTACTGTTTAAAAATGAATTTGATAACTATCTGATCGGAAATGTGATTGGACAGTACAGGAATTAGTATAGATTGAGATACGTAAAAATACATAGAAGTTACAACACAGAAACTGGCCATACAGTGCAACTAGCCTTACAGGCGTTTCATAGGATGAGGCAGCACATGAGGCCGTTCGGCCCATCATGCCTTTGCCAGCTCTTTGAAAGAACTAGCCATTTAGTCCCACATTCTTGCCCTTTCCCCACAGCCCTGGAAATTTTACCCATCAAGTGTTTATCCAATTTCCTTTTGAAAGTTTTTAGTGAATCTGTTTCCATCACCCTTTCAGACAATGCATTCCAGTTCATAATAAATGGCTGCAAAGAAAGGTATTCATGATCTTGCCTCTGGTTCTTTTGCCAGTTTATTCTCTGCATGACCAAATAGTTCCAATAACATTTGCCCACCTTGTTCACATATTCTTTCTTCCACTTTTGCTTGATCCACCATGAACCCCAGATCTGAATACCATAGTCTCACAACTCTCTAAAGAAGTTCCTCCTCCCTTTATTCTAAATGTCTTGCATGTAACCTTGATTCTATGGCCTCTTGCTCTCAACCCCACAGCTACTGGAAACTGTCTTCTATCTGTCCTGTCCAATTCTTTAATTATTTTAAATACTCATGATCAAATACTCTACAGAACATTGTCATTCCGGCAGCACTTCGCTAGAGGAGCAAGAGTGAAGATGCATAAATATTGCAATGATCTTTGATCTTTTGCAGATTGGGATATTATTATGCACAATCTCCTTCAGACAAATAACTAGATGGAATAGAACCTATGGCAGAAGGGATTGTGTGTTGTCTTTGAAGGAGTGAACTTAGTGGCCCAAATATAGGGTGCAGGTAACAGCTTTTCTTCCACGCTTTTTTCTGTTCTTATGTTAGCCCCACGATGATGGAAGAAATCAATGTCCATTGGTTCAATGCCAAAATAACTAAATGGGAGTAAATAATCATTTGGTAGTACAGAACTTGAGTATTTCTGAAAGTAGAGACATGTTGTCGAAGCTTTTCATCTTGCACTCATCAAGACAATCTGAAAGAATACCAATGCAAGGGAAAACAACAACTTTATACTGTATGAGAACAGAGTGCTGATTGGTTGGCAAGTGAACTCTGATTGGTAGAGGCTTTGCCATGGAGAATACACCAGTCTATGGTGATTGACAGTTAACTGCCAAGCTTTGTTTGAAATTTAAACCAGACCAACCAGTTCAGTACTAGGTCCCTTTCTTTTTGTAGTATGTATCATTGATTTGGACTTGAATGTAGGGGATTTGATTAACACGTTTGCAAACTATACAAAAATTAGCCGTGTGGTTGATAATAAAGAAAGCAAATGGAGTTCAGTCTGGAGAAATGTGAGGTAATGCATTTGGGGAAGAATAACAAGGCAAGGGAATATACATTAATGGTAGGGTACTGAGAGGTATAGAGGGACCTTGTACTGCAAGTCCACAGATCCCTGAAGGTGGCTGGACAGGTAGATTAGGTGGTCAAGAAAGAAAACCGGATACTTGCCTTTATTAGTTGAGGCATAGAGTATCAGAGCTGGGAGGTTAGGCTGGAACTGTATAAAATTAATTAGACCATGCTGGAGCACTGAATGTAGTTCTGATCACCACACTATAGGAAAGATGTGATTGCACTAGAGAGGGTGCAGAAGAGATTTACGAGGATGTTCCCCAGACTGGAGAATTATAGTTATGAGGAAAGATTGAATAGGCTAGGGTTGTTTTCTTTGAAACAGTGGAGGCTGAGGGGAGACCTAATGGAAGTGTATAAAATTATGTTCAGATAGGGCCTTCCTGTCCACTCTATGAGGGGTCCATAACCAGGGGCATATATTCAGGGTAAGAGGTGGAGGTTTACAGGGGATTCGAGGGGAAATTCTTTCAACCAGAGGATGGTGGAACTTACTGCCTGAAAAGGTGGTACAGGCAGAAACCCTCATTTAAAAAAAATATTTGGATATGCACTTGAAGTGCATAACCTACATGGCTCTGGACCAAAAGCTGGAACGTGGGATTAGGCTGGATGATTCCTTGTTGGCTGGCACGAATATAATGAACCGAATGACCTCCTTCCATGCTGTAAATTTCCATGATGCAATGATGGTAAGCTCCAGGATATTGATGGTAGAGGATTCAGTGACGGTAAAGCCGTTGAATATCAAGGGGTGATGGTTAGATTCTCTCTTGTTGAAGATGTTCATTGTCTGTCACTTAAGCGACAAGTAACATTTGTGCCACACATCAGCCCAAGCTTGAATGTTGTCCAGGTCTTGCTGCATGTGGGCATGGACTGTCTCATTATCTGCAAAGTTGTTAATGGAACTGAACAATGTGCTATTATCAGCAAACATCTCCATTTCTGACCTTATATTGGAGGGAGGTCATTGATGAAGCAGTTGAAGATGGTTCGGCCTAGGACACTACCCTGAGGATTGCAGGCAGCGATATCCTGGTGCTAAGAATGATTGGCATCCAACAACCACAACCATCTTACTTTGTGTTGGGTATTACTCCAACTAATGAAGTTATCCCCTGATTTCATTCAATTTTGCTCGGTGTCCTTGATGCCACTCTTGGTCAAAAGCTGCCTTGGGGCAGACACTTTCACCTCACCTCTGGAATTCAGCTCTTTTGTCCTTGTTTGGACCAAGACTGTAATGAGGTCTGGAGCTGCGTGGCCCTAGCAGAGCCCAAACGAGCCATCAGTGAGCAGGTTATTGCTAAGTAAAAGTGCTGCTTGATAACACTGTCAATCATTTTGCGAATGGTTGAGAGTAGGCTGATGGTGCGATAATTGGCCAGATTAGATTTGTCCTGCTTTTTGTGGACAGTACATACCTGGGCAATTTTCCACATTGTTGGATAGATGTCCGTCTTGTAGCTGTACTAGAACAGGTTGGCTAGGGGTGTGGCTAGTTCTGCAGCACAAGTCTTCAGTACTACAGCCAGGATGTTGTCAGGGTCTATAGCCTTTGCTGTATCCAATGCTTTCAGCCATTGATATCAGGTGGAGTGAATCAAATTGGTTGAAGACTGGCATCTATTATGCTGGTACCTCCATGAAGAGGCTGAGGTGGATCATCCACTGAGCACTTCTGGCTGAAGATGGTTGAAAATGCTTCAGCCTTGTCTTCTGCACTGATGTGCTGGGCTCATTTGTGGATTGGGATGTTTGGGGAGCCTCCTCCTGCTTAGTCGTGTATTTGTCCACCACCATTCACGACTGATGTGGCAGGACTGCAAAGCTTTGATCTGATCTGTTGGTTGTGGCTTTGCTTAATGTTGTATATAGTATGCTGCTTCTTCTGTTTGGCATGCATGTAGTCCAGTGTTGTAGCTTCAACAGGTTGGTACCTCATTTTTAGGTATATCTGGTGCTGCTCCTAGCATGTTCTCCTACACTTCTCATTGTACCAGGGTTGGTCCCCTGGCTTGTTGGTAATTGTAGAGTGGGAGATATGCTGGACCATGATGTTACAGATTGTGATTGAATACAGTTCTGCTGCTGCTGATGGCCCACAGCACCTCATGAATACCCAGTTTGGAACTACTAGATCTGTTTTGAAGCTATCCTGTTTTGTAGTGGTAGTGCCACATAACACGATAGAGGGTGTGCTCAGTGTGAGGACAGGAAGTATTCTCCACAATGACTATGTGATAGTCACTCCTACCAATGCTGCCACATACAGATACATCATCTTCTCTTGTCCCATCTTATCTCTGCACCCAGCCCTATTATTTTAAACATACAAAACAGGTGTAACACACATCAATTTCTACCCTGCAACCAGAAGGCATAAATTTAAGATAATCACAAAAAGGAGAGGTTGTGTAATTTTTTAATTCAGGGGATTGTAAGGACATGGGAGTGGGGAAGCAGAAACTTTTAAATAGCTTTTAAAAGGAAAGTACATAAATATCTGATAAAGAAAATGTATAAGAGTATGGAAAAGGGGTAGAACAATAGGTTGAAATGGATAGCTCTGAAAACTGTCATAGGCATGAAATTCCCCTTTTTGTACTGTTAAATTCTATGATTCTATCCTGTTAGAATTTTAATGTAAATTTATTATTGAGTGAAGTTGGGAATAATCAGGCCTGTAATTGTGTAGTGTTGTGTTGAACTTTCTGTGAAATGTTTTAATTTTACCCGAAATACACAATAGTGAATGGTTTTGATCTGCAAAGTTGCCTCCCACTGACTTTCATCTTCCCCACTTTTTTCTTTTCTTTTGCTGTTAGGTTGTTTGATGTATGCACCGTGTCTCGAACAGACCGAGAAACTAAATTGACTCTTGTTTTCGAACATGTCGATCAAGATTTGACTACCTATTTGGAGAAAGCCCCAGAGCCAGGAGTGCCCCCAGAAACAATTAAGGTATAAAGAATGATTTTTAATACAGTAGTTTCTATTTTAGATCATTCAAAACAAACACTATCTGAAAAGTGGGCAGAAAGATATGAAACATTTATTCTACTCACATTGCTAAGATTTTACTTGATTTTATTATGTGAAGTTCTTCTACATCAAGGGGGCCATTTTGACTTTGGCCGATAGTGAATAGCGGGCAATAATGCATCATCTACCTCACAAAATCACAGAATTGTTACAGCGCAGAAGGAGGCCATTCGGCCCATTGTGTCTTCACTGGCTCTCCAAATGAGCAATTCACTTAGTGCCATTCCCCTGCCTTCTCCCCATAACCCTGCACATTCTTCCTTTTCAGAAAACAGTCCAATTCCCTTTGGAATGCTTCAATTGAACCTGCCTGCAGCACATTCTCTGGCAGTGCATTCCAGACCTTAACCACTCGCTGCATGAAAAAGGATTTCCTCATGTCGCTTTTGCGTCTTTTACCAATTACTTTAAATCTGTGCTCTCTTGTTCTCGATCCTTTCACAAGTGGAACAGTTTCTCCCTATCTGTCAAAGACCTCTCATGATATTGAATACCTCTATCAAATCTCCTCGCAGCCTTCTTTTCTCCAAGGAAAACAGTGCTAACTTCATAGCTGAAGTTCCTCATCCCTAGAACCATTCTCCTGAATCTTTTCTGCACTCTCTCCCATGCCCTCAAATCCTTCCTAAAGTGCGACACCCAGAACTGGATACAGTACTCCAGCTGAGGACTACCTAGTGCCTTATACAAGTTCAACATAACCTCCTTGCTTTTGTACTCTATGCCCCTATTAATAAAACTCAGGATACTGTATGCTTTATTAACTGCTCTCGCAACCTTTCCTGCCACCTTCAATGACTTATGCCCATATATACCCAGGTCCCTCTGCTCCTACACTCCCTTTAGAATTGCACCCTTTATTTTATATTGTTTCTCCATGTTCTTCCTATCAAAGTAAATCATATTTCTCTGCACTGAACTTCATCTGCCACGTCCCCCCATTCCACAAACTTGCTCTTGTCCTTTTGAAGTTCTGCACTATCCTTCTCACAGTTCACAATGCTTCCAGGTTTGGTATCATCTACATACTTTGAAATTGTGCTCTGTGCACCAAAGTCTAGGTCATTAATATTTATCAGGAAAAGCACGGATCCCAACACTGACCCCTGGGGAACTCCATGACAAACCTTCCTCCAGCCCAAAAAACATCCATTAACCACTACTCTTTGTTTCCTGTCACTCATCCAATTCCGTATCTATGTTGCTACCGTTCCTTTTATTCCATGGGCTATAAGAAGTCTGTTGTGTGGCACTGTATCAAATTTCTTTTGTATTTCCATGTACAACTGCATTACTCTGATCAACCCTCTCTGTCACCTCTTTTTTAAAAAAAACTCCCGCATGTTAGTTAAACATGATTGTCCCTTAAGAAATCCATGCTAGCTTTCTTTAATTAACCAGCTTTTGTCCACGTGACTTTTAATTTTGTCCCAAATTATTCTCAGTGGTAGGGAACTACTAGAAAGGTTAAACTGACTGGCCTGTAGTTGCTGGGCTTATCTTTACACCCTTTTTTGAACAAGGGTTTAACATTTGCAGTTCTCCAGTCCTCTGGCACCACCCCCAAGTCTAAGGAAGACTGAAAAATTATGGCCAGTGCCTCCACAATTTCCACTGTCACTTCCCTCAGTATCCTTGGATATATCTCATCCAATCCTGGTGCCTTATCAAATTTAAGTATAGCTGGCTCATTCAATACCTCCTCCTTATCAATTTTAAACCCTTCTAGTTTCTGAATTAGCTCCTCTTTGACAATTGCCTGTGCTGCATTTTCTTCCTTGGTAAAAACCGATGCAAAGTATTCATTTAATACGTCCGTTATGTCCTCTGCCTCGATGTGTAAATCCTCTTTTTGGTCCTTAATTGACCCCATTCCTCCTTTGATCATTTTTTTATTGTTTGTGTCTGTGGAAGACTTTGGGATTCCCTTTTATGTTAGCTGCCAGTCTCTTATCATACTGTCTATTTGCTGCTCTTATATGCTTTTTCACTTCCCCTCTGACCCTTCAATATTCAGCCTGGTTCTCAATAGACATTTGTTATGCATTTCTTTACAACAGAAATGAAAATCAGGACAGAAATATAATGGGTGCATGACCTGATATTGTCTATTTCACACTGTTGCTCGAATTCAAAATTAGCCCCAAGAACTAAAGGGGATGTAATTTTTTAAGTACAAAGTGTGCATATATAGATTAATTGTGGCATTGCATACATTGAGTTGAAGGATGTGCTGTTATGTAATAAAAAGGTGTTCAGGCCATGTAGGAGATAATATCCTGCTCTTTCCTTCATCCTCTCCCATCCCCTCCATGTTTCTTCTATCTCCATCTGTATATATCCTTCTATCTCCTCATTCCCTTATTCCTCTTCCTCCTGCGCCCCCCCCACCTCCCCCAGTTGTCCCCTGAAAACCCATATACATGTATGAATCTCCCATGGGGTCATAGGATACACTGCGGAGCAATGGGAGCATTATAACATGTCTCAGTGTTTAATTCTGCTGATAAAGTGTATGTATGCAACATGCTTGTGTCCCTTTGTGAGCTCACTCACAAGCTAATTGCTCTTTGGCAGATTTTCAGGTCAATTAGTGACTTCTTTCATTTCTTTTAAGAATAGTTCCTTACCTTTAAGAAGCTTTTTCTGTTGTTGAGAAACTTTCACTCCTGGCTATAAAATGATAGATTTTTTTTTTATATAGTTATTTTTTAAAACTTGCATGTGTGATGATGTGGTATCTAAAGTGGGATAGAAGCGTCTTAAAACTTTCAAAAGATAAAGGTTGAAAAAAAAGTAACTGCATCGCTTGGTTCTTTTTTGGTGTTGATTTGGCTCTGGTCACCCATGTAAGAAAGGTATAGGGCTGGATTTTGTTCTCCCCAGGCATCGTGTTCCGTGGCGGGGGGGCCTGAAGCTGGCTCCTGATGCGGCTCTCTTTGGACCTCGACGCCGGGGGGCCTGGCCCAATCCTCCCAGTAGCGGTGAGGCTCCGTGGTGGCCCCCCTCCCCCCGCCACTAGGCAACAGGACCCCAGTTAACATATTCAAATTAATAAAATGAATACATTTAAATAGACTTACCTGCAACCTTGAGAGCTCGCCGTGATCTTCGGTACAGTGGCTAGCACTCCCGTGCCTTCATATCCCTGTCTGGGGAAACGCAGCGCCACACTGGTGGGGAGGGAGGAAGAGGTAAGTTTGTCAGTGCGGGAGGGAGGGGGGAATGGGGTCAAATAAATGTAATGGGTGTAGGGGGTGGTGGGAAGGGTTGAACCTTAAACTTTGTGCAGTTTGGGGGTGGGAAGGTCAGATGTAAAAGATAAGTGTTTTGGGGGGGTGGAGAGGGAAGAGCATTTAGTTAATGTAATTGTTATCGGGGGGTGGGAAAGGGGCATTATGAATTTATTTATTTAATTTCGGAGGTTACTTCTTCAAAAATGTAATTGTGCCGGCAGGGCTGGCTGCCCTTTAAAATTGGCGCCTGTGCATAGGCAGCTGACACAATTGCTGGCGACGGACAGCCCGCCCCTTCCACGTCATTGTTGGGGGGGGGAATGGCGGGGGTGGGTGGTGCCTTAAATGAGCTGCCGCGTGGGTTATTGCGGTAGCTCTTTGGCGGCAGCCTGAGTGGGCGGGCAGCCATTTTCTGAGATTGGCACCAAGATCGGAGGCGGGCTGTTAAAGCCCAGCCCCCGGATTCTACTCAAGCTGGGCAAAGAAATGCTTGCTCCTTTATCAGTTTAAGTAAACCAATTCCGGTTAGTTTAGGCTCAAGTGAAACTAGTTAAACAAATGGCTGCTCACCTAGGCTCTGATCTGACTGCGTAAATGAATCCTTCTTCACTTAAGGAGAACTTGCGTGGAGAGAGCATCATTCACGACCTCAGAATTTCCCAAAGCAGTTAGATACTTTGAAATCTAGTCACTAGTGTAACGCAGCAAATGCAATATGCTTCGGGAGTGACGATTAGAGCTTTTCTTCGTTGGGGTGCCCAAAACTATAGGCAGTACTCTTGCTGTTTCCTGACTAAGGTCTTGTATAAATTCAATACTACATCCTTGTTCTCTGGTCATGTCCATCTACTTTGTCATTTTTAACGCCTGTGTATCTGCAACTTTAAATTCTTCCGCTTCATTTAAAAGCTTGTCATTTAAATTCCAGTCATTTGTGCAATTTCAAGTCCAAATTGGATTGGTATTGGAATCCTCTTGTCCCAGTGATAATTACATAAAATCTAAGGCACAGAAACAGGCCATTTGGCCCAATGGTCTAAGTTGGTGTTTGTTTATAAAGAACTTTGGAAGTAAGAGTAAGGCAAGGAAACACATTTTAAATGTTTTTACTCCACAGGGCCTCCTACCACTCTAATTACATCTTCCCACCCTGCCCGCTATCCCTCTATTTCTTTCTCACTCATGTATGCATCAAACACCCCTTAAATCTGTTAATGCCATCTGCTTCAACTACTCTCTGACAATAACTTCCACCTTCTCACCACTATCTCCGTGACTCCTCCTTTTTTTATCTGTTCGTGTTTGTCTTATATCTTTACCGCCTTGTTCTGGACTCACCCACAAGTCTTAACAGTTTGTCCATATCCATCGTATCAAACCCCTTTATAATTTTAAAGGCCTCTATCAGATCTTTGTCTTCTCTTTTCCAGAGAAAAGAGGCCCAGCCTACTTGATATTTCCTGAGAATTGCACTCCTTTTATAGAAACATAGAAAAATAGGAGCAGGAGTAGGCCATTCGGCCCTTCGAGCCTGCTCCGCTATTCAATACGATCATGGCTGATCATCCAAACTCAGTAACCTGTTCCCGCTTTCTCCCCGTATCCCTTGATCCCATTAGCCCTAAGAACTTTATCTAACTCTTTCTTGAATATATTTAATGATTTGGCCCCAACTGCTTTCAGTGGTAGAGAATTCCACAGGTTTACCACTCTCTGGGTGAAGAAATCTCCTCCTCATCTGAGTCCTAAATGGCTTACCCCTTATCCTTAGACTATGACCCCTGGTCCTGGAGTCCCCCGCCATGGGGAACATCCTTCCTGCATCTAGTCTGTCCAGTCCTGTTAGAATTTTGTAGGTTTCTATGAGATCCCCTGTCATTCTTCTAAACTCTAGCGAATACAAGCCTAATCGACCCAATCTCTCTTCATATGTCAGTCCTGCCATGCCAGGAATCAGTCTGGTGAACCTTCGCTGCACTCTCTCCATAGCAAGAACATCCTTCCTCAGATAAGGAGACCAAAACTGCACACAATATTCCAGGTATGGCCTCACCAAGGCCTTGTATAATTGCAGCAAGACATCCTTGCTCCTGTACTCGAATCCACTCACTATGAATACCAACACACCATTTGCCTTCTTAACTGCCTGCTGCATCTGCATGCTTACTTTCAGCGACTGGTGCACAAGGACACCCAGGTCTCGCTGCACCTCCCCCTTTCCCAATCTTTCGCTGTTCAGATAATCTGCCTTTCTGTTTTTGCACCAAAGTGGATAACCTCACCTTTATCCACATTATACTGCATCTACCATGTATGTGCCCACTCATTCAACCTGTACAAATCACACTGGAGCTTCTCTGCATCCTCCCCACAGCTCACACTTCCACCCAGCTTTGTGTCATCTGTAAACTTGGATATATTACATTTAATTCCCTCATCTATATTATTAATATATGTTATGAATAGCTGGGGTCCAAGCACTGATCCCTGTGGTACCCCACTATGGAGGCCTGCGACCCGACCCGAACCCGACCAGATGTGTCGGGGTCGGGTCGGGCCCATCTTCCGGGGCCGGATTTCAGGCTTGGGTCGGGCCGAATCCAGGTCGAGTCGGGTCGGGCCGGACACACACGGTAAGTGCTCTGCTGGTAAGTATTAAAAATAAAAAACTTACCTGAGCTGGGAGTCCGGAACGAAACTGAGTTTGCGCAGTGAGTGAGTGACGTCACTATGATGTCATCACCCATGCGCTGCAGCTTCATGGAGCTTCCCAGTCGGAAGGTAAGTAAAGGGATGGTCAGGTTGGGTTGAGTAGTGGCGGGGTCGGGTCGGGCTCGGGTCCGTTGTGGTTCATTTGGGTTCGGGTCGGGTTCTTTTTCCCAACCTAAAGCAGGCCTGTACCCCACTAGTCACTGCCTGCCACTCAGAAAAAGACCCGTTTATTCCTACTCTTTTTTGTTTTCTGTCCGTCAACCAGTTCTCTATCCATGTCAGTACCTTACCCCCAATCCCATATACTTTAATCTTTACGCTAATCTCTTATATGGGACCTTATCGAAAGCCTTCTGAAAGTAACTGGTCTATCATTCCCTGTTTTCTCTCTACCTCCTTTTTTAAATAATGGGGTTACATTAGCTACCCTCCAATCTGTTGGAACTGTTCGAGTCTATAGAATTTTGAAAAATGACCAGCAATGCATCTACTACATCTCGGGCCACTTCCTTTAAGTACTCTGGGATGTAGATTATCAGGCCCTAGGGAGTTATCGGCCTTCAATCCCATCAATTTTCCGAACACCATTTCCCTGTTCCGAAGAAGGGTCACTGACCCGAAACGTTAACTCTGCTTCTCTTTTCACAGATGCTGCCAGACCTGCTGAGCGGTTCCAGCATTTCTTGTTTTTATTCCCTACTAATACTGATTTCATACAGTTCCTCCTGCTCACTAGACCCTATGTTCCCCAACATTTCTGGGAGGTAATTTGTGTCCTCCTTAGTGAAGACAGAACCAAAGCATGTATTTAATTGGTCTGCCATTTCTTTGTTCCCCATTATAAATTCCCCCGTTTCTGACAGTAAGGGGCCCAATTTGTCTTCACTAATCTTTTTCTCTTCGCGTATCTATAGATGGTTTTACAGTCAGTTTTTATGTTCTCTGCAAGCTCATTCTGGTAATATGCTTGTAAATCTTCTCTGCACTTTCTTCAGTATCTTTTTTGTGGTGTGGCGACCAGAATTACACACACTACTCCATGTGATCTAAGCAAGGTTCTATATAATTTTAACATTACTCCCTTCTTTTATATTCTATTAATCTAGAAATGAACCCCACTACTTTGTTTGCACTCTTTATGACCCTATCAGTTTGTGTTGCTACTTTTAGCGATTTATGTATCTGTGTACCCAGATCTCCTTGTTCCTCTACCCATTTAGTTTCTTACCTTCTGAGGAAAAAAGGGCATCCTTATGGCTCCTAAAAAATATACCACCTCACACTTCGCTATATTGCATTTCATTAGCCTTTTATCTGCTGACTCTGCAAACCTATTTATGGTGAACTGCTCCACATTATTAGCTATTTGGTATCACTGCAGATTTTGACACCATATTACCTTTGCCCGGTTCATTTTAACATTAGAGAAAGTCTGCTCTTGGTCAAAACAGTTATATAGTTAATGATTCAGTTACCTAGTAACCAATAATTCACAAGGTTTTACTTACAGAAACTCAATATGTACACTTGATGGATATTGTTACGACCAGGTGAGAAAGAGGTCTCGAGTTCCCTTTCAGCCTTCACCTGGTCTTACTGTAAGAGGGTTTTATTTTTAAACACACTGGGCTGAATTTTATTGGGGCGCTGCTGTCTGTAGAGTCCTAGAGCATGCATTCAGGTGCAGCAAGCAGTTAGGAAGGCAGATGGTATGTTGGTCTTCATTGCAAGAGGATTTAAGTACAGGAGCAAGGATGTCTTACTGCAGTTATACAGGGCCTTGGTGAGACCACATCTGGAGTATTGTGTGCAGTTTTGGTCTCCTTATCTGAGGAAGGATGTTCTTGCCATGGAGGGAGTGCAAAGAAGATTTACTAGGCTGATTCCTGGGATGGCAGGATTTACATATGAGGAGAGATTGGGTCGACTAGGCCTATATTCACTAGAGTTTAGAAGAATGAGAGGGGATCTCATGGAAACCTATAAATTTCTAACAGGACTAGACAGACTAGATGCAGGGAGGATGTTCCCGATGGCTGGGGAGTCCAGAACCAGGGGTCACAATCTCAGGATACGGGGTATGCCTTTTAGAACTGAGCTGAGGAGAAATTTCTTCACTCAGAGAGTGGTGAACCTGTGGAATTCTCTACCGCAAAAGGCAGTGGAGGCCAAGTCATTAAATATATTCAAGAAGGAGATAGAAAGATTTCTTAATGCCAAAGGGATCAAGAGATATGGGGAGAAAGCTGGAACAGGGTACTGAATTAGACGATCAGCCATGATCATTTTTGAATGGCGGAGCAGGCCCGAAGGGCCGAATGGCCAACTACTGCTCCTATTTTCTATGTTTCCTTTTGTAGGTAGTTCTTGCTTTTTGTTGGGGCCCATTATTCTTCTTAAACCTTGTTCACTGTAGGAGGTTTTTCTCTTTTGGGGTTCATGTGTCTTTGGTGGGGTTTTGGAGTTCCGCGAGAAAGAGATGGGAGCAGACAGGGCAGGAGAAGAGGTCTTTTCAATCCAGGAGCAAAGAGCTTTCTCTGCCAGTTCAAACACTGTCTCTACAATTTAAAACTACCCAAGTTGGCCAGCAGGCTGGTCACGTGACCAACTGGTATAACCACTTCTGGCTTTGTGTATTGTATTGGAGCAGGGGATAGCTCCTATGTTCCAAGCAGTATCTATTAATATGCAGAAATGTCTTTCTACCCAGAGGCCTGGCAACTCCTTGTAACAGGCCTTCTCTTCTTCCCAGCAACAATTTGAAATTTAATGTCCATGTGGAAAAATTAATATGCCTCATTCTTGGCAGGTGGGGGCCTGCCTGACAGATATTCATACCATAAGTTCAGGTAAGTCTAAACTTAGGTTGGTCGCCAGGTTTCCCAGATATCACTGAGTTGCTGAGCACCTTTAGTCTTCAAATTACTGATACAATTAATTAATTACCAGGGAAACTGTTTGTCACAACTGACTCGAAGACTATAACAAAAGCAAAATACTGCGGATGCTGGAAATCTGAAATAAAAACAGAAAATGCTGGAAATACTCAGCAGGCCTGGCAGCATCTGTGGAGAGAGAATTTTAATGTTTCAGTTCGATGACCTTTCAGCAACTGGAAAGGTTAGAGATATACTAGAGTTTAAGCAAGTATAAAGGTTAGGAATAAAAGCAAAATACTGCGGATGCTGGAAATCTGAAATAAAAACAAGAAATGCTGGAACCACTCAGCAGGTCTGGCAGAATCTGTGAAAAGAGAAGCAGAGTTAACGTTTCAGGTCAGTGACCCTTCTTCGGAACTGACAAATATTAGAAAAGTCACAGATTATAAGCAAGTGAGGTGGGGGTGGGGAAGAGATAACAAAGGAGGTCTAGATTGGACCAGGCCACATAGCTGACCAAAAGGTCACGGAGCAAAGGCAAACAATATGTTAATGGTGTGTTGAAAGACAAAGCTTTAGTACAGATTAGGTGTTAATACACTGAATATTGAACAGCAGCAAGTGCAAACCTGAAAAAAAACAGTGGGTAAGCAAACTGAACAAACTAAGATGAAATGAAATAAATGCAAAAAAAAGATGGTAAAAAATGTAAAAACAGAATGTTAAAAAAAAGGAAGAAAAAATAACTAAAAATGAAAGTAAGATGGGGGGCTGTCATGCTCTGAAATGATTGAACTCAATGTTCAGTCCGGCAGGCTGTAGTGTGCCTAATCGGTAAATGAGATGCTGTTCCTCGAGCTTACGTTGATGTTCACTGGAGCACTGCAGCAAACCCAGGACAGAGATGTGAGCATGAGAGCAAGGGGGAGTGTTGAAATGGCAAGCAACCGGAAGCTCAGGGTCCTGCTTGTGGACTGAGCGGAGATGTTCCGCAAAGCGGTCACCCAGTCTGCGCTTGGTCTCCCCAATGTAGAGGAGACCACACTGTTCCGCAAGCAGGACCCTGAGCTTCCGGTTGCTTGCCATTTCAACACTCGCCCCCCCCCCCCTGCTCTCATGCTCACATCTCTGTCCTGGGATTGCTGCAGTGTTCCAGTGAACATCAACGTAAGCTCGAGGAACAGCATCTCATTTACCGATTAGGCACACTACAGCCTGCCGGACTGAACATTGAGTTCAATCATTTCAGAGCATGACAGCCCCCCATTTTACTTTCATTTTTAGTTATTTTTTCTTTTTTTTTTACATTCTTTTTTACATTTTTTACCATCTTTTTTTTGCATTTATTTCATTTCAGCTTAGTTTGTTCAGTTTGCTTACCCACTGTTTTTTTTCAGGTTTGCACTTGCTGCCGTTCAATATTCAGTGTATTAACACCTAATCTGTACTAAAGCTTTGTCTTTCAACACACCATTAACATATTGTTTGCCTTTGCTCCATGACCTTTTGGTCAGCTATGTGGCCTGGTCCAATCTAGACCTCCTTTATTATCTCTTCCCCACCCCCACCTCACTTGCTTATAACCTGTGACTTTTCTAATATTTGTCAGTTCCGAAGAAGGGTCACTGACCCGAAACGTTAACTCTGCTTCTCTTTTCACAGATGCTGCCAGACCTGCTGAGTGGTTCCAGCATTTCTTGTTTTTATAAAGGTTAGGAAGATTGGGGTGGGGGGAGGAAGGAACAAAAGGGAAGGTCTGTGATTATGGTGGAAGAAGGGAGAGATATAATTTAATTATTGATTTAATGACAAAAGGGATGGTGCAAGGCAAAAGGAGATGGTAATGAGACAATCGAAGAAACAAAAGTTGGTTTTGAGGAGCTGAAAATTACAAAAGCAGAATCAATCCCAGCAACTGTTACCCAAAAAAAATGGGAGCAGTGGTTATGATCTGAAATTGTTGAAAGAGAGATAGAGGAGCAAGTCTTCAGGGAAATCATAGAGATGTTTAAGAGCAATAGAGAGGTGTTATTGGAGGACTTAAATTATTCAAATATTGATTGATTGGGATAATGTTAGAGTAAAAGGAAAGGAGAGGGAAGAATTTCTGAAATGTTTTCAGGAGAACCTCCTCGATCAATATGTTTGCAGTCCAACTAGGAAGGAGGCATTGTTGGATCTGATGCTGGATAATGGGAAGGGGCAAGTGGACCAGTTTCCTGTGGGAAAACACTTGGGTAAGACTGATTATCGTATTGTAAGGCTTAGATTAATAATGGATAAGCACAAGGAACAATGTTAAGTAGAATTTCTAAATTGGAAGAGGACTAACTTCAATGGGATGGTAGGGGATCTAGTCAGGGTAAAATGGAACCAAAGCTTGACAGGAACAATGGGTGATTTTTAAGGACGAGACATTTCAGGTACTGGCTAGCTATGTTCCAAAAAGAGGGAAAGTCAGGGGAACCAAAGCCAGGGCTCCTTCGATGATGAGGGAGATAGAGAATATGATGGAAAAAAAAGAGGGTATATGATGCATGTCAAGCGAGAACCAGGCCAAATACAATAAGTTGAGTGGGGAAATGAAGAGGAAAACAAGACTAGCAAAGAGAAAATATGAGAATAGAATGACAGTTAACATAAAAAGGAACCAAAAAATCTTCTACCAGCATGTAAATAGTAAGCAGGTAGTAAGAGGGGAACACCGCTACTTACCATTTCCAGTTTGAAAAACAATAATTTACCACGACTCGCTGTTTTCGATCCTTAAGCCAAAGGGGTGGGGCCTATTAGGGACAAACAAGGTAATATATACTTAGAGGCGCAGGGCAAGGCTAGAATACTTAGTGAGTACTTGTATCGGATTTTACCAAGGAAGAGGATGCTAACTAAATATCGGTAGAAGCGGAGATGGTAGACATAATGGATGGAGTGAAAATTGATAGGCAGTATGGACTGAAAAGGCTGGCTCTGCTTGGAGTGGATGAGTCACCTGGTCTGGATGGCTTGTATCCCAGGTTGCTAAGGGAAGTGGCAGTGGAGATAGCAGTTGGGCTTGCCATGATCTTTCAATTTTCTCTAGATACGGGGGAGGTGCCAGAGGATTGGAAATTGGCAGATGTGCCACCCTTGTTCAAGAAAGGGTGTAAGGACATTCCTAGTAACTACAGGCAGGTCAGTTTAACGTCAGTGCTAGGTAAGGTTTTGGAAACAATAATCAGGGAAAGAATTAATAGGCACTTGGAGGGGTTTCTGTTAATTAAGGAGAGCCAGCATGGATTTATAAAAGGCAGATTGTGTTTGACTAACCTAACTGAATTTTTTGATGAAGTAACAGAGGTTGATGAGGGGAATGCAGTGGATGTTGTCCATATGGATTTTAAGAAAGCATTTGACAAAGTACGATACAAAAGGCTGGTTAACAAAATTGAAGCTCATGGAATAGGAGGGTCAGTGTCAACTTGGAGAAAAAATTGGCTTCAGGACCGAAAACAGCGAGTCGTGGTAAATTATTGTTTTTCAAACTGGAAATGGTAAGTAGCGGTGTTCCCCAAGGGTCAGTGCTAGGACCACTGCATATAAATTACTTAAGTATTGGAATAAAGAGTAAAATTTCAAAATTTGCCGATGATACCAAATTTGGAAGTGTGGCAGACAGTGAGGATGATTCTAATTGACTACAACAGGACATAGATAGGCTAGCAGAATGGGCAGACAAGTGGCAGATGGAATATAATAGAGAAGTGAGAGGTTATGTATTTTGGCAGGAGGGATAGGGAGGCAGTCCAGACAGTTCGAAAGAGTGTGCAGGGACAAAGGGACCTGGGGGTTCTCATGCATTGATTAGGGGTTGGCAACTGCTCTGGAGCCGCAGATTGCTCCTTAACATCTCATTTGTGGCTCCCAACCTTTATTGGCTGGTTCTCATTTTCATGAAGTCTAGAAATATAGAGAGACAGTCAACTAAAAGAACTAGAAAGTTACACAGTTTTCCTGTGGGAATCAAAGGTTAATAATTATGATAAATTTCAGTTTCAAATTATTTTTTAAATGAAAAATGGCATTGTGGAGTCAGAGGAGCCAGTCTACCCTAACCGAGGCCGCTCCTGGGTGTCAGCCTGCCAGCTCTCCCTCTGTAGCCCTTGTCCTCGCTCACAGCTGTACCCCCAGGACGCCAGCACAGCACCCACTGACTGGAGTCCACCACCAAGATCCTTGATCCGATATCCAGAGCGGTTTGTTGCTATGGCAATGGTGCTTAGTGTCGGCACAGTGCATGCGCAGCGCCTTTCTGTACTGTATGAAATGATGGCCAAAATTTTATGCCACCTCAGCGAGCCGGTAGGGGGTGCGTAAGATTGAGCGGAAGGCTCCAGGAGGCCTTTACGACCTGCTGCCGCCTCCGCCCCGCTTTACGTTGGATGAGGGGGATCGAAAAACGGGCCGCCCGCTCCAGGCCAATCAAGGCCCTTAAATGGCCACTTAACAGCCAATTAAGAGCCTTCACCCACCTCCACGGGAATTTTACCTTGGCAAGCGGGCGTCCTGGAGCTGGGAAAGGGCGTCCGTGAGAGCTGTTGGCCTCTCCTCGCCCCGGGGGCGGGGGGGTTCCTGACAATGGGGCACAGGGTGCCCGATTAAGGGCTGTCCCCACTTCCCCAACCACCCCCAGGAAGCCAAAACAACCCCCCCCTCCCCCAATGACCACCCTTGCTACACCAGGGCCCGACCAATTTACCCTGGCGAGGCAACCCAAACTTACCTGCAGTCCTGGCTTCATGTCCTTGGCTGGGCGGCAGTCCCAGCAGTGGCCACGGCTCCCGGTGGCGCTGCTGGGACTAAGAGCTGCCAGCCCGATGATTGATTGGCCAGCAGCTCAGTGAGGCGGGACTTCCTCCCTCAAGCGGGTGGCAGTCCTGCCTCGGAACAATTAAAGCCCAGGGACCCGTAAAATGCGGGACGGATCCCCAGGCTAGGCGGAAGCAGGTTCGCCACTGACTTTTATGTTGGTGGCCGCCCGATGTAAAATCCAGCCCAATGCGTTAGCGTGTAACCATGTGTGACGCTATGGCTGCCCAGGAGTGAGTGAGATCTGTCAATCAAAGGAGCTGCAGTTACTGTGTTTTTAGAATTTCTTTTAAAAGCAAAATCTGTAATATTTTGAAATATAAGCAGAAATGACCTATGAAAGGAAACTGTAAATGACCCAACCTAAAATAAAAATGTACAAAAGGGGAGAAAACTGCAAATACAACAATCTGAAATAAAATTAATAATGTAAACCTGACAAGAGGCCAATGATCTTCCCAACTTTTTGCATAAAATGAGCAAAATGCTTGGATGTTACTTTTAACACACAGTCTGCTGGATATGTGGAATGAAACACCAAGAGAGTCTGTGGGACTTGATAGTATCAGCAAATTCGAGAGACTTGTCCATGTCCCTAGTAGTGGGAATGATTGGTAGCTTGGGTATGATAGCTTAGAGTCTTACTGACAAATTTAAAGTAAAAAAAAATTATTCTAAAGTCTATTATAAAAACACAAAGACAAAAAACATTTTTACAAGTAAATTTGTTATTGATTTATTCTGAGTAGAAAATTGTCGATGTGTTAATTTTCTGTCTTGCGGCTCCGAACAGATTGTATTTTAGGCAAATTTCTTAAAGACTGTTCAGGTAAAAACAGTTACTGACCCCAGCACAGATCTTTGAAGGTAGAAGGAGATATTGTGGGAATAGCTAGCAAAGCTAATGGGATATTGGGCTTCATAAATAGAGGTATTGAGTACAAAAGCAGGGACGTTATTTTGAGCCTTTATAAAGCTCTGGTTAGGCCACAACTAGAGTATTGTGTCTAGTTATGGTGACCACACTTTAGGAAGGATGTGACGGCCCTTGAGAGGGTAGGGAGGGAATTTGCAGAATGGTTCCAGGGATTAGGAATTTTAGCTGCACAGTTAGGGTGTAGAAGCTGGGGTTTTTCTCCTTGGAGCAAAGGAGATTGAGGGGAGATATGACAGAGGTGTATACAATTATAGATAAGGTAGACAAAGAAAAACTTCCCATTAGCTGATGGTACAAGGAGTAGGGGGACACAGGTTTTGGGCAAGAGGTACAGGGGGATGATAAGAACTTTTTTACGCAGCGAGTGGTAATGAGCTGGAACTTGCTGCCTAAGAGGGTGATGGAAGCAGAGATGATCAGTGATTTCAAAAGGATATACAATGGGCACTTGAGGAAAATAAACCTGCAGGGCCATGGGGATAGAGTGGGGGAATGGGACTGACTGGATTGCTCTACAGAGAGCCAGCATTGACTTGATGGGCCAAATGACGTTCTTCTGTGCCATAATGGCTCTGTGATTTGATGTTGATTCCAGTAGGCTGTAAAGTGCCTAATGGAGGGGCCAGGTGCTGTTTGTTGAACTTCATTGGAATAGTCTAGGAGGCTGAGGACAGAGTGGGTGGAGAATTAAAATAACAAGTGACTGGACGCTTGGAGTTACGCTTGCAGACTGAATGAAGCTGTTTTGCAAAGCAGTCACCCAATCTGTGTTTGACCTCCCCACTGTAGAGGAGACTGCATTGTAAGCAGTGAATAGAGTATACTAAATTGAATGAAGTACAAATAAATTGTTGTTTCACCTGGCAGGAGTTTTTTGGGGCCCTGGATGGTGGGGAGGGTGGTTGTAAAAGGGCAGGGGTTGCATCTCCTGTGCTTGCATGCAAAGGTGCCATGGGATGGGAAGGGGATGTTGAGGATGATGAAGAGTGGACCAGTGTGTCAAGGAGGGAACAGTCTCTTCGGAATGTTGAATGGGAAGGGAAGATGTTTTTTGGTGGCATTTTTCTGGGGTTAGCAAAAAATGGCAGCGGATGATTCATTGAATGTGCAGGCTGGTGGGGTGGAAGGTGGGGACAAAGGAAATCATATTGTGGTTCTGGGAGGGAGGAGAAGGGATGAGAGCAGAAGTGTGGAAATGGATGAAATGGTTGAGGGCCCTTTCAGTCATGGTGGGGGGGATCCTCTGTTGGCGAAAAATGAAGACATATTAGAAATACTAGAAGGTGGCATCATCAGAACAGATGCGATAGAGATGGGGGAACTGGGGGAATAGAATAGAAGCAGGCTGGGAAGAAGTGCAATCAAGGTAGTTGTGGGAGTCAGTGAGCTTGTCGTGGATATTGGTTGATAGCCTATGCCAAGAAATGGAGAAAGAGAAGTCAAGATAGGGAACAGAATAGTTGGAGATGGACCATGTGAAGATGAAGTAAGGGTGGAAATTGAAAACAAATTTGATGAAATTTTCCAGTTCAAGCAAGAACTGGAAGGGGAAGATTATAACTTACATTTATTTCTGCATATCAGTAATAGCAGTTAATATTCAGGAATATTTCCATTATTCAAGCCAGAGACGGTGAATTGACTTTTCTTCTTATCATAAAATGTTACAGCACAGAAACAGGCCATTAGACCCAGTAGGGGCAAAATTCCATAGCCCTCAAAAAGGGCTGCAGGAATCTTCTTGCAGGATTATCCTGCCCCCATTGTTCCTTCCGATGAAGACAGCATGCAAACTTTGTGCTGCTTACTAACTTAAAATAAAGTGCCATGCAGCCCCACACTAAAGGTGCAGTTGAATGGGCTGTATGCCTCAACGGGGGGCCCAAGTTCGTGCAGGGCTAGCACCATTTAAAGCTTGCCTGCACTACTTAAAGCCAGCTTACACCTCTTAAAGGAGAGGCTGTCTGACGCAGTACTGCTGGTGCAAGCAGCGTAGGCATGAGGACCTGGATGCAGTGCAGGAAGAAATATAATGATCTCACAAGTGGTCAAGTTCAGTGAATTAATCCTGAAATACCATATCCTCACAACTGAACCACAATCCTCACTCACTGGTCAATTCACTACACCTACACTCACCTACCCATAGCTATCAACCTTGACTCAGCTCACATTGATAGTTTCATCTTACCCTTATACACATTGAGCACTGCTGCAAGCCTCACACTTACAGCTTGCACACATTGCCAGCCATCCAAACATCACAGGCATATCATCCAAACACTGCGCCATACTCACTGACTCACATCCCTCTTTCTTGTAAGACAAGGTGGCTCAGAATCATAGGCAGCAGGAGCAGGGGGTGGAGGAGGGGGTGGGTGGTGGTTGCGGGGGAGACACACAGGCGTGGCTGCTTGGTCTCCTCCTGATGGAGTCAGTGCTCACCATCATTCAACTGAGGCTGTGGCCAGTAACGGGTCTGAAAAAATTGAAGATGACGGTATGCTCATGCCTAATCCTCCTTCTCACATTCCATTTTCCCCTCATCCCACCATCTCTTCTGATTTTCAAGCTGCAGATGGTTTATGGAGGCACCGGTGGCTTTTGTCCGCTCCCCTCACCATAACCCTACCATTCTGCCTGTCTCCTTTCAGATACACAAGAACTGCAACCTGGCCAGGTAGCGGTGCAGTAGCAAGAGGTAGTAGAGGAAGAAGAGACTTGTGATGAAGCAACACCGTCGCTTGTTATCTTACTCGCAGCCAGCAGCTCAGATACTGACACTGCCTTAACTTTAGAGGGTAGCTTAGAGGTGGAATCTGTATGTATTACAGACCCGGGCAAGGGTACGATAGGTGCCAACTCACTGGAAGGCAAGGTTGCTCATACATTCTGCTGCAGAGAACTCAGATGAGGAGTTTGATGGCGTGCAGGGAAAGGCTGATGGGCATCCACACAGAAATACTTGGTGTATTGACAGGCCTGTCAGAAAGCCTGATGTCACTGTCAAGGAGCATGGAACAGTCTGGCAGCAACCTTGCACATGGTTTTGCGCAGAGCTTGAACCCCCCCCCATCCATTCCAGTGTGGAAGTGGTTGGCAACTCCAAATGAACTCTTGCAGACCCAACCGTGATGCAGCACCTGATGGCCGACGTCTCAGATCCCATTGTAGCACAAGGAGAACCCACCCATTGTCTGAGTCCTTCACTGGAAGCTCAGACTGAAATTAGGCAATCTCAGCCTGCTTAGATTTCTACCATCATGGATGTGGATACCACTGCTCAATAGGACTTGCAGGGTCTTGCAGCAGTCCAGCAATCTGTACTGCAGCAGTTTGCTAGGATTGCTGACGCACCAGTTTAGGGAAGTGGCAGTGGCTTAATGGAGCACGATTCTGTTGTCCTCTCTCAGGACTGGTGCAGAATAAAGGTATCATGTTTGCTCCCATTAACCTGTATGATGCACTAAGGTTGGTTGCACACCAGCTGCATATTTAGTGAGTTAAACCCTTTGCGAATGCGGTACATCTCTGAATTTAGTTGCGGCATCTGCAAAGCCACGTGTGTACAGCCAGTGGCACCCTGCACCATAGGGAAGTCCAGTATCCTGGCAGAGCCACATGCATACTCTGCCTGCTTCTCTTTGGAAAGAGAGAAGGTAAGGAATTCCCCTCTGTTTGCATATAGTGCATCAGTCACATCCCTTGTACATTGAACTGTGAAATGTTAGAGACGTTCCCTGCTCCAATCCAGAAAGAATCTGGTGCAAAGACGTTCAGAGCCACAGTCACCTTGATGGCCCCGGCAGTGCCGTCCTTGCCCTGCTCTGAGGCTGTAGGTCTGTCTGCAACAAGTGGCAGATTTCACTGAGCACCTCCTTAGTGAAATGGAGTCATTGCACACACTGTTCCTGGCTTAGGTTAAGGTAGAAGAATTGCTCCCTGAAGACTCTGGTTGGATATGGAAATCTTCTGAGACCCTTTCTCTTGCTCCTCTTAGTCCTCCTCTGTGTCTCCTTTGCTCATTCTCCATCATGTTGCAGGTCAAGGAGAATGGAAACTACAGCACCCATGATTGAGAGCAAGTGGTCTGAGTAGAACCCCTGACGTCAGAACAAAAGCCTTTTCCAGGTGGTATACCACTTCTTGTAGAGTTTCACCAACTTTAAATACAGTACAAACCTACTAAACTCAGAAGCAGCCAATAAAAATCAAGCTGCAACTAACCTGAGAATGGTCGATGGTCTCTGATAGAGCTGGTGGGGTGTGGTCCTTTCTGCTGCTGAACACATGTTCAGCTGTGCAAAGTTAAGAGAGGGCATTTGGTGAAGCGTTGAGGTTGAAAATGACATTGCGAGAGTCAGATCATTGTTACACGCTGACAGACATCATGATATGCCTGTTCTGCGTACTTCTGAAACAGACTCCTAGTGCCTGTGCTACTGATCTACCCAAAATGCCATATGGTGCAGCCTGCACCAGAAGTGTACACATGTGGCATAGACACCATTTTGGCTGTGAAATGGCACCTGTAGCACCAAAAATATGAGTGCTAAAGAGCCAAAATTGCGGCCATTATGTTTCTCTTCGTACAAAACCAAAATACTGCCATGCTGGAAATCTGAAATGTAAGCAAAATGTTGGAAATACTGAGCAGGTCAGACAGCATCTGTGGAGAGAGAAACTGAGCTAACGTTTCAAGTTTGTGACCTGAGAAGTTGTTTAATGTACAAATTTCCCTTAAGTATGGAAGTGAAAAGCAAGACCCCTGAGTGTGTTTACATAAGACAAAAGTTTCAGAAGAGTAAAAATACCTGGTATGTCATCTTGCATTACTTCTTGACAACTACATTTTGTTGGAATTATTGTAAAGAGAGGTAGTTAAATACTTCTGAGGCTTTTGTAAGCCCTAAATTGTATAGGAAGGTGTGACCCACAATTTACCTTTTATTTTCTTTCCTCTTCCAGACACACTCAAGAACACAGGTCTGTATGTCTCACTCATTACTGGGTTAGAAAATGAATGGCAGTCCTAAATAAAAATCCAGGAAGAAAATCTTAGGATGTTGTGATGGCATTGAGGGTTGGAGCATGAACATTCTTAAATCCATGGTGAGGGATGAATATAGGGTCAGTCTCAGCTCTACTCCGTTCCTGATGTGAACCATATTGAGGGAAATGTACTGAGTGGAGGCTGTCCATTTGCCTGGTGGGGAAGGGGAATTCAGAAAAGAAAGTCATACCGCGTTGCGCCTTTTGCTGGTAAACAACTAAATGGCTACCATTTAATCATTTGATAGAGAGCTAGGAGAAGAGCTTCCAGACACACTATTGGCAGAAGTAGAAAGACCAATGAAACCAAAGGGGGAGCAAATTCTCAGAAGAAAAATTCATAAAATTATCAAATTTCACAATGCAGAAACAGGCCACAAGTGCTCATCAAGTCAATGCTGCTCTTTTTCTCCACATGAGCCACTCCTGAGTACTCCCCACATCTTTAATATTATTCTTTTTTGCAAGCAACTTTTTTTTTAAGTATTTATGAGCTGTGCTTCATCAATGCATTTGTGGCAGAGAATTTTACATTCTAACAACCCATTGTAAAGTTTGCTTTCTAATTGCATCCTTTTATTCCTCCTTGTGATTTTCTTAAATTTGGGATCTTTCATACTGTTTTCCCAACCAATGGTAGTAACTTATCACGATTTACCTTTTCATAATCTTTAATCAGGTTACTTGAAAAAGAAATTAAACCAGGTTCTGATGTGCTCTGTTTGGAGCTCACTGTTCACCTCTCTCTGGCCCAATAATGTGTTTCGTTCCCTGACTCAGAAAAGGACTCGTCTAAACGGTGCTCCAAGCCCCAGACTGCGATTGGAAAATGCCATGGGAAATCAACTAGTATTTATAAATATACTGTTTATTAGGTAAAAAAATCTTTTAAACTTACATTTAAACATACACAACAGAAATATTAACCTCACTGCTAGTCCAGTTATAAACAAAACTACTGATTTTAGTGTCATCTTCAGCTGGATTTTATGTTCCGTTGGAAGGCGGGTTTTTTGGCAGGGTGGGGTGGAGCGGTGCCGGAGAATTGATGTAGATTTGTCCGCCACGAAACCCGACACTGTAATGCCAGTTTCCGATTTTCTCGGAGCGGCCGACGTTCCGTGGCAGCACCTCTGCCGTGATGCGATGGGATCATAGTTTAAATATACTAAATACTGTTTTGCATGTATTAGTATCTAATTCGTCGTTATCCTACCAGCCATTCACAATCTTCTGCATGACATGCGGCACACGTGCTTTCATTTTCCCGTCTTTGAAAAGCTGGGGCCACCGAGGCAAGAGTCATCAGTGCTTGCAAAGGTTAGATAAATTATCCATTGTTATCTTGTGAAAGTTTTTTCACATGGGACGTAAAAACATAGAAACTTAGAAAATAGGAGCAGGAGTAGGTCAATCAGCCCTTCGAGCCTGCTCCGCCATTCATTATGATCATGGCTGATCATCCAACTCAGTAAACTGTTCCCGCTTTCCCCCCATATCCTTTGATCCCTTTCGCCCAAGAGCTATATCTAACTCCTTCTTGAAAGCATACAATGTTTTGGCCTCAACTGCTTTCTGTGGTAGAGGTTCACCACTCTCTGGGTGAAGAAATTTCTCCTCATCTCAGTCCTGAAAGGTTTACCCCCATATCCTTAGACTATGACTCCTGGTTCTGGACTCCCCCACCATCGGGAACATCCTTCCTGCACCTACCCTGTCAGGTCCTGTTAGAATTATATAGGTTTCTATGAGAACCCCCCCTCACTCTTCTGAACTCCAGTGAATATAATCCTAAGCGACTCAATCTCTCCTCCTACGTCAGTCTCGCCATCCCAGGAATCAGTCTGGTAAACCTTCAGTGCACTTCCTCTATAGCAAGAACATCCTTCCTCAGATAAGGAGACCAAAACTGCACACAATATTCCAGGTATGGCCTCACCAAGGCCCTGTATAATTGCAGCAAGACATTCCTGCTCCTGCACTCGAATCCTCTCGCTATGAAGGCCAACATACCATTTGCCCTTTTTAACACCTGTTGCACCTACATGCTTCCCTTCAGCGACTGGTGTACTAGAACACCCAGATCTCGTTGCATATTCCCCTCTCTCAGTTTATAGCTGTTCAGATAATCTGCCTTCCTGTTTTTGCTACCAAAGTGGATAACCTCACATTTATCCACATTATACTGCATCTGCCATGCATTTGCCCACTCACTCAACTTGTCCAAATCACCCTGAAGCCTCTCTGCATCCTCCTCACAACTCACCCTCCCACCAAGTTTTGTGTCATCTGCAAATTTGGAGATATTACATTTTGTTCCCTCATCTAAATCATTAATATATATTGTAAATAGCTGGGGTCCTAGCACCGATCCCTGCGGTACCCCACTAGTCACTGCCAGCCACTAATCATAATCTATAGTTGTGAGGGAAGGATGGACCTCTGAGTGCATACAGTTTGGGGGAAGGGGGGAATCTGCAAGTGGATACAATTGCTGGGGGCAGGGGGGAAGAGACTGGAGGCAGGCTGCTGATCAGGATGCCCCTTGGCCTGACATCGGCAGTCGTCGTCTGGGTGCCTGAGGCCTGGAGGGCCTTGGCTGCCTGACAGCTTCCTGCACCAGTGCAGGACTGTCCTCAGGCACCACGGCTGCTGGAGCTGGAGTCGCTGCGGAGTCCGTGTCCACATTCGAATTGCCCTGAAGGAAGACCCCAGATGTGCAGCGGTGCCTCTCCTTCTCCCTCTCCAGGCTCGTTGGAACCTTGCTGCTCTCCAGAGAAGGATGAGGAACAGGAACGCTCTCCAGGCTCCTGGTCGTTCTCTCGCCCAGCTGCTGCTGATTTGAAGTCATGGCCAAGGTGAGGGTTTTCAGGTCATCGCGCATCTGTGGAATCTGGCTTTCATGAGGGTTGCCAACCTCTCGAAGGCTGAAGCCATGTGCTCACATGGCTGGGACATGGCAGCAGTCATGGCATGGTTGGACTCCTCCATCATTTGCTCAAGGCTGTGCATGGCCTCTGGCATCTTCGCTAGATGTTGCCTTGCCTCTCCCTGCAACTCCAGCATGCCCTGTACTGTCGATACCAGAGGCTCGTCATCAGCCTGGGGCTCAGCATGGGCCTGATCACCCACAGTCCTCCGACTGTCAGAGGACTCAGCTGTGTCAGCCTCAGCTAGCATGTACCATACTGTCACCCTGAAACTAATGCCAATCGGATACCCATCGAGGTGAGAGTATCCGCGCTAGTGGAAGGTGCAGAAGTGTCATGGGACAGTGCATCCTCTTAAGTGTTGCTCATCCTCAGAGGTAGTCGTAATTTCCTCATTGTCTCTAAGCATTTGCGAGTGCCACCCTGCAAGATACAATGTAACGAACAGACATTTGGGTGTTATGGTACACACATTGCAATGATGACAGCATTGCGTTTCTCTATAAAATGTAATTTTGATTCATTCTGTGTTTGTTAATAATCACTCTCTTCACCTGGAACCCTGAGCTCGACATCCAATATGACATGTCCTCCTTGACTCCTGGCTAACTTGAGAACCTCCTCTTTGGTCTGAGACAGAGGCTGCAGGTTGGGCACCCCACCCTGGTCCTGGCTGCCTCCCTGCTGTTGTGGGCCCTCTTCTCCTGAAAGATTAAGGAAGTAGTTACGTCCAAAAGACTCTACATCACGTCAATGCTAACCCCTCTTCTGCACCTGCGGGATGTCGCTGCTCTTGTACTGACTCTATCTGTCATGGGTCTCAATTGGGCTAAGATAGAAACGAGGGAGACTGGTCTCACATATGCAGTCAGTAATCTGCTATCATTACGCTACAACCTTCCTATCATTGGAATGGCTGTGTCAGCCGTGCGTCTTTACGCTTGTGGGCAAGCAGATCGCAGAAAGATATGTGGAACTGTGCAACTTGGCTGAGCGTAGGAGGTCATTGACTCTCTTCCTGCACTGCACCCAGTTACGATGAGTGACCTCACAGCTACTAATCTCCTCTATGATCTCCGTCCAGGCTTGCTTAGTCAGGTGGGAGGACTGCTTCTTGTCATCGCTGGGGAAGAGGACCTGCCATCTTTCCCTTGCAGCCTGGAGAAGAATCAGCAGGGAGGCATCACTGAACTGTGGGGCCACCCTTGTTGTGACATCTGACATGGTCAGAATGATGCCTGGAGGGATGCATGATGAGTTGGAAAATTATGGCAAACCACTGAAGTGTTACTGTAGTAATCTGATATTCAATGCAAGGAGAGTAAATAGAGGGCTCCCAGCCTTTAAAGATGGCGCCAGCACCTGATCCAACATCAGGTGATGCCATTAACAGTGTCAGCAGTGCCGCCACTGTCACGTGGTGGGTGGGGAACAACTGATGTCATTCTGCTAAATGGCTGCCTGCCGCGTATACACAGTGGCGTGGCTGCAAGCATCGCAGGCGGGAACGCCGCCATTTTTCGCACATGCTACCGCTCATGGCCGCAGGATAGTAAAATCCAGCCCCTTGTCTCAGTTGGTAATGTGCTTGCTTCTGAACAATAACCCACATTGTTGATTCAGTCCCCACTCCAGGACCTGAGGTTATCAACCTAGATTTGGGGGAGAGGGCATAATGGTAATATCACTGGACAAGTAATGCAGAGGCCCAGGCTAATGTCCTGGCGACACAGGTTCAAATCCCACCATGGCAGCTGGTGGAATTTAAATTCAATTTATTAATTTTAAAAAATCTGGAAATGAAAGCTAGTCTCAGTTTCATGACACCATTACAATCATCGATTGTTGCAAAAACCCATCTGGTTCACTAATGTCCTTCAAGGAAAGAAATCTGCAGTCCTGACCTGGTCTGGCCTACATGTGACTCCAGACACACAACAATGTGGTTGACTCTTAACTGCCCTCTGAAATGGCCGAGCAAGCCACTCAGTCGTCAAGGGCAATTGTGGATGGGCAACAAATGCTGGCCTTGCCAGTGACACTTGCATCCCATGAAAGAATATTTAAAAAAAAAGACTGACACTTCAGTGCATATTGCCAGGTGTCACATCAGAGGTTCCAGCTTTCAGAAAAAGGCTAAAGAGAGACCTGTCTGCCTCAGGATGACAAAAAAAATGACACTATTTGAAGAGCACTGAATTCTTCCAGTATCCTGGCCAACACTCTTCTTGCAATCGATACATCAAAAAGAGATTTGTATAGTTATTGGTTCATTGACTGTTCATGAAACCTTGCTGGCTACTAAATTTGCCTATATAACAAACATGACTGCCCTCAAGATGGCTGGAATACATGGATGAAATTTGTTTATAGCTGTTCAGAACTCTAGTTAGATCCCATCTACAGTATTGCATTCAGTTTGTTTTCATTTGTTCTTGAGAATATGGGTGTCGCTGGCAAGGACAGCATTTATTACCCATCCTGAATTGTACTTGAGAAGGTGGTGACAAGCTACCTTTTTGAACTGCTGTAGTCCATGTGGTGTAGGTACACCTACAGTGCTGTTAGGGAGGGAGCTCCAGGATTTTGACCCAGTGACGATGAAGGAGCGGTGATATCGTTCAAAGTCAGAATGATGTGTGATTTGGAGGGGAATTCGCAGGTGGTGGTGTTCCCATGCGTTTGCCGCTCTTGTCCTTCTAGGTGGTAGAGGTTGTGTTTTTGGAAGGCGCTTTCGAACAAGCCTTGGTGAGTTGCTGCAGTGCATCATGTAGATAGTACACACTGCTGCCACTGTGTGCTGGTGGTGGAGGGAGTGATGATTTAAGTCCTGATCAAGCGGGTTGCTTTGTCTTGGCTGGTGTTGAGCTTCTTGAGTGTTGTTGGAGTTGCACTCATCCAGGAAAGTGGAGAGTATTCCATCACACTCCTCACTTGAGCTTTGTAGAAGGTGGGTAGGCTTTGGAGAGTCAGGAAGTGAGTTACTTGTCCCAGAATTCCCAGCCTCAGACCTGCTCTTGTAGTCACAGTATTTATGTGGCTGTTCCAGTTAAGTTTCTGGTCAATAGTAACCCCCAGGATGTCGATGGTGGGGGAATTCAGCGATGGCAATACTGTTGAATGTCAAGGGGAGGTGGTTAGATTCTCCCTTGTTGGCGAAGGTCATTGCTTGGCACCGATGTGGCGCGAATGTAACTTGCCACTTATCAGCCCAAACCTGAATGTTTTCCAGGTCTTGCTGCATGTGGAGATGGATTGCTTCAGTATCTGACATTGGCTCCTGGTTAAGCAACACCTTGATTTAAAAATTCTCAACCTTGGTTTTAAATCCCTTCATGGCCTCACTTCTTCCTATCTTTTAAATCTCTTCCAGCCTGCAGCCTCGAAGATATCTGCGCTCCTTTAATTCTGGCCTCTTGAGCATCCCTGATTTTAATCCTCCACCATTGGTGGCAGTGCCTTCAGTTACCCAGGCCTTTTAGCTCAAAAATTCCCTCCTTATACCTCTTTGCCTTTCAATCTTGTTTTGCTGTCTTAAGTGTTATGAAGGTGGTTCTATTTTTAACATTTTTTTTGTGGATTCATGTGTTAGAATTGTGGAGATGGATTCATTTACATCTGGGGAGATTCCACAGATGTTTGACATTGTTTTTGTTTGAAGGGTCACTGAGAGGTCTTGTTTGAAGGCAAACCTTTGCTGGATGTCACATGCCTTAGGCTCAGTAAACAGCAGAAGCCTTGGTGACTTGGGGGAGATGTTTGCAAAGAAGTGACATGTCAAGATTTATGAGAGTCAGGAATTGGTTTTGCTTTTGAGATATTGTTTTGGTTCAGTTGGGGTGTGGACTGTTGTTGAAGGGAGTTGGAGATTGGCCTGTCAAGAGAAAAACACCCAGCTCATCTCTTCCTCCTGTCTCTGTGAAACCCTGCAAAAATCCAGTGTATGAGAGCTAAAAAGCCTGATCCCGCTTTTCTCCTGAGATGCTCCTGAAGGCCTGCCAAATTAACACTCTATGTCGCCTGAAAAGAACTGTTCCAGAAAAGATCCCCGTGATCCATCTATGTGTACTCAGACACCAGTCTGTATGCCAATTTGGGATGTAACATATTTCATCTGTTTTCTTCAAGAATTAACAAGTATTTGGCCAAAGTATTCTTTTTTGGCTTTTTTTTGTAAAAGAGCTCTGCAGAGCAAATTTCTTTATTTTTCTTTAACGTGTGTGTGTGTGTGTGCGTTTTTGAGCTAACGTAAAAAGGGAACTTTTTTCAATCTGTGTGTTAATGCTTTGCTTCCTTACATGATGAGTCTTGTTTCATAATAAACTGATAATTTTGTTGTTTATTAAAGAAACCTGGTTGGTGTATTTTATTCTGGGATAAAGAGTAGAGTATATGATTGACCGTATTGATAACTAGGTAAGCAATTAAATATATGTTGTGGCCTGTGGAAAAGTGGAACTAGAAAAGACATTGCACTCCTCCTGCCTCGATCGTAACATAAGGCACTCCTTAAAACCTATCTCTTTGACCAAGCTTTTGGTCATCTGCCATGTTATCTACTTGCGTAGCTTGGTGTCATATTTTGCTTTATAACGCTCCCATGAAATGCCTTGGAACATTTTATGACATTGAAGGCGCTATAGAAATATGGCATTGTCATCCAGAGCAAGGGGCATAAGCTTACAATTAGAGCTTGTCCATTAAGGAATGATGTCATTGAGCACTTCTTCATACAAAGGGTAATGAAAATCTGGAACTCTTTCTGTTTGAAAAAAAAAATACAGTTGAGGCTAGGTCACTTGAAAATTTCAAAACTGAGATTGATGGAGTAATGTTAGGCAAGGGAATTAAAGGTTATGGAATGAAAACAGACAGATGGAGTTAAGGTACAGATCACCTATGATCTAATCAAAAGTAATTAATTGGTTATAAAACCTTTGAAGAACTATATAATTCATTTTATTCCCACTTAGGGTTAAACTTTTATTGACCCAGAAATGCCAGCATTGTGTTTGCTATAGGGAGCCCTTTTTTCTCGATATCAGTAAAAAGTATTGACATGGAACTCCCTGATGGGAGAAAAAGTACTGAAGCAGCCACTGAATACAAAGTTTTCTGATTACAAACAGTCGGTTCTATTTTTGACTGACAGAAGCACTGATTTTCTCATTCCTGATTTCACATTTTTTTAACCCAAATTCAGCAGAAATATAACACACAATTGAGTGTGCCTGTTAATTAGCAGCTGTATAAGACTGATTCTGCACTCCCAACTCCAAGTGAGGAGCAATGCTCAGAGTGAGTCCGTTGCAAATGCAAATGCAAAATTTTCAGATCATCAATATTAATGAGCAAAAATAGGAGCTGGAGTTGGTGATTTGGCTCTTGGAGCCTGCTCTGCCATTCAATAAGTGCATGGCTGATTTTCTACTTCAACTCCACCTTCCCACACTTCTCCCCATATGCATTACCCAAAAATTTAACAACCTCTGACGTGAATATACTCAACAACTGAACAACCACAGCTCTCTGGGGAAGAGAATTCCAAAGATTCACAACCCTTTGAGTGAAGAAATTTCTCCGCAGCCCTAAGTGGCCGACCCATTATATTGCGACTGTTGTAATGAACGTTTTTCCATTATAAATATTTTTTGAGGACTTGTGTTTGAAAGACTGTGGAAAATACATGAGGAGATGCTGGACTTGTTTTTTTTTGAAAGGGTCAGTGGAAGGACACTTGGGACTTTGTTTAAAAACACTTACTGGAAGCTACATGTCGTAAACATATGAACACATGAATTAGGAGCAGGAGTAGGCCACTTGGCCCCTTGAGCCTGCTCTGCCATTCAATAAGATCATGGCTGATCTGATTGTAACTTCAACTCCACATTTCTGCCTATTCCCAATAACATTTCACCCTATTGCTTATCTAGAATCTATCTACCTCTGCCTTAAAAATATTCTAAGTCTCTGCTTCCACTGCTTTTTGAGAGGCAGAGTTCAATAGCTGGAGCCTTATGAGCTATGGAACTATTTGGAGTTGTTTACAGAGCAGTCACATGTCTGTATGGGGGTCAGGAGTTTTGGTTTCGTTTTTGGATTGTTTGGAATTCAGTTGCTGGTATTTATCCTGCTAAGAGAGAAGCCACACAACTCATCCTTTGCCACCTGTGTTGAAAAATCTTCTGAGAATCCGGTGTGATAGCTGAATCCACTGATGCAGTAATTCTCCCAAAAAGCTTGCAAGACTATTCCTCGACGTCTCCTGAAAAGAACTCTTCTGAAAAGATCCCAGTGACAACCACATATGTCTAGTGACACCTGTCTGTGTACCCAGATGCCAGACCGAAAGTCATCTGAAACATTTCATATCTTTTCTTTTTCTTCAAGAATTAACAAACATTTGGCCACAGTATTTTTGTTTTTATAAAGTTGATCGCTGCAGAAAATGCTTCTTTAATGAATAGACCTATAATGTATAGGACAGCATCTGTGGGTTACATAAATGTAATGGTGTGCATGCTGCAAGCACTGCTGTATGCTGGGAATGTGGATTGTTTACTGCTGATCTCTGCTTGTTCCAGGTCCCGTTTACCGGGTGGTGGCACCCCTCCACCGCCTTTGTTCGGCGGAGAGTTTCATCTGTTGACTTTTTTTTATTAAAATAAAACCACCCAGTTTGTAAGATGAGGCAGTAAAATCAATATTTTTTAACAAGTTCTGATCAAAGTAGGTAATTTTGACTTTGGACAGTAGTATAAAATGGTTAATAATGATACCACAATCCAATTAACATCTCTGTCATTGAAGCTTTCTATTTAAAAAACAAAGTTTTTTTTTTTGCGAAGTGGGTGATGGTGGTGAGGCCGCATTCATTGCCCATCCCCAGTTGTCAGGAGAAGGTAATGATGGTCCTTCGCTTTAAACAGCTGCAGTCCTTATTTTGATAGTGCATCCACAATGGTGTTGGTTAGCAGACTCAACAATACTGGCAGGGTGACCATGGAGACAGGGACACTGATTGAGTTAACTGTTCTGACCTGGATGGTGTCTAGCATCTTGAATGTTGCTGTGGCTGCATCCATCCAGGTGAGTGGCAGGTTTTCCATAGCGTTCTTGATCTGAGCCTCGCCTCACAGATGGTGGAGAGGTTTTGAGAGATCAGGAGGTGAGCCACTCATCATAAGTAACGAGCTGTGCTTTGTTCTTGTAGCTGTGGCGATAATATGGCTGGTCCAGTTAACCTTCTGGTCAGTGGTCACTCCCAAGTTGATAATGGTAGGGAAATCAGCAATGGTGATGCTTTTGAAGGTCAGGGGTGCATAGATGATCATTAACTGGAACTTAGTGGCACAAATGGTATTTGACATTTCCCAGCCAAAGCCTGGTTACTTTACAGGCCCTATTATAGGTTGGCATGGGCAACTTCATCATTGGAGAAGTTCTGAATATGGCTTAACACTGTGGAGTTGCTAGCTAACAGCCCAACTCCTAACCTTATGAGAGAGGTCATTGATGAGGCAGCTAAAGACAGTTGGGCAAAGGATGCTTCCCTGAGGACCTTGTGTAAGTGATATTCTGAGGCTGTGATGTCTGGATCTGACAGCCAAAGCCATCTTCCTTTGTGCCAGTTCTGACTTCAGTCAGTACATGGTTTTTCCCTAATACAAAAGCAAAATACTGCAGATGCTGGAAATCTGACATAAAAACAGAAAAACACTGGAAATACTCAGCAGGTCTAGCAGTATTTGTGGAGAGAGAAACAGGGTTAACATTTCAGGTCGATGATTCCCATTTTCTATTATTATTTCAGGGTTTCTCCCTTTGACCCCAATTGATCTCAGTTTTTGAGGGGTGCTTGGTGTCGGTCTCAGTCAAATCTTCCTTTGATGTCATCTGTACTCTAACGTTAAGCTGCTTTTGAACCTCTTAAAATTGCTGATAAATTTTCCACTTTGTTGCTTTGCTCAGGACAAACAATATAAGGGTAATTTTACAAAATCTGATGAGAAACAAAACTCAGGGAGCACGCACCTGAATTTCAGATAATGATCTTGGCGAGGCTATATGCCATGGGAATGATTTATTAAAACTGTCTCGCTCTTTTATTCATTCGCGGGATGTGGGCGTCTCTGGCGAGGCCAGCATTTATCGCCCATCCCTAATTGCCCTCGAGAAGGTGGTGGTGAGCTGCTGCCTTGAACTGCTGCAGTCCTTGGGGTGCAGGTACATCAACAGTGCTGTTCGGAAGGGAGTTCTAGGAATTTGACCCAGCGATAGTAAAGGAACGGCAATATAGTTCCAGGTCAGGATGGTGTGTGGCTTGGAGGGGAACTTGCAGGTGGTGGTGTTCCCATGCATCTGCTACCCTTGTCCTTCCAGGCGGTAGAGGTCGCGGATTTGGAAGGGGCTGTCCAAGGCGGCTTGGAGAGTTGCTGCGGTGCATCTGGTAGATGGTACACACTGCTGCCCATGTGCGTTGGTGGTGAAGGGAGTGAATGTTTAAGGTGGTGGATGGGGTGCCAATCAAACGGGCTGCTTTGTCCTGGATGGTTTTGAGCTTCTTGAGTGTTGTTGGAGCTGTACCCATCCAGGCAAGTGGAGTGTATTCCATCACACTCTTGACTTGTGCCTTGTAAACGGTGGACAGGCATTGGGGAGACAGGAGGTGAGTTACTCGCCACAGAATTCCTAGCCTCTGACCTGCTCTTTTAGCCATGTATTTTAGCCATAGTCCGAGTGTATCAGGCCTGTGTCCTCAGTACCTTGCTCTATGGCAGCGAGGCCTGGACAACGTATGTCAGCCAAGAGCGACATCTCAATTCATTCCATCTTCACTGCCTCCGGAGAATACTTGACATCAGGTGGCAGGACCATATCTCCAACACAGAAGTCCTCGAGGCGGCCAACATCCCCAGCTTATACACACTACTGAGTCAGCGGCACTTGAGATGGCTTGGCCATGTGAGCCGCATGGAAGATGGCAGGATCCCCAAAGACACATTGTACAGCGAGCTCGCCACTGGTATCAGACCCACCGGCCGTCCATGTCTCCGCTTTAAAGACGTCTGCAAGCGCGACGCTTCACAAACCACTGAACACCTCCAGGTGCTTATCCATTGTCTCTCGAGATAAGGAGGCCAAAGAAGTTATGTGGCTGGTCAAATTCAGTTTCAGGTCAATGGTAACCTCCAGAATTAGATACTGGGGGATTCAGCGATGGTGATGCCATTGAACATCAAGGGGAGATAGTTAGATTCTCTCTTGTTTGAGATGGTCATTGCCTGACACTTGTGTGGTGCAAATGGTACTTGCCATTTATCAGCCCAAGCCTGGATGTTGTCCATTAAGCATCTACTGTAATATCAAGCTAGCATTTATTAAACAAAGCAGTATTCTTAATTTGGACATTTACTACATGTGGACATGGGCTGCTTCAGTATCTGAGGAGTAGCGAATGGTGCTGAACATTGTGCAAACATCAGCGAACATCCCCACTCTGACCTTATGATGGAGGGAAGGTCATCAATGAAGTAGCTGAAGATGGTTGAGCCTAGGACACTACCCTGCAGAAGTCGTCCACTGATGTCCTGGGACTGAGATGATTGTCCTCCAACAACCAAAACCATTTTCCTAGGTATGACTCCAACTGATTCCCATTGACTCCAGTTTTGCGAGTGCTCCTTGATGCCATACTCTGTCAAATGCTGCCTTGATGTTAAGGGGCAGTCACTCTCACCTCACCTCTGGAGTTCAGCTCTTTTGTCCATGTTGAGACCAAGGCTGTATGAGATCAGAAGCTGAGTGGCCCTGGCGTAACCCAAACTGAGCGTCAGTGAGCAGGTTATTGCTGAGCAAGTGCCATTTGATAGGAATGTCGACAACACCTTCCATCACTTTGCTGCTGATTGAGAGTAGACTGACAGGATGTTGATTCACCGGGTTGGATTTGTCCAACTGTTTGTGTACTGGACATACCTGGGCAATTTGCCACATTGCCGGGTAGATGCCCATGTTGTAGCTGTACTGGAACAGCTTGGCTAGGGGCGCGGCTAGTTCTGGAACACTAGTCTTCAGTACTATTGCTGGAATGTTGTCCGGACCCATAGCTTTTGCAGTATCCAGTGCCTTCAGCCGTTCCTTGATATCACCTGGAGTGAATCAGATTGGCTGAAGACTGGCATTTGTGATGCTGGGGCCTCATCCACTTGGCACTTCTGGGTGAAGATGGATGCTTCAGCTTTATCTTTCGCACTGATGTGCTGGGCTCCCCCGTCGTTGAGGATGGGGATATTTGTGGAGCCTCCTCCTCCTGTTAGTTGATTAATTGTCCAACACCATTCATGACTGGATGTGGCAGGACTGCAGAGCTTATATCTGATCCGTTGGTTATGGGTTTGCTTGCCCTTTCTATCACAGGCTGTTTCCACTGTTTAGCATGCAAGTAGTCCTGTTTTGTAGCTTCACCAGGCTGACCTCTCATTTTTAGGTATGCCTGCTACTGCACCTGGCATGCCCACCTGCATTCTTTAGTGAACCAAGGTTGGTCTTATAATAACTATATTTATTCAGTCCTTAACTTGCTCTCAAATAAATTTTGGCTTGATATGGCACAACTATCAGCAAACAACACATGCAGTAAATGTCCCAAATTAAGAATACTGCTTTGTTTAATGAATGCTTGATATTGCAGTAGATGCTTAATATGTTCATATGACATTCTGCTTTCTACTATTTAATGGAGCTGTTAACCCATTTAATTTAAGCAAGTTAACATCTCCATGGAACTAGGGAATAGATGAATATCATGCCAACACATTAAGTAATCATCCAATAATATCGCAAACAGTAATATTTAGGCTCAAAAACTTCCTCAAAGCAATATTAACATTGTGAATTGATTAGCTTTTCTGGTACCAACAACGTAACAGTCACACATAAAATTCTGCTGCAAATGTAATATTGTTCAGCATGAAATATTATCAACTTAAGTTTACATTTTTCCCCATGAAGAGGGCACTGAATTGCATTCAAAATAGTTGAACCATATGTCAATAATACTTCCAACATAAAATGGAACTGTAATCATATAAGTAAGTGCCTTTCCTCACTCCACAACTGCTTTAAAATAATTTCCTAATATGATTTTAAATATGAAAGACTCCTGTCACACATGCTTCATACTTAGAGAAACCAGCTTGTGATTACCAATTTTGTTATCATTTGGAAAATATGAAAGACATGTACGATGATAGCAGAGGCCTTTCAGATATAATAAATGAAAATAAACATCTATCAAGAGGGATGGCTATAGGAGCTAATAGGTGAAATCATCTGTTAAATCATCAACTACAGATTTTCTTGCTTCAGAAATACGTGATAACACGCTTCTGTCTGAACAGACAGATTTCTTTTAGTCATGATAATGCTTTAATGAAGCATAAGGAGCGATAACAAAATGACATAAAATGGGTAGATATCTGCTGTGATTTGTGCCTGGCTAAAGAAAACAATGTTGCTGCTTTGAGCAGTTTAATCATCAAAAAATGTTTTCAAAACAGCAAATGCTCCGTCATTTTACCGTGTGGTAGTTTTTGTTGGCTTTATTACGGTCCTTTAAGTGTAAGCACAATACTTGCTTGTGCAATGCACCACCTTTTGCTTTCATTGAGTTCATCTGGGTAAATATTCGCAACTTTATTTCAACTTTCCAGTCACTTCTTAACCATTTACAGAATGAAGTAATGGGCCTCTCACAACCTTCAATGTGGGATCTTGGCAGAGTATCTAAACAGGCCTGTTGCAACCAGTGTCAAAGCCATTTAAAAAGAATTGGCAGTACAGCATCCCCATTAATTTCTGCATGTCACATGCAAGTTACACCAGAGGAAATGACCGTTAAAATGTATGGTTACAGCACTTAGACCCCCCTCCAGACGTTCGCCCTTAGGTTAAACAAGTGGATACAATTAGCTGCTATCCACGAACAGCTGCAGGATAAAAGAGCTTGTTGCTGGGGCCTCAGTACAAGGCTAGAGCTGAAGTATGAATGCATCTGGCCTGCTAGCAGTAATGTAGGATATAAACTTTTCCATTGTTTAAAGGTTGCGGGAAAAAATATTTTGTTACTCAGGCTCTTCCCATCCTGATAGTCAACACGTTTTATTTTTGCAATTGTACTGTCTTGGAAGAGCATGACCTGATAAAGTAATCCAGATGAAATTGCAGTTTTGTTTGCTGGCAAGCCAAACACAAAAATATTTTGTTCACTGGTGAGGTAATGTGAAGAGTTACAATAATGTTTTCTCACTCAGAAAATATGGGTTTTGCGTGGAATGTCCGAGAGTGAGCATTTAAGTTCAAAATGAAAGGAGACAAATCAGGAGACAGCATCTCACAAATCCACTAAATGACTCCAAATGTATAAAATTTAAAATGAGCTTTGTTTTCTCTTCACACTGTTGTAAGAAAGTTGTTTGTGAAAACACTTGGTTCAGTAAGAAATATTAATTTGTATTTGCAGAATGCCTCAAAATTTTTTTTATTAAAATGTATAGATTGAGGCAACCAAAGATAGAAAATGGATTCATTTTGAAGGTTGCCTTTGGATTTCTTTATACTTGTTAAATTTCCTTTTACCTGAAGACACCATTTTACTAATATTCTACCTGTGTGCAGTGAGAAAAACACAAATGATAATGCAGTCAGCTACTTCTGACCAATGAAATACTTGTGCTGCAAATTAGCTGGGAATGAAAGTTGGAAACGGCAATGGCAGGTTTGACTTTTTAGTTGAATACTGTTATATATCGGGTGGCACTAATAACGACAACAACAACTTATATTTATATAGTGACTTTAAAGTAATAAAATGCCCCAACGCTCTTCACAGGAGTATTATATAACAAAGTATGACATGTGCCACAAAAGGAGATTTTAGGTCAGATGACCAAAAGCTTGGTCAAAGAGGTAGGTTTTAAGGAGTGTCTTAAAGGAGGAAAGCGAGGTGGAGAGGTTTAGGGAGGGTATTCCAGAGCTTAGGGCCTAGGCAACTGAAGGCTCAGCCATCAATGGTGGAGAAATTAAAACCAGTGATATACAAGAGGCCAGAATTAGAAGAGCGCAGATACCTTGGAGGGTTGTGGGGCTAGAGGAGATTACAGAGATAGGGAGGGGTGAGACCATGAAGGGATTTGGAAACAAGGATGCAGATTTCAAAATCAAGACATTGCTTGACTGGAACCAATGTAGGTCAGCGAGCATAGGGGTGATGGGGAATGGGACTTAGTGTGAGTTAAGACACAGGCAGCAGAGTTTTAGATGACCAAGTTTATGGAGAGTAGAATGTAGGAGACAAGCCAGGGTGCGTTGTAATAGTCAGTAACGAAGGAATGAGTGAGGGTTTCAGCAGCAGAAGACAGACTCTAATCCTGGCCAGTTCAAGTGATGTTTATTATGTAATTGAGTTATTATGTATTATGCATCCTCTGATGTCATATAGCATTAACACCATATCTGAATATATTATAGAAACTATAGTTTTTACTCTATATACCGCACCTCAGATAAATCTTTCCATTGGATTAAGTAACAATTCATTGTATTATTTTTTCGATGTGTTTACTTATAGGACAGTTATGTTGCCTATTTTGCCTTGTAGCTTCACATGTGCAACATAAGAGCAGCCAAATGAGTATGAATTATGCTCTGCCATAGATGGCTGGACTTTGCACTAAATGTAGTATAATAGCAACTGGTTTGAAACTAATTCTTTTAAAATTTAAAACTAAAGTTCCAAAAATGCCTGAGCAGTCTACTGAAGCTCTCTTAAAGTTCCTGCTGTTGAAAAAGAGCCAACAGAACAATGACAGAAAAATAGGCTGTTTATTTGTGTTAAAAAGTTTTGATGTTGGTTAGCAGATGTATGTGCCTATGGGGTTTGGCTTTGCCCCAATATGAGTACAGTTCAGAGCCTCCTTTGGGGAACTGGGAGGTAAAAATACTCTTCTGAAGGTTGAGAATCATTCCAAGATGGCACGAAGATGATAGTTTGGAACTAAGTTAACACTCTGATGTATTTTGTGATCCAAAACCTGAGCCAGGCATATCCGCTATAATCCAGGGCACTGTTGATGGTCAACCAGCCTGGCTCATTATGAGGAACTGGGGAGATAACTCTCTCACTAAGAGCTGGGATTCTTCAGATAACCTTGCAATCCAGTGCCCTGAAGGGCAGAATGGTCCTGGTTGGACCAGCAGGAGGAATCTCTCCAAGCGCTCTATACTGGTAGGCCGAGCAGTTTTAGCTAGGTAAACTCCAGCAGTATCTCTCGGCGCATTTTGTAGTGCCAACTCTTGGCTCTGCCAATCTTTGGCTAACCAAACTGGATTTAGATAAGTCAATAGCGTTTCCACAGTGAAAAAGTGTACACTCCACACTAGGTAAACAGAAACTCTACCTGTGTGGATTTCTCGGTAGTTTGGTTTGGGCACTCTTAACACAATATTGGAGTTCCGTGGGCCAGACAATCATCTGACCAAAAAAAAACACAAGAGCCAGGAGTGTATTTCAGTGTTGCCCGCTCATACCATTCTATGAGCAGACACATTTCTTAAAAAGTAATCACATTATTCTAGAGAACCTGAACTATCCAAACTAAATGGTATAATTCTGCAGAAAGCATAAGGATTTTTGAGATTTTCCGTTTGAGAATGTGGTGGAATTGTTAATTTTACAGAACAATAAGAATAAAATTCTATTTGGCTGATAATGCTGGTGAATGATTTTTTTTTAAAAATCCCACTTTGCACTTAGCAACATTTTGAAAGACTCTCCAGTCAGGTAAAACATATGTTAAATGTACATTACACTTCCCCAGAAATAGGCACCTTTAGAGGTGTAATGGAAGAGAAGTATGGATGAACATTCTGCTGATGAAGATGGTATCAGTGCTACGGAATGGAACATTTTCTCACTTTTGTCACTCACTGCCAACACAAGCTCTGCAAAGCCATAAATGTAGCAGATACAGAATGAAGACCCTGTCACGATACCCATTGCCCACAACCATATCTCTGAATGTGTTGAAAAGGTAGAATTCAGATTGGCGCTTGAGCTACAAAGATTTTTTTTTTAAGAAGGAGGAAAAGATTGGAACCTTTAGTATTGGATAACACCAGTTTAAAACAAATCGATATTTCTCGTGCTCAGTACCAATAATATCAAGAGGACACTCAGTCTCAATGTGCCTTTTCTCCAATCTGAGAAAAGTGTCGCCTTTCAGTCCCCATGTATTACACATTTTCCACTTCAGCATCTTTATAGTGTCGGAGTGACATTCCCCAATTAGTGCTGAATTATGGCTGTTCTGTGCTATGGGCTTAGATCCAAAAAGGGCTGGAATGAGTCAACTTAAAACTTGATATTTAGGACTGCTGAACAGCTGTTACAAAAAGACTTTCATCTCAATTTTTCTAAATTGGATGCATTTCCCAGACTACCATCCATTAATCTTCTTTTAAAAATACAATATAGAAAACAGAAATGAAGATGTCATGATGAATATAGCCTATTGATTAAATATGTTACTATTCTGGTACAGTATGTGAAAAAGGATGCAGCTTATCGGTATGCTTTGACTACATGTATTGTTTATAGTACAATGCACTGTAAGTACTGTGTGCAGCACGCCAATGGATTGAAATCATGCAGTATTAGTAACAAATATGTGAAATCCTCTGCTATTTTATGAAAATATTTATTTTCAAAAGGCTAATGTTTTTATTAAAGTAATGTCCAAAAAATTTCATATGTCCATTATTAATATCGTACTTGTACAGGATGATTTCAACCCACAGGAATATTCAGCAAACATATCATAGAGCATTGTCTGGTTAAATTTATAGGACAGTGTTGATGTGGTACATTGCCTGTATTTTTTGCTTTTGAAATTCAGAATGCAACAGTGTTACATAAAGAGTAATTTCTCCTCTTGGCCTACTGTATTACATTCTGTATAAGTTACAACTTGTCCAAAATTCCACTACCACATCTTATCCCACACCAAGGGCTCAATTTTAACTTTGTATAAATGAATGGGTTTTGAGATGAGTTAAAATATTGCCCTAAGACCCACTTCCCTTTTACTCCTGTTCTTGACAACATTCATTGGCTCCCCAGCACCCAACAAATTAAACTCAAATTCTTAATTGACATTTATAAATTGCCTCGCTCTTCACTATTTCTGCACCCTTCTTGAGCCCTACCTGCCAATGTATACTCTCTGTTCTTCTGATTCTGGTTTTATTTGCATGCTGTTCTTCTCTGTTGAATTACTGGTGCCGGAGCCTAGGCTGTCTAGGCCTTATGCTGCCAAACACTCCCTAAGCCCAAGATACCTCTCTCCCCTCCTTCAATAGCTTCCACAAAACATGACTCTTTGACTATGCTTTTAGCCATTCCCCCAACACTTTTCCCCATCACCTCTCATTTTCATCATGGTGAAATTCCTTGTGATCTTTGAGTATCTTAAAGATGTCGTGACGTCCCATCTGTATTTTGTCCATGGCGGCAAACGTGGAGGGTGGAGGTCTGACTGCGATGTGGTGGCCAGATAACTAAGGTGGTTAACAGGCCAATTGAATGCGATTTACTGGATCGGATTGAATGTTGTAAATGCACATGGGTCTCATGGGGCTTCAGAGGCTCGCCCCCTTCAAGGAGGCAATATAGAGCCAGCAGAGCATGGCTGGCTGCAAAGGGAGACCATCAGGAGGGCAACCATCGAGGGCCTGACAGGGCCACGAAGGGAGGGCTGTGCATCACGTCAGGAGTGAGAGGAAGATTGGCTGAGTTGCAGGGGGGCCACAACAAGGAGGGAAACAAATGAGTGACACCTAGAAAAGGCTTACATGTGGGAGCAACAAGAGGAGTCAGTGGCAGGGAGAAGCCACCTTTCATGGGCCTCATTCATCCAGGTTTCGGGGACCACATCGAAGACGAGGTGCAGCTGAGTGGGAGGAAGGACCAGGCACCTGCAGTGGTACCACAACGGCCAGTGAGCCCACAGGAGGATCAGCAGCGGCCTCCAGATGCTGCAGGAGGGCACAGAGGAGAGAGAGAGAGGAAGCTGCCCCTTGCAAATGGAGTTACCCTCCAGAGAGGATCTGCAGGTCAAGGCTGCATTGTCCAAGAGGTAATGCCAAAGAAGACTACGCCTCTCCAGGAAGGCTGTAACATACTTGTGTGCCATGATGCAGGATGAGCTGCACCCCAGGGGACTTGGTGGGAATCCAATGCGAGTGTCCCTGTAGGTCACCATGGCGCTCAACTTGTACACCACTGGATCATTCCAGGGATCCACAGGGGACATGTGTGGGATCTCATAGTCAGCAGCCCATCAGTGCATCAAGGAGATCACCAATGCCCTGTTCAGGAAGGCCAGAGTCTGTGTGCTTCTGCACAGACCCCATCAGTGGATTCCCCCAGATGCAGGGGGTCATCAACTGCACGCATGTGAGCACCAAGACTCCTGCATACCAGCCAGCAGCCTTCATCAACAGGAAGGGCTTCCACTCACTCAATGTGCAACTGGTATGCGACCACTGTCCATGGATCCTGCAGGTCTGTACATGCTTCTCGGGATGTTGCCATGATGCATGCGTTTTGAGACAGTCCCAGGTGCTAAAAGTTTTCCATCCTCCCGTCACCCTTCAGGTATGGATCCTTGGAAGTGAGGGCTACCCACTGAGGACATGGCTACTGATACCTGTGCGGAGCCCTCACACAGATGCAGAGGAGAGATACAATGCCTGCCACGGTACAACGCAAGTTACCATTGAGCAGGCCATTGGTCTGCTGAAGATGAGATTCAGGTGCTTGCATCAGTCAGGTGCAGCCCTTCAGTATGCCCGGAGAGGGTCTCGTGTAACTTCATGGTCTGCACAGCCTGGCCCTGCAGAGGGAGGAGCCAATGAGCGACAAGGAAATTGAGGAGTGGACTGCCTCCTCAGACAATGAGAATGTGGAGCGGGAAGATGGGCACGTCAGGCCAGATGAAGGACCCCAGGCGCAGCAGGAAGTGGCCATGAGAGACGCAAAAGAGAGGCTTGTGATGCTGTTATACATTTGCGTTTCCTTTGATCCTTACTGCCCCTTGTACCTTCACCAATAAAGACCCCTCTGTATACAGCCTTGTTGTCACCTTTGTTCCTTAAGGCTGATTGGCTTATTGAACATTCAAATGAGCAGATCTGGTAAGGCTCCAGTGTTGACCCCTCGCAGCATCTTCAATCTCCTCCAGCTTCTTCATAGAGTCTGGGATGCAGCGAAGGACCAAGCCTTTGATAGAAGAGAAAGGGAGGGAGTCCATGCTTAGCAGAAAAGATTTATTTACATTCAGACTGCAGACTGCCATTTTCATCTCAAACATACACTCACCTGTGAAAACCCCGTGATTCTACACGCACTTCTTAATTCTCTTTCATGAACTCCCAAGCAATGCTGTCCCTGCGCTGTCAGCTGAGGCAGACGCTGTCCGCTGTCTGCTGTCTGCTCCGTAGCTATGGATGACCTTGGTGGTTGTCCTCTAGACGTCTTGGGCCTGGCGAGCCCCAGCATGTTGAGTGCTTCCTGCACAGAAGCAGTACCACCCTCTTCCGGCAGAGATGTTGGGTGAACTGGCGACACTGGTAGAGGGGCAGAGGAGCAGCTGCCTGTACCAGGAACACTGAGAGTAGCCCCCAGCTGCAGCAGTCATACACTCCTCCTCCCTAGCAATGCAGACTTCTGGCACCCTTCTGACCTGGTGGTAACTTGAAGTCCCCTGCCTCCCTCTCGCCTTGTTCCCATGGTCAGGACAAGGGTATGGAGGTCTGTACAAAAGTCCTGCAGACACTGATTGCGTTGCTGGATGTGGCTCTCCATCAGAGCTGCCAATCACTCAATGGAGGACGCCACTCGTGAACCAGTCAAAGCCAATGTCGAGCTCGAGGCTTGGATGCAGTCCTCCTTTGTCTGCGCTTGGGCATGCATTGCCTTTGGCATTTCTGCCAGATGTTGCTGCACCTCTCGCTGGGTCAAGGGTCAAGGGCCTGCCCTCCTGCCATAGTACACACCCCTACGATGCAACCGTCTGTGGGCACCAGATGCCTGATGAGCAACATGACTCCATCACTGCAGATGCAGCATTGTGTCTCATGGCGACTCTACTCACTGCCTTGGGAAGGTGCCCCTGCCTCTCCATCCACAATGCTCTGTTCGTCTTGCAATGCAGCCAGCTCCATGGCCGCCGCCTCCATTGGTGTTCGAGCACAGGCCCATGCTGCATATTCTATGATTATGTGCTTTCTTCACCTATAGACACATGAAAGGGAAATGTTGGGCCCTAAGCAATATTAATCCCAACACATAGGCTGCTGGCAGTCCAGTTACCATTGATGGGGGCAGACAGACCCTCCTATATGTATTCCCTACCAGGGATCTCGCAAGATAGTACTATGACGGGGCCACCTCGCCATGCCGCTGTCTGTCATCTTGCATCCCCTGACCCTTTGTCCGTGTCTGGGGGAGTTGATCCTTTCTCCCAATGCTCTGGCCTGATTTGGCAGATGCAAGGCCCAAGAGGATGAAGGCATTAAAAGGTACTGACATTCGCAGCCCGGATGAGGTCATTGAGCTGCTTGCGGCACTGAATCCATGTGCGTGGGGGCACACACACAGTGTACACCACAGCTGGTGTCCTCTGCAGTCTGCAGCCATGCCTGCTTGGTTTGACTCCCAGGTGGTCGTCTCCTATCCCTCAGGAACCAGATGTCCATCATTTCTCTGGCAGTCTATAGAAGCAGCTGGAGGGAGACATCAGGGAAGTGTGGGACTGCACAGAGTCTCCTCTCAGCCATCTCTAAATATCCACTATAACCTCCTCCTCTTCCAGGCCTTCAGAATACAGAGTTCAATGCAAGGCTAGCAGCCCTTTAAAAATGACACCAGTACCTGCTGAGGCATCACCTGACACTATACTCCCTGCCTCTGGGCCTGACCCCAACCACACAATTGGTCAGGTTGCATGGCTCATTAGGCTTAATTTGTCAACTGCCGCTGCCTCTGACATGCCTTGCTCCCAGTTCCAGTCCCGATGGCAGGACCAGCGTCTCGCTAATAAAATTTGGCCCATATTTTTCTGTGGATAATTCTTTCTTTCTTGGTTCAGAATAATGATGATCAACTTTATTAGATCAGACAGCTTTTTACTACCAGAACATAGATGTCCTGACCTGAGACCTGTTGATGAGAAGCTGGCTATTGTCCATATGAAGCAGCCTGAGCATTAGGATGGTTAATTCCATGTTTTAGTATTTAACTGAAGGTCACTTATTCTTTATTTCATTTTATCTCTGACATAATCAGTCAGATGGTAAAAACACAATAGTGCCAGAGGCTTTAGGTTTATAAGAATAATAGTATTAATAATCCCTTCCTGTTTAAAGTCATGTGTTTCAAATAGTAATAAATACACAGAGGAGTGGATGACCTGAAGTTGGACTTTATTTAACATTGCCCTCCTGGGTATTAATTCTTTTCCATGCTTGCTGACAGAACAATTATTTCCTGAGTGGCTAGCAAGGCTTTTAAAACAAATGCTTCAATTCTCTGAGAAGAGACATGGCTCTCTGAACAATTCTGTAAAGAATAAACAATGCCTGGGAGTATGCAACACAGCTGTAACAAATCCAAGAAATTTGGATGATATGATAAATGTAAAGAGTGAAGCTGGAATGGCTTACAGATATTACATGAATCCTGAGAGGGTGTTGCAGCATTGAGCATATTCCCAAGGATTGTGCTCTTTTTACGTTATAGTTAGATGGGTGCGACATAGATTACTGTCTGCTAATTGTGTGTTGATTTGACTTTGTCTTCTAATCACACTATGCAGAGTCTGTCAAAGAACTTTAGTTTAAATCCCTGAGTGCAAATTGATTTATCAGAAGAGGCCAGAGTGCACCTCAAGGGTAGAGTCTCTCACTGCTTCAGCTTCGCACCAGCTGCAGTATAACTGTAATCTGTATAGAGCCAACTTTTGAAGCTCTTAAAATTAAAACCAGGTGGTTTTTTTGGCTCAATTTTAAAGTTTCTAAAGTTAATGTTAATAAAAAGCTGAAAAGGTAGTCTGACTATTAATAATGTTAAAAGCTTCACCAGCATTTGGATGCCAGTCAGTGGAGCTCTGCACGTGTATTTAAGCACCTAGGCACAGAATTCTACATCACCAATGCAGAAAGTGAAATGAGTAGGGCACTTGCCCGCCTCTCTGGACATCACTCACCTGTAGATAATGAGACTAGAGTTTATATCAGCTGAGAAAGTAAAGGGTTTTACTGAGGGATGGTACTAAATTTAGTAACCTTGCCCATGTCATCATACCTTATTCACAGATTACCCTGTATGGTGTTCAATCAAATTTGTAAATTTCCCCCCGCCATGGGGGAATTCACCTTCACAATCCCAGCTGAAATTTGGTGGGATTGTAGCAAAGGATGTTGAACAATTCAGGTGATGAGGCCTATCACTGCCTTGCAGATTTGCCTGCTATCAGCAACCTTCAACTTCCCAGATCTGTCATGTGGAAGGTGGCAATAGGTTAGAGGAAACAATCAAATTAAATGACACAGCCTTGTAACAGCCTTCCCAAGCAGCTCCAGAGCCTGAGTTGCTAAAGACCTTGGTCTGGGCTGAAGCTGTCAGTGGGAAATTTTGCTCTGATTTTCGGGGCACTTCTGTCCTAAGTCTCTTTTCGGACCTTCAAATTCTGCAGCACCACTGGAGCTTCCTGACTGTCACTAATGGGATCCCTCTTGATGGAGGAAATCCTGGGTGGTGTTTCATGAAATGCTAAATGAGCATGACCCTGGAAAATGGGTCACGTCTGGGATGGGCAGAAGTATTGCAGCACTGAATCTCTGTTCCTAAGTCAGTGCCTTTCTAAGATACCACATTTAATAATAAGTGAGGAAGAATTCAAATGAATGCTGACCAGAGCCATACAGATAAGCTAGAGAACGATAAGAAAGGGGTTGGACAAATGACAGCCTATGTGACTATGACAAAGGTAAACTATCCCTCCTTATCCTATCTGTAGTCTCCTCCAAAGCCATTTCACCATCGTTCAGCTGGGTGGGACTGAACTCGCCTGATTCCATTTTTATCTATATAGTCACTAGAGTATCACCTGCAGTAGCTTCTCTTCCCACTCCTGCACCTTTGCATCTGGGGTACCCCAAGGATTTATCCTTGCCCCCTTCTATTTCTCATCTACATGCTATCCGTCAGTGACATCATCTGCGAACATAACATTAGTTTTCATATATACACTGATGATACCCAGCTTTACTTCACCACCACTTTTCTCAACTGCCCCCCACCCCACTGTCTCTAAGTTGTCAGACTGCTTGTCCAACATCCAGTACTGGATGAGCAGAAATTTCCTCCAATTAAACATTGGGAAAACAGAAGTTGTTGTCTTTGGTCACAGTCACAAACTTCGTTCCTTAGCCACCGACTCCAGCCTTCTCCCTGGCAACTAAAGTTTTTTAAACTCGAGCTTCGTATTACCTAATTATTACTTCCTGATTCATTTCAGCTTTTCTCTCCACTCAAAGATCAGTTTACAATGCATTGAGCAGGGAGGCTATGATGGAGCTGTATAAAACGCTAGTTAGGCCACCGCTGGAGTACTGTGTACAGTTCTGGTTACCACACTATAGGAAAATGTGATTGCACTGGAGAGGGTGCAGAGGAGATTCACCAGGATGTTGCCTGGGCTGGAGCATTTCAGTTATGAAGAGAGACTGGATAGGCTAGGGTTGTTTTCCTCAGAGCAGACAAGGCTGAGGGGAGATCTGATTGAGGTATACAAAATTACGAGTGGCATCGATAGAAACTTTTTGCCTCAGCAAGGTGTCAATAACAAGGGGCTTAGATTTAAGGTAAGGGGCAGGAGGTTTAGAGGGGATTTGAGGAAGGATTTTTTCACCCAGGGGGTGGTTGGAATCTGGAACACACTGCCTGAAGGGGTGGCAGAGGCAGGAACCCTCACAACATTTTAGAAGTATTTAGATGAGTACTTGAAATGCCATAGCACACAAGGCTATGGGCCAAGTGCTGGATTAGAATAGATAGGCTTGATGGCCGGTGCAGACACGGTGGGCCGAAGGGCCTGTTTCTGTGATGTATAATTCTATGACTGTGTATAAACCCACAAAGTGTGGTGAATAAGGTTGGTGAGCTACAAGCACAAATAGCAGTATGGGAATATGATATAGTGGCAATAACAGAAACGTGGCTTAAAAATGGTGAGGACTGGGCACTTAACATACAGTGATACAGAAAAGATAGAGAAGGAAAAAAGGAAGGTGGGGTGGCAGCACTGATTAGGGAAGGCATTGTTATGTTGGAAATGGGGATGTGCTTGAGGGGGCAAGGACAGAATCCATTTGGTTAAAGTTGAGAAGCCAAAAGAGTATGATCAAGCTACCTAGGGTATGCTATCGGCCTCGAAATAGTGCGAGAAAGATAGAGAAGCAAATCTGCAGGGAAATCAGAGATGTGCAAGAACTATAGAGTGGTGGTTTTGGGGGACTTTAATTACCCAAATATCGATTGGGATAATGTTAGAGTAAAGGGACAGGAGGGGGAGGAATTTCTGGATTGTGTTCAGGAGAACTTCCTTGATCTGTATGTTCTCAGCACAACTAGAAACATAGCATCTGGTGCTGGGAAATGAGGTGGACCAAGTGTCTGTGGGGGAACACTTGGGCAAGAGTGATCATGTCATCATAAGATTTAGACTCGTAATGCAGGAAAGCAAGGAACGATATAAAGTAGAACGGCTAGATTGGAAGAGGGCAAATTTCGATGTGATGAGAAGGGATCTAGCCAGGATAAAATGGAACCAATGACTGACAGGCCAAATTGTAATGGAACAATGGGTTACCTTTTAAGGAAGAGATGCTTCAGGTACAGGCTAGGTACGTTCCAACAGGGGTGAAAGGTAAGGACACCAAAAGCAGGGCTGTGTGGATGTTGGAGATAGAGATTATGGTGAAAAAAAAAGAGAGGCTGTTTTATGTATGTCAGGTGAATTCTTCAAGTGAGAACCAGGCTAAATACAATGGGGGGAATTTAATGCTGGAGGCGGGGGTCTCAATGTCAGGAAGAACCAATGCTGAGATCCCCGCATCGTCTCTTTTCCAGAAAGAATGCCAAATTTAGTGCTGATCAGGCACTTAAGTGGATAGCGGCAGGCCTTCCATAGGATTTAGGACCCCATCGCCAGAAGCCCCGCCCTTGGAGAGCTGCTGGCCAATCGGAGGCTGGTAGTTGCAGTGTCACCATGAAGGCGGTGTCTGCTGCTGGAGGTGACCATTCTGGAGGCTGAGGAGCATTGCTGGAGCCAGGCTTCAGGTAAGTCAGGGCGGGAGGGATCTTGTGGGGTGGGGGTTGTGGGGGAGGGAGGAAGAAGGGGCTCGGCAGCAAAGGCAGGGGGGTGGCCCTCAGCAGCCCTGTCCCCCCCCCCCCGCCACTCGCCCCCAGCAACCCCAGGAGCTGGGAGGCTGCCGCACGGTATTTCCAACTGTGCTTCCCTTGCGGTTGCGGCGGGAAGGGGTCCTTAATTGGGGGTTAATTGTCCAGTTAAGGGCCTCGATTGGCCGCAGGGCGGGAAGGCCTTTCACAGGTCTTCCCCGTCCAGATTAAATTTCAGTGGTGGCCTGGATTTTACATTGCCGCAGATGTACTTCGTGGAGCTGCCGCGATATTAAATGCGGCAGCTCATTTAAATGGCTGGGGCACTCCCCCACCAGGCGATGAAGAGGGCAGGCCGTCCGTCCCTGGCAGTGGCGCCAGCAGCCTTTGCGCAGGCGCTGACACCATTTTTAAAGGGCTTCGGACCCTATCATTACATTTAAATTTTTTTAAGGAAAATGGTTTTTAAAAAATGGATTACTTGAATTTGCCCCTCTCCCACCACCCCTCCAAACAGCCATAGATTTAATTCCTTGCCCTTTCCACCCCCAAAATACTTACCTTGTACATCTGACCTCCTCCCCCACCCCCTCCAAAGATCGTAAACGGTAATCTTAACCATCTTTACCCGTTCCCATCATTCTGTACACCAATAAAATCACTCTGACGCCACCCCCTGCACTGGAAAACTTATCTGCTCCTCCCTCCCCACCAGCGTTCCACCTCAGATACCCAGACGGGTATCCCAAGGCATGGGAGTGCCAGCCACCGGAACCAATATTGCCCCAGAATGGATGGCGGGAGTAGGTAAGTAATCAATTCATTTATTTAAATAAATTCTAATATTTAAATGGGGCTCCCATTGCCGAGCAGCAGGGGTGGGGGGGTGGGGCAGCCAAGAGGCCTTGCCGCCGCCGGCAATATTGGGCCGGGCCTTCCCAGCATCGAGGCCCCTGGTGGGCCTCTGTCAGAGGCATTTTCCGGACCCACCCCGCCACAGCCCCTGACATCGGGGGGGGGGGGGGGGGGGGGGGCGGTCTGTAAAATTCAGCCCAATAAGTTGAGGGGGAGGTGAGGAGGAAAATAAGGCTGACCAAGAGAGAATGTGAGAATAGAATGGCAGCCAACATAAAAGGGAAGTCAAAAATCATCTTCTGGCATTTAAATAGTAAGCGGGAAGTAAGACGTAGAGTGGGGCCCATTAGGGACATAAAGGGTAACATATACTTTGAGGTACATGGCAAGGCTAATATACTTAATGAGTACTTTGCATCGGTGTTTACTAAGAAAGAGGAATCTGACAAAATAACAGTAGAAGCAGAGAGAGTAGAGTAAGGAGGAGGTACTGGAAAGGCTGGCTATGCTGAGGGTAGATAAGTCACCTGGCCCAGTTGGTTTGCATCCCAGGTTGCTAAAGGAATTGGGGGTGGAGATAGTGGAAGGGTTTGCCATAATCTTCCCTAGATATAGGCGAGGTGCCAGAGGATTGAAAAGTGGCAAATGTGATAGCCTTATTCAAGAAAGGGTGTAGGGATAGTCCCAGCAGCTACAGGCAAGCTAGTTTAACATCAGTGTTGGGTAAGGTTTTAGAAACAATAATTAGGGGGAAAAAAATCAACAGGCACTTGGAGTAGTTTGAGTTAATTAAGGAGTGCCAGCAAGGATTTGAAAAGGCAGATCATGATTCAATAATCTAACTGAATTTTTCGATGAAGTAACAGAGAAGGTTGATGAAGGGAATGCGGTGGATGTTGTCAATATGGATTTTAAGAAAGCGATTGATAAAGTACCATATAAAAGGCTGGTTTAAAAAATTCAGGATCATGGAATACAAGGGTCAGTATCCAATTAGATAAATAATTGGCTTAAGGATGGAAAACAGTGAGTCGTGGTAAAAGCTTGAGCCCAGGTTTCGGAACTCTAGCGGTGGCTGGAGTCACTGTTGCGCATCTGTGAGGCGGAATCTACATGGATAGCACCTTTTAGGGAGGTGGTCACACCACAGGTTAGGAGGATGCAGGCAGATAGGGAATGGGTGACTGCCAGGCAGTCTAAGAGAACCAAGCTGGTAGTGCAGGAGTCCCCTGATATGATCTCACTCGCTAATCGGTTTTCCATTTTGGATACTGGTGAGGGTGATGGTTCCTCAGAGAATTGCAGTCAGAGCCAAGTTTATGGCGCCACATGTGGGGAGGAAGAAGAGTGGAAGAGCAGTAGTGATGGGGGATTTGTTAGTTAGGGGAACAGACAGGCGTTTCTGATGCAGTAAATGTGACTCCAGGATGCTGCGTTTTCTCCCCGGTGCCAGGGTCAAGGATGTCACGGAGCAGATGTAGGACATTTTTCTGGGGGAGGGTGAACAGCCAGAGATCGTGGTCCTCATTGGTACCAATGAAATAAGTTAAAAAGGGGGATGAGGTCTTGAAAGCAGACTTTAGGGAACTAGGAAGGAGATTAAAAAGCAGAACCTCAAAAGCAGTAATCTCAGGATTACTCCCAGTCCCACGTGCAGGTGAGCATAGGAATAGGAGAATTGAGCGATTGAACACGTGGCTGGTGTCGGAAGGAGGGCATCAGATTTCTGAGACATTGGGGCCGGTTCTGGGGCAAGTGGTACCTGTACAAGATGGACGGGTTGCATCTTAGCAGGACTGGGACTGATATCCTCGCAGGGAGATTTGCTAGTGCTGTTGGGGAGGGTTTAAACTAAATTTTCAGGGGGATGGGAACCTGAGAGGGAGCTCAGATTGGAGGGAACCTGTCAGGGGTATGGGAACCAGGAGCAAATATCAGAGGCATACCAAGGTGTACAGAATACTGGGGGAGATAAATAGCACCGTCTAAATTCCTTAGACAGCACCTTCCAAACCCGCGACCTCTACCAACTAGAAGGACAAGGGCAGCAAATACATGGGGACACCACCACCTGCAAGTTCCCCTCCAAGTCACACACCATCCTGACTTGGAACTATATCGCCGTTCCTTCACTGTCGCTGGGTCAAAATCCTGGAACTCCCTTCCCTAACAGCACTGTAGGTATACCTACCCCAAATGGACTGCAGCGGTTCAAGAAGGAAGCTCCCCAACACCTTCTCAAGGGCAATTAGGGATGGGCAATAAATGCTGGCCTAGCCAGTGACGCCCACATCTCATGAATGAATAAAAAAAAGCATGAGAGTAGGGAATAGTAAGTTATTAGGTGGGGTCAGAGAAAGGGAGAAAGTAATAAAGTCTGAATCAGGATTAATGTGCTTGTATGTGAATGCACAGAGTGTGGTTAATAAGACTGATGAGGTACAGGTGCAGATTGCCATGTGGAAATATGATGTTGTGGCTATAACAGAGACCTGGCTCAAAGAAGGGCAGGACTGGGTGTTGGATATTCCTGGATACAAGATGTTCAGGAAAGATAGGAAAGGGAAAAAGGGAGAGGGGTGGCGGTATAGATTAAGGAGAGCATTGCAGTGCTGGAGAACAGGATGTCCCAGAGGGGTTAACGACAGAATCAGTTAAGGTGCGGTTACATTGCTCGGTGTTGTCTATAGGCCAACAGCTAGTCAAAAGGAAATGGAGGAACAAATTAGAGAGGTGCAAAAATTATAGGGTAGTTATAATGGGGCACTTGAATTATCCAAATATAGACTGGTATAATAGTAGTGTAAAGGGCAGTGAGGGGCAAGAGTTCCTAGAGTGTATTCAGGAAAATTTTCTACAGCAGTATGTTGCTAGTCCAACGAGAAAGGCGGCACTGCTAGACCTGGTTCTTGGGAATAAGGAGGGCCAAGTGGATCAAGTATCAGTGGGAGAGCATTTAGGGGACAGTGATCATTGTATCATAAGGTTTGGGCTGACTATGGAAATGAACATAGAGCAAACCAGGGTAAGAATAATTAACTGGGAGAAGACCAACTTTAATGGGATAAGAATGGAGCTGGGTCGAATAAAATAGAGTCAAAAGCTGGCAGGAATAGTGGCAGATTAACAATGGGCTACCTTCAAAGAAGAGAGAGTTCGGGCACAGTCAAGGTATGTTTCCCTGAAAGGGAAAAATAGGGCAACAAATCCAGAGCTCCCTGGATGACGAGAGGTAGAGATTAAGATAAAGAAGAAAAAGTGTGCTTATGACAGATGCCACGTAGAAAATATTATTGAGAACCAGGCTGAATATAGAAGATCCAGAGGGGAAGTGAAAAAGCAAACAAGAAAAGCAAAGAGAGAGCATGAAAAGAGACTGGCAGCTAGCATTAAAGGAAATCCCAAAGTTTTCTATAGGCATATAAATAGTAAAATGATGGTAAAAGGAGGAGTGGGGCCGATTAGGGACCAGAAAGGGGATTTACACATGGAGGCAGAGGGCATAGCTGAGGTAGTAAATGAATACTTTGCATCTGTCTTTACCAAGGAAGAAGATGCAACCCAGGCAATGTTGAAAGAGAAGGTAAGTCAGACACGAGGGGTTTAAAATTGATAAAGAGGAAGTATCAGATAGGCTGCCTCTACTTAAAGTGGATAACACACCAGGGCCGGATGAGATGCATCTAAGGATACTGCGGGAAGTGAGGGTGGAAATTGCAGAGGCATTGGCCATAATTTTTCAGTCTTCCTTAGACTCGGGGGTGGTGCCAGAGGAGTGGATAATTGCAAACATTACACCCTTGTTGAAAAAAGATAAACCCAGCAACTATACGCCAGTCAGTTTAACTTCGGTGGTGGGAAAACTTCTAGAATAACTAATTCGGGACAAAATCAAAAGTCACAAGAACAAATGCGAGTTAATTAAGGAAAGCCAGCATGGATTTCTTAAGGGAAAATCATGTTTAGCTAATATGTTGGGGTTTTTTGAAAAGGTAACAGAGAGGGTTGATGAGGGCAATGCTGTTGATGTGGCGAGTCGAAGAGACTTAGTAGTTGGCAGGAAAAAAGACAGAGGCGCAAGGGGAGAGCCAACTGTGCAACAGCCCCAACAAACAAATTTCTCTGCAGCACCTGTGGAAGAGCCTGTCACTCCAGAATTGGCCTTTATAGCCACTCCAGGCGCTGCTTCACAAACCACTGACCACCTCCAGGCGCGTATCCATTGTCTCTCGAGATAAGGAGGCCCAAAAGGTGTACATGGACTTTCAAAAGGCATTTGATACAGGGCCACACAACAGACTTGTGAACAAACTTGTAGCCTATGGAATAAAAGGGACGGCAGCAACAGGAATACAAAATTGGCTGAGTGACAGGAAACAAAGAATAGTGGTTCATGGAAGTTTATCGGGCTGGAGAAAGGTTTGTAGTGCAGTTCCCCAGGAATCAATGTTGGGACTCTTACTTTTCCAGATATCTATTAATGACCTAGACCTTGGTGTACAGGGTAAAGGCTTGCTCAGGTGTACAATTTAAACCCGACCCGGGCCCGAGTCCTTTGGTTTTTTCCCGTGCCCGACCTCACCTGACCCAACTTGACTACCAGAAATTAAAGACGCTTACTCTTACTCCTACTTCCCTTTCCCTCCCTGACCAAAAGGCAGCACTGCCACTGTGTCTGGCCCGGCCTGATCCGACCCGACCCAACCCGAGCCCGAATGCTGGATCCGGAAGAGCAACCCGACCCGAACCAGACACATGTCGTCGGGTTGGGTTGGGTAGCCATGCTCTAGTACAGGGCACAATTTCAAAGTTTACAGATGATACAAAAGTTGGAAGCATTGTGAACTGTGAAGAGGATAGTGTAGAACTTCAAAAGGACATGGGCAGGTTGGTGGAATGGGCAGACAGGTGGCAGATGAAGTTCAATGCAGAGAAATGTGAAGTGATTCATTTTGGTAGGAAGAACATGGAGAGACAATATAAAATAAAGGGTACAATTCTAAAGGGGGTGCTGGAGCAGAGGGACCTAGGTATATATGTGCGTAAGTCATTGAAGGTGGCAGGGCAGGTTGAGAGTGGTTAATAAAGCATACAGTATCCTGGGCTTTATTAATAGGGGCATAGAGTACAAGAGCAAGGCAATTATGTTGACCTTGTATAAACATAGAAACATAGAAAATAGGAGCAGGAGTAGACCATTCGGCCCTTCGAGCATGCTCTGCCATTCGTTATGATCATGGCTGATCATGGCGGCACAGTGGCGCAGTGGTTAGCACCACAGCCTCACAGCTCCAGGGACCCGGGTTCGATTCTGGGTACTGCCTGTGCGGAGTTTGCAAGTTCTCTCTGTGTCTGCGTGGGTTTTCGCCGGGTGCTCTGGTTTCCTCCCACATCCAAAAGACTTGCAGGTGATAGGTAAATTGGCTGTTGTAAATTGCCCCTAGTGTAGGGAGGTGATATGAAATATGGGATTACTGTAGGGTTAGTATAAATGGGTGGTTGCTGGTCGGCACAGACTCGGTGAGCCGAAGGGCCTGTTTCAGTGCTGTATCTCGAAATAAAAATAAAACTCAGTAGCCTGTTCCCGCTTTCCCCCCATACCCTTTTGATCCCTTTAGACCCAAGAGCTATATTCTTCTTGAAAACATACAATGTTTTGGCCTCAACTGCTTTCTGTGGTAGTGAATTCCACGGGCTCACCACTCTCTGGGTGAAGAAATTTCTCGTCTTCTCAGTCCTGAAAGGTTTACCGCATATCCTTAGACTATGACCCCTGGTTCTTGACTCCCCCACCATTGGGAACATCCTTCCTGCATCTACCCTGTCAAGTCCTGTTAGAATTTTATAGGTTTCTATGAGATTCCCCCCTCACTCATTATAAGATACTAGTTTGGCCTCAGTTGGAGTATTGCATCCAATTCTGGGCACCGCACTTTAGGAAAGACGTGAGGGCATTGGAGAGAGTACAGAAAAGATTCACGAGAATGGTTCCAGGGATGAGGAATTTCAGTTATGAAGATAGATTGGAGAAGTTAGGACTGTTTTCCTTGAAGAGAAGGCTGAGAGCTGATTTGATAGAGGTATTCAAAATCATGAGGGGTCTGGACAGAGTAGATAGAGAGAAACTGTTCCCACTCATGAAAGGATTGAGAACAAGGCAGCACAGATTTAAAGTATTTGGTAAAAGAAGCAAAAGTGACATGAGGAAAAACTTTTTCTCGCAGCAAATGATTAAGGACTGGAATGCGCTGCCTGAGAATGTGGTGGAGGCAGGTTCAATTGAAGCATTCAAGAGGGAATTAGACAGTTATATGAAAAGGAAGAATGTTATGGGGAGAAGGCAGAGGAATGGAACCGAGGGATTTGCTCTTTCAGAGAGCCAGTGTGGACATGATCGGCCGAATAGCCTCCTTCTGCACTGTACCGATTCTGTGGTTTTTTAGACTGAAGGATGGTGGACAGTGGTGTTCCTCAAGGGGTCAGAGATAGGATCATTTTTTTTTTGCTACATGTAAATAACTTGGATCTTGGAATCTCGAGTACAATTTCAAAATTTGCTAATGATATCAAACTTGGAAGAATGGCAAACACTGCGGATGGTATGAACTGCTTGCAACAGGACATAGGTAGGCTAGCAGAATGGGCAGACACGTGGCAAATGGAATTTATTACAGACAAGTGTGAGGTCTTGCATTTTGGCAAAAGGGACCGGGTGAGGCAATATAGGCTTAATGGCACAGTTCTAAAGAGTGTGCAGGAGCAGAGGGACCTGGGAGTGCATGTGCATTGATCTTTGAAAGTGGCAGGACATACTGAGAGAGTGGTTAGCCAAGCATATTGGATCTTGGGCGTCATAAATAGAGACATCGAGTACAAAAGCAGGGAAGTTATGCTGAATCTCTATAAAGCTCTGGTTAGGCCCCAACTAGAGCGTTGCATCCAGTTATTGAGAGAGTGCAGAAGAGATTTGCCAGAATTGTTCCAGGGATGGGGGATTTAGTTACAAGGTTAGGTTGGTTCTCCCAGAAGCAAAGAAGATTGAGGGGAGATTTGATAGAGGTGTGCAACATTATGACAGGCTTGGATAAGTTAGACAAGGAAGAACTATTCCCATTAGCTAATGGTGCAAGGACTGGAGGTCACAGATTTAAGGAATAGGGCAAGGGATGAACGGGGAATGTGAGGAAGAACTTTTTTCTGCAGTCCATGAGAGTGGCAGAAGCGGAGACAGTCAGTGATTTCAAAAATAAATTTGGATGGGCACTTGAAGGAAGTAAACTTGCAGGGCTATGGTGATCGAGCAGGGGAAATGGGGCAGACTGGACTGCTCCGTGGAGAGCTGGCATGGACTCGATGAGCTAAATGACCTTTTCCTATGCTGTAAATGACTCTGACTCTTGAAGTAACCTGTGCTTAGCTTTTCATCTGGAGTCTCTCAAATTAAAAAAAAAAGCCGCAGTTTGGTACTTTCACACAATGCACCACTGCACTGCCTACATACCTTTAGAACTAGTATCCAGATTATGCTGCCAGGAGTTAGTGCTGACCATATACGTATTACATTTACAATTCTTCTATGACTTTACACTGGCACATGCCACTTGTGATAACTTATAATCCTAATCATTCAGATCTCATGAGATGTTATGATAAACAAACCAGATGTCATGTCAGAGCAGCATATAAGAAGAGAAAGAGTGGGTTGTACAGTGCAATAATGCAAGCTTACAGTAGTTTAGTTCAATAATAAAAGGGTGCAGCTGTTATTCATTGGTGAATGGGTGTAACTGTTTAGTTCAATAAGGTGTGGTTGAATAAGACAATAATAACATGCCACGAACTTGTATTAGCAATATTTTGATTAAAACAATTAGTGCCATGTTTCAGGAGATTTGATTCACCTTTTTGTTCATTTTTCTCTAATTTCAGTAGTTTAAAGATTCTGTTTGCACTTTCTGGAATACAGTACTGATTAATGCTTCCAGTGATAAAACAGAGTACTTTTAATCTGGCTTAGTGTATTCCTGGTAATTAATGCAGTCCTCTGTCATTAAACTACTGACTTTGGTTCCACTGCATATAAACTGAGATATGGGGCTGAATCCGGCCTAGTGGTGGCAAGCTTAGAGGTGGGGGAGCCAGGAAAATAGTGGGAGAGCTGTTTCAGAACTTTCCCGGGGCAGGCTGGGAATTGGATTGGCTAACCATTCCAAGGAGGCAGGCAACCAGTTATACTGGCAAATTTTGTGGCCTCACCAGCATTTTTCCACTGGCAGAGTGACTCCCCCGCCACATGCAGAAGCCACCAGCTCAATGAAGGCAGCCTCCCTGCAGCAGACCAGGTAGCCATTGGAGCCAGAAGCGCCATGTCTGTTGACAGGGCCGTGAGCATGAAAGACCACAATCTCAGCTGAGACTGATCCAGTGGAAGGGTTTCCCTCCATCATGATGGACCTGCTGGCCTAGATCTTGTTTATTTCTTCACTGCTGTACAAGCCAGTGAGGGTGCTTCCATGTTGAGGCGCCCTTGCAGTCCCTGTCCTGCCGCAGCAACATCCACTTTTCTTGGCGGAGCTGCCAGCTCACTGATTTTGGGCCTGCAGCGCCAAGAGCCCACCTGCCATGCTTAATAGGACGGCAAACGCAGAGGGGGCCAATTAGGAGGCCGCTTTCCAGAAGATTGCTGAGTTGGTCTTGCTGCCTGCAAGTGCAGGATCAGCAGCCCTATTTGGTCCTGACATGTCAATATCCAGCCCATTGTGTTAAAACTGATATTGGAAAGTCACCTTTGTCATGGAAAGGCGTATGCCTAGTTTCGGGGGTAGGCGGGAAAGTGGAGTTGAGGCCACAATCAGATCAGCCATGATCTTATTAAATGGCGGAGCAGGCACGAAGAGGCCGAATGGCCTACTCCTACTTCTAATTTGTATGTTTGTATGTAAGACAGTCAATAGAAAGAACAAACTTGCATTTGCCAAAGCATCACATCCTCAAGATGTTCCAAAGCACTTTTGATCAGTGGATTATTTCTGACTATTCTTGTGTAGGCAAATATGGCAGCCAATTTGTACATCGTAAGGTCCCTTAAACAAAAAAAAACAAATGGCTGAATAGTTTGTTTTGATGTTGTTGGTTGAGGAGGGATAATAGAAAAAGTTCCTGCTTTTCTTCAAAAAGAGCCAGGTGGGAGATGTGGAGGGGGTTTTTTTTGCAGTGAGTTGTTCTTATCTTGAATGTATAGTCTGAAAAGATGGTGGACGCACATTTAGGAGCAACTTTCAAAAGGGAATTGGATAAATAGTTGAAAACAAAAGGAAAATACAGAGCTGTGCGTAAAGAACAGGGGAATGTGACTAACTGAATAGCTTTAAACAGCTGACACAGGCATGATGGCCTGAATGGCATCCTTCGGTCCTGTATGATTGCGTGAAATTTTTGGTGTCTCTTTGAGAAAGCAGAGCCTAGTTTTAACATCACGTCCAAAGCTGGCATCTCCAACAACGTTAGCCTAGTTTATATCCTCAAATGGGGCTTGAACTGACAACAGCCTGACTTAAAAGCTAATCTTACAAGGGACATGCTTCTACATAAGGAACACATGTTTCATGCTTAAGGAGTAGTTTTATAACCAGGGATGAATTACTGGAACAATACCATTTGTTGTCTCAGATACTTTTGATGGTTTAGCATGGTGAGGTTGCAGCTACAAAGGGGGTGGCAGAATAGTGGGAAGTTGTAGACCTAATTTGTTTCACAACAATTTGTTACTGTTTTATTTGCCTTCTGATGAGCAGTTCTTCAGTTATGTCTGCACATAAGATCTTTTACAAAGTCCTTTTTAGTTACTCTCATGTATATCAGTGTTTGAAGATTCTGGAAACATGAATTTTTAAGTAGTAAAGGGGGCTGAGATGTTCAAAAATGCACAACTGGGTAGTACAAGTGGAAGAGAGCAGCAGATTCCAGTCATGCTAGTTTGCAGTGTCAACTGACACAGATGATGCTGCCCAAATTTGATCTGCAGACAGCAAAAAATTCAATTTTCAGATATCACTGTCACTACTCTGGGAAAAAAAAAACTAATTATAGCTGCTGATAAGATTGTAGCACAAATTAACTTTGGAGAAAGAATTGCGGAATCATAAATGTACTCAATAAGAACATGTTTTTCCATCTTAATAGTCCATTGATACCAAAGTTAAAGAAATTTATTTTTTAAAAAGTGGCAAATGCTTTGCAAACTCAAATTGTATTCACTTGTGCATGTGCTAGGAACACAACAGTCAATTACAGAAAATCGAAAAGTATAACTCATAGATTATAAACAGAATAATTGAACCATTTGGATCATCTCATAAACTGCAAGAAGAAAACTAGAATGCTTCATACTCAACGTCTGAAACTCCAGAATTTATTACAGCCTTGAAATTCTTTCAGTCATATTTATAATATATAAGAGGGGCAGTTTAGCTTATGGTAAGTTTTTTTTTTTAATCTTATCATTTGTGGCCACGAATCATGTCTGGAAATTCAGAAATTTCAGTCAGTATTTTTTTAAGTAACATGTTGCAGTCAGCATATAAAATTACTCTTCTCCTCTCTTAATTGTTAATATTGACAAAGGAGAATTGAAAAGATCTTTGATTTGATCCCCAGTATAGAGTTTTGGTTCTACCTCTTTTTATCTCATCCAAATTTAATCAGTTCTTATCGTTGCTAAAATAATTCTCCAAGGGATTAAGGCTCATTTGTGAAGTTATTTTTTTTCATTTACTATAGCTCAGAATAATAAAACAGGATTATGCAGAGAATAATACACATATCCACTATAAATCGCATTTATATAGTGCCTTTATTGTAGTGAAACTTCCTGAGGCTCTTCACAGAACCATTAGCTTTTAAAACTTGACACGAGGTATTAGGATAGGTGAGGTAACTTTTAAGGATCGCCTTGAGGGAGAAAAGAGAGGCAGAGATGTTTAGGGAGGGAATTCCAGTACTTGAAGCCTAGACAACTGAAGCTATGGTGGTGGTGAAGGAAATCAGGGAGGCAAAGAATCCAGAATTGGAGGAATACAGAGTTCTTGGAGGGTTATAGGGCTGAAGGAGGTTACAGAAATATGGAGGGGTGTGGCTGTGGAGGGATTCAAACATTAGAATGAGGATTTTAAATTTGCGGCTTTGCTGGACTGGGAGTGATTTTTCCCCTTAAATCATTTCTGTGTATTTATTTTTTAATATAACACTAGCTGATCTCCCATGGCAATTACATGGAGAGTCAAGATTAAGTGTATTCTTAAGATGAAGTGGGGTTGGACTGTGGGAATAATTGGACAAATTTGCATGTATATAATTTAGTCCCCATTTTAGTTTAGTTTAGTATAGTTTAGTTTAGAGATACAGCACTGAAACAGGCCCTTTGGCCCACCGAGTCTGTGCCGACCATCAACCACCCATTTATACTAATCCTACACTAATCCCATATTAGTGTCCCTATATTCCTCTACCACCTACCTATACTAGGGGCAATTTACAATGGCCAATTCACCTATCAACCTGCAAGTCTTTTGGCTGTGGGAGGAAACCGGAGCACCTGGAGGAAACCCACGCAGACACAGGGAGAACTTGCAAACTCCACACAGGCAGTACCCAGAATTGAACCCGGGTAGCTGGAGCTGTGAGGCTGCGGTGCTAACCACTGCGCCGCCCCCACAGTTTATATGGAAGGGAGTTTATATGGAAAAACAGATTAAAAGAGTAGGAGGGCAATGCACTCAAAAGGAGAGAGCACAAGAAGAATCGAGGAGATTGAAATCAAGGATGAGATGTCACTCAGTGCAGAGGCAGAGAGAAAGCGGCAGTGAAGAGATCTCGGTGAGAAAGATTGGGTGGGCAGTAGAGAATGAGGATTTAAAATGAGAGGCAAGGGAGGCGGAACAAGGTGGTGCTCTCAAAGGAGGAGAAAATGCCAGAGGTGTACGGGGAACAGATCACGGTGTGATTTAGTGGCAAGAGCTACACCACCGCCACAATGATCTGGGAAAGGCCAAGTGGTAGAAGGGATAGCCAGGCAGGGAGGCTTCAGTTAGAGGAAAGGCATCATCAACCCTCAGCCAGGAGGGCAAGGGTCTCGTTCACAAACAAACGTATATTCCAGAGGGAGATGCGGAGAGGGGCAATGATAGTCGATTCACTGGCAGAGTGTACAAAGTCAGAACTGGGAGGGGCGAGTTGGACGAAAGGACATAATGCCCTGGAACGGGAAATACCGGAATGGGTGGAATTTCTCATGAGGAAAGATTGGACAGGCTAGGCTTGTATCCGCTGAAGTTTAGAAGAGTAAGATACGACTTGATTGAAACATACAAGATTCTGAGGGGTCTTGACAGGGTGGATGTGGAAAGGATGTTTCCTCTTGTGGGAGAATCTACAACTAGGGGTCACTGTTTAAAAATAAGGGGTCGCCCATTTAAGACAGGGTTGAGGAGAAATCTTTCCTCTGAAGATTCATAACCCTGCACATTTTTCCTTTTCATATAACAGTCTAATTCCCTTCTGAATGCTTCAATTGAACCTGCCTCCACCACATTTTCAGGCATCACTTTCCAGACCTTAGCCACGCGCTGTGTAAATTTTTTTTTCCTCATGTCATTTTTGCTTCTTTCATTCCTGGAACCATTTTTGTGAATCTTTTCTGTACTTTCTCTCGTACTTTCACAAAAGGTGCAGATTAAGATCCAGAAATGAATAATCATTTTAAAGTCATACATTCTGTCTTTATTTTGTATGCAACACTGTTGGCGATTTGTACTTAAACAGTAAAACATAAGGCAATTTGGGAAGCAGAGTTGGTTGGAGGATAGAGTTTTCTGCAGTACAGTCTGAAGAGCTGAGATGCAAACTGAGGTGCTACAGTGCCATCATTGGCAGAAGAGTGTAGTAACAGAGTGACACTCTACATAGTTTCATTATAAATGTGGATTTATGAGTTTATAATGGTAAAGGTTGACAACAGGTAATGCGCACATACGTAAGATCTTTTATATATTGTAGGTACAATCTGTAGAGTTTATTGGGATGGGTAGAGTGTATTGTGTGTCAACTTTATTTCTACTATCAGCAGTTATGACAGCCAGTACCTTCAATTACTTGATAGTTGAGGGCATAAATTCTGAAGGATTACGAATGTGATATATCAATATGTCTTGGTTTAAATATATTGATATTAATAGTTGATTACTGTGAAATAAGGTTTTCAATACAAATTATAATAGGATTAATTTGTCTTCACTTTGTGTCACATTTGTGGATTGAGTGGAACACACAGTGGCAAGCTGTTGAATATGTAATTATGAATTGCTTGATCTTACCACTTATGGAATTAAATTTATGTTCAGTGGCTTCATATCTATTATCATATTTGCAGTTTCACTGTGGATTTATATTTATAGTTTACATTTTACATTGCAATCATTTGCAGTTGATTATTGGAAGGCTGCCAGATCTTCAAGTCTATACATGTGAAAGATAATGTATATTTCAAAATGAATTACAGTAATTCAGTCAAGGGTTTTAGGTAAGATGATCTGTGAGAATTTGCATTAGGAGGTTGAATTACAGTAATATATAGCTACTGGTTATTGTTTGTAGTAATTGTTAAATGATAAGTTTCTATTTAAATAAAACTATTTGTTTATTTTGCAGCTACCTATATAATTAAAAGTATTGTGTCACAACTTTCAAAAGCAAAGCACCTGAAGTGAAGCACTGTGGCACTGCACCTCAGGGTGCCATACCTCCAAGTCATGACATGTCCATTCAGTTATCTGTTAAGTTACAAGGCAGATGTTGGGTTGACTAAATGTGAGAAAGTCGAAAGTAACAAAAAAGTATCAACGAGAAACAAGTGGCCAACACAAAATGGGGCATTCAAGTCCTTCTAATTTTTTCAAAATTGCCATTCACAAACCAGCAAGTATCACACAGCTAATCAATTAAATCACTCGAACATTTTCAACCACATTTCTTTCTTCATTGAAGTGAATGTATATAGCTGGTAATAACAATTACAGCATAACAAATATGTAGGAAGTTTCATAATTCTGAAAAAGCATTAGGCTTACCCATTTCAACCTTCCTTTCTGGAGGAGGCACTAGCTTGAGTTAGAAATTTCACCTGGATTTGGATGATGATAACTTGCAGCCATTCTGCGTTTGAGAGTGTGTATGTGTTTGTGCCAGTATGAGATACATCATGGGAGTTGTAATTTCCATCCTTTCGATGTAAGCCTAGAATACTTGAGAGTGCACCGTGACAAACCACATTACAGATAATCTTAGGAAAGCCACGAGGTAGTTTGTGTGAAGCAAAGCATGGATATGGCCTGTTTCTGTAAAAAGGTCTGATTATTTCTAACTCCTGTTGACAAGTTCTGTCTTTATGAAAGTGATATGGGAGTTGCTCCATTACAACAATAATACTCGATGTGTTATGTGACATGTAAACAAAATGTTTACTGATAATGGTTGTGATGCAAGCAGAAAATATCAACATTAAAAATAAATTTCCCTTACAGATTTTCATATTTTATACAATTAAATAAAATGTTTAAACGAATGGGTATATTTTGGGATGAGGTTTTTTTGTGTCACTAAGGTTGGCGCACAGCTAGAAGGAAATGGTTATGATGCTTCTAAGTGTAGATTATCTTCGAATTTGAAAAATAGGATCTAGGTTCAATCATAGTGTTACGACCAGGTGAGAAATGTGACGAGGGGTCTTTTGCTCTCTTTACCCGGTCTTATTGTAACAGGGTTTAATTTTAAACACACAGTGTTTTGAGCTCCCCTTTTGTGAATTCTTGTTCACAGCTTTCCAATTATAAGGCAAAGAAATGAGCACAAACAGGCTTTCTTTGATTTAAAGAAGAAAAGTGAAATTTATTAAACTTACTTAAACTCTAATACAGTTCATGCGTATGTATATAGGACACGCCCACGCTAGCATGCGATATACACATGCAGATAGGGACAGAAAAGAGAAGAAAAGATAAAGTGAAACACTTTGAGGCAATATCTTGTTAATATGCTTCGCATTCGCTGTAGTCCTTGATTGAAGATATGGTCTTGCGTTTTGTTGGGGCCCAGTGTTCCTTTTAAACCTTGTTCACATAGGAGACTTTTCTTTCTTTGAGTTTATGAGTCATCAGTGGTTTCTGAAACTGGTGAGAGTGAAATGAGGGAAGATGGAAGAGGAGGTAATTCTTGCTTCAGTTCCAGGAGCACACGGTGTTCTAATTTAAAATCTGCTTTTCCAGTTTAAAACTCCCCTAGTTGGCCAGCATGTGGTCATGTGACTGACTGGTTAGACCAGGTCTCTTCTGTGTATTGGGGCAGGGACTGGTTTCCTTTGTGTCCAACCATCTGGTACTATGCAAATGTCCTTCCAGTCAGGGGCTTGCAATTTTTAAGTTTTAATGTTCATGTGGTGAAATAATGTGTGCCTCAGTCTTGGCAGGTGGGGGATGTTTGCCTGACACCTCCACACCCAGGGGAATGAAATGAGATTTGAAGAAAAATGGTGCATTTCATTACAAGAGTTTGACAGAAATATTAGATACAGAAAGAAAAACCATGCATTTCTCTGATTCATTTCCATTCATTCACCATTCCTAAAGCTTAGTAAAAATGGTCTGTTCTGGGTACCAGGGCTGCTTTAATTTCCCCTTTTTTTTCTCAGGAGTGTTAAAGGGGGGGGGCGGGGTCTATCCTGAACCCTCTGAGTCATGCAAAGACTTTTGACTTCAGCCGATGGGTGTTTCCCTTCTCCTCTGACTGTGGGGGAGGAGTATTTGTTAATTTCCCCATTGTTCTCTAGGACACTCCTACCTGCAGGTATTTGTGCAGACTTGACTGCATTCTCCTGTGACACTTCGACTAGATGAGGCATCACCCTCACAGTTTCTCTGCCCCCTTAGAGATCTCTCTTTGTCTCTGCAGGTTCCTGTAAATGCTGTTAGCAACTCTGGTAGCGTGCTTCTAGAGTCTGAATTTACATAGGAGGATGTGGGGTCTAATTTTTCACATTTTCCGGGGTTGGTTGACCAGGCGGTAGGGGTTTTCACCCGGGATTCTTCCCAGACTTCCTTTAACCTGCTCTCTTGGTCACTTTTTCCCCTTCTCTTCCTAAACTTTTTCCAGCTATGTGCCTGCCTGTCCCCTTTTGTTCTCAACAGGGGTCCCTTACAGTTCACCAGCCCTCTGCTGGAGGGTCCTCCTAACATCAGTACTGGACTTAGGGGTGCAGGTTTCACTGTAGGTTGGGGTTTCCCCTCAATCTGGCACATTGTGGCTACTCCTGCAGTACTCCACCACATCCGTGTGGACTTTTGGCCAGTCAAACTGCTTTCGTATGCGGGCTTTGGTCTTTTGTATACCGGCAAGTACAGCCACTGTACTCTCGTGGGCCCTTCTTAATATTTCTCTCCGGTACCTCGGTGACACCACTAACTGGTGAACTACTGTCCACTCCTTGCCCTCAGGTCTGTGAGGTGAGCTCAATTTCCTCATCAGTACCTCATTCTTTAAATAGTAGCAATAAGGGACTACCTCTGCTTCACTTTCAGACTGGGCAGCCTGTGCTAACTCTCGCAGTACGAGGTCGGCTCGCTGAGCCTCAGCTAGGGAAAATCCATTTAATTAATTCCCTGGGTCTCCTAACTTTCCAAAGAAAGTCTCGGACAGGCAGACCTTGTGGTCATTTGCCTGCTGTCCCAATGCAGTCTCTTCTGGGGGAGCTGGTTTGATCATGGCCTGATCCACTACACATTCAGGGACTCTGCAGGGGAACGTCTTCTGCCACTGCCCTTTCTCTCTGACCTCCTGCGGTCTTCCTTTCACTACTGGGGAGGGATACCACCTTCACCCCTGCCAGATCATTACCTAGGAGCAGGTCAACCCCGTCCACAGGCAAACTAGGGACAATCCCTACAGTCACCGGTCCCGAAACTAGGTCACACTCCAGTTGCACCTGGAGTACAGGTACAGGCATACACTGCCCTCCAATACCACTCACCACCATTTTGGTGTTCACTGCATTCTCTGGGGGAAAAGTCTGGCCTTTTCATAGTGAAAAGTATCTAATAGCTCCTGTGTCCCTGGGAATTACTATGGGCTTGCTTGCCCCACTTGAGGGATATGGGGTTACTTTCCCTTCAAACACAAAACCCTGATAACCTTCAGGAATCCTATTAACATTTCTTGTACTGGCTGGAGTAAGCTTCCTGGGTCTCGCTCTTACTGCAGTCAAAGACAAGCTTCCATCAGGGTCCCATCTGCACTGAGTGGGTGTGTCCTGACTAACCCTACCGGTTTCCCCTTTAATTTTCAGCAGTCAGCTTTTAAATGCCCTACTTTATTACAATGGAAGCACACAGGTCCCCAGGTCTCACTCTTGCTCACAGCCCCATCCTTTTTGACTGGAGGAGGGCCTCCTGTGTCTCCTGCTTTCCTTTCTCTTCCAGAACTGCCTGGACAGATATCACCTTCACACCCTTTGTCCTTTTCGGATTTGGGGGGTGGTGATCAGGAAAGATTCTCCCCTGGGAAACCAACCTAGAAAGCAAACTCATCGGCCAGAACGGCTGCTTGCCAGGCTCCCTGAACCCGCTGCTCCTCTACATGGGTTTTTATTGAGAATGGGAGAGAGTTTTTAAATTCCTCGAACAGAATTACTTCTCTGAGAGTCTCATAGCTGAGCTGTATTTTTAAAGCCCTCAGCCACTGGTCAAAAGCCAGCTGCTTACTTCTTTCAAACTCCGGATAAGTTTGATCGGCTCGCTTTTTGAGGGTTCTAAACTTTTGGCGATAGGCTTCGGGTACTAATTCATATGCCCCAAGGATAGCATTTTTGGTCATTTCATAATTTGATGAACTCTCATCTGGCAACAAGGAATAAACCTCAGGGCCTTTTCCAGTTAGTTTGCTTTGCAATAAGAGAGACCAGGTCTCAGCTGGCCATTTTAGCTGCCTTGCCAGTTTCTCAAAAGACACGAAAAATGCTTCCACATCTTCCTCATTGAATTTGTGGCGAAATAATGTGTGCCTCAATCTTGGCAGGTGGGGTGGGGGGTTGCCTGACAATAGCAAGGTAGATGGCAGGAGGGTTGTCCTGTCAGAGTGGGTCAGTGTGATCAAAAAGACAGGGTGTACAGGCAGAGAAGGAATGGGTGATCACTAGGAAGTCAAGGAGGACCAGGCAGGTAGTGCAGGAGTTCCTTGAGTGCATTTCACTCTCCAACCAGTATTCAGTTCTGAATACTGGTGGCAGTGACGGTTCCTCTGGGGAGTGGCGCCAGAGCCAAGTCCATGGCACCACAGGTGGCTCAGCTGTACAGGGTGGGTAGGAGGAAGACCGGGAAAGCAATTGTGATGGGCGTTCCATAGTTAGGGGAACAGACGGGCATTGCTGCAGCCACAGAAACTAAAAGGAATGAAACCGGACAAACCACTTGGCATCGACCTAGGCACCACAAACGACAATGACACACCCAGCCCTGTTGACCCTGCACAGTCCTCCTTATTAATATCTGGGGGCTTGGGTCAAAACTGGGACAGTTGTCCCACAGACTAGTCAAGCACAAGTCTGGCATAGTCATACTCATAGAATCATACCTTACAGACAATGTCCCAGACACCACCATCACCATCCCTGGGTATGTCCATCTCTGCCTCCTCCTTCATTCCTCAGCATCACAGATGTCAGTCTTCAACCAATTTGATTTACTCCACATGACATCAAGAAACAACTGAAGGCACTGGATACTGCAAAGACCATGGGTCCTGACAACAATCCAACAATTGTACTGTGGACTTGTGCTCCAGAACTGGCTGTGCCCCTAGCCAAGCTGTTCCAGAGCAGCTACAACACTGGCATCCACCTGACAATATGGAAAATTGCCCAGGTATGTCCTGCATACAAAACCAGGACAAATCAAACCTGGCCAGTTACCGCCCTATCAGTCTACTGTCGATCATCAGCAAAGTGATGGAAGGAACATCAACAGTGCTTTCAAGTGGCACTTACTCAGCAATAACCTGCTCACTGACAGTAGGTTTGGGTCCCGCCAGGGCTACTCAACTCCTGACCTCATTACAGCCTTGGTCCAAACATGGACAAAAGAGCTGAACTCAAGAGGTGAGGTGAAAGTGACTGCCCTCGATCAGGTGAGAAAGAGGTCTACAGTTCCCTTTCAGCCTTCAGCTGGTCTTACTGTAACAGGTTTTAATTTTTAAACACACTGTGTTTTTATCTCCCCCTTGGTGAATCGTTGTTCACCGCTTTCCAATTATAAGGCAAAGAAACCAGCACAACACGCTTTCTCAGGTTTAAAGAAGAAAAGTTGAAATTTATTAAACTTAAACTCTAATTGGTTAATGCCTACGGATACACGACGCACCCATGCTAGCATGCACATGCAAATAGAGACAGAAAAGAGCAGAAGAAAAATAAAGTGGATAAGTTTGAGGCAATATTGGAAGAGTTGTTGTTACGGTTCTTCGAGCTCACTGTAGAGTCCTTGATTGCAGGTAGATCTTGCTTTTCGTTGGGGCCCAATATTCTTCTTAAACCTTTTTTGATGTAGAAGACTTTTCTCTCTTGGGGTTCATGTGTCTTCAGTGGATTCAGAGGCTTGTGAGAAAGAGATGGGAGCAGACAGGAGAGAGATCTTCAGTCCAGAGCAAGCCGCTTTCTGCCCAAACTGTTTGTACAAATTCAAAAAGAACTCAAGTTGTCTAGTAGTTTAGTCATGTGACCAGCTGGATTGACCATGTCCGTTTTTGTATTCGGTCATCTTAGCAGTCAATCTGGAATGGGAGCCCCTCCACCTTCAATGTATGGTGATCTAAAGTCCATTATGGGTTGACTGTCAGAGAATGGCTGCTTTGTCCTTCCAAACACTCTGTTAATGTGCAAATGTCTTTTCCTGCCACGGCTGATCTGTTCAACAAGTCCTCTTTTAACAGTTTAAATCAATGTTCATGACTATATCAATGTGCCCCGTTCTTGGCAGATGGGGGCCTAGCATGACAACTGGATGTGGCATCAAGGAGCCCTAGCAGAACTGGAGTCGATGAGAATCAGGGAAAACTCTCTACTGGTTGGAGTCATACCTAGCACAAGACAAAATGGCTTTGGTTGTTGGAGGTTAATCATCTTAGGCCCAGGACATCACTGCAGGAGTTCCTCAGGGTAGTGACCTAGGCCCAGCCATCTTCAGCTGCTTCAGTGGGGATGTTCGCTGATGATTGCACAATGTTCACATTCGTAACTCCTCAGATACTAAAGCAGTCCATGTCCAGATGCAGCAAGACCTGGACAATATCCAGGCTTGGGCTGATGTGGCAAGTTAAATTTGCACAAGTGCCAGGCAATGACTGTCTCCAACAAGAGAGAATCCAACCGTCTCCGTTGACATTCAATTGGATTACCATCACTGAATCCTCTACTGTCAACATCCTGTGGGTTACCATTGACCAGAAACTGAACTGGACCAGCCACATAAATACTGTGGCTACAAGAGCAGGTCAGATGCTAGGAATTCTGTGGCAAGTAACTCAGCTCCTGACTCCCCAAAGCCTGTCCACTGTCTACAAGGCATAAGTTAGGAGTGTGATGGAATACTCTGCACTTGCCTGGATGGGTGCAGCTCCAACAACACTCAAGAAGCTTAACACCATCCAGGACAAAGCAGCCCACTTGATTGGCACTGAATCCCACCACCTTCAACATTCCCTCCACCACTGACGTACCGTTTGTACCATGTACAAGATGCACTGCAGCAACTCACCAAGGCTCCTACGACAACACCTTCTAAACCTGCGACTTCTACCATCTAGGAGGACAAGGGCAGCGGAAGCATGGGAACACCACCACCTGCAAGTTCCCCTCCAAGCCACACACCATCCTGACTTGGAACTATATCACCATTCGTTCACTGTCGCTGAGTCAAAATCCTGGAACTCCCTTCCTAACAGCACTGTGGGTGTACCTACACCACATGGATTGCAGCAGTTCAAGAAGGTGGCTCACCACCACCTTCTCAAGGGTAATTAGGGATGGGCATTAAATGCTGGCCTAGCCAATGATGCCCACATCCTGTGAAAGAATAGAAAGAAGACGTGAATCTAGGATATGTTGCCTCCCAGGTGCCAGGGTCAAGGATATCACTGAGCCACTACACAGTATTCTGTGGGGGAGGATGAACAGCCAATGGTCATGGTCCATATCAGTACCAACAAAATGGGTAGAAAGAGGGATGAGATCCTGCAGGCAGATTTTAGGGAGCTAGGCAGTAGACTAGCAAGCAGGCCCTCAAAGGTAGTAGTCTCTGAATCGCTCCAGTACCACGCTCTATTGAGTATAGAACTAGGAGGATAGAGCCAATGAATGCATGGCTGGAGAGTTGGTGCACGAGGGAGAGCTTTAGATTCCGGGCCATTGGGACCATTTCTTGGGGATGTGGGACCTATGCAGGATGGACGGGCTGCACCGCAACAGAGCTGGGACCAATGTCCAGGCTAGTTTTCTAGTGCTATTGGGGAGGGTTCAAACTAACTTAAAAGGGGAGTGGGAACCAGGATGTAGCATTAGAAAAGATAATCAAGGTGCACAAAGGATTAGGAGAGACATTTGGGACTAGAGTAAGAAATAGTAAGGTATTAGGTGGGGTTGGAGTAAGAGGGAATGCAATCAGGTGTAAATTAGGTTTACAGTGTATATATGTTAACACACAAACCATGGGAAATAAGCTTGATGAGCTGCAGGCACTGATAACCACATGGGAATATGATATTGTGGTGATAACAAAGATCTGGCTCAAAAAAGGACGGGACTAGGTACTAAATATTCTTGCATACACAGTGTTCAGAAAAGATAGCGAAGGAAAGAAAGAAGGAGGGTTGGAAGTATTGATTAAGGACAATATTACAGTGCTGGAGAGAGAGAATGTCCTGGAGGGGTTAAGGTCAGAATCTATTTGGTTAGAGTTAAGAAACAGTAGAGGTACCTTTACACTACTGAATGTATGCTATAGGCCACCAACTAGTGGGAAAGATATTCAGCAGCACATTTGCAGGGAATTTACATAAGAGGTGCAAAAACTAGAGTAATGATAATGGAAGTCTTCAATTATCCTAATATAAACTGGGATAATTGTGTAAAGGGCAAAGTGGGGAAGAGTTTTTGAAGCGTGTTCAGGAGAACTTTCTTGATCAGTACGTTTCCAACCCAACAAGGAACGAGGCATTGCTGGATCTGGTTCTAGGAATGCAGTGGGTCAAGTGGATCTGGGGAACATTAAGGGAACCGTGAGCATAGTATCATAAGGTTTCGATTAACTATGGAAAAGGACAAGGAGCAATCTAAAGTAAAACTATTTAATTGGAGGAGGGTCAATTTCAGTGGGGTGAGAACAGATCTGGCCCAGGTAAATTGGAATCAAAGATCGGAAAGCAAAACTTTAATGGAACAATCAGCTGCCTTTCAAAAGGTTTGGATACAGTTGAGGTACATTTTCATGAGGGGGAAAGGTACAGTAAGCAAAGCCAGAGCTCCCTGGATAATGAGAGAGATAGAGAGGAAGATGAAGTAGAAAAAAGATGCATATGGTAGATGTCAGGTTGATATCACAAGTGGGAACCAGGCTAACTATAGAAAGTTCAGAGGGGAATGGAAAAAGGAAATGAGAGGCAGAGACAGAATATTAGAAGAAACTGGCAGCTAAAATAAAAAGGAATCCAAAAATGTTCTATAGGTATATAACTACCAAAATGTTAGGAAGAGAAGGGATGGGGCCGATTAGGGATCAGAAAGGAGATTGACACATGGAGGCAGAGGCATGGCTGAGGTATTAAATGAGTACTTGGCATTTGTCTTTACCAAGGAAGAAGATGCTGCCAAAGTCCAGTGAAAGAGGACGTAGTTGAGACACTGGATGGGCTAAAAATGATAAAGAGAAGGTATTGGAAAGGCTGGCTGTACATAAAGTGGATAAATCAACAGGACAAGATGGGATGCATCTTAGGATATTGAGAGAAGTAAGGGAGGAAATTGCAGAGGCACAGGCCATAATCTTCCGTTTCTTCTTAGATAAGGTGGTGGTGCCAGAGTACTGGAGAATTGCAAATATGTCACCCTTGTTCAAAAAAAGGTGTAAGAATAAACTCAGCAACTGCAGGCCAGTTTAATCTCTGTGGTGGGAAAACCTTTAGAAGTGATAATCTGGGATAAAATTAACAGTCACTTGGACAAATGTGGATTAATAAAGGAAAGCCAGCACTGATTTTTTTAAAGGCAACTCGTTTAACTAACTTGAGTTTTTTGATGAGGTAACAGAGAGGGTTGATGAGGGTAATGCAGTTGATGTGGTATATATGGACTTCCAAAAACCACACAATAGGCTAACTAGAAAAGTTGCAGCCTATGAAATAGAAGGGACTGTGGCAGCATGGATACGAAGTTGGCTGAGTGACAGGAAACAGAGTAATGGTGAATGGTTGTTTTTCAGACTGATGGAAGATGTTTAGTGGGTTTCGCCAGGGGTCAGGACTAGGGCTACTGCTTTTCTTGATATATATTAATGACCTAGACTTGGGTGTACAGGGCACAATTTGAAAATTTGCAGATGACACAAAACTTGGAAGTATTGTGAACTGTGAAAGATAGTGATAGACTTCTAGAGGGCATAGTGTCACGATATTTTTTTCTCTTATTGGGAAATCAGCGGTGTGCCTTTAAGGCTGTAAGAGGTCAGTACATCTTTAAGGCAGCAAGCTCCAGAGACTGAGCGAAAGTGCATTCTGGTTGCTGAGCTACAACCATACAAATTGAAGAAACAAAATACAATGTTGCCATTTGACTTTGAAGCTGGCTGGCAGAGACACACAGTTAACAGATTTTGGCACGTGAAGGAAATAGGAGCTCTCTCAGTCTATTTAAACCCTATTTATTATACTCTCTCAAAATTCTAAAGAAGCTTCCAGCCAGATTCATTTCTTAAAGAAATAGCAAATTCTTATTCATTGTTCATTGCTGAAAATGAAGAGTTTAATACTGGAACTGCTGAACTGAATTGCTGAACTGGAACTGCTGAATTCCCATCTTTGGAAAGATCTTTGGACTCATCAGGCCTTGAAAGACTGCAAGTGAACTTTGAATCAGAGGACTGTTCGTCAGGAAGCGTAATTTGCAAAGACTTTAGCTGCCCAAAAAAACAGAAACAATAATTAAACACCAAACTACTGTTAGTTTGGGTATATGTATGTGAATGCGGGAGTTAAATTCTTTAAATAAGTTATAATGTCTTTAGATATTGGTTTACCTTAGTGTTTAAGATTTTAGTTTTTTTAGTAAACAGCTAATTTGTTGATATCTAAAGATACCTGGTTTCGTTCGCCTCATTTGGGGGTTACTGGATTGTTTCAATTCGGCTGCTAATTTCTTTGATTTGGGAAAGCTTAAAGATATGTATGATGTGACCTGTGGTGTGGCGGAACCGAATTGACAGTGCGTTGCTCCCACCTCAATCGGAATCATATATATTGATTGGAGGCTTTGTCCTGAGCGGTAGTACCATAACAATAGACACACTGGTGGAATGTGTAGACTCAAAGCAAATGAAATTTATTGCAGAGAGGTGTGAAGTGATACATTTTGGTAGGAAGAACAAGGAAAGGCAACATAAAATAAGGGTGCAGTTGTAAAAGATGTGCAGGGACAGAGAGACCGGCAGGTATATGTGCACAAATCATTGAAGGTGGCTGGTCAGGTTGAGAAAGTGGTTAAAAAGGCAAACGGGATCCTTGGCTGTATAGATAGAACCATATGGTACAAAAGCAAGGACGTTATGATGAATTTTTATAAAACACTGGTTCGATCTCAACTGGAGTATTGTCTCCAATTCAGGGCACCACACTTTAGGAGGGATTTGAAGGAACTGGAGACGGTACAGAAAAGATTCAGAAAAATGGTTCCATAGTTGGGGGACTTCAGTTACATGGATAGATTCCCCCCCCCCCTCTCTCTCTGTTCCCCTCTCTCCTTGTCTCTCTCTCTCTCTCTCACACAGTTGCACTGAGCGTGAGCGCTCAGCAAAGCAGCTCATTTTGTTTAAAAACATCCGCTGAGTTTCACAGTTGACCGCTACTGAAGCAGGAATGCGTTTCCCAACATCGGATAGATTTAGGGTTTTCCGGCAGGCTTTTAAAAAAAGTCAGCAAACCTCGAATCTGTCCAATGTTGGAAAGTGCGTTCCTGCTTCAGTAGCTGTCAACTGTGAAACTCTCTGTGATGTTTTTAAAAAAGCCACTCTGCAAAAAGAAGACAGTGGGAAATTTCCCATCCCCAGTCGCGGAGCCCTGTGAGGATGGGGAACGACCCAGAGTATAGTTTACACCCGCGGACTGGATGGAAACCTTTGGCGGGCCAGATTCTGGCTTGCGGGCCGTATGTTGGACAACCCTGAGATAGAGAGAAACGGTTCCCATTTGTGGAAGGGTCGAGAACCAGAAGACACTGACATAAGAAGAATGGCAAAAGAATGGACGGCGATATGAGGAAAAATCTTTTTATGCAGCACGTGGTAAGGATCTGGATTGCACTGTCGCAGAGTGTGGTGGAGGCAGATTCAATTGTGGTTTTCGAAAGGGAATTGGATAAGCACCCAAAGAAGGAAAATTTCCAGGGCTATGGGGAAAGGGCAGGGCAGTGGGACCAGCTGAATTGCTCTTGCAGTGAGCCGGCCTTAACATGACTTGCTGAATGGCCTCCTTCTGTGCTGCAACCGTTCTATGATTTTATGATATCATAAATGGTTACAAATAAAATTGTTGCCATTTATGATATTGTTAGTCTAATTACCAGTTAACAAGGTGGTTGTTGAAGAATCCTTGGAAAGTTGCTGCAGTGCATCCTGTAAATAATACACACTGTGCGCCAATGGCGGAGGGAGTGGATGTTTAAGGTGGTGGATGGGCTGCTGATCAAGTGGACTGCTTTGTCTTGGATAACATTGAGCTTCTCGAGTGCTGTTGCAGCTGCACCCATCCAGGCATGTGGAGTATTTCATAAACTCTCCTGACCTGTGACTTGTAGATAGTGGAGGGATTTTAGGGAGTCATCAGATGCACTACTTGAATTTTGTCTTCCATTACTGTGCTCACTGTTCAAGCTAAATCAAAGCTTACCTCCATGTTATTTACACTAATTGCTATTCAATAATTTCACTATTTCAAAGACTTGTTTCTTGTCTTTGCTAAGCTGCTCCTGTGGCTGGTTATGCAACCTGTAATATGTCTAATTAGTTAATAATTGTGAAACCAAACAGAACTTGGCCAGAATGTATTTTTTCTGTCCTAGTTTCTGAACTTATTTTTACGGAAAGACTTTGGAGGAGGATGGTGTGGTCAGCCTTTTTAAAGGTTGCAGACTGGTTAAGAAGGATGATGAGGGATAGTTTCGCCATGGTCATAGTCACATAGGTTGTCATTTGTGAGTTTGAGGGCCATTTCAGTACTGTGCCTGGGACGGAAACCAGATTGGAATGGTTCAAGCACAGAGTTTCAGGAAAGATAGGCATGGATTTGGGAGGCGACAACACATTCAAGGAAAGGAAAGGGATATTGGAGATGGGCAGTAGTTTGCAAGGACAGAGGGTCAAGGGTGCATATTTTGAGAATTGAGTGGTGACAGTAGATTTGAAGGGGAGGGGAACAGGTACCTGAGGTGAGAGAACTGATAACAATATTAGCAAACATGGGGGCCTGGAAGGGAAGTAGAGTGGTCAATAGTTTGGGAATAGGGTTGAGAGAGCAGGAGGTTGGGCTCATGGGCATGCTGAGCTTGGAGAGAATGTGGGGAGATAGGGGAGAAACTAGTGAAAATTGAAAGTTCAGGTGTAAGCAGCTGGAAACCTTGAAGGAAGTTTGGTTTACTGATCTAAGGAAAGGGAGGATTGCAGCAGAGGCAGTTGAGCAGAATCTTAGTGACAAAGAAATCCATAAGCTCCTTACATTTGTTGGAGGTGAAGATGGAGGAGGTAAGGAAGAGGGGTTTAAGGAGACCCAAGCAGAATTTGTGTGAGGGGAGGTCATCATTTACATATACGCAGTGCACAATATGCACAGGTACTTCTTTGACAGTTGGCTATCCTCAGCTTTTCCGAAGGGAATGTTGGTTTCCTTCACCCTCACACCCCCAGGAACGATGTTTGTCTGGCCCCCTTTGTCAGGACACAATGTGACAGTGTATTGCTGAATGCAACATGAAAATTGGGCATTTTTTCTAAAAACACACTTCTGCCATGAACAAAATACTTATCACTTTTAACTCAGATTGAACTTCCGAGGAATGAAATTCTGTCTGCCACGGCTTTGGGAGTCCTGACCATGACTCAGGCTTGCCCCTTGAGGGTCCAAGCTTATCATTGAAGAGGTCAGTGCATCTCTCTCTTAGTGTACTTACCTTTGAAAATTCAACAGTCATCTTACATCCTCTGTGCCAGTGGCCTTATTTGGGCCAAGTGGAAACAAGGGCATTGAAAACATCCTGTGCTAAGTCAGGACCTAGGATATCTGGGTCCAAGCCTAAATTGCAGGCCATTCTCTGGTTTACTGTTCAAGTTTTCAATCTTTTATTACTGACACCAATTTTCCATAACCACTGCAATTTTCATCATGTGACAGGAAAGAAAGAACTTGCAGAAATATAGCACCCTTCACAATTTCACAACATTCCAAAGTGTTCATTTGACAGGAAGAGGACGCCTTATTGGAAAAGGAATGTGACTCACATAATAGGAAAGAGTTGTACTGGATAAAATGAATCTCCCTTTCCTATGTAAGTTGCCACAAAATGTAAATGGGGTTCTGCGCATTTCCGCTGCAGTTACGGCAGCAGAATGGGAGGAGCTCTGAGGAAATTCGCCCTCCAAAGTCAGAAGTGTTAAGGTGTATTTTTCACACTGGTTGTAGCGGCTGCGCTGTCTGAGCTCACTACACATAAAGCACACAGCTGCCCTGAGTCACTGATTTTCTTCAGTTGCGATTATTGCCACTGAGTCTCATCTCTCAGTAAGTGGAAGAGGAAGTGCCTTCAACCTATCAACTGTCAGGAATCATCTGAAAGTAGTGATCTCACACCAGGAGGAATTGTTATTGGCTATATTGTAAAAGCAACTGGTGTAAAAACCCACCAAAACAGATGAGCTTTCAAAATTAGGACAAATCCTGGTAGACTATTGTGCAAATTATCAGCATCTTAATTTGGCCACAGAATAGTCAAGGCACATCATTGTGCAATGCACTTTGAAATATTTTGGCATGATAATGTATTACACAAATGTAGATAATAATAATGATTGAAGTGCTTCCCACTGGTCCCTCATGTGAACTTTCTGCTGCGATCTCTTCTCATGCACCCCCCACCCCTAACCTTGCGTGGTCTCTCCCCTTCCCACGATGTGTCCTTGCTGCTAAACTCCAAGCCACCTACCCCCCCAATCTTGTTTGCTATGACCTTTCCTGCCTGGCAGCTGGTCAGCCTCTCAATGTTTAACAAAAAAGTTCTAATGGGGGTGAAAATCCCTGTTGTTAAATTCGCTGGTCGCCCCGTCGCACCTTGTAAATATCGGGGCCATACATTTCATTTCACAAGGGGTAATGCATCCTCTGTTTCTTTTGCATTTCATTGGCAGCTATAGCATAATTATAATAATACCTGCTGACATATCCCTACTGTATTAAGGTAACCTTATCTGCCATTAATTGCCCTTTTATTGTACTTTCTGCATTGTTACTTTAAAATCTGACATGTAAATGACACTATTGTTTTGTTTTCATCTGCTTAATGAGCTTCAGCATTTTCTAATGTTGAATAGCAGTGGCTTAAAGCTCTTCTTGCACTTGTTCATCTAGACAGGGACCCTCATCATCTTGGTAATTTTTTGAAGAATTCCTCTGAAGCTTCCTTGATTATGAGATGAATGCCTTAATTCCACTTGCTTGGAGACAAAGAGAAACATGACTTAAGATCCTCAGGAACATATAGCAATATATCCGAGGTAGTGCAGGACTGCTTGCAAATGTGTAGTTGAGAAGGAAAGGTTAATTTTCCCCTAGGTCTAATGTGCTAAATCCCTATGTTCAACTCACTAATTTGTTCTATTAACTATCACAAAAACCACAAGAAACTCGCACTTGATGAAGGCCATTTGACCCACCTTAATTCATCCATCTAGAGCAACCCTACTCCTCTCTCCCCCCCCGCCCCCCACCCCACCCCGCCCCATTACTACATCTAGTTGCTTTAAAAATTATCCTTGGGTTTCCAGCTCCACCCACATAAATATGCATAACAAAAGAATACAGTTTTATGACTGGATATTTATTCCAAGTGATGATCGTTCTATGCATTAAGAACCACCTTCTGATATCAGTCCTAAAGTTACCTTTTACTAGTTTGAAACTGTGTCATCTTGTTCTGCTCCCACTGTTTAATTTAAAGTCATATTCCAGATTAATCTTTTGCATAACATTTACTATCTTGTATGTCTCTAGAAAATCATCCCTTACTTTCCAGGCTGAAAATCACTTGTCTTTCCTCATAACCGAGATCCTTGACACCAGGGCTGCCACTTGGCTGATTGTGGTGGCAGGATAAGGCCTTTATATGGGCATTAATTGCCCACTTAAGGGCCTCAATTCGTACTGTGGCAGGAAGGCTGTTGACAGGTCTTCCTGTCCCGGACTTAATTTCGGCAGAGGCGGGAAGGTGGTGGGGTCCGCCCCCACCACTATCCCAATCGATTTCTATGCTCTTCCTGCCTCCAAACTCGCTATGGGCAAGGACTTAAAATTCCCTCTGAGATCTCTCTCAACCTCATTCTTAGAAGAGTTGTAAAGCTGTTATTTCTGTATTGTCTCTGGTTGGCAGTTGAGCAATTAGAATAAACTAAGAAAACAGAGTTTCTTTTTCTTTGAATGTAGTACATCAGGCATTAGGACCTTAGCAAAACCCTCACTGCAGTGATGATATCTGTTCTACCTAGAACTGCTGTAGGGGACAGGTGTATAATGGCATTATAGTTAATTTAGGACAACAAAACAAAATAGCAGCACAAAACATCACAAACATGTTTAAGCATGCATTAACATGCCTATGAAAGAACACAATTTATCTATACCCGTACAAGTAAAATGAAAACCTTGAGTAAAATGTTGATTTTAAAATTATGTCAATTCATGCTTTCCACAAAGCCATGGTGGGAAAGGAGCACAAAATGGATACGAGTGGATCAGCCGCCCATTATACACTCGGACAATTTTCTTTTACATTGACGTCAATAGATGGGGAAATTTGGTGGGCTTTCTAACAAGCAGCACCCATTTTGTACCCCACTGAAGTTGAATTTAACCCCCATAATGTGTTGTATTAACTCTGGATGTGTATATTAAAGGCATGTATGTACCAAGATCCTGATTTGGTTTGTATGAAAGGTTAACAATATTGTAGGAGCAAAACCTGATGTGGCTGCAGTGTAACCAATAAGTGGAAGAGCATTCCAAAACAAATTCGGAAGTGACACAGTCAATGTCCAAGATAGATCCAAGGTGCTGGCGAAGGTCTCAAAATGGAGCAACAGGCTACATTTCCATAAAGTAAAAGAGCTAAGCAATTTGTTCAGGTTTCCATCTTCATATTTTAAAAATCTCCTTTACTTGAGTTTGTTAGTATATCAAAAAAAGTTTAAGTAGATTAGTATAAACAGAATTTATTAGTATAGAATATCAATTTTACCCAATTTACTGGTGACAACTGTGCACAGTCAGAGTACTGTCTACAATTCTGGTCTCCATATTATAGTAAAAACCATATTATAGTAAAAATACCAAAAAAATTGGACTCCCTCACAAGTCACAACATCTTCTCTACATCTACATGGGTGGCATAGTGGCGCAGTGATTAGCACCGCAGCCTCACAGCTCCAGGGACCCGGGTTCAATTCTGGGTACTGCCTGTGTGGAGTTTGCAAGTTCTCCCTGTGTCTGCGTGGGTTTTCTCCGGGTGCTCCGGTTTCCTCCCACAAGCCAAAAGACTTGCAGGTTGGTAGGTAAATTGGCCATTATAAATTGTCACTAGTATAGGTAGGTGGTAGGGAAATATAGGGACAGGTGGGGATGTTTGGTAGGAATATGGGATTAGTGTAGGATTAGTATAAATGGGTGGTTGATGGTCGGCACAGACTCGGTGGGCCGAAGGGCCTGTTTCAGTGCTGTATCTCTAATCTAATCTACCCTTTCATAATTTTTCATAATTAGGTCATCCATCAGCTATCTCTTGAGAAAAGAACTTTAGCCTGTTCAATCTTTCTTGATGGGTATAATCTCTAAGTTCTGGTCAATCTTTTTTTTTGCACCTTCTTTAGTTCCTCCAAATCTTTTTTAAAATATGGAGACCAAAACTGTAGACAGTCCCATGTGATCTCTCCCAAAAAACAGATTAAAACTCAGGCCAATTTAAGAAAAAAAATCTGAGAAATTTCTCTCTGTCCCACCCAAGTGAGCAAACAAACTGAGAAATTAGTTGAAGTGAAAAGCAATGGGAACATAGGAGCAGGAGTAGGATATTCAACCCATCTAGCCTACCCTGCCATTCAATATGATTAAGGCTGATCATCCACTTCAATGTCTTTTCCCCACACTATCCCATTTGTATTTAGAAATCTGCCTATCTCTGCTCTAAACGTACTGAATGACTGAGCATCCACAGCTCTCTGGGGTAGAGAATTCCAAAGATTCAAAACCCTCTGAGTCAAGAAATTTCTCCTCATTTCTGTCTTAAATGGCTTCCCCTTATTTTGAAATTGTGTCCCCTAGTTCTAGACTCCCCAACCAGGGGAAACATCTTAGCTGCATCTACCCTGTCTATCCCTTTAAGTGTTTTGTAGATTTCAATGAGATCACCTCTCATTCTTCGAAACTCTAGAGAATACAGGCCCAGTTTCCCCAATCTCTCCATACAACAGTCCTGCCATCCCGGGAACAAGTCTGGTGAATCTTCGTTGCACTCCCTCTATGGCAATAATATCCTTCCTAAGGCAAGAGGACCAAAACTGCACACAGTACTCCAATTGCAGTCTAATCAAGGTTCTATACAATTGAAGCAAGACTTCACTACTCCTATACTCAAATCCTCTTGTGAAAAAGGCTAACATACCATTAGCCTTCCTAATTGCTTGCTGCACCTGCATGTTATCTTTCAGCAATTTATTGATAAGGACACCCAGGTCCCTTCGTACATCTTGCTAATCTCTTACCATTTAAGCAAAATAGAAACAAGACCAAGATGGTTATCTGACACAAAGGAAGTGTAATAACTGAAAGTAAAATAAAAACTATGCAATAATGTTACATGAAATAGGTTAACTACAACATTAAAGAAGTAGCGAAAGGAATTTCAGATGATCATATAAAACATTTGTAGCTTAGTATCCCACAGTGTAATTTCAGGATCAAAGCATATTCCCTCCCTGAAAATTAGAATGGGAGGCCATAAATGTTCAGTAGTTCATTCATTTTATAGCTAAATGTTTGTGCATTAATTTTGTTTATGTTGTAATCATTTTTGCATAACTGGATTTCTGTTTGTTTCATAATCAGTAATTTTTTTTAGTAAAGTTAATGCTTGGCCAATTCTAGTGACATAAAGCAGAAAAGTGAAACCCATAGACAGCTATACCAATTCCACTTGTAATAATTTCTATCAATAAGTCAAGAACTGATTGTGTTTATTGGCTTTATCATTTTTATTATTCAGTGTATATTCGTCACAAAACTGCTGACCAGTGCAGTGAAATGTACCGTTAAGTTCCTAAATGAGCAATATCAGCAAGCATTCCAGGGGGGAAAAAAACATATTCTATGCTCTTATAATAAAAGCAAAATACTGCAGATGCTAGAAATCTGAAATAAAAACAAGAAATGCTGGAATTGCTCAGCAGGTCTGGCAGCATCTGTGGAAAGAGAAGCAGAGTTAACGTTTCGGGTCAGTGACCCTTCTTCGGAACCGAAGTTCCGAAGAAGGGTCACTGACCCGAAACGTTAACTCTGCTTCTCTTTCCACAGATGCTGCCAGACCTGCTGAGCGATTCCAGCATTTCTTGTTTTTATATTCTATGCTCTTGTCTTGCATGGATGATATTGTTTGTTTGGTTTAGTAAGTTAATGGGTTGTGGAGTTCATAGTCATTGGCCGGAATTTTACTGTTAAGAATCGGGTCCCGTTGGGGTCGTGCGGAGGGAAAAATGGTGCGCGAAGATGTCGGGCAGGGTCCCTGGCGTCATTACGCGCTGACACAATTTAACCAGCGTGGGAAGTCGGGCGCGATCGAGTTTGCGCTCGCCGACGGACTAACATCAATTGAGAAGTACTTAAGGTAATTCAGAATCCAGTTGACAGAGATTTTACGCTACGTATCTGATTTTACGGCCGTTAATTGGGTCGTGGGGCGTGTCGGGAACCCGACATGTTCAAAAGGGCGGCAGGCATTGATTCATGAGGGAGTTGGAGGTAAAAATGAATTTATTGAACTTTATTCATGCTGATGTTATTTGTGTGCCCTAACAAGGGGTGTAACTTGCAGGTTGTGCAGAAGGTTTAATCTGAATGTTATGCACTGCTGATAGGGACCCATGTAATATTAGGTATTGCCTGAAGGAAGTACCTGAAGTGAGCCAGTCACAAAAGCTGGAAGCTATTACCTGTGGTCAAAGCATTTGTTCTGCTGTTCAACAATGGGAATTGTTCACTCTGGAGGTGGATCATCAGATGAGGAGTTGTGTGATTCAATGAGTGACAGAAGTACAAATGGTCAGGGGAACGTACAGCCAGCTGCACCAGTGCATCCTCATGCTGTTGGAGTAGTAGTTTGCAGAGTCGCCCAGCGACCAAATGTCAGGACACGTACCTACCCAGTAGTAAGGGCATACCGAACGCGTCTGAACTACCTGCAGCTGTCAGAACGCCAGTGCGGAAGAAGACTGTGGCTGTCATGGGAGACTGTCGCATCTCTTTGTGAGATGTTGGCAGTTGATGTTGCATCAAACTGTCTCGGTGACCATCCAATGCCAGTCGCTCTAAAGGTCACAGTAGCTCTTAACTTCTATGCGTCTGGCTCCTTCCAAGCCTCAGCTGCAGACTTGTGTGGTGTCTCACAATCAGCAGCGCACCATTGCATAAAGGTTGTGACTGATGCATTGTTTCAACGTGCTGAACATTTCATCATGTTCAAGATGGACAACACCAGTCAGGCTGAGAGAGCCAGAGGCTTCAGAATTATATCCGGCTTCCCAATGGTACAGGGCGTGATGGACTGTACTCATGTGGCCCTTAGAGCACCAACTGCACAGTCGGGGGCATTCATGAACCGCAAGGGATTCCATTCAATGAACGTTTAGCTCCTCTGTGATCATCGGAAGCGAATCATGCAGGTGTGAGCACGTTACCCTGGTAGTTGTCATGATTCTTTCATTCTCCACAACTCACAGGTGCCTGCAATTTTCAGTGCTCCCCACAGAATGGACGGATGGATACTTGGCGACAGGGGTTATCCTCTGAAGACATGGCTCATGACACCAGTGAGGAACCCAAGGGGTGAGGCGGAGGAACGATACAACGGGAGCCATGTGGCCACCACAGTGACAATCGAGCAAGCTATATAGGTGTATAGTGTATATTAGGTGTATATTTAGGTGTCTTGACTGCTCTGGTGGAGCACTGCAGTACGCACCGTCGAGGGTTTCCAGAATCATTGTCGTCTGCTGTGCCTTGCATAACCTGGCAATTGAACATGGAGATGCCCTAGAGGATGATCAATGTCAGCGCGATGTGTCATCAGATGATGACGACGTTTCTGATGAGGAAGATAGGCATCAGTCTAATGATGATCGTGGAGAGGAAGCTGAATGTAACTTGGCTCTAACTGCTAGAGAACCATGGGAATCTCTAATAGGTACATGTTTCAGTTGAAATGATATAAATCTTCACACATTTCAATCTGCTTTATGACGTTAATCATTGTGAGGATCTGACTGTGCAAAATCTCTAACCTTTAGGGGGTGAGACAAAGCGAATAACCAATCCATCACATCATAAGGGACGCGACCCAAGTGTGTGGCCTCACATTTGAGACAACTTGAGTTGACTAACTATGTAATATCTGACTTCAGGAATGACATGTCCAATGATAAAATCTCCAATTTAATCAAACACTATTGTTTTACAAATCAAATAAATGTACTTCAAGTCACCCAGTGCACCAGTAGTGAAATTAAAGTGTTTTCTTAATCCGTTTACGCGTGCTAATTCGTGTGCATGATCCCTCACCACTAGACTTACCAGAGGCAGGTGGCTGATCTTGTTGCCGCCCTGCTTTTGATGACTTGGGCGGACGTCTTCTGCATGCTCGCGGCCGTGAGGACCCTGGCATCTCAGGGTTCTCATGACAACTATCATGAGCACCCTCGATCAGCCCGGGATTCAGCAGTTCACATGTCCCTGGCGAAAGGAGCAAGGAGCTGCAGGATGCATCAGAAGCGCAATGAGAGGAGCTCCCATATGCGATCTGCTGCCCTGTGCCCTCGTGAGGTTCTGGTGGTCCTCAATGGTGGCATCAGAGCGCTGAGTGTCCTCAACCTGGCGCAGTCACATCAGATTATGCTCTCTGATGCTCTGGTCCAGGGAGGCCACAGTCGTTCTGAGGTCCCGAATTGCATGAAGAACTGGTCCCTCCACTGCAGCCGCCAGTCTATCAACGGAGGAAGCCAGATGTTCAAATGCCTGTGAGTTTGCTGAACTCATACACTGGATGGATGTCTCCAGAGTATGAGTCATAGCGCGCAACGGCTCAGGCAACTCCGCCAGATTTCCATGGACCGCATTCTGCACCTGCAACATCGCCCGAGGAAAGGATGATCTCAGAGGCACGTCATCAGCTTGCGGCTCTGCACTGGCCTGGCATCCCACTCTCCTCCAAGTGTGTGATGCATCAGCTGATTCTGCCTCTGGTGTCTGGCCCGGCATCTGTGCTGTGCTCACACCAGTATGTGACATTGATTCCCCAGACACCGTCATCCCAACCAAAGTGTCAGTATCTTCTGTGGTACTTGGTGCGTCGCGATGATGTGACGGTGCACCCTCTGAGGCTCCCTCCTCTACCTCAGAGGTGGATGGTCGGGCAATGGAAATGCTTCCTTGTACATGCTGGGTTTCACCTGTTGGGAAAAGCATTGTGATCAGTTTCATCATCAATCCAGAGTTAATCACAAGTTTGTGCCTCCAGCATTGTTACATCTGGGTGATGTTACAATTGAGGGAAACATTCAGTGCATTTGACATTCACCAAATCATTGGCACAGTAGCGCAGTCTCACCACTCGCCCCCCCCCCCCCCCGCGCCCCATAATGAAGTGTTACACCACATTCTGGAACACTCACTCTCATGGCCAGGTACACCAGCCTCGCCATCTGCCACGGCACGTCCTCCTTCCTCCCCTGCTATAGTTAAGGCATCCTCCTCCATCCTGGTGAGGAATGCCTGGGTGGCTACACCACCACCAATACGTGACCTCTCCCGGGCATTGTGTGCCCTCTTTTCCTGAATAAACAAAGATACTTATTTTATACATAGTCTGGCATATGAGGCTGTCACCCAAAGGGTTGGTGTTGCATTTCACTGCGGTGACAGTGTTGGGCACAACTTTAACACCACAGCATCAGCGTTCATCTCAGACTTGCCCAGCATGCGTCCCATTTCAAGGCAGCAGCCAGGCATTGATCATACAGGGTTTCCACATTGCATCATGGGTACACAAAAAACCTCCCTTGGCACATAACCGATTAGATGAATGAGGAATGCCCCTTACCCGAGCAGAATGAAGCAGGTCATTGAGGCGCTTGCGGCACTGCATCCATGTACGCCTCACAACGCCTCGGCTGCTGATCTCCTCTGCAACCTCCAGCCAGGCCCTCTTGGTCACTTCGGAGGGTCTCCTTCTCCCATCTGAGCTGAACAGAATGTCTCTCCTCTCCTCAACGGCCTGGAGGAGGACCTGCAGTGAATCATCAGAAAATCGGGGGGCAACGCGATTGCTTCTGCCCTCCATCACCTCTAACAGCAATATTTTTGTCTCCCAGTCTTTCTTGGTTTCAATGAATGGAGCCTTTGAAATCTCCAGACCTTAACACAGTTGTATCTTCCTTACATCAAATGGGGAACTCAGTGCTCTGTTTCAAATCCTTTATGTAGGGCTTACAATCAGCCTTCCGCGTATGTGGCCCCGACCCCAATGATGCTGAATTCCCGCCCGTGTGCGCCATTTCTTTTCAGAGTTACGCCGCGGGCCCGCTGATTAGCTGATGCCGGCGGCCAGGCGACGCGGAATGGGATCGGGGACCTGATCTGCTTCGGGCGGATCGGCCCTGGGGCCACCGGTAAGCGAAAAATTCCGGCCGTTATATTTGCATTAATTACATTTTAAAGAAGTGTGAATAATGGGTTTGCTTCTCTAAGAAAAGCCTTTAAAAATTGTTGGTTACAAAATATTGCATGGAGTGTATAACTTAATCTTTGCTTCCCAGATTTTTAATTGTGGTTTATATAGTTAAAATTGTCTTTTATAACTTTGATTTATATATCTATATATATTTTATATACATACATATATTGCATATAATAGTTAAATGCTAAAATATTAGCTAATCAAAAAAGTCAATTCATAAAGTTAAAAACAAACACATCCCTCAATTTCAAAGTAAATATATTTTAAATAAACATAAGCTTTTCCCTGCTTCCCTCCCCTAGCCACTGTAAATAAAACTCAAATAGCAGCATTAGCAGCGTGCATCCGGGTCAAGATAAGTTTGATCAGAACTAAGAAGAAGGCTCCCATTCTTTGAGCCGTTTCCGTGTTAGCTTAGGTCTATTATCTGTGTTCTTACAACATTTGATTTTCATTCCCCACTCAAAGGTTAGGTAGAAGAAAAGCCTTTATGGCAGCTGTGGTTCTTTCACTGAATGAGATGAGTGATTTATAGTATTAGATTGACAGTAGATTGTGTAGCCCTGAATTAAGCAAGGCTGGGTCCTTCTATAATTTACCCAAAACGTTAAAATGTGACCGCAGTTAAAACAACAACAATTTACATTTGTAAAGCACTCGTCATGTTCATAAAAAAAACATTCACTCTGCTTTGTAGGCCAGTGGATAATTAATGGACACCAAGCAGGAGAAAATGAGAGAGGTATTTGGAAGGGAGAAAGCATGATAAGAAGGAAGGTTGTCTGGGGCACAGGGGAGCCAATGTAGCCTAACCAGGACTGTGTCAATGGTGAAAGTGAGAACACAAACCAGAACCTTTTTGACTGGCTTTTAGTTTGTGGAAGGTGGAATGGCCCAGGAAAGAAATACTTGCATTCCTAACCGTGATTAGAAACCGTACACCTGAAGTACACTGCCCCTGTCTAACATTAGTGAAGAAGGGAAACCAGTAAAATCTGACCTACTGACTTATGTTGGGGTACGATACTTCTCCAAGTCTTCATTTGTGAGCCTTGACACAGTGCCCGGATGGTATTTAGGATTGGGAATTTTTCTGTTCTCTTTGCCTCAGTACCTGCGGCACAGTGGTGCAGTGGTTAGCACCGCAGCCTCACAGCTCCAGCGACCCGGGTTCAATTGTGGGTACTGCCAGTGTGGAGTTTGCAAGTTCTCCCTGTGTCTGCGTGGGTTTCCTCCAGGTGCTCCGATTTCCTCCCACATGCCAAAGACTTGCAGGTTGATAAGTAAATTGGCCATTATAAATTGCCACTAGTATAAGTAGGTGGTAAGGAAATATAGGGACAGGTGGGGATGTGGTAGGAATATGGAATTAGTGTAGGATTAGTATAAATGGGTGGTTGATGGTCGGTACAGACTCGGTGGGCCAAGGGCCTGTTTCAGTGCTGTATCTCTAAACTAAACTAAACTAAACTAAACCTGGAGACTCAGGATAACTGTCACCCTTTTTCACTGTCTATTTTTAGTTTTGCACAAAGTGTAAGGGTAGATTTTATAAATTCAGACTTTTTTTACAAGTTTAGGAATGCCTTAGATAGTCCCTTAAATACAGCTGGCCACTCCCATAAGTTGTCCGAACATCTTGCATTCAGGAGGGTGCCAATACTGCCCAATATCTTACTATATGGTGGCATAACTCAGGGTTGTAATAATAGGATTCCCTTGTGACCTGAACTGGATATTGTGGGGTGGATCTTCAAGCCCGCTCAGGGCGGGAATGGCTGCGAGTGTGATTTGAATATTTCGTTCTCAGAGGTTGGCAGAGGGTCCCACCACCTCCAGAACATGCTATTTTTAAAGTGCAGTCAGCAGGGAGGGAACAGGTTGGGTGCTTGTGTCCAATTAATTGCCTGTTGATCTCATTAAAGAGCTCATTAACAGGCTAGTCAGTTTTAAAGGCTCAGAACGGGGAAGATGCCATGTGGGAAATATGACAAGGTTGTGAAGCTGCGAACAGTGCGCAGGGCCTTGGGGTCCATGGGAAGGCCTGATTTAAAATAAAGCAGAGGCAGCATATAAAGCTCAGCTGCTTCAGAGGTGCTTCAGTGTGGATATTGCTACAGCTGGAAGAGTTGAATTTCTCAGTAGTGAGTGGCAGGAAATCAGAGAGGGGCACGAGGCCATTGGTATCACTGTGGCATCTGGGGTTGGCAGGGGAAGGTGTGGTCAACGTACAAAGCCCAGCTGAGGGAGATCAGATGGGAACAAGCTACTCTGACGTTGGACAGAGCAGCCAAGATGAGCTGTGTCAGATGCAGCCTCCTGGAAAGCAGGAGGCCAGAGTAGCACAGTGTGCGGCTGCAAAGGGAGGAAGGCGCTACCCCAAGACATTGAGTGCACAGGCCAAGAGTCAGCTACCTGCAAATGACAGTGTGCCAGTGCCATAGGAGGCTGTGCCTATCCAGGTAGATAGTCTTGGTCCTGTGTGCTCTGATCTACAGTGACCTGAGCAATGGCAGTTCCCTACCTGCAATCATCAAGGTCTCTGTCGCCATGAACTTCTATGCAACCGGTCGTTCCAGTGATCATCTGTAGAGCTGATCTCACAGTCGGCATCTCATTAGGCTATCAGGCAGGTTACAAATGCCCTTTTCAGGAGGGCAGGGACTACACCCCTTTGACACAGATGGGCCTGCGCTGGCTCAGAGGGCATTGGGTTCAGATTCCATCACTGGATTCCCACAGGCGCAGGGCATCATCACTTGTGCCCATGTGGTTGTCAAGGCACCTAGCAACAGGCCAGTGAGATCCACCAACAGGAAGGGCTTCCACTGCCTCAACGTCGAACTAGTCTGCAGCCACACCAAGAGCTTCCTCTCTGTATGCACTCGCTATCTTGGTACCTACCATGACTCCTTCATCCACCGTCAGTCCAAGCTGCTTTGGTCCTTCACTCCATCCCTCCAAGGAGACAAGGGAAATCTCTCCAAAAGATGGATACTGACCCCTCTCTGGGAACCCCAGACAGAAGGATCACACTCAACAGAGAGGTGCCCCTGCTGCAAGACGAGGTGGCGTCCTCCTGCCACCCTCTGGGAAGTCTCCCTCATGGCCTCCAGCATTAGATCCAGGTGGGCATCAATGAAGCGAGGATCTGCCCTGCTCCTTGAGTCAGGCCTATAGCTCCCTGTGACATCTTACTTCCCTCTGGTGCTGTAGAAGACAGATCTCTCCCTCAGAACAATCAGCAGCCTCAGTGATGGCTGCCATGGAAGTATGCATGAGCTTCATACTTGATCTGACCCACTCCCATTTTCAATCCCACTGGCTCTAAGTGACAGGAAACTTGTCTCCATACCAATTGAGGGCTTTCCCACTTGAAAATTGCAATCTGACTTAGCTTCTCAGAGGATGCAGATTTCAGACCAAAAACCAGATCCAGTTCCTGTTTCCCTACTTCCATTTTGAAAATCTGGCCCTGTGTGTTCAGTAAGTGCTTGCACCATGCACCTTTCCAATCTTTCGGAGGGCAGAGTGAAACACTTTAATGAGGCTGGATTTGAATCAGGAGCACCAGGTTTGTGTTACACCTGATCTTGTACTCCTGCCCATAAGTGGGATATAGTAATTTATTAGTCCTTTCTCGTTACAGAGATTAAGGCCTGTATATTTGCCGGGTGAGTTGTGGGGGTGGGGGTGGGAGGGGGTGTGGGTGGGGAGATGGGGAGGACAGAGTTTCAGAAAAGAAATCCATCTGGATTTTCCTGCATGTTGTGGAGCTTTAATCCCTCAATGTGCGTCTTTTGACCCTGATAGGTTCCCAGAGGTTAGCCTGATTGACTGGATTGGCGTCCAGTCAGGTGGGGAGCAGTCTAGAACAGCCTGCAGGACCAAACAAGTTGATCCCAGACCTGGGTTGGGAGGGGGCTGTCTGATGGGGCAGAGCTTGGAGGGTTGTAGGGAAGCTCTCCTGGTCCTCCTAAGCCACAAGCAGTGCTGTAAAAGGACTTGCCTTCCTCTCAAAGCTGTCCTCACCTCCCTCCAGCTGTCCAGTTTCCTGTAGTCTGGGAAATTCAGCTGCCCACAGTAAAACCTAAAAAGGAGGTTAAATCTAAGGCTGCCATCCTCATTAACATAATTAAAATGCCAACGCACCTCCTTGGAGTGGGTTGGCTGCCCACCCTGGTAAAACCCAGAAGTCAGCAGGTTGGAGCCAGCTTCCTGGCGCACTTGGGAATTTTCCCACTTTACCTCCCCCCAACTACACCCAATCCCAAGTGTTCACCCACGTTAAAATTCCCCACTAATAGTGCTGCCTGTATTTGCATGTTTCTCAAGGATCAATTCACTCAAAAAGGTGTTTTAACCTTTCAAACATTTTCTATTTTATTCATAACCATGTTTTTCTGTTTTTTGCTAATGATAGCTTTCATCTCTTATTAGGAATTGCAAATTCAGTTAATCATTGTTCTGTATTTTATTGACCAAAGTAAAGATACAAGAAGACTGCTGTTCAGTTACTGTGCTGATGGATAAGATGTCATGGAATTAATATTCACAACCTAACAGAAACTAGTTTTGGCTATTCTACAAAGAAGAAATAGACCACCAAAATTGATCTACTTAACATTTTTCGATTTACTTTATTCAAGTAAACAGAATAGAAGACTTGTTGGATTTAATTTTGAGGTATTCTGCACTCTAAAGAATTAAAAGTGTTCCATTATAGTTTTTTTTAAAAGTGTGCCACCTGAAAATGCAGTACTGTTAAAAATGGCACCTATGGACCTGAACAGCTTCAATTAAAAACACTTTCCAAAAACACATTAACTCTGAAAAATTATTGAAATTAATATGTAAAATGATTTGGTTTCCTGTTCAAGCAGTTAAGTGATTTTTATTTTTTGTAATATTGTGAATTCAATATTATGTTGCACTAAATCACTATAGTTTTGCAACAAGAAGGCTGTAACGTATTCTGATGAGCAATTGTGCTCCAAAGTTCTCTTATTTTGTACCGTTGATATCGCAATTGCAAACTGCCTGGTGACTTTTGTAGTTCAGTCATTCCAATGTAATACTGACCATTTAAAAAGCAAGTTAATGAAAACAATAGTATGCACATATTAGAAAATCAGTAAAAGTCAGCCAGCGCTTAAAGTATTCTGACACAGCCCCAAAAACTGTTACTCAAACATAGCTTATGACATATGAAAACAAAAGTGCTGAAGTGTAAAGAAGCATAGAAAGACTTGCATTTATAGAGCACCTTTCACGACCACAGGAAGTTCCAAAGCACTTTACAGGAATGAATTTCTTTTGGTGTGTAATCATTGTTGTAATGTGGGAAACGCAGCAGCCAATTTACACACAGCAAATTCCCACAAATAGCAAGGTGATAATGATTTGATAATCTGTTTTTATGAAGTTGATTGAGGGATAAATATTGACCAGGAGAGCAGAGATAACACCTCTGCTCTTCTTCAAAATAGTGCCATAGGCTCTTTTACATTGATCTGAGGGCAGACGGGGCCTCGGTTTAATGTCTCATCTAAAAGATGGAGGAACAGGAGTAGGCCATTCAGCCCTTAGAGCCTGTTCCACCCATCTAATTACATCATGGATAGTCTGTATCTTAACATCCATCTACCTGTCCTGGTTCCATAACCCTTAATACCCCTCAGGGTAGTGTCCTAGGTCCAACCATCTTCAGCTGCTTCATCAATGACCCTCCCTCCATCATAAGGTCAGAAGTGGGGAGGCTTGCTGATAATTATACAATGTTCAGTACCATTCACAACTTCTCAGATACTGAAGCAGTCCATGTCTGCATGCAGCAAGACGAGGATCACATTTAGGCTTGGGCTGATAAGTGGCAAGTAACATTCATGGCACACAAGTGTCAGGCAATGACCATCCCCAACAAGAGAGAATCTAACCATCTCCCCTTCACATTCAACGGTATTACCATTGTTGAATCCCCTACCATCAACATTCTGGGGGTTACCATTGACCAGAAACCTAATTGGACCAGTCCTATAAGTACTGTGGCCACAAGAGCAGGTCAGTGGCTGGAATTCTGCAGCAAGTAACTCACCTCTGACTCCCCAAAGCATGCCCGCCATATACAAGGATACTCCACACTTCCCTGGAAGCATGCAGCTCCAGCGACACCCAAGAAGCTCAACACCGTCCAGAACAAAGCAGCCTGCTTGATCAGCGCTCCATCCACCATCTTAATTCTTCACTCCATCTACCTCCGGTGTACAGTGGTAGCAGTGTGTACCATCTACAATAGGCACTTCAGCAACTGGCCAAGGCTCCTTCGACAACACCTTCCAAACTGCAGCCTGTACCACCTGCTCCTATTTCTTATGTTCTTATGTAGCTGTCTTCCAGCTTTGAGTGATTTCCGTACTGCGATCCCTAAATCTACTCCACCATAGTTCCTAGCTTCTCACTGTTCCGGCACTACCCTGATCTATCTTTCTTAGGGCCAAAGTGGACAGCTTCACATTTCCCCACATTGAACTCCATCTACCATAGTTTTGCCCACTCACTTAATGGGCTGATCTTATACTCCGTTAGAAGGCAGGCTTTTTGCGGGTGTTGGGGGCGGGGGGAGTGGGTGGCGCAGAGCATTGCGCAGAGTCGTCCGCCACAGAACCCGATGCCATAATGTCTGTTTCCGATTTTCTTGGAGGCAGCAAAGTTTTATGGTGGCACCTCCGCCGTGACGCGACAGGATCGTAATTTAAATCTGTTACATAGGGTTGGATTTTACCGCCACCACCGCACCCCCCCCCCCCCAACGACGTCTGGGGTCATGATGGGGGGGGGAGGGGCCCGAAAAATGGCTCCAGGAGAGGCCTGCCGTGGGCCTCGTGCTGGGAAGGCCCTGCCCCATATTGCCGCTCGGCGAAGGGACTGCCAATTATGTTAATTAATTTAAATGAACAAATTAATGACTTATCTGGTCCCATTGGCTGTCCCGCTCCGATATTGCAGTCGGTGGACAGCACTCCCACGCAGTCCGATCTCTGACCAGTGATGTAAGGTGGAACAATGGGGGGGAGGCAGGAACAGGTACGTTCCTCAGTGCAGGAGGGTGGGGAAGCAGGGTCGAACAATTTTCATTGGTCTAGGGGCTGCTGGGAAGGCGTAAAGATTGGTGAACTTTGGGGTGGGGAGGGGGAAGGTCAGGTGCACAAGGTAAGTATTTTGTGGGTTGGGGAAAGAGTGCAAAGAATGAAGTGTTTGGTCATTGTGGGGGTGGGAGAGGGGCTTGAAACTTTTCTTACATTTTTTTCAATAAAGTGAAAGTTTCTATTCCTTTAAAAATTTAAGTGAACTGTGAGGGCTGAAAGCCCTTCAAAATCGCGCCTGCACAGTGGCGCCAGACACCATTGCTGGGGACAGAGCGCCCGCCCCCTCCCCATCATCATGGGGAGGGGGGCGGTCCGCCCCGCCCCAGCCATGTAAATGAGCCGCTGCATTTAATATTGTGATGGCTCCGCAGAGTAAAGCTTGCTTATGCGGGTTGCCATCTTTGACTCTCAGTGGCGAGCTTGTAAAATGCAGCCCATACTGTTTTTCATGAATTTGTTTCTAATTCGCCTTGATCTTACCAGACGTTTGCAATCTTATGCATGACGTGTAGCACTCATGTCCCTTCACTTCCCTGACTTTGAAAAGCTGGCATCACCGAGGTGAGAGTCATCGGTGCCTGCAAAGGTTAGATTAATTATCCATTGTTATCTTGTGGAATTTATTTTCACATCGGACATTGCCGCTGAGCTCAATATATAGATGTGAATGAAGGAGGGACCTCTGCATGTGGATACTGTTGGGGAAAGGAGGGAACTCTGCAAGTGGATACTGTTGGGGGAAGGAGGGAACTCTGCAAATGAATACTGTTGTGGTGGAAGGAGGGATCTCTGCAAGTGGATACCGTTGTGGGGGAAGGAGGGATCTCTGTCAGTGGATACTGTTGTGGTGGAAGGAGGGAACTCTGCAAGTGGATACCGTTGTGGGGGAAGGAGGGATCTCTGTCAGTGGATACTGTTGTGGTGGAAGGAGGGATCTCTGTCAGTGGATACTGTTGTGGTGGAAGGAGGGATCTCTGCAAGTGGATACCGTTGTGGGGGAAGGAGGGATCTCTGCCTGTGGATACTGTGTTGGTGGAAGGAGAGATGTCTGCAAGTGGATACCGTTGTGGGGGAAGGAGGGATCTCTGCCTGTGGATACTGTGTTGGTGGAAGGAGGGATGTCTGCAAGTGGATACCGTTGTGGTGGAAGGAGGGATCTCTGCAAGTGGATACTGTTGTGGGGGAAGGAGGGATCTCTGCCTGTGGATACTGTGTTGGTGGAAGGAGGGATGTCTGCAAGTGGATACCGTTGTGGTGGAAGGAGGGATCTCTGCAAGTGGATACCGTTGTGGGGGAAGGAGGGAACTCTAATTCAACATCAGGAGACGCCGTTAACTGCGTCACAAATGCCACCCTCCACGTGATTGGGGGGAACTGCCGCCGTCATTGTGCTAAATGGTTGCCCACCGCGTAATCATGGCAGCACAGCCACTAACTTCACAGGTGGGACTACCGTGGCGGCGGGGTAATAAAATCCAGCCCAACGTATCACTGACCCTTTGCAACTTTCTGTTCACATCTACCCTATTTACTGTATTTACTGTTGTCAACAAACTTAGATATATGGCTCTCCATTCCTTATTCCAAGTAATTTATAAATATAGTGAAAAGCTGGAGCCTCAGAACAAGTCCCTGGGGGTCACCACCAGTCAATTTGAATGCATACCCAAATATGTCATAATTTAAGACCCAGGTATCTTCAATGGCTTTGATCACTTTGTAGTAGTGGTAGACTTAGAAATTAATGAAGGTGATGTAAGTACCAAAGATAAGATTTGTTTTTTACAGGGAGAAGGAGCAAAAATCAAAATATTAAACTCTACAATATTTGAAATTTTTAAAGCAAAAATAGAGCATTAATAGGAATTTTTTAAATATTTTGTACATTTTTTAATGTCCCATTTTCCTTTCCTTTTATATAGGATATGATGTTCCAGCTGATGCGTGGACTAGACTTCCTTCATTCACATCGTGTGGTTCATCGAGACTTGAAGCCCCAAAATATACTTGTAACCAGCCGTGGCCAAATCAAGCTGGCTGATTTTGGCTTGGCACGCATCTACAGTTTTCAGATGGCACTTACCTCAGTGGTAAGTTCCTTAATGATTTCTATGAGAATACATAACCTTGCAACCAATGGAAGCGAATTAACGTTTTATCTTACAGGTAGGTTTCAATTGGAAAACAGGTAGTGCTCCTTCTGATAGAAAAAACTGGCTGCCTTGCAATAGTTAGTAAAAGGAACTAAAGTGCAGAAAGTCCTTTTAAATTAATTAAATATTTTTTGTCCCTTTATGTATTGTAATTTATTTTCTTAGCTGTTTCTGTGCCTTCACTTCAGACAACTTTATGTTCACTTATCAAGTATTCCTGGTTGCCTGGCTATACTTACTTTGATGTATAAAGGGTTATATAAGACAAAGCACCCAATAGTTCCTAGCAGAAGAACAGGCCAAGGCAACCCAGATGGCATATACTAGCAAATGAACATGGATAAAAGTTTCTCATATAAATGTGTGAATACTTTAGCAACGATTTAGTGACTTTTCTTCATTTTAGAACCAGAAACAAGTTCTGCCGAGCACTTGTTTTCAATACTCAGAATTTCATTAGCTGTATTGTTTCACTGGTAAATATTATTCACTGTAGTCTGGAAAAGACTTCGGATGATAGCATATGTTTAATGTATTCATATCAAATTTCTTTGTTTACTGTTTTATTGAAGGTGTTAACCCATTTATTTTTATGGTTAATGTTCCATTAAAATAGTGGAGAGAAGAATTTGAAACCAGTAGAATTAAGTATTTGAACAATAACATTGTTCAGGATAACTTCCATGTTTATATTTCTGAAACAAATATAGTCAGCTACCCTGCTCTACAAAGATTTATAAGGTTATCTAAGATGAAATAATGGAACTGATGTATTTTGATTTTTCGATTACATTATAAGCATTTTTGTAATTATATAATGAGTATCTTATATATCCGGAAAAGTTGGATCAACAACAAAAACAATCTGTATTTATATAGTGCTTTTAATATAGAAAAATATTGCAAAGTGCTTCCCAGAGGTGTAATCAAAACAAATGGACGCTGGCGTAGGAGTTATTAGGAAGGGTAAACGACAGCTTGGTCAAAGAAGTGGGCATTAAGGAGAGCTTTACACTGGCGAGGGGAGTGGAGAGACAGAGGGGATTAAAAAGGCCATTCTATATTATTGGCGTTGGTGGATGAAGGCACTGCTATAATTGGTGGAATAATTTGGAGCAGGGGAATATACAAGAGGTCGGAGTAAGGGGAGCAGAAAGTTCAGGGCAGTAGGTTAGTGTTGGATGGTGTTAGAGATAAAAAGGGGCAAAGCCTTCAACAAATTTAAACATAAGGATAAGAACTTTTAATCTGAGGTATTGAGAGGTCCAGAAGCCACTGTAGACCTTTTGATGACAGGGATGATGGGTGACGAGGACCTGGTATGGGATAAAATACATGCATTAGAGTTTTGGATGAGCTGAATGTCGGTAGCATGCATGTGAAAGCTGACCCCATCTATCCTTGGTCCCTTTCATCTCATCTAAATTCTTCGCCTTGGGGTCAGCTTTGCACATTACCTCCAAAATCGTCCAAGAATCTATCCTTGGTCCCCTGCATCTCATCTACATGCTTCCGCCTTGTTGTCATGCTGACCTCTCTGTCCTCAGCCCACTGCAGTGTTCCAATGAAGCTCAACATAAATGCGAGGAACAGTACCTCATCTTTCGATTAGGTACTTTTTTAGCCTTCTGAACTCACATTGATTCAACAATTTCAGACCGTAATCTCTGCTCCCATTTTGTTGCATTTTTCTTTGCATGTTTTAGTCTTACCCTTGTTTTTGCTTTCAGATGGCAACTGTTCATCATTCTGCCATTCATACCTCCTCCACTCACATCTTGTGTTTCTTTACTTGTCCTGTTACCACTCGCTTTGTCCTGGCACAACCAACGCTGTTGTTATTTAATTTCTCCTGTCTATCACAGACCTTCCCTTTTATTCTTCCACTCTTCCCCTGTTTCGCTTGTTTAAAATCTATTAGATTTCTAACATTTCCCAGTCCTGATGAAAGGTCACGGACTTGAAACGTTAACTCTGTTTCTCTCTCCACAGATGCTGCCTGACCTAAGTATTTCTAGCATTTTGTTTTTATGTCATTTGTGGAACCTCACTGGAGAAATTCAAGTAAAGAGTTGGGGGAAAGATGGGTAAAGATTTGGGGTCTAGGAATTGCCTTTGAGCTGGGCACAGGGAATGATTCCTGAAACAGATTGACGCCTTGGGCCTCATTTACATCAAACCGGCACCCATCATTTTTATGGGGCCTTTCCCAGATTGCCTGAGCGGTCATCTGTTTCAGGCAGTAAGCCTCTTGATTCTGCAAATTCAGATCATGTGACATAGTTAGGACACTAAGTGCCACAATCAAGAACACTTTGAGTGGGGTATGCATTGTGTACATTCCACTCAAGTCTCCTGCTGTTATGTAGCCGACCAGCAGTTCTTAAAGAGACCACACTAAAAATGGTTATACCTTTGTGAAGTCAGGAGGATCAGGATGTCTCACAAGAATGCTGTAAGTTTCTGCCGGCCCAGGTTCATGCTCTCCACAATTGCTTCCTACCCATTACCCGCTGCCACCGTCCCCGCCTCCTCCATCACCTCCCCCCCATCATCCAGCCAACAGACCTAGCTGCAGGCTAGCACAACTTTCAAGTTGCCTAATATTGCACTGGCTCAGAGCCAGTGAGCTGCACCATGAAATCCATGCAGGTTGTGCAGCTCGCCAGTGAGGTTTAACTGAGTTCCAAGTTCCAAATGGCTGTGGCCTCCTTGCCCACTTGACGGGCAGCACACTCTGCTGGTCAGCCACCCAGAGGTGAAAACCTGACTCTGATCTTAATTTTATTGGCAAAGAGGTCCATAAGCCCCTTCCAGATTTTCCTGCAAGTGCGAGTGGAGGGTGCAGGGGAGTGGCACTTAAGGAGATGGTTGGGAGGGGAGAAAGAATGCTGGGCTTCATATTTGCTCTCTAGGATGATCCAGGAGTAGAAATTTGTGTGATTTCAGTTCATCAGGTATTCTGCACTTTTACCAACATGTTTGTTTTGTTAGTGTCATGGGAGTTAATCATGGCAGTAAAATTGATTTTTTAAAATTCATTCACGGAATGTCAACGTCGCTGGCAAGGCCAGCATTTATTGTCCATCACTAATTGCCCTTGAAGCTGAATCTTCTTAAACTGCTCCACCCCATGTGGTGAAGGTACTTCCACAGTGTTGTTAGAGAGGGAGTTCCAGGACTTTAACTCAGCAACAGTGAAGGAGCAGTGATATATTGCCAAGTCAGGATGGTGTGTAACTTGGAGGAAACTTGGAGATGGTGATGTTACCATGTGCCCGCTGCCCTTGATTTTCTAGATGGTAGAGATCACAAATGTGGGGCTGTTGAAGACTCCTTGGTGAGTTGCTGAAGTGCATCTTGGGTGGTACATACAGAAACCATGGTGCGCTGGTGGTGGAGGAAGTGTATGTTTACAATGGTGGATGGGGTGCCAATCAAGCAGGCTGCATTGTCCTGGATAGTGCTGAGCTTCTTGAGTGTTGTTAGAGCTGCACTCATCCAGGCAATTGGACAGTATTCTGTCACACCCTTGTGTCTTGCAAATGGCATAAATCTTTGAGGAGTTAAGGAGGTGGGTCTCTAGCTGCAGAATACCCAACTTCTGACCTGCTGTTGTGGCCACAATATATGGGACTGGTCCAGTTAAGTTTCTGGTCAATGGTGACCCCGAGGATGTTGATGGTGGGGAATTGGATGATAATGCAATTGAATGTCAATGGAAGGAGGGGAGGTGGAGACAGTCATTGCCTGGCATTTGTGTGGTGTGAATACAGTCCTGTCTTTGAGTTGGAGTTTGCAGACTAGGAAATGTTCCTGCACTTTCAATTTGTTTCTGCCAAAAGTGCAACCAGCAACAAATTTAATCCATAGCTTTAATCAATTATTTTTTCCCCCACAGTCCATAGTCTCCAAAAAGCATGGCCTGTGTAGTCTCCAGGCCATGACCCCAGCAATTACACCAACGCCATGCCTGTTGGTGCCTTCCAGCCGAACTCCACTAGAGTTTGTCAGGGCACCTAATTAATACGACGATAACTGGCACTCACCACTATGTGAACATCCCTGGTGCCTGCTTCTGTGGCCATTATTAAAACTAAATTGTTTCCATCAGTATTTATAGAGCATGTATATCTTCATTAGATGCACAGAACTTCTATCAACAAGCTCCACAACTTTAACTTTACAAAAATCCTTCAAACACAGCATGAAATTGGAATCAGAAAAATAATTGCAAATTGTGGCATTTTGTTTATTTTTAAATGAATCATATTCTTGTATCCATTGATGTGTTTACACTGTTTGTGCTCTAGTTTCTACTAATAGTGTTATTGAACAACATGCTTTATTAAGGATAGATATATTGGCTTTCTTTTGCCATTTGCCTTTTTCATTATAAAATGTGAAGAATAAGAAAGTTCAATATTTGATCTGTGAAGCATGGTTACTTGCTATGATGGTCAAGTGTTTTTGTTTTTATATGTTCACTATTTTTCACAAGTAGCACCTATTGTGCCACAGATCCTGTGCTGCATGTGAATTTGTATCCTTAGTGCCAAATTTCCTGTATATTTTGTGCCAAATATTGTTTTTTATTGACACACAAGAATATAGGGAAGGTGATTCTTTAAAGACAAAGATGTGGGGTTGTGTTTTCATTTGCTGCACCATCCGAAATCAGAATCTGGAAGGAAAGAGGGTGGGAAGATCTACAGCCTTAACCTCACCCCACCAAGAAAAAATACTTGCATTTATATTGCATCTTTCACAACCTCATGATGTCCCAAAGCACTTATAGCCAATGAAGTACTTTTGAAGTGTAGTCATTGTTGTAATATAGGGCATGCAACAGCCAATTTTCACAAGGCAAGGTGCCACATATAGCGAAAAGATAATAACCAGGCAATCTGTTTTAGTGTAGTTGATTAATGAATATCAGTGACTGAATTTTTTTTTAAATTACTAAAACCCTAATTACTGCAACAATTAGACTGGATTGAAGAATTTCTTACCATTATCAATATATTTACTCTCTTTGCCCGCCTTCTACTTTTACACTTTTTACATGCAGAAAATTTCTTAGACCGTGAACCAGGTATTATAGAGGCAAAGGCCCTTCTAAGCACAAATTAGCTGGTTATATTTTTCATTTTCTATATATTCATTGATTTTAACAACACAGCACACAAGTCATATAGCTGTTTAAAACAAATGTCCTGTCATACTGGACCATGAGTCCTACCTGCAGGTTTGCACCCGCCCACTCTAATGTCCCAGTAATTCGCAGTTCAATTGTTGAAGAGCAGAAAATGCCAACATATGAATTGTAGTGGTTTCCTGAAAAATGTTATTTCAATTACATGATCCACAGGGTGAGCTACATTACCTTTGACTTATCAGTACATGTGAGAAAAATATTCCAGGAATAAAGAGGAATTATGAAAGGTTTGGGGAATAAATGTGCTAGTACCCGAATACAGGTACAAGGATCACAATGTGCAGTTAACTCGTTTGTTGATTGCGATGCAGACAGCATGCCAACTTTTTACATGCAGGAATTTCTGAGACCATAAACCAGGTATTATAGAAGAAATTTCAGCATCCAGCCATCCCTAACTGCACTGTTGATTGGCTGGATGCATCAGAAAGGGGGCAATATCATGAGTGGCTAGTGCCTCTTAAAGCTAGCCTGCACTGTTTAAAGCTAACCTCTTAAAGTGGCTGCAACAGGTGCAGGCGGTTATTCAGGAGTGACTCTGAACTCTGGAGCATTGATGAATGACACAAGAAGGGAGAGAGCAGGCTCCAAGGTATTTTGGCACAGCACTGGCACCATTGGTGGAGGAGGTAGAACATAGGAGAGATGTCCTGTATCTGCAGGGGGCCAAGAAGCCCTCCAGACACACACTGAGAAGGCAGTAGGAGCAGATATCCGTGGAGATCAACGTCAAGCCCCAAGGACCTGGATGCAATGCCGCAGGAAGTTCAATGTCCTCACATGAGTGGTCAAGGTTAGTGAATGTATCTTCAAATGCCATATCCTAACAAATGCACCACTAGCCTCAGACACTGCTTAATTCACCACAGCCCCATCACTCAATTACCAACAATTTCTATCAATTAGGATTCATACCTGACATTGATATACTTCACCACACCCTCTCACACTTAGCACTCCTGCAAGCCTTACACCCACATCTCACAGGTTGCACATACAACCAGTTATTTAACCATGTCAGCCACATCAGCCAAACAGTTTGCATGACACTCACTGACATACTTCATGCTCTCTTACAGGACAAGGTGGTATACAACTGGGAGGACCAAGAGGAGTGGGAGATGAGCGAGAGCGTAGCAAGAGAAAAGTGCGGTAACAGAGAAGGCCCGAGACTAGGAAGAGTGGGAGCTGAGTGAGAGCAGAGCAAGCTAAAAGGCGCGGTGGCAGAGGAGGCCTGAGACCAGGAGGAGAAGGAACTGAGCGAAATTAAAAGGGCGGCGGCAGAAGAGGCACCAACCCACGAGGAGTGGGAGCAGAGACCAACTCAGATACAGGTAAGAACTTGAAAGAGTGACCTCAGAATGAAAGCAGAGGGGAAGGAGTGGCAGAACCTGAGCAAACTAAGATCAGTATCAAGGGTAAGTATTGAGGTATGGATCTAAGATAAAGAGATAGAATAATTAAACCTGGTTGAGTTTTTAGGTTTTAAGCCTTAAGTTTTATTTCTGGTAAGTTACGTCAGTAGTCATAAATAAAAATGACAGAAGAGCTCAGTCACGCTGAATGTACATCCTGTGCCATGTGGGAACTCCTGGATGTTTCCTGTGTCCTGGCCAACCACATGTGCAGGAAATGTCGTCAGCTAGAGGGGCTCAAATTAAGCAGCAACTGGCAACACAGGAGTGCACCTGTGAGGTTGAGAGCTTCATAGATAGCATGTTTCATAAGGTGGTCACCCTGCAGCTTAAGAGTGTGCAAGCAGAGAAGGAATGGGTGACTGCCAGATAGACGAGAAGGACCAGGCAGGTAATGTAGGGGTCTCCTGAGTGCATCTCGCTCTTCAACTGGTATTCAGTTCTGGATACTGGTGAGGGTGATGGCTCCTATGGCGAGTACAGCCAGAGCCAGGTCCAAGGCACCATGGGTGGCTCAGCTGTACAGTGGGGACAGGAGGAAGATTGGGAAAGCAATTTTGATAGGGGATTCAATAGTTAGGGAAACAGGCAGGCATTTCTGTGCTTATAGACGTGACTCCAGGATGGTATGTTATCGCTCTCGTGCCAAGATCAAGGATGTCACTGGCTGCAGAACATTCTGTGGGGGGAGGGTGAACAGCCAGTGGTCATATTCATATTGGTAGCAATGACATAGATAGAAAAAGGGATGAGGTCCTGTAGGCACATTTTTGGGAGACAGGAAAGAAATGAAAAAGCAGTACATTGAAGGTAGTAATCTCCGGGATTACTCCCAATGCCATACGCTAAAGAGGACAGAAGTGGAAGAAAGTGCAGATAAATGCATAGCTGGAGAGATGGTGCAGGACTTACCAACATACGAATTAGGAGCAGGAGGAAGCCACTCGACCCCTTGAGCCTGCTCCGCCATTCAACAAGATCATGGCTGATCTGATTGAAACTTCAACTCCACATTCCTGCCTACCCCCTGTAACCTTTCACCCCCTTACTTATCAAGAAGCTATCTACTTCTGCCTTAAAAATATTTTAAAACTCTGCTTCCACCGCCTTTTGAGGAAGAGAGTTCCAAAGACTCGCAACCCTCAGAGAAAAAATTTCTCCTCGTCTCCGTCTTAAATGGACGAGCCCTTATTTTTAAACAGTGACCCCTAGTTCTAGAGTCTCCAACAAGAGGAAACATCCTTTCCACATCCACCCTGTCAAGACCCCTCAGGATCTTGTATGTTTCAATCAAGTTGCCTTTTACTCTTCCAAACTCCAGCAAATACAAGGGGGTGGGTGGGGAGGGGTGCGGAAAAGGGTCAATTCTGCATTCAGTGACCTCCTGCTGAGAGCCCTTCTACCCCTCCTCCTCCCTCTTCTCTTGTGCTGCGTGCTCTCTGTCCATTTGCCAGGTCAGGTTGTACCTCAAGGGAATGGCCTACTAGTGCCTCCATGTCTGGAAGCAACTGGTTTGTGCAGCAGCCTTGAAATCAGGAAAAACAACTTTAGCACCTACCACACCACTCCCTGTAGACTTTTGCAACTTTAAACAACTAAAGGAAACAACAAAAAAATTGTAGAACCAAAGCCACAGCTAGAAGAAATCAACCTATGAGTTGTTGATGATCCCTTTAAATGGCACTGCTGGCGTGGTCTTTCCTGCTGCCGCGTGCATGTTCAGCTGTGCAAGGTTGAGAGGGCGCTGCACGCTGATTGATGTCGTGATTTACCTGCTCTACATACTTCCAGTGGTTGTTCATTAATGACCTCATCAATATGGAGTCCAGCACAATTTAGTTCAAAAGTGTTTTTTTGTGCTCTGCCATCACCATTTTAGAGCTCCATATTTACTCATTAGGTCCAAAACAATGGGTGCAAACCATTTGAATTTCTTGACCTTTCTGTCCAAAGTATATTCCCTCCCCATTTCATCTGTATGTAGGCTCCCTTTGGAATGAAGTTGGCTCCAAGGTTGCATGCCAGACAATGGGCTATGAGTTCTCTGTGATACTCTCAGTAATCTGACATCTGATCCAAGCAGGTCCACAGTATTCCGAGGCACTGTCATTGGTTTCCTTGGTTCATTGATTAGAGGTTAGACTATAACTAGGGCTGGAATTTTCCTACTCATCTCCAGAAAACCCTATAAATCAATGTTCTAATGGGTTCAATGCTTGCTGTGAAGAGGATAGTGTAGAACTTCAAAAGGACATAGACAAGTTGGTGGAATGGGCGGACAAGTGGCAGATGAAGTTCAATGCGGAGAAGTGTGAAGTGATTCATTTTGGTAGGAAGAACACGGAGAGATAATATAAATTAAAGGGTACAATTCTAAAGCAGGTGCAGGAGCAGAGGGACCTGGGTGTATATGTGCATAAGTCATTGAAGGTGGCAGGACAGGTTGAGAGAACAGTTAATAAAGCATACAGTATCCTGGGCTTTACTAATAGGGGCATAGAGTACAAGAGCAAGGAAGGTATGTTAAACTTGTATGGAACACTGGTTCAGACTCAACTGGAGTATTGCATCCAGTTCTGGGCACCCCACTTCAGAAAAGATGTGAAGGCATTGGAGAAAGTACAGAAACGATTCATGAGAATGGTTCCAGGGATGAGGAACTTCATTTAGGAAGATGGATTGGAGAAGTTGGGACTGTTTTCCTTGGAGAAGTCAAGCTGAGAGGAGATTTGATAGAGGTATTCGAAATCATGAGGGGTCTGCACAGTGTAGATAAGGAAAAACTGTTCCCACTCGTGAAAGGATGAAGAATGAGAGGGCACAGATTAAAGATAATTGGCAAAAGACGCAATGGCAACATGAGGAAAAACTTTTTCACGGAGTGAATGGTTAGGATCTGGAATGCACTGCCAGAGAATATGGTGTGGTGGAGACAGATTCAATCGAGGCATACAACAGGGAATTAGACAGTTATCAAAAAAAGAAGAATGTGCAGGGTTACGGGGAGAAGGCAGGGGAATGGCTCATTCAGAAAGCTGGTGCAGACACAATGGGCCGAATGGCCTCCTTCTATGCTGTAACAATTCTGTGATTCTGTAAACAGCAGGAATGTTACCAGTGTCTTGCACTAATCTGCAAGGGCATTTTTAATTCATTCATGGGATGTGGGTGTCACTGCCAGCATTTATTGTCCATCCCTCATTGCCCTGGGGAAAGTGCTAGTGAGCCACCTTCTTGAACTGCTGCATTCTGTGTGGTGTAGGTGTTCCCACAGTGCTGTTAGGTAAAGAATTCAGATTTTTAACCCAGCAATGATGAAGGAACAGTGATATATTTTCAAGTCAAGATAGTGGGCTAGATTTTTAGGAGCTCTCGGCGTCGGGATCCATGGCGGGTGTGGGTCCCGAAGATGGCCCCATTGAGGCCCGCCACGATAAAGTCCGGCTCGGGTCTGCAAGCAAAACCCGACCCGAGCCCGACAGAACCACATCCAACCCCGAGCCCGACCCAGCCCGAGTCTTTCCATTTTTTCCCACGCCCGACCCGACCCGACCATCAGTTAACCTACCTTCCATTTTTCACTTTATTGCTGATCTGCACAAGCTTAAAATAACTTTAACAAAACCACCTTTCTAGACCAAAAATTACATTAACGGTGGAGCCACTTACCTGAGGTTGTGATAGAGTGTGTCCGACCCGACATGACCCGACTCCGAATGCCAGACCCAGAAGTGCGACCCGACCCGAACCCGCCACATGTCTGGTTCGGGTCGGGTAGCCGGCCTTTACGCCATGGGCCTCGACACTGACAGGGCCTGGCCTGATCCTCCCGGTGATGACGAGATACAGTGGCAGCTTCCCCACTGCTGGGCGACAGGACCACAATTTGAATATTTAAACCAATTAAAATAATTAATTTAAATAAACTTGCGTCGCCTCCTGTAGTCCTACTGCGATCTTCGGTCCGGCAGCCAGCATTTCCATCCGGGGAAACGAGGCGCAACACTAGTGAGGAGGGGGGAGGAGGTAGGTTTCTCAGTATGGGGGATGGGAGGAGTCAAACTAACGTCATGGGTGTAGGGGATGGTAGGAAGCGTTGTAGTGTAAAATGTTTGCAGTGTGTGGGGTAGGAGGGGAGGGTCAGATGGTAAAGGTAAGAGCTTTTGGGGGGAAAGGGCAAATAATTTAATTGTTATTGAGGAGGTGGGAGAGGGGCAAAAGAAATGTTTTTACTTAATTTAATTCATTCTATCTTTAAATATTTAAATTAGCTGGTAGGGCTAACAGCCTTTTAAAAATGGCATCAGTGCCTGCGCACAAGCAGCTGATGCCATTGCCGGGGACGGCTATTTAAATGAGCTGCCATGCTTTGATTGGCAGCAACCCACACAGGCACGCCACCATTTTTGAAGCTCGCCGCTGATACATCCAGCCCAATGTGTAACTTGGGGAACTTGCATATGGCTGTGTTCCCATGTGTCTGCTGCACTTGTCCTTGTCCCTGGGAGGTGCTGTCAAAGCAGCAAGTTGCTGCAGTGCACCTTGTAGATGGCACACACTGCTGCCAATGTGCATCAGTGGTGGAGGGAGTGAATGTTTAAGATTATGGATGGGGTGTCAATCAATGGACTGCTTTCTCCTGGATCGTGTTGAACTTCTTGGGTGTTGTTGGAGCTGCACTCATCCAGCAAGTGGAGAGTATTCTATCACACTCCTGACTTGTGCCTTGTAGATGGTGAAAAGGCTTTGGGGAGTCAAGGGGTGATTCACTTCCTGCAGAAAACCCAACCATTGGCCTGCTCCTATAAACACAGTATTTATGTGACTGGTCCAGTTAAGTTTCTGGTCAATGACGACACCCCACTCCCGCACCAACCAAGGTGATGATGGTGGGGAATTCAGTGTTGGTAATACCGTTGAATGTCAAGGCCAGATGTTTAGACTCTCTCTTGTTGTATATGGTCATTGCCTGGCACTTGTGTGGCACGAATGCTACTTGTCACTTATCAGCCCAAGCCTGGATGTTGTCCAGATCTTGCTGCATTCAGGCACGGACTTATCTGAAGAGTTGCGAATAGAACTGAACAAAATGTTTAATCATTAGCGAAAATCTCCACCTGACCTTATGAAGGGATTAAATTCATTGAAGCATCTGAAGATGTTGCGCCTAGGACATTTGCCTGAGAAATGTCTTCAGTGATGTCCTGCAAAATTTTGGGTCACCTAAGCTTTTCCATCACTCTTTAGCTGCATTTATGAAGAGGGGCCATATGTGTTCTGCAGTAGACCCATTTGATCTGATGATGGCTAGAACCATGGACCAACGTAGTGCATTTTTGTTTCTGTGCTCAGCTGACTCTGAATGAACTCTCAGGGATTTCAAAGTTACGATTCCCATTTTAAAGCAAAGGGTTCATTCCTGGGGTGTAGACATGCCATATCCTGTGACTGGGAAAAGAAGAATTCCAAAATGGCTGATGACCCCAACCAGAAAATCACTTTTATTTTAATAAATGTAAAATATCTATTTATTCTTATTTATTACTTGGAGATTTACAGAAGGGAGTACACTGAATAGAAAATATTCCTCTTAGTCTGTTCTTACCCATAAAAGGGATTCCCCATGATTATGTTATGGTTATGTTACTGGACTAATAATCCAGAGGCCTAAACTAATAATACTGAGAAAATTCAGTTAATTAATTAAATCTGGAATGAAAAGCTAGTATCAGTAATGGTGACCATGTAACTACCGGATTGTTGTTTATAAAAAAAAACCCATCTGGTTCACTAATGTCCTTTAGGGAAGGAAATATGCTGTCCTCACTCAGTCTGGCTAAATGTGACTCCAGGCCCACAGCAATGTGGTTGACTATTAACTGCTCTCTGAAATGGCCCAGCAAGCTAATCAGTTAAGATGAATGAGGGATGGCCAATAAAAGTTGGCCTTGCCAGCAATGTCCGCTTGCCAGGAATGAATAAACAAAAAAGGTCTCAATGCAAAACTGGAAAATTCTCAGTTGTGTCTACTGAATGAATTAAAATCTAAAAGTACAGACTAGTCTTCACATCACTGCAACAACAATACTTTTCAACAGTTAGAAGGTTTGTTCTTTTCCAAGAATATGTTTAGTCACAACAAGATATTTTAGTGACATATTTACTAACAGCATTGTTTCATTTTGACTTTAGATATTTTGTGATTGAAAACAGCAAGAATGTACAAGAAGTAAATTCACTAAATCCCTGCTGGCAATCATAAAGATTAATGTATATATTTTCACAAGTTATTTGAAATATTAACTATTTGAAAATTGCAAACATTTCCACAATTCTGAACACTAATTGCCAACAATCAATTAAAAATCAAAAGTAAATCCAACTGGCTGTTCATAAAGCTCTGCAGAAGTTGAAGAAACACTTCATTAAATAATTGATGCTGAGGACAGATACTAAGCACCCAGTTCAAAAAAATTGTGCCTATCACTAGATCTGTTGAAAGAGTCCTCTTGCTTTCCTCATTCATTCACAAGCTACTGCACCCACATTCTCTTCTGACAAAGAGACTGTTCATTTGGGACAATGAGCTTTGCCAGAGAGCCTTCCACTGAAAAATCCGATCTGACCCATTAGATGTTGCAAGTCTAGATTATCAAAGCAAAAGCTTTCTGGCGGAAAACGATTTCTGAAAAGTCCTGAATGCCAAAGAATTCTTGCTGGCAGGTCACAAGTGCAGCAGGTTTCTGCTGTGAAAAGGCTAGTCTCTCAGGACAGCCCAAAATCCTTCCATGATATTCATCTAGGATGCAAGCTAATGCTGTATCTGTAAAGTGAAAGCGATGCAGCAGCTGCAGTGAGAACTAGAGAGCCATCCTGTCACAACTGAAATAGCTGATCTGAGTCAGGCCCTTTTTACTCATGGGAAGATGATGGTACTTTTCAGTTTACTTCAGAAGTTAGATTATTCTGCAGATGCTTTTGTCCACCTAGATATGAGTAGGCTTTGTACTGATTAAAAAACTATGGTTAAGTAACAGTTAAGAGTAAAGTCATAGCTGTTTTTCTTTTTGTTTTTAACTACAGTTGCAATAAATTAATTGCTAAATAACGTTATCAAGGACATTACTCTTTTTACTCAGGTGCTCCTTTACTGCATTTTAAAATTTTGAACCTTATTTGATTACTCTGATGTGGGGAGCCCATGCCATCTTTATTCTGACTTCATTATTTTACAGCAGTATTGAATGTTCAGAAAACTATAGACAGAGCATAATATCTTGGTCACAAATTTCATTCGTTCTGATGATTTCTGAGATTAATTTTATAATCTGCAGACAAATCCCGTGATTTCATTTTAAGGTCTCACATATTCTCCATCACTAGTTTCTTCAAAATAGTTATGCTGCATATTTTGTGGATTACATCAGCACAAAATATGTGGTACATTAACTTTGGCCCATACATTGCAGTCAAAATAATGGTAAGGCTAAAACTGCTCACCGTTAATTATGCTGAAATGCTATCGCAACTTCAGCTGAGGGCAGATGCACAGTTAACTGCTGAAATCCAAAAGTTGCTTTCTGAAATGCACCGTTCCATTGCTCGCTGCACAAAGGCAAATCGCTGGTCTGCCTCACAATTGAAATGCATTGAAGTTGCAGCATTTGTGCTGTAGGATCAAACTAAATTTGCCACAGAAAATTACCCATTTAGCAACACGTTAAGTGTTGTTTACTGCCAAATAACCTCTCTGGCACTGAAAATTAACTTTTACAAGTGTGGACTCTCATTTTATCATTTTACTTACTGAAGAGGGAGACTTTCGTGAGCCCCCTCGGTGTCCCTCTTCTCCAGCAGCGCTCACCTCTCCATATGAGTGGGGCTATCATTCGGACATTGCTGTGTGCTCACCTATTGGGTCTCCGACTTTCCTGGTCCACATGCAATCCTTAATTGGACAATGAACACGAGACGGCCAATTAGGAGGCCATCTCGTAAAATTGTTCCTGCAGGCGGCTGAGGCCATGTGTGAGATCGGGATCTGCGCATGGTCCGATGTCGGGTTCTCAACGTCTGCAGTAAAATTCAGCCTCCTATTTCCCTCACTGCAACGTTATCAGCTCACACTTTTAGCAATTTGTGATACAAAATTGAAAAGCCTAAGCGTGCAAGAACAAATCTAATTAACAACAGATGCCATTAGATGTCCTGCCACAGCAAATTATGGCTCAATATATTTTAATGACAGATGAGTATGACACCAGGAGGCAGCTTTTCATCAACTACAGTAAAACTGAAAATGGTTCACAGCAAGCATTATGAAACTCCAAAATTTCTCTGGGTCACGTGAACTTTTTAATAAACTTTTTTAATATTAGTGAAAAGCTGTTTTTTCACTAATGCTAAAACTTAACTGCCATTTGGATACTGTTGAGTAGTGTGCTGTACTTGCTTCGAAGCACACTTGCACAGAGCTCTGTTTTCTCTGGACAAACAACAATACAGAACTAGTAGTATAATATGTGCCTGCTGACTTTCTATCAGTCTAAGTAAGGAGCAATAATATAACTGCATTCTTCATTCTTGCCTTTCATCATGTATTTTTAATCCCTGATAGAATGGCAAAGCTTGCACTGAACTGTAGTACTTGCTAAACCTTGGTGCATTAAATTGGTAATCTACATTGGCCTTCAGGTTCACTGATTCTACAATGTATTTTTCCCTCTTTCAGATACCCTCCTATTTGAGGAGAACTTTGGACCTAACTTTGGTTTTGGAATTGTTTCCTTGCTGATTTTGAATAGTTTGTGCTTCAGAGTGGCATTCTTTGCAGCAAATTCACTCCAAAAATCCAGATTTGCCTTGGATCTCAATTATTGACATAGTTTTAATAACACACAAAATTCATATTCATCAGACTACAACCAAACCGTATAAATATTGACATGAATGAGACCCATCTCAGAGCTTGGTCTCACCCTAGCACTGAGATGAACAACTAAAACAAAATACTAAAGGATTCCCAGTCACTTTCTCTTCATCTGTTGTGCTCAAATTGATCAACGCATTCAGCGTGATCGTGGAAATTAAGTCTGTTCTTCTCAATAACAACAATACTGTATTATTTTGTTCACAACTCTGCCTTAACCAATATTATTAAATGAAAATCAACATAAAATAAAATGCACATCATCAGTATTTACAGAGCCTGAATAGCTATTGCCGCTAACATGTATATAGCATTCTAAGCTATCTGCAGACACTCTACCTTTGCAGCAGGCATCCCTTAGACGCATGTAAATTTATAATTGTATTCTGCCACCATGTGGTAGCTTGAAAGTTTGTCGTCTTGATTCCCCCACTTGGGAAGTTCCAAATCTCGGCCAGACCACCCAGGATAAAATGTAGATACGCTCTCTAAGAATCACATCTGACTGTTCCATTTCATTTTGGTGGCAAAGTTGGAAGAGACTTCGAAGCAGATTGCCTGCCAATTTTTTTTCAGCCAGTGAATAATACCCATGAGGAGATTGAGGAGAAAAGGGAGGGGATCTGAAAGAGGGAAAAATACTTTGTAGAATCAGTGAACTTAAAGGCCAATGTAGATTCACAATTTAATACTCCAAGGTTTAGTAAGTATTACAGTTCAGTGCAAGCTTTGCCAGTCTATCAGCATTATGCTACTGAGGAGTGAATTTATTACCTGCAATGAAGTAAATATTGCTATTCTTGCTCCTGATTTCTGCAAGGTGTCATATCGTGTATGGCATTATACTGTATTTGGGGCGGGGTGGGGGGGGTGGGGAACAACAACAAGAGGTTCACTGCAATAGCCTTTTATTGTATGAGAGGCCTTTTCAGGCCAAGGCTCAGATTGTAAGTGTGATTGTTCACAAACCATGTGACAGTAATCAGAGTACAGTGTGGGTCAATTGCCAAAGTAAAATGTAAAAGTCAAAGTGGCCTCTTTATAGTTCGCTTGACTATAATGATGAGGACTGACTTCAAAATTCTTTCTTTTATAACAGAGAATCTTTCATTGGAAGATGATCTTAATGGCATTATTAATTTAAATAAAGAATTTCAGTGCTGGTTTTGCTGTTTTGCCCTGACCATTGTATATTAATTTAGGCAGTTCCAAGAACAAATTATGTCTGAATTACCACAGACATTTTTATATTAGACAATGAATTCTGCATCTGCTTATCTGTCTGTAATTTCTAAGTATATATCAGATGAAAGTTGTCCAAGGATAGTACACAAAAGTGTTTGTTTTTTAATTGCATAACTAATGGCAAAAGTGGAAAGACTTCAAAGGATTTGTGCACTGCTATCCACTTCCAAAAACAGACTTCAATGTCAACAACTTAAAAATAAAGACTTCTAAAGAAAATTGTTTCCATTTATACCAGATCTTTCCTTTCCTAAACCCTGTTCCCACACTGTATTTTAGCTAAAGGATGAGCTTCAACATTGGTACTACTTTTAAAAATCAAACTGCTGCAAATATTAACATTCATTCTGTTTCTATTGATTTATTTTTTTGTTTGACACTTGGAATGCTGATGATATTGTGGAAGTATTGAATAAGCTTGGGTGAGTTGCTTATTCTGGTTGAGCTGAAAGTGTGGCACATGGTTGGAAATGGCACCCTGGCTGAAGTGTTGTGTCAACAATGATATTCGGATGTAAGTACTTCACGTCAACAGCATATGCCAGTTACAAAATATTCTTAAAATATAAGGAGGAGAAATAAAATGGAAGGATGCTAAAATTAGTCCTAATCCTGTGCAGCTGAGTTTATAAGCAGGCTCCGGACGGAGAGGCTCCCTTTTAAACTGAACCTCTTCTCATTCTATTCTGATCTAACAGTGTCAGAAACTTCTGCAAAAATTCGAATTGAAATGAACAATTGCATTTAGTTTTCTAATGTAATAAAGTGGCAACATGTCAAAGTGGCTCAAAGCTTAATGGTAGTGCACAATAATGTTTAAAAGCTTCAAGTAACACGTTTTTAAAAAAACACCTTCAATTGGGCGCAAATCTTTGTATTAAAATTTGGGCTTTTAATTGCTTTATCACATTTGTGAGCATATTCTTTCTCACAACATTTTAGTAATGTTCTACAATTTGAGTGAAGTTTATCAGAATTGCTTAAATTTCTAATTTGTTAATCCTTCCAGATTTATTCCACAAAAGCTTTTAATTTAACTGCATTGCAAACTGACCCATTTCCCACATTTCTGAAGGACACTAACTCATAGACAATAGTTATTTCTCTAAATTAGCAGCAACAACAACTTGCATTTATAGAGCCATATAACATTATAAAACATCCCATGGTCCTTCACATGTGTGCTATCAAACAAAATTTGACAGAATGACAAAAGGAAGTTATTAGGGCAGATGGGCTGAAGCATGGCTAAAAAGGTAGGTTTTAAGGAGCCTGTTAAAGGAGGAAAGAGAGGTGGAGAAGTTTACGACGGAATTCCAGAGTTTGCCGATGGTGTAGCTGTTAAAATTGGAGATGTGCAAGAGGCCAGAATTGAAGGCGTGCAAAGATCTTAGAGGATTGTCGGGCTAGAGAAGGGAGGGGCGAAGCCATGGAGGGATTTGAGCGTAGAGTGTAGGTCAACAAGCACAGGGATGATGAATGAACGAGACTTAGCGAGTTAGCATACGAAAATCAGAGTTTTGGATGAGCTCATGTTCATGGATGGTAGAACCTGGGAGGCCCGCCAGAAGTCAAACTCGAGAGGTAAGAACAGCATGGCTGAGAGTTTCAGCAGCAGATGGGCTGAGGCAGGGGCAGAGTCGGGGCATGTTAGCGCAGATGTATCTACGGCAATTCAAGTCCTTAAATCCCAAACCTAGATTGGAGTTGCTGTGCATGAGCGACCCAAGTGTAGACTGATTGCAACTAGTTTGTAATAGGCAGTGATTCAAAATGTTAAACTGATCCTAATTAGCCCCAAATTGGCAGTCTTGCTGAGAACACCCGCAGTAATGAGTGGTGTCAGAATTTCTTACATCTAAAAATAAACTCACTAAAAACTAGATGGTACATGATCATATCTTATAAATACAAACTCTTTAATAACCTCTACTGAATGCTGGTGTGCCACATGTATGTTAACCACCTGCATTTGGAAGACAACATTTTCGATGGAATGCCGATTTGTCTGTGTTCCCAGATAAAAATCATTTTTCCTGGTTCCTACCAGTACCCAGCTCCTGCTCCTGCCTCTTGTTAAAACTCAAAAGGATTGAGCACTAAAAGTGTGTGTGAGAATCATTGTAAAATCAGGACCTAAGCAGATGGGGATATAGTATCAGTTTGAATTGAGGGGGAAGAAAGGGAAGACGGCCATTATGAAAAAGTTATTACCATCCCTTGCCCTTTGTTCATTTAGTATAATAGCATGTGTCTTTGGGGATCCTGCCATCTTCCATGCGGCTCACATGGCCAAGCCATCTCAAGCGCCGCTGACTCAGTAGTGTGTATAAGCTGGGGATGTTGGCCCCAGGATGTCTCCGTTATAAAGACGTCTGCAAACGCGACATGAAATCGTGTGACATTGATCACAAGTCGTGGGAGTCAGTTGCCAGCATTCGCCAGAGCTGGCGGGCAGCCATAAAGACAGGGCTAAATTGTGGCGAGTCGAAGAGACTTAGTAGTTGGCAGGAAAAAAGACAGAGGCGCAAGGGGAGAGCCAACTGTGCAACAGCCCCAACAAACAAATTTCTCTGCAGCACCTGTGGAAGAGCCTGTCACTCCAGAATTGGCCTTTATAGCCACTCCAGGCGCTGCTTCACAAACCACTGACCACCTCCAGGCGCGTATCCATTGTCTCTCGAGATAAGGAGGCCCAAAAGAAAGAAAAAGAAAAATAATAGCATGTCCTTTCAGGTATGTTTTAGGTTTGTCATTTTTTATATTTATTATTCACCTTTCTCTAGTTTTCCAAGTTGGTATGTTTGATGAGACGGCCCAGCAAAAGATTACTACTTGTTTGACTTTAGGAAAGCACCTCACTGGCCCCATTTCTTGATACTGTCAGATACAACTTAATCTCCACAGGACTGAGCACACACTGGAAAGATATACTCAAACCTAAAATATATTTTGAAACTGTCCAGTTTCACAACACATTACTGCTATATGATGTGTGAGTGTGGGAGACTGAAAAAGATTCTATATTGTCTTGATCAGAAGGTAACACAATTATGAATGAAGGGTTTGTGGACTGTACAGTCAGTTCATCCTGAAATTTTTGTGTAATCAATTGTCATTCACCATGAATAATATCTGGTATTGTGTGAAACAAAGAACTATATTCCATATTCATTTTTTTCAGGTTTTTGAAATTAGATTGGTTTATAAGTTTGAAAGGATCAGCAATATTACATAAATATGGATATCAGTTTGTATCAGATTTTAGGTAGGGCTTGTCAAAACGTTATTCATCTTAAAAGAAATGATTCCTGTGCTTCGCCCCCTTCTAATTAAAATAAATGAACTACTGCTTTCACTAAAATGGCAGAGAGGAATTTTAGACAAAATCTTTAAATATTCTTACACTTGTATCCCACAATGTAATTTCAGGCCAGGTATGAGCCCTGCAAAGACCAAACATATCTTCACAGTGATGACCATTGCTATCTTGTTATCTTGCACTATTCTGTAAAAACTGAGAAAACTTTAGAGAGTTTCTACTGATGAATTCTTATCTATCTGTACAGTGGTCTAAGTTCAGCTGTAACCACATTTACTGCACTTGATTGCAACCCTGCTGGGTGCGGACACTAGTGCATATTACAGCTGAGCCTTAAAGGCTCAAAGTGTAATTTTCAAATAATACAGGCACTTTTAAACTATGCTAATTTTAACCCAATGATACAGACAGTAGATTTGAAATGCTGTTGTCTATGCAAAATGTCAATGGTTGCCAAGTGAATTGAATTCAATAAGTTTGGTCATTTGTAGGCTGGCATCAGGGAAAGTGGCTACAAAAGCTACTGGATTGTTACAAATGGTTCACCAGTGATCTTCAAGAAAAGGAACCTGCTACCCATACGTGGTTTGGCCTACTTGTGACTCTACATGATTAACACTTAATGCCCTCCCTTCTCAGGCCAGTGGAGAATAGTGAATAAATGTGGCCTTGCTAGTACCACCCACAACAACATTTTAAAAAAGAAATGTATAGCCAAGGCTCACACATGAATAAAGAAAGAATCATCAAGGCATGCACTTGGAACAATAACCTAAGCGAGTAAAAGCCTTCACAAAGGATAAGAAAACTGGGTGAGGGGGAAATTAACAAGAAAAAAAAATGTGAACTGACCTATATGTCTCTTCCACAAGAGTTGGTGACTGGAGTAACAGATTTTATATTTCCACTGGAGAAAACTATTTTCTTGTAGAAAGGTAAAAACGTAATGAGAAAGTAGCAAAATGATAAAAAAAAAGAAACAAAACACACTGAGCCTAACCGTAAGCAATAACTATATGAAAGCAATAATATCTATAGTAACTGATTGAAGCTTCATAATGAGTCAACCAGATACAGTTCTGGTTAAATCTAGTCATTTTTTGCATTTTGGGGGCAAGCAGGCAATAGAAACTAGAACATCAAATGTCCTGACATTTTAACTGATGAATTTTCAGTTACTCATAAAAATTTCCAAAGATAATTTGACCGTTTTTAGTATATAATGCCATGTTTCTGAAACATTTATTAATTAGTAGTCTTACCAGGATTTCAGTAAAATATAATGCTGGGTGCTGCCCAGCTTTACACATCATTGCTTGGCAGTGGCACAGCTAACTATCTGAAGTTTGTAAACAGCCAGTCGATTCATTGACCCGCAGACTGTTCTCAAGATCAGCATTACAAAAATGGCATCGCCAATATGAGAAAAATTGATGCTTTCTGATTTATCTCTTTGCCACTGTAAAGACAAAACTGAAATAAATGTGTACGCCACAATAGTCTTCCTCTGATCCTCACCCAGTGTTCCAATCGAGCCCTTTTCAAAAATGCGAACATTTGTATTCTTGCGAAATGGCATACAGAAATCTTTGAACAATCCATGAGTAAATGCATGATTGTCATTTTATTGTTGATATGTATTTTGTTTTATTACCATGGCAAAAGCAATCTTCTGCATTTATTGTAATTACAGGCATTTGGTGGTTTGCATATGTAAATCAAGGTCCTAATAGTGGATGTAGGACCCGATTGAAATTTGTCTGAAGATGCATGAAGATTGCATAGTGCATGCTCCCCTAACTTGTTTTGAGCCTTTAGCAACCTAACTAGTGGTCATTGAAGAAATTGCTTACAAATCAGTAAGGAAACCTTTTTTTAATAGTTTCATTTCTGTGGAAAATACTATGGCTGCTGACAGCCTGGTCTGCTACCCTTCAGCGACTCACACCACCCCCCACTCCCCCTGCCACAAAATTCCATTTCAACAACAACTTGTATTTATATGTCACCTTTAACACAGTAAAATGTCCCAAGGTGCTTTACAGGAATGTTACAAAACAAAATTTGATGCAGAGCCACATAAAGAGATATTAGGGCAGATGACCAAAAGCTTGGTCAAAGAGTTAGGGTTTAAAGAGCATCCTAAGATGGAAAGAGAGGTGGCAAGCTTTAGGGAGGCAATTCCAGAGCTTAAGGCTACAGCATGGCAGCCACTGGTAGAGTGATTCAAGTCGGAGATGCGCAAGGGGCCAGAATTGGAGGAGTGCAGATGTCTCAGAGGGTTGTGGGCCTGGAACAAATTACAGAGATGGGGAGGGATGAGGTCATGTAGAGATTTGAAAACAAGGATGAGGATTATTAAAATTGAGGCAGTACTTAGCTGGGAGCCAATATAAGTCAGCAAACACAAGGTTGATGGATGAATGAGACTTGGTGCCAATTATGATACGGGCAGCAGAGTTTTGGAGGACAGCAAATTTAGGGAATTCATCCAAAGTTATGCCGACTTTATACCCACTGATTGGCCATAACTAATCAACAGATCCACGCTGTGTTCCCCATGACCTGAAAGCTATATTTCTATTGTTAATCTGTCCTGCAGAATTGCATTACCCTGTGAATTAACAATTATACATTGTAATCTGGCTGGTTTAACTGCAGACTGCAGTACAATATCACTGTCTTCAGAATGGGCATGATATTAAACTCGGATCAGATAAAAGCGACAACATTTTTTTATTTACAAATACATGGAAAATGAAGCAGAGATAAATTTCACAATATTAATCAGTATGAAAATACCAAGCAAAAATATGTAGTCTTATCGATGCATTGACACCTGTCCCAATTTTTGGGCAGACCTCCACACTTGCAACCAGAGCTTCTGTCGGAAATAGGTGGTGTGGGTTCGTACATAAATGGAAATCCGGGTCAAATGACACAGCTAATACCTCAAAGCCATTTTCGTCTTAACCCGTCTTGCTACAGCCATTACCTGCTCCCATCCATCAGCCGTAGGTGAACTTAAGCTGTGCTATACTGTAAATGTATAATGGATTGTATAGTGGATACAGGATTAACTATACCTTCCTATAAAGTAGAAGATTACATACACACTAGATAGTATAAACTCCAGGGTAAACTGGGCTTCATTGTTATGTATTAACCTTTATGTGGGTTAGTCATTATTGCTGATTCTTTAAGAGAATCTGTCTCTGGCCTCCTGATCTGTCTCTGATGACTGACAGTCAATTACCTCATTTTAATAAGACATGGAAAATCTGTTTCAAAGTGATTGAGACAAAGCACATTTTAATATGTCTCTTAAACTCAAAGAGCTGCCAGTCAAACAGATATACCAGAACAGCTCACAAAGTGCTTGTATTTGAATTAAAAATCTTTGCCTTTCCTGAGACACCTGGTAATATACAACATTTAGATTCTCAGGTTACCATATCAAAACCAGCTGGACCATTTTCTGTGGTTGAGCCTAGTTTTTAACCCCTTGTGTTCTGTGACAAGGAAAGAAGCAACTAACATGATGCATGATAGACAAATTTTGTCACACCAGCTACTATATAATCTAATATAGAATTATTTTTCTTTTTTCCTATTAATTTTCATCCCCACTCCCTCCCCCACCCCCCCTCCGCCCCATCTCTTGAAAGCTGGTTATAGTTCATTAGTGCTCACCAGTGCCTTACCCAAACCGTCATTCTTAGTGTCCAATCCGCAACCTGCATGAACATGCTTACTTACAGCCGTGGTTGCTGGATAGTAATTAGGAGTTGGCACTCTGGCTTGTGTTCCTTCCTCTAGCCCAACAGCTGATCAGTAGCTCAGCTGCTTTGTTGTTTCGTTCTTCGTTTTCTTATATTACTGCATCTAAATATATGAAGAGTGGAACTAGAGGAATTCTGGCAAGTAACTTGCACACTTAGAGCAGAATTTTGGGCCGCTGTTTAAAGCGGGGATGGAGAATCATGTCAGAACCGTCCACCCAGAAATCTGGCATCGTGATGTTGGATCCGGATTTCGTCAACAGCAGGAAAGCACCAATTGCTGCCCTGATGCAACGGGAATCTATTTTAAATCACAGAATCGTTATAGCACAGAAGGAGGCCATTTGGTCTTCCATGTCTACTTTGATTGAACCTGCCTCCACCACACTCTCTGGCAGTGCATTCCAGATCCTAAGCACTTGTTGCATGAAAAGGTTGCTTCTTTTGCCATTTATCATAAATCTGTGCCCTCTTATTTTCGATCTTTCCACCAAAAGGGAACAGTTCTTCCTTATCTACTCTGTCTAGATCCCTCACGATTTTGAATATCTCTATCAAGTTAGTTAAATATGATTTGCTCTTAACAAATCCGTGCTAGCTTTCCTTAATTAACCCGCTTACAAGTCTGTTGTGCAGGACTTCATCAAATCTCCTCTCAACCCTCTTTCTCCAAGGAAAGCAGTCCCAACTTCTCCAATCAATTCATGTAACTGAAGTTCCTCATCCCTGGAAGCACTCTCATGATTCTTTTCTGCACTCTCTTTAATGTCTTCACATCTTTCCTAAAGTGCGGCACCCAGATCTTGATGCACTACTCCAGTTGAGGCCGAACCAGTGTTCTATACAGGTTTAACATAATTTCCTTGCTCTTGTACTCTATACCCCTATTAATAAAGCCTAGGATGCTGTATGCTTTATTAACCGCGCTCTCAATCTGTCCTTCCACCTTCAAGGATTTATGCACATATATACCCAGGACCCTCTGCTCCTGCACCCCCTTTAGAATTGTACCTTTTATTTTATATTGTCTCTCCACGTTCTTCCTACCAAAATGAATCACTTCACACGTCTCTGCATTAAATTTCATCTGCCACTTGTCTGCCCATTCCACCAACCTGTCTAAGTCCTTTGGAAGTTCTACACAATCCTCATCACAGTTCACAATGCTTCCATGTTTTGCATAATCTGCAAATTTTGAAATTGTGCCCTGTACACTAAGGTCGAAGTCATTAATATTTATCAGGAAGAGCAATGTTCCTAACACCGTCCCCATTACAAACCTTCCTCCAGTCTGAAAAACATCCATTAACCACTACTCTTTGTTTCCTTCAGCAGGTCTGGCAACATCTGTGGAAAGAGAAGCAGAGTTAACGTTTCGGGTCACTGACCCGAAACGTTAACTCTGCTTCTCTTTCCACAGATGCTGCCAGACCTGCTGAGTGAATCCAGCATTTCTTGTTTTTGTTTCAGATTTCCAGCATCCGCAGTATTTTGCTTTTATTTACTCTTTGTTTCCTGTTACTCAGTCAATTTCATATTCATGTTGCTACTGTCCCTTTTATTCCATGAGCTATAACTTTGCTTACAAGTCTGTTGTGCAGGACTTCATCAAATGCCTTTTGCAAAGTCATGTGCAGCACATCAACAGCATTACCCTCATTAATCCTCTCTGTTACCTCATCAAAAAACTCCAAGTTAGTTAAATATGATTTGCTCTTAACAAATCTGTGCTGGCTTTCCTTAATTAACCCGCATTTTCCCAAGTGACAATTTTGTCCTGAATTATCGTTTCTAGAAGCTTCCCCACCACCGAGGTTAAACTGACTAGTTGCTGTGCTTATGTTTACACCCTGTTTTTTGAACAAGGGAGTAACATTTGCAGTTCTCCAGTCCTCTGGCACAACCCCTGAGTCTAAGGCTGGAAAATTATGGCCAGTGCCTCCGCAGTTTCCACTCGCACTTCCCTCAGTATCCTTGGATGCATCTCATCCGATCCTGGTGCCTTATCATCTGGAAGTAAAGACAGCCTATCCAATACCACCTCCTTATCAATTTTAAACCCTCCAAATGTCTGAATTACCTCCTCCTTCATCATGACCTGCACAGTAGCATCATCCCTGGTAAAGACAAATGCAGAGTATTCATTTAATACCTCCGTCATGCTCCCTGCCTCCATATGTAAATCCCCTTATTGGTCCCTAGTGGCTCCCACTCCTCTTTTTACCACCCTTTAATTATTTATATGCCGGTAGAAGATTTTTGGATTCCCTTTTATGTTAGCTGCTAGTCTCTTCTCATACTCTTTCTTTGCTTCCTTTATTTGCTTTTTTTCACTTCCCCTCCGAACCTTCTATATTCAGCCTGGTTCTTGGTTGTCTTATCCATCAAACATCTGTCATAAGCACACTTTTTCTTCATCTTAATCTCTATCTCTTTCATCATCCAGGAGCTCTGGATTTGATTGCCCTACTTGTCCTCTTCAGGGGAATAGACCTTAACTGTGCCCAAACTAACTCTTTAAAGGCAACCCATTGTTTAGTTACCGTTTTGCCTGCCAAACTTTGATTCCAATTTATCTGGGTCCGATCCATTCTTACCTGATTGAAGTTGGCTTTCCCCCAGTTAATTATTCTTACTCTGATTGTTCCTTGTGCCTTTCCAAGCCAAACTAAACCTTATGATACAATTATGACTGTCCCCTAACTGTTCCTCTACTGACACTTGATCCACTTGGCCCACCTCATTCCCAAGAACCAGGTCTAGCAGTGCCTCCTTCCTCGTTGGACTGGATACTGCTGTAGAAAAATTTCCTGAAGACACTGCAAGATCTCTTGCCCCTTTCTGCCCTTTACACTACTATTATATTTGGGTAATTCAAGTCCTCCATTATAATTGCTCTATAATTGCACCTCTATGTAATTTCCTTGCAAATTTGTTCCTCCACATCTTTCCCAGTAGTTGGTGGCCTATAGACTACACCAAGCAATGTAATTACACCTTTTTTGTTCGTTAGCTCGAGCCAAATAAATTCTATCGTTAACCCCTCTGGGACATCCTGTCTCTCCATCACTGCAATCCTCTCCTTTAATCAATACTGCCACCCCTCCCCCTTTTCTTCCTTTCCTATCTTTCCTGAACACCTTGTATCCAGGAATACTTAATACCCTTCTTCGAGCCAGGTCTCTGTTATCGCCACAACATTATATATGCACATGGCAATCTGCACTTGTAACTCACCAATCTTATTTACCACACGCTGTGCATTCATATACATGCACAGTAACCCTAATTTAGACTTTATTTCTTCCTTACTCTGAACCCACCTAATAACTTATTATTTCCTACTCTAGTGCGAGCTATCTCTCCCAGTATTCTGTGCACCTTGGTAATTCTCTCTGATATTACCTCCTCATTCCCACACCACTGCCAAATTAGATTAAATCCTCCCCAATACCATTAGCAGATCACCCCACAAGGAGATTGGTCCTGGCTCTGTTTACATGCAATCTGTCTGGCCTGTACAGGTCCTATCTGCCCCAGAGCTGGTCCCAATGTCCCAGAAATGTGAAGGCATCCCTCCTGCACCATCTTTCCAGCCACACATTCATCTGCTTTATCCTCTTATTTCTATACTCACGCATGGTACCAGGAGTAATTCGGAGATTACTATTTTTGAGGTCCTGCTTGCTAATTTCCTACTTAGCTCCCTAAATTATGACTGCAAACCACATCGCTCTTTCTCCCTATGTCATTGATACCAGTGTGGACTATGACTGATGGCTGTTCACTCTTCCCCAACTCAGGCTGCTCTGCAGCCATTTGGTGACATCCTTGACCCTGGCGCCAGGGAGGCAACATGTCATCCTGGATACACATCTTAGGCCACAGAAACACCTGTCTAGTCCCTTAACTTTCGAATCTCCTATCACAATTGCTCTTCCAGTCTTTGTGCCCCCCTGTGCAGCTGAACCAACTAAACCAACAGGGGTAGGCGGTCGCATAGTGGTATTATCACTGGACTAGTAACCCAGAGACCCAGGGTATTTCTCTGGGGACATGGGTTCGAATCCCACCACAGCAGAAGGTGGAATTTGAATTTAATTAATAAATCTGGAATTAAAAGCTAGTCTAATGATGGCCATGAAACCATTGTCGATTGTTGTAAAAACCCATCTGGTTCGCTAATGTCCTTTAGGGAAGGACATCTGCTGTCCTTACCTGGTCTGGCCTACATGTGACTCCAGACCCACAGCAATGCGGTTAACTCTGACATGCCCTCTGAAATGGCCTAGCAAGCCACTCAGTTGTACCTAACCGCAGAGTCCTCCTTACTAACATCTGGGGGCTTGTGCCAAAGTTGGGAGAGCTGTCCCACAGACTAGTCAAGCAACGACCTGACATAGTCATACTCACAGAATCATACCTTACAGACAATGTCCCAGACACTGCCATCACCATGCCTGGATATGTCCTGTCTCACCAGCATGACAGACCCACCAGAGGTGGTGGCACAGTGGTATACAGTAGGGAGGGAGTTGCCCTGGGAGTCCTCAATATCAACTCCGGATCCCATGAAGTCTCATGGCATCAGGTCAAACATGGGCAAGGTAACCTCCTACTGATTACCACCTAGCTCCCTCCCTCAGCTGATGACTCAGCACTCTTCCATGTTGAACACCACTTGGAGGAAGCACTGAGGGTGGAAAGGGCACAAAATGTATTCTGGGTGGGGGCCTTCAATGTTCATCACCAAGAGTGGCTTGGTAGCACCACTGCTGACCGAGCTGGCCAAGTCCCAAAGGACATAGCTGCTAGACTGGGTCTGCGGCAGGTGGTGAAAGAGCCAACACGAGGGAAAAACATACTTGACCTCGTCCCCACCAATCTGCCTGCCGCAGCTGCTTCTGTCCATGACTGTATTGGTAGGAGTGACCACCGCACAGTCCTTCTGGAGACGAAGTCCCGCCTTCGCATTGAGGATACCGTCCATCGTGCTGTGTGGCACTATTACCGTGCTAAATGGGGTAGATTTTGAACAGATCTAGCAATGCAAAACTGGGCATCCATGAGGCTCTGTGGGCCATCAGCAGCAGCAGAATTGTACTCAACCACAATCTGTAACCTCATGGCCCGGCATATCCCCCACTCTACCATTACCATCAAGCTGGGGGAACCAACCCTGGCTCAATGAAGAGTGCAGGAGGGCATGCCAGGAGCAGCACCAGGCATACCTCAAAATGAGGTGTCAACCTGGTGAAGCTACAACACAGGACTATGTGCGTGCCAAACTGCGTAAGCAGCATGCGATAAACAGAGCTAAGCGATCCCATAACCAACAGATCAGATCTAAGCTCTGCAGTCCTGCCACATCCAGCCATGAATGGTGGTGGACAATTAAACAACTAACTGGAGGAGGTGGCTCCACAAATATCCCCATCCTCAATGATGGGGGATCCCAGTACATCAGTGCGAAAGTTAAGGCTGAAGCATTTGCAACAATCTTCAGCCGGAAGTGCCGAGTTGATGATCCATCTCGGTCTCCTCCTAAAGTCCCCAGCATCATAGATGCTAGACTTTAGCCAATTCGATTCACTCCGCATGATATCAAGAAACGACTGAAGGCACTGGATACTGCAAAAGTTATGGGCCCTGACAATATTCCGGCAACAGTACTGAAGACCTGTACTCCAGAACTGGCCGCGCCCCTAGCCAAGCTGTTCCAGTACAGCTACAACACTGACATCTACCCTGCAATGTGGAAAATTGCCCAGGTATGTCCTGTACACAAAAAGCAGGACAAGTCCAACCCGGCCAATTACCGCCCCATCAGCCTACTCTCAATCATCAGTAAAGTGATGGAAGGTGTCATCAACAGTGCCATCAAGCAGCACTTACTTAGCAACAACCTGCTTAGTGATGCTCAGTTTGGGTTCCGCCAGGGCCACTCAGCTCCTGACCTCATTACAGCCTTGGTTCAAACATGGACAAAAGAGCTGAACTCAAGAGGTGAGGTGAGAGTGACTGCCCTTGACATCAAGGCAGCATTTGACCGAGTATGGCATCAAGGAGCCCTAGCAAAACTGAGGTCAATGGGAGTCAGGGGGAAAACCCTTTGCTGGTTGGAGTCATATCTAGCGCAAAGGAAGATGGTTGTGGTTGTTGGAGGTCAATCATCTGAGCTCCAGGACATTACTGCAGGTGTTCCTCAGGGTAGTGTACTCGGCCCAACCATCTTCAGCTGCTTCATCAATGACCTTTCTTCAATCATAAGGTCAGAACTGGGGATGTTCGCTGATGATTGCACAATGTTCAGCACCATTCGTGACTCCTCAGATACTGAAGCAGTCCGTGTAGAAATGCAGCAAGACCTGGACAATATCCAGGCTTGGGCTGAGAAGTGGCAAGTAACATTCGCACCACACATTTGCCAGGCAATGACCATCTCCAGCAAGAGAGAATCTAACCATCTCCCCTTGACATTCAATGGCATTACCATCACTGCATCCCCCACTATCAACATCCAAGGGGCCACCATTGACCAGAAACTGAACTGGATTAGCCATATAAATACCATGATTACAAGAGCAGGTCAGAGGCTACGAATCCTGAGGCGAGTAACTCACCTCCTGACTCCCCAAAGCCTGTCCACCATCTACAAGGCACAAGTCAGGAGTGTGATGGAATACTCTCCACCTACCTGGATGGGTGCAGCTCCAACAACACTCAAGAAGCTCGACACCATCCAGGACAAAGCAGCCCGCTTGATTGGCACCCCATCTACAAACATTCACTCCCTCCACCACCGACGCACAGTGGCAGCAGTGTGTACCATCTACAAGATGCACTGCAGCAATGCACCAAGGCTCCTTAGACAGCACCTTCCAAACCTGCGACCTCTACCAACAAGAAGAACAAGGGCAGAAAATACATGGGAACACCACCACCTACAAGTTCCCCTCCAAGTCACACACCATCCTGACTTGGAACTATATCACCGTTCCTTCACTGTCACTGTCAAAATCCTGGAACTCCCATCCTAACAGCACTGTGGGTATACCTACCCCAAATGGACTGCAGCGGTTCAAGAAGGCAGCTCACCACCACCTTCTCAAGGGCAATTAGGGATGGGCAATAAATGCTGGCCTGGCCAGTGATGCCCACATCCCATGAATGAATTAAAAAAAAACTGTGGTGCCATGGCCCTGGCTGTGGCTGCACTCTCCAGATGAACCATCACTTTCATTAGTAGTCAGAACTGAATATCGGTTGGAGAGTGAGATGTACTCAGGGGACTCCTGCTCTAACTGGCTACTTTTTCTTGACAGCCTGGTGGCTCCCCATTCCCTCACTCACTGCATACTGTGATGCTGTGGGGTGAGTACACCTATAAACGTGAAATCCACGAAGCTTACAACCTCATGGATGCACCGCAGTGATGCCAGCTGCTGCTCAAAATACGGAGCTCAGGCTGCTGCAACTGACGAGATTTCCTGCACATATGCTTATCCAGGACACTGGAAGCATCCTGGAGCTCCTACATAGTACAGGATGTGCACTCTAGTGGTCTGGGCAGCCCTGCCATTCTTCTATCTATTAGCTAATAAACCTTACTACTACTAATAAACCTTACTACTTAAAAATAAAAGAGCAGACTCACTAGCTACTCACTTCCCTTTGTTGGCGTCACTTAATTTTTTCTTATTTGTTCATGGGATGTGGGTGTCGTTGGCTAGGCCAGCATTTATTGCCCATCCTTAATTGCCCTTGAGAAGGTGGTGGTGAGCTACCTTCTTGAACCACTGCACTCCTTGTAGGGTAGGTACACCAACAGTGCTGTTAGGAAGGGAATTCCAGGATTTTGACCCAATGTCAGTGAAGGAACAGCAATATAGTTCCAAGTCAGGATGGTTTTGGCTTGGAGGGAACTTGCAGGTGGTAGTGTTCCCATGCATCTTCTGCCTTTGGCCTTTTAGTTGGTGGAGATCATGGGTTTGGAAGGTGCTTTCGAAGGAGCCTTGGTGAGTTGCTGCAGTGCATCGTGTAGATGGTACACACTGTTGCCACTGTGCATCGGTGGTGAAGGGAGTGAATGTTGAAGGTGGTGGATGAGGTGCTAATAGGCTGCTTTGACCTGGATGGCGTCGAGCTTCTTGAGTGTTGTTGGAGCTGCACCCATCCAGACAAATCGAGAGTATTCCATCACACTCCTGACTTGTGCCTTGTAGATGATGGACAGGCATTGGGGAGTCAGGAGGTGAGTTACTCGTCACAGAATTCCTAACCTCTGACCTGCTCTTGTTGCCACAGCATTAATGTGGCTGATCCAGTTCAGTTTCTGGTCAATGGTAACCCCCAGGATGTTGATAGTGGAGGATTCAGTGATGGTAATGTCATTGAACATCAAGGGGGGGAATGGTTAGATTCTCTCATTTGAGATGGTCATTGCCTGGCACTTGTGTGGTACGAATGTTATTTGCCACTGATCAGCCCAAGTCGGGTCTTGCTGCATATGGACATTGGCTGCTTCAATATCTGAGGAGTCGTGAATGGTTCTGAACATTGGCAATCATCAGCAAACATCCCCACTTTTGACCTTAGGATGGAAGGAAGGTCATTGATGAAGCAGCTGAAAATGGTTGGGCCCAGGTCACTACCCTGAGGAACTCCTGCCGTAATATCCTGGGACTGAGATAATTGACATCTGACAACCACAACCATCTTCCTTTGCCATAGCTATGACTCCAACCAGCGAAGAGTTTTCCTCCTGATTCCCATTGACTCCAGTTTTGCTAGGGCTCCCTGACGCCATACTCAGTCAAATGCTGCCTTGATGTCAAGGGCAGTCACTCTCACCTCACCTCTTGGGTTCAGCTCTTTTGTCCATGTTTGAACCAAGGCTGTAATGAGGTCAGGAGCTGAGTGGCCCTGGTGGAACCCAAACTGAGCGTTACTGAGCAGGTTATTGCTAAGCAAGTGCCGCTTGATAGTACTGTTGATACCTTCCATCACTTTGCTAATGGTCAGGAGTCAACTGATAGGGCGGTAATTGGCCGGGTTGGATTTGGCCTGCTTTCTGTCTACAGGACATACTTGGGCAATTTTCCACATTGTCAGGTAGATGCCAGTTTTGTAGCTGTACTGGAAAAGCTTGGCTATGGGCACATCTAGTCTGGAGCACAAATCTTCAGTTCTTCTTCTTCTTTGGCCTCCTTGTCTCAAGAGACAATGGGTAAGTGCCTGGAGGTGGTCAGTGGTTTGTGAAGCAGCGCCTGAAGTGGCTATAAAGGCCAATTATAGAGTGACAGACTCTTCCACAGGTGCTGCAGATAAAATTGGTTGTCATGGCTGTTATGCAGTTGGCTCTCCCCTTGCGCTACTGTCTTTTTTCCTGCCAACTGCTAAGTCTCTTCGACTCGCCACACTTTAGCCCCACCTTTATGGCTGCCCGCCAGCTCTGGAGATCACTGGCAACTGACCCCCACGACTTGTGATCAATGTCACAGGACTTCATGTCGCGTTTGCAGACGTCTTTAAAGCGGAGACATGGACGGCCGGTGGGCCTGATACCAGTGGTGAGCTCACTGTACAATGTGTCCTTGGGGATCCTGCCATCTTCCATGCGGCTCACATGGCCAAGCTATCTCAAGCGCCGCTGGCTCAGTAGGGTGTATAAGCTGGGGATGTTGGCCGCCTCGAGGACTTCTGTGTTGGAGATACGGTCCTGCCACCTGATGCCAAGGATTCTCCGGAGGCAGCGAAGATGGAATGAATTGAGACGTCACTCTTGGCTGACATACGTTGTCCAGGCCTCGCTGCCGTAGAGCAAGGTACTGAGGACACAGGCTTGATACACTCAGACTTTTGTGTTCCATGTCAGTGCGCCATTTTCCCACACTCTCTTGGCCAGTCTGGACATAGCAGTGGAAGCCTTTCCCATGCGCTTGTTGATTTCTGCATCTAGAGACAGGTTACTGGTGATAGTTGAGCCTAGGTAGGTGAACTCTTGAACCACTTCCAGAGCGTGGACGCCAATATTGATGGATGGAGCCTACCCATTCCAGGTATTTGTCTAGTAAACCTTCTCTGAACTGCTCCCAATGCATTCACATCCTTCCTTAAATAAGGAGACCAATACCGTACACAGCACTCCAGATGTGGTCTCACCAATGCCCTGTATAGCTGAGGCTTAACCTCCCTACTTTTGTATTCAATTCACTTCACAATAAACAATAACATTCTATGAGCTTTCCTAACTACCTGCTGGACCTGCATACTAACCTTTTGCAATTCATGCACTAGGACACCCACATCCCTCAGACATCAATAGATAGCCATCGATTCCACGTCCTAGTCCATTGTGTGGTCACACCAGAGGAGATGGCCATATATCAACTAACAGAAACTCTAATTTACTAATGTACTGACTCATCAGCTGAGGGGGGGGGGGGTTGGTAGGTGATAATCAGCAGGGGATTTCCTTGCCTGTGTTTTACCTGATGTCATGAGACTTTTTGGGGTCCGAGTCAATGTTGAGGACTCCCAGGGCCAGTCCCTCCCGTCTGTATACCACTATGCCTTCACCTCAGGTGATGGTGGTGTCTGGGACATTGTGAAGTATGATTCCATGAGTATGACTATGTCAGCCTGTTGCTTGACTAGTCTGTGGGACAGCTGTCCCAATTTTGGTACAAGCCCCCAGATGTTAATGAGGAAGACTTTGCAGTTGTCGTTTCCAGTGCCTACGTGGTCCGTTCAGTTTCATTCCTTTTTTTCTTAGACTTCGTAGCGGTTTGCTACAACTGAGTGGCTTGTTAGGCCATTTCAGAGGGTATTTAAGAGTCAACCACATTGCTGTGGATCTCACGTGTAGAGCAGCAGATTTCTTTCCCGAAAGGACATTAGTGAACCAGATGGGTTTTTACAACAATCAATGATCACCTTTAGATTCGCTTTTTAATTCCAGATTTAGTAATTGAATTCAAATTTCACCATCTGTCATGGTGGGATTCGAACCCATGTCCCCAGAGCATTAGCCTGGGCCTCTGGATTACTAGTCCAGTGATAGTACCACTATGTCACCATCTCCCCTTCAAATATAGGAAGCTAACCTTTATTATCAAAAAATTAAATTTTTAGTTTTCCAACTCCTTAGAATCACTTCCTAACTTTGAAGAAAGTGAAACAAAGCTGCAGTACTCACCAGCCAAATAACTCATAGCCTTCCTGTGATGTCACAGTTTGATTTTTTTCTCACTCACTTCACTCCTCCCGGTCCGCTGCACAGCGATCCTGGTCTCCCGGTCCGCTGCACAGCGATCCCGGTCTCCCAGTCCACTGCACAGCAATCCCGGTCCGCTGCACAGCGATCCCGTTCTCCCGGTCCGCTGCACAGTGATCCCGGTCCGCTGCACAGCGATCCCGGTCCCCCGGTCCGCTGCACACCAATCCCGGTCTGCTGCACACTCCTGATCATTCGTTTGTAAAGCACTTACATCTAATTATCCTCGATTTAGTGGTTGGCTCTTGATTTGGTGGATAGCAGGCACTCACCTGCCTTCGGGTTCACAACAGTTAAAACCTGGTGGCACCGATACAAGAGGCTTCAGTGCCATGAACGGGGAGGCAGCCGCGAATAGTGCTGCATAGGGGAAGACGGGGGCTTCGGATGCCATTGTCAGACTGTGTTGCTGTGTGACATGCAAGAGGGATCGGGGTTTCGGTGGCTCGGAGGGGAGGTTTCAGGGTCTCAAGGTCTCGGAAAGGGGGTTTGGGGGCTCGGAGTCTTGAGTGCTTGGAAAGAGGGGTCAGGGTTTCGGGGGCTCGGCAAAGTGGGGGCCTGGGTTTGGTGGGCTTTATTGGGTGGTCAAACTGCTGTGTCGATGAGAGGGTCAGCTGTCACTAAGGGTGAGCACTGCGGGCCATCAGGGAGCCCGCTGGGAGACTTGTTAGAAGCTCAGTTGCCAAGGCACAGTTGTCTCTGCATTGCCAACGATCTGTCAGCCCACTGGTCACCTGGCGTGTGTCTCATCTACTCTGTCTTTTTGGACCCCCATGGCATAATGCGGCACCTCCGATGGAGGGGGGCCCAAGAGGGAGCTTTGCCTGACCGTGAAGCTCCACGACGAGAGCAGCAACAGTCAGCCATGCCAAGAAGGGCCCATCTATGCCAGAGAGTGTACTGGACTCGAATCAGCTACCTCCAAACATCCGAGTGGCATTATCAGCAAAGACTATGTCTCTCCAGGGCCTCGTCACAGACTTCTGTGTCCTGCTGCAGGACGAGTTGCAATCTCTGGGCTTTGGGCGTTACCTCATGCCACTGGCCCTGAAGATCACCATGGCACAAAACTTTTACACATCTGGATCTTTCCAGGGATCAACAGGGGACATGTGTGGTGTCTCCCAGGCAGTAGCCCATCGCTGCATTAAGGAGGTGACCAAAGCCCTATTTAATAGGGTTTGCGACTTTGTGCGCCACCGGACGGACCCCCACAGTCAGGCCTAGAGGGCTATTGGGCTCAGGACCATCACTGTCTTTCTCCGGTACAAGCTGTGATAGATTGCACGCATTTGGCCATCAAGGTTCCCGTGGTCCAGCCAGCTGCCATCATCAACAGGAAGGGCTTCCATTCCATCAGCGTTCAACGAGTCTACGACCACCGAAAGCATTTCCTGCAGGTGTGTGCCTACTTTCCAGGAAGCAGGCACGATGCCTACAAACTTCGACAGTCCCTGGTGCCACAGCTTTCCAGGCCCCCCACTCGCCTTCAGGGATGGCTTCTCAGGGACAAGGCACCCATTGAAGACTTGGCTTCTGGTGCCTGTTTGAACCCTCGCACTGCAGCAGAGGAGAGGTAGAACAATTGTCATGGCTCCACTTGAGCAGCAATTGAGCAGGTCATTGGGATACTGAAGATGAGATTCTGCTGACTCGATTGATCCAGTGGAGCCCTGCAGTATGCCCCAGCGAGGGCCTTGTGTGTTGTGGTGGTCTGCTGTGCTGTGCACAATCTAGCACTGCAGAGGGGGTAGGCCTTACATGATGACAAGATACCTAAGTGACACTCCTCCACTGACTAGGAGGACGCAGAGGAGGGAGAAGAGCAAGCAGCACTGGATGATGAAGACCTTGTGCTGGAAGCCAGGCAGTTTGATTGACATGCCAAGGAGCCAAGAGACAACCTCATAATCATCCTGCTTCCAGCCACCCTGATGCCCACTCACAGTGAAACCAATAAAAACTCAGCTAAATGCATATAATCTGCCACCTCCTCTCCATTTGTGTTCTGTGCCTAGCACCCAACTGTAAAATGCATTAGTGCCCATGGGAGATCGTATATTGAGGGCTGTAGTTACATTGGCATTCCAGTAAGGGGGAAGGGTGAAGTCAGCAGCTTGCAATGAAGGCAAAATGTAAAATGGCTTTCAGAGAATGATCGTTAATGATTGTAACAAAAGAACTTCTAATTAATCCATACATATAAGATTTCAAACATCCGTGCATCCACAAGTGTGACTAGGTGGTTTTAATATGTTTGTCCATGCTCCTCCGAAGTGTGATCCCAGTGACAGCAGCTGGGCCGGAGGCAGGCTGCTGATCAGGCTACCCCTTAGCCTGGGATGATTTCTGCAGCTATCCTCTGGCTGTCTGAGGCCTGGAGGACCCCGGCTGCCTGTGTATTTCCTGCACTGGTGCAGGACTCTCCTCAGGCATCACGGCTACAGGAGCTGGGCTCACTGGCGGAGGGGCTGAGGAGCCGCTGTCCACACTTGGAGCACCCTGAGGGGAGCCCCTAACTGTGGAGGTCAGCCTCTCCTCCTCCCTTTCAAGGCTTACTTGACCTCCCTGCTCACCAGAAAAGGATGAGGAACTGGAGAAGATTCCAGGCGCCTGGTCCTATTCTCACCTTGCCACTGCTGCATTGAGCTCATGGCCAAGGCGACTGTGTGCAGATCTTCACGCCTCTATGGCAGCTGGCTCTCCATGAGGGTCGCCAACCTCTCAACGGAGGAAGCCATACACTCGCATGCCTGAGACATGGCAGCAGTCATGGTATGGATGGACTCCATCGTCTGCTCTTGGCTACGCATGGCCTCTGGCATCTCTGCCAGATGTTGCCTCACCTCTCTCTGCAACTCCCGCATACTCTGTGCTGTTGGCACCAGGGGCTTGTCATCAGCCTGGGGCTCAGCATGGGCCTGGCCGCCCACAGTCCTCCAATTGTCGGAGGTCTCGGCTGTCTCAGCCTCAGCAAGCTGCTCAGGCACGTGTGCGGTTCTCTTACCAGCTTGTGACCCTGTTTCTAAAGCCAAGCGGTAACCTGCCGAGGTGAAAATATCGGCACCGATGAAAGGTGCATCTGAGTCATAGGATGGTGCATCCTCTGAGTGGTTCTCCTCCTCATAGGTGGACGGCTGTCCCCCTGCAGTTGTAGTCTCCTGCATCTGCCAACCTGCATTAGACAACACAAACATGTATGCTTTAGGCTCTGCAGATCTTGTCATGCCAACCATATGTGATGTGGGTCTCCATAAGTGAACTGTATGTCGATGGAAGCCAATCCTCACTCTCTTATACAGAGACTCCAGTTTCTTCATCTGATATTGCGTGGCAGCCCTTGGTCCTGCTAATTCCAAGCCTCTTCCTCGGTTGGGATCTGGAATGCCGCCACCTGTTCGAGCTGTCTCCCTCCTATTGTCCTGCAAGAGGAAGGTTGGTGATCGGAGACAAGAGCAGACAGATCAACATGACAGTTCAGCCCCTCGTCCCCTACTGGGGATCTGACGTATCTCATACTGACACGCACTGTCAGGGGAGTTAATGGGGGTGAGCTGTGTTGGAATGTGGCCTGTGGCTGAGATGCAGCCATGCATCTGTCACGATGAGGTGATGCCCAATCCCTTCTGCCATCGCCTTGGTAGTGCCACCCTCACCATGTCAGGATGCAATCCCCCAACTGTATTTCTCCCAGTGCTGCAGGTTTTCCTTTAAATCAAATAATTGTTCTTTTTAATACCAAGAAACTGACACTGTTAGATCTGACTTAAGATGGCTAGAGACAAGTATCTCAGAGGTACTTTGATAAAATATATGTTAGGGATAGCAATGAGAAAACCATAAGTATTTATAATATTTAAATTCATTCTCAGGATGTGGGCATCACTGGCAGGGTTGTCATTCATACCCTATCTCTAGTTGCTCTTGAAAAGGTAGTAGTGAACCGTTGCAGTCTGTGTGATGAAAGTGCTCCCATAATGCTGTTATGCAGGGAATTCCACGATGTCGTCTCAGCGACAATGAAGGAGTGACAGTTTTCAATGACGTTCATTTTTCTTCCATTTTTTTCTCTATTAAAATATTTAGAAATTAAGTACGATTTCGAGCATATAGATATTACTATATGGAGAAATATGTGTAATGGATTATAACTTAAACAAGTGCATGGAGACTTTTCAACGTATTGTTGGAATCACTTTCTTAAGTCCTTGCGCAAAGTGCTAAGATCTCATAAATGAACGGTGGTCTGTGAATGCATTGAGAGGATGTCAGAAAGTGAATGTGTGGGTTTCATTGAGTAATAATGTCAGTGAATATGGGTAACTTTGGCTGAATTGCTAGGGTGACTCTGATTTGTAAATCAATGCAATAAACTTAAAGTCTAAACTAACTACAGGAAAACATCAATACATTTTAAATACTACTGATCATCAAATACCATATACCTACCAAAATAAAGCCGTTGCCCTCTAAAACTTTGGTAAAGTTTTTTAAAGTTGTATCATGAAATATAGTTGAACATCTGTAGTTTTTAATTAAGTGGAAAATTGTTATTTTTCGGTTCGTAACATTTTTTTAACCAGTTTGCAAGGGTTCCTTTGGGGCATCATTAAAATAGATGAATTCTTTATCTCTGCCCCTAACTGTACATTTAGTGACGTATGGTGCCTGCGAATCTGAGGTCGCACACACTGGCATGGACCAATAGGAACAGTCTTGGGACGATTACACCTTGTGATATTAGAACAAGTATGTAAACATGTTTGCCTAAAATAACTGGATTATTGCCTTTACTAAAATAGCAGGCAGCAAATAGCTTGCTGCTAATGGGATGACTGTGCATGTGTAAGTTTCATTGGTACAGCATGGTTACAAGCATTGGCTTTCAAGTTTCAATCTATTCAGTTCACATAAACCCTGAAAGACCTAACTGCTCATCTCCAGTACGTTATGTAGCTCTTGCAACTACTGGCTTACTCATCACTGTTGTTAATTAAATCATTATGAATGGCTTTGAGAAGGTGTAATTATTAGAATGCATAAGGAGACTCTTAAAGATGTGTGCTGTCTTAGCTACTATTTTTAAACATGATTAGGAAGTGGAAAAAAGTTCTAATGCACAACTTAATATGGACAACCAGTGAATAAATAAATGATTACCAAGTATAACACAAAGAAGGAAAATGCATCTTTGGAAATGATACTTTGATCTAGTCACAGACTGTTGTGTCATGATGTGCTGTAAGATTTGCTAGTACACTGCTGCAGAAAGATTGATGATCAAAAAAGGGCTTGAAATTAACTCTTCTGATTTGTGGTTCTATAAAATGCTTTTTAAAATTAATTTGTACTCCTTTCCCAGCTCACGTTCCTCGTAAATCTTGCCATTGGCCAAAATTCTTTTTTAGCTCGGTAAGTTCTCTCTTCGTTATACTCCCTTGCTGGCTTTGTTCCTGTTAAGTGACATTCCTGGTCACACTTCCTTTCTGTCTTGGTATTCACTCATTTTCTGATCACAATAATGTGGCTTTCCAGCTTCACTCATCCTCCCAGTTCCTGATTCTGCTTGAATTTTCATTACATCCAAATTCATAGTTATCCTATTGCGGACCATTCTGTCCTTTTAATCTGTTTCCCTTCCACCCTCTCTGCCAGGCTATTTTTCTTTCCGTAATAGTTCCTCGTAGCTCCTTGAAAATTATTTTGCTTCCTTCCTATTGTCAACATCAATTTTGTTCCCTTGCATTCCTAATCACTCTGTTCCTGACCTCTAAACTAAAAATATGTTGAATGTAAGATTAAAACTAAGAAAGAAAATCTATTCCTAGTTCTATTTTTACATTGAATTGCTGCAGTGCTGCAGAAAATAGGAAACTGAATGGCTGGTAGTAGATTACAAGGCAGTAATATAGCTGAGAAAATCAAATGCCATTGTAAAGCACTAGAACAAAGCTCAATTTGCTCATTGGATGAACCCAAAGATTGAATTACTGCCTTCAGTCCCCCGACAGACTTTTCTTTTTCCCTCTCTTTCCATATACTTACATAAATGGAACTCGTTTCTTTAAAAATAAAGCCTCGCCATATCTTTCACATTCTTTCCTAAAGGTGCTGACAAATATTTTCGTTCTGTTTTACGGGGACTGGTAGCCCTCCGGTACCTTTCCTGAGTGGTTACTTGAGCCTGGACAATGACTGTCAGTGGGATATTCAAACAAGGAGGGCATCACAAACAGATCCTATTTTTACTTAATATCAACACACAAGCAATTTCCAGAAGTACCTGTTGAATAGAGATCAGGCGTAATCCAGACTAATTTTTCCATCCTAGCCCAGGGACCCTACGGTAAATTCCATCACCCCTGCTGCCTCTCTAGCTGAGAATAGCTGACTGAAACCTGAGCAAGGAACAAATCTAAGTCCATCCCAGAAAGACTATACAGATCAGTGCAAGTGCTGTATTTACTGGATCATCAAGGAAGTTAGAAAAATTGACTGTGCTCATTTCCTTTGATATTTCGAATAAGTGTCAAATAATCTAAGACCTGATGGGATATTATGATGTGATAAAGGAATTCTCAGAATACTGATGGTGAAGTATTGAAGAATTGTATAGTGGGGTTTAATTTCCTGAAGTATTGTTGGGTTTTGATGTCATGAAGAAACTGCTATTAATATTTGTCAATTGACTGAGGCATTGCCCATTGCAACTAAAGACACAGTGGGGGTTAGAAGCAGGGGATAATTGGACCACGATACACAGATATAATTCAGTTGTCATTTAAAAGCATATGTTCTGCCATTATTTTTTATATAATACTTTGATTTTGTTTTTTTTTTATAGTTGTACAGCAAAATGTATAGCAGAGAAGTAGAGTTTGTTAGAGAATAGGGACAGAATTTTCACCCCGGATAGGGGCGGGAATGGAGGCACATGGGCATTTAAAATTGCACCACCAGCTGTCGTGCCGTCAAGTATTTTGCATGGAGCTGGGAAATGGCAACCTGCCCGATTTGGGGTAAAGGCCAATTAAGCTTGTTAACGAGCTTGTCAGTTCATTAAGGGCCAGTTTGCTATTTTTGTGGGAAGATACGGGTTCCACGATAGATCTGGAGCAATCCAAGAAGAAGGATGTGGCAACAGAACAGCGAGCCAGTTATGACCGCACCATCCAAACAGGTAGACCCATAAAAGGGTACACAGCTGAGAAGGGCACTCGGCCTCTGGCTCACAGTTGCCATTGGGTGAGCCAGTTAGTGGCAAATGTGTGCTCAGTCACTTGAGGGGGTCGTGAACCTTTAGGGATCCCAGAGCCATCAGAGGGGGGTCCAGTAAACATTGTGAATGCAGCTGACCGCAAGCAAGACAACAGCTGGACATGGGATTAAGGTACTCGGAGATAGAGACCAGTAGCAATGAGGATCAACATCCTCAGTAGCAGATGCAGAGCCCCGGGGATGAGGAGGACATAGGAGAGGAATGAGGGGCAGGAAGGCAACAAAGGCCATACCCTCAGCACTAGGTGTACTGCCGAACAAGAAGCTACCCAGACATGTCAGAGAATCAGTGCCGTCTCGCGCATTGTGGTGGTCTGCTGCACTGTCCAAAACATGGCCTTCCAGAGAGGTGTGGACCTTGACCGGGGTGCAGTGTGAGATCAACATTGTTCATCGGAGGAGGAAGGTGAAGATGCAGAGCAGAACAGTGCCTGTGCTATGCAGGAAGGTAACCGGGGCCAGCTCAGAAGCCAACGCTGTCATCAGGATGGCGTGAATGCCAGAGCACATCTGATCCAGGCACGTTTCACCTGAGTGCTACTCATCCAGCAGGACTGCATGCTCTGGCACTTATTTTGATCTGCCTGTGAGAACACATTCATTAAATGCACAACCTTCAACAGATCCACTCTTACCACCAATGCATAGTGTACATCTATTCAGCTGTTCATTGTCCCTGTTCAAAGACCATGTCTTCCTTTCACCACTTCTTCCCTCTTCTGCAGTTGTGCCATTAAAGAATGGAAGCTCACATGTCTGGGATCATAGTTCAACGTTTTCAGTGTTATTAATAAATTACAATGTGCACATTCACAAGTGAAATAAACCCCATTGAACCACTCATGGTGGCCTTCACTCAGCCACTTCTTCACAGTCCTCCCCATGTGGCGTCAGATGAGGTGGAGGCAGTCTGCTCGTGTGTGTCTGCGTGCAGCTAAGTTGCCTGCGGCAGTCGTCCTCATCATGGAGGTGCCAGTGGGGACACCTTCAGAGGCTGCTCCATTCTCCCTCTCCTACAGAATTCAATATCACTTCACCCTCTATTCCAGGTATTTCCATCTCTCCGTCGCCAGTGTCGTCATGCGGTGTCAACCTCGCGATATCCATTGCAGCCACCTCCATAGTTTTGAGGATGGTGAACTGGGGCACTCCTCCTCCTCCTCCTATGCACGCTATCTCCCTTGCATTCTGCACCTTTTTCTCCTGCAAGGATGAGGGAGAGAGATAAGTCAATGCTGGCCTCTCTGACCAATGCCAGCAGCTCCATTAAATAAGAGGCTGCATGTATCATTGCTGCCAGGTCCTCAAAAGCATTGTTGATGGGTGATTAATTACCCTGGGCACACAACACACCCATGTTCAGGAGTATCATGCATCAACCAGCTCCTCTGCTGGTGGCTGCAGACCTGGAGGCCTGTCATCTGGGTTCCGCGTTGCACTCACCATGCCAGAGGAAAGAAGGTCATTAAATCTTTAGTGGCAATGCAGCCAGGTCCTCCAGACGACATTGGGGCTACTGATATGTTCTGCCACCCTCCAGCCAGGCCTGCCTAGTTTGGCTGGTGGCCTTCTCCTGCCACCCTCTGGGAACAACACTCTTCACCTCTCGCATACTGCCTCCAACATCAGCTGAAAGGTTACATCAGTAAACCGTGGGGCAGCTCTACCACAGTTGCCAGGGTTTTGCCTCTCTTCTTGCTGACCGTGCACATCTATGCAAGACAGCTGCTACTACAATGGCTGCTGTCAGGTCTTTTAATCAGGCCTTCTCTTTAAGTTCCACCTCCATTCCGCGTTCACTGCAACACAGAATAATCTCTGCTAATTCACCAGAATATCAACTATACTTAAAATATTTCCACGAGTTCAGAGGAAGAGCTGACAAAGAAGTAAAATTATAAAGAGCTCCTACAGTCCCAACTTTTACAGAAGCTCAGGATTCCACAAGTATAAGCTACAGTATATCTTGGCAGTCAGCACGTCAAATTAAATTTAATGATGGGTTTTGCTTTGTAGTTTCTGAGCCCTCCTCCACTTCTGGTCTGTCTACTTGTGCTGCACACCATTCTTTCAAGTATTCTAGAGATGTAAGTTGAAGGTTTACATATAATAGCTGGAATTTTACTTTTGGTGGGGTGATGGGGGGTTGGTGGGGAGGTGGCCTTCTGAGGAACACAGGTTGCCTGATCAGGAGGTCCCCTGCCCACCCCCCACACCGCCCCCCCAGCCCACAAGGAGGCTGCCAGGTTTTAGTTGTCTGGCTACTGGAGGGCCTGAACCACCCACTGGTAAAATACCAGCGGCAACAGGAGAAGGCCCTTAAGTGGCAGTTAATTGGCCAGTGAAGGGCTTTGATTGGCGTGGGGCGGGTGGGCCATTTCTCGCCCCCATCACCCCTGGTAAAATTGCAGCAGGGATGGGAAGGCTTCGAGAACGGCACCCCCCCACCTCCCACTCAATGTTATGATTTTACGGCCCCCACCCGCCCCCCGGCCCTCCATTAGCCTGCTCCTTTCAGGGGGTATAAACTTCTGGCCACAGTGACAGATGTGTACCCAATCTAAAACTGTGCTAGTTGGTATTATTGTGATTTTATATGTCAATACCTTTGAAGATGTGAGTTGGTCAATTGTAAATTGCAGCTCGAGTGTGTGACTTGCTGCACTACAGGCAGCAATAAGAAGAAATGAAAGAGGTGCATGGTTGTATTAAAATTTGACATGGGTTAGACGTAAATGTGGAGCAGGTCAACAGGCAACATTTTGTGGCTTGCATACTTGACTTTGATTTGGTAAATGGTGCTGTGATTAATTTTACCTCGGTAGCTTCCTTAATGTATGCTATCTTCTGATGCATCTGTTCTTTAGTTATGCAGGTAGTATATTCCAGGCATGCTGCACTGCTACCCTCTTGGGAGTGTCCTGGAGTGTCTACTTGCACCTACTTCATGTAGCAACACTGCCACTTCGCTAACTATCAAACTGGTTGGGGAGGGTTTAAACTAATGTGGCAGGGGGATGGGAACCAAATGAGGTCAGTGGAGAGTAAGGATGTAGTAACTAAAGCCTGTAAGGAACTAGATAATGAAGTCAGCGTGACTAAGGGAAAGAGTAGGCAGGGAGCAGATGATGAAAGCAAAGGGACTGGTGGTCTGAGGTGTATTTGTTTTAATGCAAGAAGTGTAGTAGGTAAGGCAGATGAACTTAGGGCTTGGATTAGTACCTGGGAGTATGATGTTATTGCTATTACTGAGACTTGGTTAAGGGAAGGGCATGATTGGCAACTAAATATCCCAGGATACCGATGCTTCAGGCGGGATAGAGAGGGAGGTAAAAGGGGTGGAGGAGTTGCATTACTGGTCAAAGAGGATATCACAGCTGTGCTGAAGGAAGGCACTATGGAGGACTCGAGCTGTGAGGCAATATGGGCAGAACTCAGAAATAGGAAGGGTGCGGTAACAATGTTGGGGCTGTACTACAGGCCTCCCAACAGCGAGCGTGAGATAGAGGTACAAATATGTAAACAGATTATGGAAAGCTGTAGGAGCAACAGGGTGGTGGTGATAGGAGATTTTAATTTTCCCAACATTGATTGGGATTCACTTAGTGTTAGAGGTCTAGATGGAGCAGAATTTGTAAGGAGCATCCAGGAGGGTTTTCTAGAGCAGTATGTAAATAGTCCAACTCGGGAAGGGGCCATACTGGACCTGGTGTTGGGGAATGAGCCGGGCCAGGTGGTTGACGTTTCAGTAGGGGACTACTTTGGGAATAGTGATCACAATTCCATAAGTTTTAGAATACTCATGGACAAAGACGAGCGTGGTCCTAAAGGAAGTGTGCTAAATTGGGGCATGGCCAACTATACCAAAATTCGGCAGGAGCTGGGGAATGTAGATTGGGAGCAGCTGTTTGAAGGTAAATCCACATTTGATATGTAGGAGGCTTTTAAAGAGAGGTTGATTAGCATGCAGGAGAGACATGTTCCTGTGAAAATGAGGGGTAGAAATGGCAAGATTAGGGAACCATGGATGACAGGTGAAATTGTGAGACTAGCTAAGCGGAAAAAGGAAGCATACATAAGGTCTAGGCGGCTGAAGAAAGACGAAGCTTTGAAAGAATATCGGGATTGTAGGCGCAATCTGAAACGAGGAATTAAGAGGGCTAAAAGGGGTCATGAAATATCTTTAGCAAACAGGGTTAAGGAAAATCCCAAAGCCTTTTATTCATATATAAGGAACAAGAGGGTAACCAGAGAAAGGATTGGCCCACTCAAGGACAAAGGAGGAAAGTTATGCGTGGAGTCAGAGAAAATGGGTGAGATTCTAAACGAGTACTTTGCATCGGTATTCACCGAGGAGAGGGACATGACGGATGTTGAGGTTAGGGACAGATGTTTGATTACTCTAGGTCAAGTCGGCATAAGGAGGGAGGAAGTGTTGGGTATTCTAAAAGGCATTAAGGTGGACAAGTCCCCAGGTCCGGATGGGATCTATCCCAGGTTACTGTGGGAAGCAAGAGAGGAAATAGTTGGGGCCTTAACAGATATCTTTGCAACATCCTTAAACACGGGTGAGGTCCCGGAGGACTGGAGAATTGCTAATGTTGTCCCCTTGTTTAAGAAGGGTAGCAGGGATAATCCAGGTAATTATAGACCGGTGAGCCTGACGTTAGTGGTAGGGAAGCTGCTGGAGAAGATACTATATAGGGATAGGATCTATTCCCATCTGGAAGAAAATGGGCTTATCAGTGATAGGCAACATGGTTTTGTGCAGGGAAGGTCATGTCTTACCAACTTAATAGAATTCTTTGAGGAAGTGACAAAGTTGATTGATGAGGGAAGGGCTGTAGATGTCGTATACATGGACTTCAGTAAGGCGTTTGATAAGGTTCCCCATGGTAGGCTGATGGAGAAAGTGAAGGCGCATGGGGTCCAAGGTGTACTAGCTAGATGGATAAAGAACTGGCTGGGCAACAGGAGACAGAGAGTAGCAGTGGAAGGGAGTTTCTCAAAATGGAGACGTGTGACCAGTGGTGTTCCACAGGGATCCGTGCTGGGACCACTGTTGTTTGTGATATACATAAATGATTTGGAGGAAAGTATAGGAGGTCTGATTAGCAAGTTTGCAGACGACACTAAGATTGGTGGAGTAGCAGATAGTGAAGGGGACTGTCAGAGAATACAGCAGAATATAGATAGACTGGAGAGTTGGGCAGAGAAATGGCAGATGGAGTTCAATCAGGGCAAATGCGAGGTGATGCATTTTGGAAGATCCAATTCAAGAATGAACTATACAATAAATGGAAAAGTCCTGGGGAAAATTGATGTACAGAGAGATTTGGGTGTTCATGTCCATTGTTCCCTGAAGGTGGCAACGCAGGTCAATAGAGTGGTCAAGAAGGCATACGGCATGCTTTCCTTCATCGGACGGGGTATTGAGTACAAGAGTTGGCAGGTCATGTTACAGTTGTATAAGACTTTGGTTCGGCCACATTTGGAATACTGCGTGCAGTTCTGGTCGCCACATTACCGAAAGGATGTGGATGCTTTGGAGAGGGTGCAGAGGAGGTTCACCAGGATGTTGCCTGGTATGGAGGGCGCTAGCTATGAAGAGAGGTTGAGTAGATTGGGATTATTTTCATTAGAAAGACGGAGGTTGAGGGGGGATCTGATTGAGGTGTACAAAATCATGAGAGGTATAGACAGGGTGAATAGCAAGAAGCTTTTTCCCAGAGTGGGGTATTCAATTACTAGGGGTCACGAGTTCAAAGTGAGAGGGGAAAAGTTTAGGGGGGATATACGTGGAAAGTTCTTTACGCAGAGGGTGGTGGGTGCATGGAACGCATTGCCAGCGGAGGTGGTAGACACGGGCACGATAGCGTCTTTTAAGATGTATCTGGACAGATACATGAATGGGCAGGAAGCAAAGAGATAAGACCCTTAGATAATAGGCGACAGGTTTAGATAGAGGATTTGGATCGGCGTAGGCTTGGAGGGCCGAAGGGCCTGTTCCTGTGCTGTAATTTTTCTTTGTTCTTCTTTGTTCTTTGGTAGTCCTGGTGTTGCCTCATTTCATCACTTGCCCACTGACTCCGTTTCCTGCCTTTACATTTATTTTGCCTTCTCTTGTTCTTTTTTGTCAGCTACTGCTTTTTCCTGATAAACTCTTTGGAAAGACTGTACCTAATTTTATACCCATATGTGACTATTTATTATGCAGCCTCATCCCTTTAAATGCTACTTGTGACCTATTAAGGTACAATGATGCACCCATATACCATCCCTGCCCCAATCTTTTGTGAGCTCCCAATACCAGGTCCTGTTTGTCAAGAAGCTTGCCATGCATAGCTAATTAGGACTGACCTCAAGAAATTCTGAAAGATCAGCACAGCATGATGTTAGTAAGCACTATTCTCACCATGCTCCAGTTCTACTACTTCAGCATTGGCACCAGAAATTTACCAAATATTTTTAGTTGAGAGAAATTTCATGGACAGTTTCTTAAGAAAGTTTTTTTGAATAGCTTGGGTTTTTATATTTTTCCCCTTTGCCATAAGAAAGATTAGAATTCAGAAGCTGGTTGTCGTCTTTGCTCCCTGCTGCGTAATAATAAGTGGACACACTGAATGCTAACTCTCTGACACCTATTCCTATCTCCCCCTGGGTCATGATCCCACCACCAAACATCAAACCATCATTTCCCAGACTGTCACAGATCTCCTTTGGAGATCTTCCCTTCAAAGCTTCTTACCTCATACTTCCCCATCCCCACACAGCCCGCTTCTACCTCCTTCCCAAGATCCACAAACGGGACTGCCCTGATAGACCTGTTCTTGCACCATGGAACTCATTTACACATGAGCATATGAATTAGGAGCAGGAGTAGGACACTCAGCCCCTCAAGCCTGCTCCGCCATTCACAAGAGCATGGCTGATCTGATTGTAACCTCGACTCCACATTCCCGCTCACCCCCGATAACCTTTCACCCCCTTGCTTATGAAAAATCTATCTACCTCTGCCTTAAAAATATTCAAAGACTCTGCTTCCACTGCCTTTTGAGGAAGAGGATTCCAAAGACTCACGACCCTCTCAGAGAAAAAATTTCTCCTCATCTGTCTTAAATTTATTTATTTTTAAATAGTGACCCCTAGTTCTAGATTCTCCCACAAGAGGAAACATCCTTTCCACATCCAACCTGTCAAGACCCCTCAGAATCTTATGTATTTCAATCAAGTTGCCTGTTACTCTTCTAAACTCCAGTGGATACTAGCCTAGCCTCTCCAACCTTTCCTCATAAGACAAACCGGCCCATTCCAGGTATTAGTCTGGTAAACCTTCTCTGAATTGCTTCCAACGCATTTACATCCTTCCTTAAATAAGGAGACCAATACTGTACACAGTACTCCAGATATGGTCTCACCAATGCCCTGTATAACTGTTGCATAACCTCCTATTTTTGTACTCAATTCCCCTCGCAATAAACATGCCAGAAATAGCTGTAAATCAGAAAATGAAAGGGAGGGAGGAAGTCAAGAAAATTACAATCACCAGGGAAGTGGTACTGAGCAAATTGTTGGAGCTGCAGGCTGACAAGTCCCTGGGTCCTGATGGACTTCATCCTTGGGTCTTAAAAGAAGTGGCTAGTGAGATAGTTGATGCGTTGGTTTTAATTTTACAAAATTCCCTGCATTCGAGGAAGACTCCATTAGATTGGAAAATAGTGAATATGACTCCTTTATTTAAAAAGGGAGGGAGACAGAAAGCAGGAAACTACACGTCAGTTCTATTAGCTTTCCTAATTACTTGCTGTACCTGCATACTAACCTTTTGCGATTCATGCTCTAGGACACCCAGATCACTCTGCATCTCAGAGCTCTGCAATCTCTCACCATTTAGTTAATATGCTTCTTTTTTATTCTGCCTGCCAAAATGGACAATTTCACATTTTCCCACATTATAGTCCATTTTCCAGATCTTTGTCCACTCACTTAACCGATCTATATCCCTTGTGGCCTCCTTATGTCCTCTTCACAACTTACTTTCCTACCTATCTTTGTGTCTTCAGCAAATTTAGCAACCATACCTTTGGTCCCTTCATCCAAGTCATTTATATAAATTGTAAAAATTTGAGGCCCCAGCACTGATCCCTGTGGCACATCACTCATTACATCTTGCCAACCGGAAAATGACCCATTTATGCCTACTCTCTGCTTCCTGTTAGCTAGGCAATCTTCTATCCATTATCCATGCCAATATGTTACCCCCTACACTATGAGCTTTTATTTTCTACAATAACCTTTGATGTGGCTCCTGATCAAATGCCTTTTGGAAATCTAAGTACAGTACATCCACCAGTTCCCCTTTATCCACAGCACATGTTACTCCTTCAAAGAACTCCAATAAGTTGGTTAAACATGATTTCCCTTTCACAAAATCATGTTGACTGGCTGATTACCTTGAATTTTTCTAAGTGCCCTGTTGTAACATCTTTAATAACTTCTAACGTTTTCCCTACGACAGATGTTAAGCTAACTGGCCTGTAGTTTCCGGCCTTCTGTCTCCTTTTTGTATAAAGGAGTTATATTCGCTATTTTCCAATCTAATGGAACCTTCCTCAAATGTAGAGAAATTTGTAAAACTAAAACCAACGCATCAACTATCTCACTAGCCACTTCTTTTAAGACCCTAGGATGAAGTCCATCAGGACCCGGGGATTTGTCAGCCCGCAGCTCCAACAATTTGCTCAGTACCACCTTCCCTGGTAATTGTAATTTTCTTGAGTTCCTCCCTCCCTCCCATTCCTGATTTACAGCTATTTTAAATGTGCTGTCTGCTCCCAGCTCTGCATCCCTCTCTCCCAAGGTTCATAGAATCTTACATGATAGAAGGAGGCTTTTTAACCCATCAGGCTTGCATTGACTCTCTGAATAGGCTGTCCAATTAATCCTATAATCCTGCTTTTTCCCCAAATCCTTCAAAATGCTCTTTTTAATGTTTATCTGTTAACCTTCTGAATGTTGTTTTGGATTCTGCTTTCACCATTTCTTTTATTTCTAACTAACCTGTGCATTTCTCCTGACTTTTCCCTTCATTCATTTGATGCTGATTTAAATGAATGCCTTCTAGTTGCTGACTCAGCAAACCGTGAAAACATATTTTTTAATTTTTTTTTTATTATTTAGAGATACAGCACTGAAACAGGCCCTTCGGCCCACTGAGTCTGTGCCGACCAACAACCACCCATTTATACTAACGCTACAGTAATCCCATATTCCCTACCACCTACCTACACTAGGGGCAATTTACAATGGCCAATTTACCTATCAACCTGCAAGTCTTTGGCTGTGGGAGGAAACCGGAGCACCCGGCGAAAACCCACGCAGACACAGGGAGAACTTACAAACTCCGCACAGGCAGTACCCAGAATCCAACCCGGGTCCCTGGAGCTGTGAGGCTGCGGGGCTAACCACTGCGCCACTGTGCCGCCCATATTTTCCCGATTTACCTGATCAAAATTCTTCAATTTCCTCATCTACTTTGTTATAATGAGAAAGTTCTGATTTTTGTGGGCCTAGCAGGAGTGTGAATTCTCACAACCGGTCCCTCCATGCTTCCCTCACCTGGGATTGCCTCCCCCCTCTTCTAATGCCTCAGTTTCAGCTTGACTCTGAGGATTCCCAGATATCCCATCTCCCCACCCCACCCCCAATTGGCAAGCTGCCTGTGGATGCTCATTCAGCAATGGCAGCTCCCCAATTTTATTGTAGTGAGGAATGACCATGAAAATGGTCCGGGCGTCTTACTGATGTCATCAGACATTTTAAAGTTCTTGTTGGTTGTCCTGAATTAACACCTGACTTTCTAGATGAGTATTAATTGTATTCTGTATTGTGGCCTCTAGAAACCTACTGACTACCAACATTAGGAATACTGTGCTCTTGTTACCTTTATCATTTCTCTCTTTTGGAAGAGAGGTGATACACAGGCACAAATTCCATATCAGCATGTTTGAAAGATTCTGACTCCCTTCAACATTTTTAGGCTGCCTGGCATCAGAGCTTAGTGCCTTTTCCAGTTTGATTCCCACCAATTTGTTCAGTACCACTTCCTTATCTATAATTATCCAATGTAATTTCTGCACCTTCACCATCTCACTTTTATCTGAAAACTGAGGCAAAGGATTCATTTAATATATCGGCCATCCTCTATACGATTATTTCCTTTTTCATCTCTAATCATCCCTACCTTTCTTAATTATAAGTTTACTTTTTCTGAGTTAAAAAATGGCTTTACTATTTGCCTTTATGTTATGATCCAGTCATTCTTTGTAGTTCCTCTTAGCCTTTCTAAGCTTTTTTGCTTCTATCTATATTTTCTGTGCTCCTCTTTTTAATATTAATCCTAGATTTGTCATAAGCCTTATTTTAATATTTTTCCTACTCATCCAAGGAACTCCAACTTTTGCTGCACCACCTTTACTTCTCTGAATACATCCATCCTAGTCATCTTTTGTTTGAACATTTCCAAATGTATGCCCATTGTCTTTTTTACCAGTTTTTCCTTCCAGTTTAGAGTCATAGAGTTAAACAGCACAGAAACAGGCCCTTCAGCCCATCGTGTCCGTGCCGGCCATCATGCACCTATCTATTCTAATCCCATTTTCCAACGCTTGGCCCATAGCCTTGTATGCTATGGCGTTTCAAGTGCTCATCTAAATACGTCTTAAATGTTGTGAGGGTTCCTGCCTCTACCACCGCTTTAGGCAGTGTGTTCCAGATTCCGAGTACCCTCTAGGTGAAAATTTTTTTCCTCAAATCCCCTCTAAATCTCCTGCCCCTTACGTTAAATTTATGCCCTTGGGTTATTGAAACCTCTACTAAGGGAAAAAGTTTCTTCCTTTCTACCCTGTTTATGCCCCTCATAATTTTGTATACCTCAGTCAGGCCCCCCTTAGCCTTCCCAGCTCTAAGGAAAACAACCCCAGCCTATCCAGTCTCTCTTCATAGCTGAAATGTTCCAGCCCGGGCAACATCCTGGTGAATCTCCTCTGCACCCTCTCCGGTGCAATCACATCCTTTCTATAGTGTGGTGACCAGAAATATACACAGTACTCCAGCTGTGGCCTAACTAGCATTTTATACAGCTCCATCATAATTTCCCTGCTCTTGCATTCTGTGCCTCGGCTAGTAAAGGCAAGTATCCCATATGCCTTCCTAACCACCTTATCTACCTGTGCTGCTGCCTTCAGTGATCTATGTACAAGTACACCAAGGTCCCTCTGACCCTCTGTACTTCCTAGGGTCCTAACATTCATTGTATATTCCCTTGCCTTGTTAGCCCTCCCAAAATGCATCACCTCACACTTCTCAGGATTAAATTTCATTTGCTACTGCTCTGCCCATCTTACCAGCCTATCTATATCATCCTATAATGAGCTAGTTTCCTTTTTATCTTATTGAAATTGGCAGTCAAGTACCTTTATCTTTAACATTTCTTCTCCTTTTCAATTTATATATCAAAATTATATTATGTTCATTATTCCTATTAGTTCTCCCACTCCTACCTTACCTACTTGGCCCATTTCCTTTCCTAGAATTAGATCCAGCACTGCCCCTTTCCTTGTTAGATTATAAATGCACTCATCTAGAAAATAGTCTTAGGCACATTGTGGAAAATCAGCTCGTTCTATATCATGTGCATTTCTCTTAACCCCCCCCCCCCCCCAGTCGATTGGAGGATAATTAATGTCAACCATTAATATAGTGCTGTTTTCCTAAATTTTTATCTAATTTATCTCCATGTCTTTTCCTGTAAGTCCTTTTCAGTCAGCGGTCCTACTCCAAAAAGTGTAACAGTTCCCTCTTTTTTCCTTAATTCTAGCAAAATAGATTCAGCTTCTGCACCATCCCATATCATCCCTATATTGTAGTTTTGTAAATAAATCTTTGATTAATGCCCCTCCTCACTTTTTGTTTGCTCTTACTTTCCTGATTACTTTGTAGCCAGGAATGTTCAGCCCCAGGTCTGCCCTAGCATAGGCTACAGCCCACAATTTCTTTGAAGCTTCTCTCGCTCAAACATTGTTACTTCTCCAAAAAACCTATTTCTGCATATAAAGGAGGTGTCCTTTTTACTTATGGAAAAGTTATGCAGTAGAATGGGGGTAACCTCAAATAAATTCAAGGCCCATGTCTCTGCTAATGCAATTATATCATTAAACTGCACAGCAATTTATGCCTGTAACTCAGCAATTTTATTCACAATACTTTGTTTGAATATGTGCAGTCCAGCTTCTGCTCTTCTCACAGCACTGAAATGACTCTAACCAAAGTCACAAATGACATTCTCTGTGACTATGACAGTGGTTCTTTATAGGAACAGAAGTAGCCCATTTAGCGCCTTGAGCCTATTCTGCATTCAATGAAATCATGGCTGATCTGCAGCCTACCTCCAGATACCCGTCTTTGCCCCACATCCCTTCATATCTTTGGTTAAGAAAAATCTATCAATCTCAAATTTAAATTTAGCATTTGATAGCATCGATTGCCATTTGTGGAAGAGAGTTCCAAACTTCTATCACCCTTTGTATATAGAAGTGTTTCCTAATTTTACTCCTGAAAGGTCTCGCTTTAATTTTAAGACTATGCCCCCTAGTCCTAGACTCCCCAACCAGTGGAAATAGTTTCTGTCTATCTACCCTACCTGTTACCCTTAATATGCTGAAAGCTTCGATCAAATCACCCCTTAACCTGCTAAATTCCAGGCAATACAACCCAAGTTTCTGTGATCTCTCCTCGTAATTTAACCCTTGGAGTCCAGGTATCTAGGAGATGTACTCCCTCCAAGGCCAGTTTATCTTTCCTAAGGTGTAGTGCCAGAACTGCTCACAGTACTCCAGGTGGAGTCTAACCAGGGCTTTGTATAGCTGCAGCTCTATAGTATACCCCCTTGTAATCTAGCCCTCTAGATATAATTGCCAGCATTCCCATTAGCTTTTTTGATTATTTTCTGTATCTGTTCATGAAATTTTAATGATCTTAAGTACCTGGACCTCCAAGTCTCTTTGGACCTCCACTGCTTCTAGCTTTTCACCATTTAGAAGTATCCTGTTCTAGCCTTTTCCGGTTTAAAGTGGATTATCTATACCTGCCTACACTGAAATCCATTTGCCACAGTTTTACCATTCACTTAACCTAATAACATCGCTTTGTAATTTTATCCTTCTATCTATACTGCTTACAACGTCCTTATGTTTGTGTCATCAGCAAACTTGGATATGTGACATTCGGTCCCATATCTAAGTCGTTAATAAATACAGTTAAAATTTTATCTCCTCTCAACCTTTCTGCAGTGATATGTAATATAGTTGCCCATTCCATCCTCCTCAAATACATCTCCACCATGATAATAAAAGCAAAATACTGCAGATTCTGGAAACTAAAACAGAAAGTGCTAAAAATACTTGGCAGGTCTGGCAGCATCTGTGGAGAGAGAAGCAAAGTTAACATTTCAGGTCTGTGACCTTTCATCAGAACTGGCAAAGGTTAGAAAAGAATTAGGTTTTAAGCAAGTGAAGGGGGAGGGTGAGGGAGAGAAAAAGGGGAAGGTATTTGATTGAGCAGAGGGAGATTAAATCACAAAGCTGTCCTGGGACAAAGGCAAAGCATGTGTTAATACTTGTGGTGAAAGACAAAGCATTAGTCCAGAGAGAGTGTTAATAGTGGAATAATGAGAATAGCTCTGACTACATGAAAAGCAGGCACATGGTTAAAAAATAAACTATTAAAAAAAGGCCAGTCATGCTCTGAAGTTATTGAACTCAATGTTCAGTCAGCAAGGCTGTAGAGTGCCTAATAGAAAGATCAGGTGCTGCTCCTCGAGCTTGCGTTGATGTTCAGTGGAACACTGGAGCAAGCCAAACACAGAAATGTTGACATGAGAACAGGGGAGAGTGTTGAAATGGCAAGCAACCGGAAGCTCGGGGTCATGCTTTCGGACTGAGCGGAGGTGTTCAGCAAAGCAGTTACCCAATCTGCATTTGGTCTTCCTAATATAGAGAATACAGAATTGTGAGCAGCGAATATAGTATACTAATTTGAAAGAAGTACAAGTAAATTGTTGCTTCACCTGAAAGGAGTGTTTGGGGCCTTGGAGAGTGAGGAGGTAAAAGGGCAGGTATTACACCTCCTGCGATTGCATGGGAAGGTGCTGTGGGAAGGGGAAGATGTGTTGGGGGTGATGGAGGAGTGGACCAAGGTATCGCGGAGGGAATGATCCCTTCGGAATGCTGACAGGGGAGGGGAGGGGAAGATGCGTTTGGTGGTGGCATTACGCTGGGGATGGCGGAGGATGATCCTCTGGATGTGGAGGCTGGTGGGGTGGAAAGTGAGGACAAGGGGAAACCTGTTGTTGGGAGGGAGGGGAAGGCGTGAGGGCAGAAGCGTGGGAAATGGGCCGGACACGGTTGGGGGCCCTGTCAACCACAGTGGGGGGGGAATCCTCGGTTGAGGAAAAAGGAAGACATATCAGAGGCGCTGTTGTGGAAGGTTGCATCATCAGAACAGAGGCGTCGCTGAGGGAGAAACTGGGAGAATGGAATGGAGTCCTTACAGGAGGCAGGGTGTGAAGAAGTATAGTCGTGGTAGCTGTGGGAGTCGGTGGTCTTATAATGAATATTAGTGGACAGTCTATCCCCAGAGATGGAGACAGAGAAGTCGAGGAGGGGAAGGGACGTGTCGGAGATGGACCATGTAAAGGTGAGAGAAGGGTGGAAATTTGAAGCAAAGTTGATAAAGTTTTCCAGTTTCGGGACGGGAGCAGGAAACGGCACCGATACAGTCATCAATGTACCGGAAAAAGAATTGGGGGAGGGAGCCTGAGTAGTACTGGAACAAAGAATGTTCGACATATCCCACAGGCATAACTAGGATCCATGCGGGTACCCATAGCAACACCTTTTACTTGAAGGAAGTGAGTGGAGTTGAAGGAGAAGTTGTTCAATGTGAGAACAAGTTCAGCCAGACGAAGGAGGGTGGGAGTGGGGACTGGTTGGGCCTCTGTGCAAGGAAGAATCATAGAGCCCTCAAACCATCCTGGTGGGGGATGGAGGTGTAGAGAGATTGGACATCCATAGTGAAGAGGAGGCGGTTTGTGCCAGGAAACTGGAAATGGTGAAAATGACATAGGGCGTCAGAAGAGATGTAGGTGAGAAGAGACTGGACCAGTGGAGCAAAGATAGAGTCAAGATAGGAAGAAATATGTTCAGTGGGGCAGGAACAGGCTGAAACGATGAGTCCTCCAGGACAGTCTTGTTGTGGATTTTAGGAAGGGGGTGGAAGCGGGCTGTCGGGGTTCCAGGACTATGAGGTTGGAAGCTGTAGAGGGAAGATCTCCGAAGGAGATGAGGTCAGTGACAGTCCTATGGACAGTAACTTGATGTTCGGTGGTGGGGTCATGGTCCAGGGGGAGGTAGGAGGAAGTGTCTGAGAGTTGGCCCTCAGCCTCTGCCAGGTAGAGGTCAGTACGCCAGACAATAGCACCACCATGATCTGGATTTATGGGACTTCTCTTCCGTGGTTCCATTCCTATTTATCTGAATGGCACCAATGCATCTCCAACTCTGTTACGTTTCTGGGTTTCAATAATTGATATATTTTCTTGACTTCAGTGTCACAATCCACCATTAAATGAGTGCATTACACAATGATGTAGTGTGCTCCTTTTACTGCTGGGTTGTATCTTTAATTATGCAGATTGGACTGCAGTGATGTCATCGAGGCCCGACTGCTATTTTAAGCAATGGTCTGAGCAGGGAAGCTATTGTGGCTGTCCTGCTGGGTGAACCTAGCAGTAAAAGGAGCTTGGGCCAGAAATGGCCCAAAGAGTTAATTGTTTTTAGCTTTGATTTACTTTCCTTGTGGGGCCAGGAGGAGCATGAGTACCAGAGAACGTTCCTTTGGTCCCTGCTGGTGGTTTCCTTCTGTCCAACATTGTGATTCTATCCGCTGGCCAGCTGCTACCATCCTGCCAGCTTCAGGTAGGAAACTGTCCAGGGATATGCAGGTGAGGTCCAGGATTTGAAATCGCACAAGTATCACAATGCCGAGGTATGGACGGTTCTTCACCAACCTCAGCCCACACCTGCCTGATACTCAGCCCAAGCTAAAATCAGGGCAGAAATTTGTAATTTGTAAAGTAATTATGTATATGGTCAAATATTGTCTCACACATAAACTATTTCACTAAATAAACCTATAACTTTACCAATGGCTACTATTATAATACTTGAACTTGAAAAGTTTACTTTTAAACTGTATCTTAAAAAGGTTAATGTGTCACCAATCAAAAGTAAGGAACAGGGTGTGGTGGTAACAAGTATTCTGTGGATTCTAGTGAGAAAATGTGCCTCATTTTGTTCACTGCTTTTAAGCAGTGTTGGAATGTGCCATTTGATACCACCTTTGTCCAGTGAGAAAGAATCAGGTCAAGGATAAACAATCTAATCCTGGTAAACAGGGCAAAGTGCACTCAGCAGTATGAATTCAATTTCTGACCAACCATATTTTGTTCTAAAGTTTCATCGGAACTTTATTTATTATAAAGTGCAGATAACTAGAGATTACACAGAACATTGCCTAAATATAAATAAGTATAAATGTTGCTTCACAAGGTTTTTAGACATTACAGTTGTGTCTGTCGGCCTTGATACAATTGAATGAAAAGTACATGTAAAAAAGGCATGTTCAGTTATCTGGTGAATAGTTAAATGTTACTCAGTGGAAGGCAGTTCTCTACTAAGCCAGAAGTGCCACCTGACTCTTTTATTTATTATCTGTAGCATTTCTTAATTAGTTTTATTTTATTTTTCTCTCTTAAGGAGCTTATTGCATTAATTATAGAGGCTGGCCAATATTTCTCCCTTAACCACTGCCACCAAAACAGAGTAGTTAGCTGTTTATCTTTTCTGTTTGTGGGTTTGTGCTGTGCACAAAATGGCTGCTGCATTAACTTATCTATCATAACTTATTGTATGCAAGTGCTTTTAAATTTTTCACAAGATAGGTTAAGGTGTAACCTGAATGCAGGCTTTTCTTTTTCTAGTATGCCTTTCTATCTCTTTAAACCAGCATCAGTATAGGAGAATAAACAACATCAATCGGCAGTAGGATTTTTTTGTTTTCCCTCATCTCTGCCAAGTTCCCATCCTTCCCCCATCCAACAGTAGTGCACTCTATTACTGTGAGGTGGGAACCCATAGCACCTGAGCAAATTCTAACTGTCAAAGTTGATAATCACTCACGTCTTTTGAACAAGACCCCACTGACTAATGAAGGCAATGAAAAGAAAGAAAAACTTACATTTGTTCATCACCTTATATATTTGACAAGTGTCTCAAGGCACTTAACATACAATTAATTACTTTGAAGTACAGTTATCACAAGAGGGAATAGGCACCTTGATTTTCCTCTAAAACCTTCGCTGTCGCTGGGTCAAAATCCTGGAACTCCCTTCCTAACAGCACTGTGTGTGTACCTACACCACATGAACTGCAGAGGTTCAAGGAGGTGGCTCACCACCACCTTCTCAAGGGCAATTAAGGTTGGTCGTTCTGTCCACCTATTCATGCCAGCATGAGGCCCAAGCCATTTTGAGGCCCGTTTTTTCACTGAAATAATGTCATCAAGTTGATTTAATTATTTAATTATAAACTGGGATAGTAGTACTGTAAAGGGCAGAGAGAGGGAAGAGTTTTTGAAGTGCATTCAGGAGAATTTTCTTGATCAGTATGTTTCTGGCCCAGCAAGGAAGGAGGCATTGCTGGATCTGGTTCTGGAGAATGAGGTGGGTCAAGTGGATCAAATGCCAGTAGGTAAACATTTAGGGAACAATGATCATAGTTTTGTAACATTTATATTAACTATTGAAAAGGACAAAGAGCAATCTGTAAAGTAAAAATACTTAATTGAAGGAAAGCCAATTTTAGTGGGGTGAGAAGAGAATCTGGCCCAGGTAAATTGGAATCAAAGATTGGCAAGCAAAACTAATGGAGCAATGGGCTGCCTTTAAAGATGAGATGGTGCGGGTACAGTCGAGGTACATTTCCACGAGGGGGAAAGGTAGGGCAAGCAAAGCTAGAGCTTCCTGGATAACAAAAGAGATAGAGAGATTAAGATGAAGCAGAAAAAAGTTGTATATGACAGATGTTCGGTTGATGATACAAGTGAGAACCAGGCTGAATATAGAATATAGTTCAGAAGGGAAGTAAAAAAGGACATGAGAGAGGCAAAGAGAGAGTATGAGAAGAGACTGCCAGCTAACATGAAGGGGAATCCAAAAATCTTCTATAGGCTTATATATACTAAAAGGGAAGTAAGAGGAGGGGTGGGACTGATAAGGGACCAAAAAGGGGATTGGCACATTAAGCAGAGGGATGGTTGAGGTATTAAATGAGTACTCTGCATCTGTTTTTACCAAGGAAGAAGATGCTGCCGAAATCATAGTAAAAGAGGAGGTAATTGAAACACTGAATGGGCTAAAATTTGATGGAGGAGGTATTAGAAAGGCTGGCTGTACTTAAAGTGGTTAAGTCACCAGGACTGGATGTGATTCTGGGATCAGGACTGGGATCACTGCCTTTCATGATATATATGAATAACCTAGATTTGGGTGTATTGACCACAATTTCAAAATTTGCAGATGACACAAACCTGTATTGTGAACTGTGAGGAGGATAGTGATAAACATCAAGAAGGCATAGACAGCCTGGAAGAATAGACGGATATGTGTCAGATTAAATTTAATGCAGATAAGTGTGAAGTGATACATTTTGGTAGGAAGAACGAGGCAATGCAATTATAAAATAAAGGGCATAATTCTAAATGGGATGTAAGAATGGAGATACCTGGAGATTTGTGTGCATTAATTGTTGAAGGTGGCAGGGCAAGTTGAGAACTTGGTTAAAAAGGCATACGGGATCCTGGACTTTATAAATAGAGGCATAGTGTGCAAAAGCCAGAACTGGTTCTGCCTCACTTGGAGTATTGTGTCCAATTCTGGGCACTTTAGGAAGGATTTGAAGACTTTAGAAATGATGCTGGAAGATTTATAAGAGTGGTTCCAGGGATGGGGAACTTCAGTTATGTGGATAGATTGGAGAAGCTGGGGCACTTCTACTTAGAGAAGAGAAGGTTGAGAGGACATTTGATAGAGGTGTTCAAAATCATGAGGGGTCTAGACAGAGTAGATAGAGAGAAACTGTTCCCATTGGCGGAAGGGTCGAGAATCAGGGGACACCGATTTAAGAGGAATGGCAAAAGAACCGGAGGCGACATGAGGGAGCAAAATCAGCCAGGAGACGGAGAATGCCTTACTCTTCTTTGAATAATGCCATGAGATCTTTAATGTTATCCTGAAAAGCCAAATGGGACCTTGGTTTAGCATTACTTCTGAAGAACAGTGGGCCACTAAGAAAGATCACTTTTTTTCTCTTCATCCAGCCGATATACCTAATGAGTCAGATTCACACAGCACATCGAGTAACATATCTGGCTACCATTACAGTAAAACTGGAGCAATGCCAATATATTTAAAAGTCTTCATCTGTATTCACTACTTTCTGCAAAGACTTAGGGGACAAAATTCAGTGAGGCCTGTTGGCAGGTTCAGGGATTGTGATGTGCAATTACCTCACGCCCGATGGGAGTGATGCAGGCAGCCCGCAAACCTCATGCTGCCTGCTCATTTGTATGATTGTGGCATATAGCCGGGTGCTAAATGCACTGCTGAGAGGCTGCATGCTCAGCACAGGGTCCAACTTCATGCAATGCTAGCACTAATCAAAATTAACCTGCACCTCTTAAAGGAGAGGTGCATTCTAGCTGCAGCAGGTTTGGAAGTGGTTGGAAAAGACATTCTGAGCAGGAATAAACTGGAATATTAAACCACATTCCAGAGAGAGGTTATCAGGTGCAACACTGTAGGCCTTAGTGTAGGAACTGGAAAGAAGGAAAGAGGGTCCAGCACAGGGGTCTTTCCACAGGGGTCCAGCAGGCCCTTCATACAGACATTGCAAAAGCAGTGAGAGCAGATAGCCATGGAGGTCAATGCCAGGAGTCTGGCTCCGAGGACCTGGATACAGTGCCGGAAAAATTTCAGTGATGTCACACAAGCGGTCATGGTCAGTGAATGCATTTTCAAATGCACTTCTGACCAACTACACCACGAGCCTCAGACACGGCTCAATTCACCACACCTCCATCATGAACCCATCAGCAATCTCTAGCAATCAGAACTCATGATTGACATTCATATGTTCCACCTCATTATCACACACTTACCTCTCTGAGGATATCAGCATTCATGCTGAGCTGTGGGCCATTGCCCTTGTTGCCTTTAGCCAGCTGCCCATGCCAAGGTGACACAGTCGAAGCAAGGCCCTCAAGGCCCAGACTGCTCAAGGACATGCAGCAAGGCCATCTGCAATCTTCCCCATTGAAAATCAGCAGCCTTCCACCAGCCGTGCTGAAGCCACTGGGGTAACATTGCATAGGAGCAGTAATGCACCTGAAAAACAAGCACCAAGGGAATGCACAAATGTAAATAGTTGAGCATTTGATGTATTATTGCAAGTGTTGTTGGATAAAGTTGTTATGGAATGGTTGTTTTGTGGTGTATTTTATTATAGGATTGTGGCCAAGAGCAATCTGTGATGGTCTGTAACAGAGGGATGGTAAGGTGGGGAATTGTTGAGCAACAGGGGATCTGGAGATTTCTTCAGGGGAACCAGAGTCTGATGAGACATTCACGGACAGCTGTCTAGAGTGTGGATGTGCTGACTGCCTTCTCGCTTCCCGCTCCTCCTCCTCTTGCTGCTGAGTGGTTGTCAATGACCTGATGGCAAGGGCAGTGCCCTCATGTTGGCTACGATGTGGGGGACTCAGCAGACCACCACAAATTGGGAGACAAGCTCCAGCGAGTGCTGGAGGGCTCCCCCCAAGCAATTCAAGGAGCTGAACTGCTACAGGTCTTGTTCGAGGAGGTGACACAGTTCTGTAACCACCTCTGATAAGTGCACAGACCCCGGATGCACTGCTCCTGGTTGAGGTGCAGGTAGGAGAAGTGCTCTTAGAAGACCATAGGTGGGCATGGCCTCCTGCTGAGAGCCCTCCTCCTGCTCCCTCTGCAAGCAGCTGGTCTTCGCTACTGCCTGTATGCCATTTCCGTCATGCTGCATCCCAAGACAAGACAAGACAAGAGACTGGGAGTAACTGGTGTACTCGGGGGCCATTCAAAAGCACTCAACTCGTGCACGGCTCCCTTCTGACTTACAGAATTTCTGTCACTCCTCCAACTACACAGTACTTCCACTAACTCTGCAGCAGCAAGTAAACACTCAACAGTGTAATGAGTTCTTTATGTTGTCTGATGCGATATAAATGAGAAGCGTGGAATACAATTATGCTGAAGATCTGTAACAGATTTATTGCAGCTAAACTATTATATACATTACAGAGCAAACTATTTACAGAACCTTCCTCTAGGTGTTACAGTTGCAGTGTGATTCTGGCTTCGAGTCACATGACTACATCCTGGTACTTAGCCCATTAGCATACTAAGATCTTAAAGGGACATCACTCTTAAAGGCAATCATACAACTTCCCCTTTCTTTCCAAAGAGAAGTCTCGTATGCTACAAGTAAAAACACACAAAATTAGATAACATCAGAATTAGTTATATGGGACATAGATTTTTAAATTTAGAAGCGTAGAACCTTAAGAGTCCACAGATTGTTTTGGTGGTTTGACAACTCTTCCCAATCTGGTTATGGTATAACCTTCTGAGGATGTGGATTTTACCCTTGGCTGTTTTGGGTTTGCAGGCATGTTGTCAATGTGTTGGTTGTCGTCCTGTTGTTCCATCACACCCATATCATCGGATTGTGTTCTTTTGAGTCTGCTGTGCGCAATTGGAGTATTGCACATTTCTGTAGTTGGTTTTGGTTCCTTCTCAACATCGCTCCGTGAGATGATGTAATCTTGTAGGACCTAGACTCACTGCATACTTTGGATACCTCTGCGGGTAACCATGTTCTCATTGTGGGGTGTATGACCCTGACCTTTTGTCCTACATGTAGTTGAGGTAGTTCCACCCCTGCATGTCAGTCATGCACCATCTTCATTCTCCATTGTTTTTCGAGTAGTGTCTCCTGTATCTTGGAGAATTTGGACAAATGATGGCTTGGCAGAATCGTTCTCACTTGTCTGCCAAACATGATCTCTGCTGGTGACAGTAAGTCCATATCCATAGGTGTAGCTCTGAGGTGGAACATGGCAACATGAAAATCTTGTTTCGTTGTCCTACACTTTAGGATAGCTGATTTGATTGTGCAAACTATTCGCTTAGCAAAACTGTTTGATCTAGGGTAAAATAAAAGCAAAATACTGCGGATGCTGGAAATCTGAAATAAAAACAAGAAATGCTGGAACCACTCAGCAGGTCTGGCAGCATCTGTGGAAAGAGAAGCAGAGTTAACGTTTCGGGTCAGTGACCCTTCTTCGGAACTTAATGTGGTGAGGATGTCACATGGTTTATGCCCCATTTGGCGCACATATCCCTGAAAGGTGTGCCCGTATACTGTGGCCCATTGTCAGAAATAATTTCTTCAGGTGCACCAAATAGACTGAATATGACACTCAGTGTGTCTGCAACAACCGCGCTTGAAGTGTCTTTTACCTGTCTGACAATTGGAAATTTGGAGTAATAATCAGTGACAAAATAAAGTCATCTCCATTAATGGAGAATAGGTCAGTGGCAATTTTGGACCAAGGGACTGACGGAACCTCATGAGGGTGTAGAGGTTCTTTGCGCTGTTATGGCTGGTGGCTCTGACATGCCTCACATCCTCACTAACCTTTCAATGTCACTGTTGATCCCTGGCCAATAACAGTGTTGTCTTGTTCGTTCTATGCCCATATGGCCTTGGTGAAATTGTGTCACGGTGCCCTCTCGGACAGCTTTGCGCATAATCACTTGTTTTCCCTTGAAGGTGATGCCTCTCGAGATACCAAGTTCCTCTCTATAAGGCTAAAAGCATCTCAGGGTTTCTGGCACCTCTTTTACTGTGTCAAGCCAACTTTCTATGGTGACTCTCCACAGTGCCTTCAGTTGTGGGTCATTGGCTGTTTCTGATTGTAGTTGGTCAGATTTGAGCTGACCAAAATGCAATAAATCGATTTTGAGCACATCTTCCACCTCGATGTCTATGCTGTCTACTTGTAGATCCAGTGAAACATCTTCATTCTTGCTTGGATTTGGCAATCTGCTCAGCATATCCGAGGTGACCATTTTGGTACCCGGTTTGTAGCAGATGTCAAAGTCGTACCCCTATACTTTCACTAAGTGTCGCTATGGTCGAGGTGGCGCGCTTGTCAATGGTTTGCTCCAGAACGTCTCCACTGGTTTGTGGTCGGTTTCCACTGTAAATTGCTTACTGAGCAGGTAGGTGTGGAACCTTGTGATCCCAAACACCAGAGTAAGTGTTTCACGCTCTATGTTTGAGTCATTGGACTGTGCTGAGGCTAAACATTTGGACCTGAATGCAACTGGTTTGCCATCCTGCAGGGTGCACACTCCTAGTCCTTTCTTTGAGGAGTCGACTTCGAGGATTGTCTTCATTCCTTGGATTGTAGTACTGCTTGGTACAGGTGTCTGCTGTTAATGCTTGTTTGAGAGGCTCAAACATATGCTGATGGTACTTCTGCCATACAAATTGTACTTCTTTCTTTCAGAGCTCTCTCAGCAATGATATTTTGTCAGAAAAATTTGGAATGTATGGTGCCAAGAAGTTCAAAAATCCAAGACATCTCTGGAGGTCTTCCTTGTCTTGTGGGGTCGGCATATGCCTTACATCTTTGATTTTGCCTGGGTCAGGACGGACTCCGCAACCGGAATAGATGGAGCCAAAGAAATTAATCTGACTTACATTCATCTGGAACTTCTTGCTGTTATAAACAAACCCTTTGTGATGAGCTACTGCCTTCAGGGAATGGAGATTTTGATCATGTTCTTCTTTGGTTTTGCCCATTACGGCAATACCATCAGCAATACAGATGCATCCAGGAACGTTTCCTATAATTCTGCCCATGTGCTGCTGAAACAGATGTTGACTGATAGATAAGCTGAAGTATAGGCTCTGGAAGCAGTATCTTCAAATGGTGTTCTGCAGGTGGTGACTTTTTGAGGTTGCTTAGCTAGGTGTACCGACCAATTACCTTGGTGACATCATGGGTGGTTTTGATGTTGAGGTCTTTACACGCTGGTAGTCCTGCCACTGCTGGTCCACTCGTGTCTACCAGGTAAAATATTTGTGGTTTCCATGCCAACTTGCCATAGCTACATTGCATTGTTAGTGTGCCACTGCAAGGAATGGGTGACCCGTTGTATGCAGATAACTTTGCAGTTGTCAGTTGTATCATTGATTTCTGACGACTCAAATACATATCCTTCAGGATTTGGACTGGTAGGATATTTGCACTGGCTCTAGTGTCAGTCTTAACCCTGAGTTTATGTTTGCCAACTTTCTTTGGGCACGTGATGTTAATGGTAGCAAAAGCTTCCAGTTGTTTGACTTCATCAACATGATGTGTCTGATTCACAATGTGAAACGCCTGCTTGTCTTTTGGCTGAGAATTACTTCTCTCTGAGTCATGTCTCAGGTCTGTTTCACTGTAGACTTCATGTATCAGTTTGCGATAACGCAGGTCTCTGGAGCTTTCCTTGCTGCTGTTGTCCTGTTGCTTTTGTCCCGTTTTCTGTTTGCTTGTGTCCTACCGTGACTTCTGGCTGGAGCTAGATTTCTTGCATAGACGGGCCCACTGTCCTTTTGCACACCTTGCACAGGTCTTGAAATGTAGGACAACTTTGCGGTGAGTGGGACCAACCAAACTTAAGACACAGCTTTACGACCTGGTTATTGTGCCGATACTGTTGGCTGCATCTAGTGTTTGTAGATACTGTTGTCCAGCTACAATTTCCTTCATATTTCCTGCCATCTTCTCGCAGCGCATCAATACTGTGACCTTTCCTTTTCCCCCAAGAGGCCTTTCTGAAATGCTTCAATGGGTGTAGATACAATCACCAGCTCAATTATTCACTCTGATAGTTCAGCTTCTGAAACATCACATTTGTTGCCCTTACTACAGCATCTGCTGAAGAACTGATCTATTGATTCCTGTGGCTGTTGCCTGTAGGACATCAATTCCAGGCGGTGAATTCGAAAATTCACTCTTAATTAGAGCTGATCATTGAGCACTTTCCATCTCTTTGCGGGATCTTTCTGGTCCTCTTCAGATCAGCCACCGGTATTGATTCTGTGTAATCCCTCATTTCCAACTGCTATTAGTATTTTTAGAGCCTGTTTCTCAGGTTTGACAATCACTTAGTCTGTAAAGCATAACTGCATTCTTTGTTTGAAAAGTTGGAACTCGGATAGGATATCCATGGCCTTCCAGCTCATGCTGGGAAATTTGGTATCCATCTTCCTTCTATTCTTTTGCTTTAAAACTAGCTTTAAGACTTGTACTATGATTCTTTGCTGTTTCCCCATTAAGAAATTCTGTTATTTAGACTAGCTGCTTGGATTGAAAGGAATGGGTGTTTGATCGTGCTCTGTGTTCATCTTGCTTGCAGCACTTAAGTTGGTCTGTTTGCACAGCTGTTCAAAGGCAGTTCACTGCTGCCACCATAAAATGAGTTCTTTATGTTGTCTGATGCAACATAAATGAGATGCATGAAATCCAATTATGCTGAAGCTCTCTAACAGATTTATTACAGCTAAACTATTATATACAGTACAGAGCAAACTGTTTGCAGAACTACCTTCTAGGTGTTACAGTTGCAGAGTGCTTCTGGCTTCGAGTCACATGACTACATCCTGATACTTAGCTCATTAGTATACTAAGATCTTAAAGGGACATCACTCTTAAAGGCAATCATACAACAAACAGCACCTCACCTGAAAGTTGAATGATGATGCCTTTAAATGGTGCTGGTGGGGGTCCCTCATGCAGCTGAATGCATGTTTAGCTGTGCATGTTTAAGAGCAGGTATTAACAGCTGTAGTGAAGATCAAAATGGCAGGTCAGTTGCCAAATCATCATTAGATGCTGGCTAGCATCGTGATTGTCAGTTCTTGCATGTTTCCGGTGCATGCATAGGGCGCCTTCGGTGTTGGCTTTCACAGTATGGCAGTATGGGGTCATTATTGCCTTGGAGAAGTGGCCCAGATTATTTTTGTGACACCTAGAGGAGCACTGCTATGTACATCATTAACCCCTATTTGCATATTAAAAGGGACTATCGACTGAAACAGTAGGTGTTTCATTCACTCAGCAGTAAGCCCCTTTCAAAATGGCAGCAGATGCTCAGACAGGGCAGTAAGTATTAAACTGCCATTTTAACTGTATTGTCACTCCATTTGCACCAATTAGGGCTCCGCTATTTTTAAGTGTTTGGTGAAACATGAAAACTTAATTGTAAGTCAGAATATCACCAGTACTTATGCAATTGATGGAGTTTAAGGTATGTGGCTTTAAATCGGACAGATAACATTTTAGATAAATTTTATTCATGTGCCTTGAGGTATGCTTTAATTATCTAATCTTGATTGACATATTCCTGCAGGACAATGTTGTCTTCTATCAATATGTGGTTATTAATCATTGCTAAATATTATATACAGTCTTCAAAGTTGATTTAAATACTAGTAGATTTCCAATGACATTGCTCACAGTGAGTCAGCAGAATCTTTCTGTTACCTGGTTCTGTCTATTTTCCTTTTGCTGGTTCTCATATTTTACCTTCTTTTGCTTTTCTTGGTCTTATGGATTGAGAGTTGGTTGACGGACAGAAAACAGAGAGTAGGAATAAATGGTTGGCAGGCCAGTATTAGTGGGTACTACAAGGTACAGTTCTTGGGCCCCAGATATTCGCAATCTATATCAATGATTTGAATATGAAGACCAAATGTAATATTTCCAAGTTTGTTGATGACACAAAACTAGGTGGGAATATGAGTTGTGAGGAGGATGCCAAGAGGCTTCAGGAGAATTTAGACAGGCTAAGTGAGTGGGTAAGAACATGGCAGATGGAATATAATGTGAATAATTGCGATGCAGAGTATTTCTTAAATGGCGAGAGATTAGGAAGTGTTGATGTCCAAAAGGACCTTAGTGTTCTTGTTCATAAGTCACTGAAAGCTAGCATGCAGGTGCAGCAAACAATTAGGAAGGCAAATTGTATGTTGGCCTTTATTGCAAGAGAATTTGAATACATGGGTAAAGAAATCTTGCTGCAATTGTAAAGAGCCTTGGTGAGTCTACACCTGGAGTACTGTGTACAGTTTTAGTCTCCTTACTTAAGGAGGTGATGTGAGGATAGTGTGGGAAAAAGGCATGAAAGTGGATGATCAGCCATGATCATATTGAATGGCGGAGCAGGCTCAATGGGCTGAATGACCTACTCCTACTCCTATGCTCCTATGGCTATACTTGCCAGAGTGCAACGTAAGTTCACCAGACTGATTCCTAGAATGGCGGATCGTCCTATGAGGAGAGATTGAGGAGACTGAACCTATATTCTCTAGAATTTCAAAGAATGAGAGGTGACCTCATTGAAGCATACAAAATTCTTACAGGGCTTGACAGGGTTGATGCAGGAAGGATGCTTCCCCTGATTGGAGGTGTTCTAGAACCAGAGGACACAGTCTCAGAATAAGAGGTAGGCCATTTAGGAATGAGATGAGGAGGAATTTCTTCATTCAGAGGGTGGTGAATCTTTAGAATTCTCTACCCCAGAGGCTGTGGAGGCTCAGACATTGAGTGTATTCAAGACAGAGATTGATAGATTTCTAGATATTAAAGATATCAAGGGATATGGGGATACTGCAGGAAAATGGCATTGAGGTAGAAGATCAGCCATGATCTGGTTGAATGACAGAGCAGGCTACTCCTGCTCCTATTTCCTATGTTTAAGGAATAACATGACTGACAAGTTTATGACACAGGAAGTAAACATGACACAAACAGAAACTCTCAAAACTTTGAATATATCACAGATTGTAGAAACTGTTGTGCCCAGAACACAGTTCAGTAATAGAGATCCATTAATTTATTTAAAATTGATGTACAATACAAGCATACTAATGATTTAGTTACTGAAAGCATACAAACAGTGAAACAGCATTCATATTTTCAGGTATTATTTGAAATCACCTCTGTCTCAAAAAAAAACATTCTAATGTAGCAAATAAAGTTTGAGGGGAGCACTACTGCCAAGGGTGGATTCAAAATGCCATACTTAGGAAGAACGGAACTTTTCTGAATCACTGGCAGTATGTTGAAAACCTGATCTGCTGCTTTTGGCCAGGAGAGGGGTAGTCCACTGTCATTTGCAATAGGTCTGACAGTGGATGGCTTTCACTGATGGCCTGTGGATCACAATTTTTCTATGTCTATTTTATGCAACAACAACAATGTTTCATTTATATAGCTTCTTTAATGTATTAAACATTCCAAGACACTCCTAATGAGCATTATCAAACAAAGTTTGACACTGAGCCACATAAGGAGATATTAGGATAGATGCTTGGTCAAATGAGTAGGTTTTAAAGAGCGTCTTAAAGGAGAGAGAGGTAGAGGGGCCAAGAGTTTTAGGGAGGGAATTCCAGAGCTTAGGGCCTAGGCAGCTGAAGGTACAGCCACCAATGATAGAGCAATTAAAATCAGGGATGGGCAAGAGGTCAGAATTGGAAGAGCACAGCGGTCTCAGAGGGGGCTGGAGGAGGTTACAAAGATAGGGAGGGGTGAGGCTATGGGCGATTCAATTTACATATAGACTGGGTAAACCTAATCAGCACTGATGCTGTGGAGGATGAATTCCTGGAGTGTGTACGAGATGGATTTCTGGAGCAGTACATTGAAGAACGAACTAGGGATTGGGCTATTTTAGAGTTAGTATTATGTAATGAGAAAAGGCTAATTAATGAGTTCTGATGAAGGGTCACTGACCTGAAACGTTAACTCTGCTTCTCTCTCCACAGATGCTGCCAGACCTGCTGAGTATTTCCAGCATTTCTTGTTTTTATTTTAGATTTCCAGCATCTGCAGTATTTTGCTTTTAATTAATAACCTTGGTGTTAAAGAGCCTTTGGGAAATAGTGACCATAATATGCTAGAATTTTACATTAAGTTTGAATGTGATATAGTTCATTCTGAAGCTAGCGTCTTAAATCTGAACAAGGGAAACTACAAAGGTATGAGGGGAAAGTTGGCTATGGTGGATTGGGATAATACACTAAAAGATTTGACGGTAGACAATGGCTAGGATTTAAAGAAGTATTACGTGGTCTACAACAGATATATATTCCTCCAAGGCACAAACATCCAATGGGAAAGGTGAATCAACTGTAGCTAACAAAAGAAATTAAAGATTGCATTCAATCAAAGGAAGTGGCTTATAAGGATGCCAGAAAAAGTGGTGAGCCTGAGGATTGGGAGCAATTTAGAATCCCGCAAAGGATAACCAAGAAACTGATAAAGAAAGGGAAAAGAGAATATGAATGCAAACTAGCAAGAAACAAAAAGGCTGATGGTAAAAGCTTCTTTAGGTATGTGAAAAGGAAAAGATTAGCTAGAACAAATGTGGGCCCATTACAAGTGTGAAACTCTTAAGTGTTGAAGTTCAGAGAGACTTGGGGGTACTTGTACAAGGAACGCACAAAGTTGGCATGCAGGTGCAGCAGGCTATTGGGAAGACGAATGGCATGTTGGCCTTTATTGCAAGGGGATTGGAGTACAAGAATAAAGAAGTCTTAATAAAATAGTACAGGGTTTTGGTGAGACCACACCTGGAATACTGTGTGCAGTTTTGGTCTCCACATTTAAGAAAGGATATACTTGTACTAGAGGAAGTGCAGCGAAGATTTACTAAATTGGTCCCTGGGATGAGGGAGTTGTCCTATGATGAGAGGCTGAGTAAATTGGGCCTATATCCTCTGGAGTTTAGAAGAATGAGAGGCGATCTAAATGAGACATACAAGATTCTGAAAGGGCTTGATAGGGTAGAAGCTGAGCGATTGTTCCCATTGGTCAGGGAATCCAGAACGCGGGGACACAGTCTCAGGATAAGGGGTCAATCATTCAGGACTGAGATGAGGAGAAATTACTTCATTCAGAGGGTTGTGAATCTTTGGAATTCTCTACCCCAGAGGGTTGTGGATGCTCCATCATTGAATAAATTTAAGGCTGGGATACATAGATTTTTGGTCTTGCAGGGAATTAAGGGGTATGGGAGCGGGCAGGAAAGTGGAATTGAATCCCAAGATCAGCCATGATCTTATTGAATGGTGGAGCAGGCTCCATGGGCCGTATGGTCTACTTCTGCTCCTTATTCTTGTGACAGCAGAATTTATAGTGGAGAACAGGGAAATGGCGAAGAAACTAAACAATATCTTTGTGTCTGTCTTAACGGGAGAAGATACAAAAAATCTCCCAGAAATACTAGGCAACCAAGGGACTGGTGAAACCGAGAAACTGAAAGAAATTAGTATTAGTAAAGAGGTGGTACTTGAAAAGTTAACTGGATTGAAGGTTGATAAATCCCCTGGACCAGATGAGCCACATCTCAGAGTGTTGAAGGAGGTGGCTTTAAGCGATAGTGGATGAATTGGTGGTTATCTTTCAAAATTCTGTAGATTCTGGCAAGATTCCTGCAGACTGAAAAGTAGCAAATGTAACCCCATTATTTAAGAAGGGAGGGGGAGGGAGAATGGAGAACTACAGACCTGTTTGTTTGACGTCAGTAGTAGGGAAAATGTTAGAATCTATTCTAAAGGATGTGACAACTGGACACTTAGAAAATAATGGTAAAATTGAGCTGACTCAACATGGATTTATGAAATGAAAATCATGTTTGACAAACCTGTTGGAGTTTTTTGAGGATGTTACTTGTAGCATAGATAAAGGAGAACCAGTGGATGTGGTGTATTTGGATTTTCAGAAGGCTTTCGATAAGGTCCCACATAGGAGGTTAGTAAACAAAATTAGAGGACGTGGGATTGGGGGTTTACCCCATATGGAGAACTGTATTTCTGGCGGACAATATAACCTTTGCTGATAACACCAAACTATTTTGCTGGAGGATTGATAATATTCAAAGGGATTAGAAAAAAAGGTATTAGAACCAATTGACCAAATTTGTGAAAAAATGTGAAATGGATTCTGACATGGGGAAATTTAACATTGTGCACAATGGAGCTGGAAGCACAAAACACATGATGAAAGGGTGCCAGTCAGCAAAAACGAAAATGCTTTTGGATCTGATCATTGACCATTTACCGAGGATTTACAGAAATTGTAAAGCTGCTATCGACAAGGTTCATCAAGTACTTGGATACATCTCGGAAGTCTAAAGACTGGAGGTGATTTCCATATTGAGGTGTAAACGAGTATTAATTTGGTTTGCAGTTCTTCAAGGCTCGTCCGAAGCACATGTGGTAATAGCACTGAATTTTCGGTCTAACCATATTGACATAATCACTTACATCTCTTTTAAGAAAAAAACTTATTCATGCTCAGGATGTGGACAATGCTGGCATTTATTGCCTATCTCCAGTTGCCCTTAAGAATGTGAAGGTTGACCACCACCTTGAACTACTGCAATATAGAGGTTTGATACAACTGAGTGACTTGGTATAAAAACAGAAAGTGCTGGAAAAACTCAGCAGGTCTGGCATCAGTGACCTTTCATTAGAACTTGGTAGGCCACTTCAGAGGGCAGTTAGAGTCAACAACGTAGGTTTGGAGTCACATATAGGTCAGACCAGGTAAGGACATCTGATTTCCTTCCCTAAAGGACATTAGCTGAGCTTTTACAACAATCTGACCGATGCATGCTCACTTTTACTGATGCCAGCTTTTTATTTCTATGTTTTTTTTAACTGAATTCAAATACTCAAACTGCTGTAGTATGATTTGAATTCACTTTCTCTGGATTATTAGTCCAGGGCTCTGGATTACAATTCCAGTAACGCACCCACTACACTACCGTACTCTCTGGAAAAAAAATATTGGTAATGGTGCCTTTGCTCTGTGACACCACAAAAGCAATTGTGCTATGAAAACTGTTTAACAGACTACTCCTTTCACAATGTCTGAAGGCTCCATCATTCTTGAACACCACGTGTTGTGGTTAACAGTTCGCCTATACATGCACCATTCTAATTGGGGAAATGTGGAAAACATGGCAGAAACAATGGCCCCAGTATTTATGGTAAGGCAAGTAGAGAGCAGTGGAGGCAGAGAATGGCTGAAGAATCTGGCAAGGCCATTTTTTTCTTTTGTTCCCCACACGGTAGTGGCCAAACTGGGTGGTAAACCGGCAGCAGGAAGCCACAACATGGGACCCTGAGGGACAATCTCCAAAAATGGAAGCTGGGAAGGTCAACATTCAGAGCTTGGGGAGGTCTGCCACAATCTGGATTTGCAGGAGTTGTGCGGGAAGGGGACAGAAATCACAGCAGGGTGGAAAGAGGGTCCGTGATCGGAAGAGGGGAGGCCCAAGTCTTCCTTGAGGGACCACGTGATCTCTCCTGCTCACAAGGAGTGCTGTAAAACACACTTAATTTGTGAAGCCGACAGCTTCCACCTGCCTTTCATTGTCGGGTTTCCATAACTTTTAAATTGGGTTTCCAATTGCACTGTGGAAGCCCAATTTAAATATGTTAATAACGAGTCCTACTTCTCCATGGCAGGGCACTCGGATGCCTCAAAAGCCGCCTCTGTAATAACAGTAACAGATGTGTTCTCGGTGGATTGGGGATGCATTCACAGATTTTTCATTTTTAAACTCTGACCATCGTGGTGAGGTTAATATCGGAGCCCATGTTTCTCTCTCTGTACCTGAGTAGGCACATTCTAGTGGATAGCTCCCTCTCCTGGAAGATGGATGTTGTCCCTGAGTAACTTTCCACCCTGGCCACTGCAGATCTGTTGAAAAATATGAAGTTAAACATAAGTGATTTTTTTGACCCCCACGCATGCAGCTATAAGCCAAGCCAAGTTTAGCTTCCCTTTTCAGAGCGGTCTTGAGTTGCATCAACTCTAGATTGACAGGATCTCATATGTAGCAATGCAGCTCATCACATACTTTTAAAGGGATGAAGTATGACTGTTCAAGATTGTGATCCTGCATTAACCTGCTGTGCTGGTCTGCTGCAAAGGGTGAGTGTGATATAAAATGAAAGTGCTTTTGGAGATAATTCTATTGGTTATTCTGTAAATTTATCCTCTTTAAGTTTTTGAATAACCTTATCTAAAATAACATACTGTACTTGTCATCACTAATCCACTGTATAATGTACCAAACATTTGGAGCTTTGCCACTACCTCTTTCACAGACAGAAACTCGGACAAATGCCTTTGCATGACATATTCTGGGAATGACAGATCTGCTCAGTGTCATAAAAATGGAGTGTGCCAATGGATAAATTACACTTACAACAGAGTGGCCTACAGGCAAGCAAAATGGTTGAACAACGCATAATAAAGTTTTTATTTGGTATTTCCTGTCAGATTGCCAGTTGCCAGGGAGTGTACTGATTTTTTTTCTGGTGCATTAATTATTCGCCAAGGTTGGCAACAAGCCACATTCAAGAGGGATAAATTGGGAAAATGTCATCTGGACATTAAGGCTTTGACTGTACTGGGGATAAGAAGCAAAAATTACAGCATATCTCAGGAATTTTCCACTAACGATGTGCGGATGTGGTAGCAGTTGGGGGGGGGGGAGGTGGATGTTGTGGGGACGGGAGTGAGGAAGAGCCAAACTGAGCTGTCTTTGTTCACAAACTGGGGCCCCCAATAACATTCCTTTTGAGCTGTGCTTATTAAATTTTGCAGATTTTTGAACAGAGCATATTTTCTATGGCAATTTTTTTTTATTGGTGCTTCTTTCACTTTGTAGCACTGGTAATATTTAATTTTTGAGCTAGTACTTCCCTTTTATTTTTTAGTTTTCTTTAAACTTTAGTTTATAGCATGAACTGATCTTTTTATTAGTATAATTGGATTTAGGATTAACTCTTATAGGGAAAGAAAATGTTTCAGTAACTGGAAGAAGCACATCAACAGGATTCTCATTTTTATTTTGTCGCTATGCAGCAGTATTTGAACGGTTAAATAGAGAATTCCTCTGAAAGTATGAGAGCAGAGGGGTCACAGGCAGCTACAGTTGAGAATTCAAAGGCCTGCCATCAAAGGCCTTTCACCCTGTATTTCCCACCCAGGGGGAATATAAACATTGGCACATTACCAAGAGTCCTGGAGAAGCTTTATGTGCATTGAGCACCACTTTCCTGCTTTTAATTAAGAAAAACTGAAGAGTATAAAACATATATTTATTTTTATAGCATTAGGACCGGGGCAGGAGGAAACATCATATTTATAGAAGTTCATTTGGGGTCTCCTGTCAGTAGTTTAACATGCAGGAGTATGCATTCTCAATAGTGCTGAATGTCTGCTATATTGTGGCTGCCTGTCTCTGGCTGAGTGGGACAACTTTCTCACCAGAAAAGAATGCATAAAATGTTGTCATTTAATCATAACTGACTCAAGCTCTTTATCTGCCATTTATTACTAGCCAACATTATTGTTCTTATCTGTCCGTCCTTCAGCCTGCTTCACTGCCCTCAGACATGGGAGCTTATAATTTGAAAGAACCCTGTTATTACTAAGCAACATTTGCATATTTGTATTGTATTATTTAATCTAGTCTCACGTACAATTAGCCAGAGGAGAGAAACTTGAAAGAGTGATTTTTTTAATTTCCTGTTGGATTAATCTGGTGTTCGGTGTATCACCACAAGCCATTTGGATTAAGTCACCAGAATGCCCTTTATTAAAACATTCAAGCGATGACGAGTTGTGCCAAGTTACTTATCTTTGTCTCTCAACTTACCCTTCTGCAGCAGTACATCTGATCAATCCAGTAGGTTAGTACTTTAACTAAAACACTGGCCTCTTTTTCCCCATTTCACAGCACACATGGCAATATTGTGCCAAATTGTATTCTGTTTGTGTACAGCACAGACCAGCAGGTTGTCACTTATTAATCTAAACCTGAATTTGATATGAAAACATTAAGCATTTGTACAGTAACATCACTGACAGTAATTTCCATGCTTTTGTTGTTTAGTCCTTGAATCATGGAAAATTGTATTTCAGCCTCCATGTTCATTGTCTTTCTCTGCTAAATGGACTGGAGTGCAACTATTCATTTGCCCAGTATGCAAAGTATCTCTGAGTTGCAGGTGTTTATCTCTCAATACTGTGTCCTTTAGATTAGGAGTGGCCAACTCATGTCTTGGAAGCTGCACATAGTTCTTCTGTAGCTAAAGAGTGGCTCTTTATTTATTTGTGCCAGCACATACACTTAAACCTGCCTAGAACCCAACGGTGGAACTAACAGGAAGCAACACTGCTGCTATCGGTACAATACAGGCTTTAAGCCTGTCACTGGTCTGTGCAGCAGAAAATAGGTGGAACCTTCTGAGGCCCTGTGCCACAAGCAGGATGTCTCATACAGTAGGAAACTTAGCAGAAAATCACAGGCGGTTTCCCCAGCAATTATTCACTCATTGATATTAATGGGAGGAAAAAGCATACATGAGAAAATGCATCCGCGATTTTACCAGTAAGACATCCATGGCATACCAGGACCTGCCAGAACATGGAGCCTTGGAAAGTTCTGCCATCAAGTCAGGTGGAATGAAACAGCCACTGTTGGGTACTGAGAGATAATTTGTGTCCATAATTTTTTCATTGAAATGGTGGAGTGTTTTGGGCCCCAGTCAAAGACAACTAGGAATAGCCAATAAATGCTGACCTTGTCAGCAACGCGAACATTTGGAATTTTTTTTGAAAAAACATACCAACGGATAACTGCATAAAGACCTTTAATGCTGGCCAAACAAAAAATACTCCAAGGTGATGGATGGGTTGAGCAAATATAGCTTGCATAAAAGAGGTCACATAAGAAAGGGCTACTTTTAGGACATGTTGTTAAGGGATAGAAATAGAAATCTTAGAAAATTTGCAACTTTCCATCCCCTCTGGGATGTTCCCAGGCTACTCTATAAACTCTGGCAGCTAGAAGATTGCACGTTCTCATGGAGTCAGTTACTTTCAGTAGTTACACAATAGTCTTGGATACAGAAAGCATTTTCTCATGGTTTCAAATGTCAATGTTTAAGACCTTTAGGCAAAGTAATACACAAAGGTATTAATTTTGGCAGAAGAAAATTAGTGTGTTTAATGTTTTACCACCCTTGATTTCCTGAAATGTTATCAGCCTACCTTTGTAGGAGTAGATTACACCTTTGGTTAACAAAAAAATTGATGCAGCTTGTACATTTTAAATAAATACTGAATAATCTGATAAATTATAGTAATCATAAACCTTAAGGCATATGAATCATTTGTACAATATTGATAGTACAGTGCTATTCTTTCTGCTGTGTGGATTTGAAACCAGTCTAGTAGGTAGAATGTGAGACTCGGTGCAAAAATGGAATCCGATGTGCGCGCGCATACTTCTGCTGCAAATCACGCCGGATGTGGTCTTAGTTCGGTTTTAGTGCGCACGTAGCTAACGTCTGCAGGAAATATGCAGATCATATTGTCAGTCAGCATGCAAAGATGGTTTGATGCCAGTGGTGCCATTTTGAAGCTCAACGCTCCAGCCAGCGCACAGTTGAACACATGTTAAGGAGTGAGAAGGATCCCCACCACCAATGCTATTAAAAGGGATAATCAGCTGCTTGCAGGTTAGTTGCTGGTTGATTTCTTCTGGCTGTGGTCAGAGGCCTGCTACCCGACCCGAACCCAACGTGTGTCGGGTTCGGGTTGGGTTGGGCCCATCTTCAGGGTACGGCGCTCGGGCTCGGGTCAGGTCGGGACGAGTCCAGGTCGGGTCGGTTCGGGCCGGACACAGTAAGTGCTCTGCTGGTAAGTGTTGAAATTAACAAAAACTTACCTGAGCTGGGAGTCCGGGACGAAACTGAGTCTGCGCAGTGGGCGAATAAAATCACTACGACGTCATCGGACATGCGCTGCAGCTTCGTGGAGATCCCGAGTCCGAAGGTAAGTACAAGGATGGTCGGGTCAGGCACGGGTCGGGGCGGGCTCGGGGCAAAATCGGAGTGAATCGGGCCGGGTCAGGCTCAGGTCCGCAGTTGCTCGGGTCGGGTTCTTTTTTCCCGACTTGAGCAGGCCTCTAGCTGTGGCTACAATTGTACAAAGGTTTGATGCTTTCCACAGTTCCTTCAAGTTGCAAACTTTTACAGGGAGTGGTGTGATGGTTGCTGAAGGACTTTTTCCTGACCTGAAGGCTTTCGCACAAACCGGTTGCTCCTATACATGGGTGCACTAGTAAGCATTCCCATTGGAATACAGCGTGACTTGGAGAATGACAGCAGAGTTCACACAGAGCATGACAAGCTGCTAGAAGGGTGAGAAAAGCTCTCAACAGGAGACCATATCCACCGAGGGTGTACAGCAAGCAATTTTCTTACCTGAACCTCAGTGAGACATCTGCACTTCATTAAGGACGTCCTCACTGAAATCTGCCACTTGCTGCAGCCACAAGTTCAACCTCAGGGCAGGGCAAGGACCGCATTTCTAATGGCCGTGAAGGTGACTGAGGCGATGTACTTTTATGTGTCTGGATCCTTCCAGGCTAGAGCTGGAGATATTTGCAACATCTCATAGTTTGCCATCATTTATTGCATAAGGGAGGTTTCTGAGGCGCTCTATTCAAGAGAGCTAACGACATTTCATTCTGTCTTGCCAGAGACCAGCAGGCAGAGGGGGCATGCAGCTTTGCCAGGATTGCAGACTTCCCAAGGAGTAGGGTGCTGCATTTCAGCTCTGTCATATACTAGAACTGAATGGAAATCTACTCCCTCAGTATCCAGCTGGTGTGCAACCAGAGGCAGTGAATCATGCAGATCAATTCCTGGTATCCTGGCAACAGTCATGATTTCTTCAGTCTGCGGCAGACTGCTGTGCCATCTGCATTTGAGCCACCGTGGCAAAACCAGAGGGTAGCTACTGGGCGACAAGGGCTATCTGCAGACTACATATCTCATGACTCCAATGTGCTGAGCACACAGACAATGAAAGCTATGCTGCCACACGAAATGTGATGGAGCAGACCATTGGCATGCTGAAATAACAGCTCTAGAGGAGCCCTGCAGCACTCTGCAGAGCAGGCATCAACATTTGCGGTGGTCTGCTGCACACTGCGCAACCTTGTCATCATGAGGGAACAGCTCTTGCCAACACCTGTACAGCAAGAAGCTGTGGAGCAGGAGCATAAGGAGGAGGCAAAACTTGAGGAGCAGGAAGAGGAAGGGAGGAGGCAAACAAGACAGCACCTTTCTACCTGGGCTGACCATGACGAGCTAATTTGAGTGTGATATAAGTAACTGCAGTCACAATTCACCATTCATCAACAGCCCCCCACCTTAACCTTCCCTCTGTCAATGACTGCCACAGTGTCTGCATGGCCACAATACAAAAAGTAAAGCCACCATATTCGAAACCAAATTTATAAATTATATCATGCCATATTGCTACAAACGTAAATGAATTACCCTTGTGTATTCTCTTAGTGTCTGTCTTTCATGTACCTTTTCCTTTCCTCGCCCTCCTAAACAGATGCTACCCCAGTGGCTGCAGTCTGGCTGATAAAAAGCTGCTGGCTTTCAGTGGGGGATCACACTGGAGATGATCTTTGAGGATGACCTTGGGAGGCACTGGCTCTAGAGGGCCCAGCTTTAGACTGCATCACCTCAGCATGGCTAGCTGGCTGGATGAAAGGTGGCAGCAAGGGCATTGGCGTAGCAGCAGAGGTGGGAGGACGAATGCTGTCATCCTGAGAGCGGACAAAAGTTTTATGCACCATATGGCCACTGCCAGACCCCTAGGGTGGCGCCTCAGCAATCCTAGTAATCTGTTGGAGGACAGATTGCTGTACTGCTGTGACACGCAGCAAGCCCCTTTGAACATTGTAATCCAGAACCATGATGACTACAGTTTGGTGGCTGTTGCCTGTGCTGCAATGGAAGTTGCAATGTCGGTATCATGGTTGGATCCACAAGTGTGCGAATGAAATTGGCCACACTTCTGTGCTGAAAAGGATAATCTCTAAGCTCTGCGCAAAGCCCTGTACCAAATTGGTGCTGGACTCCTCCATGCTCCTTGCCATTGAAAACAGGCTTTTTGGCAGGCTTTGCAATTCACCAAACATTTTGTTGTGCATACCGATCAGCGTTTCCTCTATAGGCTGCCCCATCAAAGTCCTCATCTGAGTCTTCTGGAGCAGAACCTCTGCTGCTATGCCAATGCCCTTGCTGCCACTTTTCGTCCAGCCAGCTAGCCATGCTGAGGTGATGCAGTCAAAAGCTGGGCCTTCTAGAGTCAGAGCTGCCCAAGGTCATCCTCCAAGAGCATCTCCAGTGTGATCCCCCACTGAAAGCCAGCAGCTTTTCACCAGCCATGCTGCAGCCACTGGAGTAGCATCTGTGCTATTCTGGTTCCCTGCCCTGTCTGCAATCCACTCATGCCTGGTGTCTCACCACGTGCTGATCCCATGCCTCTAATCTATCCATTAAGACATAAATGGAGTCAAGGGTTATGGGGAGCTGGCAAAAAAGTAGAGTTAAGGCCACAATCAAATCGGCCATGATCTTATTGAATGGCGGAGCAGGCTCGAGGGACTGAATGGCCTGCTCCTCCTATTTCTTATGATCTGTCTTATGATCTTATATACATGCATCTGCTGAAAAACCTGTTTCTTAAGTGATATTTATGAGTAAATAACAAATTTATCTTGGAAAAAATAAAATAAGCTGAAGGTTTATCTGAATAGAGAATTGAATGATAGTAATAAGTGTAGCAACTGAACCATTCTATAATGAGCTTTTTTGTAGAATCAGTACTATTGTGAACAGTTTGAATGGTGATGATATCAGATTCCTGCAATTCAAATTATTTGTTATAAAATCACAATTGTGGGGCTGTATTTTACCGGGCCCTCGAACCGCGGGTCCCCCCACCGTCCACAAATGGGAATGCACGGGTGTCACAGCAGTGTAAGTGGTCACACATTCGCTGCAAGCATCTGCGGTGTTCACATACCAGCTTCACATAGATTGATGATGGTGATGTTTGCAGGTTGTAGCCTGGCATTAGGCCTGATGGCCACATGAGTGCAGTCTATGAACATTACAACCTATGGTTCTCCGGCAATGTTGCGAGAACCGATGGCTCTCTGGGCCTGGCTGTGAGAGTCCGTCCTGAAGTGGACTTACTCGATGGCCCTCCAATGCAGGGCATTGGTGACAACCACCGCATGGTGGCGGCACCACAATTAGCATATGGTAAGGAGTACTTACTTATGCTGACTATGCAGCCCACTGCCTCTCTACTGACACGTCCAAATTTTTTGCTGAACGGGCGGCCGTCACATGCCATCCCGTTCATGATATGAAAAGCTGGCGGGTCTTCAGAGACAGGAATTGTCTCCAGCAAAGGTAAGTTGTGTTATTCAGGGGTCCCACGCTGCATTACGAAAGGGAGGAGAGATGGGGGGTGGGGTGCAATACACAGGGGACTAACTCTGCATTTTAGGAGGGAGGGGGGAGATGCAGAGGTCTGACTCTGTATTCCGGAAGGGAGGGGGTGAATACACAGGGATCTAACTGCATTCTGGAAGAGAGGAGGGAGAGGGGGATATGCGGGGTTCTAACTCTGCATTCTGAAAGGGAGGGGGGAAATGGCAGGTTCTAGCTCTGCATTCGGAAAGGGAGGGGGGATATGCAGGGGTCTAACTCTGCATTCTGAAAGGGAGGGGAGATATGCGGGGTTCTAACTCTGCATTCTGAAAGGGAGGGGGATATGCTGGATTCTAACTCTGCATTCTGAAAGGGAGGGGGATATGCCGGGTTCTAGCTCTGCATTCTGAAAGGGAGGGGGATATGCCGGGTTCTAACTCTGCATTCTGAAAGGGAGGGGGATATGTCGGGTTCTAACTCTGCATTCTGAAAGGGAGGGGGATATACCGGGTTCTAACACTGCATTCTGAAAGGGAGGGGAGATATGCCGGGTTCTAACTCTGCATTCTGAAAGGGAGGGGGGATATGCAGGGGTCAAACTCTGAATTCTGAAAGGGAGGGGGGATATGCAGGGGTTCTAACTCTGCATTCTGAAAGGGAGGGGAGATATGTGGGGTTCTAACTCTGCATTCTGAAAGGGAGGGGGATATGCCGGGTTCTAACTCTGCATTCTGAAAGGGAGGGGAGATATGCCGGTTCTAACTCTGCATTCTGAAAGGGAGGGGGATATGTCGGGTTCTAACTCTGCATTCTGAAAGGGAGGGGGATATGTCGGGTTCTAACTCTGCATTCTGAAAGGGAGGGGGATATGCCGGGTTCTAACTCTGCATTCTGAAAGGGAGGGGGGATATGCCGGGTTCTAACTCTGCATTCTGAAAGGGAGGGGAGATATGCGGGGTTCTAACTCTGCATTCTGAAAGGGAGGGGGCTATGCCGGGTTCTAACTCTGCATTCTGAAAGGGAGGGGGATATGCCGGGTTCTAACTCTGCATTCTGAAAGGGAGGGGGATATGTCGGGATCTAACTCTGCATTCTGAAAGGGAGGGTGGATATGCCGGTTCTAACTCTGCATTCTGAAAGGGAGGGTGGATATGCCGGTTCTAACTCTGCATTCTGAAAGGGAGGAGGGATATGCAGGGGTCTAACTCTGCATTCTGAAAGGGAGGGGAGATATGCCGGTTCTAACTCTGCATTCTGAAAGGGAGGGGGGATATGCAGGGGTCAAACTCTGCATTCTGAAAGGGAGGGGGGATATGCAGGGGTTCTAACTCTGCATTCTGAAAGGGAGGGGGTTATACAGGGTTCTAACTCTGCATTCTGAAAGGGAGGGGGGATATGCAGGGTTCTAACTCTGCGTTCTGAAAGGGAGGGGGGATATGCAGGGGTCAAACTCTGCTTTCTGAAAGGGAGGCGGGATATGCAGGGGTTCTAACTCTGCATTCTGAAAGGGAGAGGGGATATGCGGGGTCTAACTTTGCATTCCTAAAGGGAGGAGGGAGGCAGGGGATACACAGGGGTCGCTCTCTGCATTTTGGAAGGGAGGAGGGTGGGGGTATATTTGGGGGTCTAACTGCATTCCAAAAGGGAGGAGGGAGGTGGAGGGAATACACAGGGGTCTAACTCTGCATTCTGGAAGGGATGAATGAGGGGGGATATGCAGCAGTCTCACTCTGCATTCTAGGAGGGAGGGGAGTATATGCAGGGGTCGCACTCTGCATTCTGAAAGGGAGGGGGATATGCCGGGTTCTAGCTCTACATTCTGAAAGGGAGGGGGATATGCCGGGTTCTAACTCTGCATTCTGAAAGGGAGGGGAGATATGCTGGGTTCTAACTCTGCATTCTGAAAGGGAGGGGGATATGCCAGGTTCTAACTCTGCATTCTGAAAGGGAGGGGGATATGCCGGGTTCGAACTCTGCATTCTGAAAGGGAGGGGGATATGCCGGGTTCTAACTCTGCATTCTGAAAGGGAGGGGGATATGTCGGGTTCTAACTCTGCATTCTGAAAGGGAGGGTGGATATGCCAGTTCTAGCTCTGCATTCTGAAAGGGAGGTGGATATGCCGGGTTCTAACTTTGCATTCTGAAAGGGAGGGGGATATGCCGGGTTCTAACTCTGCATTCTGAAAGGGAGGGGGGATATGCAGGGGTCAAACTCTGCATTCTGAAAGGGAGGGGGTTATGCAGGGTTCTAACTCTGCATTCTGAAAGGGAGGGGGGATATGCAGGGTTCTAACTCTGCATTCTGAAAGGGAGGGGGATATGCCGGGTTCTAACTCTGCATTCTGAAAGGGAGGGGGATATGTCGGGATCTAACTCTGCATTCTGAAAGGGAGGGTGGATATGCCGGTTCTAACTCTGCATTCTGAAAGGGAGGGTGGATATGCCGGTTCTAACTCTGCATTCTGAAAGGGAGGAGGGATATGCAGGGGTCTAACTCTGCATTCTGAAAGGGAGGGTAGATATGCCGGTTCTAACTCTGCATTCTGTAAGGGAGGGGGGATATGCAGGGGTCAAACTCTGCATTCTGAAAGGGAGGGGGGATATGCAGGGGTTCTAACTCTGCATTCTGAAAGGAACGGGGTTATGCAGGGTTCTAACTCTGCATTCTGAAAGGGAGGGGGGATATGCAGGGTTCTAACTCTGCGTTCTGAAAGGGAGGGGGGATATGCAGGGGTCAAACTCTGCTTTCTGAAAGCGGGGGGGGATATGCAGGGGTTCTAACTCTGCATTCTGAAAGGGAGAGGGGATATGCAGGGGTCTAACTTTGCATTCCTAAAGGGAGGAGGGAGGCAGGGGATACACAGGGGTCGCTCTCTGCATTTTGGAAGGGAGGAGGGTGGGGGTATATTTGGGGGTCTAACTGCATTCCAAAAGGGAGGAGGGAGGTGGAGGGAATACACAGGGGTCTAACTCTGCATTCTGAAAGGGAGGGGGATATGCCGGGTTCTAACTCTGCATTCTGAAAGGGAGGGGAGATATGCTGGGGTCAAACTCTGCATTCTGAAAGGGAGGGGGGATATGCAGGGGTCAAACTCTGCATTCTGAAAGGGAGGGGGGATATGCAGGGTTCTAACTCTGCATTCTGAAAGGGAGGGGGATATGCCAGGTTCTAACTCTGCATTCTGAAAGGGAGGGGGATATACCGGGTTCTAACTCTGCATTCTGAAAGGGAGGGGAGATATGCCGGGTTCTAACTCTGCATTCTGAAAGGGAGGGGGGATATGCAGGGGTCAAACTCTGAATTCTGAAAGGGAGGGGGGATATGCAGGGGTTCTAACTCTGCATTCTGAAAGGGAGGGGAGATATGTGGGGTTCTAACTCTGCATTCTGAAAGGGAGAGGGATATGCCGGGTTCTAACTCTGCATTCTGAAAGGGAGGGGAGATATGCCGGGTTCTAACTCTGCATTCTGAAAGGGAGGGGGATATGCCGGGTTCTAACTCTGCATTCTGAAAGGGAGGGGGATATGCCGGGTTCTAACTCTGCATTCTGAAAGGGAGGGGGATATGCCGGGTTCCAACTCTGCATTCTGAAAGGGAGGGGAGATATGCGGGGTTCTAACTCTGCATTCTGAAAGAGAGGGGGCTATGCCGGGTTCTAACTCTGCATTCTGAAAGGGAGGGGGATATGCCGGGTTCTAACTCTGCATTCTGAAAGGGAGGGGGATATGTCGGGATCTAACTCTGCATTCTGAAAGGGAGGGTGGATATGCCGGTTCTAACTCTGCATTCTGAAAGGGAGGGTGGATATGCCGGTTCTAACTCTGCATTCTGAAAGGGAGGAGGGATATGCAGGGGTCTAACTCTGCATTCTGAAAGGGAGGGTAGATATGCCGGTTCTAACTCTGCATTCTGTAAGGGAGGGGGGATATGCAGGGGTCAAACTCTGCATTCTGAAAGGGAGGGGGGATATGCAGGGGTTCTAACTCTGCATTCTGAAAGGAACGGGGTTATGCAGGGTTCTAACTCTGCATTCTGAAAGGGAGGGGGGATATGCAGGGTTCTAACTCTGCGTTCTGAAAGGGAGGGGGGATATGCAGGGGTCAAACTCTGCTTTCTGAAAGCGGGGGGGGATATGCAGGGGTTCTAACTCTGCATTCTGAAAGGGAGAGGGGATATGCAGGGGTCTAACTTTGCATTCCTAAAGGGAGGAGGGAGGCAGGGGATACACAGGGGTCGCTCTCTGCATTTTGGAAGGGAGGAGGGTGGGGGTATATTTGGGGGTCTAACTGCATTCCAAAAGGGAGGAGGGAGGTGGAGGGAATACACAGGGGTCTAACTCTGCATTCTGGAAGGGAAGAATGAGGGGGGATATGCAGCAGTCTCACTCTGCATTCTAGGAGGGAGGGGGGATATGCAGGGGTCGCACTCTGCATTCTGAAAGGGAGGGGAGATATGCGGGGTTCTAACTCTGCATTCTGAAAGGGAGGGGGATATGCCGGGTTCTAGCTCTACATTCTGAAAGGGAGGGGGATATGCCAGGTTCTAACTCTGCATTCTGAAAGGGAGGGGAGATATGCTGGGTTCTAACTCTGCATTCTGAAAGGGAGGGGGATATGCCAGGGTCTAACTCTGCATTCTGAAAGGGAGGGGGATATGCCGGGTTCTAACTCTGCATTCTGAAAGGGAGGGGGATATGCCGGGTTCTAACTCTGCATTCTGAAAGGGAGGGGGATATGTCGGGTTCTAACTCTGCATTCTGAAAGGGAGGGTGGATATGCCAGTTCTAGCTCTGCATTCTGAAAGGGAGGTGGATATGCCGGGTTCTAACTTTGCATTCTGAAAGGGAGGGGGATATGCCGGGTTCTAACTCTGCATTCTGAAAGGGAGGGGGGATATGCAGGGGTCAAACTCTGCATTCTGAAAGGGAGGGGGTTATGCAGGGTTCTAACTCTGCATTCTGAAAGGGAGGGGGGATATGCAGGGTTCTAACTGCGTTCTGAAAGGGAGGGGGGATATGCAGGGGTCAAACTCTGCATTCTGAAAGGGAGGGGGGATATGCAGGGGTTCTAACACTGCATTCTGAAAGGGAGAGGGGATATGCGGGGTCTAACTTTGCATTCCTAAAGGGAGGAGGGAGGCAGGGGATACACAGGGGTCGCTTTCTGCATTTTGGAAGGGAGGAGGGTGGGGGTATATTTGGGGGTCTAACTGCATTCCAAAAGGGAGGAGGGAGGTGGAGGGAACACACAGGGGTCTAACTCTGCATTCTGGAAGGGAAGAATGAGGGGGGATATGCAGCAGTCTCACTCTGCATTCTAGGAGGGAGGGTGGGATATGCAGGGTTCTAACTTTGCATTCTGAAAGGGAGGGGGATATGCCGGGTTCTAACTCTGCATTCTGAAAGGGAGGGGAGATATGCTGGGTTCTAACTCTGCATTCTGAAAGGGAGGGGGATATGCAGGGGTCAAACTCTGCATTCTGAAAGGGAGGGGAGATATGCCGGGTTCTAACTCTGCATTCTGAAAGGGAGGGGGATATGCCGGGTTCTAACTCTGCATTCTGAAAGGGAGGGGGATATGCCGGTTCTAACTCTGCATTCTGAAAGGGAGGAGGGTTATGCAGGGGTCTAACTCTGCATTCTGAAAGGGAGGGGAGATATGCCGGTTCTAACTCTGCATTCTGAAAGGGAGGGGGGATATGCAGGGGTCAAACTCTGCATTCTGAAAGGGAGGGGGTTATGCAGGGTTCTAACTCTGCATTCTGTAAGGGAGGGGGGATATGCAGGGTTCTAACTCTGCGTTCTGAAAGGGAGGGGGATATGCAGGGGTCAAACTCTGCATTCTGAAAGGGAGAGGGGATATGCGGGGTCTAACTTTGCATTCCTAAAGGGAGGAGGGAGGCAGGGGATACACAGGGGTCGCTCTCTGCATTTTGGAAGAGAGGAGGGTGGGGGTATATTTGGGGGTCTAACTGCATTCCAAAAGGGAGGCGGGAGGTGGAGGGAATACACAGGGGTCTAACTCTGCATTCTGGAAGGGAAGAATGAGGGGGGATATGCAGCAGTCTCACTCTGCATTCTAGGAGGGAGGGGGGGATATGCAGGGGTCGCACTCTGCATTCTGAAAGGGAGGGGAGATATGCGGGGTTCTAACTCTGCATTCTGAAAGGGAGGGGGATATGCCGGGTTCTAGCTCTGCATTCTGAAAGGGAGGTGGATATGCCGGGTTCTAACTTTGCATTCTGAAAGCCAGGGGGATATGCCGGGTTCTAACTCTGCATTCTGAAAGGGAGGGGAGATATGCTGGGTTCTAACTCTGCATTCTGAAAGGGAGGGGGATATGCCAGGTTCTAAATCTGCATTCTGAAAGGGAGGGGGATATGCAGGGTTCTAACTCTGCATTCTGAAAGGGAGGGGGGGAAATGGCAGGTTCTAGCTCTGCATTCGGAAAGGGAGGGGGGATATGCAGGGGTCTAACTCTGCATTCTGAAAGGGAGGGGAGATATGCGGGGTTCTAACTCTGCATTCTGAAAGGGAGGGGGATATGCTGGATTCTAACTCTGCATTCTGAAAGGGAGGGGGATATGCCGGGTTCTAGCTCTGCATTCTGAAAGGGAGGGGGATATGCCGGGTTCTAACTCTGCATTCTGAAAGGGAGGGGGATATGCCGGGGTCAAACTCTGCATTCTGAAAGGGAGGGGGGATATGCAGGGGTCAAACTCTGCATTCTGAAAGGGAGGGGGGATATGCAGGGTTCTAACTCTGCATTCTGAAAGGGAGGGGGATATGCCAGGTTCTAACTCTGCATTCTGAAAGGGAGGTGGATATACCGGGTTCTAACTCTGCATTCTGAAAGGGAGGGGAGATATGCCGGGTTCTAACTCTGCATTCTGAAAGGGAGGGGAGATATGCGGGGTTCTGACTCTGCATTCTGAAAGGGAGGGGGATATGCCGGGTTCTAACTCTGCATTCTGAAAGGGAGGGGGATATGCCGGGTTCTAACTCTGCATTCTGAAAGGGAGGGGGATATGCCGGGTTCTAACTCTGCATTCTGAAAGGGAGGGGAGATATGCGGGGTTCTAACTCTGCATTCTGAAAGGGAGGGGGCTATGCTGGGTTCTAACTCTGCATTCTGAAAGGGAGGGGGATATGCAGGGGTCAAACTCTGCATTCTGAAAGGGAGGGGAGATATGCCGGGTTCTAACTCTGCATTCTGAAAGGGAGGGGGATATGCCGGGTTCTAACTCTGCATTCTGAAAGGGAGGGGGATATGCCGGTTCTAACTCTGCATTCTGAAAGGGAGGAGGGTTATGCAGGGGTCTAACTCTGCATTCTGAAAGGGAGGGGAGATATGCCGGTTCTAACTCTGCATTCTGAAAGGGAGGGGGGATATGCAGGGGTCAAACTCTGCATTCTGAAAGGGAGGGGGTTATGCAGGGTTCTAACTCTGCATTCTGTAAGGGAGGGGGGATATGCAGGGTTCTAACTCTGCGTTCTGAAAGGGAGGGGGATATGCAGGGGTCAAACTCTGCATTCTGAAAGGGAGAGGGGATATGCGGGGTCTAACTTTGCATTCCTAAAGGGAGGAGGGAGGCAGGGGATACACAGGGGTCGCTCTCTGCATTTTGGAAGAGAGGAGGGTGGGGGTATATTTGGGGGTCTAACTGCATTCCAAAAGGGAGGCGGGAGGTGGAGGGAATACACAGGGGTCTAACTCTGCATTCTGGAAGGGAAGAATGAGGGGGGATATGCAGCAGTCTCACTCTGCATTCTAGGAGGGAGGGGGGGATATGCAGGGGTCGCACTCTGCATTCTGAAAGGGAGGGGAGATATGCGGGGTTCTAACTCTGCATTCTGAAAGGGAGGGGGATATGCCGGGTTCTAGCTCTGCATTCTGAAAGGGAGGTGGATATGCCGGGTTCTAACTTTGCATTCTGAAAGCCAGGGGGATATGCCGGGTTCTAACTCTGCATTCTGAAAGGGAGGGGAGATATGCTGGGTTCTAACTCTGCATTCTGAAAGGGAGGGGGATATGCCAGGTTCTAAATCTGCATTCTGAAAGGGAGGGGGATATGCAGGGTTCTAACTCAGCATTCTGAAAGGGAGGGGGGGAAATGGCAGGTTCTAGCTCTGCATTCGGAAAGGGAGGGGGGATATGCAGGGGTCTAACTCTGCATTCTGAAAGGGAGGGGAGATATGCGGGGTTCTAACTCTGCATTCTGAAAGGGAGGGGGATATGCTGGATTCTAACTCTGCATTCTGAAAGGGAGGGGGATATGCCGGGTTCTAGCTCTGCATTCTGAAAGGGAGGGGGATATGCCGGGTTCTAACTCTGCATTCTGAAAGGGAGGGGGATATGCCGGGTTCTAACTCTGCATTCTGAAAGGAAGGGGAGATATGCCGGGTTCTAACTCTACATTCTGAAAGGGAGGGGGATATGTTGGGTTCTAACTCTGCATTCTGAAAGGGAGGGGGATATACCCGGTTCTAACTCTGCATTCTGAAAGGGAGGGTGGATATGCCAGTTCTAGCTCTGCATTCTGAAAGGGAGGTGGATATGCCGGGTTCTAACTTTGCATTCTGAAAGGGAGGGGGATATGCCGGGTTCTAACTCTGCATTCTGAAAGGGAGGGGGGATATGCAGGGGTCAAACTCTGCATTCTGAAAGGGAGGGGGGATATGCAGGGTTCTAACTCTGCATTCTGAAAGGGAGGGGGATATGCCAGGTTCTAACTCTGCATTCTGAAAGGGAGGTGGATATACCGGGTTCTAACTCTGCATTCTGAAAGGGAGGGGAGATATGCCGGGTTCTAACTCTGCATTCTGAAAGGGAGGGGAGATATGCGGGGTTCTGACTCTGCATTCTGAAAGGGAGGGGGATATGCCGGGTTCTAACTCTGCATTCTGAAAGGGAGGGGGATATGCCGGGTTCTAACTCTGCATTCTGAAGGGGAGGGGGATATGCCGGGTTCTAACTCTGCATTCTGAAAGGGAGGGGAGATATGCGGGGTTCTAACTCTGCATTCTGAAAGGGAGGGGGCTATGCCGGGTTCTAACTCTGCATTCTGAAAGGGAGGGGGATATGCCGGGTTCTAACTCTGCATTCTGAAAGGGAGGGGGATATGTCGGGATCTAACTCTGCATTCTGAAAGGGAGGGTGGATATGCCGGTTCTAACTCTGCATTCTGAAAGGGAGGGTGGATATGCCGGTTCTAACTCTGCATTCTGAAAGGGAGGGGGATATGCCGGGTTCTAACTCTGCATTCTGAAAGGGAGGGGGATATGTCGGGTTCTAACTCTGCATTCTGAAAGGGAGGGTGGATATGCCAGTTCTAGCTCTGCATTCTGAAAGGGAGGTGGATATGCCGGGTTCTAACTTTGCATTCTGAAAGGGAGGGGGATATGCCGGGTTCTAACTCTGCATTCTGAAAGGGAGGGGGGATATGCAGGGGTCAAACTCTGCATTCTGAAAGGGAGGGGGTTATGCAGGGTTCTAACTCTGCATTCTGAAAGGGAGGGGGGATATGCAGGGTTCTAACTGCGTTCTGAAAGGGAGGGGGGATATGCAGGGGTCAAACTCTGCATTCTGAAAGGGAGGGGGGATATGCAGGGGTTCTAACACTGCATTCTGAAAGGGAGAGGGGATATGCGGGGTCTAACTTTGCATTCCTAAAGGGAGGAGGGAGGCAGGGGATACACAGGGGTCGCTTTCTGCATTTTGGAAGGGAGGAGGGTGGGGGTATATTTGGGGGTCTAACTGCATTCCAAAAGGGAGGAGGGAGGTGGAGGGAACACACAGGGGTCTAACTCTGCATTCTGGAAGGGAAGAATGAGGGGGGATATGCAGCAGTCTCACTCTGCATTCTAGGAGGGAGGGTGGGATATGCAGGGTTCTAACTTTGCATTCTGAAAGGGAGGGGGATATGCCGGGTTCTAACTCTGCATTCTGAAAGGGAGGGGAGATATGCTGGGTTCTAACTCTGCATTCTGAAAGGGAGGGGGATATGCAGGGGTCAAACTCTGCATTCTGAAAGGGAGGGGAGATATGCCGGGTTCTAACTCTGCATTCTGAAAGGGAGGGGGATATGCCAGGTTCTAACTCTGCATTCTGAAAGGGAGGGGGATATGCCGGTTCTAACTCTGCATTCTGAAAGGGAGGAGGGTTATGCAGGGGTCTAACTCTGCATTCTGAAAGGGAGGGGAGATATGCCGGTTCTAACTCTGCATTCTGAAAGGGAGGGGGGATATGCAGGGGTCAAACTCTGCATTCTGAAAGGGAGGGGGTTATGCAGGGTTCTAACTCTGCATTCTGTAAGGGAGGGGGGATATGCAGGGTTCTAACTCTGCGTTCTGAAAGGGAGGGGGATATGCAGGGGTCAAACTCTGCATTCTGAAAGGGAGAGGGGATATGCGGGGTCTAACTTTGCATTCCTAAAGGGAGGAGGGAGGCAGGGGATACACAGGGGTCGCTCTCTGCATTTTGGAAGAGAGGAGGGTGGGGGTATGTTTGGGGGTCTAACTGCATTCCAAAAGGGAGGCGGGAGGTGGAGGGAATACACAGGGGTCTAACTCTGCATTCTGGAAGGGAAGAATGAGGGGGGATATGCAGCAGTCTCACTCTGCATTCTAGGAGGGAGGGGGGGATATGCAGGGGTCGCACTCTGCATTCTGAAAGGGAGGGGAGATATGCGGGGTTCTAACTCTGCATTCTGAAAGGGAGGGGGATATGCCTGGTTCTAGCTCTGCATTCTGAAAGGGAGGTGGATATGCCGGGTTCTAACTTTGCATTCTGAAAGCCAGGGGGATATGCCGGGTTCTAACTCTGCATTCTGAAAGGGAGGGGAGATATGCTGGGTTCTAACTCTGCATTCTGAAAGGGAGGGGGATATGCCAGGTTCTAAATCTGCATTCTGAAAGGGAGGGGGATATGCAGGGTTCTAACTCTGCATTCTGAAAGGGAGGGGGGGAAATGGCAGGTTCTAGCTCTGCATTCGGAAAGGGAGGGGGGATATGCAGGGGTCTAACTCTGCATTCTGAAAGGGAGGGGAGATATGCGGGGTTCTAACTCTGCATTCTGAAAGGGAGGGGGATATGCTGGATTCTAACTCTGCATTCTGAAAGGGAGGGGGATATGCCGGGTTCTAGCTCTGCATTCTGAAAGGGAGGGGGATATGCCGGGTTCTAACTCTGCATTCTGAAATGGAGGGGGATATGCCGGGTTCTAACTCTGCATTCTGAAAGGAAGGGGAGATATGCCGGGTTCTAACTCTACATTCTGAAAGGGAGAGGGATATGTCGGGTTCTAACTCTGCATTCTGAAAGGGAGGGGGATATACCCGGTTCTAACTCTGCATTCTGAAAGCGAGGGTGGATATGCCAGTTCTAGCTCTGCATTCTGAAAGGGAGGTGGATATGCCGGGTTCTAACTTTGCATTCTGAAAGGGAGGGGGATATGCCGGGTTCTAACTCTGCATTCTGAAAGGGAGGGGAGATATGCTGGGGTCAAACTCTGCATTCTGAAAGGGAGGGGGGATATGCAGGGGTCAAACTCTGCATTCTGAAAGGGAGGGGGGATATGCAGGGTTCTAACTCTGCATTCTGAAAGGGAGGGGGATATGCCAGGTTCTAACTCTGCATTCTGAAAGGGAGGGGGATATACCGGGTTCTAACTCTGCATTCTGAAAGGGAGGGGAGATATGCCGGGTTCTAACTCTGCATTCTGAAAGGGAGGGGAGATATGCCGGGTTCTAACTCTGCATTCTGAAAGGGAGGGGGATATGCCGGGTTCTAACTCTGCATTCTGAAAGGGAGGGGGATATGCCGGGTTCTAACTCTGCATTCTGAAAGGGAGGGGGATATGCCGGGTTCTAACTCTGCATTCTGAAAGGGAGGGGAGATATGCGGGGTTCTAACTCTGCATTCTGAAAGGGAGGGGGCTATGCCGGGTTCTAACTCTGCATTCTGAAAGGGAGGGGGATATGCCGGGTTCTAACTCTGCATTCTGAAAGGGAGGGGGATATGTCGGGATCTAACTCTGCATTCTGAAAGGGAGGGTGGATATGCCGGTTCTAACTCTGCATTCTGAAAGGGAGGGTGGATATGCCGGTTCTAACTCTGCATTCTGAAAGGGAGGAGGGATATGCAGGGGTCTAACTCTGCATTCTGAAAGGGAGGGGAGATATGCCGGTTCTAACTCTGCATTCTGAAAGGGAGGGGGGATATGCAGGGGTCAAACTCTGCATTCTGAAAGGGAGGGGGGATATGCAGGTGTTCTAACTCTGCATTCTGAAAGGGAGGGGGTTATGCAGGGTTCTAACTCTGCATTCTGAAAGGGAGGGGGGATATGCAGGCTTCTAACTCTGCGTTCTGAAAGGGAGGGGGGATATGCAGGGGTCAAACTCTGCTTTCTGAAAGCTGGGGGGGATATGCAGGGGTTCTAACTCTGCATTCTGAAAGGGAGAGGGGATATGCGGGGTCTAACTTTGCATTCCTAAAGGGAGGAGGGAGGCAGGGGATACACAGGGGTCGCTCTCTGCATTTTGGAAGGGAGGAGGGTGGGGGTATATTTGGGGGTCTAACTGCATTCCAAAAGGGAGGAGGGAGGTGGAGGGAATACACAGGGGTCTAACTCTGCATTCTGGAAGGGAAGAATGAGGGGGGATATGCAGCAGTCTCACTCTGCATTCTAGGAGGGAGGGGGGATATGCTGGGGTCGCACTCTGCATTCTGAAAGGGAGGGGAGATATGCGGGGTTCTAGCTCTACATTCTGAAAGGGAGGGGGATATGCCAGGTTCTAACTCTGCATTCTGAAAGGGAGGGGAGATATGCTGGGTTCTAACTCTGCATTCTGAAAGGGAGGGGGATATGCCAGGGTCTAACTCTGCATTCTGAAAGGGAGAGGGATATGCCGGGTTCTAACTCTGCATTCTGAAAGGGAGGAGGGATATGCAGGGGTCTAACTCTGCATTCTGAAAGGGAGGGGAGATATGCCGGTTCTAACTCTGCATTCTGAAAGGGAGGGGGGATATGCAGGGGTCAAACTCTGCATTCTGAAAGGGAGGGGGGATATGCAGGGGTTCTAACTCTGCATTCTGAAAGGGAGGGGGTTATGCAGGGTTCTAACTCTGCATTCTGAAAGGGAGGGGGGATATGCAGGGTTCTAACTCTGCGTTCTGAAAGGGAGGGGGGATATGCAGGGGTCAAACTCTGCTTTCTGAAAGCTGGGGGGGATATGCAGGGGTTCTAACTCTGCATTCTGAAAGGGAGAGGGGATATGCGGGGTCTAACTTTGCATTCCTAAAGGGAGGAGGGAGGCAGGGGATACACAGGGGTCGCTCTCTGCATTTTGGAAGGGAGGAGGGTGGGGGTATATTTGGGGGTCTAACTGCATTCCAAAAGGGAGGAGGGAGGTGGAGGGAATACACAGGGGTCTAACTCTGCATTCTGGAAGGGAAGAATGAGGGGGGATATGCAGCAGTCTCACTCTGCATTCTAGGAGGGAGGGGGGATATGCTGGGGTCGCACTCTGCATTCTGAAAGGGAGGGGAGATATGCGGGGTTCTAGCTCTACATTCTGAAAGGGAGGGGGATATGCCAGGGTCTAACTCTGCATTCTGAAATGGAGAGGGATATGCCGGGTTCTAACTCTGCATTCTGAAAGGGAGGGGGATATGCCGGGTTCTAACTCTGCATTCTGAAAGGGAGGGGGATATGTCGGGTTCTAACTCTGCATTCTGAAAGGGAGGGTGGATATGCCAGTTCTAGCTCTGCATTCTGAAAGGGAGGTGGATATGCCGGGTTCTAACTTTGCATTCTGAAAGGGAGGGGGATATGCCGGGTTCTAACTCTGCATTCTGAAAGGGAGGGGGGAAATGCAGGGGTCAAACTCTGCATTCTGAAAGGGAGGGGGTTATGCAGGGTTCTAACTCTGCATTCTGAAATGGAGGGGGGATATGCAGGGTTCTAACTCTGCGTTCTGAAAGGGAGGGGGGATATGCAGGGGTCAAACTCTGCATTCTGAAAGGGAGGGGGGATATGCAGGGGTTCTAACTCTGCATTCTGAAAGGGAGAGGGGATATGCGGGGTCTAACTTTGCATTCCTAAAGGGAGGAGAGAGGCAAAGGATACACAGGGGTCGCTTTCTGCATTTTGGAAGGGAGGAGGGTGGGGGTATATTTGGGGGTCTAACTGCATTCCAAAAGGGAGGAGGGAGGTGGAGGGAATACACATGGGTCGAACTCTGCATTCTGAAAGGGAGGGGGATATGTCGGGTTCTAACTATGCATTCTGAAAGGGAGGGTGAATATGCCAGTTCTAACTCTGCATTCTGAAAGGGAGGGTGGATATGCCAGTTCTAGCTCTGCATTCTGAAAGGGAGGTGGATATGCCGGGTTCTAACTTTGCATTCTGAAAGGGAGGGGGATATGCCGGGTTCTAACTCTGCATTCTGAAAGGGAGGGGTTATGCAGGGTTCTAACTCTGCATTCTGAAAGGGAGGGGGGATATGCATGGTTCTAACTCTGCATTCTGAAAGGGAGGGGGATATGCTGGATTCTAACTCTGCATTCTGAAAGGGAGGGGGATATGCCGGGTTCTAGCTCTGCATTCTGAAAGGGAGGGGGATATGCCGGGTTCTAACTCTGCATTCTGAAAGGGAGGGGGATATGCCGGGTTCTAACTCTGCATTCTGAAAGGAAGGGGAGATATGCCGGGTTCTAACTCTACATTCTGAAAGGGAGGGGGATATGCAGGGGTCTAACTCTGCATTCTGAAAGGGAGGGGGATATACCCGGTTCTAACTCTGCATTCTGAAAGGGAGGGTGGATATGCCAGTTCTAGCTCTGCATTCTGAAAGGGAGGTGGATATGCCGGGTTCTAACTTTGCATTCTGAAAGGGAGGGGGATATGCCGGGTTCTAACTCTGCATTCTGAAAGGGAGGGGAGATATGCTGGGGTCAAACTCTGCATTCTGAAAGGGAGGGGGGATATGCAGGGGTCAAACTCTGCATTCTGAAAGGGAGGGGGGATATGCAGGGTTCTAACTCTGCATTCTGAAAGGGAGGGGGATATGCCGGGTTCTAACTCTGCATTCTGAAAGGGAGGGGAGATATGCGGGGTTCTAACTCTGCATTCTGAAAGGGAGGGGGCTATGCCGGGTTCTAACTCTGCATTCTGAAAGGGAGGGGGATATGCCGGGTTCTAACTCTGCATTCTGAAAGGGAGGGGGATATGTCGGGATCTAACTCTGCATTCTGAAAGGGAGGGTGGATATGCCGGTTCTAACTCTGCATTCTGAAAGGGAGGGTGGATATGCCGGTTCTAACTCTGCATTCTGAAAGGGAGGAGGGATATGCAGGGGTCTAACTCTGCATTCTGAAAGGGAGGGGAGATATGCCGGTTCTAACTCTGCATTCTGAAAGGGAGGGGGGATATGCAGGGGTCAAACTCTGCATTCTGAAAGGGAGGGGGGATATGCAGGTGTTCTAACTCTGCATTCTGAAAGGGAGGGGGTTATGCAGGGTTCTAACTCTGCATTCTGAAAGGGAGGGGGGATATGCAGGGTTCTAACTCTGCGTTCTGAAAGGGAGGGGGGATATGCAGGGGTCAAACTCTGCTTTCTGAAAGCTGGGGGGGATATGCAGGGGTTCTAACTCTGCATTCTGAAAGGGAGAGGGGATATGCGGGGTCTAACTTTGCATTCCTAAAGGGAGGAGGGAGGCAGGGGATACACAGGGGTCGCTCTCTGCATTTTGGAAGGGAGGAGGGTGGGGGTATATTTGGGGGTCTAACTGCATTCCAAAAGGGAGGAGGGAGGTGGAGGGAATACACAGGGGTCTAACTCTGCATTCTGGAAGGGAAGAATGAGGGGGGATATGCAGCAGTCTCACTCTGCATTCTAGGAGGGAGGGGGGATATGCTGGGGTCGCACTCTGCATTCTGAAAGGGAGGGGAGATATGCGGGGTTCTAGCTCTACATTCTGAAAGGGAGGGGGATATGCCAGGTTCTAACTCTGCATTCTGAAAGGGAGGGGAGATATGCTGGGTTCTAACTCTGCATTCTGAAAGGGAGGGGGATATGCCAGGGTCTAACTCTGCATTCTGAAAGGGAGAGGGATATGCCGGGTTCTAACTCTGCATTCTGAAAGGGAGGAGGGATATGCAGGGGTCTAACTCTGCATTCTGAAAGGGAGGGGAGATATGCCGGTTCTAACTCTGCATTCTGAAAGGGAGGGGGGATATGCAGGGGTCAAACTCTGCATTCTGAAAGGGAGGGGGGATATGCAGGGGTTCTAACTCTGCATTCTGAAAGGGAGGGGGTTATGCAGGGTTCTAACTCTGCATTCTGAAAGGGAGGGGGGATATGCAGGGTTCTAACTCTGCGTTCTGAAAGGGAGGGGGGATATGCAGGGGTCAAACTCTGCTTTCTGAAAGCTGGGGGGGATATGCAGGGGTTCTAACTCTGCATTCTGAAAGGGAGAGGGGATATGCGGGGTCTAACTTTGCATTCCTAAAGGGAGGAGGGAGGCAGGGGATACACAGGGGTCGCTCTCTGCATTTTGGAAGGGAGGAGGGTGGGGGTATATTTGGGGGTCTAACTGCATTCCAAAAGGGAGGAGGGAGGTGGAGGGAATACACAGGGGTCTAACTCTGCATTCTGGAAGGGAAGAATGAGGGGGGATATGCAGCAGTCTCACTCTGCATTCTAGGAGGGAGGGGGGATATGCTGGGGTCGCACTCTGCATTCTGAAAGGGAGGGGAGATATGCGGGGTTCTAGCTCTACATTCTGAAAGGGAGGGGGATATGCCAGGGTCTAACTCTGCATTCTGAAATGGAGAGGGATATGCCGGGTTCTAACTCTGCATTCTGAAAGGGAGGGGGATATGCCGGGTTCTAACTCTGCATTCTGAAAGGGAGGGGGATATGTCGGGTTCGAACTCTGCATTCTGAAAGGGAGGGTGGATATGCCAGTTCTAGCTCTGCATTCTGAAAGGGAGGTGGATATGCCGGGTTCTAACTTTGCATTCTGAAAGGGAGGGGGATATGCCGGGTTCTAACTCTGCATTCTGAAAGGGAGGGGAGATATGCTGGGGTCAAACTCTGCATTCTGGAAGGGAAGAATGAGGGGGGATATGCAGCAGTCTCACTCTGCATTCTAGGAGGGAGGGGGGATATGCTGGGGTCGCACTCTGCATTCTGAAAGGGAGGGGAGATATGCGGGGTTCTAGCTCTACATTCTGAAAGGGAGGGGGATATGCCAGGTTCTAACTCTGCATTCTGAAAGGGAGGGGAGATATGCTGGGTTCTAACTCTGCATTCTGAAAGGGAGGGGGATATGCCAGGGTCTAACTCTGCATTCTGAAAGGGAGAGGGATATGCCGGGTTCTAACTCTGCATTCTGAAAGGGAGGAGGGATATGCAGGGGTCTAACTCTGCATTCTGAAAGGGAGGGGAGATATGCCGGTTCTAACTCTGCATTCTGAAAGGGAGGGGGGATATGCAGGGGTCAAACTCTGCATTCTGAAAGGGAGGGGGGATATGCAGGGGTTCTAACTCTGCATTCTGAAAGGGAGGGGGTTATGCAGGGTTCTAACTCTGCATTCTGAAAGGGAGGGGGGATATGCAGGGTTCTAACTCTGCGTTCTGAAAGGGAGGGGGGATATGCAGGGGTCAAACTCTGCTTTCTGAAAGCTGGGGGGGATATGCAGGGGTTCTAACTCTGCATTCTGAAAGGGAGAGGGGATATGCGGGGTCTAACTTTGCATTCCTAAAGGGAGGAGGGAGGCAGGGGATACACAGGGGTCGCTCTCTGCATTTTGGAAGGGAGGAGGGTGGGGGTATATTTGGGGGTCTAACTGCATTCCAAAAGGGAGGAGGGAGGTGGAGGGAATACACAGGGGTCTAACTCTGCATTCTGGAAGGGAAGAATGAGGGGGGATATGCAGCAGTCTCACTCTGCATTCTAGGAGGGAGGGGGGATATGCTGGGGTCGCACTCTGCATTCTGAAAGGGAGGGGAGATATGCGGGGTTCTAGCTCTACATTCTGAAAGGGAGGGGGATATGCCAGGGTCTAACTCTGCATTCTGAAATGGAGAGGGATATGCCGGGTTCTAACTCTGCATTCTGAAAGGGAGGGGGATATGCCGGGTTCTAACTCTGCATTCTGAAAGGGAGGGGGATATGTCGGGTTCTAACTCTGCATTCTGAAAGGGAGGGTGGATATGCCAGTTCTAGCTCTGCATTCTGAAAGGGAGGTGGATATGCCGGGTTCTAACTTTGCATTCTGAAAGGGAGGGGGATATGCCGGGTTCTAACTCTGCATTCTGAAAGGGAGGGGGGAAATGCAGGGGTCAAACTCTGCATTCTGAAAGGGAGGGGGTTATGCAGGGTTCTAACTCTGCATTCTGAAATGGAGGGGGGATATGCAGGGTTCTAACTCTGCGTTCTGAAAGGGAGGGGGGATATGCAGGGGTCAAACTCTGCATTCTGAAAGGGAGGGGGGATATGCAGGGGTTCTAACTCTGCATTCTGAAAGGGAGAGGGGATATGCGGGGTCTAACTTTGCATTCCTAAAGGGAGGAGAGAGGCAAAGGATACACAGGGGTCGCTTTCTGCATTTTGGAAGGGAGGAGGGTGGGGGTATATTTGGGGGTCTAACTGCATTCCAAAAGGGAGGAGGGAGGTGGAGGGAATACACATGGGTCGAACTCTGCATTCTGAAAGGGAGGGGGATATGTCGGGTTCTAACTATGCATTCTGAAAGGGAGGGTGAATATGCCAGTTCTAACTCTGCATTCTGAAAGGGAGGGTGGATATGCCAGTTCTAGCTCTGCATTCTGAAAGGGAGGTGGATATGCCGGGTTCTAACTTTGCATTCTGAAAGGGAGGGGGATATGCCGGGTTCTAACTCTGCATTCTGAAAGGGAGGGGTTATGCAGGGTTCTAACTCTGCATTCTGAAAGGGAGGGGGGATATGCATGGTTCTAACTCTGCATTCTGAAAGGGAGGGGGATATGCTGGATTCTAACTCTGCATTCTGAAAGGGAGGGGGATATGCCGGGTTCTAGCTCTGCATTCTGAAAGGGAGGGGGATATGCCGGGTTCTAACTCTGCATTCTGAAAGGGAGGGGGATATGCCGGGTTCTAACTCTGCATTCTGAAAGGAAGGGGAGATATGCCGGGTTCTAACTCTACATTCTGAAAGGGAGGGGGATATGCAGGGGTCTAACTCTGCATTCTGAAAGGGAGGGGGATATACCCGGTTCTAACTCTGCATTCTGAAAGGGAGGGTGGATATGCCAGTTCTAGCTCTGCATTCTGAAAGGGAGGTGGATATGCCGGGTTCTAACTTTGCATTCTGAAAGGGAGGGGGATATGCCGGGTTCTAACTCTGCATTCTGAAAGGGAGGGGAGATATGCTGGGGTCAAACTCTGCATTCTGAAAGGGAGGGGGGATATGCAGGGGTCAAACTCTGCATTCTGAAAGGGAGGGGGGATATGCAGGGTTCTAACTCTGCATTCTGAAAGGGAGGGGGATATGCCGGGTTCTAACTCTGCATTCTGAAAGGGAGGGGAGATATGCGGGGTTCTAACTCTGCATTCTGAAAGGGAGGGGGCTATGCCGGGTTCTAACTCTGCATTCTGAAAGGGAGGGGGATATGCCGGGTTCTAACTCTGCATTCTGAAAGGGAGGGGGATATGTCGGGATCTAACTCTGCATTCTGAAAGGGAGGGTGGATATGCCGGTTCTAACTCTGCATTCTGAAAGGGAGGGTGGATATGCCGGTTCTAACTCTGCATTCTGAAAGGGAGGAGGGATATGCAGGGGTCTAACTCTGCATTCTGAAAGGGAGGGGAGATATGCCGGTTCTAACTCTGCATTCTGAAAGGGAGGGGGGATATGCAGGGGTCAAACTCTGCATTCTGAAAGGGAGGGGGGATATGCAGGTGTTCTAACTCTGCATTCTGAAAGGGAGGGGGTTATGCAGGGTTCTAACTCTGCATTCTGAAAGGGAGGGGGGATATGCAGGGTTCTAACTCTGCGTTCTGAAAGGGAGGGGGGATATGCAGGGGTCAAACTCTGCTTTCTGAAAGCTGGGGGGGATATGCAGGGGTTCTAACTCTGCATTCTGAAAGGGAGAGGGGATATGCGGGGTCTAACTTTGCATTCCTAAAGGGAGGAGGGAGGCAGGGGATACACAGGGGTCGCTCTCTGCATTTTGGAAGGGAGGAGGGTGGGGGTATATTTGGGGGTCTAACTGCATTCCAAAAGGGAGGAGGGAGGTGGAGGGAATACACAGGGGTCTAACTCTGCATTCTGGAAGGGAAGAATGAGGGGGGATATGCAGCAGTCTCACTCTGCATTCTAGGAGGGAGGGGGGATATGCTGGGGTCGCACTCTGCATTCTGAAAGGGAGGGGAGATATGCGGGGTTCTAGCTCTACATTCTGAAAGGGAGGGGGATATGCCAGGTTCTAACTCTGCATTCTGAAAGGGAGGGGAGATATGCTGGGTTCTAACTCTGCATTCTGAAAGGGAGGGGGATATGCCAGGGTCTAACTCTGCATTCTGAAAGGGAGAGGGATATGCCGGGTTCTAACTCTGCATTCTGAAAGGGAGGAGGGATATGCAGGGGTCTAACTCTGCATTCTGAAAGGGAGGGGAGATATGCCGGTTCTAACTCTGCATTCTGAAAGGGAGGGGGGATATGCAGGGGTCAAACTCTGCATTCTGAAAGGGAGGGGGGATATGCAGGGGTTCTAACTCTGCATTCTGAAAGGGAGGGGGTTATGCAGGGTTCTAACTCTGCATTCTGAAAGGGAGGGGGGATATGCAGGGTTCTAACTCTGCGTTCTGAAAGGGAGGGGGGATATGCAGGGGTCAAACTCTGCTTTCTGAAAGCTGGGGGGGATATGCAGGGGTTCTAACTCTGCATTCTGAAAGGGAGAGGGGATATGCGGGGTCTAACTTTGCATTCCTAAAGGGAGGAGGGAGGCAGGGGATACACAGGGGTCGCTCTCTGCATTTTGGAAGGGAGGAGGGTGGGGGTATATTTGGGGGTCTAACTGCATTCCAAAAGGGAGGAGGGAGGTGGAGGGAATACACAGGGGTCTAACTCTGCATTCTGGAAGGGAAGAATGAGGGGGGATATGCAGCAGTCTCACTCTGCATTCTAGGAGGGAGGGGGGATATGCTGGGGTCGCACTCTGCATTCTGAAAGGGAGGGGAGATATGCGGGGTTCTAGCTCTACATTCTGAAAGGGAGGGGGATATGCCAGGGTCTAACTCTGCATTCTGAAATGGAGAGGGATATGCCGGGTTCTAACTCTGCATTCTGAAAGGGAGGGGGATATGCCGGGTTCTAACTCTGCATTCTGAAAGGGAGGGGGATATGTCGGGTTCGAACTCTGCATTCTGAAAGGGAGGGTGGATATGCCAGTTCTAGCTCTGCATTCTGAAAGGGAGGTGGATATGCCGGGTTCTAACTTTGCATTCTGAAAGGGAGGGGGATATGCCGGGTTCTAACTCTGCATTCTGAAAGGGAGGGGGGAAATGCAGGGGTCAAACTCTGCATTCTGAAAGGGAGGGGATTATGCAGGGTTCTAACTCTGCATTCTGAAATGGAGGGGGGATATGCAGGGTTCTAACTCTGCGTTCTGAAAGGGAGGGGGGATATGCAGGGGTCAAACTCTGCATTCTGAAAGGGAGGGGGGATATGCAGGGGTTCTAACTCTGCATTCTGAAAGGGAGAGGGGATATGCGGGGTCTAACTTTGCATTCCTAAAGGGAGGAGAGAGGCAAAGGATACACAGGGGTCGCTTTCTGCATTTTGGAAGGGAGGAGGGTGGGGGTATATTTGGGGGTCTAACTGCATTCCAAAAGGGAGGAGGGAGGTGGAGGGAATACACATGGGTCGAACTCTGCATTCTGAAAGGGAGGGGGATATGTCGGGTTCTAACTATGCATTCTGAAAGGGAGGGTGGATATGCCAGTTCTAACTCTGCATTCTGAAAGGGAGGGTGGATATGCCAGTTCTCGCTCTGCATTCTGAAAGGGAGGTGGATATGCCGGGTTCTAACTTTGCATTCTGAAAGGGAGGGGGATATGCCGGGTTCTAACTCTGCATTCTGAAAGGGAGGGGTTATGCAGGGTTCTAACTCTGCATTCTGAAAGGGAGGGGGGATATGCATGGTTCTAACTCTGCATTCTGAAAGGGAGGGGGATATGCTGGATTCTAACTCTGCATTCTGAAAGGGAGGGGGATATGCCGGGTTCTAGCTCTGCATTCTGAAAGGGAGGGGGATATGCCGGGTTCTAACTCTGCATTCTGAAAGGGAGGGGGATATGCCGGGTTCTAACTCTGCATTCTGAAAGGAAGGGGAGATATGCCGGGTTCTAACTCTACATTCTGAAAGGGAGGGGGATATGCAGGGGTCTAACTCTGCATTCTGAAAGGGAGGGGGATATACCCGGTTCTAACTCTGCATTCTGAAAGGGAGGGTGGATATGCCAGTTCTAGCTCTGCATTCTGAAAGGGAGGTGGATATGCCGGGTTCTAACTTTGCATTCTGAAAGGGAGGGGGATATGCCGGGTTCTAACTCTGCATTCTGAAAGGGAGGGGAGATATGCTGGGGTCAAACTCTGCATTCTGGAAGGGAAGAATGAGGGGGGATATGCAGCAGTCTCACTCTGCATTCTAGGAGGGAGGGGGGATATGCTGGGGTCGCACTCTGCATTCTGAAAGGGAGGGGAGATATGCGGGGTTCTAGCTCTACATTCTGAAAGGGAGGGGGATATGCCAGGTTCTAACTCTGCATTCTGAAAGGGAGGGGAGATATGCTGGGTTCTAACTCTGCATTCTGAAAGGGAGGGGGATATGCCAGGGTCTAACTCTGCATTCTGAAAGGGAGAGGGATATGCCGGGTTCTAACTCTGCATTCTGAAAGGGAGGAGGGATATGCAGGGGTCTAACTCTGCATTCTGAAAGGGAGGGGAGATATGCCGGTTCTAACTCTGCATTCTGAAAGGGAGGGGGGATATGCAGGGGTCAAACTCTGCATTCTGAAAGGGAGGGGGGATATGCAGGGGTTCTAACTCTGCATTCTGAAAGGGAGGGGGTTATGCAGGGTTCTAACTCTGCATTCTGAAAGGGAGGGGGGATATGCAGGGTTCTAACTCTGCGTTCTGAAAGGGAGGGGGGATATGCAGGGGTCAAACTCTGCTTTCTGAAAGCTGGGGGGGATATGCAGGGGTTCTAACTCTGCATTCTGAAAGGGAGAGGGGATATGCGGGGTCTAACTTTGCATTCCTAAAGGGAGGAGGGAGGCAGGGGATACACAGGGGTCGCTCTCTGCATTTTGGAAGGGAGGAGGGTGGGGGTATATTTGGGGGTCTAACTGCATTCCAAAAGGGAGGAGGGAGGTGGAGGGAATACACAGGGGTCTAACTCTGCATTCTGGAAGGGAAGAATGAGGGGGGATATGCAGCAGTCTCACTCTGCATTCTAGGAGGGAGGGGGGATATGCTGGGGTCGCACTCTGCATTCTGAAAGGGAGGGGAGATATGCGGGGTTCTAGCTCTACATTCTGAAAGGGAGGGGGATATGCCAGGGTCTAACTCTGCATTCTGAAATGGAGAGGGATATGCCGGGTTCTAACTCTGCATTCTGAAAGGGAGGGGGATATGCCGGGTTCTAACTCTGCATTCTGAAAGGGAGGGGGATATGTCGGGTTCGAACTCTGCATTCTGAAAGGGAGGGTGGATATGCCAGTTCTAGCTCTGCATTCTGAAAGGGAGGTGGATATGCCGGGTTCTAACTTTGCATTCTGAAAGGGAGGGGGATATGCCGGGTTCTAACTCTGCATTCTGAAAGGGAGGGGGGAAATGCAGGGGTCAAACTCTGCATTCTGAAAGGGAGGGGGTTATGCAGGGTTCTAACTCTGCATTCTGAAATGGAGGGGGGATATGCAGGGTTCTAACTCTGCGTTCTGAAAGGGAGGGGGGATATGCAGGGGTCAAACTCTGCATTCTGAAAGGGAGGGGGGATATGCAGGGGTTCTAACTCTGCATTCTGAAAGGGAGAGGGGATATGCGGGGTCTAACTTTGCATTCCTAAAGGGAGGAGAGAGGCAAAGGATACACAGGGGTCGCTTTCTGCATTTTGGAAGGGAGGAGGGTGGGGGTATATTTGGGGGTCTAACTGCATTCCAAAAGGGAGGAGGGAGGTGGAGGGAATACACATGGGTCGAACTCTGCATTCTGAAAGGGAGGGGGATATGTCGGGTTCTAACTATGCATTCTGAAAGGGAGGGTGGATATGCCAGTTCTAACTCTGCATTCTGAAAGGGAGGGTGGATATGCCAGTTCTCGCTCTGCATTCTGAAAGGGAGGTGGATATGCCGGGTTCTAACTTTGCATTCTGAAAGGGAGGGGGATATGCCGGGTTCTAACTCTGCATTCTGAAAGGGAGGGGTTATGCAGGGTTCTAACTCTGCATTCTGAAAGGGAGGGGGGATATGCATGGTTCTAACTCTGCATTCTGAAAGGGAGGGGGATATGCTGGATTCTAACTCTGCATTCTGAAAGGGAGGGGGATATGCCGGGTTCTAGCTCTGCATTCTGAAAGGGAGGGGGATATGCCGGGTTCTAACTCTGCATTCTGAAAGGGAGGGGGATATGCCGGGTTCTAACTCTGCATTCTGAAAGGAAGGGGAGATATGCCGGGTTCTAACTCTACATTCTGAAAGGGAGGGGGATATGCAGGGGTCTAACTCTGCATTCTGAAAGGGAGGGGGATATACCCGGTTCTAACTCTGCATTCTGAAAGGGAGGGTGGATATGCCAGTTCTAGCTCTGCATTCTGAAAGGGAGGTGGATATGCCGGGTTCTAACTTTGCATTCTGAAAGGGAGGGGGATATGCCGGGTTCTAACTCTGCATTCTGAAAGGGAGGGGAGATATGCTGGGGTCAAACTCTGCATTCTGGAAGGGAAGAATGAGGGGGGATATGCAGCAGTCTCACTCTGCATTCTAGGAGGGAGGGGGGATATGCTGGGGTCGCACTCTGCATTCTGAAAGGGAGGGGAGATATGCGGGGTTCTAGCTCTACATTCTGAAAGGGAGGGGGATATGCCAGGTTCTAACTCTGCATTCTGAAAGGGAGGGGAGATATGCTGGGTTCTAACTCTGCATTCTGAAAGGGAGGGGGATATGCCAGGGTCTAACTCTGCATTCTGAAAGGGAGAGGGATATGCCGGGTTCTAACTCTGCATTCTGAAAGGGAGGAGGGATATGCAGGGGTCTAACTCTGCATTCTGAAAGGGAGGGGAGATATGCCGGTTCTAACTCTGCATTCTGAAAGGGAGGGGGGATATGCAGGGGTCAAACTCTGCATTCTGAAAGGGAGGGGGGATATGCAGGGGTTCTAACTCTGCATTCTGAAAGGGAGGGGGTTATGCAGGGTTCTAACTCTGCATTCTGAAAGGGAGGGGGGATATGCAGGGTTCTAACTCTGCGTTCTGAAAGGGAGGGGGGATATGCAGGGGTCAAACTCTGCTTTCTGAAAGCTGGGGGGGATATGCAGGGGTTCTAACTCTGCATTCTGAAAGGGAGAGGGGATATGCGGGGTCTAACTTTGCATTCCTAAAGGGAGGAGGGAGGCAGGGGATACACAGGGGTCGCTCTCTGCATTTTGGAAGGGAGGAGGGTGGGGGTATATTTGGGGGTCTAACTGCATTCCAAAAGGGAGGAGGGAGGTGGAGGGAATACACAGGGGTCTAACTCTGCATTCTGGAAGGGAAGAATGAGGGGGGATATGCAGCAGTCTCACTCTGCATTCTAGGAGGGAGGGGGGATATGCTGGGGTCGCACTCTGCATTCTGAAAGGGAGGGGAGATATGCGGGGTTCTAGCTCTACATTCTGAAAGGGAGGGGGATATGCCAGGGTCTAACTCTGCATTCTGAAATGGAGAGGGATATGCCGGGTTCTAACTCTGCATTCTGAAAGGGAGGGGGATATGCCGGGTTCTAACTCTGCATTCTGAAAGGGAGGGGGATATGTCGGGTTCTAACTCTGCATTCTGAAAGGGAGGGTGGATATGCCAGTTCTAGCTCTGCATTCTGAAAGGGAGGTGGATATGCCGGGTTCTAACTTTGCATTCTGAAAGGGAGGGGGATATGCCGGGTTCTAACTCTGCATTCTGAAAGGGAGGGGGGAAATGCAGGGGTCAAACTCTGCATTCTGAAAGGGAGGGGGTTATGCAGGGTTCTAACTCTGCATTCTGAAATGGAGGGGGGATATGCAGGGTTCTAACTCTGCGTTCTGAAAGGGAGGGGGGATATGCAGGGGTCAAACTCTGCATTCTGAAAGGGAGGGGGGATATGCAGGGGTTCTAACTCTGCATTCTGAAAGGGAGAGGGGATATGCGGGGTCTAACTTTGCATTCCTAAAGGGAGGAGAGAGGCAAAGGATACACAGGGGTCGCTTTCTGCATTTTGGAAGGGAGGAGGGTGGGGGTATATTTGGGGGTCTAACTGCATTCCAAAAGGGAGGAGGGAGGTGGAGGGAATACACATGGGTCGAACTCTGCATTCTGAAAGGGAGGGGGATATGTCGGGTTCTAACTATGCATTCTGAAAGGGAGGGTGGATATGCCAGTTCTAACTCTGCATTCTGAAAGGGAGGGTGGATATGCCAGTTCTAGCTCTGCATTCTGAAAGGGAGGTGGATATGCCGGGTTCTAACTTTGCATTCTGAAAGGGAGGGGGATATGCCGGGTTCTAACTCTGCATTCTGAAAGGGAGGGGTTATGCAGGGTTCTAACTCTGCATTCTGAAAGGGAGGGGGGATATGCATGGTTCTAACTCTGCATTCTGAAAGGGAGGGGGATATGCTGGATTCTAACTCTGCATTCTGAAAGGGAGGGGGATATGCCGGGTTCTAGCTCTGCATTCTGAAAGGGAGGGGGATATGCCGGGTTCTAACTCTGCATTCTGAAAGGGAGGGGGATATGCCGGGTTCTAACTCTGCATTCTGAAAGGAAGGGGAGATATGCCGGGTTCTAACTCTACATTCTGAAAGGGAGGGGGATATGCAGGGGTCTAACTCTGCATTCTGAAAGGGAGGGGGATATACCCGGTTCTAACTCTGCATTCTGAAAGGGAGGGTGGATATGCCAGTTCTAGCTCTGCATTCTGAAAGGGAGGTGGATATGCCGGGTTCTAACTTTGCATTCTGAAAGGGAGGCGGATATGCCGGGTTCTAACTCTGCATTCTGAAAGGGAGGGGAGATATGCTGGGGTCAAACTCTGCATTCTGAAAGGGAGGGGGGATATGCAGGGGTCAAACTCTGCATTCTGAAAGGGAGGGGGGATATGCAGGGTTCTAACTCTGCATTCTGAAAGGGAGGGGGATATGCCAGGTTCTAACTCTGCATTCTGAAAGGGAGGGGGATATACCGGGTTCTAACTCTGCATTCTGAAAGGGAGGGGAGATATGCCGGGTTCTAACTCTGCATTCTGAAAGGGAGGGGAGATATGCCGGGTTCTAACTCTGCATTCTGAAAGGGAGGGGGATATGCCGGGTTCTAACTCTGCATTCTGAAAGGGAGGGGGATATGCCGGGTTCTAACTCTGCATTCTGAAAGGGAGGGGGATATGCCGGGTTCTAACTCTGCATTCTGAAAGGGAGAGGAGATATGCGGGGTTCTAACTCTGCATTCTGAAAGGGAGGGGGCTATGCCGGGTTCTAACTCTGCATTCTGAAAGGGAGGGGGATATGCCGGGTTCTAACTCTGCATTCTGAAAGGGAGGGGGATATGTCGGGATCTAACTCTGCATTCTGAAAGGGAGGGTGGATATGCCGGTACTAACTCTGCATTCTGAAAGGGAGGGTGGATATGCCGGTTCTAACTCTGCATTCTGAAAGGGAGGAGGGATATGCAGGGGTCTAACTCTGCATTCTGAAAGGGAGGGGAGATATGCCGGTTCTAACTCTGCATTCTGAAAGGGAGGGGGGATATGCAGGGGTCAAACTCTGCATTCTGAAAGGGAGGGGGGATATGCAGGGGTTCTAACTCTGCATTCTGAAAGGGAGGGGGTTATGCAGGGTTCTAACTCTGCATTCTGAAAGGGAGGGGGGATATGCAGGGTTCTAACTCTGCGTTCTGAAAGGGAGGGGGGATATGCAGGGGTCAAACTCTGCTTTCTGAAAGCTGGGGGGGATATGCAGGGGTTCTAACTCTGCATTCTGAAAGGGAGAGGGGATATGCGGGGTCTAACTTTGCATTCCTAAAGGGAGGAGGGAGGCAGGGGATACACAGGGGTCGCTCTCTGCATTTTGGAAGGGAGGAGGGTGGGGGTATATTTGGGGGTCTAACTGCATTCCAAAAGGGAGGAGGGAGGTGGAGGGAATACACAGGGGTCTAACTCTGCATTCTGGAAGGGAGGAATGAGGGGGGATATGCAGCAGTCTCACTCTGCATTCTAGGAGGGAGGGGGATATGCTGGGGTCGCACTCTGCATTCTGAAAGGGAGGGGAGATATGCGGGGTTCTAGCTCTACATTCTGAAAGGGAGGGGGATATGCCAGGTTCTAACGCTGCATTCTGAAAGGGAGGGGAGATATGCTGGGTTCTAACTCTGCATTCTGAAAGGGAGGGGGATATGCCAGGGTCTAACTCTGCATTCTGAAAGGGAGAGGGATATGCCGGGTTCTAACTCTGCATTCTGAAAGGGAGGGGGATATGCCGGGTTCTAACTCTGCATTCTGAAAGGGAGGGGGATATGTCGGGTTCTAACTCTGCATTCTGAAAGGGAGGGGGGAAATGCAGGGGTCAAACTCTGCATTCTGAAAGGGAGGGGGTTATGCAGGGTTCTAACTCTGCATTCTGAAATGGAGGGGGGATATGCAGGGGTCAAACTCTGCATTCTGAAAGGGAGGGGGGATATGCAGGGGTTCTAACTCTGCATTCTGAAAGGGAGAGGGGATATGCGGGGTCTAACTTTGCATTCCTAAAGGGAGGAGAGAGGCAGGGGATACACAGGGGTCGCTTTCTGCATTTTGGAAGGGAGGAGGGTGGGGGTATATTTGGGGGTCTAACTGCATTCCAAAAGGGAGGAGGGAGGTGGAGGGAATACACATGGGTCTAACTTTGCATTCTGAAAGGGAGGGGGATATGTCGGGTTCTAACTATGCATTCTGAAAGGGAGGGTGCATATGCCAGTTCTAACTCTGCATTCTGAAAGGGAGGGTGGATATGCCAGTTCTAGCTCTGCATTCTGAAAGGGAGGTGGATATGCCGGGTTCTAACTTTGCATTCTGAAAGGGAGGGGGATATGCCGGGTTCTAACTCTGCATTCTGAAAGGGAGGGGAGATATGCTGGGGTCAAACTCTGCATTCTGAAAGGGAGGGGGGATATGCAGGGGTCAAACTCTGCATTCTGAAAGGGAGGGGGGATATGCAGGGTTCTAACTCTGCATTCTGAAAGGGAGGGGGATATGCCAGGTTCTAACTCTGCATTCTGAAAGGGAGGGGGATATGCCGGGTTCTAACTCTGCATTCTGAAAGGGAGGGGAGTTTTGCCGGGTTCTAACTCTGCATTCTGAAAGGGAGGGGGGATATGCCGGTTCTAACTCTGCATTCTGAAAGGGAGGAGGGATATGCAGGGGTCTAACTCTGCATTCTGAAAGGGAGGGGAGATATGCCGGTTCTAACTCTGCATTCTGAAAGGGAGGGGGGATATGCAGGGGTCAATCTCTGCATTCTGAAAGGGAGGGGGGATATACAGGGGTCAAACTCTGCATTCTGAAAGGGAGGGGTTATGCAGGGTTCTAACTCTGCATTCTGTAAGGGAGGGGGGATATGCAGGGTTCTAACTCTGCATTCTGAAAGGGAGGGGGGGAAATGGCAGGTTCTAGCTCTGCATTCGGAAAGGGAGGGGGGATATGCAGGGGTCTAACTCTGCATTCTGAAAGGGAGGGGAGATATGCGGGGTTCTAACTCTGCATTCTGAAAGGGAGGGGGATATGCTGGATTCTAACTCTGCATTCTGAAAGGGAGGGGGATATGCCGGGTTCTAGCTCTGCATTCTGAAAGGGAGGGGGGATATGCCGGGTTCTAACTCTGCATTCTGAAAGGGAGGGGGATATGCCGGGTTCTAACTCTGCATTCTGAAAGGAAGGGGAGATATGCCAGGTTCTAACTCTGCATTCTGAAAGGGAGGGGGATATGTCGGGTTCTAACTCTGCATTCTGAAAGGGAGGGGGATATACCGGGTTCTAACTCTGCATTCTGAAAGGGAGGGGAGATATGCCGGGTTCTAACTCTGCATTCTGAAAGGGAGGGGGGATATGCAGGGGTCAATCTCTGAATTCTGAAAGGGAGGGGAGATATGTGGGGTTCTAACTCTGCATTCTGAAAGGGAGGGGGATATGCCGGGTTCTAACTCTGCATTCTGAAAGGGAGGGGAGATATGCCGGGTTCTAACTCTGCATTCTGAAAGGGAGGGGGATATGCCGGGTTCTATCTCTGCATTCTGAAAGGGAGGGGGATATGCCGGGTTCTAACTCTGCATTCTGAAAGGGAGGGGAGATATGCGGGGTTCTAACTCTGCATTCAGAAAGGAAGGGGGCTATGCCGGGTTCTAACTCTGCATTCTGAAAGGGAGGGGGATATGCCGGGTTCTTACTCTGCATTCTGAAAGGGAGGAGGATATGTCGGGATCTAACTCTGCATTCTGAAAGGGAGGGTGGATATGCCGGTTCTAACTCTGCATTCTGAAAGGGAGGGGAGATATGCCGGTTCTAACTCTGCATTCTGAAAGGGAGGGGGGATATGCAGGGGTCAAACTCTGCATTCTGAAAGGGAGGGGGGATATGCAGGGGTTCTAACTCTGCATTCTGAAAGGGAGGGGTTATGCAGGGTTCTAACTCTGCATTCTGAAAGGGAGGGGGGATATGCATGGTTCTATCTCTGCGTTCTGAAAGGGAGGGGGGATATGCAGGGGTCAAACTCTGCATTCTGAAAGGGAGGGGGGATATGCAGGGGTTCTAACTCTGCATTCTGAAAGGGAGAGGGGATATGCGGGGTCTAACTTTGCATTCCTAAAGGGAGGAGGGAGGCAGGGGATACACAGGGGTCGCTCTCTGCATTTTGGAAGGGAGGAGGGTGGGGGTATATTTGGGGGTCTAACTGCATTCCAAAAGGGAGGAGGGAGGTGGAGGGAATACACAGGGGTCTAACTCTGCATTCTGGAAGGGAAGAATGAGGGGGGATATGCAGCAGTCTCACTCTGCATTCTAGGAGGGAGGGGGGGATATGCAGGGGTCGCACTCTGCATTCTGAAAGGGAGGGGAGATATGCGGGGTTCTAACTCTGCATTCTGAAAGGGAGGGGGATATGCCGGGTTCCAGCTCTACATTCTGAAAGGGAGGGGGATATGCCGGGTTCTAACTCTGCATTCTGAAAGGGAGGGGAGATATGCTGGGTTCTAACTCTGCATTCTGAAAGGGAGGGGGATATGCCAGGTTCTAACTCTGCATTCTGAAAGGGAGGGGGATATGCCGGGTTCTAACTCTGCATTCTGAAAGGGAGGGGGATATGCCGGGTTCTAACTCTGCATTCTGAAAGGGAGGGGGATATGTCGGGTTCTAACTCTGCATTCTGAAAGGGAGGGTGGATATGCCAGTTCTAACTCTGCATTCTGAAAGGGAGGGTGGATATGCCAGTTCTAGCTCTGCATTCTGAAAGGGAGGTGGATATGCCGGGTTCTAACTTTGCATTCTGAAAGGGAGGGGGATATGCCGGGTTCTAACTCTGCATTCTGAAAGGGAGGGGAGATATGCTGGGATCAAACTCTGCATTCTGAAAGGGAGGGGGGATATGCAGGGGTCAAACTCTGCATTCTGAAAGGGAGGGGGTTATGCAGGGTTCTAACTCTGCATTCTGAAAGGGAGGGGGGATATGCAGGGTTCTAACTGCGTTCTGAAAGGGAGGGGGGATATGCAGGGGTCAATCTCTGCATTCTGAAAGGGAGGGGGGATATGCAGGGGTTCTAACTCTGCATTCTGAAAGGGAGAGGGGATATGCGGGGTCTAACTTTGCATTCCTAAAGGGAGGAGGGAGGCAGGGGATACACAGGGGTCGCTTTCTGCATTTTGGAAGGGAGGAGGGTGGGGGTATATTTGGGGGTCTAACTGCATTCCAAAAGGGAGGAGGGAGGTGGAGGGAACACACAGGGGTCTAACTCTGCATTCTGGAAGGGAAGAATGAGGGGGGATATGCAGCAGTCTCACTCTGCATTCTAGGAGGGAGGGTGGGATATGCAGGGTTCTAACTTTGCATTCTGAAAGGGAGGGGGATATGCCGGGTTCTAACTCTGCATTCTGAAAGGGAGGGGAGATATGCTGGGTTCTAACTCTGCATTCTGAAAGGGAGGGGGATATGCAGGGGTCAAACTCTGCATTCTGAAAGGGAGGGGGGATATGCAGGGTTCTAACTCTGCATTCTGAAAGGGAGGGGGATATGCCAGGTTCTAACTCTGCATTCTGAAAGGGAGGGGGATATGCCGGTTCTAACTCTGCATTCTGAAAGGGAGGAGGGTTATGCAGGGGTCTAACTCTGCATTCTGAAAGGGAGGGGAGATATGCCGGTTCTAACTCTGCATTCTGAAAGGGAGGGGGGATATGCAGGGATCAAACTCTGCATTCTGAAAGGGAGGGGGTTATGCAGGGTTCTAACTCTGCATTCTGTAAGGGAGGGGGGATATGCAGGGTTCTAACTCTGCGTTCTGAAAGGGAGGGGGATATGCAGGGGTCAAACTCTGCATTCTGAAAGGGAGAGGGGATATGCGGGGTCTAACTTTGCATTCCTAAAGGGAGGAGGGAGGCAGGGGATACACAGGGGTCGCTCTCTGCATTTTGGAAGAGAGGAGGGTGGGGGTATATTTGGGGGTCTAACTGCATTCCAAAAGGGAGGCGGGAGGTGGAGGGAATACACAGGGGTCTAACTCTGCATTCTGGAAGGGAAGAATGAGGGGGGATATGCAGCAGTCTCACTCTGCATTCTAGGAGGGAGGGGGGGATATGCAGGGGTCGCACTCTGCATTCTGAAAGGGAGGGGAGATATGCGGGGTTCTAACTCTGCATTCTGAAAGGGAGGGGGATATGCCGGGTTCTAGCTCTGCATTCTGAAAGGGACGTGGATATGCCGGGTTCTAACTTTGCATTCTGAAAGCCAGGGGGATATGCCGGGTTCTAACTCTGCATTCTGAAAGGGAGGGGAGATATGCTGGGTTCTAACTCTGCATTCTGAAAGGGAGGGGGATATGCCAGGTTCGAACTCTGCAGTCTGAAAGGGAGGGGGATATGCCGGGTTCTAACTCTGCATTCTGAAAGGGAGGGGAGATATGCGGGGTTCTAACTCTGCATTCTGAAAGGGAGGGGGATATGCCGGGTTCTAGCTCTACATTCTGAAAGGGAGGGGGATATGCCGGGTTCTAACTCTGCATTCTGAAAGGGAGGGGGATATGCCGGGTTCTAGCTCTACATTCTGAAAGGGAGGGGGATATGCCGGGTTCTAACTCTGCATTCTGAAAGGGAGGGGAGATATGCTGGGTTCTAACTCTGCATTCTGAAAGGGAGGGGGATATGCCGGGTTCTAACTCTGCATTCTGAAAGGGAGGGGGGGAAATGGCAGGTTCTAGCTCTGCATTCGGAAAGGGAGGGGGGATATGCAGGGGTCTAACTCTGCATTCTGAAAGGGAGGGGAGATATGCGGGGTTCTAACTCTGCATTCTGAAAGGGAGGGGGATATGCTGGATTCTAACTCTGCATTCTGAAAGGGAGGGGGATATGCCGGGTTCTAGCTCTGCATTCTGAAAGGGAGGGGGATATGCCGGGTTCTAACTCTGCATTCTGAAAGGGAGGGGGATATGCCGGGTTCTAACTCTGCATTCTGAAAGGAAGGGGAGATATGCCGGGTTCTAACTCTGCATTCTGAAAGGGAGGGGGATATGTCGGGTTCTAACTCTGCATTCTGAAAGGGAGGGGGATATACCCGGTTCTAACTCTGCATTCTGAAAGGGAGGGTGGATATGGCAGTTCTAGCTCTGCATTCTGAAAGGGAGGTGGATATGCCGGGTTCTAACTTTGCATTCTGAAAGGGAGGGGGATATGCCGGGTTCTAACTCTGCATTCTGAAAGGGAGGGGAGATATGCTGGGGTCAAACTCTGCATTCTGAAAGGGAGGGGGGATATGCAGGGGTCAAACTCTGCATTCTGAAAGGGAGGGGGGATATGTAGGGTTCTAACTCTGCATTCTGAAAGGGAGGGGGATATGCCAGGTTCTAACTCTGCATTCTGAAAGGGAGGGGGATATACCGGGTTCTAACTCTGCATTCTGAAAGGGAGGGGAGATATGCCGGGTTCTAACTCTGCATTCTGAAAGGGAGGGGAGATATGCCGGGTTCTAACTCTGCATTCTGAAAGGGAGGGGGATATGCCGGGTTCTAACTCTGCATTCTGAAAGGGAGGGGGATATGCCGGGTTCTAACTCTGCATTCTGAAAGGGAGGGGGATATGCCGGGTTCTAACTCTGCATTCTGAAAGGGAGGGGAGATATGCGGGGTTCTAACTCTGCATTCTGAAAGGGAGGGGGCTATGCCGGGTTCTAACTCTGCATTCTGAAAGGGAGGGGGATATGCCGGGTTCTAACTCTGCATTCTGAAATGGAGGGGGATATGTCGGGATCTAACTCTGCATTCTGAAAGGGAGGGTGGATATGCCGGATCTAACTCTGCATTCTGAAAGGGAGGGTGGATATGCCGGTTCTAACTCTGCATTCTGAAAGGGAGGAGGGATATGCAGGGGTCTAACTCTGCATTCTGAAAGGGAGGGGAGATATGCCGGTTCTAACTCTGCATTCTGAAAGGGAGGGGGGATATGCAGGGGTCAAACTCTGCATTCTGAAAGGGAGGGGGGATATGCAGGGGTTCTAACTCTGCATTCTGAAAGGGAGGGGGTTATGCAGGGTTCTAACTCTGCATTCTGAAAGGGAGGGGGGATATGCAGGGTTCTAACTCTGCGTTCTGAAAGGGAGGGGGGATATGCAGGGGTCAAACTCTGCTTTCTGAAAGCGGGGGGGGATATGCAGGGGTTCTAACTCTGCATTCTGAAAGGGAGAGGGGATATGCGGGGTCTAACTTTGCATTCCTAAAGGGAGGAGGGAGGCAGGGGATACACAGGGGTCGCTCTCTGCATTTTGGAAGGGAGGATGGTGGGGGTATATTTGGGGGTCTAACTGCATTCCAAAAGGGAGGAGGGAGGTGGAGGGAATACACAGGGGTCTAACTCTGCATTCTGGAAGGGAAGAATGAGGGGGGATATGCAGCAGTCTCACTCTGCATTCTAGGAGGGAGGGGGGATATGCAGGGGTCGCACTCTGCATTCTGAAAGGGAGGGGAGATATGCGGGGTTCTAACTCTGCATTCTGAAAGGGAGGGGGATATGCCGGGTTCTAGCTCTACATTCTGAAAGGGAGGGGGGATATGCCAGGTTCTAACTCTGCATTCTGAAAGGGAGGGGAGATATGCTGGGTTCTAACTCTGCATTCTGAAAGGGAGGGGGATATGCCAGGGTCTAACTCTGCATTCTGAAAGGGAGAGGGATATGCCGGGTTCTAACTCTGCATTCTGAAAGGGAGGGGGATATGCCGGGTTCTAACTCTGCATTCTGAAAGGGAGGGGGATATGTCAGGTTCTAACTCTGCATTCTGAAAGGGAGGGTGGATATGCCAGTTTTAGCTCTGCATTCTGAAAGGGAGGTGGATATGCCGGGTTCTAACTTTGCATTCTGAAAGGGAGGGGGATATGCCGGGTTCTAACTCTGCATTCTGAAAGGGAGGGGGGATATGCAGGGGTCAAACTCTGCATTCTGAAAGGGAGGGGGTTATGCAGGGTTCTAACTCTGCATTCTGAAAGGGAGGGGGGATATGCAGGGTTCTAACTGCGTTCTGAAAGGGAGGGGGGGATATGCAGGGGTCAAAGTCTGCATTCTGAAAGGGAGGGGGGATATGCAGGGGTTCTAACTCTGCATTCTGAAAGGGAGGGGGATATGCAGGGTTCTAGCTCTGCATTCTGAAAGGGACGTGGATATGCCGGGTTCTAACTTTGCATTCTGAAAGCCAGGGGGATATGCCGGGTTCTAACTCTGCATTCTGAAAGGGAGGGGAGATATGCTGGGTTCTAACTCTGCATTCTGAAAGGGAGGGGGATATGCCAGGTTCTAACTCTGCATTCTGAAAGGGAGGGGGATATGCAGGGTTCTAACTCTGCATTCTGAAAGGGAGGGGGGAAATGGCAGGTTCTAGCTCTGCATTCGGAAAGGGAGGGGGGATATGCAGGGGTCTAACTCTGCATTCTGAAAGGGAGGGGAGATATGCGGGTTTCTAACTCTGCATTCTGAAAGGGAGGGGGATATGCTGGATTCTAACTCTGCATTCTGAAAGGGAGGGGGATATGCCGGGTTCTAGCTCTGCATTCTGAAAGGGAGGGGGATATGCCGGGTTCTAACTCTGCATTCTGAAAGGGAGGGGGATATGCCGGGTTCTAACTCTGCATTCTGAAAGGAAGGGGAGATATGCCGGGTTCTAACTCTGCATTCTGAAAGGGAGGGGGATATGTCGGGTTCTAACTCTGCATTCTGAAAGGGAGGGGGATATACCCGGTTCTAACTCTGCATTCTGAAAGGGAGGGTGGATATGCCAGTTCTAGCTCTGCATTCTGAAAGGGAGGTGGATATGCCGGGTTCTAACTTTGCATTCTGAAAGGGAGGGGGATATGCCGGGTTCTAACTCTGCATTCTGAAAGGGAGGGGAGATATGCTGGGGTCAAACTCTGCATTCTGAAAGGGAGGGGGGATATGCAGGGGTCAAACTCTGCATTCTGAAAGGGAGGGGGGATATGTAGGGTTCTAACTCTGCATTCTGAAAGGGAGGGGGATATGCCAGGTTCTAACTCTGCATTCTGAAAGGGAGGGGGATATACCGGGTTCTAACTCTGCATTCTGAAAGGGAGGGGAGATATGCCGGGTTCTAACTCTGCATTCTGAAAGGGAGGGGAGATATGCCGGGTTCTAACTCTGCATTCTGAAAGGGAGGGGGATATGCCGGGTTCTAACTCTGCATTCTGAAAGGGAGGGGGATATGCCGGGTTCTAACTCTGCATTCTGAAAGGGAGGGGGATATGCCGGGTTCTAACTCTGCATTCTGAAAGGGAGGGGAGATATGCGGGGTTCTAACTCTGCATTCTGAAAGGGAGGGGGCTATGCCGGGTTCTAACTCTGCATTCTGAAAGGGAGGGGGATATGCCGGGTTCTAACTCTGCATTCTGAAATGGAGGGGGATATGTCGGGATCTAACTCTGCATTCTGAAAGGGAGGGTGGATATGCCGGATCTAACTCTGCATTCTGAAAGGGAGGGTGGATATGCCGGTTCTAACTCTGCATTCTGAAAGGGAGGAGGGATATGCAGGGGTCTAACTCTGCATTCTGAAAGGGAGGGGAGATATGCCGGTTCTAACTCTGCATTCTGAAAGGGAGGGGGGATATGCAGGGGTCAAACTCTGCATTCTGAAAGGGAGGGGGGATATGCAGGGGTTCTAACTCTGCATTCTGAAAGGGAGGGGGTTATGCAGGGTTCTAACTCTGCATTCTGAAAGGGAGGGGGGATATGCAGGGTTCTAACTCTGCGTTCTGAAAGGGAGGGGGGATATGCAGGGGTCAAACTCTGCTTTCTGAAAGCGGGGGGGGATATGCAGGGGTTCTAACTCTGCATTCTGAAAGGGAGAGGGGATATGCGGGGTCTAACTTTGCATTCCTAAAGGGAGGAGGGAGGCAGGGGATACACAGGGGTCGCTCTCTGCATTTTGGAAGGGAGGAGGGTGGGGGTATATTTGGGGGTCTAACTGCATTCCAAAAGGGAGGAGGGAGGTGGAGGGAATACACAGGGGTCTAACTCTGCATTCTGGAAGGGAAGAATGAGGGGGGATATGCAGCAGTCTCACTCTGCATTCTAGGAGGGAGGGGGGATATGCAGGGGTCGCACTCTGCATTCTGAAAGGGAGGGGAGATATGCGGGGTTCTAACTCTGCATTCTGAAAGGGAGGGGGATATGCCGGGTTCTAGCTCTACATTCTGAAAGGGAGGGGGGATATGCCAGGTTCTAACTCTGCATTCTGAAAGGGAGGGGAGATATGCTGGGTTCTAACTCTGCATTCTGAAAGGGAGGGGGATATGCCAGGGTCTAACTCTGCATTCTGAAAGGGAGAGGGATATGCCGGGTTCTAACTCTGCATTCTGAAAGGGAGGGGGATATGCCGGGTTCTAACTCTGCATTCTGAAAGGGAGGGGGATATGTCAGGTTCTAACTCTGCATTCTGAAAGGGAGGGTGGATATGCCAGTTCTAGCTCTGCATTCTGAAAGGGAGGTGGATATGCCGGGTTCTAACTTTGCATTCTGAAAGGGAGGGGGATATGCCGGGTTCTAACTCTGCATTCTGAAAGGGAGGGGGGATATGCAGGGGTCAAACTCTGCATTCTGAAAGGGAGGGGGTTATGCAGGGTTCTAACTCTGCATTCTGAAAGGGAGGGGGGATATGCAGGGTTCTAACTGCGTTCTGAAAGGGAGGGGGGATATGCAGGGGTCAAACTCTGCATTCTGAAAGGGAGGGGGGATATGCAGGGGTTCTAACTCTGCATTCTGAAAGGGAGGGGATATGCGGGGTCTAACTTTGCATTCCTAAAGGGAGGAGGGAGGCAGGGGATACACAGGGGTCGCTTTCTGCATTTTGGAAGGGAGGAGGGTGGGGGTATATTTGGGGGTCTAACTGCATTCCAAAAGGGAGGAGGGAGGTGGAGGGAATACACATGGGTCTAACTCTGCATTCTGAAAGGGAGGGGGATATGCCGGGTTCTAACTATGCATTCTGAAAGGGAGGGTGGATATGCCAGTTCTAACTCTGCATTCTGAAAGGGAGGGTGGATATGCCAGTTCTAGCTCTGCATTCTGAAAGGGAGGTGGATATGCCGGGTTCTAACTTTGCATTCTGAAAGGGAGGGGGATATGCCAGGTTCTAACTCTGCATTCTGAAAGGGAGGGGAGATATGCTGGGGTCAAACTCTGCATTCTGAAAGGGAGGGGGGATATGCAGGGGTCAAACTCTGCATTCTGAAAGGGAGGGGGGATATGCAGGGTTCTAACTCTGCATTCTGAAAGGGAGGGGGATATACCAGGTTCTAACTCTGCATTCTGAAAGGGAGGGGGATATGCCGGGTTCTAACTCTGCATTCTGAAAGGGAGGGGGGATATGCCGGTTCTAACTCTGCATTCTGAAAGGGAGGAGGGATATGCAGGGGTCTAACTCTGCATTCTGAAAGGGAGGGGTGATATGCCGGTTCAAACTCTGCATTCTGAAAGGGAGGGGGGATATGCAGGGGTCAAACTCTGCATTCTGAAAGGGAGGGGGGATATACAGGGGTCAAACTCTGCATTCTGAAAGGGAGGGGTTATGCAGGGTTCTAACTCTGCATTCTGTAAGGGAGGGGGGCTATGCAGGGTTCTAACTCTGCATTCTGAAAGGGAGGGGGGGAAATGGCAGGTTCTAGCTCTGCATTCGGAAAGGGAGGGGGGATATGCAGGGGTCTAACTCTGCATTCTGAAAGGGAGGGGGATATGCCGGGTTCTAGCTCTGCATTCTGAAAGGGAGGGGGGATATGCCGGGTTCTAACTCTGCATTCTGAAAGGGAGGGGGATATGCCGGGTTCTAACTCTGCATTCTGAAAGGAAGGGGAGATATGCCGGGTTCTAACTCTGCATTCTGAAAGGGAGGGGGGATATGCAGGGGTCAAACTCTGAATTCTGAAAGGGAGGGGGGATATGCAGGGGTTCTAACTCTGCATTCTGAAAGGGAGGGGAGATATGTGGGGTTCTAACTCTGCATTCTGAAAGGGAGGGGGATATGCCGGGTTCTAACTCTGCATTCTGAAAGGGAGGGGAGATATGCCGGGTTCTAACTCTGCATTCTGAAAGGGAGGGGGATATGCCGGGTTCTAACTCTGCATTCTGAAAGGGAGGGGGATATGTCGGGATCTAACTCTGCATACTGAAAGGGAGGAGGGATATGCAGGGGTCTAACGCTGCATTCTGAAAGGGAGGGGAGATATGCCGGTTCTAACTCTGCATTCTGAAAGGGAGGGGGGATATGCAGGGGTCAAACTCTGCATTCTGAAAGGGAGGGGGGATATGCAGGGGTTCTAACTGTGCATTCTGAAAGGGAGGGGTTATGCAGGGTTCTATCTCTGCATTCTGAAAGGGAGGGGGGATATGCAGGGGTCAAACTCTGCATTCTGAAAGGGAGGGGGGATATGCAGGGGTTCTAACTCTGCATTCTGAAAGGGAGGGGTTATGCAGGGTTCTAACTCTGCATTCTGAAAGGGAGGGGGGATATGCAGGGTTCTAACTCTGCGTTCTGAAAGGGAGGGGTGATATGCAGGGGTCAAACTCTGCATTCTGAAAGGGAGGGGGGATATGCAGGGGTTCTAACTCTGCATTCTGAAAGGGAGAGGGGATATGCGGGGTCTAACTTTGCATTCCTAAAGGGAGGAGGGAGGCAGGGGATACACAGGGGTCGCTCTCTGCATTTTGGAAGGGAGGAGGGTGGGGGTATATTTGGGGGTCTAACTGCATTCCAAAAGGGAGGAGGGAGGTGGAGGGAATACACAGGGGTCTAACTCTGCATTCTGGAAGGGAAGAATGAGGGGGGATATGCAGCAGTCTCACTCTGCATTCTAGGAGGGAGGGGGGGATATGCAGGGGTCGCACTCTGCATTCTGAAAGGGAGGGGAGATATGCGGGGTTCTAACTCTGCATTCTGAAAGGGAGGGGGATATGCCGGGTTCTAGCTCTACATTCTGAAAGGGAGGGGGATATGCCGGGTTCTAACTCTGCATTCTGAAAGGGAGGGGAGATATGCTGGGTTCTAACTCTGCATTCTGAAAGGGAGGGGGATATGCCAGGTTCTAACTCTGCATTCTGAAAGGGAGGGGGATATGCCGGGTTCTAACTCTGCATTCTGAAAGGGAGGGGGATATGCCGGGTTCTAACTCTGCATTCTGAAAGGGAGGGGGATATGTCGGGTTCTAACTCTGCATTCTGAAAGGGAGGGTGGATATGCCAGTTCTAACTCTGCATTCTGAAAGGGAGGGTGGATATGCCAGTTCTAGCTCTGCATTCTGAAAGGGAGGTGGATATGCCGGGTTCTAACTTTGCATTCTGAAAGGGAGGGGGATATGCCGGGTTCTAACTCTGCATTCTGAAAGGGAGGGGAGATATGCTGGGGTCAAACTCTGCATTCTGAAAGGGAGGGGGGATATGCAGGGGTCAAACTCTGCATTCTGAAAGGGAGGGGGTTATGCAGGGTTCTAACTCTGCATTCTGAAAGGGAGGGGGGATATGCAGGGTTCTAACTGCGTTCTGAAAGGGAGGGGGGATATGCAGGGGTCAATCTCTGCATTCTGAAAGGGAGGGGGGATATGCAGGGGTTCTAACTCTGCATTCTGAAAGGGAGAGGGGATATGCGGGGTCTAACTTTGCATTCCTAAAGGGAGGAGGGAGGCAGGGGATACACAGGGGTCGCTTTCTGCATTTTGGAAGGGAGGAGGGTGGGGGTATATTTGGGGGTCTAACTGCATTCCAAAAGGGAGGAGGGAGGTGGAGGGAACACACAGGGGTCTAACTCTGCATTCTGGAAGGGAAGAATGAGGGGGGATATGCAGCAGTCTCACTCTGCATGCTAGGAGGGAGGGTGGGATATGCAGGGTTCTAACTTTGCATTCTGAAAGGGAGGGGGATATGCCGGGTTCTAACTCTGCATTCTGAAAGGGAGGGGAGATATGCTGGGTTCTAACTCTGCATTCTGAAAGGGAGGGGGATATGCAGGGGTCAAACTCTGCATTCTGAAAGGGAGGGGGGATATGCAGGGTTCTAACTCTGCATTCTGAAAGGGAGGGGGATATGCCAGGTTCTAACTCTGCATTCTGAAAGGGAGGGGGATATGCCGGGTTCTAACTCTGCATTCTGAAAGGGAGGGGGATATGCCGGGTTCTAACTCTGCATTCTGAAAGGGAGGGGGGATATGCCGGTTCTAACTCTGCATTCTGAAAGGGAGGAGGGTTATGCAGGGGTCTAACTCTGCATTCTGAAAGGGAGGGGAGATATGCCGGTTCTAACTCTGCATTCTGAAAGGGAGGGGGGATATGCAGGGGTCAAACTCTGCATTCTGAAAGGGAGGGGGTTATGCAGGGTTCTAACTCTGCATTCTGTAAGGGAGGGGGGATATGCAGGGTTCTAACTCTGCGTTCTGAAAGGGAAGGGGATATGCAGGGGTCAAACTCTGCATTCTGAAAGGGAGAGGGGATATGCGGGGTCTAACTTTGCATTCCTAAAGGGAGGAGGGAGGCAGGGGATACACAGGGGTCGCTCTCTGCATTTTGGAAGAGAGGAGGGTGGGGGTATATTTGGGGGTCTAACTGCATTCCAAAAGGGAGGCGGGAGGTGGAGGGAATACACAGGGGTCTAACTCTGCATTCTGGAAGGGAAGAATGAGGGGGGATATGCAGCAGTCTCACTCTGCATTCTAGGAGGGAGGGGGGGATATGCAGGGGTCGCACTCTGCATTCTGAAAGGGAGGGGAGATATGCGGGGTTCTAACTCTGCATTCTGAAAGGGAGGGGGATATGCCGGGTTCTAGCTCTGCATTCTGAAAGGGAGGTGGATATGCCGGGTTCTAACTTTGCATTCTAAAAGCCAGGGGGATATGCTGGGTTCTAACTCTGCATTCTGAAAGGGAGGGGAGATATGCTGGGTTCTAACTCTGCATTCTGAAAGGGAGGGGGATATGCCGGGTTCTAACTCTGCATTCTGAAAGGGAGGGGGATATGCCGGGTTCTAACTCTGCATTCTGAAAGGGAGGGGAGATATGCCGGGTTCTAACTCTGCATTCTGAAAGGGAGGGGGATATGCCTTGTTCTAACTCTGCATTCTGAAAGGGAGGGGGATATGCCGGGTTCTAACTCTGCATTCTGAAAGGGAGGGGGATATGCCGGGTTCTAACTCTGCATTCTGAAAGGGAGGGGGATGTGTCGGGTTCTAACTCTGCATTCTGAAAGGGAGGGTGGATATGCCGGTTCTAACTCTGCATTCTGAAAGGGAGGGGGGATATGCTGGTTCTAACTCTGCATTCTGAAAGGGAGGGTGGATATGCCGGTTCTAACTCTGCATTCTGAAAGGGAGGGTGGATATGCCGGTTCTAACTCTGCATTTTGAAAGGGAGGGGGCTATGCAGGGGTCAAACTCTGCATTCTGAAAGGGAGGGGGGATATGCAGGGTTCTAACTCTGCATTCTGAAAGGGAGGGGGATATGCCAGGTTCTAACTCTGCATTCTGAAAGGGAGGGGAGATATGCCGGGTTCTCACTCGGCGTTCTGAAAGGGGGGCGGATATGCAGTGGTCAAACTCTGCATTCTGAAAGGGAGGGGGGATATGCAGGGGTTCTAACTCTGCATTCTGAAAGGGAGGGGAGATATGCGGGGTTCTAACTCTGCATTCTGAAAGGGAGGGGGATATGCCGGGTTCTAACTCTGCATTCTGAAAGGGAGGGGAGATATGCGGGGTTATAACTCTGCATTCTGAAAGGGAGGGGGATATGTCGGGTTCTAACTCTGCATTCTGAAAGGGTGGGTGGATATGCCGGTTCTAACTCTGCATTCTGAAAGGGAGGGGGGATATGCAGGGGTCAAACTCTGCATTCTGAAAGGGAGGTGGGATATGCAGGGGTTCTAACTCTGCATTCTGAAAGGGAGAGGGGATATGCGGGGTCTAACTTTGCATTCCTAAAGGGAGGAGGGAGGCAGGGGATACACAGGGGTCGCTCTCTGCATTTTGGAAGAGAGGAGGGTGAGGGTATATTTGGGGGTCTAACTGCATTCCTAAAGGGAGGAGGGTGGTGGAGGGAATACACAGGGGTCTAACTCTGCATTCTGGAAGGGAAGAATGAGGGGGGATATGCAGCAGTCTCACTCTGCATTCTTGGAGGGAGGGGGGGATATGCAGGGGTCGCACTCTGCATTCTGAAAGGGAGGGGAGATATGCGGGGTTCTAACTCTGCATTCTGAAAGGGAGGGGGATATGCCGGGTTCTAACTCTGCATTCTGAAAGGGAGGTGGATATGCCGGGTTCTAACTCTGCATTCTGAAAGGGAGGGAGATCTGCCGGGTTCTAACTCTGCATTCTGAAAGGGAGGGGGATATGCCGGGTTCTAACTGCATTCTGAAAGAGAGGGGGATATGCCGGGTTCTAACTCTGCATTCTGAAAGGGAGGGGGGATATGCCAGGTTCTAACTCTGCATTCTGAAAGGGAGGGGGCTATGCCGGGTTCTAACTCTGCATTCTGAAAGGGAGGGGGATATGCCGGGTTCTAACTCTGCATTCTGAAAGGGAGAGGGATATGTCGGGTTCTAACTCTGCATTCTGAAAGGGAGGGTGGATATGCCGGTTCTAACTCTACATTCTGAAAGGGAGGGGGGATATGCCGGTTCTAACTCTACATTCTGAAAGGGAGGGGGGATATGCAGGGTTCTAACTCTGCATTCTGAAAGGGAGGGGGGATATGCCGGGTTCTAACTCTGCATTCTGAAAGGGAGAGGGGATATGCGGGGTCTAACTTTGCATTCCTAAAGGGAGGAGGGAAGCAGGGGATACACAGGGGTCGCTCTCTGCATTTTGACAGGGAGGAGGGTGGGGGTATATTTGGACGTCTAACTGCATTCCAAAAGGGAGGAGAGAGATGGAGGGAATACACAGGGGTCTAACTCTGCATTCTGGAAGGGAAGAATGAGGGGGGATATGCAGGGGTCTAACTCTGCATTCTGGAAGGGAGGAGGGAGGGGGTATATGCAGCAGTCTCACTGCATCCTAGGAGGGAGGGAGGGATATGCAGGGGTCGCACTCTGCATTCTGAAAAGGAGGGGGTCTGGGATTACTGGAGGGAAAGCTTTGCTGGCATGAAGGGAGGGACTGTGTACCATCCCTCTGTTACCAGTGTCCGCTTTGTGTTTGTGAGGGGGCAATGGCACACTAGGCACCCTGTGTGGGAAGGGTGCCAGAAAGGGCAGTAGCATTAAGGTTATATGGATGGTGGGGGCAATCGATTCAGCTAGTAGGATCTTGATGTGGTAATGCTGTGCCACTCTGAGTGTTGGCCCAGATGGACATGCCATGGCATGCCACATAGTTGATCCAGGAAAGTAGCTGATGTACCCGTCAACACCAATCCTTGCCCTGTTAGGAACCTTCGAATACATGCAGGGTTCAACTTTATTTATCACATGGAAATAGGTATGGCTCATCCTACATTGTGTGATCCTCTGCACTTGAGGATCCGTATGCGCCAGAGGCAACACCAACATGCAGGTGTGATCCACGTAGAGGCCCCCGATCGTGAGCAGCAGCCTCCAAGGAGAGCTCGCCATTACGTTTGCCGTGCATCTACAGGCCCCACATGACATGCCATTGGATGTCAGAGCACCAGTGTCAGGAGATTGCGCCTCTGTGCCCTGCTCAAGGATGACCTGCAGCGCATGGGCTCCGGTGGACATCCCATGCCTTTGTTCCTCATAGTGGCAGCGGTTCTCAGGCCTGATGCCTCTGCAGCCTTTTAGGGGTCCACCAGAGACCTTTGTGGGGTCAGACAGTCAGCAGTGCATCGCTGCATCAGGAAGGTCACCAATGCCCTTCACCGGAGGACCAGTGAGTAAGTCCGCTTCAGGACGGACTCTCACAGCCAGGCCCAGAGGGCCAGTGGTTCTGGCACCATTGCCGGAGAATCATAGGTTGTAATGTTCATAGACTGCACTCATGTGGCCATCAGGCCTACTGCCAGGCTACCACCTGCAGACATCACCATTAAAGGAGCCCTCTCAATCTAGGTGAAGCTGGTATGTGAACACCGCAGATGCTTGCAGCGAATGTGTGACCACTTCTCAGGCAGCTGCCATGACACCTGGGTCATGCACCAGTCCCAGCTGCCAGTGTTGGTCACTGAACTGGCTCAGATGGAGGAGTGGCTTCTTGGAGATAAGGGCTATTCTTTGCAGACATGGCTCCCGACACCAGTGAGAGACTCCACCACTGCTGCAGAGGAGAGATATAACGCCAGCCACTGAGCTACATGAGCCACCATTGAGCAGGAGATTGGTATGCTGAAAGAGCACCTCCAATGCCTGTATGGATAAGGTGATGCCCTGTACTACGGGCCAAAAAGGCCAGCTCCTTTCTTTGCTGCTCTGCACAACTACCCACCCAATAGGGGCCAGGCCTGGCATGATGAGGAGAGATGTCAACAGGATTCCTCCTCAGACTAAGGACGCTGAGGATCTACATGAAAGATGCAAGGGAGTGGAAAATGGCACCCAGGCTCTGCACGCAGGGCTAGCAGTGAGCTAGGGATGTACAGCAGTGGCTTATCAGACAAAGGCTGCCTGCTCCATAGGAACTGACATGAGCTCTGCAAGCCACACACCACCCTCGCTCACCTGCTGTGCACCAGTCCACATCTGCAGCATCCCTGTGTAAGCCATTAGAGGCAGCAGCTGACTGAGCCAATGTCCATGTCAATGAGTCCATGGAGACGCTCATGAGTAATGGTGGCATGGCAATGATATTGCATACGTTGGCTCTTCTGAAGAGTCAATGGTGCAAAGGAATGTGACATTGGCACTACATGCTGGCACACATCATTCGCACAGAGAAAAGGACACACGTCGGTGAAGAACTTTCAGTGAAAGACGTATTTACATTGCTGTGACACCTGTGCATTCCCATTTGTGTCAGTGTGTTCTCTGTAATACATTTTAAGGTCCATTTAAGTCTCATATCCTGGAATGTGCAAATTTAAGATTATTCACCCAGGTGCAGCATGCCTACAAGAAGAAATGGTACACTTGAGTGGAAGAAGAAGATGGCAACTTCACAGGACACTGGGACACAGCAGGGTAAGTATGTCGCCGCACTTAGCCCGGAAAGTGCTGGGGTAACTCAGCAGGTCAGGCAGCATCTATGAAGGGAGAAGCAGAGTTAACTTACAGGTCTGTGAACTTGGAAAGGTATCTCTGCTTCTCTCTCCACAGATGCTACCTGACCTGTTGGATTTCTGCAGGACTTTCTGCTTTGCTGCCAGATTGATAGCAGCCCCACTCTTCAGTAGCCAGGTAAGTATTGACAGCTGTCCGGAAGCAGGTGCTGGGGCACTTAAAATAGGGCCCCAGCGCCTGCTGCACAACTGTCAAAGGGTTCCTCACTGCACTGAATGCTCCGCCTCTCCCCATGTAATATCGGGGGGGAGGCTAGGCGTAGTGATGCTAATGAGCCCCCGCGCGATATTACATACAGGGGCTGTCCGGCGGCCGCTAAATGCCGGCGTTGCGCTGTGTTGAAAGGGCACCACCGTGCAGTATGGCACCCGAATAAAATCCAGCCCGAGGATTTCTAATGAGACTACATTAACTAATTTCTGAGTTACTGGTCTTGATTGGGCTTTCTGGATGGGAATATGCAACAACGTGAACAGAATACCAAGTGTGCGGAAGGGAATGGAGAGCTTATGATGGGAAGCCAAAGGTACGGTCAAGGAGGAGGGTTTTGAAAATGGTGAGAGAGGTGGTGAAGTAGAGATGACTAAAGGACATGTGTGGCCAAATCAAATTTGGATTGGAGGAAGAGAAAGTTGTAAAGTTCAATGTTAGATGAGTACAGTAGCTAAAGGCATGGGAGGATGAGTGATTTGAAAAGTACAAGAAGAATTTGGAACTCAACTAACTGGGATACAAGGGGCTAATTTAACTTGGAGAGGATGAGAGTGTGGAATAATTTGAGCAGGAACGCAGGCTGCAAAATTCAGAATGATTCGAAGCTGGTGGAGGCTTGATACAGTGATAGCAAGAAGTTGGAGAAATCAGAATGAGTTTAAACATTTCCATGAGTTTAGATGGTTGAGCTATGATCTAATTGAGATGTTAAATATTATAGAGATTTAATAGGGTAGATAAAGAGAAACTATTACCTCTGCTGAGAGAATCCAAAACAAGAGGGTTTAATCTTAAAATTAGAGCTAGGCCATTTAGGAATCAAATCAGGAAGCACTTTTTTCACCCAAAGGATAGTGGAAACCTGCAACTCAGACCCCCATAGGTTTTCAAGATGAGATCAATAGATTTCTGTTCGGTACTGGTATCAAGGGATATGGAGTAAAGTGGGTAAATGGAATTAAGTAATCTAATTGAATGGTGGAACAGCCTATGTTCCTATGCAAATGTAATGAGATTGCAAATATTCCTACCTCCATTCTTGATATATTTTATGATTTAATGGCTGTGGAGTGGAATGACAAAATTGGAATTCTGGTTTTTGTTTAGTGATTTTAAATGGAATAAATGCATATTACAGATGGCATTGGCCAGTTTTTACCTGGATATTTATTGTACGAATTGTCAGTTTTTCTGTGTCATACATAGTCTGTGGATAGCCAGTACACATATACAACTAACTCTTGTGAACATATTCAAAGTGAAAGTCTATCCTAAGTGTATGTTTGGTGGTGGTTTCATAACCATTTTGGCCTACCCAAGGCAGGACCAACTGCTTGTTTCCAAGGGGCCCACCACAGGCCTAGTTTATCGTAATTTCTCTTGTTGAATGCAGCCTACAAATATGAGCCTAGCACCTCTGTCCCTCCTAGGGCAGAAGTTAGACGTGATGGTGGCATAGAGCCCAGAAATTGGGGGCTATCCTGCGACGGACTTCTGCCCACGCAAGTAGTCACAGAAAATTTACAGAATTGTCCAATAATTTAGCACTACATTCCTGTGTTATTTATGTTTATTTCAAAGTCCTCAATAATTCAAGAAATTTTGGGGGGTGGGGGTTACTTCGAACTTCCTAGCAAAAGATCGGACTCTAGGAATCAATTGCTATTCTTAAAAATACATATTTGCTCCCTTATAAACAGTGAAAAAAATTGGCATTTTCTTCTGCCCATCAAGGGCCTATGTTGGAGTGGCATGGTGCCATTTCCAACTACCAGTTACACAACCATGAGTACATAGAGGCACAGGCCTCTTGCCCCAATTATGATGGTCATTACATGTTTAAGGATTTCCCCTGCCTTAGCTCAGTTATATCCAAAATGGTTGACTATCCATAAATGTTTGACTACAGCATCGCTGTTTTAACAAACATCATTCAGTGAGCAAGCAAGTAAAGTACTCGCAATGATCAAAAAACACTTGCACAGTCATTTTTTCTCATCATTTTACCAACAAGTGCACAAAAAGGTTAACGTACACGTGCATACAGCATGTGAATATAAAGTGTTAAGATCACAGGCCCAAGGATGGTGTCAATTAATCATTTTTTAATTTACTAATCAGAAATGCAATTACCCACATCTGGATTCCCAATTAATCACATGTAGCTAGTAGCTTATGTATTGGAAAACATTGCCCTAATCATTTTAGTTGTTCCAAAATTTAATACACTTGTAATATAATGCTCTATTTTGGGGTCTTTTTCTACAAAGCAGAAAATGCAACATGACATTGACATTAGTATTAGCTATAGGAATAGTCACACCAGGTCTACTGTTCTCTAATTAGCATAAACTTGGCAGAAAGTTACCATTGCTGTGAAAGTAATTCTTCTACTTGGTGAATCTTCTAACCTTTGGAACCTCTGCAGAAAACTCCATCTCCAATCATCTTAATGGCAAAAATATAGTTTTTATTGCTGTGTATTCAACTCACTGGTTGTAGGGCCACAATATGGGGGGGGCAGGGGGAGGGAAGCAAACAACATTTCTTGAGAAGCATCAAATATATTTGACACGAACAGACACTTCCTTTCCTTTTAAGTGGTAAAATGATTAAATTTTATGAGGAAACCTTGAATCACAGGTAGCATGAAACAGCCACACCTCTGCCTTTGTGTTTGTGGTGGCTCCCAGTGGTTTTATATCTAGGCAATGGATGTACCTAGAAACACAGTGCAGTTACTTAGAATCTGTGGTTCTACCTAGAAATGAAGATGACAGTAAAAGCTCCAATGAAGGGCCTTGGCTGGCTAATAAGTAATTACGTAATTTTAACAAGCTAGTACAAGTTTCTTTGTGACTTATTTTCATACTTGCGGCAGCTGAAGTTTATATTACCATATTTCATTCTATATGCCAATCTTCATGATTATTTTTTGCTTTTCTTTGTTGGTCAGTCAATATTAAACCATTGAAGTCATGTTCTACTATATGCATACCACTGCTCGGGTTCAAAATGAATATCGTAGGAGCAGTTTGCTACATTCCCTGTGGCTCATTTGAAAAGCACCGAGCTATATTTAGTAAAACATGCAGCTTGTTTTGACGGCTTGATTTACCATTTTGAATTAAGTTTCATATTCATATAAGATAATCCAATGGAGGTGCTAAACTTTGTTATCCAGAGAAGTACTGAAGAGCTACAGTGTTCATCAAAAACTGCTTGGCAGACCTTTTTACTGGCATAGAAAATAGTACAATTGCATCAATATACATCTTTGGTTTAGAGAAGCATCTGTACATCATGTTGCACAGAACATGACATACTGCTGTTGTGGCTTATTTCTCTCTTCTTGGTGAAGATAATGGCCGCAAAATTCATCTCCTTAGTGCCAGAAAATGGCAGATGCACTGCTTCTAATCACTTCTGCACAGCACTGTTTTTAAGGGTGATGATGCAGGCTCGCCATGCATGCACTGGAAGCATGCAGAGTGGGCAGATCATGATGTCTAACAGCCTTTAAGGCTGACTTGATGCATGTTCTGCAAAATTCGACTGCAGTTAACACCTTCTCGTAATTAATCCCAGATGAACGTGCATTCAGTTTAGGAGGGACCTCCCCCCTTCCCCCGATAGTGGTATTATTTAAAGGGACAGCCATCCAACTTGGCAGATGAAGTGCTTTTGACTTAGTTTTGCTCTTGCAAAGTTTGTGGAAGTACTCTGTTGTGTTCTTGGAGGAGTTTTGGTGTCTTGTTGGATTTTGAAGGAAGTATTGCTGCATCCTGACAGGAGGTCAGAGGAGTTTTCTGCCCTGTCACCTCAACAGGATTTCTGTTATGGAGGCTACAGTTGCAATCCCTCTTGGGCTGCAACACGACAGGGACATTGAGCACAGCTTGCAGAGTGGGGAAAGTGTGTGCAGATGGAGGAGGACATTCAATAGAAGGCCATACCTACCTAGGGTATTCAGAGGGTACTTCTCCTACCACCACCTCAGCCAGGAGCAATGTCTGAGGTGGCTAAAATTTAGCAAGGAGGTGATCACTGAACTGTGCCACCTCCTTCAACAGGATTTACAGCCACACAGCAGAGCAAGGACCACACTGACGGTCACTATCACCCTCAATATCTATGCATGCAGATCATATCAGGTGGAAGCAGGTAACAGTTCGCTGTCCATCGCTGCATCAGGAAGATGACAGAGGCCCTGTACACCAGGAGAGGGGACTTCAAAGACTTCTCTGCAACCAGATAGAAGCAGGAGGATTTTTGTGGCTTTTTGATGTTAGCGAGATTCCCAATGGTGCAGGGAGCCATCAGCTGCAAACCCAGCATGTAAACTGAGAGATGTACTGGAAACACAAGGGCTACAACTCCACCAACATGCAGTTGGTGTGCTTCATGCAGAGAATGTTGCATCAATGAATGACCCCCATCCTGGCAACAACTACGACACGTGCATTCTGAGGCAGTCAGCTGTACTCACCATCTTTGGACACCACAGTGAACCAGAGGCTGGTTGCACGATGATGTGGGATTTTTTTATTATTCATTCACAGGATGTGGATGTCGCTTGCTAGGCCAGCATTTGTTGCCCATCCCTAATTGCCCTTGAGAAGATGGTGGTGAACTGCCTTTTTGAACCATTGCAGTCCATCTGATATAGGTACGCCCACAGTACTGTTTGGGAGGGAAAAAGAACAAAGAACAGTACAGCACAGGAACAGGCCATTCGGCCCTCCAAGCCTGCGCCGATCTTGATGCCTGCCTAAACTAAAACCATCTGCACTTCCGGGGACCGTATCCCTCTATTCTCATCCTATTCATGTATTTGTCAAGATGCCTCTTAAACGTCATTATCATACCTGCTTCCACCACCTCCCCCGGGAGCAAGTTCCAGGCACTCACCACCCTCTGTGTAAAGAACCTTCCTCGCACATCCCCTCTAAACTTTGCCCCTCTCACCTTAAACCTATGTCCCCTAGTAACTGACTCTTCCACCCTGGGAAAAAGCTTCTGACTATCCACTCTGTCCATGCCGCTCATAACTTTGTAAACCTCTATCATGTCAGCCCTCCACCTCCGTCGTTCCAGTGAAAACAATCTGAGTTTATCCAACCTCTCCTCATAGCTAACACCCTCCAGACCAGGCAACATCCTGGTAAACCTCTTCTGTACCCTCTCCTAAGCCTCCACGTCCTTCTGGTAGTGTGGCGACCAGAATTGCACGCAATATTCTAAGTGTGGCCTAACTAAAGTTCTGTACAGCTGCAGCATGACTTGCCAATTTTTATACTCTATGCTCCGACCGATGAAGGCAAGCATGTCGCATGCCTTCTTGACTACCTTATCCACCTGCGTTGCCACTTTCAGTGACCTGTGGACCTGTACGCCCAGATCTCTTTGCCTGTCAATACTCCTAAGGGTTCTGCCATTTACTGTATACTTCCCACCTGCATTAGATCTTCCAAAATGCATTACCTCACATTTGTCTGGATTAAACTCCATCTGCCATTTCTCCGCCAAAGTCTCCAACCGATTTATATCCTGCTGTATCCTCTGACAATCCTCATCACTATCCGCAACTCCACCAACCTTTGTGTCGTCCGCAAATTTACTAATCAGACCAGCTACATTTTCCTCCAAATCATTTATATATACTACAAAGAGCAAAGGTCCCAGCACTGACCCCTGCGGAACACCACTAGTCACATCCCTCCATTCAGAAAAGCACCCTTCCACTGTCTTCTATGACAGAGCCAGTTCTGTATCCGTCTTGCCAGCTCACCTCTGATCCCGTGTGACTTCACCTTTTGTACCAGTCTGCCATGAGGGACCTTGTCAAAGGCTTTACTGAAGTCCATATAGATAACATCCACTGCCCTTCCTTCATCAATCATCTTCGTCACTTCCTCAAAAAACTCAATCAAATTAGTGAGACACGACCTCCCCTTCACAAAACCATGCTGCCTCTCGCTAATAAGTTTGTTTGTTTACAAATGGGAGTAAATCCTGTCCCAAAGAATCCTCTCTAATAATTTCCCTACCACTGATGTAAGGCTCACTGGCCTATAATTTCCTGGATTATCCTTGCTACCCTTCTTAAACAAAGGAACAACATTGGCTATTCTCCAGTCCTCTGGGACCTCACCTGTAGCCAATGAGGATGCAAAGATTTCTGTCAAGGCCCCAGCAATTTCTTCCCTTGCCTCCCTTAGTATTCTGGGGTAGATCCCATCAGGCCCTGGGGACTTATCTACCTTAATGCTTTGCAAGAAACCCAACACCACCTCCTTTTTGATAATGAGATGACTGAGACTATCTACACTCCCTTCTCTAGGCTCATCATCCAACAAGTCCTTCTCTTTGGCGAATACTGATGCAAAGTACTCATTTAGTACTTCGCCCATTTCCTCTGGCTCCACGCATAGATTCCCTCCTCTGTCCTTGAGCGGGCCAACCCTTTCCCTAGTTACCCTCTTGCTCTTTATATATGTATAAAAAGCCTTGGGATTATCCTTAATCCTGTTTGCCAATGACTTTTTATGACCCCTTTTAGCCCTCCTGACTCCTTGCTTCAGTTCCTTTCTACTGTCTTTATATTCCTCAAGGGATTCGTCTGTTCCTAGCCTTCCAGCCCTTACGAATGCTTCCTGGTTCCAGGAGTTCCAGGTTTTTGACCCAGTGACAGTAAAGATACGGCAATATAGTTCCAAGCCAGGATAGTGTGTGACTTTGAGGGGAACTTGCAGGTGGCAGTGTTCCTATGTGTCTGCTGCCCTGTTCGTCTAGGTGGTAGAGATCACGGGTTTGGGAGGTCCTGTCAAAGGAGCCTTGGTGAGTTGCTGCAGTCCATTTTGTACATGATGGTACATACTGCTGCCACTGTGCACCGGTGGTGGAGGGGGTGAATGTTTAAGGTAGTGGACGGAGTGCAGATCAAGCAGGCTGCTTGGTCCTGGGTGGTGTTGAGCTTCTTGAATGTTGGTGCTGTATTCATGCATAACACTCCTTACTTGTGCATTATAGATGGTGGAGAGGTTTAGGAGACTCAGGAGGTGAGTCACTGCAGAATTCCCAGTCTCTGGCCTGCTCCTGTAGTCACAGCATTTATATTGCTGGTCCAGTTAAGTTTCCAGTCAATGTGGTGGGCCCCCAGAATGTTGATGGTGGGGATTCAGCAATGGTAATGCTGTTGAATGTCAAGGGCAGATAGTTAGATTCTCTCTTCTTGGAGATGGTCATTGCCTGGCACTTGTGTGGTGCGAATGTTCCTTGCCACTTATCAGCCCAAGCCTGAATGTTATCCTGGTTTTGCTGCATACAAGCACAGACTGCTTCAGTATCTGAGGAGTCACAAATGGTACTGAACACTGTGCAATCATCAGTGAGCATCCCCACTTCTGACCTTATGTTGGAGGGAGGATCATTGATGAAGCAGCTGATGATAGTTGGGCCTCGGATATTGCCCAGAGGAATTCATACAGCTACGTCCTAGGGCTGAGATAATTGGCCTCCAACAACTACAGCCATCTTCCTTTGTGCCAGATATGACTCTAAGCAGTGAAAAATTTCCACCTGATTCCCATTGACTTAAATTTTGCTAGGGCTCCTTGATGCCACATTCGGTCAAATGCTTCTTTGATGTCAAGGGCAGTCACTCTTACCTTACCCTTGGAATTCAGTTGTTTTGTCTGTGTTTGGACCATGGCTGTAATGAGGCCGGGAGTCAAGTGGCCCTGGCAGAACCCAAACTGAGCATTGTTGAGCAGATCATTGATAGCACTGCCACAAACACCTTCCGTCACTTTGCTGATGATTGAGAGTAGACTGATAGGGTGGTAATTAGCCGGATTGTATTTGTGCTGCCTTTTGTGGACAGGACATACCTAGGCAATTTTCCACATTGTCAGGTAGATGTCAGTGTTGTAGCTGTACTGGAACAGCTTGGCTAGGGGCACAGCTAGTTATGGAGCACAAGTCTTCAGTACCATAGCCTGGAGAAGGGATGCCTGCTGTATAGTTGGCTCATGACAGAGTAGATAGGGAGAAACTGTTCCCACTCATGAAAGGATCGAGAATGAGAGGGCACAGATTTAAAGTAATTAGTAAGAGAAGCAAAAGTGACATGAGGAAAAACATTTTCACGCAGTGAGTGATTAAGGTCTGGAATGCATTGCCTGAGTGTGTGGTGGAGGCAGGTTCAATTGAAGCATTCAAAAGGGAATTAAATCATGGAGCAAACCATCAGCATACTGAAGCAACAGTTCCACTGCTGGACTACTTGGGTGGAGCCCTGCAGTACTCACTAGAGCGTGTGTCCAAGTTCATGGTGGTCAGCTATGCCCACCACAACCTCATTATTATGCGCCCTTGCCACCAACATTCGGAGGCCACCTCGGAAGGAGGAAGAGGTGGACGGGGTGAGGCACCTAGGAAACCTTCACTGAGCTGTCCATGAGTGGCTACAGACACTCCAGTTCCCCTAAGAGGTCAACCCGTCATCATCATTGCTCCACAATTCCCCATCGTTCTATCCATCTGCTGTGGTCCATCACAGTGTCCCATTGGCCAAAATCCTGAAATAAAAACCACCAATGAAAAATTCCGTAACAACTTTATCCAGCAACACTTCCAATAATAAAAACAAAACAGAACTCATCACCCTTGTACATTGCCTTAGTGCCTATCTTTTGGGTGCCTTTGCCTGACCTAATGCTTGTGCACAGCGCTACCCCAGTGGTGACAGCATGGCTGATGGAAGACTGATGACTTACACTGGCAGAGACTGCAGATGACCTAACAGAACAACCTTGAGCAGCTCTGGGCCTTGAGTGCCGAGCTTGGCATGAGCCACAGCAGCCTGGCTGACAGGCCACAGCAAGGGCACTGGTAGAGTGGCAGTGGTGGGAACACAAATGCTGCCATCCTGAGAGTGGACAGCAGGTTCGTGCATTACAGGGCCACTGGCACTCCACCAGGACTGCACTTCAGCAATCCTAGTCATCTGCTAGAACACCTTTGGTCCCCTGCTTCTCTCTCCTTTCCACCTCCCATGCTACACATCAGAAAACTTGGGAGCCCTCCCTCTTGCCTGGTGCTCCATTTTCTGTGCTTCTCCTTGTAGACAATTCCTCCACAGACAGTCAGCAACAGCTTCTGTGCAATGAGTGCAGCTCCCCTTCAGGAGGTGCTGCTTCTTCTTTGGCCTCCTTGTCTCGGGAGACAATGGGTAAGCGCCTGGAGGTGGTCAGTGGTTTGTGGAGCAGCGCCTGAAGTGGCTATAAAGGCCAATACTAGAGTGACAGACTCTTCCACAGGTGCTGCAGAAAAAATTGGTTGTCGGGGCTGTTACACAGTTGGCTCTCCCCTTGCGCTTCTGTCTTTTTTCCTGCCAACTGCTAAGTCTATTCGACTCGCCACACTTTAGCCCCGCATTTATAGCTGCCCGCCAGCTCTGGCGACCACTGGCAACTGACTCCCACGATTTGTGATCAATGTCACAGGACTTCATGTCGCATTTGCAGGCATCTTTAAAGCGGAGACATGGACGGCCGGTAGGTCTGATACCAGTGGCGAGCTCGCTGTACAATGTGTCCTTGGGGATCCTGCCATCTTCCATGCGGCTCACATGGCCAAGCCATCTCAAGCGCAGCTGACTCAGTAGTGTGTATAAGCTGGGGATGTTGGCCGCCTCGAGGACTTCTGTGTTGGAGATGCGGTCCTGCCACCTGATGCCAAGGATTCTCCGGAGGCAGCGAAGATGGAATGAATTGAGACGTCACTCTTGGCTGACATATGTTGTCCAAGCCTCGCTGCCGTAGAGCAAGGTACTGAGGACACAGGCCTGATACACTCGGACTTTTGTGTTCCGTGTCAGTGCGCCATTTTCCCAAACTCTCTTGGCCAGTCTGGACATAGCAGTAGAAGCCTTTCCCATGCGCTTGTTAATTTCTGAATCGAGAGACAGGTTACTGGTGATAGTTGAGCCTAGGTAGGTGAACTCTTGAACCACTTCCAGAGCGTGGTCGCCGATATTGATGGATGGAGCATTTCTGACGTCCTGTCCCATGATGTTCGTTTTCTTGAGGCTGATGGTTAGGCCAAATTCGTTGCAGGCAGCCGCAAACCTGTCGATGAGACTCTGCAGACACTCTTCAGTGTGAGATGTTAATGCGGCATCATCAGCAAAGAGGAGTTCCCTGATGAGGACTTTCCGTACTTTGGTCTTCGCTCTTAGGCGGGGCAAGGTTGAACAACCTGCCCCCTGATCTTGTGTGGAGGAAAATTCCTTCTTCTGAAGACTTGAACGCGTGTGAGAGCAGCAGGGAGAAGAAAATCCCAAACAGTGTAGGTGCGAGAACACAGCCCTGTTTCACGCCACTCAGGATAGGAAAGGGGTCTGATGAGGCGCCGCTATGCTGAATTGTGCCTTTCATATTGTCATGGAATGAGGTGATGATACTTAGTAGCTTTGGTGGACATCCGATCTTTTCTAGTAGTCTGAAGAGACCACGTCTGCTGACGAGGTCAAAGGCTTTGGTGAGATCAATGAAAGCAACGTAGAGGGGCATCTGTTGTTCGCGGCATTTCTCCTGTATCTGACGAAGGGAGAACAGCATGTCAATGGTGGATCCCTCTGCTCGAAAGCCACACTGTGCCTCAGGGTAGACTCGCTCGGCCAGCTTCTGGAGCCTGTTTAAAGCGACTTGAACAAAGACTTAACCCAATATGCTGAGCAGGAAGATTCCACGGTAGTTGTTGCAGTCACCGCGGTCACCTTTGTTTTTATAGAGGGTGATGATATTGGCATCGCGCATGTCCTGTGGTACTGCTCCCTCGTCCCAGCACAGGCAAAGCAGTTCATAGAGTGCTGAGAGTATAGCAGGCTTAGCACTCTTGATTATTTCAGGCGTAATGCCATCCTTCCCAGGGGCTTTTCCACAGGTGCAGGTTGCCTTAAAGACATACAGGCTAGTTGAAACACATGCCAGCTATGCATGTTGCTTGGCCCCTGTTGAATGTTTGGTGCTGGGCTGCCCACTACAAGCATTCAAATGAGGAGGCAACACAAATTTTGCGTCCTGCCTGCTTCAGTGGGACCAGCCATAGGTTAATCGCGAATCATGACCGCAGCGCCCAAGGTCTCTTAAGAACATAGGAACAGGAGCAGGCAATACGGCCCCTTACGCCTGCTCCATTATTAAATAAGATCACGGCTGACCTTCTGCATCAACTCCAATTTCCCACCCTTACCCATATCCCTTGATTCCTTTAGTACCCAAGAATCTATCAATCTCAGTCTTGAATATACTCAACGACTGAGCATTCACAGCTCTCTGGAATAGAGATTTCCAAAGATTCACAACCCTGAGTGAAGAAATTTCTACTCATCTCAGCTGTAAATGCTCGACCCCCTCATAATTAGACTATGACCCCTGGTTCTAGACTCACCAGGCAGGGAAAATAGCCTCTCAACATGTACCCTTTAAGCCCTCTGAGAATTTTATACATTTCAATGAGATAATCAATCATTCATCTAAACTCCAGAAAATGTATGCCCATTTTACTCAATCTCTCCTCGTAGGATATCCCTCGCATCTCAGCTATTCATCTCCTGAACCTTCTTTGCGCCCCTCATTGGCATGTATGCCCTGCCTTAGGTACGGAAACAAAAACTGTACACCGTACTCCAGGTGTGGTCTCACCAAAGGCCTGTATACTTGCAGCAAGACTTCCTTACTCTTATACTCCAACCTCCTTGCAATAAAGGCTAACATACCATATGGCTTCCTAACTGCTTGCTGTACTTGCATGTTAACGTTCTGTGATTTGTTTAGAAGAACACCCAAATCCTCTATATTCTGCTTTGCCATTCTTCCTACCAAAGTAAATAATTTTGCCCTTCACCACATTATACCCGAACTGCCACCTCCTTGTCCACTCAGTTAACCATTTATATCCCTTTGCAGCCTCTTAGCGTCCTCCTCACAGCTTACTTTTTCACCTAGCTTTGTATCATCAGCAAACTTGGATGTACTACACTCAGTTCCCTCATCTAAGTCATTCCACTAGTTACACCCTGTCATTCTGAAAAAGACCCATTTATTCCTAAACTTTGTTTTCTGTCCTTTAACCAATCCTCAATCCATGCTAATATATTACCACCAATCCTGTGATACCCTAATTTTGTGTCACATCTCTTATGTGGCACCTTATTGAATACCTTCTGAAAATCTAAATCTACTAAATTCACTGGTTCCCACCCTATCTACCCTGCTAGTTACAATCAAAAAAACTCAATTTGTCAAAGAATTTGTCAAAAAATTCATGAGATTTCTTTCAGAAAATGGTGATTCTGCTGAATAATATTGTTATTTTCCAACTGCCCTGTTACCACGTCCTTAATAATAGATTTTAGCATCTTCTCTACTAGTGATCAGACTAACTGGCCTATCGTTCCCTGTTTTGTCGCTCTCTCCTTTCTTGAACAGTGAAGGTTACATTTGCTACCTTCCAATCCATCTGGGCCATTCTAGAATTTGGAGAATTCTGGAAAATCAAAACCAAAGTATCCACTGGGGGTGTTTTCCCAGGCAAGGGGAAACGGATTTGCATGGGTGTGGGAAGTTTAAATCCCCTGAAATGGAAATCAGAGTGGGATCCCGACATCCCACCCTGTTCCAGGTTTCAGAAGGGTGCGCTAAAAGGTGAGCAGGGAACTTTCTTGGATCTGCTGGGTAGGTTATTAAGGTAATTAAAAAGCCAATTAAGACCACTTTTAGCCCTAATTTTTGGATTTCCAAACCAGGGGACCTGTTTCCTGACCTGTCAGCAACTCGCCAGGGTCACCAAGGCGAGTGCACGGTGGGAAGAGCTTCGTCAGTGAAACTGACAAGCTGGGAAGGCTTTGATTAGTTACACTGAAGGGCTCCAGCCATGGCCATTGAGAGGCTGCTGTTAAAGCACTTCTACTCTTAGAGCATGCTATCACTGCTTGAGAGGTGATTTCATCTGCTTGGAAGGTACTCCATCTATCAATCACTTCACACCTTCAGCTGCATTTCCTTGCTGCCAGCATTCATCACAGTATGGGAGCAGCTTTTGCAGCTGCACATTGCACCCCTGAAGGGGGGGCAAGAGCAGAAACCACACCATCCCCAATAACACCACCAGCAGCGGCTGCCTACTCCTCAGCTGCATGCCGTCCACACGACAGAGGGAATGGATACTGAGATCCAGCTGGAAGGAGGCAAGTGAGAAAATCAGCACCCCTGACATTTCTGAGCAGCAGTGCCTCAGGAGGCTCAGGTTCCCATGGCAGGTCACTGCTGACATCTGCAGCCTCTCAAAGACTTGCTTCCCAGTGGAGCAGATAGACATGCATTGCCAGTGGTTGGCAAGGTGCTAGTTACTGGAGGGCCACTCCCTCCCCCACCCCAGTTCCCAGCCTCTCGCCAAGTTGTGTGCTGTCTTCTGCAAGGAGAGAAAGCAAAGAGGTATGAGTGTTCGTAATGGTTTGTGTGGAGAGGAAGGATGGACAGAATTTGTAAAGGGTGACCGTGAGGCATGGGTGTGAGAAGGCAATAGGATGAGGGTGAGTATGAGTTTAGGCTGTTCAGATGTGGATATGAGGTGCCTGGAGAGAGAGGAATAAGTGGAGCTGTAAGGTGTGTTCTGAGGGGCGTTATGCAGGAGAATTTTGGAAAAGTCAGAATGTGGGGCTTGGCACCTGAAAGTGTTATGCCACTCACCTTTCATGTCCTCCTGAGGTCCTGGATCCTCCTGGTGCACTGTCTCCAGGTTGGAGGGACCACACTTCTGCTGACTTCTTGGCCACATCCACCCACACTTGCTTGGTTGTAGAGGCTTTCCTCTTCCTTTCATCCTTGTGAGCACTCACCTCACTGCAGCTCCTTGGATCCCACAGCAGGACCTCCAGGTAAGAGTGAGAGACCCAGGGAACAGTCTTTTCAGGTCTCCTCTTAATTCCTGTGGTTGCTGAAGCCTCAAAAATCTAACTGCTGGTGAGCTATTGTAGCCCATGTCATAGTCCCTTTAATTAGAAATCCTTCCTTTGATTGATTGGATGCTTCATCCCACCTACCCTCACTAATTGTTTGGGCAACCTGAGGCTAGATGCTAATATCGTGGCTGAGTTCAAGAGCCACAGCTAAGCCCACCCATTAATAAATTGGGTTTCCGACCCGAAAATGGTCCCGGCATTCCAGCAGGGACTAAGTCCAGAAGATTCTGCCCACTATCTCTGCAGGCACCTATTTTAAAACTCAAGGATGTAGGCTATCAGGTCCAGGGATGTGTCAGCTTTTAGTCCCATTAATTTCTCCAGTACTATTTCTTTATTGATATGCTTTAAGTTCTTTATTCTCCATAGGCCCTTGTTTCCCCATATGTCTCATATCTCTTTAATAACCTACACAGTATAGAAGAAAAATATACATGTTATGGGCACATGGTGAGGGGTGTGGGTGGTTTCCACTGTTCAACTTCCACCTGACCGCAGCAGCTGTTTTTGTTATTAGGATTTTAACCCCTTTGTGTTTTATTTATTAAATAAACAGACAGCGACAGTTTTTTTTGTAGGTTTGAAACAGATTAGTTATTTATTGAGCAATATGCCTCATCCCGAAATTGTCACAACTACATCCATTCATGCATTCACTCGCGCACACACACACACTAGAAGAGACAGATAGAAAAGGAGTAAGCGGTTTGAAGTGGGGTAGGGTTTTGGGGTTCACGGTAAACCTGTTGAATTCTCTCGGAGGTCAAGTGCTCTTTAGTTGCAGGCCTAAGGTGTTTGTAGATTTCTCTGTTTATTGAAAGTTCAGTTTTAAGACAGAGGATAATTTCCAGTTCACTGCTGCACAAGTTGAAATGTAGAATTTACAGCAGGGCACCTTCCTTGATGGATTTTCTCCCAGATGCCAGCTGGACAAGCTTTGGTGATGCTTCTTCCTGGGTCTCCCTCCTCTCTCACCAGAGAGCTACTTTTAAGTTAAAAATTGTTTCACATCTTTGCCTCTGTTGGGAGACAGAGATTTTCCTCCCTGTTGTGACTAACAGTGGCCCAAGATATGGCTACTTTGCACCTTCTTTGTTTCAGAAGAACCCATTCAATTCAAAAATGTCTCTTGATGGGTTTAGGGTAGCTTGGAATGTATTCTTTTATTCGTACCAGAGAGTAGACAGTTTGAATATACAAAGCCAGGTCTTTTGACCTTCAGCAACCATTTTTTTTAGCACATTGTCCACTTTTTTAAAGGAAAAGTCCGTTTTTATAATTCTTCAAGTTGAGCTCTTGTACATTCAATCACTGCACTTTACGTGAACGTCAACCTCCCCCAAAAGGGAAAAAACACAATTCTTTGGATTTCATTTTTATGTTGTTTAGTTTTTTACGAAAGAAAGAAGGCATAGGAGTCACACCACTGCACACATGACACCCACACCTCAATCTCACAACTGCTACAACTGATATTGTCTGTAACAGCCATTTCTTGTTCAAGTTTGAGTTTTACATCATCCTTTCTTTGAATGAGGCACAATTGTAATTTAATTTTCATTTTTGCCCCATGAAAACTTCTGTTTAGAACATTTGGTGTTTTCTTTTATCTGTGTCCCACTTTTACTGTTCAAGGCTTGTCATATGCAAATTTCCATTACTGCATTATTCTGGGTTTTTTGTAACTCCCACTGTTTGGTCAAGCTTTACCACCTTAACTGCTATTTCCACAACACATGGGTTTAAATAGTTCAGGTTCTGACACATTGATGATTCGTAACTCTAAGGTGCTAGTGGCTAATAAATTATTTTTTTAACCCCTGTGAGGTGTCTGGGTTCTCCACTTGCACTTTGTTCTTAGTGAGTTCTGAATCTGTTTGGCTGGGTCTGATTAGCTCTGGATTTAGAGCCCAACCCTTTGATTTTTCGGTGGGCACATCCATACTGACCTCACTTTTAGTTTACTGGTGGCTTTCATAAATGTTGTTTACTTTAGGTATTTTATTTTCCCTTTTCCATTTACTTCAGGGATGGGTTTTTCCTAATCTGCCCCATGTCCTATGGGACACTACTGCTCGCAGATGATTGTCGAGCTTCTGCTGCACTCACCTGTGGCACTTCAGCTAGGTGAGGCATCTTCCTCACTCTTGGTTTGCCTGTTTGGGAACTTTTCTTGTCCCTATTTAAATCTTTAAAGAAGGTTTCGACTACCCATATCTCTGGTGCTTTTCCTTCAATCTTTGCTGCTTTTATCTCAGCTCCTTTAAATTCATCTGGCTCTATCTTGGCCTTTTTAAATTCTACTGGCTTTCCTTTAGCCACCTTAATCTTTACTGGCCCTATCACCCCCTGTGGGAATTTTGGGACTTCCTCAGCCCTCTGCAGCTGTGCAGGGTTTTGTTTGTTTCCCTCAGTTTCTGCAGTCTCCATGGACTGTTCTGGACCCTCTGGATACAATACTGTGCTTCCTGCCAAGTCATTGCCAGCAACAGGTCAACCCCCTGCATTGGTAAGCTCGGAATGACCCCGACCATCACTATCCCGATGACCAACTTACTCTGTAGGTAAACTTTAACTAAGGGAACCTTCAAGCATTTGCCAGTAAGACCTTTTACCAATACCATGGTATGTGTTCTGCTCTCAGGTGGCATTTCTGTAAACTTGGCTGAAAGTAGTGTTTGAAAACAACTGGTATCCCTGAGGATGGTTATCTCTTTGCATGGTGCTTGGGTAACAAAAGGAGTAATTTTTCTTTATTGTAAACAGTTCTGGTAGGCAGGCGCTTTATTCTTGTTACGTTGGAACACATGCTTATCACTTTCATAGCCATGGACACTGGCTTTACTGCAGCGTCTCCTGTTGGTTTTTTGGAATACCAACAATTTGCCTGGACATGCTCAGATTTGCCGCACTGGAAACACATCAGGTGTGCCCCTATTGGTTCATCACCTGGGTTCCTTCTTTTAAAAGTGGGAAACTATCCAGTTTTCCTTCCCAACTCTCCTTTTCTCTCGAGCCCATTTCTGCTTCATCTGCATCCCTGCTATCTCTCCCATCTCTCCCTAGCCTGTAAGAGTTACTGGACCCAAATTTAACCCAAATTAAGGATTTGTGTATTAACTCATAATCGTCAGCCATTTCTGCTGCTTCTCTTACCCTTGTAACTCTTTGTTTTTAATTTAGGTCCTTTTACTAACTGGGATGTTATTTTTAAATTCTTCTAGCGACATTACTTCTCTCAAATTCTCATTTGAGGGTTCCAGTTTGAGATCATATCCAGCGATCGAAAGCCATATGTTTAAGTCTTTCAAATTCAATGCAAGTCTGTGCGGGTCTTTTCCTAGTGTGTCTGAATTTCTGTCTATGGGCTTCAGGTACTAACCGATGCATTTAGAATTGCAGTTTTAGTTTGTTCATAGAGGCGGCACAGTGGCGCAGTGGTTAGCACTGCAGCCTCACAGTTCCAGCGACCCGGGTTCAATTCTGGGTACTGCCTGTGTGGAGTTTGCAAGTTCTCCCTGTGTCTGCGTGGGTTTCCTCCGGGTGCTCCAGTTTCCTCCCACATGCCAAAGACTTGCAGGTTGATAGGTAAATTGGCCATTATAAATTGCCCCTAGTATAGGTAGGTGGTAGGGAAATATAGGGACAGGTGGGGATGTGGTAGGAATATGGAATTAGTGTAGGATTAGTATTAATGGGTGGTTGATGGTCGGCACAGACTCGGTGGGCCGAAGGGCCTGTTTCAGTGCTGTATCTCTAAATAAATAAATAAAAATAAACTCTCTTCTGATAACAGAGAAAAAACTTCTCGTGCCCTACCTATGAAATTGCCTTGTAAGAGGAGAGTCCAAAATTCTTTCAGCCATTTTAGCCTGGTAGCTATTTTCTCAAAAGAGATAAAATATAAATTTTGGCACTAACCATGAGTGGCTCAGTTCATCAAAGTTTTGCTCTGAATTGCGGATAATTGGCTGGTGGCATTTTCATCTTGCTCTCATAGCCTTTCTAACTCAAGCTGTTTTGCCTGTCTTTCCTCTTTTTCCTTCTGAAACTGCATCTCCTCCTCTCTATTGAACTGTAGCTCTCTTTCCTCTTTTTCCTTCTGAAACGTTCTTCCTTTTTAATCTGCAACTAAATTCTAGCTAGAATTATTTTTTCAGACTCTGATTCCATGCTTTCCTCTTGTTCAGAGGTAAGTTTAAAATGGTTAGCTCGACTCTTCACCAGTTCAGGTTTCCTTGCTTTTTGTTGAAAGTGATTCCCACCTCTATAGCTAAGCTTTTTAAATTATTAATACTTATTTTAATTGACTTATCATGGGATATGTCTCCCTATTGTGCAAACTGCTTAGCACTAAATATTGCCATCTCTTTTGTTTCTAGCACCATAGAGTAAAAACAGAAGAATACAAGAAAACCTGTTTTTTCACTTTTCCACAATTTTAGAGGTGAATTTTCCTCCTGTTTTCAAATCTCTCGTTTGTCTGGTGGTTCAGATCCCGGGCAAGCACCCAACTTGTTCTGGTCACCTGGTGAAAGTACATGGGAAATTTTCATAAGTTTCGACAGATGTAGCATGATGGGCAGAGGCTTTGTGCAGCAGAAACCTCAGTGCTTCAGCAGCATCTCTATGTCAGAATCATCTATAATTATGAAAACATTATGAAAATTTGTTAATGGTCCTCTCATCAAGTTTTATTAGCAGCAAGTTTAGAGCAAAAAAATTCTCCTGATGTGGCATGATAGGAACACAGAGGTAAATTGTGAATAATGTATCATAGTTCAGGCGTTATAGAATCTTAGGGCACAGGAGGCCATTTGGCCCATCATGCCTGTTCTGAAAGAGCTATCCAATTTAGTTGAGCGCTTTAACTTTTTTTCATTGTAATGCTGCAAATGAATCCCCTTCAAGTGCACATCCAGTTGCCTTTTGAAAGTTCCAATGGAATCTGTTTTCACCACCCTTTCAAGTTCTAGATTGCAACAACCATCTGTGTGAAAAACAATTCTCCTCATTCCCCTCTAGTTTTTTTGCCAATTATTTTAAATCTAAGACCTCTGCTTACCCACCCCATTGCCAGAGGAAACTGATTCTCCCTACTTACTTTATCAAAGCCTTTCATAATTTTGAAGATCTCTAATAGTTTTCCTACTACTAGTGTTAGACTGACTGGCCTGTAGTTACCAGGTTTATCCCTTTCCACCATTTTGAATAGATGTGTGACTTTTGCAGTTCTACAGTCCTCTGGAACCACTCCTGCATCCAAGGGGGATTGAAAGATGTGGTCAGGCCTTCTGCTGTCTCCAAGCTAACTTCCCTCAGCAACCTTGGATGCATTCAATCTAAACTAAGTGACTTATTAACTTTGACTGATGCCAAACTATTTATCACCTCTTTTCTGCCTAGTTTTATCCTGTCCAATAGCTCTACTCCCTCCTCCTCTACTGCGACATTAACTTCATCCTCTTTTGTGAAAACAGATGCAAAGTATTCTCTCAGTACCTCAGTCATGCCCTCTGCTTCCACAGGAAGATTTCCTTCTTTGTCCCTAATCAGCCCTATTATTCCTTTATCTATCATTTTACTTTTTACATGTTTACAAAAAAGTTTTTGGGTTCTCTTATGTTACCTGCTAATCTTTTCCCATATTCTCTTTTTGCCCTTATATCCTTTTTCAATTTTCCCTGCACTCTTTGGGCTGGATTCTATAGAGCCCTTGATGTTGGGGTCGTGGTGGGGGGGGTCCTGAAGATGGCCCTGGATGAGGCCCGCCACGAACCTCGATGCTGGCAGGGCCCGGTCCGATATTGCCAGTGGCATCGAGGCCTCGTGGTGGCCCCCCTGCCGCTCAGTGACAGGACCACAATTTAAATATTTAAATAAATTAAAATACTTGCATTAATGAATCTCCCGTCTCCTCCTGACGTCCCACCGCGATCTTCATCCCAGTGGCCAGGACTTCCATGCCTTTGGATCCCCATCCAGGGAAACGACGCGCAACACTCGTGGGGAGGGGAGAGGAAGTATGTTTCTCAGTGCAGGAGTCGGGGGGACAGGGTCAACTCAACGTCATGGGTGTAGGGGATGGTGGGAAGGGTTACAGTTTAAACCTTGTGCAGTTGAGGGGTCGTAGGTCAGATAGTAAAGGTCAGTGTTTTGTGCGGAAGGGTAAATAAATAATTTAATTGTTATTGGGGGTGGGAGAGGGGCAAAAGAGATGTATCTATTTAATTTCATTAAATCGCTCTTTAAATATGTAAATTTGCCAGTAGGGCTATTAGCCCTTTAAAAATGGCACATGCAGCTGACGCCATAGCTGGGAACGGACAGACCGCTCCCTCCACGGTGGGGGTGGCCCTCTCCACCCCGCCCCAGCTATTTAAATGCCCTGCCACGCTTGCAATCGCGGCAGCTCTTTGGCGTGCGGCCCGTTTTTTTCACCTGCCGCCGATTTCGGTGGCGGGCTTACAAAATTCATCCCTTTGTATTCTGCCTGGTTTTTGATTGTATTCTGTACCTGACATTTGTCATAAGCTTCATTGTTCTGTTTTATTTTGATCTCTATTTCCTTTATCATCCAGGGATCTTCAGCTTTGGATGCCCCATCTTGCCCTCTTATGGGGGGGGAATATGCTTGGTTTGTACCTGAACTTGAAGGCCTGTCATTGCTCATTTATTGTTCTCTTGGCCAGTCTTTGTTTCCAGGCTAATTGTGCTAGATCCATTCCCAAATTGCTAAAATTGGCTCGATTCCAGTTGGATATTTTCATAATTGATTTTTCTTCACCTTTTTCCATAACTACTTTACACCTATTAAATTATGATCACTATTACCCAGATGTTCTCCCACTGAAATATACTCCACTTGATCTACTTTATTCCCCTAGAAACGAATCAAATGCTGCTTCATTCCTTGTTGGTGCAGAAACATTATGATTAAATAAATTCTCTTGTACATATTTTATGATATTTTTTCATCCCCCTTGCCCTTACATTGTTGCCCTCACCCCCCCCCCCCCCCCCACTCTAATTTAGGGTAATTGAAGTCCTCTACTATTATTGCTCTAATATTTTTACATTTCTCTAAAATTTACCAATAGATTTGCTCCTCAATCTTCTTGCTGTTTAGGGTATGTAATCCGCACCCAGCATTGTAATGGCTGCTTTCCTCTTCCTTAACTCTAACAACATGGATTCAGTCTTTGAACTGTCGAGTATATTGTCCCTCTATATATACTGCCACCTCCTTCCCCCCACACCCCACCTTTCATTTTTAACTTCCCTGCCTCTCCTGAATACATTGTAGCCAGGAATCTTTTGTTCCTATTCCTAGCCATGTTTAAGACACTATATTATAACTCCCTGTGGCAAATTGCACCTGTAGCTCATCAATTTTGCTTGTAACACTCCTCACATTAACACACATGCATTCCAACACCATACTAGTCTGAATGTTTGTTTTTTTTACCTCCCTCTAATTCCTGTTCTTTCAACACTTCTTTATTTTTTTTTGTTTGACCTCCTAGTTTTCTACTACATTCTGCTGCTATGTCCTAATTCCTCTCCCCCTGCCAAATTAGTTTAAACCCTTCCCCACAGCATTAGGTTAACCACCTCACAAGGATGTTGGTCTAGCCATGTTCAGGTGCAACGTCTCTGGCTTGTATGGTTCCAATGCCCCAGGAATTTGAAGCTCTCCCTCTTGCACTACTTCTCCAGCCGCCCATCCACTCGCACTTCTTCGTCCTTCTGTATTCACTAGCACATGGCACTAGGAGTAATCTAGACAGTTTCATCTTTGAGGTCCTGTTCTTGAATGTTTTTGTTAGCTCCTGAAACTCCGCCTGCACAACCTGAATCCTTTTCGGTTCCAACATGGACCACAACTTCTTGCAGTTCCACTTCCACTTCGTCCAATGTACAGAAAGTCCTCATCAGGGAACTGCTCTTTGCTGACGATGCTGCTTTAACATCTCACACTGAAGAGTGCCTGCAGAGTCTCATTGACAGGTTTGCGGCTGCCTGCAATGAATTTGGCCTAAGCATCAGCCTCAAGAAAACGAACACTATGGGGCAGGACGTCAGAAATGCTCCATCCATCAATATTGGCGACCACGCTCTGGAAGTGGTTCAAGAGTTCACCTACCTAGGCTCAACTATCACCAGTAACCTGTCTCTAGATGCAGAAATCAACAAGCGCATGGGAAAGGCTTCCACTGCTATGTCCAGACTGGCCAAGAGAGTTTGGGAAAATGGCGCACTGACACGGAACACAAAGGTCCGAGTGTATCAGGCCTGTGTCCTCAGTACCTTGCTCTATGGCAGCGAGGCCTGGACAACATATGTCAGCCAAGAGCGACGTCTCAATTCATTCCATCTTCGCTGCCTCCGGAAAATACTTGGCATCAGGTGGCAGGACCGTATCTCCAACACAGAAGTCCTCGAGGCGGCCAACATCCCCAGCTTGTACACACTACTGAGTCAGCGGCGCTTGAGATGGCTTGGCCATGTGAGCCGCATGGAAGATGGCAGGATCCCCAAAGACACATTGTACAGCGAGCTCGCCACTGGTATCAGACCCACCCCGGCCGTCCATGTCTCCGCTTTAAAGACGTCTGCAAACGCGACATGAAATCCTGTGACATTGATCACAAGTCATGGGAGTCAGTTGCCAGCGTTCGCCAGAGCTGGCGGGCAGCCATAAAGACGGGGCTAAAATGTGGCGAGTCGAAGAGACTTAGTAGTTGGCAGGAAAAAAGACAGAGGCGCAAGGGGAGAGTCAACTGTGCAACAGCCCCGACAAACAAATTTCTCTGCAGCACCAGTGGAAGAGCCTGTCACTCTAGAATTGGCCTTTATAGCCACTCCAGGTGCTGCTTCACAAACCACTGACCACCTCCAGGCGCATATCCATTGTCTCTCGAGATAAGGAGGCCAAAGAAGAAGAAGAACTTCCCCTCATAGATTGTCATCCACCTATTCAGTGATATCCACGGAGTTCTGTTTGCCATAGCTACCTGCAGACCTTCTAAGATGATTTAAGCATATAAATTTATTTCTATAACCAAATTTTCAGGGATGGTGAAAATTAGTGCTCCAAAAACAAATGTTTATTAACCTATAAATTTCTTACAGGACTAGACAGGCTAGATGCAGGGAGGATGTTCCCAATGGCTGGAGAGTTCAGAACCAGGGTTCACAGTCTCAGGATACGGGGTATGTCATTTGGAACCGAGATGAGGAGAAATTTCTTCACTCAGAGGGTGGTGAGCCTGTGGTATTCTCTACCACAGAAGGTAGTGGAGGCCAAGTCATTAAGTATATTCAAGAAGGAGATATATATAATTCTTAATGCCAAAGGGATCAAGGGATATGGGGAGAAAGCAGGAACAGGTTACTGAATTATATGATTAGCCATGATCTTTTTTGAATGGCGGAGCAGGCCCGAAGGGCTGAATGGCCTTCTCCTGCTCATATTTTCTATGTTTCTATGAGAACTCTAATTTAGGAGCTGAGAGCAGATAGCACTCATTTAATCTGTTGTCCTGCTAAAACTACAAGTGCATCATGAAAGGGGCAAAGGATTAATATAATGAATAAAAACAGTTATGATGTAACTGGGTTTAGATTTTTACCTATATGCATGTGGTTGTGGGCATCTTTTTAATTCATGGAAATGCTTTTGAGCATTAACTGCAAGAGCTGGTAAACCAAAATGACCTTGATTTCCTCATTTAAGAGAGTTTCCTCTTCATTTCTGGTTATTCAGGATGATAAAAGTATAAATGTTCTTTTGTGCTTTTTTTAATACTTTTTGCCCTGTTACTTATCTTTGATCAGTATGGTGTAAGATTAAGAACTCTACTATGCCTATCAGTTAAAATCTTATGAAAGTGGTTTAAGCAGAACTGGAAACTGACACATTTAAATTTTGCATTAGCAGTTTTTCCTTGATGAATGGGTATTAATTTATTTGAGATCCCTGGAGTGTGTGCTACAGAGACATGTATTTCAGTCAAATCCTGGAATGGAATCTGTTCCAATTTCACTTCATTGTTTAAGCTAATCCGTTACCTCAGGGGTTAAAATTAATATTTCTGCAGGAGAACTTGACATGAATGAAATCCTGTTAGATGGTTGGACAGTTCCATATTTACCATTTATATGAGCCAGGGAAATTCATCTCATTTGTACGAAATGATTTAAAACGTAACTTTTATATATTTTAGAAAAATAAATTATATGGAATGTAACTGTTAAAGGGGCATCATCATGTTTGCCAAATCTTTTTTTACTTTGCTTACAAAGTCAGTGCACAGCTCTTTTCATTCCCTAACCAAAAGCAGGTTTGCCAACAGGCTCAAGGTGCTGAATAGTTGCAAACATTTTATATATAGATGGTGCTTTTTTAATTTTGAAATATTAAAAATAATTTATTTTGGTTTTCTTACTGATGGCTTCTTGCATGATAGCATGGTGAAAAATAGCATTGTTGGGATTCAGTAGTTACAAGGTAGCATTCTGTTTTGTGGCTTCAACCTCATGTCTATCGTAGCATACAGTAGGAACTAATAGTCACAAAAAAGGGTGGTCCATCTTCCTTGGGATGGGAGGTGGGGAAATCTTTGAAGTTAGGGGTGATGGGATTTGAGACCTTACGTACTGAGGTAAGATGCCACATAGGCATGAATGTGAATGTAGAGAACTGTCAGGCCTTGAGGGCACAGCCTGCCAATATTTTTCTTTGAGGGAATATATTGCAGAGAGCGACTGTACTTCTGTAATGCTTATTTTAGAAAACTGTGATACAGTTATGGGGTGGAAGGTAGTTTCTTTTAAAGTTTATGGAATACATTTGGAACTGTGTTGTGTTTATATGTCATTTAAATAGCCAGAGAAGGTATGTAGTACTGCTTCTTGTACGTAAAACAATTCTGTGCTAAGATGTCACAAAAACTATAGATTGACATAGTTTGAAATGTATAGCTCTTCTGATGTGCACTAAATCAGACTTCTTGAATTTGCAGGTTGTCACTTTGTGGTACCGGGCACCAGAAGTTCTGCTGCAGTCTAGTTATGCAACACCAGTTGACCTATGGAGTGTTGGCTGTATATTTGCAGAAATGTTCCGTCGAAGGTAAGGCTTTGGTGCAGGCATTTTACATTTATTTAAGGAAAACAGCAGGATATAACCTCTTGTTAGGTTAGCTCTTACATGGAGATCTGTAGGGGAAAGTATTCTTCTTGTCTCTATGTGCAGAAGCATTGTGTTAATTTTAATTAATGGGCTGGAGGGCCAGTCCAGGTTGAAATCAGGGCCATATTAACATGGTGCTTGTAAACTATGTGCCCTGAGCAGGTGGCCTGCTGCATTGCATTGTCTCCAGGTTAGTGCCATATTGGGTGGTCCAGAGACCAACACAGCTGCAGAATGGTTGATCTGGGTAGGGAGCAATCCTAGAATGGGGGGAGCCCAGGTGATAGCAGCCTACACTATTCTTGTGAAGCACCGAGGAGAACTCCTACTGCTCTTGGCCTCACAAAAATAATTTTATACTTATAGTTTTTGGCCTTTTTCTCTTGATTGCCAGGTTTTTCTGAGTGCTCAGTGTGCCCTCAAAACTACATTGGGATCCTGTATACTTCACATACTCCACTGACCACCTGCAGGCGCTTACCCATTGTCTCCCGAGACAAGGAGGCCAAAGAAGAAGAAGAAGAGAAAAGAAGATACTTCATATGCTTATTATTTGCTTTAATTAATGGGAATCCTGCTTGTTTTAGGCCACCTAATAGAATAATCAAGATAAAATGGCAGTGGAGCAGGAATGGGGCTGTAAGTCGACAACCTTGATTTTATTCTGCTATCATCCCATTTCAGTAGAGCAGAAGGAACTAAAATTCCCCATACGCTCTTCATTCTCGTGAAATCATAAACATGTTTGGAAGGTACTTACAATTCTGCTAGGAATAGCAAAAGTTGGGCTGAATTTTATGTTCGCTGCAGGGATCCTGAGGACGGGCCAGAAAGCCAGGGATGTCCCTGCCATTTGCGGGACCCCCGGCTGCATTTTACGGGGGTCAGGCAACGAATTAATGGTTGTAGGGGCTGCCATCCCTTTAAAGGATTGCCGCCCACCCTCTGGGGCTGCTGGCCAAAAGAAGGACAGGTGTGGGGGGTGGGGATGTTTCTGTGGGTGCGGTCATTGCCACCAGGTGGCCCCTCCATGGATCAAAGAATGCCAATAAGAAGGTCCCGCCCCGAGCCCACAAGGAAACAGCTCGGGGTAACCAGGCGGTCTTCACAAGCGGCGGAGGGCCCACCCACGACTGGTAAAATGCCAGCGCGGCGGAAGAGGCTCTTAATTGGCCACTTAAGTGGAGCACCACTTTCCACCTTCCCTAGCACTGGTAAAATGGCACGGCAGCAGGACAAAGACGGGCACTCCATGCCCCCTCCTTCCCTCGCCATTTTATGGGCCACCCCCACCTTCCAGCCCGTCCCCAGAGGGCTGGTAAAATTTAGCCCATTGTTTCTCAATATGATACCAGATGTTTGACTTAATTGGTTGTGTGCCTTTTTGTATATAATGTGGAATAACTCAGGGAAGATTGAGGGGTGATCGGATCGAGGTGTTTAAAATGTTAAAAGGATTTGATAGGGTAGATATGAAGAAACAATTTCTTCTGGTGGGGGACCCATGAACAAGGGGATAGAATAGTTAGAGCTAGACAGTTCAGGAGCAAATCGACAAGCACTTTTTTACACAAAGTAAGTCTGGAACTCACTCCCCAATAGGAAATGGATCATGGGTCAATTGGAGCTTTCAAAGTTGAGATAGATTTTGTTAGCTAAGGCTATTGAGGGATGTAGAGTTGATCAGCCATGATCTGTTTGAATGGTGGACCAGGCTCAAGGGGCGGAATGGTCTGCCTCCGTTCCTAACCCATTAGGGAAGGTAAGCACTCTTTTGGTTTGCTTTTTGGTACAGGAATTATAAATCCAAATATTCTGATTTGTTCAACGTGCCTAATAGTTTTGGCGTTTTGTGCATGATCTGGTTTTTTCTCCTGTCTGAAATGTTAATTACACTAGGAGTGAAGGTAGTAGTAACAAAAGAAAGGCCAAGAAATTAGTCCAGGCAGTGGCCACTAGGACTACTAAGGTCCCAATATGGCAGGCAGGAATTGCACTGTCTGCCAATTTAGATGAGGACAAAATATATGCATCCTTTACTCATACCTAAAGCAGGCGTTAGACCCTTTGTATATGCAAATAACTGATTTGCCCTGAGGTGCTTATCTGAGGGCAGTTGCGATGCTAACAGCAGCCTAATCTTGCACTAGGGTACCTGATGCCTCACCATTCAGGCACAGGGTACATATTCTGCACCCTATCCCTATGCACCCAAAAATGGACACGTCCGAATTTCTGGACCAATCTCTTCTCCAAATTAGCCAGCTATAAGATTAGACATCTGCTCTATGCATGTGGCCTTTTTGTATTTTCTAAGAATACTGCTGCAGTTGTTGAGGATATCTTCATTTTGATGCCACACCTCATATTTGTGAGGCAACAGGAGGCTGTGACTTGCTCTTTATCGCAGGCCAGTTGCCTGGACATAACAAATGTATTGTTATCTGGTGTTTTACAGTAAAGCACTGTCATGCATGTCTGCGTGGCTCAAAACCAGGAAGAAATTTTTGCAGCACATTTGAAGTTTCTGTCATCTGTTCAGGATGATAATTCTAAAATGCAGGAAAGCTAATAAAACCTTGGTGGTAACTTCCATTTATGTCTTTCAACATAAATATTCAAAAAAATTATTTAAAATTGTTCTTGGCCTCAAGAACAATAATTCTTCAAAAACTGCATTGCACACATTGAGATTCCTGAAATAAATTGCAAATTAATGTTGCAGTATTTTGAAATTGCAATGAGTTAAATACCTCATTCATAGTGGCAAACAGAACTGCTGAGACTGATTCAGCTCATGTTTACCACTGCAGACATGAAGGCTGGAATTTGCTGCTTGTCAGTATGCCTGCATGTGATTTCCATCACCGCCACCCCACCCCACCAAACCCTCAATTCATTTTTAATGAACAGGAAAATTGAAGGCTGATGATTGCATCAGCAGAAAACTCCAGCCAGAAAATGAGGAGATTTCAGAGTATACAAAATCCACACACTCCTCAAATGTTTTTCCCAACTAAATTAACCTGAGTGCTCCCGGCTTGCCCCTTTCCTGTACCTATTCAGACTAAACCTCGGACATACTGGGGGTAATTAATAACAGTGGAAATAAAAATCGGGAGAGATGTAATATGGGCTGCTGATTCGCCATCACTTGCTTAACACTATCACAACAGTCAAAATTACCCCCATTCAGACTTTAGGAACTACCCCCTGTACTCTTCTTAAAAGCAAGAATTAAATAAAGTGGGGGAGGGGGGACAACAGCACTCGCAAAGTATTGGACAGTGTCAGGCAAACCCTCACCTGCCAAGACTGAGGCACACATTATTTTGCCACATGAACATTAAAACTTAAAATTGTAGGTTTAGTCTGAATAGGTACAGGAAAGGGGCAAGCCGGGAGCACTCAGGTTAATTTAGTTGGGAAAAACATTTGAGGAATGTGTGGATTTTGTATACTCTGAAATCTCCTCATTTTCTGACTACAAGGACATTTGTAAAGTACTAGCATTGTTGGAACGGGGTCCCAGTCGTTGCTTCCCCCAATACACAGAAGAAGTGATCAGACCAGTTTTAGTCACATGACTAACTGGCTGTTGCAGAGAATTTGAACTTCCAACAAAGGATTTGAACTCAGACAAAGCCATGTGCTCATGGAGTGACGATCTCTCCCAGAACTGAAGCAAGAATTACCTCCTCTCCTGTCTGCCTGCCTCCATCTCCTTCCCAATGAACTGAATCTTGTGAAAACATGTGAAACTCAAAGAGAGAAAAGTTTCTTACATGAACAAGGTTTTTAGAAGACTACTGGGCTCCAACAAAAAGCAAGGCTACTTATAAAAGGACTACAGTGAGCTCGAAGCACCCTAACAAGATATTGCCTCAAACCCCTCTCTACTATATTTTATTCTCCTCTTTTCTGTCTCTATCTGCATGTTTATGTCGCATGTACATGCTAACGTGGGTGTGCCGTATATCCATAGGCCTGAACCATATTAGAGTTTAAGTTTAAGGTTTAATAAATTTCATCTTTCTTCTTTAAACCAAAGATAGCCTGTTTGTGCTCATTTCTTTGCCTTATAATTGGAAAGTTGTGAACAAGGATTCACAAAGTGGGAGCTCAAAACATAGTGTGTTTAAAATTAAACCCTGTTACAATAAGACCAGGTGAAGATAGGAACAGACCCCTAGACACCTTTCTCACCTGGTCCTAACAGAAATTGGGTGCTAGCGTCCTGATTGTTACCCACAGATGAACGAGTGAAATTGGAAGTGGGAAGCCAAATTGTTCCCAATCAAAAAGAGCAAGATTAATACAGGTTTTCTTGTGGTTGTGTATGATTGAAACCTAACATGTCTGCAACTGAAGTGTGTTGCTCTCCAAGCCAGGGTGAAGTAACTTGGGATAAGTTAAAGGCATTGTCCATGGAAAAGTTGAGAAAAATGGCTGAGCAGTGCGAGATCACGGTACATGGCAAGGCTCGGAAGTCTGAACTAAGGCTAATAGCCTTGAATTTGAAGAAGCAGAAACAGTGTTAGAAACAGAATCTGACAGGGTATTGTTGGCAAAGATACAATTGGAACAGAGGAAACTTGAATTTGAGGAAAGGGAGAGGGAGAAAGAGAGAGCCTTCCAAAAGGAACGTGAAGAAAATGAAAGGCAAGAGAGCGAGAGACAGAGAAAGAATATTCCAGAAAGAATCCAAAGAGCGAGAGCTGAAGTGGCTTGAGTTAACTAGGGACGACAGAGTAACCCTAGTGAAAGCATGGACAATATGGAGGAGCAGAATTCAGGACTGGGTACAAGATTGCTAAAACTTGCTCAATTAATCCCAAAATTCAATGAGGAAGATGTGGAAGCGTTTTTCATATCCGCCTGCCTGAGGCCAATCAAGGCCCTTATGCGGCCACTTAACGGCCATTTAAGGGCCCTTACCCGCCTCCACGGGTATTTTACCCGTGGCAAGCGGGCGTGCTGGGGACGTGAAATGCTGCCCAGCGATAGCTGCTGGCCTTTCCAAGCGCCAGGCGGGGTGCATGGTAGTCGGGCACAGGGTGCCTGATTGAGGGCTGCCCCCACCTCCCAACCCACCCCCAGGACCCAAGACATCACCCCCCGCCACCCAAATGACTGCCCTTGCCTTGCCGCCACGACCGATCACCACCCCCCCCCCACCCCCTCGGTGAGGCAAGCCCAACTTACCTGAGGTCCGGGCTCCATGGTGTCGACTGGGCTGCAGTCCCAGCAGTGGCCATTGCTCCTGGTGGCGCTGCTGAGAGTAAGAGCTGCTGGCCTGCTGATTGACCAGCAGCTCAATGAGGCGGGACCTCCTCCCTCAAGCGGGTGGAAGTCCCGCCTCAGGACAATTAAAGACTGGGGATCCATAAAATGCAGGTCGGATCCCCAGGCTAGGCGGAAGCGGGTTCACCACCGACTTTTATGTCGGTGGCAAAAATTCCCATCAGCCTAAGGTAAAATCCAGCCCCTGGTTTCTTTTACTGCAAAGCAAACTAGCTGGAAAAGCCCATGAGGTTTATTCCTTGCCGCCAGATGAGAGTTCATTAAATTATGAACTGACCAAAAATGCTATCCTCAAGGCAATTGAATTAGTACCGCCAAAAGTTTTGAACCTTCAAAAAGCAAGCCAATCAATCTTATCTGAAGTTTGAGGGAAGCAAGCCGCTGGCTTTTGACCAGTGGCTGAGGGCTTTAAAAATACAGCTCAGCTATGAGACTCTCAGAAAAGTAATCCTGTTAGAGGAATTTAAAAACTCTCTCCCATTTTCAATAAAAACCTATGTAGAGGAGCAGTGGGTTCAGGGAGCCCAGCAAGCAGCCGTTCTAGCCAATGAATTTGCTTTCATTTATAAGTCGGTTTCCCAGGAAAGAACCTTTCCTGATCACCCTCTCAAATCTGAAAAGAACAAAGGGTGGGAAGATGATATCCGTCCAGGTAGTCCTGGAAGAGAAAGGAAAGCAGGGGACACAAGGGGCCCTCCTCCAGCCAAAAAGAAAGGTGCTGTGAGCAAGAGTCAGAGCTGGAAACCTGTGTGCTTCCATTGTAATAAAGCAGGGCATTTAAAAGCTGGCTGCTGGAAACTAAAGGGGAATCCGTAGGGTTAATCAGGGCACACCCGCTCAGTGAAGAAGGGACCCTGATGGAAAACACAGAACAAGGTGTGGCTTTAACTGCAGTAAGAGTGCAACCCAGGAAGCTTACTATGGCCAGTGCAGGAAAAGTTAATAGGATTCCTGAAGGTCATCAGGGTTTTGTATTTGAAGGGAAAGTAACCCCATATCCTTCGAGTGGGGCAAGCAAGCCGATCGTGATTCTCAGGGACACAGGGGCGACTAGATCCCTTTTACTGGGAAAAGGCCTGACCTTTCCCCCCCGAGAGTGCAGTGAACACCAGAATGGTGGTGAATGGTATTACAGGACAGTGTATGCCTGTACACGGGGTGCACCTGGAGGGCGACCTAGTTTCAGGACTGGTGACCGTAGGGATTGTCCCTAGTTTGCCTATGGACGAGGTTGACCTGCTCCTAGGTAATGATCTGGCAGTGCTGAAGGTGGTAGCCCCCTCAGTAGTGAAAGAAAGACTGCAGGAGCTGAGAGAGACAGGGCAGTGGCAGGAGACGGTCCCCTGCAGAGTACCTGAATGTGTAGTGGATCAGGCCATGATCAAACCAGCTCCCCCAGAGGAGACTGTATTAGCACTGCAGGCAAATGACCATGAGGTCTGCCTGTCCAAGACTTTCCTTGGAAAGTTAGGAGACCCAGGGAATGAATTAAATGAATCTTCCCTAGTTGAGGCTCAGTGAGCTGACCCAGTATTGCAAGAGTTAGCACAGGCTGCCCAGTCTGAAAGTGAAGCAGAGGGAGTCCCTGACTGCTACTATTTAAAGAATGAGGTACTGATGAGGAAATGGAGTTCTCCTCACAGAGTTGAGGGCCAGGAGTGGACAGTAGTTCACCAGTTAGTGGTGCCACAGAGGTACCGGGGAGAAATATTAAGAAGGGCCCACGAGACTACAGTAGCTGTACATGCCGGTATACAAAAGACCAAAGCCCGCATAAGACAGCAGTTTGACTGGCCAAAGCTCCACAAGGATGTGGTGGAGTACTGCAGGAGTTGCCACACGTGCCAGGTTGAGGGGAAACCCCAACCTACAGTGAAACCTGCACCCCTAAGTCCTGTACTAGTGTTAGGAGTTCCCTCTAGCAGAGGGCTGGTGAATTGTAAGGGACCCCCGCCGAGAACAAAAGGGGACAGGCAGGCACATGGCTGGCAAAAGTTTAGAAAGAGAAGGGGAAAAAGTGGCCAAGAGAATGGGTTAAAGGAAGTCCAGGAAGAATCCCGCATGAAAACCCCTACTGTCTAATCAACCAACCCCGAAAAATGTGAAAAGTTAGACCCACATCCTCCTATGTGAATGCAGACTCTAGAAGCACCCCACCAGAGTTGCTAACAGCATTTACAGAAACCTGCAGAGACAAAGAGAGATGTCTAGGGGGCAGAGAAACCATGAGGGTGATGCCTCATCTAGTCGAAGTGCCACAGGAGAATGCAGTTAAGTCTGCACAGATACCTGCAGGTAGGAGTGTCCCAGAGAACAAAGGGGAGATTATCAAAGACTCCTCCCCCACAGTCAGAGAAAAGGGGAACCACCCATCCCTTGAAGCCAAAAGTCTTTGCATGAATCAGCGAGTTCAGGATAGACCCACTCCCTGCCACTAACTCTCCTGAGAAAAAAAGAGAGAAAATTCAAGCAGCCCTGGCACCCAGAACAGACCATTTTTCATAAGCTTTAAGATTCATGACTGAATGGAAATGAGTGAGAGAAATGCATGGTTTTTCTTTCTATATCTTCTATTTCTCTCAAACTCTGTAATAAAATGTGCCGTTATTCTTCAAATCGCATTTCATTCCCCTGGGTGTGGAGGTGTCAGGCAAACCCCCACCTACCAAGACTGAGGCACACATTATTGCGCCACATGAACATTAAAACTTAAAATTGCAAGTCCCTGACTGCAAGGACATTTGTATAGTACTAGCAGTGTTGGAACAATGGGCACCCAGTTGTTGCTTCCCCAACACACAGAAGTAGTGATCAGACCAGTTTTAGTCACATGACTAACTGGCTGTTGCAGAGAATTTGAACTTCCAACAAAGGATTTGAACTCAGACAAAGCCATGTGCTCATGGAGTGACGATCTCTCCCAGAACTGAAGCAAGAATTACCTCCTCTCCTGTCTGCCTGCCTCCATCTCCTTTCCAATGAACTGAATCTTGTGAAAACACGTGAAACTCGGAGAAACGTTTCCTACATGAACAAGGTTTTTAGAAGAAAAGCAAGACTACTTACAAAAGAGCTCGAAGCACCATAACAAGATATTGCCTCAAACCCCTCTTTACTACATTTTCCTTTCTAATAACTCTAATAACCATATTAGAGTTTAAGGTTTAATAAATTTCATCTTTCTTCTTTAAACCAAAGATAGCCTGTTTGTGCTCATTTCTTTGCCTTATAAATGGAAAGTTGTCAACAAGGATTCACAAAGGGGGAGCTCAAAACACTGTGTTTAAAATTAAACCCTGTTACACTAAGACCAGGTGAAGGTAGTAACAGACCCCGAGACACCTTTCTCACCTGGTCCTAACAGACAGCATCACGATGAACAATTTAAAGACAGCATCATTGAATTCACTTGAAAGGCAGCAGGACAGAAACATAAGGGTGGGGGACAGGTGGGTTGCAGTACTCCAGTGACTTGAGCACAAAATGTAGGCTGACACTCGCACTGAGGGAATGCTGCACTGTTGGAGGTACCATCTTTTGGATGAGGCCTTGTCCTCCCTCTTGGGTGGACATAAAAGATTCCATTGCACTATTTCTTAGTTACCTGATAGCAACTTGCCTGAAAAGCATCACCACTTTTCCCTCGTGCATAAAGTAACACTGAACACAACACTTATCTGCCCAATGTACAGGGAGAGTAACCTCAATTTTTCACCTGGCAATGTAAGCTTTACTCAGAGCAAAAATATACAGATAAATGTTATGGATGTATGATCCTGGTTGCAGAGTTTCAGCACCCATATCAGGGATTGGAGCCCATTCCCATCCCTCCACCTACTGCCCACCTCCACCAGTTTTCCATTTGTTAATTTTAGTGTTCACACAGAGTGTTCAAAGCTTACTGCAATTGTGGTAAAAGAGTTTCTTCCCTTACACCTTCCGTCCCTTTGGCAGCTGGAGCAATAATGATTATTACCACTGCGGAAAGACAGGGGCACAGATGTTTAACACATCTAACTGTGTTATGATGGGTCTTCCACTGCACACCTGGTAGAGCTATGTGGGGCATGCGCAAAATAGGGTTTTGGGGCCTAAATGTTATGGTATTGTTTTATTCCCAACTTAAATAAAAATACTCAACTGCAGAAGTTAAAGTATTAGAGTGGACACATTGTCATCCAAGATATTTTGATGCATATTTGCTGTAGTTATGCAATGTTCTCGGTATGAAATGTCAGTTGTCATGTCTGGAAATGATTGCAATGTGCAGAAAAACTTAAGGACCACGGTGGCAAATTGCAGGCATGAACTTCATTTGAAAATTGTATTTATCTAAATATGGCTCAAATAGAGCAATTTATGGTTTTTCTTGATTTCTGTTTAATAAAGCAGCTTATTATCCATTATATTGAAGTTATGACCTCAGTGAGACTGTTCATATTAAAATTTATAGAATTACATGACAGAATTTCACATTTTAAGATGTTTATTATAGCAATTAAACTAAAAGAAATCCCCATTAACTAAATAGTACTTTGTAAGTATCTGATAGCCCAAATTACAAAGAGAGGAATTTTGTTTACTTATTAAATCACTTGAAAACCCCACACCACACTAATATGTTACACAGTCCTTTTTGATGGCAAAAACTTTGTGGTTAAAAGGCCCAAACTCCTCCCAGTTGCTTTGGGTTGGATCTCCCAGACCTTTCTTAAAGTCAATGTCCTCTTCGCTCACTTCCCTGAGCAGTTTTGACTGGGATGTCTGTGAATAAGGCGATTCCTGCTGATCCTGCTGGTCTTTTCTTCTCCCAACTTTCAAAACAGGTTCAAGTCTTCGCAGCCTTTTACTGTATATCTTCTGAGAGCAGGTGTTCCCTCTCTCTTACCCTTGAGGCTGCCACCACTGGTTGTCTTCTTTCCTTACCACCTCTCTGCCTTCAGAAAATCTGTTAAATGTATCTGGAATCACAAGTCAATACCCTATTATCCTTTTTGAATATGAAAGTCCACAAGTCTGGCTTCAGCTGGGCCACCTGGGCTTTTCATTGTTTCCAGGTGTTAGCAGCTGCCATACACATTTGTATCCTCTGAATCACTGACTCCTTGTTTATGACTCGAAAGTCTGGGAGGATGAAACCCATTGTTCTTCAGGTGTTATACCCCTGCAGTCTCTGCTTTTCAAAAAAAAGTATTATATCTGTGTTCTCTATTATCCTGGTAACCAAGATTTCTGTCTTTAAGCAGAGGTGATGGGAGGTCACTCGACTTCTCTGACTCCATCTTAAACTTTTGAAAATCATAATTTTTATAACATAATCATGTTACAAAGTTCAGCGTTCATAACAATTGATAACCTGTGTGGCACATACTGTGGCATAGTGTTCCTAGTATATTTTGTTGTGTTTTAAATTCCTTTATCTCCCTCTTATCCATTTTTGAGGATGTTGCTTTCCACCAAGCATCATCTTTTTTCTAGGATAGTAAAACAACTTGAATCTATTTGCTCCTCCTTATTCCTCTTCATCATCATTCTGCCATCTTCACCAACACCACAATGGAATATTTCAGCTCCATCAGTTGCCCACAGCAAATACTCAGCAACAACAACTACTTGCATTTACATAGGGCATTTAATGTAATGAAGTGTTTCAGGGTGCTTCACAGGAGCATTATTAAACAACATTTGACACGGAGTCACATAAGGAGATATTAAGATAGGTGACCAAAAGCTTGGTCAGAGGTAGGTTTTAAGGAGTATCTTAAAGGAGCAAGGAGAGGTAGAAAGGTGGAGAAGTTTAGGGAGGGAAATACAAAGCTTAGGACCTAGGCAACTGAAGGTATGGCCACCAATGGTAGAGCGTTGAAAATCGGGGATGCTCAAGAGGTCGGAATTGGAGGAGCACAGAGATCTTGCAGGGTTGTAGGGCTAGAAGAGGTTACAGAGATAGCAAGGGGAGAGGCCATGGAGGGATTTGGAAGCAAGGATGAGAATTTTAAAAATCAAGGCATTATCAGACCGGGAGCCAGTGTAGGTGGTGGTTGAACAGTACATGGTATGGTAAGTTAGGGTAGGATACTTGGTAGGATTTGGGCAGTAGAGTTTTGGATGAGCTCAAGTTCATCAGACACCTGATGAAACAGGTCTAACGAAGGCAAGTGAAAAGAAAAACACTGCAAGAGACTAAGATTTGTGATTTGTTTAAGCAGTTTTAGCCACTCAATGTTGTCATTATACATTTAACATTCTGAGTACCAAATCTTCAATTTAAATTTCTGGGCAAAATGTGTTTGCATAGATGGGATAGCTGTTCAGGGTGGAGGTGATTTCATTTCTTTATATTTTCTCTCTGTCAAAAAGTAGTAGTTGGGCAGACTGCTCAAAAACTAAATGTGAATTTCTTTTTCCACCAGTTGTTGCTAGGGCCTCAGAAATATAAAGTATGAGAACTGCAGAAGAAATAAAAATAGAAGATTGTGGAAGAGCGAACATCCAGCACCAGTCATGTTATAATTTAAAGGGAAATGTATCTGGTGGGTACTTAGTATTATTAACGCCTTACCCGATTTTCTGTGGTGGATCCCAAATATCACTGAACATGGGATAAGAATCAGAAACATTGCAATTCAGTTCCTAGAAGTCCATCCAGATGTGTTGATCACTCTCTATAATCAAAAGAACTAGCTGACATCAATTTATTTACTAGTTTGAAACTATGGCCCTTGTCCTACTCTCATAGTTTAGCTTGAAATCATTTTTTGGATCTGCTACCACTATGTGTTTACTTTCATATACTTCGATAGGTTTACCTCTTGCCTCATTTCACAGTTGAAAAGCCCAAGCATCTCTGCCTCAGACCTCTGACACTAAGGATTAGCCTCATGGCTCCCTTGTGCCATGACACAGTGCCAAGGAATATAGGAGAAAATATACAAAGTAATGAGTGAGAGGAACAAATTACCAGCATGAGTGGTGAAACAAGAAACCTCAATGGGTTTCAAAAAAGAACTAGATATATTCTTGTCAACAAATGAGATTCAGGGTTTTTGAACTGCATTTGAGGGAATATTGTGGACTGGAGAGCTAGAGGGAATCAACGGTCTTCTGCATGAAACTGTTAATATATATGTTCTGACTAGAGCACGCTACAGTTTGAATGTGATTTCCTTTAAATTGTATCCTCCATTTTTACAGTTCCCACAATTTTCTTTGCTATTACTCAGTGTTTCATTGACAAGTCTGATGGTAATCCTGAAATAAATCCAATTTCTACTCTACACAATTCTTTTTTTTCTTTCTTCTGCAGCAAATGAACCAGTAATAGCAGTAAAAGTAGTGGTAATAATGAAACTGCCTTTTCTTTTTCATTGTTTTGAGAGGACAGAGAATAGCACTGAAACTGTAATGTTTTAATAATTAAGTATAGTCACTAAATCAGACAGGAACTTGAAATTACTCACAGCTGAGTTACTGTATAATCTTCTGAGCTGTCCCTCACAGTTTAATGATATGGTAAGAAATGAAGTTCTAAAGTTAAGAAACCAGGAATAGTTCTCTCCACATCTGCTTCCCCAGATGGTAACAGATATGAATCTTTTGGTTTAAATGAGTCCTCAGCTGCGTGTACCAAAGAGAAGGTAGTTGAAACCGTTAGCTTCGTTACCTGTGGTTAAACTAATATTAGTGTGTTACATTTTGAATGATTTATCGTTCTGTGGTTTCCCTTTATATTATCTCCACATACTTCTGATGCACCAGAAAACCATCAAGTCATCCTGATAAAGCTATAAGTAGACATAATCAAACACGTAACACTTAACTCACATATTTCTTCCGAGAATTTGTTACAAATAGCAAGTTGCCAGTGATTCCATTTTTTTTTTTAAAAATGCCAATTATATTTGAATATAAGAATCTAAGGGCTGAACATTTAGGCCTGGTCGGGGACAAGAACAGAGGCAGATGGAGGCTGCAAAAATGGTGCCAGTCAGCATGTCAGTTTGAAGACACCATTCCCGGTGCCAGCAGTGTTCACCAGGTAGGGTAGGACTGCGATCCCGCTCGCTGCCCAATTAAGGCAATTAAAGTAGTTAAAGAGGTCATTATGAGCTAGTTAAAGGGGGTTGTTGAAATCTTCACTGGGGTGCATGGGTTGCACGTGCTGCCTGAGGCTGACCAGCTAAAGGGAGGTGGGTACAGAGTGGGGAGTCAGTTATAGCTGCCCCAAAAAATCACCTCGGCCCCATAAAAAGGTCAGTGATGCAGAGGGGCACCGTGCCTTTGGGAAACAGGTGCCCATGGTGCAGTACAGATGCAGGGGAGAGTAGACAGTCAGCACATGGGCAGTGCAGGGGGTCATCACCCTCCTGGCATTGCAGGGGTAGAAGAAGAGGAGAGGGCATAGCAACCAAGGAGAAATGGGCAACCAGCTGAGCACAATGAAGGCTGCAGTTGGCAGTGGAAGAATAACTGTCAGATTTTGGGCCCAGTGGTGATGAGCAGCAACACCATCCATAGGAAAGGCAGAACCCCAAGCATCAGGAGGGCATGGGAGAGGAATGAGGGGCAGGAAGGCAAAGGAGGCCATACCGTCAGCATAGAATCTACTGCTGAAGATGGAGCTACCTGGATATGACCGAGACCAGGTGCTGCAGGAGTCTATGACTCTCCAGGCAGATGGTCAAAGACATCTGTGACATCGTCCCATCAAAGTCACTGTGGCCTTAACCTTCTTCGCTTCTGGCTCCTTCTAAAGATCAGCTGAAGACCTTAGTGGCATCTAGCAGATTGCTGCCACCACTACATCTCACAGTTTACTGATACCCTGTTTGTCAGAGCTGGACCATCCATTCATTTCATGACAGACACGGCCTCGCAGGCACAGAAGGTAGTGGGTCTCGCCGCCATTGCTGGACTCCCCACCCCCACTTCGGTGCAGGCCATCATCGTTTGCACCCATATGGCATCAAGGTACCCAGCAACCGCCCAATCAAATTTATCAACACAGGGCTTCCACTCCCTCAGTGTTCAGCTGGTCTGTGACCACAACAAGAGCTTCCCGCATGTGTGCACTCACTTTCCTGGCAGCTGCCATGACTCCTTCATCCTCCACCAATCTACGTTGCTGAAGTTCTTCACTCCAATGCCCAAAGTCCTTGGATGGATCATATCCCTTGAAGAGTTGGCTGCTCACCTCTCTACAGGAGCCCCAGACAGAAGCACTGAGACAATATGACCCAATGCCACCTGCTCCCTAGGACAACCATTGAGCAGGCCATCGGGCTTCTGAAGATGTGCTTCCAGCACCTGGACCGGTCAACTGTTGCCCTCCAATACCCTCTTTCAAGGGTATTGGTCATTGTGGTGGGCTGCTGTGCTCTTCATAACATGACCCTGTAGTCAGATGTGGACCTTGAGGATAGTGGGGCCCTGGAGGCTGCTGATTGGAGGAAGAGCAGAAGCAAGAGGTCAGAAAGGATGAGGAAGAGCTGGTCTCCTTATTTAAGGAGGGATATACTTGCATTGGAGGCAGTTCAGAGAAGGTTCACGAGCATGATTCCTGGGATAAAGGGGTTGTCTTATGAGGAAAGGTTGAGCCTATACGCATTGGAGTTTAGAAGAATGAGAAATGATCTTATGATTCTGAGGGGCTTAACAGGGTAGATGCTGAGAGGATGTTTCCCCTCATGGAGGAACCTAGAACTGGGGGGCACAGTTTCAAAATAAGGGGTCTCCCATTAAAACAGAGATGAGGAATTTCTTCTCTCAGAGGGTTATTAACCTTTGGAATTCTTTTCCCCAGAGAGCAGTTGAAGCTGGGTTAAATAAAAACAAAAAATGCTGAGTATTTCCAGCATTTCTTGTTTTTATTTCCGATTTCCAGCATCCGCAGTATTTTGCTTTTATTATAGTAGAAGCTGGGTCATTGAATATATTCAAGGCTGAGCTTGACAGATTTTTGATCTATAAGGGAGTCCAGGGTTACGGGGAGCAGGCAGGAAAGTGGAGTTACGGCCAGAGGATGCTGAACAGAGAGTTGCCCCAGCTGCACAAAGAGATGGGCCGGCATGGGGGGAGGGGGTGGGGGGAGGGCATGAAGGGATCCGGATGCCATGTATGTCAGGAATCATTTGATATAGGTACATTTCACCTGAGTCCCTCTAACCCAGGATGAAGGGCATGGCATGGAATTGAGTCCGAGATACCGGTGCTAACACGTCCATTGAAGATACATCCTGAAACATCGAATCTCTTACAGCCAATGAAGGATGCACATCCACCCAGGGGCTTTGCCCTCACCATGGAGAAAGGCGTAATCTCCTTCACTACCTCATAACATCTTTTCCTGTCACACAATAAAAGGAATCTCAGATTTGTAGCTTGAAGTGTCATCATTTATATAGTGCAAAGAAAGGAAAACAGTAGACAGAGACAGTAAGAAAACACCTCAGTGACCCACTCAATGCTCTGCACGATCTGGTGGCCTCCGCGCTTGGCTATACCTACACGGTGCTCCCCTTATGGCCTCGGAGGAGATGAAGGCAGCCTGTTCGCTCATCTCGGTTTGTGGCTAAGATGCATGTGGCTGTTGTCCTCATCGCGGAGGTGCTCGTGGGGGGCATCTCCAGAAGCTGCTGTGCCTGCATTATTGCAGGAGCAGCCTCTGTCATTTGGCCCTGCTGCACAAATGGTCCCTCAGTTGGGGGGGGCTAAGGAAGCCAAGGACAATGAGGCCACCCCATGAGGGTGATGCCCTCATTCTCCTCTGTGACATCCGCAGCTGTTGCTGGGCGCTCTGGATCTCTGGATGCCTGAAGGAGGACAGCAGCTGGGGCGCAACTGGCATCCATTCCAAGATCTCGGCACCACCAGTGCCACTAACTGGTCTGTGCTGTATAGTGTTGCACGCATACTGTGAACATCAGTGAGCAGTTCCTGTGGACACTGAGTGATGCCGCATATGTCTCTCCATGAGGATGGCCACTCTCCCAATGGAGGAGCTCATACGCTTATAGCTCTGTGCCATGATGGCACACATGTGCTGGATGGACTCTCATCTTATACCCAAGACCCCGCACTGCCTCAGGGAACTCCGGCATGCAGGAGCACATCTCCTGCTGCTGTTCAAGTTAAAACCTCCTTTCTTGTGACTCCTGAGGCCCTGCATCTGTGTTAAACTAAGCAGGATTGTGTCTGCCCACCCTCCTGTGAAGGGAACTGCCCACAGCTGGTTCTGCCTCTGGCACCTCCTCCTGCACACTAGTGCCACGGTCCTCACCCAGTGGCACCCTTTCTACTCACATGCGAGGACCCACTAAGGTGAGAATATCTGCGCTGGTGGCTGGTGCATTTGTAAGTGCTTCTTCTTCTGCTTCCTTCTCTGGGGCTATGGAGGGACAGGGAGAGGGTGCACTGGGTTGGACACATGCACCTGTGGGAGACATAAGAAGGGATGACAAGAGCTAGCCTACAAGAGTAGAAGCCTCTGTAGTGTACAGGCTACTCAGTACGCAACACACTTTTGGATGGGATGGAGTGCACTGTACCCCCTTAATGACCACGTTGCCCTCTGTAATCACTCGCTCCACCTTGAACTCCCACCTCACCAGGGCTGACTTCCTCCTCATTTGCAATTCTGGCTATCTCCATTGCTGCTTCCTCCATTTGAATAATGTGGTGGAAAAATGGCACCCCTCCTGCTGTTGTGCCCTTTCCCGGACATTGTGAGCCCATTTATCTTGCAAGCACAAAAGAGAGAAAGGTAAGGCACTGTTGTCCTTTTGTGGCTTATGACATGTGACCTAATGCATTAGAAGCTGCATGTCTCAGTGGTGACAGATCCAAAGCAGCACTTTAGCTGTGAGCCATTCTGAGGGATGAATAAGTGCCTAAGGCATACACTCCTCCCATGTTTAGGAGCAGTATGCGCCCTGAGACTCCTCAAGTGGTGTGTCTGTTGGAGGGTGAATACCCAGAGCCCTGTCCGGGGGTTGGGGGTTTCACTCACCTTACCAGAGAGCATGAGGTCATTGAACCTCTTCTGATACTGGATCCATGTCCTTCTCACCATGCTCCAGCTGCACTCTGAGGCTGACACCTCCACACACGCCTCCTTAGTCTGAATGGGTGACTTCTTCCGGCCACCGTCCAGGAAGAGGATCTTCCTTCTCTCCTGCTTGGCCTCAAGTATGACATCCAGGTCCGTATCTGAGAATCTAGGGGCAGCCCTGCTCCGGGTGTCAGACCTTTGGCTTTCCTGTGATATCTGGATCAATTCCAGTGCAGTCCAAGGCTTTGAGAAGCTCTGCAGTTTTCTTCCTTCTGTCAAACGGCAGCCTCAGCAATGGTTGCCGTGGTGAGTTTAAAACAGGCCCGCACTTCAATTGACCTGCCTCCATTCCCGCTGCCGCCTCTAAATGGAGAGCAAACCCGTCTCCATATCAATTAAGCGGTCACCCCCGTGAAATCAGGATGCTAATCTATTTCCCCCTAGGGGCAGGTTCAGGACCCAGAAACATTCCCAACTACTGTTTCATATCCCCAATGCGAAAATTCAGCCCTAAAACAAATCCTCTGAGTTTCTGTCATATTTTTAAGAAAGTTTATTTTCTAGCTCTAGTGCCTTGAACCTGTTAGTCCTCATGTCCTTTTATTTGGGTCCTAAAATGGTGCAAACTGCACTGTGTATGACATGCAACTGTCCTCCTGGCAAAAGGTAATGGGGTGATTTTAACATTGTTTACAAATTCCTCTTACATAAGTTTATAAGATCATTGGTTGGTTCTTGTTCAGCCTTCTAAGACAAAAATTGCTTCAGACAGATACTTTATGATGACTAAAATCAACTAAAAGTTAATGTATTAACACATAAGGTCCTGGCATGGTGAATATGAGTAAGAGCTTACCACATAGGTTGGGTTGCATTTTACTAGCTCGCCGCCAATCTCGGCAGCGAGCTTCCAAAATGGCGGTCCACCCGCACAGACCGCCCATCGCCGAGCTGCCGCAACATTCATCGTGGCGACTCATTTAAATGGCCGGGGCAGCCCCCACCCCCGATGACATATAAGGGGTAGGCACTCAGTCCCCAGCACTGCGCACACACCAGCGCCATTTTTAAAGGGCTTAGAGCCCAAATGGCAAGCTAAGTTTTTAAAGAAACGGTTAATCTAAAATTATTAAAACTAATTTAAAAAATCTTTCCAGCACCTCTCCCACCCCCCAATAGCCTTACATGTCATTCCTGCACCCTCTTTCCCCCACCCCCCCCAAAATACTTACCTTCAGTACCTGACCTATCCCCGCCCCCAAAGTTCAGACACTTTTACCTTTACCCCTTTCCATCACCCCCTTGACCAATCAGAATTGTTTAACCCCGCTCCCCCCCCCCCCCCCCCATCTCACGCCCTGGAAACTTACTAGCTCCCCCCTCCCACCAGTGGTCCGACATTCTTCAATGGTCAGGAATCAGACGGCGTGGGAGTTCCGGCCACCGACCATAATATGGGAGCGGGCCGGCCGGCGCAACGAAATAATTATTCCTTAATTTTAATTAATTAATATACTTAACATTTCTCCCCCATTGCCGAGCGGCGGGGGTGGGCCGCCACCAGTAATATGGCGGGCCCCCGCACATGACCCGCAATGTCAGGGGGGCCAGTAAAATTAAGCTCATTAACTTGGAAAACACTGGTGGTCGGGTGCTATTTTATCCATATTCTGATTATCAGGCCAGAACCTACTTGGATTATAATCCACATCTGGCTACTACTACTTACCCAAACTGGAACTCTGCCATGATCTTTTGGCATTTGGTCTCCCTTGGCTTGGCTAATCCATTGAATGATGTGGAGTTTCTGCCTTCTAGTGATATATTAAAAAATCACTGCTTTAACCAATGTGTTGACTATCCTTTTGTTTTGAAAGGTGGGATATTATCTGAGAGATCTTGCCATTGCTGGTGTTTTGCTTGACAGATGTGGATCGCGTAGAATTTCCACTGTTAATTCTTCCTTAGGTCTCCAGCACATTCTGTCCTTTCATATGCCCTATATAGCCTTCAGAGGATTCAGTCGACTCTGAGAGTAATTGTCTGGATATGGCCAAGTGCAGGATTTTTTGGTTGCCGGGGAAATAGGACATACCTGGCCTACCATCAGCCATTCTCTTACACCCTTGTGCTAGGTTCCACCATGATTTAGAATGAAATATTTATGCGCCTTAAGCAATAATGATTATATCTGTTGTACATGGTTTATACTCTGTTCATTTGAAGAATATTGTATGTCCGAAGTGGCATTTGAGAAACACATGACTTTTCATTTGATTGTTTTAAGATACAAATGGCTTTGAAGAAGCCTTATGTTAGAATTCAAGGAATATTGTACCTCCGATACATCATGAAACATTTTACTGTTAATCTTTGCACACATTGGTCATCTAATTGACCTTAACACTATTCTGATCTGCAATCTAAGATTATCTTTCCACTATCCAGGCAAAACAACCAGCTCCATTTTGAGTCCTTGATCAGTTTCTGTCCCTCAGTGGCAGTTCCTGCTAGCACTTAAGCAAACATACTCTTTGACCTGAAACATTAACTCTGTTTCTCTCTCCACACATGCTGCCAGACCCGCCGAGTAATTCCAGCAAGTTCTGTTTTTATTCCAGATTTCCAGCATCTGCAATATTTTGCTTTTAAGCTCTCAGACAGAAGTACGTTGAGAAAACACTAGCTCCTTGGTCAGTTCTTATAGTTGTGGTTTGGCAGCCAAGGAAGCCCATTCATGGCAAAATCATAAGCATCGTGTGAAAGGACTTTCTCTTTTGTCACTTACAAAATTACCTGAATACTTTCAGAACTGTGGAAGAGTGGTGAAGACTTGTATATATCTGGCACACAGCCATTTATTGCCAGCTCTGGTTGCACCACATAAAGTGTAATCGGGCGTCACTCACCTCTGACAAACCCAACTACTACCCCAGGGTCATCATGGAGAACGATAACCTCCAGCTCCTTTTCTCCAATACTATCTATCATCTTAATCTTTCTCCCTGACCCTTCCATTCTCACCTCCAAAAACAAGTGCAAGCTCATTGACTTTTACATGTGTTGACAGAGTTTCCTGAGTACTTCTGGCAAAGTTATGGCAGAGCAGTGGCACAAAGTTCAAGGAAATCCAGGGCCCAGTGAGTTTAGGCAGCTGTAAGACATTACAGCTGGGTTTGATCCAAAACTCACCTAACATTCACATGTTCTTGTCAGCAGGGACACTGAAATACGATCAGAAGCAGGAAGCACAGCAGATACTTTTCCCATCTCTAGCCTGGGGAACTGAGAGCTTGTACTTTCCACCATGACCCAAGCTGAAATCAGCTAACTTTGTACAGACCAGAACTTGACCCGCAAACCTTTCTGCTCTGTATAGATCAATGCCACACTTACTGGTACACAAGGAAGGAGTTGAAGAAGCCGAACTTATGAAGATTTTTAAGCTTTTAATTCACAAGGCATTTTGACAGAAGTGCCAATACGTCAAATCAATTTTTAATCCACATTAGCCCTTCTTATTTAAAGTTCAACATGTTGACTGTCAGCTAGTTCAGTCTAAAGTAAGATGATTTATTAATTCAGCTGCATTGCTGATGTTTTGTTGACTCATTTTATGTTGACAAATGTAGAAATAACAGCAAGTCTGGAATTTCCTGACATCTGGTGTGTGCATGAAGCCAGAAACATAACGGCTAATATCTGTTACAAACACATTCTGATGTTTTAGTTTAGTCATTAGCTTCCATGATTTATCAACACTGTATAAACATGAGTAGCCATTTTCTGCAGATTCCCCAATCATGCCAATTAAATGGATAATTGCATGTTCCAGTGAAACAGTCATTAAAGTGCACTTCAATTTGATTCACTCCACGTGATATCAAGAAATTGCTGAATGCACTGAACACAGCAAAGACTACAGGCTGCAACAACATCTTGCCAGTAGTACAGAAGACCTGTGCTGCAGAACTAGGCGCTCCCCTTTCAAGCTACTCCAGACCAGCTACTACACTGGCATTTACCCGGCCTTGTGAAAAATTGCCCAGGTATGTCCTGTCCACAAAAAATACAATGGGCTGAATTCTACTAGCCCTCCGACGTCAGGGGTCATGGCAGGGGTTTCCTGCCACGACCCCCAATGCTGGGAAGGCCCTGCCGCATTTTACCGGTGGCGGCAAGACCCCCCGTCCCTCCCAGCCATCGCCTTCATTTTCATATGCAAATGAAATTACAATTAAAGAATAATTACTTACCTGGTAGCGACGGCTGTCCCACACCGATATTCCGTCCGCTGGCTGGTACTCCCATACCTTTGGAACTCCATTCGGATGGGGAGGGGAGGAGGAGTGAAATTTTTACAGCAGTGGGGAGTAGTGAAAACTGCTCCAGTTGGTTGTGGGGATGGTGAGAAGGGGTTGAGGGTCAAAGGTGCTGAAGTTGGGTGGTGAAAATTGGTCATGTAAAAAATTGGTTTTCTGGGGGCATAGGTTATTTTATTTACTGAGGTTGGAGGTGGGTGGGAGAGGGGATTGAAAATTTCAATAAGATTTTATTGTGCATTTCAGCGCAGCGGCACCTTTAAAATTTTACATCTATCTGAAGGGCTTGAAGCCCTTTACAATGGCGCCGGATGCCATTACTGGGGATGGAGTGGCCATCCCCTTTACATCATTGGGGTGGCCACTCCGTCCCCTATATTTAAATGAACACCCACGCGAAATATCGCTCGCTCTCTGTCTCTCGTTCTCGTTCTGTAGACAGTTTGAATATACAAGGCCAGGTCTTTTGACATTCAGCAGCCATTTTGAAGCACATTGTCCACTTTTTTTTAAAAAAAGAAAAGTCAATTTTTATAACTCTCCAGGTTGAGTTATTGTATTTTCAATTGCTGTGACTTACGAGAACGTAACACTACACTAAAGTCAAACAATGAAAATCTCCAACAGCATCTAACCGCAACTCAATGACATTATCATCGCCAAATTCTCCATCAGTATCCTGGGGTCACCAAGGTCCAGAAACTCTACTGGGCCATCACATAAATGCTATGGCTACTACAATAGGTCAAAGACTGGATATTCTGCGACAAGTGTCTCCTGACTCTCCAAAACCTGGGCGGCACAGTGGCGCAGTGGTTAGCACCGCAGCCTCACAGCTCCAGGGACCCGGGTTCGATTCCGGGTACTGCCTGTGTGGAGTTTGCAAGTTCTCCCTGTGTCTGCGTGGGTTTCCTCCCACAAGCCAAAAGACTTGCAGGTTGATAGGTAAATTGGCCATTATAAATTGTCACTAGTATAGGTAGAGGTGGTAGGGAAATATAGGGACAGGTGGGGATGTTTGGTAGGAATATGGGATTAGTGTAGGATTAGTATAAATGGGTGGTTGATGTTCGGCACAGACTCGGTGGGCCGAAGGGCCTGTTTCAGTGCTGTATCTCTAATCTAATCTAATCTAAAAAAAAACCACTTCACCACCTAAAAGGCACAAGTCAGCAGTGTGATGGAATACTCTGTACTTGCCTGAATGGGTGCAGCTCCAACAACACTCAAGAAGCTCGATATCATCCAGGACAAAGCAGCCCACTTGGTCAACATCCCATCCACCACCTTAAATATTCACTTCCTCTACCGCTGGCACAGAGTGGTAGCAGTGTGTACCATCTACTGCAGCAACTTACAAACGAATAAAAAATAAACATACCAAGGCTTCTCTGGCACTTCCCAAAACCTCCACTGAAACATCAACATCGTGGGCTAAGAAGAAACACTGTCATTTGCTCTCACATTTGCAGCCATCTGCTCAGATACCAGCATTGCACAAACCTCAGAGGGTAACATAGAGGCAGGATCAGCATGAGTTGGCTGCATCCAGGGCAGGTGTGAAGGATAGCACGGGTACCAGCTATCCACAAGATGAGATCACACATGAGCTCTGCTGCAGAGTACAACTTTGATGGGATGGCGCACAGAAAAAAGTTGATGGGCGTGCATGCAAAAATGCTTGGTGCATCGGCAGGCCTTCCGGAAAGCCTGTTGACTTGTCAAGGAGTATGGAGTCCAGCTCCAACCTGGTACAGTGACTCCATGGAGCATCACTCAGGATGACAGCATTGTTGCTTCCACCACTGCCACTCTGCCAGTGGCCCTGCTATTGCCTGTCACCCAGCTAGCCCAAACTGATGCTGCCCATGTGGAGATGGTGCAGTCTGAAGTCAGACTTTCTAGGCCCATAGCTGCAAGGCCATCTGCAGTCACCTCCAGTTGAACGTCAGCCGCCTTCTACCAGTGATGCGGCAGCCACTGGGGTAATGTCACTGCATAGAAGCTATAGGTTAGACAAAAGCACTTAGTGAATGCACAAGGGTGATTAGTTGATTTTTGTATGCAATATTGGACATTTTTGTGGAATAGTTGTTCTATGGTGTCTTTTAATTAGGAGTTTTGGCCAAGTGGACACTGTGATGTCCATAATAGAAGGATGGCAAGGTGTGAGACTGTAGCACAATGGAGATTTGGGGCTGTGTTCACAGGAACCATAGTCAATTGAGCTGCTCACTGTACTCCTGGTGGCAAGGGCTGTGGCTAGGTTGTGGAGGATACAGCAGATCACCATGAAACAGGACACACATTCCAGCAAATACTGTAGGGCTCCTCCGAGCAGTCCAGGCATGGGAATCATTTTTTTCAGCACCCCAGTGGTCTGCTCTATGATGTTCCATGTGGCAGCATAGCTCTTATTGTATGCATCCTGGCCACGTGTTGTTGGGTTGTAGACTGGAGTCATGAGCCAGGTGTAAAACAGATAGCCCTTGTCACCCAAAAACCCCTATCTGATTTGACATGGTAACTGAAAGACTGAGGGAACAGCAAATTTCTGCAGATTGAAAGCATCATGACAGCCGCCAGGATAGCGGGAATTCACAAGCATAATGTGCTAGCATGGTCGCACACCAACTGTACATTCTCCGAGTGTTATCCTTTGCAGTTGTGATACATCTCAGCATTTAGATGTGGTACCTGCAAAGTAAAGTGCATGCAGTCGATGGCACCCTGCACCACGGGGAAGCCCACTATCTTGGCAGAGTCATGTGCATATTCTGCCTGCTTCTGTTTATGCAGAGAGAACATAATGAATCTCCTTTCTTGGCATAAAGAGCATCTGTCACCTCTCGGATGCAGCAGTGAATGGCGAACTTGGAGATGTTGGGGCGAATTATACCAGACCCCCGATGTCAGGGGTTGTGGCAGGGGAGCCCGGAAAATATCTCCGAGAGAGGTCCGCCACAGGCCTTGATGTCGGGAAGGCCCTGCCCCATATTACTGGCAGTGGTGGGACCTCATGGCTGACCCACCAGCTCGGCGGCATCACAACTTACCTACGTTAGTACATTATAATTAATGAATTTATCACTTACCTGCTGCCGCTGGAGATCCGAGGCAGAACACTGGTTGGAAGGGGGGAGCAGGTACGTTTTCAGAATCAGAGGGGAGGGGAGCAGGGAAATCTATAGCGATTGGTAGTGGGGATAATGGGAAGGGTTGAAAGTAAAAGGTTTTAAACTTTAGGTGGGGGAAAGATTGACATCGCAAGGTAATTTTTTTTTGGGAGGGGAGAGGGCAATTAGTAAATTGTTATGGGGAGGTGGGAGAGGGGATTGAAACTTCTATTAAATTTTTCATTTTAATTTTATAGATCCTGTAACTTTAAAAATTTAACTTAAACTGAAGGGCTGGAAGCCCTTTAAAACTGGCACCTGTGCGGTGGGAGCGGGGGCAGTCTGCCTTGGCCATGTAAATGAGCCGCCGCGACTCCATGGAGTGAATCTTGCATGTGCACTCCATCATTTTTGAAGCTCGCCACCACTGGAAAAATTCAGCCCATTACCTACCTCTCGTGCTCCAGCCTGGAAGGATCCCGATGCAAAGAAATTCAGAGCCACAATCACTGGCTGCACCATCCTAGCTTTGTTCTGAGGCTGCAGGTCTGGCTGCAAGAGGTGGCAGAGTTCTGTGAGCTCCTTCTTCATAAAGCGCAGACGACACACACAGTGCTGCTGGAAGTAAGAGAAGTACTCCCAGAAGACCCTAGGTGGAAAAGGCTTCCCGCTGAGAGCCCTTCCCCCCCCCCCCCCTCCCCCTTCCCCAACCATCTCGTCACTCTGTGAGCAGCTTGGCAGCTTGTCCTCTCTTTGTTGTTTGCTACCTCTGCTCCATCTCTTTCTCATGCTACAGTCCCAGGGGATTTCAACAACAGACCCATGATGGGAAGCAAGTGGTCTGACCAGAATCCTTGTAGTCACAACCAAAGCCTTCTCCACGTGCAGCACCACTCACTGCAATCTTCACCAACTTTTCCTACTGCCAAACCCTTCCACAAATTCAAACTGAGCTGGTACAGATTAATCAGCAACTAATCTGCAAGTTGTTGATCATCCCTTTAAATAGCACTGGTGGGGGAGTCCTTCCTGCTCCTGAACGCATTTTCAGCTGTGCATGTTTAGGAGATGGCATCAGCTGAAGTGGCGAGGTCAAAAATGGTAGTGCTGGCATCAAATCAGCGTTACATGCTGACTGACGTCATGATCTGCCGACTCTGCATACTTCCGGCACACGCTCCAAATACATGTGCCAATGCCCTCACCAAGATGGCATCGAGTGTGTATCATGCCAGAAGTGTGCACCGTGCTGGAAGTATGCATGTGTGGTACAGATGCCATTTTGGTTCCAAACCGGCACTCATGCCAAAACTAGGGGTGCTACAGAGCCAGATTTCACAGTCCTTATATTTGTGCAGCACCTTTAACATAGTAAAACATTCCATGGAGCTTTACAGGAGCATTATCAAACAAAAGCTGACTCCGAACCACTTAAGGAGATATTGGGGCAGATGACCTAAAGCTTGGTAGGGGTAGTGGAGATTACATAGACAGGAGGGGCGAGGCCATGGAGGGATTTAAAATTAGGATGAAAAAATTAAAATCAAGTAATTGCTTAACCAAGAGCCAATGTGGTTCAGCTGGCACAGGGACTTAGTGCGAGTTAGAACTGGGGCAGCAAGTTTACAGAAGATAGAACATGGGAGGCCAGCCAGGAGTGCATTGGAATAGTCAAGTCTAGAGGTAACAAAGACAGGGAGGAGGAATGCAGCAGCGGAGGCAGGGGAGAAGTTGGGTGATGTTAGAGGTGAATAAGGTGGTGTTAGTGATGGTGCAGATATGTGGCACTGTCTTGAAAGACAAGACAGTAAGAGCATGGTAACACTATCACCTCCAAGTTCCGGGGGTATCAGCCCTTTTCTGTGTGAAGGTACAGGGTTTAAAATGAAACTTTTCTAATCTGTACAGTTGAATCTCGCATCAGATAGTGCATATATCCAGGAAATGAAGAAATGAAGTACTTTGGTCAAATCTTGTGACAGAAGTTCAGATTATGGGGGAAATTTTCATAGGCCGTTGTAGATGGGATTGGGGGAAGGGGGTGCTGGGAAAATTTGAAAAAATGCCAGCAGCCAGATATCCTGATGTGCTCGCGTCTCCTCCCACTTTTCGCAGGACGACATATGCAGATGGCAATCCACCCGTCAGCAGCGGGAAACCAATTAAGGTAGTTATGAGGCAATTAGCGTGCATTTTTGGAAGGCTGTGGAATTTTGCCAGTAGCACATGGGAACCCTGCTGTGTCTGCAGCACATCTACTCACAGGCAATGAGAGCACAGCAGGAGGTCCGAGTGCCATGAGATTCATATGCAATGGTCACTTTAAAGGACAAAATTGGCAATGCTCAGGACATCTGCAGGCAAACATTTGTATTTGTTTGATTGTCACCTGCAGACAGATCTACCAGATCGTACTGGGCATGAGGAATTGGCTGCAGGTCCCATCAGTAGTATGACACCTCCATCTTGTGCCACCCTCCCCTCCATTCACTTCAGCAGTGCACAGCATTCACAGTGGGTCTGCTGGCTTCTCTTCACTTCAGGCACTCTGATTGGCCCTCCTGCAACCTTAGGCCATTTTGGACATCGCTCCTGGAGGCAGTGGCTTAATTGGCCTCCTCCAGGGAGATCACACTCAATGTCCCGTCACGCACACATCAGGGTTTGCCACTGGGAAATCAGCTCACGTCAGGCTCCTGACTCAAATGGAAAATTCAGCTCCATGTGTCAGTTGCCTTCTAGTGCACCCTTGCAAATCTTCTGCCCAGTCCTACTTTTGTTGCAGATACAGTTTGGCCACTGAATAGCTGTGAATGAACAGCATGGCATATCCCAGCAGCACAATTGTAGAAGAAAAACTCTAACAATACACCAAGGCCAAACATTATGTACAGGGTGACAGGCTGGGGAAGCTCTTGCATAAGTTCTAAAACGGGTGTCAAGCAGAACCATTACGTAAATTAAGAAAACATGGTAAACTAACCTCTGACCCTATTGAAATCAATAGAAAATTTGTAAACTACAACACCTCACCCAACACCAGAGACTTCCAGACCATCCAAAATGCATAATGCCTCGCCAACCTTCCCATCTCCTCAACTTTCTCAGGAAAACATGCAGCCACTGCACCCTGCAATCTTAGTGAAATCCAGCTGGCAGCAAAATATCTGCAATCCAGAAAAGCCCCAGAGCCTGATAGCTACCTAGACAAATTGTACTATATAAATCAGCATTCCACCTGCTCAAACCTACACACCCACGCTAGAGAGAAATTCCCTCCCAGCCACTTACAAGACAGCTGCTGGCAAGAATAACAAATAGGAGCAATTCCAAATTATTTTTTAAACTGTCTTCCATCAATAATGAACTAATTGTAACAGAATTCTAAGAATGCAATCATTTTGATGGCACTCTACTTATCAGGTTACAATACAGTTTTGAATAATATTTAGTTTTGCTTCTCTATGCTGTCCAATTTAGGATTATTTTTCAATGTATTAGCTAAATTTCACTGAATAGATGGATGCAATTATATTATTGTGCTTTGGGACTTGCAGAATTTTCAGCCATAGATATTTGTTTCTCCAGCAATCCTTTGCCCCAGGATTTCCCAAAGTTATTGGCTCATGGATGACACCCATTTGTCCATGTGGGTTATTTGGACAAAATGATATGGCCTACATGATTGGAAAGGGCTTCTGGTCAAGGATCAAAAACACTTCTTCATGCAGGCCAGAGACCAGGAGTCACAATGCTTTTATTTTAAGGCAATCGTCTACGCAGATTTTTTTGAATGCAAAAATAACTTGGAAGGATGTGCTCATCAGAGACCAAGACTATCTTCTTCATCCTTGGACACATTTGCATTAGCCATGGACAAAAGCTGACAGAATGCTACCAGGTCGTTTTAGAGCCTTGAAGCACTGTGTTATGTCTGTCAATAGGATAGGGAATGCTTTACAATTTTGCTTCATTACTCACTGTAAAAATATGCAGGCCCTTTCCAGTAGAACAAGCAACAGTAACCTCCACTCCTGACCCTGCTAGAGAATCCAGGTCTGGGGAAGATCACCTCATTTGTATGACCCAAATGGACGCCTGCACTATTATGGGCACAACTTGCACACCTGCCAAAGGAAGATGGTGAGAAAAGTGGCACCAGATGTATGTTAGTGCCAGATAGGGCTTAGCTGGCAAGCCACTGCCAGGTGGTACTGGAGCGAACATAAGTTCGCCGATCAGGAAAGCTCCATGGCGCATTTATAGGGTCTTGCAAATGACCTCCTCAGACTCTGGTGGGCCCCACCACCATCTCTTAGTTGACCTTTAGACCAGTTTAACCTCAGCATCCAGGTGAATGGAGTCTAGGGTCAAGGAATTTCCCAGTGCAACATATCCAGGTCCCAATCAATTTTCTGCAGCTCTGACTTACGCCAGAATTGCGCACAGAAATGTAGGGTACTGTATCTGCTTCACCAATTTCAAACATTGTCAGTGCTATTTTCATTATTAGAGGGAAAGTTTCAGCTACAAGCAGTATATGCAGTCAACAAATTTATCGTGTCAACAGTATCCCTTTTAAATCTGAACTATCTAGTCAAGTACCCTTATGCAGGACATGATGTTAGGGTTTTATATCATACAGGAAATTAGGGGAGTTTGGATTAAAAACAAACTCTAGCTGTGAACACTTTCAATCCACTGGTGGATTTTTCCCATTCAGTTCTCTGGCACAAATTTCACTATGATTTTTTCCAGCTTCAGTACATTGCGGGCAGACAAATAAAAACAAGTCTAATAGTCCATGATCAAATAGGTGCATTTGCAGTGTTCAAAGGGGAATGGCATTAATATTTTGGGTCCTAGGACCTATCTATTGTGTATGAAAAGAGACTGAATACAATATTTTACACCAGATGAATGGAATTAAATGCAACCTTTTGAAAAGATTTGGCTGTAAGCTCCCTCCATTGTGCGTGTGAAGTCAGAATAATATGCTTGAGGAAATGTGAGCATACTTATTATTAACAGTTACCAGTGCCAGGTTTCTGTGAATAGTAATTTTCCACCTTTCTGGTGGCATTTTGCAAAATTGATGGTTCTTTCTACTAAACAGCGACAAATTAATTAAAAATGTCAACCTTACCTAAAGGCAAAGAGTAACACAGTTTGCGTTGTCATATAATGAGAAATAATGAACAATACATCCTTACACATTTCTAATTTGCCCAAGCCAAAATACTTTGGTTGCTACGCCCCACCTTCATTACCCACACAAACATCAAGCTGCACTTCATAACCAGCACACATTAGGGACTGATTTTGTAGGGATTAAATGATGCATTCACCTTTATTCTGTGTTGTCAGATAATGAATACAATAGATAATCATAGTTTGGTTTTGGACTGAAAGAATATAATTTCCAGCAAGTTACTAATTAATATCTACGAAGCAGTGGTGGGAAAATTCCTTCAGAATCTCAAGCATTGTATTTGTTTGGCATGGCACTGCTTAAGGTGATGTGAGAATAGAACTGGTTTGCCCTTCTGAGATTAGCATTTTTGTAGCACCTTGGAATCTATTTAGTTGTCCCTTTTTGTTGTCACTTTCTATCTCTGGCCACTGTTTCATAATGTTCCAGTTCTTTTTATTGGACCCTTGGTCAATTTTATCTGATAAGGCAGTTGCCCAAATATTATTCTTTGTCATTCCTGTCTTTTTATTACTGTTTTACACATGTACACTGTATTCTTACTTTATTACTCCAAGTTAACTGATCATTGAGTGATCTTTTTTGGGATTTTTTTTCAAGGTATCATTTGTGATTATTCCATACCTATTGCATTTTATATTGTTTTTGAAATCATCATAGTTTGTGAACAAAATGCCATTTTTAAAAGAAAAGCTGCAGCAATCCACTTAGACAATATTCGCATATTTGTCTGCCCTCACATATTGGGCTAGATCTTGTTCTCCTCCCGACGGCAGGTTTCATGGCGGGGGGGCTGGAGAATCGAAGCAGCAGTGGCTGCCATGAAATCCGATGCCAAGATTGCCGGTTCCAATCTTCCTTGGGGCAGTGAAGCTCCGAGGCGGTATCTCTGCCGCTCTGCTACAGGAACCTACTTAATTAAGGTAAGTACCTCTTTGCATCCATTTGAATGTAATTTGCCGCAATGTCACCAGCAGTTTCCAGTCTTGAGTTCGACATGCGGCATTCACGTGACTTCACTTTCCCGTCCTTGAAAAGCTGGCGCTACCGAGGCGAGAATCCTCAGTGTACACAAAGATTCATAAGTAATGTTGTGTTCTCCTCCATTTCTGTTGCAAACTTGGACACGGTAAAGTTAAATCACCAGAAGTAAGGGGTTTTGGAACTCTGCATTGGTCTATTGTGACAGGGTGGCGGCTGTGGTGGGGGTGGGGGGCGGCGGGTGGGGGGGGTCAACTCTGCATTGGTCTATCGTGAAGGGAAGGGAAGGGGTCGACTCTAGAAATGAATAAACTGTTTGGTGGGGAAGGGGGGCACAACTGGGAAACTGTATTGGTTGCTGCTATCGATGATCCAGGCAACTCAAATGATGTAATGATGGTCAGGCTGGCTCGCACTTATTTAAAGTTTGTGTGGGCAAACACATGCCATAACATACAGTTCATGCTGGAACACTGCTGAAACAGGAATTAACACAGCTGTCATCCCAGATAGGTGTAATTGAACTTTTGAAGGAACCCAAAGTTACCAGGAGCATAGAGATGGGTGTGATCCACCCTGTCTTCCTGGATCCCCTTGCCACGATGAGCCATCTCTGTTGGAGGTGGCCCAAGAGGCAGGTGCAGCCCACGAGGAAGCTCCCAGACACGAGAGTAGCCCAGATACTCCAGCAAGTCTATAGGATTCGAATAACATACCTCCAGATGTGGCAGCACCAGTGTCAGAAACTTCTACGGATGTCCAGAGAGGTCATCACACACCTCTGTGCACTGCTGAATAATCAGCTGCAGCCACTGGGCTTTTTTGGTCACTCTAGGCCTGTGGCCCTCAAAGTTACTGCGGCCCTAAACCTTTACACCTCTGGATCATTCCAGGGATCCACTGACGATATGTGTAGGGTCTCTCAATCCACAGTACACAGCTGCATCAAGGAGGTCACTGATGCTTTGAACAGGAGAGCTGGCGACTATGTCCACTTCAGGACAAACCCTGTGAGTCAGGCCAAGAGGGCCGTTGGATTTGGAGCCATTGCGGGATTCCCACAGCTGCAAAGAGTCATCGACTGAACACATGTAGCCATCAAGGCTCTTACAAAACAATTAGCCACCTACATAAACAGAAAGAGCTTTCATTACATCAATGTGCAACTAGTGTGCAACCACAGAAAGCACTTGCTGCAAGCATGTGCCCACTTCCCAGGCAGCTGCCATGACTCGTTCATCCTGCGTCAGTCCCAGGTGCCGCTGCTGTTCACTTCCACCTGGTCACCTTCAGGGTAGATTCTTGGAATAAGGGCTACCGCTTGATGACATTGCTTCTGACGCCAGTGAGGAACCCCAGCAATGATGCAGAAGAGCGCTACAACGCCTGTCAACACCAATTATCAGGGAAGCAATACTGAACAAATTGTTGGAGCTGCGGGCTGACAAGTCCCCGGGTCCTGATGGACTTCATCCTAGGGTGTTAAAAGAAGTGGCGAGTGAGATAGTTAGTTTTAATTTTCCAAAATTCCCTAGATTCAGGGAAGGTTCCATTAAATTGGAAAATAGTGAATGTAACTCCTTTATTCAAAAAGGGAGGGAGACAGAAAGCAGGAATCTACAGGCCAGTTAGCTTAACATCTGTCTTGGGGAAAATTTTAGAAGCTATTATTAAAGATATTATAGCAGGGCATTTAGAAAAATTCAAAGTGATCAGGCAGAGTCAACATGGTTTTGTGAAAGGGAAATCATGTTTAACCAATTTATTGGAGTTCTTTGAGGGAGTTACGTGTGCTGTGGATAAAGGGGAACCAGTGGATGTATTGTACTTAGACTCTAGAAGGTATTTGATAAGGTGCCCAGTCAAAGGTTATTGCAGAAAATAAAAGTTCATGGTGTAGGGGGTAACATATTAGCATGGAAAGAAGATTGGCGAGCTAACAGGAAGCAGAGAGTAGGCATAAATGGGTCATTTTCTGGTTGGCAATCTGTAACAAGTGGTTGCCACAGGGATCTGTGCTGGAGCCTGAACTTTTGACAAGTTATATAAATGACTTGGATGAAGGGACCGAAGGTATGGTTGCTAAATTCGCTGAAGACACAAAGATAGGTAGAAAAGTAACGTGTGAAGAGGATATAAGGAGAGTATAAAGGGATATAGATAGGTTAAATGAATGGGCAAAGATCTAGAAAATGGAGTATAATGTGGGAAAGTTTGAAATTGTTCACTTTGGAAGGAAGAATAAAAAAGAAGCATATTATTTAAATGGTGAGAGATTGCACCAGTGCAGGCTGTCCTCGGGCGTCATGGCTGCTGGAGCTAGATTCACTTGCGGAGGGGCTGAGGAGCTCGTGTCCACACTCGAATCACCCTGAGAGGAGACTGCAGATGTGGAGCACAGCCTCTCCTCCTACCTCTCAAAGCTCATTGACACCTCCATGCTCTCCGGTGAAGGGCCAGGAGTGGGAACAATTTACATGCTCCTGATCCTTCTCTCACCCTACCACTGCTGAATTGAAGTCATGCCCGAGGCGAGGTTTTGCAGGTCATGGCACATCTATGGAATGTGGCTCTCCATGAGGGTTGTCAACGTCTCGATGGATGAAGCCATATGCTCATATGCCTGGGACATGGCAGCAGTCGTGGGATGGATGGACTCCCCCACTGTCCACTCAAGGCTGCACATGGCCTCTGGCATCGCCGTCAGATGTTGGCTTACCTCTTCCTGCAACTCCAGCATACCCTTTGCTGCTGACACCAGAGGCTAATCATCAGCGTGGGACTCAGCATGGGCCTGGCCACCCACAGCCCTCCGGCTGTCAGAGGCCTCAGCTGTGTCAGCTTCAGCCATCTGCTTGGGTGTGTGTGGTGCTGTCACCAGTTTGTGAAGCAGAATCTAATGCCGATCAGATACCCACCAAGGTGAGGGTATCTGTGCTGGTGGAAGGTGCAGGAGTGTCATGGGATAGTGCATTCTGAGTGCACCTCTTCCTCAGAGGTGTTCGTCCTTTCCTTGGTCTCTGGTGGCATTGCCGAGTGTCGCCCTGCAAGATACAATGTGAAGAACAGACATTTAGGTGGTATGATACACATGTCGCAATGATGACAACATAGCGTCTGCGAATGAGATGTTTGGCAATAATCACTCTTTTCAACTGGGACCCTGAGCTCCGCATTCGATGTGGCACGTGCTCCTTGGCTCCTGGCTAACTCCAGCGCCTCCTCTTCAGCTTTCGACGGAGGCCTCCGGTCAGGCACCCCACCTCCGGTCTTGGACGCCTCCCTACTGTTGTGGACCCTCTTCTGAAAGATCAAGGATGCAGATATTGAAAATTGCCAAATATCATATCACGGTTGTACCAACATGAACGTTATATCGACACCTGACATTGTCTGAGATACGGATTTACCCTGTAATGGGTCTGACACGCTGTGAGGTACTAACGAGGGAGACTTGATTCACATATGCAGGCAGTCATGTACCTTCAATCCTCCCTGATGTCCCCATCTCTGAAATGGCAATGTCACCCATGTGGCATACTTTGTAGAGATAACCAGATCACACCGAGAAATTTTGAAATGTGCCACTTACCTTTGCTGAATTCAGGAGGTCATTGGCCTTCTTTGACACTAGACTCGGTCTCATCGGGTGACCCCATGGCTGCTGACCTCCTCTGCGATTTCCGTCCAGGATTGCTTGGTCAGGCGGGAGAACCTCTTCTTGCTATCTCTGAGGAAAAAGCCTTTCTCTTGTAGCCTGGAGGAGAATCAGCAGGGAGGCATCACCAAACTGTGGGGCCACCCTTGCTCATACCTCTGTCATGACCAGAGGGATGCCCAGTGGTGCTGTTTGCTAACTGTTAGATTTCTGGAACACTCCTGAAATGTTGCTCCAAAAAGCTTCACTGCAGTGCAGGTAAAGATTGAATGCAGGGCTGGCAACCTTTTAAAGGTGGCTCCAGCACCTTCTCTACATCAGGTGACGCTGTTCATGGCGTTGCCAATGCCACCCCCGCCACCTGATTGGGGGGGGAGTGGGGGGGGGGGGGGGTGGTCGGTGGGCGATCACCGTCAATATGTTAAGTGGCCACTCGCCATGTAATCGCAGCGGCGCGGTTGCGTGTGGGACAGCCACCATGCAGAGGGGGGACTACAAAATACAGCCCATTGTGTGGACTGCTTGTCATCTTCTATTCATATCTGGGCCAACCTCAGCCCTTGTGACATATTCTCTCTATAACTCCAGCATAGTGCAATGGATGGCCCACAATCTAGGGCAGCACCTGCATATAATAGTTCCTGTCTTTCCCCCAGAATTTCCAAAGACTTTGTGATGGAGCCTCCACCAGACAAGGCCATTGACACAGATTGGATGAGGCCATGGGCAGGATCTCACTACATTGGAAGTTCCCATTTCCCAAGCCTAGGAGAAAGTCAGTGGCATGATCAGAAGGTTGTATGCCCAAGTGAGAAGGGGTGTACCAGCCTGCTGAATGGCAGTTCTGGGCATACCTTTGCAGTACAGGCAGAGGACTGTGCCTGAACCCCCAAATGTAGAGGTCAACTCCACCCCTTACTATTGTATACAAGGCCGGACTGGGTGTACCTGGGTCCTGGTCTACAGTCTTGCCCTTCCAGTGCACTCAAAATATGGAATTTTAGCCCCCATGGTTCTATTTGAGTTGTATTTCCACCAGCTATACTGTATTTTTTCTGTGAAAACTGCTATCCTCACACATTACATCCCTCCTCCCCGAAGAACAGTGATGGGGACCAATCAATGGGGCTTATGATTAACATGGATATTAGTCTATAAAGGATTTCTTCTTGTCCATCATTCCTCTTCTTGCTGGGTGCAGCTCCCGGTGTCGCTTCTGGAACTGAAGAACTGCCAGCCCTCTGATTGGCCAATAGCCCTTGGAGGCAGGACCTCCTGCATCAGAGGGGCGGAAGCCCCGACCAAGGCCAATTAAGAGCAGGGGCCACATAAAATGGCAGCGTAGCCTCCAGGCCAGGTGGAGATGGGTTTACCCCGACTTTTCAGCCAGTGGGCAGGGCCACCTGCCATTTACTCTAAAAATGGACAGGCAGGAAATCATAAAGTATTCAAGTTATAGAACGATTTTGCTGGCCATCCCCAAAAGTGTTTACACTTTATAACATTGATTGTTAGCTCCAAGGTTTTTTTCCCCTAACTGCTAAATTCTAGAATAAATTGGCCAGGGCATCCAGAAAATTCCATTTGAAATCTAACACAGATTTTCTGAGAGGTCAAAGGAAAATAGTGTAGCTTTCTGCAATTTCTAATTTTATGCCTCATTTGCATAATTATTTTTTGTTACCAGGGTAAATTGATGAATTCTGAATGGTTTTGATAGAGTAAATGGGAAACACTGTTTCCACAGAGCTTGCAGATTTAGGATGATTGGCAAAAAGAACAAGGGTGGAGATGAGGAATATTTTTACGCATTGACTGGTTACAATCTGGAATGTACTGCCTGAATAGGTAGTGGAAGCAGATTCACTGGTAACCTTCAAAAGGAAATTGGATATATACTTAAAAAGGAAACATTTACAGAACTATTGCAAAGAGCAGGGGTGTGGGACTAATTCGCTAGCTTTTTCAGGGAGCCAGCACAGACATGATGGGCTGCATGGCCTCCTTCAGTGCTGCACAATTCTAAGATTTCACTAAACATCTCCACAAAATTGCCACAATGATCACTATTTTAATCCAGCATAGAAAATATGATAAAAATCTCCTCCATCGGAAAGGCATCTCAAAGATGGAAGATGGGAAAAGTGATGTGGCAACAGGTGCTCATGTAAACGTGAGTTACAGTATTATGTTGGAGCAGAGTAAAGGGAGCTTTGTTCTGCATTTTTATCTAACCTAAGCATGCTCGAAGCTGACGATGCCTAAAATGGAAAAAAAAACATTCCTCAGCTTGGTGAGTAGAGAAAGTTACAAAATAAAATATATGGATATGAAGACACGGATAAATATGGGGATATATTTAGCAAAACTTGTCAGAAGTGCTAGGCTTTGTAGAACTTGCCCTATACCTCTCTAAAAGGTATATTACCTTTACATATTTGTGCATCCTAGTTTGCAAGTCTGTGGCATCATGACCAGAATTTACCTCATGCTGAATTCCTGATCCTATTTAGGCCCGATAGGGGAAGACTAGGGGCAAAGTTAATATCAGCTGCATTCATGAATCCTCTATCAAGGAGTTCTGTAAGTTGGCCAAGTGCCTATTCTTTTCAGCCAAGAAATGGCAAGTGATGAAAATGGTGAATAATAAAAAGGAGAAATCATAGGGAGAAGAAGAAAGAAGATCAAGGTTAGCATACAGTCTACAGAATAAATTTCAAATTTGCCCAATTTTCATACCAACTTTCATGGACTGTTAAACTTAGAACGTGGAGATGCAGTGAAAAACTATGTTGGTCATTTTGTACCTTGTTAGGCTCTTTTGCCTACTGTACTTAAACTCCACTGTACAGTTTCTAATAATCATTCTGTACAACCATGGCTGATTTCCTGATATGAATGGCTGAAAAGATATAAACTAAACTATGATCAGAGTTAGGCGTATTGGAAGTTGATAGACTTGTATTCTGCTGTGAGACTGTGGCCTGCCAAGGATTAATAATACGACATCGTCTCCAAAGTTCATTGAGTACCACCGACTTTTAGAAATCTTTGATAATTTTAGAATACTCTGAAGAGAAATGTGTTATGTTTATTCAGGTAGCCTGTTTCCTAAACCTAAATATCTTAACACAAAAATAATCCATTTTCAATCATTTGACGGTAGCTGTTTAAAATAGTAATACGGGAGCTAGAAATGGCAACATATACAAAGTTTGCACTGCAGTTGAATAATTTACTGCTGGTAATTCAAACAACTAGCTTTTCCTCATATCAAATTGATTTCCAAATGTGATTAATCTTACATGTCAAGTTCTCTCCATCTTGTTTGTCTGTGGAGACACCCAGCGCATATGTTAGTAATGATGTTCTTATCCTTTCCTGAAGCCTCTGACTCATGATAGAATATGGAGACAAGTTATACAATTTAGTGCAGAGCTAATTGGTTAGATTTTATTGGCTGCTTGGGGATCCTGATGTCAGACGAAATGTGGATCCTGAGTCCGCACTTGCCATCAGCGGGACCAGCTCAGTGACTTTTCCGTAGGAGGGCTCCTGATTGGCTGTCTGTGGGCCTGCCATCCAGTTAAGGATGGTGGGTAGCTCCTGATGCTGCTGGCCCAATCAAAGGGCTGGCAGCTCTGAAACCTCAGCAGCCCCACCGGGAGAGATGGGCACTGCTGAAGCAGGCAGTAGACCTCGGGGGCAAAATGCTAGCCCTTAATAGGGCTTTTAATTAAGCAAATTGGTTGCCCGCCTCCTTGAAGCGGCCGGCTGACCTGCCTCGCAGCCTGCCACTGGGAAACTTCCCTGGTGATTGGACTGCATGGGGAGCTGTCCGGACGGGGCTTCCCACTATTTAACCATCCCAAACCCCCGGCCTTCGTTCCCACCACCTGGTAAAATTCTGCCCAGCAAGAGCACATGTTGGGAATCCAGGCACAGAGACCCAGGCACCGGATTCACAACCAGCACAATTATTCAGTTACATCCTGAATCATGCATTCTGACCTCCACATTTGCCCCCACTTGTGATATTTTTATTTACATTTTATAAATCCTCTTTCAGAACTCAAGTAAATTCTCTGCTGGACAGGAAAAAAAACTTACTTTCAACTGGAGGTTGTCCTTCAAAAGAGTAGTTGGCTTCTGCATGCCTTCCCAGAACCATCTCTTATTCTGCAGAACCTGAGGAGATATGTAACAGGAACATCTCACTTCTCAATTTTTTTTTTATTCATTCATGAAATATGGGCATCACTGGCAAAGCTAGCATTTATTGTCCATTCCTAAATGCCCTCAAGAAGGTGGTGGTAAGCTGCCTTCTTGAATCACTGCAGCCTTTATGGTGTAGGTACACCCACAGTGCTATTTGGGAGAGAGTTCCAGGATTTTGACATAGTGACAGTGAAAGAACGGCGATATAGTTCCAAGTCAGGATGGTGTGTGACTTGGAGGGGATCTTGCAGCCGCTGGTGTTCCCATGCACCTGCTGCCCTTGTTCTTCTAGGTGGTAGAAGTCGCAGGTTAGGAAGATGCTTTTGAAGGCGCCTTGGCGAGTTGCAGTAGTGCATCTTGTAGATGGTACACACTGCTGCCACTATGTGCTGGTGGTGGAGAGAGTGAATGTTTAAGGTGGCGGTTGAGGTGCAAGTCAAGTCGGCAGCCTTGTTTTGGATAGTGTTGATCTTTTTGAGTGTTGTTGGAGTTGCACTCATCCAGGCAAGTGGAGAGTATTTCATCACAGTCCTGGCTTGTGCCTTGTAGATGGGGGACAGGCTTTGGGGAGTCTGGAGGTGGGTTACTCGCCACAGAATTCTCAGCCTGCTCGGTAGCCACAGTACCTATATGGTTGGTCCAGTTTATTTTCTGGTCAATGGTAACCCCCAGGATGTTGATAGTGGGGGATTCAGCGATGGTAATGCCATTGAATGTCAAGGGGAGGTGGTTGGATTCTCTCTTGTTGAAGATGGTCATTACCTTGCACTTGTGTGCTGCGAATGTTACCTGCCACTGATCAGCACAAGTCTGAATGTTGCCCAGGTCTTGCTGCATGAAGGCACTGACTGCTTTATTATCTAAGCAGTTGTGAATGGAATTGACACTGTGCAATCATCAGCAAACATTCCCACTTCTGAACTTATGATGGAGGGAAGGCCATTTCTGAAGCAGCTGAAGATGGTTGGACCTAGGACACTGCGCTGAGGAACTCTGCACTGATGTTCTGGGGTTGCGATGATTGGCCTTCGACAACTACAACCATCTTTCTTTGTGCTAGGTATGGCTGCAACCAGTGGAGAGCTTCCCCCCTTATTCCCATTGACTTCAGTTTTACTATGGCTCCCTGATACCACATGCAGTTAAATGCTACCTTGATGTCAAGGGCAGTCACTTTCAATTCACTTCAGGAATTCAACTCTTTTATCTATATTTGGACCAAGGTTGTAATGACGTCTGGAGTGAAACGGTCCTGGCAGAACCCAAACTGAGCATCGGTGAGCAGGTTATTGGTGAGTAAGTGCCACTTGATAACACTGACCATGACACCTTCCATTAGTTTGCTGATGATTGAGAGTAGACCGATGGAGTAGGCCAGATCAGGATTTGTCCTGCTTTTTGTGGACAGGATATACCTGGGAAATTTTCCACAATGTTGGGTAGATGCCAGTTTTGTAGCTGTACTGGAGCAGCTTGGCTAGGGACGCGGCTAGTTCTGGAGCACAAGTTTTCAGTATTACAGCTAGGATGTTGTCGGGGCCCATAGCCTTTTACTGTATCCAAATTGAGATCCTGAGGCTTGCTGTCTCAAAAAGACAAAATCCTTTCACAAATGTTGCATCTTGGTGTAATGGAGAAATTGTCCTATTCCACAATGTGGTACAGGGCAACATTGTGGGGGATGCAGAGGGTGGAGCAGCTACGTTTGGGTCCAACAATTGTCATTCTCGTATTGGTGAAGGGAGGGGAATTCTATGTTTGGGCCTGAGTATTTCTCATCTTCCTAGCCTCAGAAAAATAAATGAAAATGGGTGTGTACTGTTTGATCAGCGTCCGGCAGTCCCGTTAAGAACCATTTAGAACAAAAAAGTTAGGTTGCTCAACACCGACACAAATGGTTACAGAGGTACAGCACGCAACATAGAACCATGATATGCATATTAAAAGTAGCCTCCTGCCTGAAGCAGGCAAATGCTTAGGCTGCCCATCTAAAGACTTCTACCTGGATAGTGATGGCCAGAATGCTATCATAAACAGAGTGGTAAGTGGCCCAACATGATTTGCAGGCTACTACTGTCCTGTTTATGCCAGGCGGCCACAGTTAAAATCATCCCTTTTTTTATTACTCGGCAGCTGAGGGTTCAGTTACATTTACAGCAAACCTTTTATATCCATCTGCGGTTTGGTGCAATTTGCTTTAGTTGAACGGATCATAAAACTGGCACTGCAAAAACGTAATACAGTAAAGCAAACAAATTTGAGAGAAGGCCCATTGGTCTGTGGATGAAGCCTGTGGTATAAAATTATATGTCCATCACAAAAAACAACCTCTGAATTTTTTGCAGAAATGCCAAATTTAGAGTCATCAGGCTGCATATTTTCAATTAGTAATGGAATCTGAAATTTGTATTTTTGGATGCTAAGTAAGAAATGTTTCTCTAACTTGTGTAAGTGTACAAGAGGCAATACAAAACTGTCAAACAAAGTTGGCCTGACTGGTGATATATTTACTCATTCAGAGCTAAATTATTGATTTAAATGGAGAAATTCATTCAATTATTTGAGTGCACATTGTGCTAATTCTTGTATCTAAAAAAAAAACTGTGAATTAACAGTGAATATCATTTTGACTAATAATTTGTTTCTATTTTTCCAGTGCCCTTTTCCGTGGTAATTCAGATATTGATCAATTAGGACAAATTTTTGAGTAAGTTATCAGTCTTTTACATTGAATTTATGTGGTGATTATGGATTAAAATAATGCAATTCTGGAAAAAAGTTTTGATTGCCCTACCCAACTTTTTTACTTGAAGAGCTGTAAATTCACAGCTATAGTCAAAATACCAGTGTCTTTCCTTTTTTATGGTATTATTCTTCTCCTAGTCTTTCTTAGACTCCTTATACCAACAGATCAAGTCATGGAGCATAAACTTCTCCCTGGCTTCTACAAACTCTGCCTTGAAACTGGGAAGTCTTGGAACAACCTTCATTTGCTCTGTCCTTTGTGGCATAATGTCTAATTTCTTGTTGGTGTCCATTCATGAAAACTGAGATTCTCAATTAAAACTGTTGGGATTAAAAGATGCTCCCAGGGCACTGAAGGTAGCACAGATTGGAAATGTGTGTATGTGCACTCCCCATGATTTTCTGTAAAAGATGTAAAGTCATGGGGAACATGCATCTGAATTTCCAAATTGTGTTCTTGGTCAGGAGCTCAATTTCATAAAATCGGACCTTAAGTGTCATGAATCCAGATCCCTATGCTCTGTTTTTCTGTCCCACTGATTTTCCATTGTTAAATTTTTGCCATTACCAACATTTACAACTCCCTCTTAAGTCATATAATATGCAAAAGATTTTTAATATCTGTGATTTGCTTGAGAAGTTTAAATGTAGCTTTCTACATGTTTACGTCTTTACTGTAAGAATTATGAGACCTAAAAAAATAAGTTCTAAGAATCGCAAGACTCGTAAATAAATGGAAAAGTGTTGGCATTGCTGCTGTTATCATTCATTGTTATTCCCATCTACGAACAATTAAGCACAACTTTGAAAAGTATTCAAGTTGTAAATCCGATTTAAAAGAATGCTCATGTGCTTCACTGTAGCTGAACTTAAGAAATGCAGGACTGTTATGAATTTTAGTGGAACAGAGATCAACTTATTATGAAGGCAGAAATAAATCCTGAATAAATGTGGTAAATCCTAAACAAAAGCAGTCTCTCAGTTTTTTGTTGAATTTTTCATTGAAATATTAAAAAGTAAAATTCCTTTTGGAATTCTCAACTTTAACTTCATTCCACAGAATAATTATTTCTGAGGCCTGCTGAAACTACAAGGGGAATTTTAACCCTAAAAACAGGTGGGTTTGGGTTTTGGTCAGGTAGGATTTTTAAAAAATTTTAAATCCCAAACCTCCGACTTCCAGTTTTAATGGAAATGGGACAGAGGGTCTCAAGAGGCGGGTTGCTCATTTGAATATTTGAATGAAGCTGCATGCCTCAGATTTTATCTCCATTTTTAGTTTAATGCTGGCTGGCCAGGTTTTCTGGGCCTTGGGAAATCCGGTAGCTAAAGGCAAAGACTTCTGCATGGAAAGGGTATGTGCCTTTCCTACACTGTCTGTGGGCCAGGTGAAGCATGAGTGCTTCCTCAAGCCCTCCAAGTTAACCTGCTTGCTCTCCCACGGTCAGGCCCCCCCCCCTCCCCCACCCACGAAACATGCCATTGCACCGCCCCTGCCCTTGTGAAGTCTAATTTCCCCCACCCCCCCAATCTCTGCCCCCTTTCTGTCTCTGATACCCTCACTCCCCTCCCCCACAAATTCTCCAAACCATTCTTATCCCCCACCCCCAACCGATCTCTACCTCGGCAGCACGAACTGACCTGGTCCTGAGCTGCGGCCTGTGCTGCAGCATTCCCCACCTAACAGGGAGCCAAGCCTGTCAGGCTAGCTTCCGGGTGGGGATGCGGTTTAAAAAAAAAAATGTACACTTCAGGGAAACCTGGGACTTCTGGGTTTAGAATCCCACCACAGTAAATATCAGAGGTTATGTACCGTTGGTAATTTGACAGTTTGTGAGCCAGTCAGAATCCTAATTTAGGGCTGCCCAGAATCTGAGAAGAATAATCATCTCGAGTAAGCATGACGAAAGAAGTATATTTTATCCCTCCTTTCACAATGAAGGGGAAGAATATAATGATGCTCCCCAAAATCCTGCCATCCATGTCAAAGATGATGATGACACCATCTTAATATTGAAACCTTATAACGTGCTGTTTTCATAGTAAATCATCAAATTTAATAGCACAGAAAGAGGACGTTCGGACCGTGACACCCGTGCCTTGCTCTTTGAAAGCCGTATCCAATTTAGTCCCACACCTCAGCTTTTTCCCCATAACCCTGCAAATTAGTCCTTTTCAAGTCCTGTACATGTCCAATTGCCGTTTAGAAGTTTCTATTGAATCTGATGCCACTCTTCTTTCTGGTAGCAAATTTCAGATTTTAACACCTCTCTGTGTGAAAAGAATTCTCATATTCCCTCGAGTTCTTGTGCCAATTATTTTAAATCCATGACCTCTGGTGACCTACCCACTGGCCAAAGAAAACAGTTTCTTCCTACTTGCTCTATCAAACCCCTCATAATTTTGAATTTCTATATTAACCTTCTCTCTTATAAGGAGACCAAACACAGCTTCTCCAATCTCTCTACATAACACCACCCTCATTCCTGGTATCATTCTGGTAAACCTCCTCTGAACCCTCTCAAAGGCCTTGACATCCTTCATAAAATGCAGTGCCCCGAATTGCATACAATACGCCAGCTGAGGCCTAATCAGAGATTTGTAAAGATTTAGCAGGACTTCCTTGTTTTTGTATTCAGTACCCCTATCTTTTGGGCCTCCTTATCTCGAGAGACAATGGATACGCGCCTGGAGGTGGTCAGTGGTTTGTGAAGCAGCGCCTGGAGTGGCTATAAAGGCCAATTCTGGAGTGACAGGCTCTTCCACAGGTGCTGCAGAGAAATTTGTTTGTTGGGGCTGTTGCACAGTTGGCTCTCCCCTTGCGCCTCTGTCTTTTTTCCTGCCAACTACTAAGTCTCTTCGACTCGCCACAATTTAGCCCTGTCTTTATGGCTGCCCGCCAGCTCTGGCGAATGCTGGCAACTGACTCCCACGACTTGTGATCAATGTCACACGATTTCATGTCACGTTTGCAGACGTCTTTATAACGGAGACATGGACGGCCGGTGGGTCTGATACCAGTGGCGAGCTCGCTGTACAATGTGTCTTTGGGGATCCTGCCATCTTCCATGCGGCTCACATGGCCAAGCCATCTCAAGCGCCGCTGACTCAGTAGTGTGTATAAGCTGGGGGTGTTGGCCGCTTCAAGGACTTCTGTGTTGGAGATATAGTCCTGCCACCTGATGCCAAGTATTCTCCGAAGGCAGCGAAGATGGAATGAATTGAGACGTCGCTCTTGGCTGGCATACGTTGTCCAGGCCTCGCTGCCGTAGAGCAAGGTACTGAGGACACAGGCCTGATACACTCGGACTTTTGTGTTCCGTGTCAGTGCGCCATTTTCCCACACTCTCTTGGCCAGTCTGGACATAGCAGTGGAAGCCTTACCCATGCGCTTGTTGATTTCTGCATCTAGAGACAGGTTACTGGTGATAGTTGAGCCTAGGTAGGTGAACTCTTGAACCACTTCCAGAGCGTGGTCGCCAATATTGATGGATGGAGCATTTCTGACATCCTGCCCCATGATGTTCGTTTTCTTGAGGCTGATGGTTAGGCCAAATTCATTGCAGGCAGACGCAAACCTGTCGATGAGACTCTGCAGGCATTCTTCAGTGTGAGATGTTAAAGCAGCATCGTCAGCAAAGAGGAGTTCTCTGATGAGGACTTTCCGTACTTTGGACTTCGCTCTTAGACGGGCAAGGTTGAACAACCTGCCCCCTGATCTTGTGTGGAGGAAAATTCCTTCTTCAGAGGATTTGAACGCATGTGAAAGCAGCAGGGAGAAGAAAATCCCAAAAAGTGTGGGTGCGAGAACACAGCCCTGTTTCACACCACTCAGGATAGGAAAGGGCTCTTTATACAAAGCAAAATATGCCATATGTTTTCTAACCCTTTCTCAATTTGCCCTGCCATCTTACAAGACTTGTTAACATAAACACGAACCCCCTGCTCCCACTGCAGGTCCTTCTGTTCTTGGATCCCCCTCAAAATTATACCATTTCGATTATATTGCCTTCCAATGTTATTTCTCCCAAAGTGCATAATTTCACACTTACCTGCATTAACTTGCATTTGCCATGTGTATTTCTAATTTCACCAGTCTGTCTATGTCCTCCTGAGGTGTGCTACTGTCATGCTCGCTAGTTATTATGTTGCCAGGTTTTGTATTGTCCGCAAACTTCAAAATTGTACCTATGTCAGGTCATTATATATAACAAGGAAAGCAATGGTCCTAATAATAATTCCTGGGTGGACCCCACTGCATACTTCTCTCCAGTCAGAAAAACATATGTTCGCCACTACTTTCTGCCTCCTATTCCTTAGCCAATTTCATACCCAAGTATACAATGGGCTTCTATTTTTCAGATAAATCTGTTATGAGGTACTTTATCAAATGCCTTTCCAAACTCCATATATACAACATCTACTGCGCTACTTCATAAACCTTCTCTGTTCATTCATCAAAGGTCTCAGTCAGGTTAGTCAGACACTATTTGCCTTTAACAAATCTGTGCTGCCTGTCCCTTAATAACCCATGTTTCTCCAATTGAAAATTAATTTTGTTCTTGACAATTGGTCAATAACCAGGGGGCATAGATTTAAGGTAAGAGGCAGAAGGTTTAGAGGGGAGTTGAGGAAAAAAATTTTCACCCAAAGGGTGATTGGAATCTGGAACACACTGCCTGAAGGGGTGGTAGAGGCAAGAACATTTAAGAAGTATTTAGATGAGCACTTGAAATGCCATAGCATACAAGGCTACAGGCCAAGTGCGGGAAAACGGGATTAGATTGGATGGGTGCTTGATGGTCAGCGCAGACGTTGGGCCGAAGGGCCTGTTTCTGTGCTGTATAACTCTATGACTCTAATTGTTTCCAGTAGTTTTCCCAATATTGGCTTTATACTGATTGACCTGTAGTTACCTGGTTTATTCCTCTCCGCTTTTTTGAACAGGGGTGTAACATATGCAATTCTCCAGTCCACTGGCACCACTCCCATATCAAAGGAGGATTGAGAGATTGTGGTCAGAGCTTCGGCTAACTCCATACTAACATTCCTGTGGACCAGATGATTTGTTGACTTTGAGTGATGACAAAATATTTAGCATCTGTTTCTATCTATTTTTATCCTATCCAATATCTCTACTGCGACATTAACTTCATCCACTTCTTTTGTGATGACAGATGCCAAGTACTTATTTGTTACTCCAGTCATGCCCTCTGCCTCCACAGGAAGATTTCCTTTTCTCCCCCCAATCGGCGAACTATTCCTTTAACCATCCTTTTTGTTTTCTATATGTTTTTAAAAGATTTTTACATTTCCTTTTATGTCACATGCTAATCTTTTCTCATACTCTTTGCTCTTATATCCCTTCTCAATTTTCCCTGCATTTTCTGTATTCTGCCTGGTTTTTAGTACCTGCCATTTGTCATAAATCTCCTTTTTCTGTTTTATTTTAAGCTCTATTTCCTTTGTTATCCAAGGAGTTCTAGCTTTGTTCTTTGTTTGGATGCTATATCTTTCCTACTTATGGAAATACACTTGGTTTGCTCATTTACTGCTTTCCTAGACAATCTTTGTTTCCAGTCTACATCTGCCCTTCTCAAATCACCAAAATTGGTTGTGTTCCAGTAGAGTATTTTCACGACTCATTTTTCTTTGTCCCTTTCTAGACCTACTTTAAACCTAATTATATTATGATCACTAGTACCCAGATATTCTCCCATTGAAACACACTCCACTTGCTCTACTTCATCCCCCCAGAACTTCTTCATTCCTCTTTGGGCTAGAAACGTATTGATAAAGAAAATTCTCCTGTACACATTTTCAGAATTCTTCACCTGCCTTTATCTTTACTTTTTTTTCCCCAGTCTGTGTTAGGGTAATTGAAGTCCCTGACTATTACGGTGTTATTATTTTTGCATTTCTCTGAAATTTACCTACAGATTTTCTCCTTCAATCTCCTTCTCATTATTTGGGGTCTAAACATGCAGCAGTGTAACACCTCTTTTTCTCTTCCTTTTCTCTAACCAAATAGATTCAGTTTTTGAACCATGTAGTATGTCATCCCTCTGTAGCACTGTAACATTATCCTTAATCTATCCTGCCACACCACCTCCCCCAATTTTCTCTTTGCCCCCTACCTCCCTGAGTACATTGTAGCCAGGAATGTTAGTTCTGATTTCTGTCAGTGTTTAAGCCACCTCTCCCTTATAACCAATACATCATAACCCATGTGGCAGCTTGCACCTGTAGCTCATCAACATTATTGGTAACACTTCCCTCATTTCCATAAATGCATTCCAATACCATGCTAGTTTGATTTGCTTTCTCCCCCTATCTGATTCGTGCTATTTTGACATAATTCTGTTTTGTTGCTGTTTGTCCCTCCTAGTTTTCTTTGCACCTTGTCTCTCCTCTCTGCTGCTCCATCCTAATTTCTCTCCCCACAGCACGTTAACCTTCTCACAAAGACATTGGGCCCAGCTTGTGCAAGTGCAACCCATCCAGCTTATATAGGTTCCTCCTGCCCCAGAACTGGTTCCAATGCCCAGGAATCAGAAAACCTCCCTCTTGTGCCACTTGTCCAGTCTTCTATTCAATTGCACTCATTTCCCCTTTCTGTACTCAGCAGCATGTGGCATTGGGAGTAATCCATAGAATACCATCTTTAGGATCCTGTTCTTTGATCTTTTTCCAAGCTCCTGAAACTCTGCCTCAACCCTTTTACTGCCTATGTGATTGGTTCCAATATGGGCCACAAATTCTAGCTGTACCCCTACCCCGTGCAGAATGTCCTGCACTAACTCAGTGATATCCTTTACCCTGGCACTGGGGAAGTAACACACCATTCAGGACTCACGTCCTCGATTGCAGATATGCCTGCTTATCCCCCTGGCTATCAAATCCCATGTAACAACTGCATTTTTACACTTTCTTATGCCCCACACCCGCCCCCTTCCCCAACTCCGGTCTCCCACAGTGCCGTGCATTTGCTTGTGACTGTACTCCCCAAGGTGTCATCACCCATACTGCAATTCAATACTGAATGCCACTTTGTGAATACCACACACCCAGGGGATTCCCGCACTGCCTTCTTTTTCCTTCTAGTTTGCCTGAAGTCTCCAGGGTGACCAACTCCTGAAAAGTGCTATCCAAGAAATTCTCAGCTTCCCATGTACACTGTAGTGATGTCAGTCACCTCTCAAGTTCAGAAACTCTATATGTGGTTTTCTGGGATACACAGTGTTCTAGAGTTCCCACATTGCCCAGGATGTACATACAATGGACCCCAGCTGTCCCGTCATGTTAGTTAGTAATTATTTAAAATTGTTTGTTTAGCTTTAAGGCTATCTAACTGTTTAGCTAACATTAAAACTCTAACCACTAAAAACACTAACCAATAAACTAAAAACACGAACCAATAAACTAAATACTTAAACTAACTTAACACTAACCACAAATATTTATCCTAAATGTTTATCTGTAATTCCTCAAGTTCCACCCTGATTGTGACACACTTCTTTAGACTTTCTGCCTGTAGTTGTTTGTGTATGCCCTCTGCCACTCCTGCACTGTTTTAATGCTCCTCCAAAATCTCTTCTGTGATGGAGATAAAAGTCGCAGGGGCAGTGTGATCAGATGAAAGTGACACCTAAACGTAATGTATGCCTTTGCACTATGGCCCGGATTTTGCAGTAAAAATACTGTGAGACTTTCGGTGCTCTCCGTTATTAAGGAGTAAATCAGACAGCAACTTTGCCGACAGCACATGCTCAGTTAAACTCGGAAGTCAGGAAGTTGCTGTCCGAGTTGTCCTGCTCCTCCAGAAGCTTCACTATAACAGCATCGGCATTAAAACAATGAAATTGTGGTCTTTATTACAAGGGGGATGGAATATGAAAGTAGGGAAGTCTTGCTACAACTGCACAGGGCATTGGTGAGACCACACCTAGAGTACTGTGTACAGTTTTGGTCTCATTATTTCACAAGGGATATACTGGCATTAGAGCAGTTCAGCAAAGGTTCACTGATTGATTCCTGGAATCAAGGGGTTGTCTTATGAGGAAAGGTTGAGCAGGTTTGGCTTATACTCATTGGAGTTAGAAGAATGAGGGTTGATCTTATTGAAACATAAGATTCTGAGGGGGCTTGACAGGGTAGATGCTGAGAGGATGTTTTCCCTCATGGAGGAATCTAGAACTAGGGGCACAGTTTCACAATAAGGGGTCACCCATTTAAGATGAATTTGAGGAGGAATTTATTTTCTGAGGGTTGTGAACTTTGGAATTCTCAACCCAAGAGGCTGAGTCTTTGTCTATCTTTGTTTCCAGCCTTGAGTATATTCAGTTTTTTGAATCATAGGAGATCAGGCAGGCAAGTGGCGTTGAGGCCAAGATCAGATCAGTCATGATCTTATTGAATGGCGGAGCAGGCTTAAGGGACCGAATGGCCTACTCCTCTGATTTCTCACGTGCTTATGTGGTACTTACCCACTAGATGCCAGAAAAATTTAGGGCTTGTCCATTCAAGTGTAATTTAATTTTTAATGGTGCCTAACAACCTCTCTGGCATTGATAATTATCTTTTACAAGTGTGAAGTCTCATTCCTTCAATTTGAAGTATTGTTGGAGATTTAAAAGTTGTCTCTTTTAAATCTCTCTGTTAGTTCCATCTTTCTTTTCCTCTCTTTAATTATTTTCTGTACATGATTGGCATTGAATTAAATATTGTATCTTACACTTCCTGGTTCAGACTGAGTGTTGGATAGCAGAGAAAAATCTTGTGCACCACCAGGCGTCATTACTAAATGAATATTAAAATTAATGTAAAATCAATACAAACTGACCATCAACAAAATTAAATGTGGACTATCTTTCAACAGTGAGATGAAAGGCATCTGCCTGGTGATATCAATTCATAAACAGATACTTAGCAGGAGGACAGGTCACATTAGGTAAAGAGTTTGTAATGGAAGTTTTTGGGCAACTTGACCTATAGAAGATTCTATTTGAAAATGCAAAAGTAAATCTTACACCTTTGTGCTGCCGGTGCAGAGCTGCACATGTTGTGAATTCGGGTGCAGAGGTCAAGGGGCCACACTAGATTTTCCATACATTAAATTTTGTGGGGAGTGCAAATTCAGAAAATTTATCCTGTAATATTCTAATGCTATTGTCAGACAGTGTTTCTGCTCAGTGCCAGATGCGCATTATAAATGCAACAGCATCATACCAACCTGTAATTTACTATCTCATTTCCAACTCAAGACCAGCCTCCTGTAATGACATTCTCTTTCCAACAGTTGAAAGTGACAAGCTGGCCTGTCCACACTTCTCAATCAGTAGATAATAGACTAGCAATACAGGAGACCAGCAAATGATATGTGCGCTTTGGAGTACTACATGAAAAGCTCTGTCTGCCACCCTACCTCACCCCGTGGAAGTACATGCAGCCAGTATATCCATATTCTGCCTATCAGTACTGATGCACACAAAATGCCAGTAATGTGCCAGCAGGTGCAGTACATTGAGTAGCACAAAAATTAAAATCACAGAAAGAGCAAGCTATACATTTTTGGGGCAACCATCTGCAGGCAGGTCAGGGCTGGAGTGGAACTTATGCCCGGCCAATGATGCATCCCTGAGCCCATCCAAAATACTGAGGTCATGGTAATTTACATGGCAACCCAAGTGCCTGCCCCAATAGGAGGGGCACATATCACAGTGACACCTTGCTGCAGCAGGTGCCACTGTGATAGCTATAAATCTCTGAAAAAAGTTACATTTTAAAATTGCCCTTAGGTAACCGGCATTTCACAAACTTGCAAGCTCCACATCCACCAGGATTAGAACCTACACAGGCAGGCTTATTTAGTGTTGAAGGCAATGGAGGCAGACGTGGGAGAAAGAAAGAATTGCATTTATATAGCACCTTTTATGAATACCGGACATCTCAAAGCACTTTACAGCCAATGGAGTACTTTTGAAAAGTAATCCCTGCTGTAATGTAGGACAGGGAGGGGGAGGTATTCCTGCCAGTCCTACCTCTTCCAGTGATGTCTACACGGAGTCGTGGTTTGACACAGGAAGTGCCCACCACTGTCTGAATTTCAGATGGATACAAACTTATCCAAGACTTGCCTCAATTCCTCCACCCCCCCACCCAGAAAGTTCTGCAACTATACTTGCAGTTCAGAAGTATTTCCAGGCAACCTTTTCACTAAGTATTGCTTATGCTTTCATAAAAGGCATGTTCGTCCTCATATAGGATAATCAAATTATTTGATTCTAGTATAGTGCCTAGTAGCTTGATCTTAGCACAAATAGCTCATATCTTTAGTGTGGTTAAGGTGAATAATATATTTTTATTCGGATATCTATATTTCTAGTCATTTGTATCGCATATATATCAGTTAAGGCAAATGACAGAAATGTCACTTTTTCACTGGCTTTGGACAATTCACATTCACCTTCCGATAGTTTGACAAAAGGGATAAACACTGCCCTCAAGTGGCACATCTAAATGTTGCAAATGCAACTAAATAGAATTCAGTTAGACTTTAGCGTTCCTTTCCTGACTTCTTATTCCTAATACAGGCGTTCAGTTTTGACTTTTTTTTTTATTCATTCATGGGATGTGGGCGTCACTGGCCAGGCCAGCATTTATTGCCATCCCTAATTGCCCTTGAGAAGGTGATGAGCTGCCTTCTTGAACCGCTGCAGTCCATTTGGGGTAGGTATACCCACAGTGCTGTTAGGAAGGGAGTTCCAGGATTTTGACCCAGCGACAGTGAAGGAACGGCAATATAGTTCCAACTCAGGATGGTGTGTGACTTGGAGGGGAACTTGCAGGTGATGGTGTTCCCATGTATTTGCTGTCCTTGTCCTTCTTGTTGGTAGAGGTCGCGGGTTTGGAAGGTGCTGAGTAAGGAGCCTTGGTGCATTGCTGCAGGGCATCTTGTGGATGGTACACACTGCTGCCACTGTGCGTCGGTGGTGGAGGGAGTGAATGTTTGTAGATGGGGTGCCAATCAAGCAGGCTGCTTTGTCCTGGATGGTGTTGAGCTTCTTGAGTGTTGTTGGAGCTGCACCCATCCAGGCAAGTGGAGAGTATTCCATCACACTCCTGACTTGTGCCTTGCAGATGGTGGACAGGCTTTGGGGAGTCAGGAGGAGAGTTGCTCGCCTCAGGATTCCTAGCCTCTGACCTGCTCTTGTAGCCACGGTATTTATATGGCTACTCCAGTTCAGTTTCTGGTCAATGGTAGCCCTTAGGATGTTGATAGTGGGGGATTCAGCGATGATAATGCCGTTGAATGTCAAGGGGAGATGGTTAGATTCTCTCTTGTTGGAGATGGTCATTGCCTGGCACTTGTGTGGCAAGAATGTTACTTGCCACTTATCAGCCCAAGCCTGGATATTGTCGAGGTCTTGCTGCACTTCTACACGGACTGCTTCAGTATCTGAGGAGTCACGAATGGTGCTGAACATTGTGCCATCATCAGCGAACATCCCCACTTCTGACCTTATGATTGAAGGAAGGTCATTGATGAAGCAGCTGAAGATGGTTGGGCCTAGGATATTATTCTGAGGAACTCCTGCAGTGATGTCCTGGAGCTCAGATGATTGACTTCCCAACAACCACAACCATCTTCCTTTGCACTAGGTATGACTCCAGCCAGCGGAGGGTTTTCCCCCTGATTCCCATTGACCTCAGTTTTGCTAGGGTTCCTTGATGCCATACTCGGTCAAATGCTGCCTTGATGTCAAGGGCAGTCACTCTCACCTCACCTCTTGAGTTCAGCCCTTTTGTCCATGTTTAACCAAGGATGTAATGAGGTCAGGAGCTGAGTGGCCCTGGCAGAACCCAAACTGAGCATCACTGAGCAGGTTATTACTAAGCAATTGCCGCTTGATGGTACTGTTGACACCTTCCATACTTTACTGATGATTGAGAGTAGGCTGATGGGGCGGTAATTGGCCGGGTTGGACTTGTCCTGCTTTTTGTGTACAGGACATACCTGGGCAATTATCCACATTGCAGGGTAGATGCCAGTGTTGTAGCTGTACTGGAACAGCTTGGCAAGGGCCGCGGTAAGTTCTGGAGCACAGGTCTTCAGTACTGTTGCCGGAATATTGTCAGGGCCCATAGCTTTTGCAGTATCCAGTGCCTTCAGTCGTTTCTTGATGTCACGCGGAGTGAATCGATTTGGCTGAAGTCTGGTATCTGTGATGCTGGGGACTTCAGGAGGAGGAGACTGAACAACAATTGACGTATCCACCGAGAGAATCTTGTCTGAGATAGCTCTGAGGGTTCAGAGGTAACAATGTGAAAATGTTAAGTTTATTCATGTTACTGATATAACCTTGCTGTCAGTTGCTGTTTTATTTTACTCTAACAAGCTATTAAAATAATTACTGTACAATGTCATTAAAGCTGCCCTTTTCCACTAGGAGGAGGGGCTCTCTCAGATCCCATTGATAGTTATTTGAACATTAATAATTGAATCCATCAATCAGACTGCCTCTATTCATTTAAATCCCATTATATTTTCATTGCCCATTAAGACTGTTGTAGGCGATAGCATGATATAATTAACACCCACAGTTACCCAGACTGAAGGTGAAATTCCTATAGTAAAAAAAATGGAACAGCCATTTTTTTCTCAATAATATACAAATTGCTTCAGTCACAGGAACTCACAGCTTTGAAACCTGTGATTTCTGAGACTGTGGGCTGGATTTTGTTCCCAGCACGATGTCGGGTTCCGTGGCAGGGGTGGGGTGAGGGCTGGAAAATCGGACCGGCGGCGCCACCATGGAACCCATTCTTCCCGGCGGTGAGGAAACTCTGTGGCAGCCCCTCTGCCACTCTGCGACGGGACCCAACTTAGCATATTTAAATAACACATTTGCATGAATTACAATATAAACTGCAGCGATCTTACCTTCAGTTCCCGATCCTCAGCACGACGAGCAACACTGGAAAGCTGATGCCACCAAGGTGGGGAAGGGGTGAACTCTGCACCCTGATAGGTAGTGGGGGGGGTGGCAAGGGGCAACTCTGCACTTTGTTGAATTGTCTGCAAGGCTGGCAGCCTTTTAGAAATGGCTCCAGCATGGCTTCCACATCAGTGACACCGTGAACAGCAATGCCAATGCCGTCCCTGCCACATAATTGGTGGGGGGGGGGGGGCGGTGGGGAGGGTGGCCTCAGTGAATATTTAAAGTGGCCGCCCGCTGACGAATCATGGGTCTCGTGAGGGACGGCAGCCATTTTCTACGCCTGCCGCCGCTCCCGGCAGTGGGACTACAAAATCCAGCCCTATATTTTGTTAGCAGGTTGCTAATTAGAGGAAGAAATCAGCTTTTCATCAAGAGGAATTTCACCCCTTCCGATGTGTGGCCGACTTCAGGTCTGCCACCTAGAGGATGACTGGGCACTTCTCTCAGCAAGGGAGGGAAATTCAAAAAAATCACCCAAGCTACTTAAGTGCACCTCCAAAAAGACAACAATAGAGTGGTTTTGATAGATATCTGACATAAAGCAGCCTATCCATTCTTTTGGCTGTGGAATGGCACATTACATGGAAGAAACAAACTAAAAAATGACAGAAGGAAATATAAATATGTCCCATTATAAAACACAACTTCACACAAGTGAGTTTTTATGAATGTGGTTTTGTTCTTGAATGCGTTTTGCTCCTGAGTTAAAATATTGTTCTTTTACACAGTGTACTTGGTCTTCCAAGTGAGGATGACTGGCCTCGTGAAGTGGCCCTACCAAGAGATGCGTTTTCTACAAGATCTCCACAACCAATACAGGACTTAGTACCAGAGATAAATGAACCAGGGAAAGACCTGCTGCTGGTATGCTTGTGTTAATATATTCTTCATGAAGGCAATAATCCCTTTTTGTCAGCAAATCAAATATTTATAACTGAAAAATGTGGAATCGACGGAATGAAAACTTACCAAAATATATCTATGAATATTTTGAATATATCTATGAATATTACGACCTGGTGAAAAAGACATCTAGGGGTTCCCTCTCAGCCTTTGCCTGGTTTAACTGTAATAGGGTTTAATTTTAAAAACACCGTGTTTTAAGCTCCCCCTCAGTGAATCCTTGTTCACTGCTCTCTAATTGTAAGGCAAATAAATCAACCAGACAGGTTTTCTTAAATTTAAACAAGATAGGTGGAGGTTTATTAACCTTAAACTCTAATTCGGTTAACGACTACAAATATGTCACGCAACCATGCTCGCGTGCATACGCGATAAACACACACGCAGATAGAGACAGAAAAGTAGAAAGAATAAAGGGGAAAACTTTGAGGCAATAGCTGGGATTTATTTAAGGTCCTTTGGGTTCGATGTAGAGTCTTTGATTGCCGGTAAATCTTGCCGTTTCGATGGGGCCCAGTGCAGGCTTTAAAACTTGTTTCAGTGGAGGAGTCTTTTCTCTCTTGAGGTTTAAGTGACTTCAGTGGATCGGGAGATTCGTGAGAGAGGGAGCTAGCCAGGAGAAAGGTTCTCTTCTTCCAAGTTCAGTTGCTGTGAGCAGTTCAAAACCAAAAACCTGAGCCAGCAAATTAATCGTGTGACTAGTTTTTTAACAAACTCCTGCATTTGTGGGTTCTCCATCTTAGCAGTCACCTTGGAATGCTGGCTTTCTTACACATTCAATGTCTGGTGATCAAGATCCATTTGGGTTAATTGGATCAGGGAGCAGTTCTCTTGTCTCCAGGCACTGTCTCTTAGTATGTAAATGTTTTCCAGCCACTGCTGATCTCTTTAAACAAGTCATCTGTTCACTCCAGCAACAGTTTAAAATCAATGTTCATAAGATGAAATTAATATGCCTCATTCGTGGCAGGTGGGGTCTTCATGACAGTATATTTCATATTAAAAGTTCTATGTCTGTGACGAAATGTTACAGCAGGGAATTTCTTTGGAGCTGCTGCTGTAACTGCAACAGGGGCTTTGGCAAAAAACAAGTATTTACTGAATCTTGAGCTAATTTTAATTTGGAACTTTATTTCTAATCTTTTTTTTCAATAGAAATTTCTGACCTTCAACCCAGAGAAGAGAATATCTGCTTTCAGTGCACTGTCCCATCAATATTTTATGGGCCATGAGAAATACACTGAGAACCAGAACTTGTGTCCATCTCCAAACCAATCATCTTCAGCGGAGAATAGAGCTTAACGTCTACCAGGAGTGGACAAGGCTGCGTGACGTACGGATTTTTTTTACCGTATTTTTATTTGTCAAGCATTGAATTCTTGGTTAGACTTTATACTCTTTCAAAGATTACTTGACAAATAAGTATTTTATATTATGACACAATCTCATCCATATGCTGCTTTTGAAACATGTGTCCGACTTGTGCTTTCATGATTTAATACCCCAGTGGAGATTTACTGTTATTGATACAATGCAAAAACTGTTGCGGCTTCCCCCTCCACTCCCTCCCAACCCAGGAAAATTCTGGACTCGATTAGCTGCTGTCAATTCACAAATGCTGCAAATTGTTACCTGAATGTGGAGTGCTACAAATGTGAACTATTTGGAACATGTGATAAAGTCACTGCCAAACCTACCGAATACAGTCACTGCCAAACCTGCCAGAGTTTTTAATCATCAGCTGCTAAGGCCAGAATTCAAACTTTAAACAAAATAGATGCAAAATCTCCTAACTGACAAATGTAGTTATTAAATGTTCTTTGAATTATGCACCGGGAAAAGTGAAATGTATTTCTTCAGCTGTCATCCATGGTGCTGCGAACATTTTGGGTATCAACAATCTTCAACATCAACAAATTTGGAAAGAAGTTTCAGAACCCATTGAAAAGATTGCTTACTTGCTTTTTATACAGCTCGGTGGCTGTGTCCTTTGCGGAAACAAAGATTTTAAAAGAAAAAATGGGATTTAAAGAACTGCTACATATTTTGCAAACAAGAAAGAAAAATTTAAAAAATCAGGACTACTTTTTTGCATTTATGAAAGTTGCTTGTGCTAGATGGTATTTTTATATATGCTGCAACAGAATAGAAAACAGTGCTACACAGACTTTGGGAAATATATCTTTTGAATTATAAAATGCTTAACACATCAGTATGTTTAAATGCAAAGTGAAGGAGCTAGTGAACGGATCACATCAACTTTTCAGCCGATGATGCTTTTCAGATCTCACAGGAACACTCCTCATACCTAGCACTTGCAGAACATGATTATGAAGTCATGTCTGTTCAATTTAGGGTTGCCACCATTTGCCTAATCTAAAACTGGATAGTCATTTTTAGGGGCAGGGTAAGGGTGATGTGATCTCTTTGTTGTTTTGTTGATGAAATTAATTGCAAACTTGAATAGGCTTGGAATCTGATTCCTGCAGATAAAGGCACAGAGAAGTATGTTGAAACAAATGAATTTGTGTGCAAAAACAAATCTGACTTTTTGTCACAAGTTTACATTTAGGAAATTGCCAGAAACACCACTGATAAAGCAGACTGTCCAGCATAAACTGGATGCGTGGCATCCCCAGTCAACTGCAATGTTACATATGAGTGGATAAATACCCCATCATAGTTGAATTATTGTGGTGTGATACAGCACTGATGAAATGATCTAGTCCAATGCATATTAGTATCTTCCTTACAAACAGTACTGTAGTGATTGTGTTGAAGTGGAAATCCATCTGTTCCGATGACTCCAGTAATATTACAGATTTGCAATCATAAAGTGCTTGTTTTTTGGATATAAATCTGGATAAGTGTTAAAGCAGATTAAGAAGTTATGGTTTCATATAGTAGCTAATATTTATGTTTGCCTTAAAGACAGATATACTTAGTAAGATATCATTGATGGATGGCTTTTCAGACTGTATTGGTGAATAAGTAGAATACATTGCGTATTGAAACTCTGCAGTTTACAAAAACTAAAACATGATGAGAAAGGTATATTGACTTTGATTTACTACGAATAAAGAGGGTTTAACATGCTAAAGTAACATAATATTGCAAGGAACTTTTATATAAAACATGTTGTATTACTAATTTTGCTATTTTAGCAACTGATGAAAAGCAAAGCGATAAAATACTGATTAGAATATATATTAGGATGAAGTTCAGTGTTGAGGAATATGTAATCTCAGCAATTAGGATATGAATATATGGTCAGGCTGAAGTTATTAAAATGAATATTATGCACCAACTCAATATGTAAATATTGCTTTAAAAACTACACAAAACAAAGGGGATAATTTTAATCTGTATTTTAACAAGGCACTTATGTTAAACTGAAATGATAAACTTTCTAACACGTCAGCATCAGGTGAATTAATAGAGTTTGAAGAAATGTACCTATGTGATACCAATGCTCAGAAACTAATCTGACTATGGTGCTTTTAGATAATATTTTTATCCTTCAAGAGATCCCTAAGGCTGTATTTTCTAAAATGGCTGAAGTAATTTCGAGCAAGCATCTCCCTATTATGTTCAAGTGGCTTTTTGTTTTCATTTGAATGATAGTTTTTAACACAGTATCATTGTACTATAATTAAACCACTGTCTCCAGCAGAAATATGAACATGAAAAGTATGGATGTAGATTAATAGATCGGCAAAGAGAAAAAAGAAAATAAAGTTCAAAAGAAATGGCAAAAGGGGCAAGGGATATCCCTCATCAATGGAACAATGGTTATGGCTTTAATTTATTACAAAACTACTAATTCATGGTTTCCTGCTTTTAAAGCTCTGCTAGTTTACAAATACATTTTCATTCAAGGAAATAAAGTGACCTACAATATTGCAAAATGCAAATGTGCTTGTTAGATGCCTATCTGTTTCTCAGATACTGCAGTGCTACAGCCCCCTCCTCTAAACTGTGGTTATCCCCACCTCCACACCAACATATCACCAATGGAAGTCCCACTTCTGGAAAAAAAATATTACCCTAATGACATTTCTGTACTTTTGGTTGTCTGTTTTATTTTTAAGAGGTACACAACAATGAAACAGTCCAGTGCTCATATTAGTTACAGTACTGTGTTTGGTTTCCTATAAGCAATATAAAGGAGTTTTATCCTTGCTGTCTCACATTCTACCTTATACTGCCAACTTTTTTAAAACTCAGATTTAAAATATTCCTAAACAAGAGTCACATTATATATTTCTACTTTCACCAAGTGCTTAATAATTGGAATGCAGACAGCTGTATTTCCAAATAAAATTAGTAGCAGTTGTGGAGTTCCCATATGTCTCTAAGCTCACATAACCAGAAAGTCTTGTTTTTTGCAGTCTATGTGAAAAGTAGAGTCCTCTTTGTAGTTTAATTTGTACTTCAAACTCTCAAGTTTCTATGCAAAATGTCTAGTTAAGGATTTCATGGGTTGCTGTCCATTAAGTGCTTACATGGCAAAGCATCTAGTGGATGTTTGTGTATCCAGTGAATATCACTACCAAATTGTGATAGCCATGTATGATTTATAATATCGTCATCCATAACTATAATCGCTAGCCAGCCATAGTTGCGTAGCTCAGGCTGCAAGCCAGTTACAGCTGTTACATTGTATAATAGTAATTTGGATCTCAATTGTCCGTCCCTGAGACTATTGTATCTTGCTTACTCATTGATACTCTCAGTCTTACCTATAATTAAACATAATCGACTTGTGGCCTTAAACATCCATCACTATAGAGTTTTCTGTATTGGCTTCAAATCTAGGTTAATCGGTGGATTAGAGTGACATCTCAGTTAACACGTCTCCAAATAACATAATAAACACTGTGCTGTATATTCACAAATAAAATTGAAAGGCAAGAGCTATTGTAATACAGGTTACATTGCCACAGCTACAACAAACATTATCAAGACATATTTCCTTGTAATCAAATCTGTAAATATTTAAAGAAGCACATTCTAAATGAAAAAATGTTTAACAAACTTTTATTCTTCTAGGATAGAGGAGACAGAAGAGCTATGTGTAATTTTCAGTACAGTTATATTGGGCAAAACTGATGTAATTTTGCATTCTGTCTTGATTTGTGCCATTTCATTACGTATTCATTGCCAAACAAAAAAGCTTTGTAAAACTATTTTTCATGAAGACTATGATCCCTTAATCACATCTTTATAATACTTGCAGATAGCTAAAGAATAACCTACATTTATATAGCACATGATTGTGACTCTCAAATGTCTCAAAGCACTTCATGACACTAAATTAATTTGATGTGCAGTGGTTGTTAGGCTATTGAGTTTTCTCTGAAACATTGGCCATAGCCATTTTTAATACTGATATAAGTGTGAATAGATTCTGTTGAAGTGATAAATTTGCTCTTTATTTCAATGGCAAGGATTATCACATACATGACAGCCAATATAATTCACATTTTTCAGAAAATATTGCAGATAGTAAGTATTGTGTCAGTACTTGTTTTGTGAGAACTTCCCATTTCCTATCTCAAGACCAATATAACCAAATACTGGAACAATTTGTTGATATCAACATTTAAAGGTATGGATGGATATTTCAACTTTAAAAGTGCTCCTTTACTAAAGGTTTCTTGTTTTAATAGGGTTCTGGAAAAATATAGCTTCACCTTTAATGTCAAAAAGATCTGAAATGAAGATATGACAGTGCATAAACTGCTCAGATGTAATACAAATGCAGACGCTCAGATATGGCTGAGGGATGAACTAGTTGAAGCATTTGATAGTTACAGCAAGCAGTAAAAAATGGTTTGTTTTCTTGTAATTGTACTTCTTAACAATGAGCAAAATTATTACTTTAAACTGCAATTACTGCACAGTTACTAAAAAAGACAAATGATCCAATTCTAAAAATAATCAGAATATTTAGGAAATATGCTGCTCCTCCAGACATTATTTAGTATTGAGAAGGAGAGAGACAGGGAATGTGATAAAAGAGAATTGAGAATGAGTGTTCAAACATTAAGAAATAAGCGCAAAATACTGCGGATGCTGGAAATCTGAAATAAAAACAAGAAATGCTGGAACCACTCAGCAGGTCTGGCAGCATCTGTGGAAAGAGAAGCAGAGTTAACGTTTCAGGTCAGTGACCCTTCTTCGGAACGTTAACTCTGCTTCTCTTTCCACAGATGCTGCCAGACCTGCTGAGTGGTTCCAGCATTTCTTGTTTTTAATTAAGAAATAAGCATTTTGTGAGCATTGTGAAGATGCAGAAATTGTGGGAATGGATGGCAACTGAAAAGAAATAAATGTCAAAATAATAACAATAGGAACCAAAGAGTTCAAGGTGTTTAGAAAAAATAAATGGTGCATACAATACCCTATGATCTAAGAATTAGTAGCTGCAAATAGCAGAATCTAAACAACAGAAAATGCAAGAAAATATATATTCTATTAGCAACTGTGAAGGGGGAAAATGGTTAATGTATTGGTTAATAATTCAGATAAAGACCCTTTGCCAGAATGGATAATGCATCTATTAAAATAGCAAAGAGAGGAATTTGGTATGAATGTATGAAGCATTTGTATAATATCAAGCAAGCTAATTTTTGTGCTCTCATGTCCATAGAAAAGGATTGAAAACGTGGACCAAAAGCCTGATTTATTGAAAAATATGTCACCACCATGACGTGTGGCCATGCAGGAATGGATCATAAGTAGCTGTTTTTTTCAGTGGAGCACAATGGCTCAGCATGTGTCTGATTTCTATCATGAGTTTAAAAGGGCTGCAATGTAAAATCATGGGACTCGATTGGATATGACAAGATAGTTTCGGAAGGCTCATGTGAAGTGACGCTCTGATTTGGATAATGGTTGGCTATATACTGTTTCAGTGTTATGAGTCAACTTGTACTTATAAATGAAATTTTATAACAATTATGCCAGCTATGTCCAATGGTTCAACAAGTTGATAATGAATAGCTGAACCATAAGGACCAGGAAGGTCCCAAATTCAATCCCCAGTGTGTATAATGTCAGCTGGGGTGGAAATATGAGACACTACAGTTAGTATCCATGGGTTAAAAAGGAAAACATCAACCAGGATTCCTATTTCTGATCACTATCCAGCAACTCCAGAAGGAAATGTCAGTGTGTGGTTAGCAGGTGAGAAGATTGTGCTTAGTGATGATAGCCTGCAACATTCACTATGAAGGTTCTCACATCAATAACAAGTCACTTAAGTGAGGTATCAAAGAGTGGTCAGTATCTACAGAATGAAAAACATATTTTAATCACATTGTTACAAAATTTGATAATTGAGGCGGTAGCATCAAGATAAGTTGTTTTACAGAGCTCTTGGGCTGGATTTTAAAGCCCCACCGACGTGAGCAGACCCCGTGCCAATCTCTGCGGTGGAGGCGAAGCCTCACTGCAGCCACCCTGCCGCTCAGCGACGGGACCCGCATTAAAATATGTAAGTGCCTACTTACCGTGCAGCCCGCAGTGATTCTGCCATCACGTTGCCATCTTCATTCTTGCTGCCGGCAATGCTGCACCTTCAAATCCCCGTTTGGGGAAACGTGGCGCGACACCTGTGGGGAGGGGGCAGGAGGTTTATTTCTCTGTGCGGGAGGGGAGGAGCGAGGTTAGAACGCCTCGGTTTGGTGATGGGAAGAGGTAAAGGACAAAGGTGCCGGACTTTGGAGGGGGGGGTGAAAGGTCAAATTTTCAATATAGGAATTCCGGGGTGGGGGAGAAGGACAGGAATGTTGTGATATGCCATTGTTGGGGGGGGGAGAGAATGCACGGAAAGGTCATCTCATTCATTTTTCCAAAACTTCACATTAACTGGCCCTTTAAATTTTAAATGTACATTGAGGGCTGTAAGCCCTTTAAAAATGGCACCTGCGCATTGGCGCTGGACACTATTCTGTCCCCGCTATGTCATCGCGGGGGGTGGCTGCCGTGGCCATGCAAATAAGCCGCTGCTTTTAAAATTGCAGCGAAGTCTTAAAATGCAGAGCCTTATGTTCACAAATTGAGATTCTGAAAATTCCAATTTTAGCAAAAAAAGAAGGGAGAATGCCTGATTTACCTTTTTTCCCCAAAGATGGGCATTCCGACAATTTCATTAAGAGGTCATTGAATATGGCAAAGCGACAGGCATTCTGCCATATTTTACCTTAAATATGGTGCTGTTGCCCTGTTTCTGGTGCTTAAAACATAACTTCTCTTTTTTTGTAATTAGAGTTATGATTAAAAAGGTGAAAACCTTATACCTAGTCTGTTATAGTGTAAACGATTCCCCAGTGGAAAAATATGCCAGTGACAGAATCAGCGGTTTAAGGATCAAAAGCCTCCTAAAGCCCTTTAAAACTAAAGAATTTGAGGTAGAGTTTTCACTCGTTATCAGTGCAGAAACCCAAGCATAAATTACGCTAAGTGTAAATCGAGATTTCACAATCTTTAAAGCTGATCTAAAAATAATTTCGGTTTAATTTGGCCTCACCCACAAAACTGGCCAAGCCCCCAGATCGAAATAAGGATGGTGAACTTCCACTAATTGCGTCCATTTGCAATTGTTAAGTACACCAATTAATATCTTCTAACGCAAAGGTAAAAAATTAAGAATTAGATTCTATTATGCTGACCAATTAATTGCGCTGGTTCATGGAAGATTTTACATTTGTGATTATGCAAATAGATTTTAGCCAAAACTTGAACTTTAACCTAGCCAGTGCAGTTTGAACCCAATTTTGCCCAAAGTGGAAACTCCACCCTTGAATATATTCCATATTGAGTGTTGATGGGTGAGAGTTCTGCTGGTACTATATGACTTTACATCACACATCACATCAAAGTGAAAAAACAGTCTCAACAAAGCACAATCTTAACAACCTACCTTCAAATTACATAGCTTCTTATATTTATTCAAAAGTGTATATGTGTCATCCATAACAGGGGTATTGTTTAAATATATCAAATAACAATATCAGTTTTACAGTGTACAATGGTTTCAATACTTGAAGCTAAATAATGCTTAGAATATTTGACATTGAAAATATATCTGGCCAGTTTAGAATATCCACCATGTGTAATTGTAGAACTGCTACAACCTGAAGTGTTGCAAAATTTGCAAGACACACTGCAATCTTTATTTGTATCTTTAACTTGCAGTTATAACAAATGCTTTCCTAATTCACCAGAACATGGCAATTTATAATTTTTGTCTGTGCCTGTTTCAGTCATAAGATAATGTGTTGTATTTAGAGCATACAATTTACCATGGGCTTAGCCTTAATGTTATGCTGTGGTCACTGACAACAATTATTAAGCTGTCACTTCTGAAAATTAACATTTATCATAGAAATATGATATGTGCTTTATATCTGAAGGTATCACAGAAGGTATAGTTATCCAACAGCTAAATCATAAGTCAGTCTAAAGTGCCATAAGTTATTGTGGACCTCAGGTTTTGCAAAATGTGCATGTCATACTGCAAGTTTTATTTGTGTATTTAACCTGCAGTGAGTAAAACACTTTCCTGTTGCTATTTAATGCACATTTGTGCATTTTAGGATTAGTACATTTTAAGATGTTCCATTAGCTATGATTTTTATTGCTTGCTTAACCTTGCACTGTATTTTTTTTATTTTACACTGAATTAAATCAGAATACCAGTGCTTTGCAGAAATAGAGACAAAACTAGCTTGTATGCACCTAATAATCAATTTCCTTAAGTTTACTTTAATGCAAATCAAATTATAATGTTTGAAATAACTTTCTGAATTTTGGTTCACAACTGCTTTATAAACAGGCTGCTCGTATTTAATAACTTCAGTTAACCACAGCAAAGTATTTTGTGGACTGAGGCCCTGACATTCCTTGATGCAATCCCAGCAGTTATGATGGAATCGCATCCAGTGCTACCCTCCAGTTCTAATACCCCAGGACTTTGCAGGGTCAATGGGAAGACACCTCATTTTCCACGGAGTAAGCGGCACTTTGTATGTATTCCTGCTGCTCATTTTCCCAGTGCCCATAAAAACTCACACATTCTTCTTCTCTTCAATCCAGCCAACGTTCCTATAAGCCCAGTGAACAATGGGAGTACACACTATAAAAAATACTTTTTATTTTTCAGGCTTTCACCCTTGCAGAAGTTGATATGCCTCTACTCACCATACTGCTGCTGCATAAATGCTGAGTCCCAACTGGAACAGGAGCAGGAACTCTCCAAGGTGCACGCACTCCTGGATTAGAGAATTCCTCCTCCAGCCCCGCTCTCCCTACCTGCTATTTGTCTCTTAAGGAACAGATAGAAGTTCCACCCCTTATTCATGGATATAGCAAAGACCTGGCAACTGGGTCTCAAACATTTCCCTGAGGCCTTCCCAGAGTTAGAGACCAGCAGAACCCCTGTGGAATTTCAACCATATTTCCTTCTGGGTCCACATAGTACTCTACAGACCTACAGAATTTTATAATATGGATAGTAAAGGTCACAGAAAAATGATAAAATAACAAAGATATTTTCTGTACAGACTTGTATGACAATTGAGCTCTCAACTTACAAGTTAAATTCAATTCATTTGTAAAGCTTACAGATTATTTTTTGGTTAAACAATCTTATTGTGTTGCATCAAATTATATTTATATGTTCAAGTACCTATATAACTGGTTAAGTTTGCAAAGCACACGGTTGCATTAGTTTGAATGCCAAAAAGGTTTCATGGAACAAATATGATTTCATATTTATAGTATTTTTTGTTGTAATAGCTTTGTACTTAGAGCATTCCTGATTCATGTTTGCTGCTAATTTTATGCCTTGCCAGGGTCTACAATTTAGAATGTGTTAAATAGGGAACAAGAGTGCATTGGCAAGATACACCAATGCTATTACAGCTTGTGGTGGGTGGACTTTTGCTGTCTGTACCTTGTGTCTTACTTTAGCTTGAACTGTTCTTAGCTGCTATGTCTTTTTATTTTGGAAATAAATAAATATTGTAGTGTGTACAATACTGTATGAAAGTGTGTTACTTAACTTCCAAAAGATTTTTAATAATTCTATTGAGGTGTTAAAGTATGCATTATTCCAATCTCAGAATACCAATGAATAAGACCGGATCTGTCACCCCAGCTGGTAGGTGAGAGTTGGGTTTGCGGGATCAGATGGCAGGGAGGGGTGAGTGGCGGCACTGGGGGGAGAGTAGCACCCCATGTCCTTTAAATGTGGGGGTCAGCTAAATAAATTTCAAAAACTTAGCGTTTTGTAGCAGCCACAGTGTGTCAGCCATGGCACAGATGGATCATCCATGGATGGATGTACTGTTCCAGTACAGCTACAACACTGGCATCTACCCGGCAATGTGGAATATTGCCCAGGTATGCCCTGTACATAAAAAAACAGGACAAGTCCAACCCAGCCAATTACAGCCCCATCAGTCTACTAGCAATCATCAGTAAAGTGACGGAAGGTGTCGTCGACAGTGCTATCAAGCAGCACTTGCTTAGCAATAACCTGCTCAGTGACGCTCATGTTTGGGTTCCGCCAGGGCCACTCAGCTCCTGACCTCATTACAGCCTTGTTTCAAACATGGACTAAAGAGCTGAACTCCAAAGATGAGGTGCGAGTGACTGCCCTTGACATCAAGGCAGCATTTGACCAAGTATGGCACCAAGGAGCCCTAGCAAAACTTAGTCAATGGGAATTGGGGAAAACTCTCCACTGGTTGGAGTCATACCTAGCACAAAGGAAGATCGTTGCGGTTGTTGTAGGTCAATCATCTCAGCTCTAGGACAGCACTGCAGGCATTCCTCAGAGTAGTATCCTAGGCCCAACCATCTTCAGCTGCTTCATCAATGACCTTCCCTTAATCATCAGGTCAGAAGTGGGGATGTTCGCTGATGATTGCACAATGTTCAGCACCATTTGTGACTCCTCAGATAATGAAGCAGTCCATGGAGAAATGCAACAAGACCTCGACAATATCCAGGTTTGGGCTGATAAGTGGCAAGTAACATTCGTGCCACACAAGTGCCAGTCAATGACTATATCAAACAAGAAAGAATCTAACCATCTCCCCTTGACATTCAATGGCATTACAATCACTGAACCCTCACTATCAACCTGGGAGTTACCATTGACCAGATACTGAACTAGACCAGCCGTATAAGTACCATGGCTACAAGAGCAGGTCAGAGGCTAGGATTCCTGCGGCGAGTAACTCACCTCCTGACTCCTCAAAGCCTGTCCACCATCTACAAGGCACAAGTCAGGGGTATGATGGAATACTCTCCACTTGCCTGGATGGGTGCAGTTCCAACAACCCTCAAGAAGCTCGACACCATCCAGGACAAAGCAGCGTGCTTGATTGGCACCCCATCTACAAACATTCACTCCCTCCACCACTGATGCACAGTGGCAGCAGTGTGTACCATCTACAAGATGCAATGCAGCAATGCACCAAGGCTCCTTACACAGCACCTTCCAAACCAGGGACCTCTACCAACTAGAAGGACAAGGGCAGCAAATGCATGGGAACACCACCACCTGCAAGTTCCCCTCCAAGTCACACACCATCCTGACTTGGAACTATATCACCATTCCTTCACTATCGCTGGGTCAAAATCCTGGAACTCCCTTCCTAACAGCAGTGTGGGTATACCTACCCCAAATGGTCTGCAGCGGTTCAAGAAGGCAGCTCACCACCACCTTCTCAAGGGCAATTAGGGATGGGCAATAAATGCTGGCCTGGCCAGTGACACCCACATACCTGAATGAATTTTAAAAAATATACCCTGTCAAGCCCCCTCAGAATCTAACATGTTTCAATAAGATTACCTCTCATTCTTCTAAATTCCAATGAGTATAGGCCCAACTTGCTCAACCTTTCCTCATAAGACAAGAGACTGAATTTTATACTCCCACCCTCAGGCCAAAGAGTGGGCTCATTTAAATAGCCGGGGGTGGGGGCCAGCTGTCCATCCCCGACATATTTAAATATTTATAAAGATAGATTTAATGAAATTAAATAAATACATCTCTTTTGCCCCTCTCACACCCACCCATAACAATTAAATTAATTATTTGTCCTTTCTCCCCTCAAAACACTTACCTTTGCCATCTGTCCTTCGCCTGCACCACACCCCCGCCACCCCATCCCACCAAACTGCACAAACATTAAACTACAACACTTCCCACCATCCCCTACACCAATGCTGTTAATTTGACCCTGTTCCCAACCCCCACTCCCGCACTGATAAACTTATCTCCCCCCCCCCCACCCCACCATGGGGATCCGAAGCCCCCCCCACCCCACCATGGGGATCCGAAGGCACAAGAGCCGCTGGGCTGAAGATCGCAGCGGGACATCTAGATTAATGGTAAGTACATGTTAATCTATTAATTTACTTTATTTGCATATAGTGATTGTGTTCCTGTTGCCGAGAGGCGTGGGGGCTGCTACGGTACCCCACTGCCACCGGGAGGATCGGGCTGGGCCCAGCCGCCGTCGAGGTCCATGGGGGGCCTCATCCGGGGCCATCTTCAGGCACCCCTCCCCCCTCCGCCATGGATCCCGACATTGAGGGCTCCTTAAAATCCAGCCCAACTTCTTTATCCCAGAAGGAATCAGCCTAGTGAACCTTGTCTCAATTTTTATACTTCACACCCTTGCAATAAATGCCAACATTCTATTTGCTTTCATAACTACTTGCTGCATGCTAACTTTATGATTCATGTACAAGGACATCCAGATCCTGCTGTACCGCAGCATTCTGCATTCTCTCTCCATTTAACTAATATTCTGCTTTTCTATTCTTCCTGCCAAAGTGGACAACCTCACACATTCCCACATTTTACTCCATCTGCTGAATTTTTGCCATTCACTTGAACTATCTATATCTCTTTGCAAACACTGTGTCCCTGTCACAACTTGCTTTCCTACCTATCTTTGTATCATCTTGGCTACAATACATTCAGTCCCTTCACCCAAGTCATTAATATAGATCATAAATAGCTGAGACACAAAGACACAAGAAAAAGTCATCCGTGAACTTTTTGTCACTGATGATTGTGCTCTGCTGGCCCAGTCGGTCAGACCTGCAGCATATAACAACAGATTTTTCCGAGGCGGCACAACTCTTCGGACTAAAAGTCAGTTTAACGAAAACTGAAGTCCTACATCAGCCTGCACCCCAAGAAAAATATAGACCACCAAGCATTGTCATCAAGGGAACCGAGCTGAATGCCATCAAGCAATTTACTATTTGGGGAGCGTCATCTCATTTGATGCCACCATAGACAAGGAAGTGGACAATAGGCTCTCAAAAAGCAAACAGTACATTCGGCAGACTCTACAAACGAGTGTGGAGCAACCACAGCCTCAGAGCACAGACCAAACTCAAAAGTGTACAAAGCCGTAGTCCTCACCACCCTTGGTTATGGCGCTGAGTCATGTGTCCAATACCACCATCATGTATGCCTTCTAGAGCACTTCCATCAGTGCTGCCTCCACAGCATCCTCAAGATCTGCTGGCAGGACCGCATCACAAACATTGAAGTCCTGGAAAAAGCCAACATCACCAACATTGAGACCATCCTCATGCAAATCCAACTGCATTGGGCGGGTCACGTTGCCCGAATGGATGACAGTCGCCTGCCCAAGATCGTGTTGTATGGAGAACTGACCACTGGTAAAAGGAACAAACGGGTCCCATGCAAACATTTTAAGGACTCCCTGAAGAAGTCCCTCTCTGTGTGCCACATCGACCATCGCCAGTGGGAAGCGCAGGCCATAGATTGTGATGCCTGGAGATGCTGCATCAGGAGATGCTACACCTTTGAGACTGAGTGAAGAACCAGCATGAAAGAGAAAATGAGGAAAAGGATAGATCCAATTGCCCCCAGCAGCGACTACACCTTCACTTGTACCTGCTGTGGGAGAATCTGCCGGTCACGAATAGGCCTGACTCGCCACCAGCGGCCCTGCAACCGATGAGTACAACCTTCCCAAAATCTTTGTCCGCAACGAAATGTCAAGAGGAAATAGTTGAGGCACCAGCACTGATCCCCGTGGCACTCCACTAGTTACACTTGCCAACCTGAAAATGCTCCATTTATCCCAAATCTGTTTTCTATTAGTCAGCCAATCCTCTATCCATGCTAATATATTACCTCCAACACCTTGAGCTCTTATCTTGTGTAGTAACCTTTTATGTGGCACCTTTTGGAAATCCAAATACACTACATTTACTGGTTCCCCTTTATCCAAGCTGCTTGTACATCCTCAAAGAACTCTAATAAAATTGTCAAATGCAGTTTCCCTTTCATAAAACCATGTTGACACTGCCTGATTCCATTTGGATTTTCTAAATGTCCTGCTAATTCTTCCTTAATAATGGATTCTAGCATTTTCGCAATAATAGATGTTAGGCTACCTGGCCTATAGTTTCCTGTTTTTTGCCTCCCTCCTTTCTAAAATAGAGGTGTAACATTTGTGTTTTCCAATCCACTGGAACCTTTCCACAATTGTCTAGTTTCTGGAGATTACAAGCAATGCATTCACTATCTCTTCAGCCATTTCTTTTAAGAGTCTAGGATGCAGGCCATCAGGTCCAGGGGACTTATGCATACGCATATACGAATTAGGAGCAGGAGTAGGCCATTCAGCCCCTCAAGCCTATGCCACCATTTGATAAGATCATGACTGATCTGTTTGTGACCTCAACTCTACTTTCCTGTCTACCCTCTATACCCTTTGACTCCCTTGTCAATTGAGAATCTATCTAACTCAGCCTTAAAAATATCCGATGACCCTGCCTCCACTGCTGTCTGGGGAAGAGAATTCCACAGCCTTACGAACCTCTGAGAGAAAAAAATTTCTCCTCATCTCCATCTTAAATAGGAGACCCCTTATTTTTAAACTGCATCTCCTGGGTCTAGTCTATATCATAACGGGAAACATCCTCTCAGCATCCACCCTATCAAGACTGCTCAAGATCTTATATGTTCCAATAATATCACCTCTCATTCTTCTAAACTCCAATGGATTCTTGTCAGCCTTTAGTCCCATTAGTTTTCCTAGTACTTTTTCTCTAGTGATAGTGATTGTTTTAAGTTCCTCCCTCCTTTTTGCCTCTTGATTTTCTATTATTCTTGGGATGCTTTTTGTGTCTTCTACTATGAAGATAGGTGCAAAATACTTGTTCAAAGTCTCTGCCATTTCCTTGTTTCCCATTATTAATTCCCCAATCTCATCCTGTAAGGGACCAAAGCTTGCTTTAGCTACTCTCTTCCTTTTTATATATTTGTGGTGTCATGCTAGGCCCCCACCTGCCAAAAACGGAGCACATTGATTTTTGTCATGAACATTGATTTTTTTAAATTTACTGGAGTGAAGAAAGAACAGATCAGCCGTGGCTGCAAAGGACATTTGCGTATTAACAGACAGTGTTTGGAAGGACAAAGCAGCCATTCCCTGACATTCAACCCACAGTGGACTTTTGATCACCAGATGTTGAAGGTGGGGGAGCTCGCATTCCAGGTTGCTAAGATGGCCGAATATACAAATGGACATGGTCAAACCAGCTAGTCACATGACTAACCTGCTGGGCAACCTGATTTTTGAATTTGTGCCAGCAGTTTGGGCAGAAAGCTGGACTGAGAAGATCTCTCTCCTGTCTGCTCCCAGCTCTTTCTCACAAGCCTCTGAATCCACTGATGACACATGAACCCCAAGAGAGAATAGTTGCATAAAACGAACAAGGTTTAAGAAGAATACTGGGCCCCAATGAAAAGCAAGATCTACCTACAATCAGGGACTCTACAATGAGCTCGAAGAACCGTAACAACTCTTCAGATATTGCCTCAAACCTTTCCACTTTATTTTTCTTCTGCTCTTTTCTGTCTCTATTTGCATGTGTGTACCGTGTATGCATGCTAGCGTGGGCGCATCGTGTATCTGTAGGCGTTAACCAAATTAGAGTTTAAGTATAAGTTTAATAAAAACTCAACTTTTCTTTTTTAAACCTGAGAAAATCTGTTTATGCAGGTTTATTTGCCTTATAATTGGAAAGCGGTGAACAAGGATTCACTGAAGGGGAGCTAAAAAAAAAAGGTGTGTTTACAATTAAACCCTGTTCCAGAAAGACCAGGTGAAGACTGAAAGGGAACCCTAGACCTCTTTCTCACCTAGTCGTAACAGTAGAATCTTTTACTGTTTTTATATTTCTTGATAGTTTACACTCACACTCCAATTTCTCCTTCTTTATTTTAAATCATCCTCTGCTGACTTCTAAAATTTTCCCAATCTTCTGGCCAAGCAGACCTTTTGTAGACCTTTTCTTTCAATTTGATGCCATCCTTAACTTCCTTAGTTAGCCACGGATGGTGCATCATTCTCATAGTCTTTCTTTCTCAATGCAATATATCTTTGTTGAGTTATGAAATATCTCCTTAAATGTCTGCCACTGCTTCTCTACCGTCTTATTTTCCCAGTCCATTGTAGCCAACTCTGTATTCATACCTTTGTAGTTGCCTTTATTTAAGTTTAAGACACCAGTTTCAGACTCAAATTTCTCACCCTCAAACTGAATGTAAAATTCTATAATGTTATGATCACTGTTGCCGAGATCCTTTACTATGAAGTCACTTATTAATCCTCTCTCAGTATACTTAACTAGGTGTAAAATAGCCTGCTCCCAGTTTGGTTCCTGAATGTGTTGTTCGAAAAAACAGTCCCTAATACAATGTATGAACTCAACCTACAGTCTTTGCCAATTGGATTAGTCCAATCTATATGAAGATTAAAATCATCTACGATTATTGCAGTACCTTTCCTACAAGCCCCCATTATCTCTTGATTTGTACTCCTGGGGTGTAGCTACTGTTAGGTGGCCGATAAACTACTCCCATCAGTGACTTCTTTCCTTTGCTATTTCTTATCTCTACCAAAACTGATTCTACATCTTGATTTTCTAAACAAGGATCATTTCTCATTACTGTATTGATCTCGTCCTTTAACAGAGCTCCTCTGTTAACTCTGTCTCTCTCCACAGATGCTGCCAGACCTGCTGAGTATTTCCAACATTTCTTGTTTTTATTACTTTAACAAAGCTACCTCACTTCCTTTTCCTTTTTTCCTATCCTTCTGAAATGTCACATAGCTTTGAATATTCAGGTCCCAGCCTTAGTCACCTTGCAACCATGTCTTTGTAATAGCTATCATATAGAATCATAGAATGTTTATGGCACAGAACGAAGCCACTTGGCCCATCGTGTCTGCGCCAGCTAGAAAACGAGCCATCCAGCCTGATTCCACCTTCCAGCATTTGGTCCATAGCCCTGCAGGTTACAGTATTTAAGGTGCATATCCAGCCACCTTTTAAATGAGTTGAGGGTTTCTGCCTCTACTACCCTTTCGGGCAGTGAGTTCGACCACCCTTTGGGGAGTATTTTTTTCCTCATCTCCCCTCTAACTTTTCGACCAATCACTTTAAATCTTTGCCCCCAAGTCACTGCTAAGGCAAATATTCCTACACATCCACTCTATCCTGGCCTCCTTACAATTTTGTACATTTCAATCAAATCTCCCTCAGCCTTCTCAGTTCCAAGGAGAACAATCCCAGCCTATCCAATCTTTCCTCATAGCTGCATTCTTCCAGTCCTGGCAATATCCTCGTAAATCTCCTCTGTACCCTCTCTCGTGCAATTACATCCTTTCTGTAATGAGGTGACCAGAACTGCACACAGTAATCTAGTTGTGGCCTAAACAATGATTTATACAGTTCCAGCATGACCTCTCTGCTTTTATATTCTATACCTCAGCTAATAAAGGAAAGGATTCCATATGCCTTCTTAACCACCTTATTGACCTGTCCTGCTACCTTCAGGGATCTGGGGACATTCACTCCAAGGTCCCACACTTCCGCTACACCTCTCAGTATTCTCCCATTAATCGTGTATTCCTTTGCCTTGTTTGACCTCCCCAAATGCATCACCTCACACCTCTCTGGGTTGAATTCCATTTGCCACTTTTCTGCCCACCTGACCAGTCCATCGATATCTTCCTGCAGTCTACAGCTATCCTCCTCGCTATCTACCACATGGCCAATCTTTATGTCGTCTGCAAACTTCTTGATCATGACCCCTACATTGACGCCCAAATCATTAATATATGCCACAAAAAGAAGGGGGCCCAGTACGGAGCCCTGCGGAATGCCATTGGAAACAGCCCTCCAGTTGCAGACGCTTGTCAACAATTACCTTTTGTTTCCTGCCACTGAGCCAATTTTGTATCCACCTTGCTACATTTCCCTGGATCCCATGGGCTTTTATTTTTTTTAACCAGTCTGTCATGTGGGACCTTGTCAAAAGCCTTACTAAAATTCATGTAGATCACATCAACTGAACTATCCACATCAATGTTACTTCCTTGTTACTTCTTCAAAAAATTTGATCAAGTTAGTCAGACAAGACCTTCCCTTAACAAATCCATGCTAACTATCCTTGATTAATCCTTCTAAGTGACAGTTTATCCTGTCTTTCAGAATTGATTCCAATAATTTGACCACTACTGAGGTTAGACTGACTGGCCTGCAATTACTCAGTCTATCCCCTCCTTTTTTAAACAACACTACATTAGCAGTCTTCCAGTCCTCCTGCACCAATCGGAGGGTTGGAAATTGATGGTCAGAGCCTCCGTTATTTCCTTACTTGCTTCTCTTAGTAGCCTGGGATACAATTCAGCCAGATTTGGCAAGTTATCCACCTCCAAAGCTGCTAACCTCCTAATTATTTCCTCTCTATGTTTATCCCATGTAATATTTCACACTCCTCCTCAACTACAATTTCTGCATTGACCCCATCCCAGCCCCTTTTTTGAAGACAGATTGAAAGTATCCATTAAGAACCATGCCCACTGAAATACACCCTACTCTTTCCTTAGTTATCCTCTTGCTCTTTACATGTTTATTAAACAACTCTGGATTTTCCTTGATGTTACTTGCCAATTTTATTTCCATGCACTCTGTTTGCATTTTAATTTCCTTTTTAATTTCACCCTGGCACTGTCTATACTTTTCTAGACTATTTTTTATTCATTCATGGGATGTGAGCATCGCTGTCTAAGCCAGCATTTATTGCCCATTCCTAATTGCCCTTGAGAGGGTGGCAGTGAGCTGCCTTCTTGAACCGCTGCAATCCATGTGGGGTAGGTAAACCCACAGTGCTGTTAGGGAGTTCCAGGATTTTCACCTAGCGACACTGAAGGAATGGCAACATAGTTCCAAGTCAGGATGGTGTGTGGCTTGGAGGGGAACTTGCAGGTGGTGATGTTCCCATGCATTTGCTGCCCTTGTCCTTCTAAGTGGTAGAGGTTGTGAGTTTGGAAGGTGCTAAGGAGCCTTGGTGCATTGTTGCAGTGCATCTTGTAGATGGTACATACTGCTGCCACTGTGTGTCGGTGGTGGAGTTAGTGAATGTTTGTGGATGGAGTGCCAATCAAGCGGGCAGCTTTGTCCTGGATGGTGTCAAGCTTCTTGAGTGTTGTTGGAGCTGCACCCATCCAGGCAAGTGGAGAGTATTCCATTACACTCCTGACTTGTGCCTTGTAGATGGTGAACAGATTTTGAGGAATCAGGCGGTGAGTTACTCGCCGCAGGATTCCTAGCCTCTGACCTGCTCTTATAGACACAGTATTTATATGACTACTCCAGTTCAGTTTCTGGTCAATGGTAACTGAAGTGGAGAATTTGTTCTCCCTTCCCCATGGTAATCAGACGAGACAGAAGTTTCTTCCTTGACCGGTTTATTCAAGCATATGCAGTGGAGACCGCATCCATACAAGATGACATGTGAACTCTCCGAGTAATTTCAAAACAACATTCTTATACCATTTTACAGATAACAGTTCGTTTGCATTTACCAACCATTCTGTTACACATTCTTATTCTCTTATCTCTATCCAATTGTGTCTACTTGTACATAGCTAGGTTACCCTATTACACGCTAAGCATGTATATATTATACTATCCAATCATTAGCAAGGCACGTACACATGAAACTTTGACTCTTGTCTGGTTTTTGTCACTTATGACTACTTGTGGTTCATCAGGCCTTCTCATTTGTTCACTGTTCTTGTCCTTTTCCATTTCAAATCCCCCCTTTTGGCCCTTGGCTGATGCCCAAGCTTGCCAAACTTGTTTTGATCCTTTGGGTGGCCAATCCTCCAGATCTGGGTAACCCTAAACGGCTAAATATATTTCCACATACCGCTGTCTATCTATCTTTTGTTCTCTCCTCCATTCATACATCCTCTTAACCTTCTTGATCAACTTCTTGAGTCTCCAGGTTCGACAGGCCAAATACAATACGCATTAAAGCCACATTTAGACTCCTGTGTTTTATATATAGGGTGAGGACATATACAACAGAGGCACCTATGCTACACCTGTCAATAGTGGTCCCTATCATCTCCCCCTCTATTTCCAGTGCATTTGGTGGTATGCTGTGGTATTTCACGTAATGATCTTCCCTTATAACTCCGATATTTTTAACCTTATAGAGTACCTTCTTATGGGTTGATCTTGGTATAATTGGTTTCACCAGGACCACACCTATCAACAGACTACTATTAACAATACAATTATCAATAGTTTTGTACACCCAGGTTAAAGCCTTGAGCTGGCAACCGGTCAAATTTGTTCAATTTCCTGTCTTATTAAGGCCTCATACAGAGCTCGGGTCTCTGCAGGACACCGTTGGGGCAATTTAATGTCAGAAATGTTTAGAACTATGGGTACCAGCTCATGGTGTACATTGTCATACAAGAATGTTATTTTTTGTTAGCACCAGTCCATTCTCTGGTCCAGGACTCAATGCTGGACACATGGGGTCTTTGTCCATCGTTATTGACTTCAGAGGCACCGAGGTAGTTGTGGGGTGTGTTGTGGGCATTGACGCTTCTTTTACTTTGACTTGGGTGTCCTTATCATATTTACTGTCCTTTGAGCAGAGTACCGAATAGGCACCCTCGCTTTCACGTATATTGAACGATCCTTACAGGAGTTGGTGATGGTGGTACCTGTTTCTGTAAAATCTCCTGTTCTGGTCACATCTTTGATGAGGCCATACCCCCAGGGACACATAATGCTAACTTCCTCACCCATGCTAATAGTTACTTGTTTTTTTTTAGGGTACCTCCTTGATGCAAACTCGTCGTGATGTTGCGACCTCCGCTTATCATTACCTCATCGTCCTGACAGTGGTCTCATCAATCTATTCTCCTCGGTTCCCTCCGTGAGTGCACGGATGGCACATATTAACCACCTGCGTAAACATAAGGTTTCTTTCTTCTGGAGTTATCAATCCGCATATATTTTTAACTGGGTGTAATATTTCCATTTACTCCCTGCTTTCATGTCAATAAGAGCGCATGTGTCACCTGTCATAATTATCTCATACGGTCCTGTCCATCGTGGTGCAAAGCTCGGTTTCCCTGGTAACTCCTCTACCATTACCAAGTCCCCCACCTTTGGGGTGTTCTTAGATTAATTTACCTGATCAGTTAACCTTAATAGTATAAACTTAATTCAGACTTATTAACTTATAATACTTATTAACTACACACAGAACAGAATAGCACGTGCCTTTTTAAAAAAAAAGATAGGTAAATTACGTCATTTGTCTTGTTCTTTCTTCAGGCGCCTTTTCAAATGACTGTAATAAAACCAAAAACTAAAGAAAAAGTTATTTAACATTCTTACACTTAAGGATTTAACACCAGCTTCTTAAACAAACTTTAATCTTTCCAATATTTCCTTTGCCTATCCTTCTCTCCCTTAAAAAAATATCTAATTTCTGACATGTGCCACTTAAAAACAGTCAGTAAAACATGTCTTCAAGTTTAAACTGCAAAATAAAGTAATAGCAGATTTTAAACGTTGGTCCAATTAAAGCAGTGTTTTAAACTTCAAATTAGATTTCTGCCAGACATCTTCAGACTTTCAAGGCTGAAGCTTTTAGCTCTTAGAAAATTGTTCATTGCCTTTTTACAGTTGCAAAATCAACTTTTAAAATAAAAATAAAACTTTAACTTGAGATATAATTCTATTTTATATCCTATTCCTGGCTGCACAATCTTAAATTGAAATGAACACACTCAACAATCACTTTTCACACTCATTCAATTCCAAACAACTTAGAAAATAGATTTCTGTAATGGGTTATGAATTCAAAGTACCAAAATCTGTGTCAAATTCCCGGTCCCGATGCCAAGGAACACACACAGGTTCAACTAGTTCACAAGCAAAACATGACTCAAGTTTCCCACAAAATATACATATGTAAAAATAGAATAAGTAACAGACTAATGCTTTCAACATTAAAGTCAGACAACAAAGAGTTAATGACTGTTAGTTCTACCGAACACAAGCTGCACATCCCAAGGACATTCATTTCATATGTGGAGGCTTCCAACATTCATACATTCGAATCAAAAGACACAGTCACTTGTTTATTCCTATCTTTTTGAGCGAGGTACCGGGACATACTGCCTTCCCCTCCCCATTGTTCTGCAAAGTCCAGCTGTGCTTTCTCAGCTGCAGCCATCCTTGTGCACTCGTCTCCCTTAATCCGCGCACCGGAGAACCCCTTGCCTCCCTTTTCTGCGCATCCCGGAAGACCCCTCTGTCTCTTGGTTACTGCTCGAATATGCCTTTACCCCACGCACACTTACTTTTTGGAGTATTTTTCAATAACTTGAAATAATACTCACCAAAGTGTCATCCCGTCTTTTCGGACCAAGAGGGTTGGAGATCCTGCTGACTATGCCAAACTGAAGCAGAGAATTTGTTCTTCTTTCCCCTTGGTACTCAGATGAGACATAAGTTTCTTCCTTGGCCGGTTTATTCAAGCATATGCAAGGGAGACTGCATCCAGACAAGATGGCATGCAAACTCCCCGAGTAATTTCAAAACAACATTCTTATACCATTTTACAGATAACAGTTCATTTGCATTTACCAATCATTCTGTTACATATTCTTACTCTTATCTCTATCCAATTGTGTCTACTTGTACATAGCAGGTTACCCTATTACACTCTAAGCATGTATACATTATACTATCCAATCATTAGCAAGGCACGTACACATGAAATTTTGACTCTTGTCTGGTTTTTGTCACTCATGACTACTTGTGGTTCATCAGGCTTTCTCATTTGTTCACTGTTCTTGTCCTTTTCCCTTTCAGTAACCCCCAGGATGTTGATAGTGGGGGATTCAGTGATTGTAATGCCATTGAATGTCAAGGGGAGATGGTTAGATTCTCTCTTGTTGGGGATGGTCATTGCCTGGCACTTGTGTGGCGCGAATGTTACTTACCACTTATCAACCCAAGCCTGGATATTATCCAGGCCTTGCTGCATTTCTACACGGACTGCTTCAGTATCTGAGGAATCGCAAATGGTGCTGAACATTGTGCAAATGTCAGCGAACATCCCTACTTCTGATTTTATGATTTAAGGAAGGTCATAGATGAAGCGGCTGAAGATGGTTGGACCTAATTCAGGCATTAAAGGGGAGGCAGTTTATTGTGTGGACTGATTACAATCTCCTGACAAAGCCAAAGCTAGGTTTTCTTGAACAGTGCAGTTAAGCTGTCTAAGCTTTACCTTTCGATTTTGAACTAAAGCATGTTCCAAGTTCTAACAATGTGGCTCTAGGCTGCCTTAGCATTGTGCTGTTTGTAAAGAGATTGAGTTATTGCCTAATTACCTTCCCTTGCAGAGACCTGTATGTGGTGGCAGATGCCAAAGAAGAAGGAATGATGCAAAAAGTGTCCTATTGCAGCTTGAATCATTGCATGACTCTGCAAGAGAAGGAAGGTGTCAATTAGATGAACGTGTGTAATGTGAAAGGGATCCAATAACAATCAGGCCTGATTCAAGAGGCTCAGAAGATGCCACTGTAATATTACAAGATATGGGAAGCAGGTAGTCTGTGGAAGATTAATGTCTGCAGGGCAAAATGTAATTGCTCCAAAAACCAGATTGTACCTGGTTATTCCATAAAGCTTATCAAGATAAATGAGACAGTGAACCCACTATAATAATACTCTCCAGAGGTAAGAGGCACCAGCAGAAAATGCAAGAATTAAGCCTATTAAAACACTGGGTAAATTTACAGGTTAATGATGGAATCCTGTACTCCCAGTGTAAAGACAGAGCTATATGGAAGTGGTAATTCCCTTCAGTGATGCCTTCATTTCTTAAAGTGAAATTACAAAAGCAATTTATGGTCAATTAGAACATGAGAGGGGAGGTGAGAGTGACTGCCCTTGACATCAAGGTAACATATCATTGAGCATGACATTAAGGAGTCCTAGTAAAATTGAAGTCAATGGAAATCAGTGGAAAGGTTTCCAGTGGTTGGAGTCATATCTAGCACAAAGGAAGACAGCTGTGGTTGTTGGAGAATAATCATTTCAGTGCCAGGATATTACTGCAGGAGTTCCTCAGGGCAGTGTCTCCGCCAATGCATCATCAGCTGCTTCATCATTGATCTTCCCTCCAACATAAGGTCAGAAGTGGGGATGTTCACTGGTGATAGCAGTGTCTTCAGTTCAATTCACAACTCCTCAGCTAATGAAGCAGTCCATACAGTCATGGTCCTATAGTTTTTTTTTCGGAATATGCGGTTTGCCTTTAAGGCTTCCAAGGGATCAGTATTGCTTTAAAAGTTGGCAAGCCTTAGGAGTTATAAGAAGGTGCATTTTCTTTCCTTAGAAACAGCCATTTGGAGACTGCAATTCAAAGGGTGCATTCTCATTACCATAGTTATAGCCACTGGGAGTGAGCCTGATGCAATACATTTGTTACAATTCAGTTTTGAACTGGCTTATGAGTTGAAGACAGTTTGTCCTAACAGAATACACTGACACACAAACACAGACACAGACAGCTGTGGTGTTCAGACACCTGAACAAAAGCTCTCAATCATTAAAACTGAAGGAATAGGATTTTAGTCTGTTTATTATTTTCTCTCAAAATTCTAAGCAAAGGTCAAGCCAAAACAGAGATTTTTTTAATATTCATTCATGGGATGTGGGCATCGCTGGCCAGGCTAGCATTTATTGCCCATCCCTAATTGCCCTTGAGAAGATGGTGGTGAGCTGCCTTCTTGAACTGCTGCAGTCCATGTGGGGTAGGTACACCCACAGTGCTGTTAGGAAGGGAGTTCCAGGATTTTGACCCAGCGACAGTGAAGGAATGGTGATATGGTTCCAAGTCAGGATGGTGTGTGACTTGGAGGGGAACTTGCAGGTGGTGATGTTCCCATGCATCTGCTGCCCTTGTCCTTTTGTCCTTCCAGTTGGTCGAGGTCATGGGGTTGGAAGGTGTTATCTAAGGAGCCTTGGTGCATTGCTGCAGTGCATTTTGTAGATGGTACACTGTTGCCACTGTGCGTCAGTGGTGGAGGTAGTGAATGTTTGTGGATGGAATGCCAATCAAGTGGGCTGCTTTGTCCTGGATGGTGTTGAACTTCTTGAGTGTTGTTGGAGCTGCACCCATCCAGGCAAGTGGAAAGTATTCCATCACACTCCTGACTTGTGCCTTGTAGATGGTGGACAGGCTTTGGGGAGTCAGGAGGTGAGTTACTTGCCGCAGGATTCCTAGCCTCTGACCTGCTCTTATAGCCACGGTATTTATATGGCTACCCAGTTCAGTTTCTGGTCAATAGTAGCCCCTAGGATGTTGACAGTGGGGGATTCAGTGATGGTAATGCCATTGAATGTCAAGCGGAGATGGTTAGATTCTCTCTTGTTGGAGACAGTCTTTGCCTGGCACTTGTGTGGTGCGAATGTTACTCTGGTAATCTCTGGTCATTTAAATTGAAGAAAGGGAAGTTAGACTGTGGCAATCTTTTATCCCTCAAAAACTCTAAAGTCAGACTGATTCCATTGAAAGTATTTGCAAGTCGTTAATTGTTAAAATTCGCTGGAGAAGTAAAGCAACATTCTGTGAGGACTTCGAGCGACATTGGACTGTAAATTTGCAAGGACTCTATTTTTTTCTATTTTAAATGTTGTTTATATCTTCATAGTGTTTAATAATTTAGTTCTTCTAATTAAAGAGTTAATTTATTGATTTAAAGACACCTGGTTTGGTTAGCCTCATTGGGGGGTTAATAGATGGTACAATTTGGCTGGATCTTTCTTTAATTTGGAAAGTTTTATATGATATGTTAGGCGATCTGTGGAACAACGGGATTGAATTATCAGTGCGTTTCTCCCACCACAATCAGAATCATATGTTTTGATTGGGTGCTTTGACAGGAGCTGTCGGTTGTAACATATTTATTGGAGGCTCGTCTGCAACCTGAATGACATATTAATTGGGGGGCTCGCTCAATATTTGAATCACATTTTAATTGGGTTTCTAGATTTGAATTATATCTTAATTGGGGCCTTGCTCGCAGTTGAATTAGATTTCATTCAGTGGCTCACGTCTGGGATCAGAATCAGACACATTTGGAGGGCTCGCATTTGGAATCATAGTAATTACTCGTCTCTGGGATAACATATTTAAATTGCGGACTTGCGTTTGGCATCAGATTAATTGCTCTCGAGTCTGAGATCTTATCAATTGGAAACTTGATTGTTGGGATCTAAATCTGACACCAATTACAAAGAAATTAAAAGAACCAGGTCTCTTGTATAATAAGGTACAGCATTACCCCTGAAATAATCAAGAGTGCCAAGCCTGCTATACTCTCAGCACTCCATGAACTGCTTTGCCTGTGCTGGGACGAGGGAGCAGTACCTCAGGACATGTGCAATGCCAATATCATCACCCTCTATAAAAACAAAGGTGACCGCGATGACTGCAACAACTACCGTGGAATCTCCCTGCTCAGCATAGTGGGGAAAGTCTTTGCTCGAGTCGCTTTAAACAGGCTCCAGAAGCTGGCCGAGCGCGTCTACCCTGAGGCACAATGTGGCTTTCGTGCAGAGATCAACCATTGACATGCTGTTCTCCCTTCGTCAGATACAGGAGAAATGCCGCGAACAACAGATGCCCCTCTACGTTGCTTTCATTGATCTCACCAAAGCCTTTGACCTCGTCAGCAGACGTGGTCTCTTCAGACTACTAGAAAAGATCGGATGTCCACCAAAGCTACTAAGTATCATCACCTCATTCCATGACAATATGAAAGGCACAATTCAGCATAGCGGTACCTCATCAGACCCCTTTCCTATCCTGAGTGGCGTGAAACAGGGCTGTGTTCTCGTCCCCACACTATTTGGAATTTTCTTCTCCCTGCTGCTCTCACATGCGTTCAAGTCTTCAAAAGAAGGAATTTTCCTCCACACAAGATCAGGGGGCAGGTTGTTCAACCTTACCCGTCTAAGAGCGAAGACCAAAGTACAGAAAGTCCTCATCAGGGAACTCCTCTTTGCTGACGATGCTGCTTTAACATCTCACACTGAAGAGTGTCTGCAGAGTCTCATCGACAGGTTTGCGGCTGCCTGCAACAAATTTGGCCTAACAATCAGTCTCAAGAAAACAAACATCATGGGACAGGACATCAGAAATGCTCCATCCATCAATATCGGCGACTACGCTCTGGAAGTGGTTCAAGAGTTCACCTACCTAGGCTCAACTATCACCAGTAACCTGTCTCTCGATGCAGAAATCAACAAGCGTATGGGAAAGGCTTCCACTGCTATGTCCAGACTAGCCAAGAGAGTGTGGGAAAATGGCTCACTGACACGGAACACAAAAGTCCGAGTGTATCAAGCCTGTGTCCTCAGTACCTTGCTCTATGGCAGCGAGGCCTGGACAACGTATGTCAGCCAAGAGCGACGGCTCAATTCATTCCATCTTCGCTGCCCCTGGAGAATCCTTGGCATCAAGTGGCAGGACCTTATCTCCAACACAGAAGTCCTTGAGGCGGCCAACATCCCCAGCTTATACACACTACTGAGTCAGCGGCGCTTGAGATGGCTTGGCCATGTGAGCCGCATGGAAGATGGCAGGATCCCCAAAGACACATTGTACAGCGAGCTCGCCACTGGTATCAGACCCACCAGCCGTCCATGTCTCCGCTTTAAAGATGTCTGCAAACGCGACATGAAGTCCTGTGACATTGATCACAAGTCGTGGGAGGCAGTTGCCAGCGACTGCCAGAGCTGGCGGGCAGCCATAAAGGCGGGGCTAAAGCATGGCGAGTCGAAGAGACTTAGCAGTTGGCAGGAAAAAAGACAGAAGCGCAAGGGGAGAGCCAACTGTGTAACAGCCCCGACAACCAATTTTTTCTGCAGCACCTGTGGAAGAGTCTGTCACTCTAGTATTGGCCTTTATAGCCACTCCAGGTGCTGCTCCACAAACCACTGACCACCTCCAGGCGCTTACCCATTGTCTCTCGAGACAAGGAGGCCAAAGAAGAAGAAGATACCATTGTTACGGCATTAGTGGTTGTAGCAGAGTTTTCGGGAAAGCAGAATGTTTCCCTGAGTGCCTTGATCATTTTAACTCAGAACAAATTAAAAGAATTGGCAGCGAATTTGGGGTTGGAATTAAAATCAGGTGCCAAAAAAGCAGGGATAATTGGATTAATAGCCGAACATCTGGAATTAGTAGAAGATGATGATGGGGGTAATACAGATGAAGGGCAATACGAGGAACAAGAAAGGGAATATGAAAAACATGAAGGGTAATAGGTCTGAGACTGATGCAGTGGAATTGGCTAGGCTTCAATTAGAAATGAAAAAACTGGAGCTTCAGCAGGAAAAAGAAACGAAAAAACTTGAGGCAGAAAAAGAATTAAGAAAACTTTAATTGGAAAAAGAGGAAAAGGAAAGGGGAAAAGAAAAATCAATAGTAATAAGAAAACTTGAATTGGAGGAAAGGGAGAAAGAGAGAGCATTTCAAAGAGAGAGTGAAAGAGAAGAGAGGGAATTTAAATTAAAAGAGATGGAACTAAGACAAAGAGGTAGTCTTAAATCCAGGTCAGGAAGAATCTGAATTTAGATCAGGACCAAGTAAGAAGTTGTTTAAATTTATACAGGCTCTTCCTAAGTTCGAGGAAAGGGATGTCGAGGCATTTTTCACATCTTTTGAAAAAATAGCCAAACAGATGAAATGGCCGAAAGAAAGCTGGACATTGCTTATTCGGGGCAGACTAGTAGGCAGAGCTCATGAAGCTTATGCCATGCTTTCTGAAGAGGCTTCTGCAGATTATGAGATGACAAAAAAGGCTATTCTCTCTGTGTATGAGTTCGTCCCTGAAGCTTGCCGTCAGAAGTTTAGGAACTTAGAGATTGACTGGGCAGACATATTTAGAATTTGAGAGGGTGAAGCAAATGAATTTTGACTGTTGGATACGGGCATTAAAGATAGAAACCACATATGAGAACCTTTGAGAATTGATTCTCTTAGAAGAGTTTAAAAACTCCATTCCTTCAGTAATGAGAACTCATATAGATAACCTAAAAGTTTTGAAAGCTAGACAAGCAAAAGAGATTGCTGATGATTTTGAGCTTGTGAATAAGCCAACCTATTTTGTCCGTCACCCCCATAAACCCAAGAAGAATAGAAAGTGGGAGAGTGAAAGGAAGGCAAGTAGCCGGGTACAAGAAGGAACAGCTGGGAATGCCCCAGGATCACCTCCTTAGGTCAGAAAGGAAGGTGCTGAGGGTAGAAGTGAGGTTCGCAAGCCAAAGTGTTTTCATTGCAACAAAACAGGTCATCTTCGTTCAGAGTGCTGGAAATTGTGAGGTAAACCCATAGGACTTGTTAGGGTACGCAAAGTTAGTGCAGAGGAAAAGACTCTGACTGAGAGTATAGCAGACCAGGCTATAGCTTTAACGACAGCTGTGAATGTGAAACCAGATACTAAAACTAAGAGGAGTGTAGAGGTTAAGAATAAAATACCTGAGTGTTATAATGATTTTTTGCTAAAGGGGAGAGTAACTCCGTATCCTGTAAGTGAGGCAGGAAAACCTATCATTATATTCAGGGATACAGGAGTGACCCAAACACTCTTGCTGGGGAAAGATATGAGGTTTCAACCAGAGAGCGCCTTGAACACTAAAGTTTTAGTTAATGGAATTGGTGGTTTGTGTGTACTTGTACCTTTGTATAAAGTACGCCTAGAGAGTGACTTAATAACTGGGATAGTAACTGTAGGTGTTGTCTACAGTTTACCAGTAAAGGGAATTGATCTACGCCTAGGACACGATTTGGCTGGATCAAAAATGGTTACAGAGGAACCATGTGAAAATAAGGAAACGGAGCAATTACAGGAGCAAGTTCTGGGAATATTTCCTGCGTGTGTAGTTACCCAAGCAATGGCTAAACAGGATCCATTGTCAGAGGTAAAAGGGGCACCACAAATAAATAATCAGGCATCTGAAACCTTATTTGGGGATTCAGATAATCCAAATGAGATGTTTAACAGATCGTCTATGATTGCAGCACAGCAAGCTAATCCAGAGATCTACCAAATAGCACAGACGGCTCTGTCAGAGGCTGAGGTGAAAGGAATTCCGGAAGGCTATTATATGGCACACGGGGTTTTGAGGAGGAAATAGAGACTGCCTCATAGACCTGTTGACGAAGACTGGACAGTTGTTGAACAGATAGTGGTACCACCTAAATAGCGATAAGAATTATTAAGGTTAGCACACAACATTCCCCTTTCAGGACATGGGGGAATTTGGAAGACCAAATCACACATAAGCAAACATTATTACTGGCCAGGTCTTACAAAGAATGTGAAATAATTTTGTAGGGCATGCCATACCTGTCAAATGGTGGGGAAACCGTAACCTACCATAAAACCAGGGGATCAGGTATTAGTGTTGTTACCGCCACAAGGAGAACCAGTGAAAGCATGGTTCAGTGGCCCATATAGAGTGATCAAAAGAGTGGGTAAGATAGACTACTTGATTGATACCCCTGATAGCTGGAAGAACAACCAGTTGTGTCACATTAATATGCTTCAAACCATATTACCGCAGGGAGGAGGATAAGCCAGTGCAGGTATGTCACGTATTGGGACTGTGGAGAAGGAAAAGGAAAGTGAAGATGAGGCAGAAGTAGGTCTAGGAAATTCTCAGATTGAACCTCAATTATGCCATTCGTGAATGCAGAATGGCTAGGGAAACTAAATAATAGGCTTTTACACAGAGGCAAAACAGCGTGAAGTCCTAACTAGAGTTTTCACAACGTTTCAAAAAGTTTATAGGGATAAGCCAGGATGTACAACCTTAGCCACACATGATGTGGTATAGAGGGAACCATTCCTTTAGGTCCAGACAGACAGGCCCAAGTGGAAGCAGAGGTACAATGCATGCTGAAAGGTAGCGTCGTTGAACCTAATCAGGACCGCTGGAATTCGCAGATGGTCTTTATGACGATACCTGGTGGGACGGCTCAAACTTGCAAAGACTCTAGAAAAGTCACTGTGGTAAAGAAGGCAGACTCCTACCCAAATTCTCATTTAAAGAACTGTATGGACAGAGTGGGCAACACAATGTGTCTTAAAGAGACAGTTGGAAGGATACTGTCAAATTCCTTTGACACCCCAGGGTAAGAAAAAAAATCAGCTTCTGTTACACCAGACAGGGTTTTCCAGTGTCATGTGATGCCACATAGGTTAAGGGGTACTCGAGAAACTGCTCAGAGATTAGTGAACCCTGTAGTGGTCAGTGCTTCTAGCTGTGCAGTTCACCTGGCAGAGGTGATGGACAATAGGGACACTTAGAAGGAAAACACAAGACAATTGGAAGACTATGCTTGTAAATTTAAAATGGGTAAATTAGAACAACCTTTTGAAAATTTAAAGCCAAAATGTTCGGGTGGAACTTGTTGCTGTAATCTAAACATTTTTTTTAGAAATGTGTACATCTATAAATACGTGGGAAAAAAATGCTAGCGTTTTTTTCAATTTGTATTTTTTTTAACCCATTGTAATGAAACATATTTCAGGAATGGCGTTTCATTCCACCAGGGGCGGAGGTGTCATGGTCCTATAGTTTTTTTTTCTCGGAATATGCGGTTTGCCTTTAAGGCTTGCGAGGGATCAGTATTGCTTTAAGAGCACGCAAGCCTTAGCAGTTATAGGAAGGCGCATTTTCGTTGCCGTAGAAACAGCCATTTGGAGACTCCGATTCAAAGGATGCATTCTCATTACCATAGTTGTAGCCACTGGGAGTGAGCCTGATACAATACATTTGTTACAATTCAGTTTTGAACTGGCTTATGAGTTGAAGACAGTTTGTGCTAACAGAACACACTGACACCCAGACAGCTGTGGTGTTCAGACACCTGAACAAGAGCTTTTAAACTGAAGGAATAGGCTTTTAGTCTGTTTATTATCATCTCTCAAAATTCTAAGAAAAAGTCAAGCCAAAACAGAGATCTCTGGTAATTTAAATCGAAGAAAGGGAAGTTAGACTGTGACAATCTTTTATCCCTCAAAAACTCTAAAGTCAGATTGATTCTGTTTAAAGTGTTTGCAAGTCGTTAGTTGTTAAAATTCACTGGAGAAGGAAAGCAACATTCTGTGAGGACTTCGAGCAACAGTGCACTGTAACTTTGCAAGGACTTTAATTTTTTCTATTTTAAATGTTGTTTATATCTTCATAGTGTTTAAGAATTTAGTTCTTCTAATTAGAGTTAATTTATTGATTTAAAGACACCTGGTTTAGTTAGCCTCATTCGGGGGTTAATACATGGTTCAATTTGGCTGGGTCTTTCTTTAATTTGATATGTTTTAAATATGTTAGGCGATCTGTGGAACAACGGGATTGAATTATCAGTGCGTCCCTTCCACCACAATCAGAATCGTATATTTTGATTGGGGGCTTTGACAGGAGCGGTGGGTCATAACAATACCCACATCCAGCAAGACCGAGACAACATCCAGGCTCAGGCTGATAAGTAGCAAGTAACATTTGCACCGCACAAGTGCCAGGCAAAGACCATCTCCAACAAGAGAGAATCTAACCATCTTCCCTTGACATTCCATGACATTACCTTTGTTGAATGTCCCACTATCAACATCCTGGGGGTCACCATTGACCAGAAACTTAACTGGACCAGCCATATAAATAGTGGCTATAAGAACAGGTTAGAGGCTTGGAATGCAGAAAGTAATTCACCTTCTGAATCCCCAAAGCCTGTCCACCATCTACAAGAGTTACAACCGAGGCAGGAGGGGTGCACTGTCTTTCTCTAGTTCCACTTCTCCACAGGTCACAACATATATTTAAATGCTTACCCAGTTACCAATACAGTCAATCATATACTCTACTCTTTATCCCAGAATAAAACACACCAACCAGGTTTCTTTAATCACAGTATCAAAGAATCATTACAGTTATACAACAGTTATCATTTTATGATAAAAAGTTATCCAGTAACAAGGCACTGCATTAACATACAGTTTGTAATATGTAAGTTTCCTTTTTAAATACCCAACATATACATACACTGGGAAAAAAAACAAAAAATAAAGAACTTCTCTCTGCAGAGGTCTTTTACAAAAAAAATAAATAATTTGGCCAAATACTTGCTAATTCTTGAAAAGGATGAGATGCGTTATGTCCAAAAAATAGCATACAGTCTGGCATCCGAGTACACATAGGGTCACTGGGATCTTTTCTGGAGCAGTTCTTTTCAGGCAGTGTCAAGAATTAATCTGGCAGGCCTTCCAGGAGTGTCTCAGGAGAAATGTGGCATCAGGGGTTTTAGGTCTCAACACACTGAATTCGCAGGGTTTTTACAAAGAGGTAAAGAGGAGCTGGGTGTTTTTCAGCAGGCTACAAAACCAACTGCTTTCAACAACAGTCCACACCCCAACTGAACCAAAACAATATCCCAAAAGCGAAACCTCCTGACCACCATATATCTTGACATGTCTGTAAAAATCTTCCCCAAATCACAAAGGTTTCTGTTGCTTATTGAGCTTAAGGCAGTAAAGGTCTGTTTCAAATGAGACCTCTGTGGCCCTTGTTAAAAAAAAACACATCCATGAAATCTTTGCATTTTCCCAAATGTACCAATGTCTATAATTCTAAGAGTCCTCAACTATTTTTTTTAAATAGAAGCACTTTCATAACACAAGGCACAAGTCAGGAGTGTGATAGAAAGCATTCCATTTATCGGCATGAGTGCAGGTTCAGCAACACTCAAGCAGCTCGGTACAATCCAGGACAAAGCAGCTGCTTGATCAACATCACAACCACAACCTTAAACATTCACTCCCTTCACCGCCAATGCTCCCTCCCTCACAGCACTGTGGATGTACCTACCCATAAGAACACAAGAAATAGGAGCAGGACTAGACTATATGGCCCATCGAGCCTGCTCCACCATTCAAAATGATCATACCCCACATGGACTGCAGCAGTTCAAGCAGCTGGCTAAGCAGCACCTTCTTGAGAACAATTAGAGATAGGCAATAAATGCTGGTCTTGCCAATGATGCCCACATCCCATCAACACATTAAAAAAAGAGCCAGCAGAGCACTTTCCACAGGTATACAGTGATTTGTTTGAGTAACCGAGAAGAAAATGTCAAAGAATACACGATGTCTAAAAGATGCACTATAAATATAATTTGAGAGCTAAAGGGCAGTATTCCATAGGAACCAATTCAAGCTACATGCCTACTAGAGATCATGGCTGTGCAAAAGTGGATTTGGTGGGGTGCAGAGTGATTTAATTAGGCTGGAGGTGTTTTTTCAGATTCCCGACGGCAGGATATTTTAGAGAAATTAAATTGGTGGCATATTTGCAGCGCTCCAGGGCTCCCCCAGCATGGTGGCAGATTGCAGCTTACATTCATTTAAATAACATGAACACTCATTACCCCAGAGTTACAATTTAGACCTATCTGCCAGATTAAGTGAACAGTGAGCAATAGTCTCATGCCACCCAGTTCATGATTGTTTCACCGTGGCGTGCAGCAGTTGGATTTGTGCAGTTGAATCTTAGGTCTGTGCTGTTCTCTCTTTAACTCATCCCCTAAACTAACAGCAGCATTGAAATGGACGTTTGGCTCTAGGCCAGCATTAGAATTGATGTATGCCTCCAGGCTCAGCACCAGAAAGGGGAAATTTTTTCAGGGGACGGCAGCGAAGGCATGGGTGGGGGGGGGGGGGGGAGAAGGTGTACATCGAGGAGCAGGGGAGGGTACTCGGAAGGGAAGGGTGGGGTTGATCGGGTGCATAGAGGAGCAAGGGTGGTGGAGTGAAGCGTCCAGGGTATGGAATGGTTGCTTTTGATGCTGAAGCTGCATATTGTCAGCTGCAGGTCTGGTGGGTGGATTAGAGCATTAGAGTCTGAAGATATTTGGCAATGGCCTAAAGGGAGGGATGAGTGCTGTCAACATCGGGGATCTGAGGAGCAAATTGAGGGTACTGGCTAGCAGAGGGAATAGTCACAGTCAATGGGGGCAAATGGGTTCGGTGGGTCAGGGGGAGGTCAAGCCTAACGGGTGGGTATGCGACAACTTCATATGGAAGGGAACGGGACTCAGCAATGTCAGGTTGATTTGAGGAGGATCAAGGGCAAGAGTCAACATGTTGATAGTAATGTGAGTAGGAACAGGGGGAGGGATGGCATGAAACAATTGATGATTACACTGTGCACGGTAATGGGGTGAGGCTCAATGTTAACGGAGGCAAGGGTAATGGTAACATTGGGTGGGTCGAGTGATGGGTTCAGGCTGGGAAGTTGTAGGAGGTTGGAAGGTGGAATGACTTGCCCTGAATTTCACACGCACCATTTTCTCCAACGATAATGGATATCACGTGGCCACTCAAGGATTGCAAGTGTAAGGAGATAAATGACAGCGAGTGTGTCTTCTACCTGTCAGCAATTTGAAGGCAGACATTAGGGAATTGCTCATTGCCTCGCTGTTTTAGCTCACTAGCAAGAGGCTTGACTTGCCACGTTCTGCTTAATTATTGTTGAGAAAATCCACAGCGACATGGGTCTCATACACCAAATTTGTCTAGTACCACGGGAAGAGCAACAAAGGGAGAGATAAGACGGGCTCTTTTCCCTCAACTCATAATGCCAGAACATCAGCAACAGGCAGAACAGGAAGGTGAGGATGCTCCGAATGATAACATCCAGTAATGGCATTATCGAAAACGGGCACTGACACATCATCACATCCTCAGGATAAGGACAAATTACCTTCAAATGTCAGAGAGGCAATGCCAGAAACACATAAGGAGGTCACGTAAAATGGTCACATATATTTGTAGGCTCCTGCAGCATGACCTGCAGGCAGTTGGCTTTGATGGGAATCCCACGCCAGTTGCCCTCAAGGTGACAGCTGCACTCAGTTTTTTTGCTCGCCGGTCCTTCCAGGGATCCACAGGCAACATATGTGACAAATCGCAGTGCGACCCATAGGTGCCTTTTTTCAATGTGCCAATGATTTCACCTACTTACCTGCAGACGAGGACAGTCCGGTAGCAAGGTCTGCGGCCTTCAGCGCCATCACTGGATTCCCTAGAGTGCAAGGGGCGATCGACTGCACTCAGGTGGGCACTAGAGCTCCCTGGGACCAGCCTGCTGTATTTGTGAATTACAAAGGTTTCCACTCTTTAAACGTGCAACAGGTTTGCAACCACAGCAGAAGAATAATGTATGTTTGTTCACATTTCCCAGAAAGCGGTCATGACTCCTACATTTTGAAGAACTCCCAGCAGTTTTCGAGGAACCAGCCTAGTGGACAGATGGATCCTGGGTGACAAGGTTACCGCCTTTGTACGTGGTTGATGATACCAGTACGGCATCCCCAAAGCATTGCTGAAAAGACGTACAATGCTGCTCACGCATCTAACAGAGCCATCACTGAGCATGTCATTGGCATGCTGAAAATGTGATTCCGTTGCCTTGACTGGTCTGGAGGGGCTCTTCAGTACGCGCCACAGCGGGTGTCGCAAATAACCGTTGTCTGCTGTGCCTTGCACAACCTAGCAATTAGACGTGGCAACATTCTGCAGGCAGGGGAACAGCATGCCTCCTCAGTTGAGGAAGACTACAAAGAGGGTGAGGAGGAAGACAACAATGACAACGATGCTATTATCGATACGATGACCATGGAGAGACATGCAAGGGACATCTGGGAGAACCAAATTAATGGGCATTTCAGCCAACAATAAGCCACATCAAGAAACGTTGGAAGGAGAAATGTAACAATTCCTCACAGAAATTCACATAAGCCGGAGGTCTTATTCATTGCTGCAATCTTAACGAAGCGTTGCTACACTTTCATCTGATTGGCAGTTGAAATCATCCATGGGCTACAATGAATGCAACACCACTGCAAGCAGCGTCAAGTTATAATCACAGAAAAACAAAAGTATGGCATGACAGTAGTGGAAAAAGTGAATGATCATCAGTAGGAAAACAACCATCATTTGAAGACTGAAGGCTCAAATAACTATGATAAATGGACATTGGAAATTTTCTGAGATGCTCTGAAAGCATCAATGCGTTCCTGCCATAGGCCTCCAATCTTTGTTTTTATCTGAAACCAAGCAAAAAACTTACAAAGGTGCATCAAATGTTAAAGTAAATAAAGATGTACTGAAAATTATTGACCAGGTGCACAATATTTACAGCACCCGTGCTACCTTTGTGCTCAAAACTGTTTCAATTTCCTTTTTCTCCCAATACGTCTAGATGCTACCCCGACATTAGCAGCTGAGGTGGAGACAGCCTGCTCAGTGCGCTTGCAGGTTTCTGTGGATGACCATTGTAGGTGTCCTCTGGAGGAACGGGGCCTCGATGGCTCCATCCTACTGGGGGTGTGCAACCATGGTGTTTGAGTATCCCATGTGCTCGCCTGCAGGCGGTAAGGGGATCCAAATTGGGCGGGAGGACAAGACGCCACTTACCCTTGGGGTGTCCTGAAGATGGACCCCGGGCAGCTGGCACGCTCTCTTCCTCCATCTGAGTGCACGATGGCACCTGCCTGGCTCCGAGGGGAAGGAGTACCTGGAAGGAGGTCTAGGTTCCTCATACCCCTCTCACTTAGACTCTGCTGCATGGAGCCCACGGCAATAGCAATAGAATGCAGGTCAGATTGCACATGGCTCGAGTGCTCAACCAGACTCACCACGGAGCTTGCCAGACTCAACTGAGGAAGCCATACACTTAAATACCCGGGACATGGCAGACATCATGGCTTGATTGGACACCTCCATGGCATGCGCAAAGGTAGCACGGCCTCAGGCATCTCTGACATATTTTTCATATGGCTTTGCTGCACATCCAACAGACTTCTCATAGCAACAAACAGAGGATCACCATGAGCATGGGGCTGAGCAGGGGCCTGGTGCCCAGCAGTCCTCCGATTGTCAGGGGATCCGGCTGGCACATGCTCCCTCAGCTGCTGGGACGTGTCTATATCGTGACCACTAACTTATGACCCCAAATTTAATCTTAAACCCCCAACAAAACATGTGGATGTATCTGCGCTGGCAGAAGTGGAAGAAGCAGCAAGTGACGGTGCATCCTCTGGGGAATTGGCTTCATCTTCCTTCCCAGACGGTCCTGGGACTCGCAGCATTCTGTGACTTGAGTGTGGGCACCTGCAGTGGAGACACAAACAGAGGCACATTAAGCATCTGTTTCGCATGAGTTCAGACACTTTCAGTGGGTGTGAACACATGTCTGAAGATGACACTTCATCCTTACACCTTGAGGAACCTGCCTCACCATCTGATATGGCCCCGTCTCCCTCCTCTCTTGCTATTTGTGCAGCCTCCTATTCAGCTGGTGTCAACCAACACTCTAATGTCTGCTACACCTCCTCCTGTCCTCGCTCGCTCACTCGTGCTGATTGTGTGTGTGTTTGTTCTGCAGGAGACAGTACAAATGGAATGAGAACTTTTTTGTTAAGAATCACAACCATTGTAAACATGCACCTGACATCACTCATTCAGGACTGGCTTTCACAAGACACATCAACAATGGCAATCGTTAACTTTGTACGAATTAATTTAGTGTATGGCTCCAAGGCTGCTCATGCAATCCAATGCATGCCTTGTTTGCCCTCTTTCTTAAAGAGATGGAGCCAGGGTGACAAACAATGGAGCAGTTTTGCCAAGACCACTTACCCTCGCCGATCTGAGAAAGTCATTGATACGTATGCAATACCGAGGTTCTTTGTATCATCCAATAGTTCAAGACCTCCTCTGCAACCTCCATCTAGGCCACCTTGGTCAGGTGGGACAGTCTTCAGACTCCACCTGCAAGAGGACCTCCCGCTTTTCCCTGGCAGCCTGGAGGAGAACCTGCAGAGAGACATCACTGAACCATGGGGCGGGACGCTACCTGCTGCTTGACATATTCTTTTGTGTAGCTGCAAAGATAAAGCACATGATGTGAATTTGATGCTGCATTACAAAAATTAAGGGAGACAAAAACATTTTGCATTGATTTCAAACTTGATTTCAGGCTCCTATGCAGAGAATTACATGACACGAAGGCTTCTGATCCTGGAGGCTGCAAGCACAGAATGCTTTATATCCGTGGCAATCTTGGTGCTTGGCTCAGTGATGGAGGGCTCCACCAATGAAAGGCTGGCCCCGCCGCCGAATCCCACGTGTCCCCTGTGCCTGTCACCGCAAGTTTCATTAACATATGTAATCGCGTGGGAAACAGGAAATCTGGCGGAAGCGGAAGTTACGCCAACTTCCAGTTCCGTCGTCGTGAATGCTGCGGAACTCATAAAATCCCGATCCATCTGTTTGGGCTTCTAGACAGAAGAAAAAGCTTGAATGAGCATGTAATAATGAAGCAGTTTATAAAAGATTGTTCAGGCATTTCTCTATACCAACCAAACCACTAAGCCAGTGGCATGAAAATGTGGGTCTACTAATTTTGCACATCTGAATTTGTATTGTGTAGTCTCAGCACATGTACCCAATTTCTCAGGATGCACCACCACCATTTAGTTTGCTGGAATGGCTTTTGTTAGCATCTCGCAGTTTCTGCCAAGTTATTTTTCAAAATGATTTGAAAAGAGAAAATTTCAAAAAGGCTGACACGGAGCCGAGTACACATACTGTCTTGTCTCTATCCCATGGCCTGGTTTACTCTATCCTTCTTCAAAGTCTTTGATAATTGCCCTCGGCAGTCCTCACCTATCCTGCTCACTCCCTTGTCTCCACAAATTGTCAGTACATGGCCACAATTTCTGTCAAATATCCACTCCCTCCTCAAAGGATTGGCAGATGCTGGCTGCCAGTCAACTGTTATACTTCTTTTTAAATTGGAGACTTTAGGCAGTTCATGCTAACTACTATCTCCTTTGTTCCAGAAACAGTTCAATGCCTTATCGTCAGCCACAGCCAGACAGGTTATTTTAGTATATGCCACACCGTGGCCTGAATGGGGAAGGAGCATAAAATTGGTGGCTTGCAACTATGCAATTGTGTACTTCATTTCCCCAAGAATACAACAGACAAAATAGTGACAAGTTCATGTCCCACTGTAACTATTTACTTCCGTGTCATGTGCAAAATGTGATCTAAACATGAATAAAAATACTGAAATTCAATGTTAATAGAAAGAATTTTAATTTTTCTGTCACCTTGAAGTAGTGGTCTTGGTTATATAACTTCATTAATGGCTGTTTTTCAGTGATATGGTGTTTTGAGTTTTCAACTTTTTGCGGACTCAACCTTTTCAAACTTGTTTGTCAGCTTTTGAGTTTTGCAGATTAGCACATATGCTAAAGCACAAAACAGGGAAAAAGCTGTCCACAATTTTGTACTGGAAATTTGAAAGTACCTAATCATCACTAAGATACAAAGAATGAACTGTTGAGTTGAATACTGGAATCATGAAGAAACAATTGCATATTACGATTAAGGAAGTTAAAGCACAGTCTTCCATTTTGGATGAATGAACTAAGATGGACGCAATGGTTTTCCTCACCTGTATTTATCTGACTATATGTAATTTGTATACTGTCAATTAGATTCCATAAGTAACACTCTCATTCAAGCTCCATTACAAACTTTAACATAATCTAAACTGAGAGATTGCTTACTCAGCTTATTGCCTGCTGAGGCGGATACAAAAGATCCCAAGGCACTATTTGAAGACAGCAAATTCTGCCACTGTCCTGGCTGTTATTTCTTCATCAACCAACATCAGCAAAACAAATTATCCTGTCATTAATCCATTTACTGTTTGGAGCCTTTCTTGGGTAAAACTGGCTGCAACATTTACAGAATTTCCAGAGTAATCCATTGGCTGTTAAGTGTCTGGAATGTCCACAGGATATGGCAGGGTGCCACACAGATACAAGTTCTTTCCTATGCACAGCAGCAATATAAACCTGTTTTTTTTTTAAATCAATGTAGGTTTTTAAACATACCCAGAGCACAAAATCCCCCACTATTTTTACAGCAATAATTTCAGGGCAAATTTTCATTGATGAAACATTAACAAAGTTTACAATTTAAATATCAGAAGTGGTTCATTCCTCAGTGACATTATTATTTTTATCACAGAATTGTTACAGTGCAGAAGGAGGCCATTTGGCCCATCATGTCTGCACTGGCTCTCCGAAAGAGCAACTCCCTCAGTTCCATTCCCCTGCCTTCGCCCCATAACGCTGCACATTCTTCTTTTTCATATAACTGTCTAATTCCCTTTTGAATTCTTCAATTGAACCTGCCTCCACCACGTTCTCATGCAGCACATTCCAGACCTTAGCCACTCGCTGTATGAAAAAGATTTTCATGTCACTTTTGCTTCTTTTACCAAATACTTTAAACCTCTGCCCTCTCCTTCTCGATCCTTTCACAAGTAGGAACAGTTTCTCTCTATCTCCTCTGTCCAAACCCCTCATAACTTTGAATACCTCTATCAAATCACCTCTCAGCCTTCTCTTCGCCAGGGAAAACAGTCCTAACTTCTACAATCGATCTTCATAACTGAAATTCCTCATCCCTAGAACCATTCTCATGAATTTTTTCTGTACTCTCTCCAATGCCCTCACATCTTTCCTAAAGTGCAGTGCCCAGAACTGGATGTATTACTCCAGCTGAGGCCAAACTAGTATCTTACACAAGTTCAACATAACTTCCTTGCTCTTGTACTCTATGCCCCTATTAATAAAGCCCAAGACACTGTATGCTTTATTGACCATTCTCTAAACCTGTTCTTCCACCTTCAATGAATTATGCGCATATGCACCCAGGTCCCTCTGCTCCTGCACCCCTTTTAGAATTGTACCCTTTATTCTCCATGTTCTTCCTACCAAAATGAATCACTTCACATTTCTCTACATTGAGCTTCATCTGCCACCTGTCTGCTCATTCCACCAACTTGTCTGTGTCCTTTTGAAATTCTACACTATCCTCCTCACAGTTCACAATGCTTCCAACTTTCATACCTTCTGCAAACTTTGAAATTGTGCCAGTACACCAAGGTCTAGGTCATTAATATGTATCAGGAAAGCCAAGGGTCCCAGCACTGATCCCTGGGGAACTCCATGAAAAACCTTCCTCCAGCCTGAAAAACATCCATTAACCGCTACTCTTTGTTTCCTGTCACTCAGCCAATTTTGTATCCATGTTTCTGCCATCCCTTTTATTCCATGAGCTACAAGTTTGCTCACAAGTCTGTTGTGTGGCACTGTATCAAATGCCTTTTGAAAGTCCACGTACACCACATCAACAGCATCGCCACCATCAACCCTCTCTGTTACCTCCCCAAAGAACTCCAGCAATTTAGTTAAATATGATTTCCCCTTAAGAAATCCAGGCTGGCTTTCCTTAACTAACTCGCATTCGTCCACGTGACTATTGATTTTGTCCAGAATTATTTTTTCTATAAGTTTTTCCACCACCAAAGTTAAACTGACTGGCCTCTCATAGCTGGGTTTATCTTTACACCCTTTTTGAACAAGGCAATAACCTTTATCCCAGTCTAAACCCTGGCAAAACACAGGAAAACGGATGTTCTACTTTCTATTAGTAACTGTGACTCGTGCCTCCAAACTTACAAGAGAAACTAAAATAACTGAAAGGGAATCGAATCCAAATTGAAAGCCGACTTTTACTGCGCATATCCCACTCACCGGAAATCCGCTCAGCCAAGCGCGCTCCGCGCCACCGGTCATAATGACGTCATAAGGCAAGTGCCGCGCAGGCGCACTGGGGGCGGGCGGTTACTCGTTAAGGTGCTGAGGCACGTTTGCGCAGGCGCCGAGGATAAGTAGGGCTGGTTCCAAACGGACCGTATCTGTTCAGCTTGTGGAGTAGATAGTATGGGGAAGCGGGACAATCGAGTGGTGAGTACCTGCCCCCGGGCCTAAACCCGAACCCCGGATTAATAAACTGGAGCCGACCTGAAGTATTAGAGGTCAGTGAAGGGAGCACTGACTGCGGGGTAGCCTCGGCCCTGCGGGAGCCGCTCCCTTTTGGAGTCCGCCGGGGAAGTCAAGGGTAATGTGGGCCCTTTAAAAACAGATCAAGCGGGTAATATTGCAAATACAGATAAAGAAATGATAGACTTGTTGATTAAATACGTTATGGCTTGTGCCATAAGGGTTGCTAAAGGAAGTAGGAGTGAAGGTAGCGGGAGGCCTTGTCATAATGTTTCAATCTTCCCTGGTTACTGTGGAAGTGCCAGAGCATTGGCGAGTGGCAAATGTGATACTGTTGATCAAGAAAGGGTGTAAGGACAGCCCTAGTAACTACAGGCCAGTCAGTGGTGGGTAAAGTAGAGCCCTACCAAATTCATGGCTGTGACAAATGTGTCATGGATTGTGAAATCTCAGGTCCTCCATGAAATCAGCTGTTTTCTGAACTATGTGTGTTTTATTTATTGAAACTGTACTCCCCTTCCTGCTGAACATATTGCAAACATTGTGCATTTAGGTGATTGACACAAGATGCACCTTGCTGATTGATAAATGAGGGAGGGCTTCCAGTGCAGTTTGAGAGAAGCACTCTCAAGTATTAGCAAACAAGTGAGAATGCCAGAATGAACAAATCAAGAATGGCCACAACCAATACGTTAGCTCATTGAGTGAAAGAATTTGGAAGCCAAATTCTGCCTGCCAGTGGTGGAATACTGTTTTGTACAAGTTGCAGTGTTTTGTTGGATCACACATGGCGGGCAACAGTTCAGCATCACTTCGAGTCCGAAAGCCATCTCAACAGAAAGAACATTTGACATTGCACTGCTGGAAAATGAACACACAAAAAACAAGCATCGCTTTTTAAGAAGTTGACAGAGCTCAGAAAATTGTCAGTTGTGTACAAGGAACTTGTGGACGCTTTTGCCAGCGCCAACATACCATTGGAAAAACTTCATCATCCAAAGCTGCGGGTAACCATTCAATGTAATGTGCAAAATGATGGTTGCTTGCCAAGTGCAAATAAAATATGATAGGACGACCTGCAGAAGGTTTTTACTAATAGTTGTGAGGAGATGAAGTCTCAGATTAATGCATGTGAGTCTTTTGCAATTATTTGTGGTGAGTGCACCAATGATCACAACAACTATGTGCTGCATGTTTTGTTTGATTTTATGCCTGGTACAGTATATGTACAGTCATAGTCATAGAGAGATACAGCACTGAAACAGGCCCTTCGTCCCACCGAGTCTGTGCCGACCAACAACCACCCATTTATTCTATCCTACATTAATCCCATATTCCCTACCGCTTCCACACCATTCTCCTACCACCTACCTTCACTAGGGGCAATTTACAATGGCCAATTTACCTATCAACCTGCAAGTCTTTGGCTGTGGGAGGAAACCGGAGCACCTGGCGGAAACCCACACGATCACAGGGAGAACTTGCAAACTGCACAGAGGCAGTACGCAGAACTGAACTGTGGTTGCTGGAGCTGTGAGGCTGCTAACCACTGCGCCACTGTGCTGCCCTGACAGGGAAGCTAACAACAATGCTCACAGACTGTCCATTCAGAAGCTGTTAATTACACCAGTTTCCCAAGCAAAATCAAAACCATTTCAACAATTTGCTGTCTTTAGTGGCGATGCAACTTGCATGACAAAATCTTTCAAATCTGTGTTGCAAAGTGTAATATAATATGAACAGCATTAGGCAAATAATATGAGCCACCTGTGTCTTTTTTTTTTGTTTTAAATAGCTCATTGCGGCATTGTGAAATTCATGATTCTTAAAATGCTGTGACTGTGAAATTTGTTAAATTTGGCCATGAATTTGGTAGGGCCCTATTTATAAGCAATATTCAGGTAAAAGAGTTAACAAACACTTCGAGGTTTGAGTTAGTTAAGAGCCAGCACGGATTTGTAAAAGACAAATGTGCAGAATGAATCTAACTGAATTTTTTGATGAAGTAACCGAGAAGGTTGATGAAGGGAAACTAATGGATGTTGGCTATATGGATTTTAAGAAAGCATTTTACGAAGTGCCACATAAAAGGCTAGTTAATAAAATTGAAGCTCATGGAGGATCAGTGTCAGCTTGGATAAAAAATTTGGCTTAAGGTTAGAAAACAGTGAGTCGTGGTAAATGGTTTTCAAACTGGAGGATGGTAGACAGTGGTGTTCTCCAAAGATCAGTGCTAGGACCACTGCTTTTTTTGATATATATCTGACTTGGATATTGGAACATAGAGTAAAATTTCAAAATCTGCTGCTGATAACCAAACTTGGAGATGTGGCAAATAATGAGGGTGATGCCAAACTACTGCAACAGGACATAGATAGGGATAGCAGAATAAGCAGACAAGTGTGAAGTGCTCCCTTTTGGCAGAAGGGAGAGGTAAAATAGACTAAATAGCACAGTTCTAAAGATTGTACAAGGACAGAGGGATCTGAGATTTCATGTGCATAGACCTTTGAAAGTGGCAGGACATATCGAATAGTTAGCAAATCTTATGGGATCTTGGGCTTCATAAAATAGAGGTATTGAGTACAAAAGCAGGGAAGTTATGCTGAACCTTTATGAAGCTCTAGTTAGGCCACAACTAGTGTATTGTGACCAGTTCAGATCACCACATTTCAGGAAGGATGTGAAGGCCCTTGAGAGGGTGCAGAGGAGATTTACCAGAATGGTTCCAGGGATGAGGGATTTTAGCCTCAAAGTTAGTTTGGAGAAGCTGGGGTTGTTCTCCTTTGAACAAAGGAGATTGAGGGGATATTTGATAGGTGTACAAGATTATGACCGGTTTAGGTATGGTAATGACCTGGAACTTGCTGCCTTGAGGATGGTGGAAGCAGAGACGATCAATTATTTCAAAAGGAAATTGGATGGTTACGGGGGTCGAGCGGGAGAATGGGACTGACCGATTTCTCTATAGAGAGCTGGTATGGATTTGGTGGGCCAAATGGCCTCATTCTTTGCTGTATGTGAGTATGATTCTGTCAGTCTTCACATTGTCAGGTATATTTTCCTCTTCCTCCAATCAACGGAAACTAATAACTTTAGTGAATTCCAATTCATTAACATAAGCCAGCAAACTGGTATTTGGGGAAAAAAATGACACATCCTCATGACTGATAGTTTCCACCCTAGGGTTTTAAAGGAAGTAGGTGAGGAAATTGCAGATGTTTCCACATGATTCAGGAATTGTCCCTTTAGATTGGAGTTACATTTGCTGCAATTTTCCTTTGTTTGAGAAAGGTGAAGGAGAGAACTAGGAAATTATAGACCTGTTAATCTGACATCTGTTGGGAAAATATTGGAATCTAAAATTAAGGACAGACTGGCCTGAGAAATTTCAGCTGATTAGAGAAAACCAACCTAGATATGTAAAGGATAGGTCATTTCTAATGAACCTAATTGAATTTTTTGGGGAAGTAACCAAAATAGTAGATAAGGAGGATGTCTATGCATGTAGTTTTATTTGAAATTACGGAAGATGTTCAATAAGGATCCATATAAGAGGCTGCCTTCAATTCCAAGAGGCTAGTTTTAACAAATTATTGACCTGTTTAGGAGATTGCTTAATTTGTAGAAGGGGTGTAGGGATAATGTGTATGTACTCATTGGAAGGAAGTGACTAGCGGTGTCCTACAAGTTTCTGTGCTGGGGCCTTAATTATTCAGTATATTTATTAATGAGTTTGATAATACAATAGGGAGCCATGTATCCAAGTTTGCCAATGACACAAAGATTGCTGGCATAGTCAGTAATGTAGATGGGTGCATAAAATTAAAAAGACACTGAGATTACGCAAGTGGGTGAAACTGTGACCGATGGATTTCAACGCAGGCAAGTGTGAGGTCAACCATTTTGAACCAAAAAAAAATAAGTCTGAGCATCATTTAAATAGTGAAAAACTAGGAACGGTGGAGATTCAGGGTCCATGTATACAGATCATGAAAATGTAGTAGTCAGATACAAAAAATAATCAAAAGGACTAATGGGTTGTATTCCCTGGAATATAGATGGTTAAGGGTTGATTTGGGGATTTTGAAATGAATTGATCGGGTAGATAGGTACAACCTTTTCCACTGTTGGGGAAGCCTAGAATAAGCAACATAATCATAAAATCAGAGACAGGCCATTCAGGAGAGGTGAGGAAACACTTTCATGCAAAAGGTGGTAGAGTGTGGAACTCTCCCACAAATAGCAGTAAATGCCAGCTTAATTGATAAATCTGAGATCAATAGTTTTTTTTTTATAGAGCCAAGACAAGTGGATGGAGTAGGATTCCGATCAGCCATGATCTCATTGAATGATAGAACAGGCTCGGGGGGCTGAATACCCTACTCCTGTTCCAGTGTTGCTGAATGAGTCCAGCTCCCTCTGTTCCCTTTATAACACCTCTTCCCCATTTTATGTAGATCGTAGGCTGCCTTCAATTCTGCATGGAACTATTTTGAGTGAGGCCTTTTGGTATATTTCTACAGCTCCACTGCCATAGCTTCCCACTGTCTATCCTGCTTTTGGTGTCATTTGATCTGCATTTAGTGTCAATGATCTCTAAGTAGCCTTGGTCAGCAACTAGATTTTGATATTCTCTGATATTCCTATCAAGCAGATAACTGATGGATTTATCATTCTCGTTAAATCAATTTTTGTTAGATTGTTGCATTTCGCGCTGATGCCAATAATCTGCTTGATCACCTAATATACCAGATTCTAAAGATCAATTCATTCAATCTCTTTGCTGCTGCCAATTGTTATCCTGGCACCAACAATAAGGACAACTTTGAGCATACTATTTAATGATTTGTTCAGCAGTCATTTCCTGTCTTGCTGGAGGTTATTCTGACATTGCAAAGATCTCTCTGACCCACAGTGACGTAGCCTATTGGGTCCCATTGTCCGGACCCTCAGTGCGTCCACAATGTTTTTACTCATCTGGCTGTCAAAATACAGTGTTTGTGATAACTAGTTGGATCCTAGCTCGTGAATCGAGGATCGGGAAACCATTCCTAGTTACACCACCAATCTGATGCCTACCTACAACAAGACTGTTCATAACCTTGCTGTCATATTTGACCCTGCGATGAGCTTCCAATCACATGCGCTCCATCATCAAAACCGCCTGCTTCAACCTCCTTAATATCAGCTTATCAATTCCTGAATCATGCTGAAACTCTTGTCCTATGCCTTTATTACCTCCAGACGTGACTATTCCAATGCTCTCCTGGCCAGCCTCCCATTTTCCATCCTCTATAAAATTGAACTCTATCAGAACTCTGCCCGCATCCTAACTCCCACCAAGCCCCATTCACCCATCACCCCTATTTTCAGATCCCTCCATGACCTTATCCCTCCCTGTGTTTGTAATCTCCCAACAACCTTCTGCGATCTCTGTGCTCCCAAATCTGATCTTTGGCTTTTCTTGGGTTTTAATTGTCCCATCATTGGCAGCTGTACCTTCAGCTGCCTAGGCCCTAAGTTCTGGAAGTTCCTCTCTAAATCTTTCCATGTCAAGCTCTTTCTCCTTTTAATACACTCCTTTAAAACCTACCTCCTTTCACCAAGATTTTGCTCACTTATCCTAATATCTTGTTATGGGGCTAGGTGTGTAAATTTGTTAGTGCTCCTATCAAGTGGCTTGGGATGTTTTATTGTGTTAAAGCTGTTCTATAAATGCAAATTATTGTTGTAAAACATGTCACAACATTCCTGCCATGGCATGCGTTGAAGTCGCTCAATGATTGGCATATCCAAAAAGGGATTGCAGTGATGAGGATAGTGATGTACTTCAAAAGGGCATAGACTGGCTAGTGGAATAGTTGGACAAGTGGCAAATGAAATTTAATGCAAAGAAATGTGTAGTGATACATTTTGGTAGGATGAACAAGGAGAGGCAATATAAAGGGTGTGTAGGGACAGAGAGACCTGGGGTTATATGTGCACAAATTGTTGAAGGAGGCATGTCAAGTTGAGAAATTGGTTAAAAAGACATACAGAATCTTGGGCTTTGTAAATAGAGGCATGGGGAGCAAAAGCAAGGACATTATGATGAACCTTTATAAAACATTGATTCGGCCTCAACTGGAGTATTGTGTCCAGTTCTGAGCACCACACTTTAGGAAGGATGTGATGGTATTAGAAAGGGTACAGGAAAGATTTACAGGAATGGTTCCAGGGATGAGGGACTTCAGTCATGAGGATAGATTGGAGAAGCTGGGGTTATTCTCCTTAGAGAATCAAAGGTTGAAAGGAGATTTGATCCAGGTGTTCAAAATCATGAGGGGTCTAGGCAGTAGATATAGAGAAACTGTTCCCTTTGGCAGAGTGGTTGAGATCCGGAGGACACTAATTTAAGGTGATTGGCAAAAGTAGCAAATGCGACATGAGGAAAAACTTCTTTACGCAGCAAGTGGTTAGGATCTGGAATACACTGCCTGAGTGTGTAGTGGAGGCTGATTCAATCGTGGCTTTCAAAATTGGATAAGTGCCTGAAGTCAATCCATCCCACATAGAATCAGCTTTCTGGTGACCAATGCTGTTCTCCTCCAATCATGTCAGCACTCAAATTGTCCAACAAAGTTCAAACATTGTACAATTAATAGTCAAAGTCTTCCTCAATTTCTGATTTTGGACTACATACTGAGTAACCTACCAGACATTATAATCTGACCCAGTTAGTCAAAGCAGAAAATATCTAGGATAACTTTCTAGTCCCCTCCAGGGTGAGAAGTGTGATTGCAAGAAGCATTGCTTAGTCACCTAGGGACTAACAAACAGTGCTGCTTCAAATCTGGCACTGAATGTCTTGAATTCTGGGCAACCTGCGCACAAGTCCACAACTACAAATACCAGCATCATCATGCCTGTCACTTTGACACTCTCCCATCGCTACGGGTCTTTGATCCTTCCTACATTTGCTGGCAGATACCGTGTGAATGGTTTATTGTGACAGTGGTTTGCGCTGAACCACCACCGTTGTCTCTTCTAATATTCTGTAATCCAGTGGTTTGTGAGCGCAAAGCAACTGGCATGGCTAGAGATGCAGTTTATGGCCACTGACTGTTATTCGAGTGCCTTTCATGGCAGTAAACACCGTCCCACATTAGGTGCAAAGGCACATGCACCACAGCTACTATAGAGGTTCGGCTTATGGGACATTGCTGCTGATTGATTATTTTTCCACGTCATCGTTGCTCGCCTTGGCGTTCTTGCCATTGGCTGCATGCAACCTTTTATGGAACAGCTGCACCACCATCTATCCTACCACACCACAATAAAAATGTCAGTTTGGTCCACAACTGCTTCTTTGTTTGGCAAGCCTGCTTATATCATAACTGCAGTGTGTTCTGCACCTGATTGGACATGGTCACTCCTTGGCCAAAGAGAGCAGCTGTGATCTTTGCACACACCCTTGGGCAGTCTACCAATCAGTGGAGTATCAAGGTTACTACTCAACTGAAGGTTTGTAAGGTCCTTACCACTGTCCTGTATGGATGCAAAACATAGACATTGTATGGAAGTCACACCCAACAGGTGGAAATGTTTCACCAAAGATACTGTCGTACCTTGCATATGTGACGAAAAAAGATGACTAATGAGAGTGCGCAAACATGCTGTCACTATTAAGTTATATCTCTGTTTTGGAGTTGTAGAAATTTTGTGTCGATCCTGTTTAATTATAAGTATTTGAAACTGTGGGGGAATTTTACGGGCCCTGCAAGAGCAGCTTTCATGGCGTGCAGAGAGATTTAATTAGGCGCGAGTTTTTTTTTTGGATTTCCAACAGTGGGTTTTTGCAATTAAGTCAGCGTATTTGCGGAGGTCCTGGGTTCCCCCCGCACAGTGGCGGATTGCAGCTTTGCATTCATTATCATATCATGAATACTCATTACCTAACACTTAGATCAAATTAAGTCCTACCTGCCAGATTAAGTTGACAGCAAGCAGTATTCCCATGCCACCCAGTTCATGTTCGTTTAAATGTGACGTATGCCAGTCGGCTTTGTGCAGTTTTGTCTGAGGTCAGTGGTATACTTTCTTGAACTGATCAGCACAAAGAAGGCCAACGTTGGAATGGATATTTGGCTCCAGACTCAGTACCAGCGAGGGCTAATATTCTCAAGGGAAGGCATGGTGGGGTGTGCATGGAGGAGCAGGGCAGTGTACTCTGAGGACAAAAGGTGGGGTTACCAGATGCATGCAGGAGCAGGGGAGGGAGGAGGGTGGACAAAGGGTGGGGTTATTGGGTGCATGGAGGAGCAGGGAGGGAGGAGGGGAGCGTCCAGGGTGTGCAGTGGATGTTGCTGTTGGAGCTACCTGGACGGCTGTGGGGGTGGTGGGTTGATTTGAGCATTGCAGTCAGCAGATGCATGAGGGCCCTAGAGGGAAGGATGAGTACTGTCACTGGGTCCTGTGGGGCAAATTCAGGGTACTGGCCGGTAGAGGGAATGGCCGCAGTCAATGAGAGAAAATGGATTCTGTAAGGGTGGGGGGAAGGTCAAGACTTGGGGTTGGGTATTCTACGGCATCGTAGGGAGGGCAACGGGACTTGGTAGTAATATTAAAGTGAATTTGTGGAGGATCAAGGGTCAGAGTTCAGCATTTGGATGATAACGGGAGTAGGAACAGGGGGAGGGATGGTATGAATAAATTGATTATGACCTCGTCCAAGGTAATGGGGAGAGGTTCAATGGTAACAGAAGGAAGGTGGAAGGTTAAGGGTGATGGCAGGAGGAAATTGGAAGGTGGGAAAACCTGCCTCAAATTGTACACACACCGTTTTCTCAAATGATAATGCAAACCACGTGGTCGCTCAAGGATTGCAAGTTGAGTGAGAGAAGACAAATGATGGTGGGTGGGATTTCCTGTTGGGTGCAATTTTAAGGCACATGAAAGCAATTTGATCATTACCTTTAAAATAAAAGCAAAATACTGCGGATGCTGGAAATCTGAAATTTAAAAAAATGCTGGAAATACTCAGCAGGTCTGGCAGCATCTGTGGAGAGAGAAGCAGAGTTAACGTTTCAGGTCAGTAACCCTTCTTCAGAACTGTCCTGAAGAAGGTTCACTGACTTGAAACGTTAACTCTGCTTCACTCTCCACAGATGCTGCCAGACCTGCTGAGTATTGCCAACATTTCTTGTTCTGAGCATTACCTTGATGGTTTAGCTGATTGGCAATGGAAGGCTGAATTAGAATGCTTTGCTCATTTCATTATTTGCAAAGACATGGATCTCATATACCCAGTTTGTCTCCGATCATGGGAAGAAGAGCAGAGGGAGTGACTAGGGAGGACTCTTTTCGCTCAATGGATGATGCCTGAACGCCAGCAGCAGGCAGAACAAGGTGAGGATGCTCCGAATGATGACATCTAGGAATGGCATTATTGAAGACTGGCACTGGCACCTCTTTGCTTCCTCAGGACAAGGACAAATTACCTTCAGATGTCAGAGGCAATGCCAGAGATGCCTAAGGATGTCATGTGAACTAGTCCCAGAACAGAAATTTGTAGGATCCTGTAGCATGACCTGCAACTGCTTAGGTTTGGTGGGAATCCCATGCCAGTTGCCCTCAACGTTTTTCTTTTCCCCAGTGATGCCTTCCAGGGATCAATAGACGATGTATGTGGCATATCACAGTCTGCGACCCATAGGTGCATCAAAGAGATGACCAATACCCTATTTCGTCATGCCAATGATTTAATCTACTTCCCTGTAGACAAGGACGGACAGACAGCAAGATCTGTGGCCTTTGGCGCCATCACTGGGTTCCCTTGAGTGAAGGGGCAATCAACTGCACTCGTGGCCCTTGGAGCTCCCTGGGACCAGCCTGCTGCATTTGTGAATTGCAAAGGCTTCCGCTCTTTGCATGTACAACTGGTGAAGAGGGTGATGACAGCAATGCAAATGCTGTCATTGATAAGGGCCATGGAGAGACGTGCAAGGGACATCATGGAGAACCTCCATATTTGTACATTTCAGCCAACATTGAGGCACTTCATAAAGAAGTTCTCCAAATATGTTCTTATTCATTGTTGTAATCAAAAAGAAGGGCTCTTCTGACAACAGCACTTGGAGATGTACCTAACAGCCTGAATGCTATCAACTTCTTTGAAAGCAATCTGCATCTTTTTAAAAAATTTTATTTAGAGATACAGCACTGAAACAGGCTCTTCGGCCCACCAAGTCTGTGCCGACCAACAACCACCCATTTATACTAACCCTATAGTAATCCCATATTCCCTACCACCTACCTACACTAGGGGCAATTTACAACGGCCAATTTACCTATCGCCTGCAAGTCTTTGGCAGTGGGAGGAAACCGGAGCACCTGGCGAAAACCCACACAGTCACAGGGAGAACTTGCAAACTCAGCACAGGCAGAACCCAGAATCGAACCCGGGTCCCTGGAGCTGTGAGGCTGCGGTGCTAACCACTGCACCGCCCATAAATATTTCCATCTCCTTGGAAATATTGTCCTTCATCAAGGCATTAACCTGCACATGCAGGATGTTACAACATTGTAGCACTTTGATGTGACTGGCATATTAAACCTTTTTCTGGGCTGTGATGGAACCTATGCAAGGAATGTAAAGGCATGTTGGTAAGGACAAAAGTGCCAAAGCTTCAAATGAGAAACAGCCATCATTGAAGACTGAAAGCTCAAATGTCAATGATAAAAGGACGCTGGACAGTATTTTTTCAGAAATACATTGCAAGCATCAATCCGTTCCTGCCATAGGCCTCCAAAAATCATTTTCTTCTTTTCAGATGAAAAATGATTTATGAAAGTGCATCAAATATTAAAGCAAATAAATATATATTGAACTGTCCTTAATATCTGTACAATATTTACAACACCCGTGCTACCTTCATAATTTTTTTTTTCCCCGTTTTTCTACTGCTATGTCTAGGTGCAGCCCTGACATTAGTAGCTGAGGTGGAGCAGCCTGCTCAGTGCACTGCCCCGTTGCTGTGGATGACCGTGTTCGGCGTCCTCTGGAGGAAAGGGGCCTTGATGGTTCCATCCTACTGGGTGTCTGCAGCACTGGTGCTTAAGTATCACCCGTGTGTTTGCCTGCTGGAGGTAAGGGGGTAAATGTCAGTGGAGAGGACAAGAAGCTGCTTACCCTGGGAGTGTCCTGAGAGGAAGGCCCCAGGGCATTTGGCACACGCTCATCCTCCATCTGCGTGCATGAAGGCATCTGCCTGTCTTCCTAAGGGGCAGGAGCACCTGTAGGAAGGTCCAGGTTGCTCGTTCCCCTTTCGCTTAGACTCTGCTGTATGGAGCCCATGGCTACAGCAATCGAGTGCAGGTCAGAGCGCAACCAGACTCCCCACGAAGCTCGGCAAACCCTCAACTGAGGAAATCATATGCCTGGGACATGGCAGACATCGTGGCTTGTATGGACTCCTCCATGGCACACGCAAAGCCATGCATAACCTCGAGCATCTCTTAGATTTTCCACCTGGGATTGCTGCACATCCAGCAGATTTCTCATAGCAACAAAGAGAGAAACATCATTAGCGTGGGGATGAGCAGGGGCCTGATCCTCAGTAGTCTTCTGATTATCAGGAGCTCCAGCTGGTACTTGCTCCCTCAGCTGCTGTGTCGTGTCTCTGTCGTGTACACCAGATTGTGACCCAGATTCTAATCTTAAATCCCCCACAGAACATGTGGGTGTGTCTGTGCTGGTGGAGGTGGATGAAGAGGCTAAAGTGAACTGGAAAATTAGGTTAAAGATAAGGTCAATAGAGATGCAGTGGCAGACTTTTAAGGGGATATTTCAGAATACACAGAATAGATACATTCCAATAAGAGAGAAAAATTCCAAAAGGAGGACCCACCATCTGTGGTTAACTAAAAAAGTTAAAGATCATATAAAACTTAAAAAGCAGATAAATGCACAAAAATGGGTGACAGGTCAGAAGATTGGCTAGAATATAAAGAACAGCAAGGAATGACTGAAAGATTGAAAAGGAGGGAAGCGTTCGAGCCTGAGATAAAGCTAGCTAGAAATATAAAAACAGTGAGTTTCTAAAGATCTTTAGAAAAGAGTTAACAAAGTGAGCGTTGGTCCTATAATGAGTGAGTCTGGGGAATTTAATAAGGGAAAATAAGGAGATGGCAGATGAATTGAACAGGTATCAGTCTTCATTATAGAAGATACAATTAACATCCCAGAAATAGCCCTAAATCAGGAAATGGAAGGGAGGGAGGAACTCGAGAAAATTACAATCACCTGGGAAGTGAATACTGAGCAAATTGTTGGAGCTGCGGGCTGACCAGTCATGGAGAGATACAGCACTGAAACGGGCCCTTCGGCCCACGAGTCTGTGCCGACCAACAGCCACCCATTTATACTAATCCTACATTTAATCCCATATTCCCTACCACATCCCCACAATTCTCCTACAACCTACCTACAATGGCCAATTTACCTATCAACCTGCAAGTCTTTGGCTGTGGCAGGAAACCGGAGCACCCGGCGGAAACCCACGCGGTCACAGGGAGAACTTGCAAACTCCGCACAGGCAGTACCCACAACTGAACCTGGGTCGCTGGAGCTGTGAGGCAGTGGTGCTAGCCACTGTGCCACCCCAAAATAATTCAAATTCCACCTTCTGCTGTGGTGGGATTTGAACCCATGTCCCCAGAGCGATACCTTGGGTCTCTGGGTTACTAGTCCAGTGACAATACCACTACGTCACCGCCGCCCCAGGTCCTAATGGGCTTCATGCTAGGGTGCTAAAAGAAGTGGCTAGTGAGATAGTTGATGCGTTGGTTTTAATTTCCCAAAATTCCCTAGAATTTGGGGAAGGTTCCATTAGATTGGAAAATAGCAAATGTAACTCCTTTACTCAAACAGTTGAGGGGGGGGGGGGTTGTGGGGAAGAGTCAGAAAGCAGGAAACTACAGGCCCGTTAGCTTCTAAATTTTCCCCAAGACAGATGTTAAGCTATTATTAAAGATGTTATACCAAGACACTTGGAAAAATCCAAGGTAATCAGGCAGAGTCAGAATGATTTTGTGAAAGAGAAATCATGTTTAACCAATTTATTGGAGTTCTTTGAAGCAGTAACATGTGCGATGGATGTACTGAACTTGGATTTCCAGAAGGCATTTGATAAGGTGCCACATCAAAGGTTATTGTGGAAAATTAAAGCTCATGCTATAAGGGGTAACATATTGGCATCGATACAAGATTGTTTCCTGTTAGTTAGCCAGAGAGTAGGCATAAATGGGTCATTTTCTGGTTGGCAAGATGTAACAAGTGGAGTGCCACAGGGATCAGTTCTGTGACTTTAACTTTTTTTTTTACAATTTATATAAATGACTTGGATGAAGGGACTGAAGGTGTGGTTGATAAATTTACTGATGATGCAAAGTTAAGTAGGAAAGTAAGTTGTGATGAGGACATAAGGAGGCTACAAAGGGATATAGATAGTTTAAGTGAGTGGGCAAAGATCTGACAAATGGAGTATAATGTGGGAAAATGTGAAATTGTCCATTTTGGCAGGCAGAATTATAAAAAAAAAAACATATTATCTAAATGGTGAGAGATTGCGGAGTTCTGAGATGCAGAGGGATCTGGGTGTCCTAGTGCATGAATCTCAATAGGTTAGTATGCAGGTACAGCAAGTAATTAGGAATGTTAATAGAATGTTATCGTTTATTGCAAGGGGAATTGAATACAAAAGTAGGGAGGTTATACTTGAGCTATCCAGGGCATTGGTGAGACCACATCTGGAGTACTGTGTACAGTATTGGGCTCCTTATTTAAGGAAGTCTTATGAGGAAAGGTTGGACAAGCTAGGCTTGTATCCGCTGGAGTTTAGAAGAGTAAGAGGCGACTTGATTGAAACGTAAGATCCTGAGGGGTCTTGACAAGGTGGATGTGGAAAGGATGTTTCCCCTTGTTGGAAAATCTTGAACTAGGGGTCACTGTTTAAAAATAAGTGGTCGCCCATTTAAGACTGAGATGAGGAGAATATTTTTTTCCTGAGAGTTCTGAGTCTTTGGAACTCTCTCTTCCTCAAAAGGCAGTGGAAGCAGAATCTTTGAATATTTTTAAGGCAGAGGTGGTAGATTCTTGATGAGCAAGGGGGTGTAAGGTAATCTGGGATAGGTGGGAATGTGGAGTCGAGGTTACAATCAGATCAGCCATGATCCTATTGAATGGTGGGGCAGGTTCGAGGGGCCAATTGGCCTATTCTTGCTCCTAATTCGTATTTTCATAGGCAGGTGACAGTGCATCCTGTGGGACATTGGCTTCTTCCTCCCCAGAGGCGGAGTCTTGGGTTTCGCAGCATTCCATTGCTCGAATGTGGGCACCTGCAGTGGAGACAAAAAGAGAGGCACATTAAGCATCAACTGAACAAGAGTTCACATGCTTTCCTTTGGTGTGCACGTATGGCTGCAAAACTGAAGGTGACACTTCATCCTTATGCCTGAGGATTCTGCCTTGTCATCTGCAACTGCTGTGCCTCCATCCTCTTTCGCTATTTCTGCAGCCTCTTCCTCAGCCGGTGTCAAGACTCTGATGTCTGGGACACCTCCACTTTTCCCACTCCCGCTGGTTGTGGGTGTATTACTCCTGCAGGAGACCAGTGCAGACTTAATGACATGTCAAACGATGCATCGCACCCATTGTGTACATGAATCGACATCCCTCATTCCGGACTGGCTTTCGCATGACACATCCAAGCACACACAAAATGCCAATCAGTAAGTGTATGGCACCAAGGTTGCTCACGCATTCCACTGCATGGCTTGTCTGCCCTCTGCCTTAAACACATGGAGCCAGGGAGAAAAACAATGGAACCGCTTCACCAAGACAACTTAACCTCACTGATTCGAGCGAGTCATTGATGCACTTCCGACACTGAACCCAGGTTCATCGCGTAACCCCATGGTTCGAGACCTCCTCCACTACCTCCATCCATTGCCACTTTGGTCAGGTGGGAGGATCTTCTGACTCCATCTGCAAGGAAGAAGACATCCTGCCTTTCCCTGATAGCCCCCTGCAGGTTCTCCTCCAGGCCATCACTCATCTGTGGCTGACATTTTTTTTAGCTATTGTAGTCAAAAAAAAATGATGGAGTTGGTGCTTGTTTTAAAAGAAATTTTAAGTAAGCTATTTAATTACGGTATGTCTTAAGACACTTACACCACAAAGGCTGCTGCTCCTTGAGGCTTAGAACGCAGAATGATTTATAACCGTGCTGTTCATGGTACTTGACCGAGTGACGGCGGGTTCCACCAATGAATGTCTGTCCCCACCGCCTGATCATACGTGTCTCCTGTACCCATTTCTGCACCATTGATCCGCATGTAAAATTGCATGCAAAATGGGAAAAATGATGGAAGCAGAAATTCCGCCAACCTCTGGTGCCGGTATCGGGAATGCCACAGGACTCAAAATCCCAGCCTGCATGTTGAGGAAGGGATTGCCTTGCAGCTCACAGTCCTATTAATATTGCAGGGTAGATTTAGCAACAAAAGTTATCTGTGCAAGTGTGAGATTGTAGGCGTCTATTTATTTTCTGGAGTTGCAAAAACAAATGTAAAGCAGCTGGGCACATGTGAATCTTGCCATTCTGGCTGCAGATGTTCCCCATGACCCTCTATCCCCTTGGTTACTGTTAGCCATCATAGAGGATGGATAAACTAATTCCCAAAGTCTTAATGTTCCGAGCAGAATTCACATTCTTTCTCGTAACTTTACTGGTTCCTTCAATAATGCCTTTACTGCTGGAGGCAACCCTGTGAGGTAAGTGGGCTATGAAAATATAACTAAATCGACAGCATAGATTAGGTAAATGGACAGTGAATGTCTTCTTACTTTGGATAAACAAATATCTAGGTAGCACCTTCTTTTACTATTTAATGTTTGCAAAGATTACTATTTTTTATAAATCCTTGCTTCAGTTATCTAAATATTCCTCCCGTTTTTAGGCCTTCGTTAATCCAGTAGCTCTTGCAAGAGCTCGAGGCCCTGCTCCTTCTTCAGGACCATCTATACAAGATTACTTGAGTAGACCAAGACCTACTTGGTAAGAAACACAGAAAATTATTGCACTTATGCAATATTATTTGAATTGTCTTTTGCTTCAATTCTTTTATTTGTATTGAGTGATAAATTTGTGGATTACTTTGATATTTCAATGTCAAAAATATAAATGCAAATAATATATGCATGCAATGTATAGTACTATATGTTGTAACTATTTTTCCAGAAACTTGTTAAACTCTTTGTTTAGAATGCAGTTTTTTGGTTACTGAAGGTGTTTATTTTTTTGAAGTGTAAATTTATCCACTTGTATGCTGTAGAACTAAATTGTCTCTGGCAAATCAGTTACTGTAAGAAAAACTAATTTGCTTAGTCATTCTGACTTTCCAAAATGATATTTAATCATTAGCGCTGCACTTATTGATTTTCATCCAGTATTGATAAGTAATCTCATTTTTGAATTCTACGTTATACCACATGTGAACAGCTTGGGAGCTGCTGCTAGAGTTATACATCTGTTCCATTACAACTTCTGTTAAATGTGTAAATAACTTGCCTGATTTGCATCACCCATTTACTGTTTCAGTTTGTCACTCTCACATTTTTCAGGAAGCATCCTATATTTCTGAGACATTGTCATTTACTTTAGTGTGTCTGCTGCAGTGCATATTGAGGGAAGAATTTGGGCCAGGGTGATAAAGCTTGTGATATGTCTTTAATACTAGTAGAGAGTTGACGGGGAGACATGCCAGCTGCTTGAAAAGAATCCATAGAAAGGACATATAAGGGCAGTATGCTATGAACTGTGCTGTGGTTAGGGGGGTGTGAGATTGGTACGTGTTCCATGCATGCATGTCTATTAGTCATCCCTGACTCTAATTATATTCTAAGACCTTTCTTCCTCTTTGCATAAAGTCCTGGGATGTTCTTGATCTAGGATTAAAGGTGACTATAAATCCAAAGTGAGTTGACTTTATTCAAAGCACACCCCTTTCTATAGGAAATAGAAACTACTGAAAAATGGGGGATTTTTAAAACTGTAATCTCATCAATTTTTTTTATAGATCATTGTTTCCAAGGTTAAACTGCTCTTGGTGGTTGGACAGCTCATTTGTCCCCATTGTTTGCCACAAAACTGGTCTGGGATGAAGGAATTTTCACTGTAGGAACAGGAGTAGGCCATTTAGCCCTTCAAGCCTGTTCTGCCATTCAATGACTGATCTGTGACCTAACTCCATATACTCACCTTTGCCCCATATCCTGTAATACCTTTTGGTTCACTAAAGACTATCCATCTCCGACTTAAAATTAACAATTGATCTATCATCAATTGCCATTTGCAGAAGAGAGTTTCAAACTTCTGCCACCCTCTGTCTGTAGGGGTGTTTCCTAATTGCACCCCTGAAAGGTCTGGCTCTAATTTTTAATCCTAATCCTAGACTCTCCTATAAAATGGCAATAAGTACCCTATATATTTCCCTTTAATATCTTGAAAACTTTGATCAAATCACCCCTTAACCTTCTCAATTCCAGAGATTACAACCATAGGTTGTGTAATCTCTCCTCATAATTTAACCCTTGGAGTCTAGATATCTTTTCACTATAACTAGCATCACTTACTACCCTAGCAGAGATTGAATGCCTTCAGGGTCTCCGTGCTGGCAAGAAAGTTGACATTTTTTTTTTAAAGAGTTGAACTAATTGGTGTGCGTATCATCATCATTGGCAGCATCTGCAAAAAGTTGCTGTATTTTGAAGAAAAGATAATGGTCGAGCCTTTCCATTTTCTTTATCTAATGGAGATCTGTGCATCTTTTTGCTATACTGAACAGATACAGGTTATTTGGTCCCTGTATTCTGGTCCTTTTTTTTAAAAAAGGTCAGTATTTCAACAATTTTTGTTTCATTGTTATGAATATTTCAGGCCACCTAAAATTGATCTCCGGATTTCTGTGTCTCCACATGCATGCTAGATTAAAGTGATATTAATTTCTAATTTTCTTTATGTAGAATATTTCCTTATGAATTTTCCCTTCAAGCACCTCACTCAAATTGTCATTACTTATGTTGGAGTCTCACCTGTACATATTGACAGTTTGCAACTGATACATCCCAATCCTGTCATTGGCTGACATTGTGTGCTCCTCCTGCAGTGATGACTGGATAGCAATCAGGATTCCCGCTATATCTTTCACTCTCCCTCTCTTTGGGCATACAAGCCAATTTATAGTCTGTTATCAGCTAATGTAGCACCAGCTGTGATTTGCACCAGGAACCTTCCTAGCCTCTGTGGTTCAACATATTCGTAAGCTTGCTGACCATCAGCAGAAACTTGTTTTATAATACAATAAAGTAATGCTTAGAGCGCCAATTCAACTTGCAATAAACACTTATTTGCTAACGCTGAAAGAGTCTGATTTATTGCTTTATACTGCAATTACAAAAGATATTATTTACTATGTTTGGGATTCTAGCAATTGTGCTTTTATTTGAAAAATCATTTTGCCATCCCCCGCCCTTATATTTAGCATTGTTTTGAATGGTATGTTGCAAAGTGTACGTATCCCAAGGTTGCTTTTCATTAGGTCACGAAAGAAAATAGTAATCTTGAACTATTTTTTAACTTCGTTAAAAATGCTGTTAAATATGAAGAGCAGAACCCTAATTCGCTAACTGAAAAATCTAGGCAGTGTGTAGAATTGGTCTTATTAGCAGTCACTTGCTAGTAACTAGGAGATGAAAAGAATCTAAACTAAATCCAAAAAAAAATATTGGTGCAAAATTAGAAAAAAATTATTAAAACAATATGTAATCCACTGCAAAAAAAAATTTGGACTTCAGTAATCCTTCCATGTATGAGTGGGGGGGGGAAGCTTGTGTTGACACTAATCTATCAGTTTCGGATGTGCATTTTTGTTGGCTGTTGAGGGATTGGATTAAGCCGATTGCACATCTGACTTTTTTTTATATTAAAGCCAAAGTATAAATTGATCCAACATTTTCCCTGGGGTTGCAGTAATTTGGATGTATGTGCTCCAGTTAAAATGTTTGTGTATCTGCTCCTCCAATGGTTGTATATAACTGCTGCATAATGTGGCCTGGCCTCAATGGAGAATACAAAGGGAGTCCTTGACTTCTCCTTTTAATATTTACTCTAAGCATCCTTTGGGATTACTTCTGGGAACACATATCAAACCTTGGTCTATATATGACCAGAGAAATAGATTAATAACCTGTTTTATATTCTTCCAGGGAAGAATTAAAAGAGCAGCTTGAGAAAAAGAAGAAGGGTTCAAAAGCTCTTGCAAATTTTGAAGAGAAAATGAATGAGGTTTGTTAACATTTTATAGGATGACTCGACTTTCTATGAAAGATAGTAACTTCAGGTAGTTTACTCATTATTAAGCACTTTTTTGCTCAAACTGTAAACATTTTCTAATTTCAGATTATTTGCCTTATTTTTCTCTACTGTTTGCTATTTCTCTGACAGGTTAATGTTGCAGAGAATTTATTGGTCTTCATATATAATCTATTAGATGTTAAATTTGGTTCCCTGGGTGCACATTTCATTGAAAGCTCATTATATATGCACACAGTTTCTTTTGCACTTGGAAGTAATCCTGCAAACAGTATTTACAGTGTTAAGTGTCAGTACTACCTGTAATATCTATGTGGCACAGAATAGTTGGCATTTTATACTGACAAATGTTTTTTAAAAAATCTTGTGTTTAGTATGCGATTGCAATCTCTGGCTACTGGGTGGTGTTTTGAACACTTTTTCATGGTCTAATTTAAGAAATTTTCTCCGCTGTCCGGTTTTCTGTTCAAGTAAGTCTTTTTTTCAGTTTTTCAGCTTAATTTTATTTACCCTCTTTTTTTCCCCCAAACTCCTTTTAGCCTCATGCTTTTTATTTTAAAAATCAAGTTCCTGCCTGCTGCCTCTGCTCTCCTTTCAACCCACCGCTGGGGCCTCAAGGTATAGTCACTCTGGAATGGCTGCAATTTTAATTTTGAACTTTTTTAAAAAATCTTTATTTTTCATCAAAATTATGCAGCTATTAGTGCCTCCCAGTATGGGTGATCTCTGATTAGACCCAGTACCTCCTTGGCACTACTTTGCTGTCTTCCCCAACCCCCAGTGTTACTTTTGGGTATTATCGAAGTGTCCTATGGTTTGCAATAAAGCCATTTGCCTTCTGGTTTGAACATTGTAAATTGCCTATTGTTACTTTTGGGTAAGTATCAGCCTGAAAGCTTTTGAAGTGTGTAAAAGTTTTTTTTAATTGTTTCATGGGATGTGGATGTCGCTGATAAGGCCAGCTTTTGTTGCCCATCCCTAATTACCTTTGAAAAGGTAGTGGTGAGCTGCCTTCTTGAACCACTGTAGTCCATCTATTGCGGGTACATTTACACTGCTTTAGGGAGGCAGTTCCAGGATTTTGATCCAATGACAGTCAAGGAACAGCAATATACTTCCAAGTCAGGAAGATGTCCTGGCTGGGAGGGCAACTTGCAGGTTGTGGTATTCCCATGCATCTGCTACCCTTGTCCTGTTAGATGGAAGAGGTCGCAATTTTGGAAGGTGCTGTCGAAGGAGGCGTGGTGAGTTGCTGCAGTGCATCTTGCACGGTGTCAGCAGTATGTACCGTCTACATCGGTGGTGGAGGGAGTGAATGTTTGTTTGCGCTGTTGGATAGGGTGCCGATCAAGCAGGCTGCTTAGTCCTGGATAGTGCTGAGCCTCCTGAGTGGTGGTGGCGCTGCAACCATCCAGGCAAGTGGAGAGTATTCCATCACACTCCAGACATGTGCCTTGTAGATGGAAAGGTTTTGGGGAGTCAGGAGGTGGATTATTCACCACAGAATTCCTAGCCTCTGACCTGCAACTGGATGATTAATGAGAGAGCTGTATGAATGTTTTTCAGGTTTGTTGATTTATGAAATGAATATAATGTCTATTGTGTATAGGAGTAATGATCCTTGGTGATATAATACACTGTTCTAAGTAGCTTCAGCAAGTTGGCCTGCATTTTGCTGTTGGCAGTGAATGAGTATCGCCAACTGTTCATTAGACTTAGACTTACCACAAACTTTTTCTGGGCTTTTTCACTGGAACTTGCAGTGATTAGAAATCCGTTTAGCCACTCTTCCCTGTACAAGAGATCAGGAGCATGTATGAACAGGACAAGTAGCTCTGTGTCTCCTAAACCAATCCAATTTGAAGAACCTTACTGAGGCACACAGTCTGAACTAGGACAAGTTAAATCTACGTCCACTCACGCACAAAAAACAAACAATAGGATTAACAGAGGGCAATAAAACAAAAAAAATGTTTTAAATGTATTTTAATTTAAAAAAAAAAAATTATATCTCAACAATTAAAATCTGAAGGAACGGGACTCCACACTTGGGAAAAGTTAATTTTACAATGCCAGAAAGGTTGTAATTAAGACTTTTTTCAAGCAGTTTAAAAAGAAAATTACTTATACTGGAATGAATAAGCCGAACTCTCTCTTTTTTCTGGCAAGTTTAGTAGGTATGTATCACAACCTCACACCTTTTTGTGTTCAATGTCGAGTTTCTCAGAAAGCTACTGTTAGAATGAAGCTTCTGGAGGAGCAGGACAATTTGAACACCAGCTTCCTACTTTTCGCGTTTAAGTTAGCTTGTACAGTCCCCAGAAGTTGTTGTCCAATTTACTGAGTGCTCATAATTTCACCTAGTTTTTACTGCAAAATCCAGGCTGTTATTTTGAGGACAATGTTGTTTACTGTTGCTACCTTAGCATTTTGTTCTAGTAAATATGAGAATATTTACTTTGCATGACACTCCTTACCATGCATACTGCTTCAATAATATTGCAAGTATATGGAGCAAAGATCTCAATAAATCACTGACACCGATGGAAAATCTTTTTTTTAAATTAAGTCTGAATGATGCTTGCCACAAGTTTTTCTGTACAATTTCAATAACATTCTTTCACAGAAGCAGCAATACCAGCTTAATAGACAAGTGAAGTAAAAAGTTATTGTCAGGGATCATCAGCCGAGCCCATCGCTCTATTTTCACTTTTTCTGTTCTTAACTTCTTTCTCCTTACCCCTCCTAGATCCCTCTTCTATCATCATGCCTCCTTTCACTTCTCCTCTGTTACTCCACCCTCCCATTTCCTTACCCAAACCCTTCAGTACTCCCTGAACTTCCTGCTCTCATCCCAAGCTTGATTTCCTATTAAACAAGCCTCTGCACCTCTCACTAGCATTCTCATGGAGGCACTTGGCGCTGGCACATTGAGCAGCAACCTCAATTGCCCCATCTCACTTTCAGTGACCTTCTTGCTAATCATCTTCCTGTCAACTCACCCCTCCCACTGCTGACCTTGTGGACTCTGCCAACGGATCAGCTGTCACCACACATCTATGCACCTCCCTTCAGAATGTCCATTCATTTGTGAACAAGGCCCTTGCCATCCTTGAATTTACTGTAGATGATTGCATCGACATCATGGCCTTAATAGAAGCCTGGCTGAGAGGTGATGACACCTTGCCACTTAATGGAGCCTCCCCACTGGGCTACATCTTCCACCACTTGCCCTGCCAAGATCATCACGGTGGCGGCGTAGCGCTTATCACCAGATCACGGCTTGACCTGACCCCTTACTCATCTGACACTTTCTCCTCTTTTTCCACCCCTCTCGCCTCTTTCAAAATCCTTGTTCTCTAACCCCTCGCAAATATGGCAAATATTGTCTCGCCAAGATATCTTCACTACTTTGCTCCCTCAGCCTCTGCTGAGAATCAGAACGACTTCTGATTCTCTGATTTCAACCTCCACCTCAACTCATCGTTTTCTCTCTCCTCTTGAATTCACTGCCCTCTTATCCTCCCTAGATCTCTCCCTCCATGTAAACTTCCCAACCCATATTCACAGCCACCCCCTTGACCTTGTCATCTTGTGTGGTCTTGCTAGTCACATATCAGTTACAGATAAGACCATCTCTGATAACTTTCTTGTATCACTCACTACCCACTTTCCGTTCCCACGCCCCACCCCTACCACCCCCTCTACCCATCCCTCGAGAAAACTATTCCCCAAGTCACTTAGAATTCCACTTTCAAAATCCCAACTGTCTAGTCTCTGGCATTCCTTTTGCCACAACATTTCTGCAGCTACTGACTTGTTCAATCGCACCCTTACTTGCACCTTTTTGAAGCACTAGTTCCCAATAAAACCATTACTCTCTCTTGCCCTCATCCTTATCCCAGTACAGTTCTCATCTCTGCTCCTTTAAGTCAAAGGGACTTGAAAGGAAATGGCAGACAACAGATTTAGCCATCTTCCAGATTTGGCTGGACCACTTAAAACACTATCAGGTCCTCCTGTCATCTCGTAAAGCTGCTCGCTATTCCAGGATGATCCTGGAATGCATAGACAATCCCCTGGCTTCTTTATTCTACTGCCAACCATCTTCTTAAGCCCCTCTCCCCTCTCATCTTCAACTGTAAGTGTGAGGAGCTCATGGACTTTTTTGTCACTAAGATCGAGACCATCCGAGTAGCTGCCTCTCCCGTGTCCCTCCCTTCCGCTTGCCTTCCTGGCCAAACTTTCTCTAACACTCCCCTGCCATAAGCCTGAACACCATGGGCTGAAATTTATACTCTTGCCACCGAAATCGGCAGCAGGTGAAAACAATGGTGGACTGTCGTGGTATTAAGTGCAGTGGCTCATTTAAATAGCCAGGGCGGACCCCCTGCCCCCTCCCCGGATGATGTGGAGGGGGTGGGCTGTCCATCCCCAGCAATGGCATCAGCTGCCTGTGCGCAGGCACTCACGCCATTTTTAAAGAGCTTCAAGCCTTATTGCTCCATTTAAATGGGGCATTTAATAAAATTAATTAAATACATTATTCTGCCCCACTCTCATCTCCCTCCCTGAATAACAAATTAATTACTTGCCCTCTTTCTCCCCACCCCCAAAACACTTACCTTGTCCACCTGACTTTTTTTCCGCCCCCACCACAAAGTACATAAACTTTAAACTATAACCCTTCCCACCATCCCCTACACCGATGATATTACTTTGACCCTGCAACCCCCACCCCCACCACCACCAGTGTACCGCTTCGATTCCCCGGATGGGGATCCGAAGGCGTGGGAGTGCTGGCCAGCGGCACGAAGATCGCACCGGGACAGACGGCGGGAACGTAGGTCTCATTAATTCATTGATTTTAATTTATTTAAATATTTAAATGACGGTCCCGTCGCCAAATGGTGGGCGGCCACCACGTGGCCTCGCCACCGCCGGCAATATCTGGCCAGGCCTTCCTGGCATCTGGGTGCATGGCAGCCCTCTCCCAGAGGCATTTTCCAATTTCTCTTACCCCCGCCACAACCCCCGACATCGAGGGGTCTTTAAAATTCAGCCCCATCTTTCACTTGTCCCCCTTCATGCCCTTTCTGAGCTCCTCTTGTCCATGAGACCCACCTCCTGTCCCATGATCCTATTGCCACTAAACTGCTGACCATCCAACATCCCCTCATGGTCCCCATGTTAACCTATATTGTTCTGCCTCTCTCCTTTTAAATCTGCCATCAAAACTTCTCTCCTCAAAAAAAAAACCCTTGACCCCACCATTCTTGCAAACTACTGTCCCATCTTCATCCTCCCTTTTCTCTCAAGTCTTTGAATGGGTTATCACATCCTAAATCTGTGTGACCATCATCTTTCCCAGAGCTCCATGTTTGAATCCCTTCAATTAGGTTTTTCATCCTGCCACAGTACCAAAACAGCTCTTATCAAAGTCAGAAATAGCATCCTAAGTGATGGTGAGAAAGGTAAATGTTCTCTCCTCCTAGTGCTTCTCTACCTGTCTGTAGCCTTTGACACAGCTGACCACAACATCCTCCTCCAATGCCTCTCCACTGTTGTCCAGCTGGGTGGAACTGCTCTCGCCTGGTTCCATTTTTTATCTATCTAATCGTAGCTAGAGAATCACTTGCATTAGCTTCTCTTCCTGCTCCTGCACAGTTACCTCTGGCGTTTCCCCGCCCCCACCCCCAAGGCCCCATGCTGTCGCTCACCTACATGCTGCCCCTCAGTGACATTCTCTTCCCCAGACAGCAATGGAGGCTGGGTCGTTGAATGTATTCAATGCTGAGTTGGAATGATTTTTGATGATCAAAGGAGTCAAGGGTTATGGGGGACAGACAGGAAAGTGGAGTTGAGGCCATAATCAGATCAGCCATAATCTTATTGAATGGCAGAGCGGCTCAAGGGGCCGAATGGCTTAGTCCATCTCCTAATTCTTGTGTTCTGCTATCGTCTGAAAGCAGGCGGTTAGTTTTCACATGTTCACTGACGACACTCAACTCTACCTCACCACCACCTCTCAACTCCTCCACTGTTGCTAAATTATCAGACTGTTTATCCAGCATCCAGTACTGGATGAGTAGAAATTTCCTCCTATTAAATATTGGGAAGACTGAAGGCATCATTTTCAGTCCCTGCTCCAAACTCCGTTCCCTTCGCTTCCTGGCAACAGTCCAAGATTAAGCCAATCTGTTCGCAACCTTGGTGTCACATTTGACCCCAAGCTAAGTGTCCGACCTCATTCACGCCATCACTAAGATCACCTGTTTCCACCTCCGTAACTTTGCCCAACTTGTCCCTGTCGCAGCTCATCTATTGAAACCCTCATTCATGCCTTCCTTACCTCTAGACTTGACTATTCGCACACATTCATGGCTTGTGTCCCACATTCTACCCTCCATAAACTTGAGATCATCCAAAACTGCCCATGTCTTAACTTTCACCAAGTCCCATTCACTTATCCCCCCCTGTGGTCACTGGGCTGCATTGGTTTCCGATCAAGCAAAATTTAGATTTTAAAATTCTCATCTTTTGTTTTCAAATTCCTCCAAGGCCTCACAACCCTCCAGGATATCTAGGCTCATCTAATTCTGGCCTCTTGTGCATCCTCGATTTTAATCGCTCCACCATTAGTGGCTGTGCCTTCAGTTGCCTAGGCCCTAAGCTCTGGAATACCCTCCCTACACCTCTCCGCACTTCTACCCCACTTTCCTCCTTTAAACGCTCCTTAAAACCTACTACTTTGGCCAAGCTTTTGATCATTGACTAATAGCTGCTTATGAGGCTTGGTGTTGTATATTTTGTTTTATAATGCTCATGTGAAGTGCCTTGGGACATTTTATTACATTAAAGGCACTATGTAAATATACGTTGTAGCTTTACTAAAATTGTTAACAATATAGAAGTCCTGAACAATAGTCTGTGCCTCATTTATTTAATAGTAATGTGAAAATTGTCCTATTTTTTGAAAAAGGTTTGTTTTACTACTTTCAGAAATGGAGAAGAGAACTTGATAAGAATAGGGAGAAGATACTTGCTGGAAGTGAAAGTTCATCCAAAAAGAGAGAGGTAAAACTTGCATAAAGCTGTACAAACCTCAGGGTTGGATGGGCATAGTGGTTTTGGTTTGCGCTTGCATTCAAACCTGAGGGATTGAAATTCAATCTTCTGCAAGGTCCTAATTAAAATTAATTTGAGCAATCTCAGTTAAATTCCTAGTTGGCATATGGCCTTATGGAAAACTCTCTACAATTAATAACTACACTGAGTCTGAGATATGTAGAAATAAGAGCAATGTAAGTTTTCCATTGACATTTATCACTTCTGTACCTAACGTGAGAATGTTATCTGATGCTGTGTGCAGAGTATTTAACGGTTCAATTTCCGAAAGCTGCTGAAGACTAGTTTGCATTAAAGATTTCCCATATCCGCAGTATTTTTATTTTGGTTGCTTGCTTCCTCTCCCCTGCTTTGTTTTTGTTATTGTTTTTTCAGTCTGCGTTTAAATCTCTCAACCAAGTTATTGAGAAATCTGCTCAGTACAATTTCTGATTCACACCTTTGCCCGAAGGGCATAGTCCACTTAGCCTGTTCCTGAGCTCCCTGGACTCAGGTTAACACAGCTAAAGCTTGAGAACTTTGAAGTGTGTGTGCAGGGTTACTGTTGGACTTTAGCTAAAGACTGGCAAACTTCCTGCTACTTGTCCAGCTAGGACTACCCTACCTGTTCAGGCATTATTTTGCAGGCTTGTCGTTTTCTTATTTATTCACTCATGCTGACAAGGCCAGAATATACTGCTCATCTCTAGCTGCCTTTGAGAAGGTGGTGGTGACTACTCGAACTGCTGAAGTCTGTGTGGTGAAGTGCTTTTAGATAGTGAGTTCCAGACTTTTAAGAAACATAAGATATAGGAGCAGGAAAAGGCCATACAGCACCTTGAGCCTGCTCCACCATTCAGCATGATCATGGCTGATCTGACCTTGACTTCAAGTCTATGTTCCTGTCTGTTGCCGATAACCCTTCACTTTCCTATAGTTCAAAAATTTGTCTATCTCTTCCTTGAATATATTCAATGACTCAGCCTTCACAGCTGTCTGGGATAGAGAATTCCAAAGATTTACCAAGTGAAGAAATTTCTCCTCATCTCCATCTTAAATGGGTGACCCCTTATTCTGAAACTATGCCCCCAATTTTAAATTCTCCCATGAGGGGAAACATCCTCTCAACATCTACCCTGTCAAGCCTCCTCAGAATCTTTTGCTTCAGTAAGATCACATCTCATTCTTCTGACCTCGAATGAGTATAGACCTAACCGGCTCAACCTTTCCTCAGAAGACAACCCCTTCATCCCAGGAATTAACATAGTGATCCTTTTTTGAACTGCCTCCAGTGCAAGAATATCCTTCCTTTAAATAAGGGGACAAAACTGTACGCAGTACTCTAAGGCTGGTCTCACCAACGCCCTGTACAGTTATAGCAAGACTACCCTCTTTTATCGTCCACCCCCTTGCAATTAAGGCCAACATTCCATTTGCCTTTCTGATTACTTGCTGTACCTGCGTACTAACATTTTCTGTTTCATGTACAAGAACATCCAGATCCCACTGTACTACAGCATTCTGTAATCTCTCTCCATTTAAATAATATTTTACTTTTCTATTCTTCCTAACAAAGTGGATAACCTCACATTTTCCCACATTATACTCCATCTGCCATTTTGACCCAGTGATGATAAAAGACTGGTGCTAAATGTTTAAGTTAGGATGGTTTGTAATTTGGAGGGAAACCTGAAGGTTGAGGTGTTCGCATGCATCTGCTGCCCTTGTCCTTCTGGGTGATCGACATCGCAAGTTTGGGAGGTGCTGTTAAGGAAGCCTTCCCGAGTGCTGCAGTGTATCTTGTAGTTGATGCATGCTACAGCCACAATGCGTCTGTGGTGGAGGGAATGAATGTTTAATGTGGTGGATGGGATGTCCTGGATAGCGTTCACTTCTTGAATGTTGTTGAAGCTGCATTCATGTAGGCAAGTGCAGAGTATTCCATCACATTCCTGACTTGTGCCTTGTAGGTGGTGGAAAGGCTTTGGGGAGTAAGAAGGTGAGTCACTTACCACAGAATAGCCAGCCTCTGACCTGTACTTGTAGCCACGGTACTTGTGTGACTGGTCCAATTATGTTTCTGGTGAACAGCTGAGTAAGTACCACTTGAACTGGCAACAACGCCTTCATCACTTTGCTGATGATTGAGAGTAGGCTGATTGGGCTGGATTGGATTTGTCCTGCTTTTTGTGGACAGGACATACCTGAGTAACTTCCCACTTTGTTGTGTAGATACCAGTGTTCTAGCTGTACTGCAAGAGCTTGGCAAGAGGCGCAGCTAGTTCTGGAGCATAAAACTGGGATGTTATCTGGATCCATGACCCTTTGCTGCATCCAGTACACCTGGTCATTTCTTGACATAGAATGGAGGAAATCGAAAAGGCTGAAGACTGGCATCTGTGATGTTGAGGAGGCTAAGTTGGATTATCCCTCCAGGACTTTGGGCTGAAGATGGTTGCAAGTGCTTCAGCCTTGTTTTTTACACTTGCATGCTGGATTCACTGTTGGTGAGAGCGGGGATATGCATTAATTGTTTAATTGTCCACCATTCACAACTGGATGTGGCAAGACTGTAGAGCTTTGATCTGATCAATTCTGGGATTGCTTCACTCTGTCTATAGCATTCTGCTTCCACTGGATAACAGCCATGTAGCCCTGTGTTGTACCTTCACATCAGTTTCAAGTATGTCTGGTGTTGCAACTGGCAAGCTCTTCTACACTGAGTTGATTGCCTGGCTTTATGGTAATTGTAGAGTGAGATTTGCAAGGCATGAGGTTCCAGATTGTGGTGAAATACAATTCTGCTGCTGATGGTACACACGGCAGCTCATGCATGCCCAGTTTTGAGCTGCTAGATCTGTTCTGAATCTATCCCAATTAGCACAATAGTAATGCCACACAATGTGATGGTGGAGGTCCTCAGCGTGAAGATGGGACTTCAGTTCCAAAGACTGTAGGGTGGTCACTACTACCAATATTGTCATGGACAGGATGAGGTCAGGTAGGTGTATCCCCCTCGTATTGGTTCTCTCTCCACCTGCCCAAGCCCAGTCTGGTAGCTATGTTCTTCAGGACTTGGCCAGCTCAGTGGTGCTATCAGGCCACTCTTTCTGATTGACATTGAAGCCCCATGTTAGTTGTGTATCAGTTGGATGTTAATTGTATTCTGGTGATGGTATTAATTGTAAACTCGCCTGTGCTTTTCTTTATTATGTGTATGTGTGTGTGTGTATGTATAAAAGAGAAGTAAGCTGAAAGAGGGGTTTGTGTGTAGGTGCACAATATGCAATGTGTATTTCTAAATGAAAGTTTTTAAGTGAATAGATACAAGGCTCTAGTATTTTATCTTTCACTACGTGGCCATTTGAGTTTTGACGCCCTACCCAGTGTACATTCTATGCGCTTGCTACCCTCAATGCTTCTTCCAAGTGGCATTCAATATGGAATGCTGATTCATCAGTTGAGGGAAGGTAGTAGGTGGTAATTGGTAGGAATTTTCCTTGCTGTTGTTTGACCTGGTGCCATGAGACTTCATGGTGTCTAGAATCAATGTTGAGGACTCCCAGGATCACTCCCTCCTGACTGTAAACCACTGTGCTGCCCATTTCTAGTAAGTCTTTCCTGCCAGTGGGACAGGACATACCCAGGAAGGAGTCTGGGACGTTGGTTGATGGGTAGGGTTCTGAGAGTATGACTGTCAGGCTGATGCTCGACTAGTCTGTATCAGCTATCCCAACTTTGGCACAAGTCCCCAGATGTTAGTGAGGACTTCGTGATATCAACTAAGCTGTGTGTTCTTTTGCCTTATCCAAATCCACTGCCTAGGTCTGTGCAGGGTAGTCGTTCAGTTTTATTCTTCTTGCACTTTATTTTAGCGGTTTGATACAACTGAGTGTCTTGCTAGGCCATTTCAGAGGGCAATTAAGAGTCTGTGGGTGTGGAGTCACACATCAGTCAGAATGGGTAAGGATGGCAGGTTTCTTTCTCTAAGGAAGATTATTGAACCAGTTGGGTTTTTACAACAATCCGTTGGCTTTGTGGTCCCCATTACTCATTGTAGCTACTTATTCCAGATATTTTCTTTTTTAAAGTTTCAAATTCACAGACTGTTATAGTGGGTGAAGTTACATCTCCAGATTATTAGTCCAGGCTTTTGGATTACTAGTTCACCTACACTACCATGCCTTTATATTGGAGCTGTTTTGTATGTGCTGTCAGAACACCTGCTTGTTTGAAAGGCAAATGTCCAAGTTAATATTGAAACAAACACCGTAAATGATGTCATCCTGCCAGTCGGACATCTATTTCTGGTATCAGATGCAACATATGTACACCTTCGCTTCCGCAGTAAACTTCAACACATCATTGCTGGTACCTGACCATCTCAAAATGCAGTCAAATCCACTGAAAAGATTGTGGATTGTCAGGATCTATGTGTGGAATGGATCAGTCTTGTAGTGTATGAGTCAAGAAAGGAACTTACGAGATGGTATTTTTAAAAACCATCAGCCTAGCACATGGCTGTCGTTGAAAACAAAACAAAAAGTCACTGGATTATTTTTGTGTGGTTAGCTGGGTGTTTAAGGAGTTATCTATGGTTTTGCTTGAGTTTCTAGCTAATTTTCCATCCATTTATTTAAATGAGTAAAACTTCTTTACAGGTGCATGACCTTTTCCACTGTGTTTTTGCCCCTATTCTGCATTTAGCTGATCAGTATATAGGAGCAGTAAATTCTGCCCCATCATCCCTACAGTGATGTGCTTGAGATCAGGAACTTGCTGTGTACTCTTGTGGTGCCAATTCTTGTAGCTGCAATTAAAATTGTAAACCATTTTGCTAAACTTGTACATAATTTGTGGAAGTTCAAATGTTTTCAGTGGGTGGGGGGGGGGGAAGCATTTTAAGTTCAAACATTCAGTATTTTCTCAATGACCGTTGTTATTTTAATGAAAAAGTAAATAATAACCCTAATGTAAACTGCATAAAGTGTGCCCTGCTTTGAAGAAATATTTCATTGTGCATTCAGTAATTCTTTGATATTCTTCCTACATAGAAAAAACGAAAGGAAAAGAAGAAAAGTAGGGTGAGCAAATTTTCAAAGAAAGTTTTTTTTTCCCCCAAGTTCCTGTTCATTTGCTTTTGCTCATTCCTGTTTACTTTTAACTGTTTTAATTTATATGAAATGAGTGATAAATCTCACAAGCTGTACTTTTTATTGTGTTTGGTCAAGCCGTCTTCATCTTCCTCCTCATCATCAAGCTCTGATTCTTCCAGCAGCTCTTCGGACGCTGACAATAAGGTGAGTATGTCGCAACAGTTTTGAAGCCCTAAGGAAGAAGGAAAGTTTAATGCGACTATTTTTTATTCAAAGCATGTTCAACATTTTATTTTTTAAAATGGGATTATATCAAAATTGGATATGGTTTTTTTTATTTTATTGGCATGCATCAGAGCTGTTTCGATGCATTCTGTAATGGGAATTGCACTTGTATCTTCTAGAGCAATAGCACAGGAAATGGGGTTTATGACCAGACCAATCTGACATTGCTTAAGAGCTGTGGAACTATTTTGGCAGTGGTTTTGTTTTCAAGGATCCTGCAGTGAGGGTTAAAATGGGGTTTCTACTGTTTACTGTGGACTCACTATCAAAACCATGGCGATGCTCTCTGCATTTGATGTCACTGCAGAGGCCTCGTATGGAAGGCCAGATGCCAGCTGATGTCTGTTTTTTAAAAATAAAAGTCAAGCTCAATTTTCTTAAGTATACCCTTGTTTTCCTATAAAATTGAGTATTTTAAAATACCCATCTTAGACTTCCTTTTGCTTTTTTTAAACCTTCAAGGACTACTGTTACATTTGTGTACTTCATTTAAAAGCTCTTCAGGGATTAAGGTTTTCTAATAAAATCTTAGTCTTTGGAGGATTGAATATGAAATTAATTTGTTAGGAATTTTAATAAGAAACTTTATTCCCACTGTAGTGTTTCAAAGAATAATTACATTTACAATTTTATTCTACTACATTGCAGTACCACTGGCCTTTCTCATTCAAATTTTGGATGTTTTCTCTGCAGCAAAATTAATTTTTATGGAATTAACTCGCCATAGGAAATAATATTGCAGTTTTATTTACAGCAGAAACCGGTTAATCAAGTCATATCTTGAACCCTAAATTTACCCAATTATGCATTCACAGCTAGGGTGAAGCATTTTGGTTTGCACCAATGATACTGTTACATTGTAACTGCAGCCTGAATCCAAATTCAGATTTGCATATGCGACTCGAGCAACGCAGAGTGAAACTCCCTGGAAGAGTTGATCTTGCTGTTTTACTTCAGTGTCAGTTTGGGTCTTGATTGCACATGGCACTGATACTAAACTTGTAACAGTTGTACAATGCTCGCCACACTGTGTCGTTAATTGGTGAACTGCAGCCTTGCGCTTGTAATTCCATTTGTAGTGACTTGCTCTGAACCAGTGTAGAAGTAGTAGAGTGCTTTTGTACAAGGCAGGATACAATCAGGAGATGACTATATGTATTAATTGGTGACTGGAATGAGATTGGCAGAGATCTAGGAACAAACAATGTGTCTTCCTTCTTGATTACCGTAGGTTATTGGGGGAAGAAAGTGGATTTCATGGTACTTCTTTTCACTCCCTTCTTTAAAAATGTATCTGTTTTCTACTGAAATACATTACTTTTGTCAATTATACAAAAATATAAACTGACGTGGTGACAGCCAATCCCAAAATAGATATCTGGGAAAGAACTGAAAGCTTGACTTGAGAGGTTAAGGTGTGATGAGCAATGAGAGCAAAGCTCCAGCAATTTCTAAACATTTAACTGAGTCTTGAACTTGTTCCCTGATATTTTATATGGTGAATTTTTTTTTTTAATTAGCATTTTTGTTGCGAGAAGCTCACTTGCGTCTGCCAGTTAAGAGATCAGTAAGCTCCTTTCTGATGCCATAACTGGATTGTTCTAGGGAAGAATTTGGAGTCAGTTACACAGATTTTATTTTTAAAAATAAAATAGATTGTAATTAGAATTTTTTCTGACTTAATTTGCGAACAGTCTTTGGAGTAAAATAATATAGGAAGTGTTAAGTTTGAGTTGAAATATTACTGTAAGTTTTTATTATACAAGTCTAATTGTTCAGTTTCTTTGGATGTCAACATGAAAAGCTTTTAGATAATTTTAGCTAAGCTTTGAGCTGTGCGAACTAAACTTTTGGTCTGATCATAATCTCTAATGTAGATAGCACAACTGTCACAACCATCAGCACAAGTAAAATGTTTTAAAGTAAATCGGTGTGGTATTAAAGTACAGAAATTATGTCTTATTACAGGATGAAAAGAAACATGTTAAGAAGAAACGCAAGAGAAAGCATAGTACTGTAAGAAAATCCTCCGATGATTCCCAAATAGATTGTGACATGGATAATCGGGTATTTACCATAATTTACCATATACTTTGTTTTAATATGGCTGAGAGTTTATTAAGTTGATTTAAAATTATTCGTATATTTGTCTTAAGGAAACCACAAAGAAGAAAAAGAGAAAGATCAAGGAGGAAACTGAAAAAGAAAAAGTGAGTAAAGTTTCATTTATACTACAGTAACCTGTTCAGTTTAATTGCAACACTGATCTGAAAAATTTCTTGAATATACAATACAAGTCTAATCTATGCAGAAAATAATTTTGTTGACTCAGACAAGAAATTCTATCAGAGTAGTCACATCTCAGACTTTGAGGGCCTAAGCTGGAATATTCCTTCAAATCAACCACCAGCTTATCATTTTTTCTTTAGTTTTAAAATTCCAGCTTACATTGGACTAGTCAGGCCAATATCTTCATTCCAGACGTAGGTGCTAAAAATAACATTCAATTGCTCAACCTTGCCTCCCAGTACCCAAATGACTTCCTTTTATATAACCAGTGGCAATAATGTTGGAAGCCAGCATTAGATAGCCAAAAGTTATCAACAGCAAAAAAATGGCAGTCCTGAAAACTGACTTATCTTAGAATGAGTTTGGCACAAGCACCTTCAAGTATTCTAATAAAAGCAGAATGCTGGAAATCTGAAATAAAATCAGCGCGGGAAATACTTAGCAGGTGACCACTTTGCGGAACACCTCCGCTCAGTCCGCAAGCATAGAAAGCTTCCAGTTGCTTGTCATTTTAATTCGCCAGCTTGCTCGCATGCCCACATTTCTGTCCTTACCTGCTGCAGTGTTCTAGTGAAGCTCTATGCAAGCTCGAGGAACAGCACCTCCTCTTCCAATTAGGCACTTTACAACCTTCTGGACTCGACATTGAATTCAATAATTTCAGACCACGAACCCCATTTTGATTTTTTTTTTACCAAGTGCTGGTCTTAAACTTGTTTTTCATGTTTTTTGCTTTCAAACAGAGCTGTTCATTATTCTGCCATTTCTCTCTGAATAAATGCTTTGTCTTTTACTATAACTATTGCTACTCCCTTTTCCTTTTTGTTCCATGACATCTTTGTCGTTTAATCTCTCCCGCCCTATCACAGACTTTCCCTTTTGTTCTTCCAACTCCCCCTTTTTCGTTTGCTTAAAACCTATTCCATTTCTAACCTTTGCCAGTTCTGCCAGACCTGCTGAGTATTTCCAGCACTTTTTGTTTTTATTATTGACTTCAAGTATTGTTTGTTGTTGGTTTTGAAGTTGCTGAATAAACAACGTGGATTTACTCCACTTGTAAATTCCATGTTCTATTAGGATAAAAAGAAGAAACGTGATCATGTACAGAGAAGATCTTCAGAGGAAGAGTCAGACTCAGCTGAAGAGAATAAGGTCAGTAAATTGGCATTTTATTTACCTGGTTAACCATTTATTTTTTATTTAGAGATACAGCACTGAAACAGGCCTTTCGGCCCACCGAGTCTGTGCCGACCAAGAACCACCCATTTATACTAACCCTACAGTAATCCCATATTCCCTACCACCTACCTACACTAGGGACAACTTACAATGGCCAATTTACCTATCACCTGCAAGTATTTGGTGGTGGGAGGAAACCGGAGCACCCGGCGAAAACCCACGCGGTCACAGGGAGAACTTGCAAAGTCCGCACAGGCAGTACCCAGAATTGAACCCGGGTCCCTGGAGCTGTGAGGCTGCGGTGCTAACCACTGTGCCGCCCCGTTGTTTTGTTCCCAGATGTCATGAAGTTTTTCTTGTAATTTGTTTTATCTACTTGAGAGGATTCTCTTGTGTTCCAGTTGAAAAAGAATCTTGTTGGCAATGTTGCATCAGTCAACTTGCAGAGAAAATCTGGGTGCTGTATAATATTTGAATGGCTGCTGTTTTGTTGAACAGGGATTTGGGATTTTATTTTGTCATACTGATTTCCTAGTGCTTCAAAATAACTTTGAAAGTTTAGTTCAGGCCTGTTATGGAAGTTTTCCATCTGGGTGAGAGACTTGGTTCATTGGTAGCATCTCTTGCCTCCTGAAAAGTGAAAAGATTGTATTTTCAAGCCTCATCCAGGACTTGAGCACATAATCTCAACTGACATTCCAGTGCAGTATTGAGGGAGTGCTCCTCCATTACAGGTGCAATGTATTCACTGGTCTGATGTATAGAATGTAAATTCTTCTGATTTTTTTTTCCGCATGTAGTGAGTTCTTGATGTTAGAGAATGCATGTCCATGAAGACTAGGGGTCTTAAAGCACCTCATCATCTTGAACCTGGGTGGTGCAGAAGAACTGTTGGGGATATGTTTGTTTATAATTTTTTTTTTAGAACTAGGTCACCAGTTGGATAGGAATGGGAATGAGGGTTATGACAGTAAAAATAGAACGTATCAAACACTGCAATATCTTGCACAGTAGCAATGTCATGTCAAAGAAGCTGTGAGGTTCCTCAACCAGCATAGGGAACATTCAGCAGAGTTCACAAATAGCTTATTGCTGTTTCTGTCTTGACTCATGAAGCCTTCTTCACCACTTTTGTTATCTGTGGCAACTTTTAATTCCATGCCTTTTCTCCATTTTCATTCATACACTTTACCAAATAAGTATCTTTCATCGCAAATATTTTTGTTATGGTTATTTAAATAATTTTCCTTTTGCCTAGGTTGAGTTCTTTTTTTAAATTTCCTTGTGGTGTAATGTACACTTCGTTTATAAACGTGCAACCTTTTCATTCCATTTTACACTGAGCCAACAGAAGTTCTTCAATGTGGTTTTATACATTTCATCAGTTTTCTGCAGTACCTAGTTTGTGCCCCTATGTGGCAGTATATTCCAGTGTCAACCAAATTGTACTGTGCTGAAACCAAGAAAAGCCACAGTGCCAGCAAGTTGAAATCAGTAATAGAGCAAATTTTTTCAGTAGAGAAGTTATGTTTCTTCAGTGGCAAACTATGGTATTAAATTTAAAGGAAAATTTCAGGGTAAAAGCCTTCAGGTGATCTTATCCTGTAGTTTTTCTAGAGATAAGAAATGTTTAGTTTAGTTTTAGTTTAGAGATACAGCACTGAAACAGGCCCTTCGGCCCACCAAGTCTGTGCCGACCATCAACCACCCATTTATACTAATCCTACACTAATCCCACATTCCTACCACATCCCCACCTGTCCCTATATTTCCCTACCACCTACCTATACTAGGGGCAATTTATAACGGCCAATTTACCTACCAACCTGCAAGTCTTTTGGCTTGTGGGAGGAAACCGGAGCACCCGGAGAAAACCCACGCAGACACAGGGAGAACTTGCAAACTCCACACAGGCAGTACCCGGAATTGAACCCGGGTTGCTGGAGCTGTGAGGCTGCGGTGCTAATCACTGCGCCACTGTGCCGCCACTGTGTCTTTACCTTGACATTCCAAGCTCATTACATTCAGTGGAGTAGTTGGAAAAGTTGACACCTGCTGTTAAGATAAGGAGTGTGTCTAGGTTTAGCACTCTGGTTTAGCAAAATATTGCACATGTGGCTGCCCATTTAGGATGCCAGCCCTTGAATGGTAAGTTTCTTGCATTTTTAAAGTTAGATCTGGGAGGGAGAAAACAGTATTTTTCCGATAAATACTTTTAAGATAAAGATATTTTAGCAGCTTATCTTACCAAGCTTCAAAGAAGGGAAGTTGCTCAATACATGAGGTTCTGGATCCTCTCTTTCCCCCGCCCCCCCGCCCCCCTTGTTCTTCCAAAGGTACCCTCAAAGATGGCTTTCGGAAAGCATTTGGAGATGTTGGATGTATAATACACTTATTGAGTCAACAATCTCAGCGGTGGCAGAATTTGCATCTATATAGGGTCATAATCTGCAAGGGGTGCTCTGTGTATGTCCTTAGTAGGGACAATAACCATTTTTACATAAGTGTGAGAGGACATCTTTATTGAAAAGTGCATTATTATAAGCAGTAATTATGGTATAGATGTACAGAATAGAAATTCTTTTTGCACTTTAATTAGAAATTCTTGGGTCCATGTTTCTACTAGGATATGATAGCACAATAGTTATGGTACTGGACTATCAACCCACAAGTTGTGTGTTCCCTCCCCCCTTCCTCTCAGCAAGTTATGAAGTAGAATTTAATGCATTTGCTATTTTGTGGGCTAGGACAGAAATTTGATGATGTCAGGATGTCATTTAAAAAAAAAACTAAACTGGTTCGCTAATCTTCAGGAAAGAAAACTTGTTGGCCTATGTGCATCTCCAGACCCACAGTATGTGATTGACTCTTAGTCCTTCTAAAGTTCCCCACCATCTTCTCAATCCAGCTAAGGGTAGATCCAAGAACAAGTGGGAAGAGAAAAGCTTTCCTTAATGTAACTGCACCCGCATGTTCCTCCAGGCCCCACAAGAGTAATGTGGGCCTTTTCCCTGATGTCACGTCCACCATCATCTCCTAGACCGCCTGTTGCCCATGGTCATTCCCTTGCCTTCCTTATCCAGCACAAAAACAACAGAGAAGCACATAGCTGAAATTGAGCAACTTCTGGTCCAATGTGGAATTGAAACATTACCTCCTGTAGTTGACGCCTCCCCATATCTGCTCTCGCTCTTCTTTACTCAAGCAATAAGCATGCAGATGTACCAGAAGGAGGGAGAAAAACCTAGACTGACACAGTGGAAATGGAGATTGGGCAAAGAACCAGATGAGTAGACATGGAATTAGCAAATGAAGTCAAATACATCTTGACTGCAAATATGGGGGATAAAAACAGAAATGTGGCCAAAATTATTATTCTTTGGCCTCCTTATCTCGAGAGACAATGGATACGCGTCTGGAGGTGGTCAGTGGTTTGTGAAGCAGCGCCTGGAGTGGCTATAAAGGCCAATTCTAGAGTGACAGGCTCTTCCACAGGTGCTGCAGAGAAATTTGTTTGTCGGGGCTGTTGCACAGTTGGCTCTCCCCTTGCGCCTGTCTTTTTTCCTGCCAACTACTAAGTCTCTTCGACTCGCCACATTTTAGCCCCGTCTTTATGGCTGCCCGCCAGCTCTGGCGAACGCTGGCAACTGACTCCCAAGACTTGTGATCAATGTCACAGGATTTCATGTCGCGTTTGCAGACGTCTTTAAAGCGGAGACATGGACGGCCGGTGGGTCTGATTATTATCAAACCAAAGAGAGACAATCAAGAGAAAACAGCAATAACTAATTTACATGTAGCAATGCATCAAATACAGATCAACAAAGGCAAATCTATCATGAGCTTAAAAACAAAAGAATGCAGAGTACAATTTAGCACCATCTTGTACCAGATTAGACGATGGAAAGATGGCCATATCAAGCATGGTTTTCCCCCCAGACCTCCCTTTTTAAAGAAGAAACGGCATCAACCTCAGTGACTCCATTCACTAAGTATGCCGCATCAGTTGCTTCCCAACCAAAATGTAACAAAAAAAACAAAAACATCAATCCTCTGGCCTTCAGTGGACAGCTAGTCATTTATTGAAGTTCTTGAATTTAGTGTTTGTTGTACCTACTTTCACACTGCACTTTGATTAGCTCGAAGTAAAGCAGTGGCAAATCAGAAATGAAGAGACTGACGTTAAATGTTTCTGTTCCATCTCCTAAACTGTGTGTTTCTCCCTTTTGTTCCTCCAACTTTAGGGGAGATGGTGGTATAGTGATGTGTTACTAGATTATTAATCTAGAGGCCCAGACTCATGCCCTGGGGACACTGGTTCAAAACCCATCATGACAGCTGGTGGAATTTTATTAATTAATTGAATTTAATCTCCTTTAGAGAAGGAAATCTGCTGTCCTTACCTGGTCTGGCCTACATGTGACTTCAGCCCCACAGCAATGTGGTTAACCCTTAACTTCCCTCTGAAATGACCTAGCACGCTACTCAGTTCAAGGGCAAATAGGGCTGAGCAACAAATGCTAACCTTGCCAGCAATGCCCACATCTCATGAAAGAAAAAAAAAACCACATTGAGTCAGCTGCGTCTGATACCATGAGGGAGGAATTCCACAGTCTGGCAATACTGGGATTGGGCTAGACCTAGGAATAGTGATGAAGGAGAGTACCTTGATCGGAAGAGCGGAGAAGTGAGCTTGAAGTCTTGGGAGTACTGGGTAGGGAGCGGAGTCATTCCAGCATCTGGGAGCACTGGAGGAGGGGAGTGCAGGGGAATGTCCTAGTATCAGGAAACTTGGGGAGGGAGGTTTGAAAGTCTGGGAGGAATGTCCAGGGCATTGTGGAGCAGGTTCCAAGCATTGGCACTATAAGTGAAGAGGCGGGGCCTGGCACCATTAACCGAGAGGAGGGGCTCAGGATAACAGGCTTGATCCACCCTCGAGTTCGCGCCCATCAGTGCATCTTTCACTTTTCCCAGACTGTTAACCCAGTTCAAAGCCTGGAACAGTTTTGTGAGGGGAAAACAGTACTTTAATACTGCTAATTTGTGACTATTTACTGCTATACCTCTGCTCTAATTGACTAGCCTGTCTAGAATTGGATAACTCAGGTGATTATCTTTTCGAGGGCAAAAAATACAGGTGACATAACAAAAGAAACAACGAACCAGCAAGCTTGCATTTATATCCTCCGGTATCCCAAAGTCCTGAATGATCAGTTCATTATTTTTGAAGTGTTGTCCCTTATTGTGTAAGTAACTGTAGGAGCCAAATTTCAGCAGAGTAAGGTTACACAAGCAGTAAATAAATGATCTGCTAAGTTGGTTTGATAAACTTGAACTTAAATCTGGAATCTAGCTCACAGAATCTGTTTTTAGGTAGTACAGGGCAGGATTCCCAATCAGCCTGCAAGAATCCACTTTTTATTGAAAGCCTTCCGACTTAAAATAAAATGTGCCATTTAGCACAGTGTAGGAAAACAACCAGAGGGTTGTGGATGCTCCATCATTGAATACATTTAAGGCTGGGATAGATAGATTTTTGGTCTCGCAGGGAATCAAGGGATATGGGGAGTGGGCAGGAAAGTGAAATTGAAACGCAAGATCAGCCATGATCATATTGAATGGCGGAGCAGTCTCCATGGGCCATATGGTCTACTTCTGCTCCTATTTCTTGTGAATCTTATGAGACCCTCAACATTGGGGGTCGTGGCAGGGGTGCCCATAAGATTCTGCCGTGAGAGGCCTGCCTCGACCCCCGGCGTCGAAGGCCCTGCCTGATATTGGCGGCAGCAAGGGCTCGGTGCGGCCTCCCCACCCCCTGCTGCTTGGCGGCAGGGCCTTCATCTAAGTATTTAAATGAGCATTAATGAAATGCAAATTAACTTGCCGGCCGATGGCGGTCGTCCCACGCTGATTTTACATTCAACCGGCTGCGACTCGCACGCCTTTGGAATTCCAAGGCAAGACACTGGTGGGGAGGGGGAGGAATAAAATTATCAGGGCGGGAGGGGTGGGGAGCGGGGAAAACACCTTTTTATTGGCTGTGGGGATGGTAATAAGGGGTTGAAGACCAAAGGTGAGAAGGGTGGGGGAGGTCAGATTGGGAATAAAATAAGTTTTGTGAATATAGGACAGTGAAAAGACCGTTGTGGGGTGCTTGGGAAAGTGCCTGCATCTTCTAATTATTTATTGAAAACAAATTAAATCTAATATACCTTTTTAAATTTTTGCCAAGGGCTTGAAGCCCTTTTAGGAATTCTTAAATTGCATACAGGAAAGCTTTCTGAGACAGTACATAGATAGTACTACAACAGAAGGGGCAGTACTGGACCTAATCCTAGGGAGTGAAGCCGAACAAGTGGTAGAAGTGTCAGTGGGGGAACATTTCGGGGATAGTGACCATGATAGTGGGCGGCACAGTGGCGCAGTGGTTAGCACCACAGTCTCACAGCTCCAGCGACCCGGGTTCGATTCTGGGTACTGCCTGTGTGGAGTTTGCAAGTTCTCCCTGTGACCGTGTGGGTTTTCACCGGGTGCTCCGGTTTCCTCCCACAGCCAAAGACTTGCAAGTTGATAGGTAAATTGGCCATTATAAATTGCCCCTAGTATAGGTAGGTGGTAGGGAAATTGAGGGAAGGTGGGGATGTGGTAGGAATATGGGATTAATGTAGGATTAGTATAAATGAGTGGTTGATGGTCGGCACAGACTTGATGGGCCGAAGGTCCTGTTTCAGTGCTGTATCTCTAAATAAAAAAATAAATAAATAAAAGTGGCATCGGACGCCGTTGCCGGGGACGTGGCGGCCGACCCCTCTACATCAGCGAGGGCAACTGCTCCATCCCCTCCATTTAAATCAGCCCCTGCGCGTAATATCGTGGGGGCTGTGCGATGGCACTTCCGTGTCGGAAGGCTTTCACAGCGCGCCGCTGAGGAGCACAGTGCGCTGATGAAATTCAATCCACTGTCTAAGGCCCTACTGATTTCCCCAAAATGGAACTAACCTCATGGTTTTGCATGATTTTCTTTCTTTCTGGCAACGCTTGCCATGATGCCCTTTGTGGTTAAACTTGCCATCAGTGTCTGACTTACAAATATAGTTGATTGCTACAATATCCAGCTGTATAAAGTGTACTGTTGACTTTATTTCTTTTTTGCTTTTTTTAATCCTTGCATGATGTAGCCACAGCTCTGTTTCGAGAAAAATTTGTATTGGGGTGAAAATAGTTTCCAACAAATTGGTAATTCATAAGCCTAAAGATACAAAGGCATTATTTTTAGTGAATCAGAAGTCCCAAGACTGAAGGTTGACAGGAACAGGTCACTGTTAAAACCAAATCAATCCATAACCCAGAATCTGATGGTACCCCGGTAAATAGACCAGTCTGTGGAACAATAAGGAATGAAATTTAAATCTTTAAAGGTGTTCCTATTTGGGATGTGCAGTCTTGTGTTGGAAAACGTGATTATATTTCTTACGTGATACAATAGTTTATTCTGGTTACTAGACTGTTGTACATGTTTAGCAAATGGGTAAACCACTGAAGAAGTGGAAGGTAGGCTTGCATTTTATACAGTTCTGCCTTGCATCTCAGAAATATCCCAAAACACTTCCTTTCTCGAGTAAAGTAACTTGCATAAGCAACCTTGTCAATCATTGTGTGTACAGCAGGATCACACATATCAAAAAGGTGAATGATTCGTTAATTTAGTTTTGGTGATGGTTGAGGGAGGAATATTGGCCCAAACAATGGAGAAAAAAACTCCTAACTCAAGTGCCATGTGTTACTTGTATATTAATTGGGTGTTTAATTGTATTTAAGTGGTGGGCATTAACTGAGGATTCACTTGGGCTCCTACATATAAGAGCAGACAAACTGTGCTTGGTGGGTTTGGAGGTGCATGTTTATAATTTGTGTCTCTGTAAATAGAAGTTTATAAGTGTGTAAAGTGTAGACTCCAGTTCCATCCTTCACTGTCTGGCTACATAAAATAGAATACCATTTTTTAAAAAAACATCTATCTGAATAACTGAAAACGGCAGACAGAACCTTGTTTATTTGTCTCATTTGAAGGGCAGTATCTCTGAGTGGGGTATCAGCCCAGATTTTTATTTTGAACTTGGAGTGAGTTGAAAATACAACCTTTACTATCACCCGAACGATTTTATTAAAAGGTATTTAAAACATGCCTACAGTAAATGTGAAGATGAGCAATGAAAGAAAGAATGAAAATAATTTTGACGATCAAAACTAAATAACATTATGGATGTTATGGATAAATGTCCCTTGAAATTGTATTTGAGGTGTATAGATTTCATATTTATATTTCCTGTAGGTAGTTAACTGTATTTCACTTATTTTTAAGGTACAGTCAAGGAAAAAGAAAAATAGTGAAGACAGAGAGAAAGCTGCAGTAAGTACTAAACCTTCTCCTTACAATGTAAAAAAAAAAATTGGCAGTACACTGATCCCTCATTATAGATTTTTTATTTTATTTCATGGGATGTGGGCATCACTGGCAAGGCCAGCATTTGTTGCCCATCCCTAATTGCCCTTTAACTGAGGGGCTTGCTAGGCCATTTCCGAGGGCAGTTGAAAGTCAACCACATGACTATGGGTCTGGAATCACATGTAGGCCAGATCAGGTAAGGACGGCAGATTTCCTTCCCTTAGGGACATTGGTGAACCAGATGGGTTTTTACAACAATTAGTGATTAGTTTCATGGTAGCATTACTGAGACTAGCTTTCAATTCTGAATTTCTATTAATTAATTGAATTTAAATTTCACCAGCTGCCTTGAAGGGTTTTGAACCTGTGGCCCAGGTATTAGCCTGGGCCTCTAGATTGCTAGTCCAGTGACATTACCACTATGCCATCCTCTCCCCACTAATGACTGTTTCCTTTTTTTCCCCCTCTCTCCACCACGCAAATGTATTCAAGGTGCTGAGAGCAAAAATGATGCACTGTTGCTATTTAAATTCTGCAAAAATATGTTCGAGGAATACAATTGTTATTCTGGTTACTTGGCTATTGAACTTGTCTGCATTCTCGCTATTTGCTGGGGGAAGGAGTGGAAATGAATACTGTGTACAGTATTGAGTTACCTGTTAATAAGATTTTTGTTAAACTAATGCACAATGTCTGACCTGAGATGTCAGTTGCAACCTATTTTCCCTACATGGTGAGTTCCTGATTTTGGCCAAGCTATTAAAGTAAATTGCCAAGCTATTAAAGTAAATTGCCAAGTAGTTGCTGGGCCTTCCTCAGTCCTGGGAGCAAGGGAGAGAAAAGTTAGTGAACCACAAGGTATCCACTTGTGCAGCAACTAAGAATTATTAGGCAAATTATGCAGCTCCTAAGACTTATTAAAGAAACAATTAGGGAACAGCAACATTAGGTGATAAAGATTATGATTGGACACTAACACATTAGCAGATTAAACTCTAGATTTTCTTTACTAATCTGAATATTTCTGGGAATTTATCTTCAGTTACCAGATTTTGCTCAAAACCTCAGTGCTGTTTAATAAAGGGATTTTTGGAAATTACTTGTGATGCAGAGTGCACATGACTTTGTTGGAGCTTAGTCTAATGTCACTTAGTGAATATTCCTCTTGTATAAAAAGCTCTGTAATTCGCTATTTTAAAAACTAATGTCTGCCTCAATAACACTCTGTGGCAGAGAACTGTACATTCTACCTCACCACTGTGTGTAAAGATTATTTTATAATCTTGCCTTTCTGTGGTCATAAAATTTTCCCTCTTATTTACTGTCTTGTATTCCAGTGAAAATAGTCTGACTATTCATTTTATCTAACCCTAAATATCTCGATCACCTTTTCGCCTACCCACTTGCCAATGAAAAGTAAAAATAGTCAATGACTTGTATTGTCCAGGTATATTCTCTCTCCCAATGCCTTTGCCACTGATTTCATGATCCTTGCTGCAAAAATTTAAAGTATCTGAATTCTGTGAGCGTATAATACTACGTGGTGACTTTGTGTACTGCAGTAGTTATTTGTTTATGACCTGTTTTCACGATGCAAACTACATCTCTGAAATGGAGCAAGATTGTTTGAAAATGTAATTTAAAAAATTAGCTGAAATTATTGCTTGAGCTTGTTGTATAAAACTGCTATTGACTATAAGGAAATGGTCTATCAAAGCTCAGTCCAAATTTTCATAAAAAACTTAGATAATGCTCAGTCCTCCAGTTCATCAGGGATACTTTGCTCTGTATAACACACGTATTTGGAGAGGGATTTGAATATAATTGCTGCAATATATTATCCAGAATGAAAAGATTAAAGTTTCACATCAAGACTGATGAGTTATCAACTAATTGGTTATTTAAGAGTCTGATTCAGGAGTTGTGTGGATACTAATGGGAGTTTGGAGAGTACCTAAACGTAATTGCTACTATGTGCAGAGCAGAATACATGAGCTTACCCCATGCTAGTTACTTAGACCAAAACAGACTCCTATTTCTATGACACTTCAAACAGTATTATAGGATAAAGTACCAATCTGAATTACATGATCTCAATATTGTCTTTTACACTGATGGCATGTTTTTTTTTCAACTTTTATTAAGGAGAAATTAAAGAAGAAAAAGAAGCATAAGAAACATGGGAAAAAGAAAAAAAAAGTATTCAGTTCAGATTTAGATTCAGCATGAGATAAGAATGTATAAAATTATTTTAAAAAGTGGATCTTTAAGTTCTTCTTTGAATTCTGCAACCTGCATGGCGAAGACCTGAAGAGTTGAGGTGGAAAAGGACTTGAACACTACTTAATGCATGATTTTCCAAATTCTGCTTGCATTTGCAAACCTCTGTAACTTTGCAAGTTGCTTTTATTTATCTAAGGTGATGAACAACAAATAAGCCTCTTGATTTTTTTTTGTAGGGTTTAAGTTTAACAACTGTGAACATTTTTGATAAGTAACATAGTCCCTTGTTAACTTGTTTAAATGTGAGATGATCCAATTGTATGTGCCTGTAGTGTATGAATCTAAACTTAACTGATAATTTCCAACTTATCAGCAGTTCCATATTACTGTGTTACTGGTTAACTCTACAGAAAGTGATGCCTGATGATATCTGACCTACATTAGAAAGTTATTTTTGTATAATTTCTTGACCCTTTTAGCTCAACAGACTTAAGTTTTCTGTTGTGTTTAGTTTGCAATTTGTTTCTGAATGGGAAGTGGTATCGTTCCTAATAAAGTATTGAGCTGAGTGTTTTTTAACTTTGTAAAATATATAAAATAAACCCTAAAATATCTGTCCTATTTGTCTGCAGTTTGTCATCAAGTGGGGGAGCATTTAAAATGTCAGTTACTGTTGATACACTTAGTGATTTTAATAGTCAGCCATATTGCTAAAAGTAATTTGATACTTTTATCTTAACTTGTCTAGGGAAAATGATCTTTGTGCTATTAAGAGTGTGTACTTTTTGTTTTCCATTTGAAAAAGAAGTGGCTTTATATTTTTTGCACAGCAAAGTTCTTTGTAATCATCTTAAAAACATGGCACTTTCATTTAGGCATATAAAAGTGATGGTCAAAAAAAAACAGCTGGTCCATCAATCCTCTCCCATTCAGTTGCCTTTAAGCATCGTCAACCCACATGCTCCCCAGGCACCAGCAGCCACATAATCTCCTTGAGAGGTAAGCACAGATTTATTTATTTTTAAATACCCAGGTTGATTCAAGGGGAAAAAAGAATTGAGAAATTCCTCTTCATCTTTCCTAAAGCTGGGAAGATAAAGTAAAAGGAACTTGAACATTCCTACACAACATTCACACTGACACAACTTTCTATTTGCATAGTTATACACGTCTGAATCTTGACTCATCAAAACTTAAATTTACAGATCCTCCTTGAGCAATCTGCTCTTAAATGTAAGCAAATATTGAAATATGTTTTTGTTTTCCTCAACCTGCTCTAACCCCAAAATTCCCTGCATTAACAAAAGAGATGGTAAGAGCATAAATAGAGCAGGAGAGAAAGCCGAGAACGAAAACATGGATCTGAGTCAAAATGGCAGGAGCATAAATAGAGCAGGAGAGAAGGCTCAGGACATGATCACTGATCTGAAAAGCTGGACCTCAAAGGTAGTAATCCCCATATTACTCACATGCTGGTGAGTCCAGAAATAGGATAGTGCAGAAGGGAGGGTTGGCATCCTTCCATCTACGAAAGATGATCTATTTAGGTGGGCTGTCTCGGTGCACCTTTTTCTGATGGCTGTGAAGGCCAATCCTTGAGAGGCAGGTTCTGCCACAGGTGCTGCACATGAAGCTGCCAAGTTTCGCTGAGTTGTTTTTGACATTGGCACCTGTTACCAAGCTGCTCTAGCAACTGGTCAGCGTGGTAGTGCATACCAGTCCACAGGATGTGTCTCCAGCTAGTGACCCCCAGATGCGATAGTTGACATTTAGGGCCTTCATGTCACACTTGCAAGCATCACTGAAGCAGAGCTTTGGGTGCCCCGGCTACCTCATCATACAGAAGATCCTTGGGTATGCAACCACCTTCCATCCTGTGGACATGTCCGATCCATCGAAGCCGCCTGTGTTTGATTCGTGCCAACTCACTTGGGAGCTCAGCCTTTTGAGAGGACTGCCACATTCATGATTTTGTCCTGCCAGGAATTATCCACATTGTGTCGCAGACAGTGAAGATGGAAATTGTTGAGCTTCTTTCCCTGGTAGCTGTAAGTCACCCTCGTTTCACAGGCGTACAGCAAGGTGCTGAGAACAGAGGCCTTATAAACCGTCAGCTCGGTGTTATTCTATGTGTGTTTCGAAAGTCAGCGAAAGGTGCTAGCTGCTTTCACTATGCACGTATCGAGCTCTGCATCAAGGAACAGATTGTTTGTCACTATGGACCCAAGGTAGCAGCATTTGCTAACCACTTCCAGTGGGGTGTTATTTAGTGTGATCAGGGACGGAGATGCAACACCTTGTCCCAAGACCACGGTTTTGTTGACGCTTATAGTCAAGGGGAACAAGTTACAGGCGCAGGAGAGACAGTCCATGAGTCTTTGTAGCTGAGTTTCCATGTGAGCGACTAACGTAGCATCCTCAGCATTGAGGAGTTCTCTGATCAGGGCGTGATGTGTTTTTGTCATTGCAAGCTCTACACTCTATCAAGGCTGAAAGCAATCTGACCTAGTGTGCAAATAGACTCCTTCCATATCTGCAGATAGGCAAAGGTCAGGAACACGGAGAAGAAGATGCCAAACAGAGTGGGGGCTAGGACACAACCCTGTTTCACTCCATTCTTCACTCCAAATGGAGCCATCAAAACTGTGCAGTGCATGTTGTTGTCATGGAAGGAGTGGATGAGACTGAGGAGCTTCAGTGGACAGCCAATTTTTCCCAAAATCTTGTAGAGCCCTTCCCTGCTGATGGTGTTGAATGCCTTAGTGAGATCTATTAAAGTAAGGTAAAGGGGCATACTCTGTTCCCTACACTTCTCCTTGTGGCTGGCATATGGAGAAGATCCTATCCACAGTAGATCTGCTGGCACGGAAACTACACAGTGCTTCTGGGTAGGCTCGGTCTGCAAGTAAATAGAGTCTTTTCAGTATGACCCTTAGCGCCCTGTGGTGCTAAGGAGTGAGATGCCTATGTAGTTGCAGTCTCCTCTGTTGCCTTTTGTTTTCGTATCATCTCCTGTGGAACAGAGCCTACCTTCCAGCTGAGAAGGAGAAGGTCATAAAGGTGTGGCAATAGATTGTTAGGCCAGGCCCCCACCTGCCAAGAATGAGGCACATTAATTTTGTCATGAACATTGATTTTAAGCTGTTACTGGAGTTACCTGTTAAACAGATCAGCTGTGGCTGGAAAAGACATTTGCATATTAACAGATGGTGATTGGAACGACAAAGGACCATTCCCTGACACATTCAACCCACAATGGACCTTGATCACCAGGTATTGCGTGTTAGAGGAGCATTCCAGAGACTGCTAAGGTGATGCAATCCAAGACGTGGCCAGACCAGTTAATCACATGACTAACCTGCTTGGCAATCTGGGGTTTTCTGAATTGTACAAACAATTTAAACTGAGAATGTCTGTTTGCTCCTGGACTGAAGATCTCTCTTGTCTGCTCCCATCTCTTTCTCACAAGCCTCTGAATCCATGGAAGACACATGAACCCCAAGAGAGAAAAGTCTCCTACAGTGAACAAGGTTAATGAAGAATATTGGGCCCCAACGAAAAGCAAGATCTATCTACAATCAAGGACTCTACAGAGAGCTCGAAGAACTGTAACACAAACTCAAGTATTGCCTCCACTTTATTTTTCTTCTCTTTTCTGTCTCTATTTGCATGTGTATATTGTGTATGCATGCCAGTGTGGGCTCATCGTGTATCCGTAGGTGTCAACCGAATTAGAGTTGAAGTTTAATAAATTTCAACTTTTCTTCTTTTAAACCTAAGAAAATCAGTTTGTGCTGGTTTCTTTGCCTTATAATTGGAAAGTGGTGAACAAGGATTCACCAAGGGGGAGCTAAAAACATGGTGTGTTTAAAATTAAACCCTGTTACAGTAAGACCAGGTGAAGGCTGAGAGGGACCCCTAGACACCTTTCTCACCTGGTTGTAACAAGATGCTTGAGCAATTCACCTGGGATTCCATCCATGCCCAGTGCCCTTTTGTGTGCTGGGCAATCTACGGCCTTCTCGAGCTCCAGTGATAAGGGTTTTTCATCTAACTTATCCATGACCAGAAGTTGTGGGAGAGCATTGAGTCACAGACTGGGAGATATCCAGCTCACAGTAGTGTTCAGCCCAGCGGAACATCTGTTTACTTCTGTTGGTGACCTCAAAGGTAGTAATCTCCGGATTACTCCTGATGTCATGTGCTGGTGAATCCAGAAATAGAAGGATAGAGCATGAGAGAGGGCTTTAGATTCCTGGGGCATTGGGACCGGTTCAGTGGGAGTTGGTGTCTGTACAAGCTGAACAGATTACAACTCAACAGGGTAGGGCCAGTATCGTGCCAGGGAGCTTTGCTAGTGCTGTTGGGGAGGGTTTTAAGTTAGTTTGGCAGGGGAATGGGAACCTGAGCATAGATACATAAGCGAGGGGAGCAAAGCTGGAAATAAAAGGCAGAAAATTAGTGAGTATGAAGGCAGGGGAAACAAATGCGAGAAAATAGATAACAAAGGAGTTGTTCAGTTCTTAATGGAAGGAGCCTCATGAATAAGGCATTAGCTGAGAGCACAGATAGACACTGGGAAGCATGATGCCATAGCTATTACTGAAACATGGCTTAAAGAAGGGCAGAAATGGCAATTCAACATTCCTGGTTATAGGGTTTTCAAAGAGGAGATAGAGGGGGATTAAAAATGGAGGGGTACAATATTAGTTAAAGAAACAATCACAATTGTGAGGAATACTAGAGGGATCATCAAATGAAGCCACATGGGTTGAATTGGGGCAATCACACTGAGTGTATACTATAAACCCCTGAACAATCATGGGTATAAAAGAACAAATAGGTTGGCAAATTGCTGAAAAGTGCAGAAATGATAAGGCAGTAATAAAAAGGAATTTCAAATACCCTAATACTAAGTTGGATAAAATCAGTGTAAAAGGGATAGAGGGTGTGTTCTCCCAGTTTCTCCATGTGTGACGCATCTGCTCTGATACAACTTTCCACAACAGTGCTTCTGATATGTCTTTTTTCCTCGACCGAGGATTCTGCCCCACTGTGGTTGACAGGGCCCTCAACCATGTCTGCCCCATTTCCCACACCTCTACTCTCACTCCTTCCCCTCCCTCCCTCCCAGAACTGCAACAGGGTTCCCTTTGTCCTCACTTTCCACCCCACCAGCCTCCACATCCAAAGGATATTTCTTTGCCATTTCCGCCATGTCCAGCACGATGCCACTACCAAACACATCTTCCTCTCCCCTCTGCTGTTGGCATTCCCTCTGCAACACCCTGATCCACTCCTCCATTACCCCCGACACCTCGTCCCCTTCCCACGGCACCTTCCCATGCAATCGCAGGAGGTGTAATACCTGCCGTTTTACCTCTTCTCTCCTCACGATCGAAGGCCCCAAGCACTCTTTTCAGGTGAAGCAGCGATTTACTTGTACTTCTTTCAATTTAGTATACTGTATTCGCCGCTCACAATGCGGCCTCCTGTACATTGGGGAGACAAAACGCAGATTGGATGACTGCTTTGCGGAACACCTTCACTCAGTCCGAACACATGACCCCAAGCTTCCTGTCACTTGCCATTTCAACACACTCTGCTCTCATGCTCACATCTCTGCCCTGGGCTTGCTGCAGTGTTCCAGTGAACATCAACGCAAACATGAGGAATGCATCTTATTTACAGGTTAGGCACTCTACAACCAACTGGACTGAACATTGAGTTCAATAATTTCAGAGCCTGACTGGTCCCACTTTTTTATTTTTAGTTTTCTTTTTTATTTCAATTTGTTTCGTCATTCATTTTTTTACCATGAGCCTGCCCACTTTTTTTTTTCATGTTTGTGCTTTTGGCCAGGGCTGTTCATTATTCTGTCATTTAACACCCTCTCTGCAGTAACGCTTTGTCTTTCACCACACCATTAACACACTCTTTGCTCCATGACCTACTTACAGTTATTCTTTGTGACCCTCTGTCCTATCAACACCTTCCCTTTTGTTATCTTTTGCCCCAACCTTGCTTTATTTGCTTAAAACCTATTACATTTCTAACTTTTGCCAGTTCTGATGAAAGGTCACTGACCTGAAACATTAACTCTGCTTCTCTCTCCACAGATGCTGCCAGACCTGCTGAGTATTTCCAGCATTTTTTGTTTTTATTGCTATAGCAAATAGCAGATGCTCTGCCCATAATTGTATAATCCTCTCTGCCCGTGTTGTACCATTGTTTAAAGAGAAAGCAAGGGATAGACTAAATAATTATAGGCCAGTCATCCTAATCTCAGTGGTTCAAAAATTATTAGAAAAAATTGAGACCATATGAATCATCATTGAGAAAGGCGCGATTTAATCCAGGGCAGCCAGCATGGATTTGTTAAAGGAAGGTCTGCCTGACTAACTTGATTGAATTTAGTAAGGAGAATTGATTAGGGTAGTATGTTTGATGTAATCTAACTGGATTTTTGCAAGGCTTTTGACAGGCTGCTTCCAGTTGGGTTGCACAAAGCTCAGTTCTAGGTCTCGTGCTTTTCATGCTATATATAAATGATTTAGACTTAAATGTAGAGGGCATGATTGAGAAGACAGGCTAGGGTTGTTTTGACTTGGGCTATATAAAATTATGAAGGGTCTAGATAAAGTGGATATGAAGGATCTATTTCCCTTAGCAGAGAGGTCAATAACTGGGAACATAGATTTAAAGCACAAAAGCAAAATACTGTGGATGCTGGAAATCCAAAACAACGACAGAAAATCTGGGAAGTACAGGACAGGCGCTCTCTGTGGAGAGAGAAATAGAGTTAACGTTTCAATTCGATCAACCTAAAATGTAAACTCTCTTTCTCTCTCCACAGTTGCTGCCTGGCCTCCTTCTCTGCTATAAATTTTCTATATTTCTATCACATGACTGACTATAATTTCTGTCTTAAATTGTTTAAATAAAGTTATTGACCATTGATATGGAAATATTTGCAATTTTACAAGTTAGATTAATGTAAGCTTGTCTTTAAACAAGCTTAAATAGTTATTTTGAGTTTATTCAACGTTTTGCCTACAAATAGAATTTTCTTTTCATTCTACCAGAAAAAGATAAAAGCCTGTTTTCATTTTTTTAATTATACCTGTATTATATACTGAAACAAAGACATGACAGGAAACAAGTGTTATATTTATTGAAACTGTGTGCTATGCTGAAAAAATAATCTATTATAAATACAAATAGAGGTCCTATGGAATTGCTCATAGTAAGTCAGAGAATTCGCCATTTGATCTCTGAACTAATGCTTTTTCTTTTATTGCAACTTTTAGCACTCCCTGTGCCTTTTGTTCCATGATATTTCTGTCATTTAATCTCCCCTGCCCTCTACCTTTTCACACACTTTCCTTTTTGTTCTTCTTCCTCCCTCCCCCCCCCCCCCCCCCCCCACCCCCCACTTTCACTTGCTCAAAAAACATCACATTTCTAACCTTTGCTAGTTCTGTGAAAGGTCACAGACCTGAAACGTTAACTCTCTTTCTCTCTCCACAGATGCTGCCAGACCTGCTGAGTATTTCTGTTTTTATTGATTGCAATGGGAGCGTTTCTGGAAATAGGAATTTTCAGGATTATGTCATTCCACTTTTATCACATGATATTTACTGGGTCTTTGGGGATTGAATTTCACAACTCAATCCAATATTCTATGAAAACTAAATGCGAATGGTGGTATATTGCCATTTTTAGCTATTTACAGTACATTTGGGAATTCTATCAATCTCTCTTGAATTTACAGCACCAGATTAGGAGACCCTGGTAGAAATTCCAGATGCTGGCATTTAGCAGTACCAAGAATGAGGAATAAAAACAAGAAATGCTGGGAATACTCAGTAGGTCTGGCAGCATCTGTGGAGAGAGAAACTGAGTTAACGTTTCAGGTCAGTGACCCTTCTCCAGAACTGACAAATATTAGAAATTTAAAAGATTTTAAGCATTCCCCAGGAATGGGGAATTGGGTTTAGCTGTAACTTGGGCAGACCTGAACTGTGCCTACATTTCTTTCTGTTTTTTCAGGGGCAAGCTAGCAAATGGTTTGGGAAGGGAAAGCAGGGACAGCTCCCTTTTCCCAAGTATCCATAAATGAAAATCTTCTTAGTCCCATAATGTATAAATGATTAACAAGACCTTGTAGAGTTACTTAGAAATACAGACAGCAGTAGTCAGCCTTTTTCAAATATTTGAGTTTTAACTTTTCTTTTGCCTTAGTACAGAAATGCAGAATTGATAGCAATTGCAGTTTCAGTTCCATGTAAAACTGCACAAGCATTCACTTCTAATTTGATTTAAAAAAGGAAGCATAACTTGACATTGTAATAACTCTTCTGCATTATAAATGTTTCTATCTCCAGAATCTGGTAAAAGGTAAAATTTACCCATGTGATTGATTACTTGAATGTCCTCATGTCTTAAACTTTGAATTGATGTACATGTGAGATCTACATTGGCATCCAGTTACTTTCTTTTTTTCACTGCATTCCCCCACCCACCCCTCCCATGATCATCATGAACATTGCATTGTCACAACCATGAAACTGCCTTTGTTTTTAACAGCTGCTGGGAAGTTACTAAAAATCAGGAAAAGTGATAAGTTTGCAAAATTAAGGTGGACAGATGTAAAGAAACTGGACAATTCCCTTGGCCTGGAGGCTATAAATTTGCTCTCTGTATGAGATGCCCAAATGATCCTTCCAATTATGCATCAATGTTTTTATTATCTCCTACAACATTGTTAACGATGAGCTGAAGGAAATGCTATTTTACAATGGGGTGTTATGACATGTAAGATGTGATGTACTTTCATGAGGACAATTGAAATTCTGAGTAAGTGGAATTACATTTTTTATTCTGGGATTTTTTATCATGTTTTGGAATTCAATTCTACGTTTCAGTTCGTTTTCCCATTTTAAAAAAATGCTTAGCTGTTTAGTTTTGTACTAAATCTTAATCATATACACCTTGAAAAGCCCAGCATAAACAGGAAGGTGAGTATCAAGTTGCAACTAGTACCAACATGTAATGCACTGGAGAATAAAGGATATTGGGGATTAATAATACTTGGATTGGCATCTGGGCTAAATAAGACCAGATGGCAGTCCTTGGTTTAGTAGAATTACGGTGGAGGGCTGGAACTTGAATGCATTGTGAGGGTGACTTTTGACTGTTAGATTGGTGGACGGGGGGAATCTTAGATTACAGAAATCTTTGAAGGACTGGGAGCTATGTGGGTGGTGTCTTAAGGTCCGGATGTGGTGAGAGATAGACCATGGCCTGAAAACACTGGAAGAAGGGTCCTGAAATCTATGGAGAAAAAGCAAGGAAGCAGGACTAATTGGATAACTTTCCAAGAGCATGATGGGCCGAAAGTCCTCTTCTGTGTTGTATCATTTTATGATTCTATGAAAATTCCCACAAGTAGTTTAATTTTCTTTCAGTGAGGGCACACTATCTGCAAGTGTGGTGCCAGTGTGGAGCCTTAACCACTCGTGCATCTTGGGAAATAGCAGGCACCTTCCCTGTGATTTTGTCTATTCATAATTATATCAATTTTAACAAAAATAATTGTCTTCCTAGTAAGATAATATTTACCAATGCTCTCAATCGGCTCACAATTTCTGTAGTATAGATGAATAATAATTAAAGAAAACCAAGAAAATAATAGAAATAAACAATGTTACGACCAAGGTGGGAGAAGTGCACTGTTAATTCAGTCCCACTTCACCACAGGTCACAACATATATTTAAATTTTCCCACTTACCAAAACAATCAATCATATACTCTACTTTTCCTAGGATAAAGCATACCAACCAGGTTTCTTTAGTAAACAACAAAGTTATCAGTTTATTATAAACCAAGTCTTAATCAATAAGGAAGTAAAGCATACACACAAATGGAAATATTAAAGCCCCTTATTTATCCAAGCCCTCACACATGCACACACATACATACACAACCATTTAACTGGGGGGAAATAAAAGGGATTTTTGTTTGCAGCTGTTACAAAGAAATAGAAGGAATTAAAAAAAACACTTAGACTGAAAAGTAGGTCCAGAAGATTACCTTTGTTTTGGTGAGGTGTCCCAAATGCGAATAGGCAGCTGTCACTAGGATATTCCCAGAACAGTTTTTTCCAGGCGGTGTTTAAGATCAGTTGGGTAGGCTTTCAAAAAGATGCAGCTACAGAAGGCTTCACATAGGTTTTACATCAAGTGTGTAGCAGCAAAGGATTCAATTCTCTCACATTTGATGCAAGGTTTCTGCAAACATGCAGGATTTCTTCAAATACAGGAGGCAACAGGTAATACAGATTTGCACAGGATTTGCTTTACAAGAGAAAGATGGTCTGGCTGGATCTTCTTCTGTGTTCTCCTGGCAGGTCAATAAGCAAACTCCAACTGCCTGTTTTTAACAGTTCAAAAACGAAACCAATACCCTTTCAGAAACAAGTCTGTGATAACCGTAAATCTTGGCTTGTCACTTCTTTGCAAATAGCTCTTCAAGCCAAAACACAACCCCCTGCCAGGTTCTTTGTGAACAGGTGCCATCCAGTAAAACTTGTTTGCATTCAGTCCAAACCTTCTGGTAACTTTTAAGAAAAACTCTCAGTTCAGTTTCTTCAAGATTCCAGCATCCATGGAATCCCTTTTCAGTTTTAAAATATAGATTCTCAAGTTTTAGCAAAAAATGGAAACCCTCATAACAACAATGTTAATATCTTATAACAGATTTAATAAAGGTGGAAGTCCAAGTCACTTTCAGTTCATCTATTTTATGCTTTTATTTTTATCGACTGCATCACACCCACATTTGGAATCTTTCACAATTTATGTTGGAATTCAGGCCATCCTAGACTGGGTATTGTGTAATGAGAGAGGAATAATTGACAATCTAGTGGTGCGAGACACCTTGGGGACAAGCGACCATAATATGATAGAATTCTCCATCAAGATGGAGAGTGACTTAGTTGATTCTGAGACAGGGTCCTGAATCTTAGTAAAGTAAACAACGAAGGTATGAGGCGCGAGTTGACCATGATGGATTGGGAAACGTTACTTAAAGGGATGACGGTGGATAGGCAATGGCAAACATTTAAAGAGCGCATGGATGAACTGCAACAATTGTTTATCCCTGTCTGGCGCAAAAGTAAAACAGGAAAGGTAACCAAACCATGGCTTACAAGGGAAATTAGAGATAGCATTAGATCCAAGGAAGAGGAATATAAATTTGCCAGGAAAAACAACAGACCTGAGGATTGGGAGCAGTTTAGAATTCAGCAAAGGAGGACCAAGGGATTGATTAAGAAGAGGAAAATAGAGTACGAGATCAAGCTTGCGGGGAATGTAAAAACTGACTGTAAAAGTTTCTATAGGTATGTGAAGAGAAAAAGATTGGTGAAGACAAATGTAGGTCCTTACAGTCAGAAACAGGGGAATTTATTATGGGGAATAAAGAAATGGCTAACCAACTAAACGCATACTTTGGTTCTGTCTTCACAAAGGAGGACACAAATATCATACCAGAAATGTTGGGGAACACAGGGCTTAGTGACAGAGGAACTGAAAGAAATCAGTATTAGTAGGGAAATGGTGTTGGGGAAATTGATGGGATTGCAGGCTGATAAATCCCCAGGGCCTGATGGTATGCATCCCAGAGTACTTAAGGAAGTGGCCCTAGAAATAGTAGATGTATTGGTGGTCATCTTCCAAGATTCTGTAGACTCTGGAACAGTTCCTACAGATTGGAGGGTAGCTAATGTAACCCCACTGTTTAAAAAGGGAGGTAGAGAGAAAGCAGGGAATTATAGACCAGTCAGCCTGACGTCAGTAGTAGTGGGGAAAGTTCTAGAGTCCATTATCAAAGATTTTATAGCCGAGCACTTGGAGAACAGTGGTAGAATCGGACAGAGTCAGCATGGACTTAAGAAAGGGAAATCATGCTTGACAAATTTAGTTTAGTTTAGAGATACAGCACTGAAACAGACCCTTCGGCCCACCGAGTCTGTGCCGACCATCAACTACCCATTTATACTAATCCTACACTAATTCCATATTCCTACCACATCCCCACCTGTCCCTATATTTCCCTACCACCTACCTATACTAGGGGCAATTGCTAATGGCCAATTTACCTATCAACCTACAAGTCTTTGGCATGTGGGAGGAAACCGGAGCACCCGGAGGAAACCCACGCAGACACAGGGAGAACTTGCAAACTCCACACAGGCAGTACCCAGACTTGAACCCGGGTCACTGGAGCTGTGAAGCTGCGGTGCTAACCACTGTGCCGCCCTATCTAGAAATCTACTAGAATTCTTCGAGGATGTACCTAGTAGAGTTGATGAGGGAGAGCCAGTGGGTGTGGTTTATTTGGACTTCCAGAAGGCTTTCGACAAAGTCCCACATAAGAGATTAGGGTGTAAAATTAAAGCGCATGGGATTGGGGGTAGTGTATTGTGATGGATGGAAAATTGGTTGGCAGACAGGAAACAAAGAGTAGGGATAAATAGATCTTTTTCCAAATGGCAGGCAGTGACTAGTGGGGTACCGCAGGGATCAGTGCTAGGACCCCAGCTATTCACAATATACATTAATGAGTTAGATGAGGGAACTAAATGTAATATCTCCAAATTTGCAGATGACACAAAACTGGGTGGGAGACTGAGTTGTGAGGAGGATGCAGAGAGGCTTCAGGGTGATTTGGACAAGTTGAGTGAGTGGGCTAATGCATGGCAGATGCAGTATAATGTGGATAAATGTGAGGTTATCCACTTTGGTAGCTAAAACAGGAAGACAGATTATTATCTGAATGGCTATAAAGTGAGAGAGGGGAATATGCAGAGAGACCTGGGTGTTCTCGTACACCAGTCGCTGAAGGTAAGCATGCAGGTGCAACAGGTGGTAAAAAAGGCAAATGGTATGTTGGCCTTCATAGCGAGAGGATTTGAGTACAGAAGCAGGGATGTCTTGCTGCAATTATACAGGGCATTGGTGAGGGCACACCTGGAATATTGTGTGCAATTTTGGTCTCCTTATCTGAGGAAGGATGTTCTTTCTATAAAGGGAGTGCAGCGAAGGTTTACCAGACTGATTCCTGGGATGGCGGGACTGACATTTGAGGAGAGATTGAGTTGGTTAGGATTATATTCGCTGGAGTTCAGAAGAGTGAGGGGGGATCTCATAGAAACCTATAAAGTTCTAACAGGACTTGATAGGGTAGATGCAGGAAGGATGTTCCCGATGGTGGGGGAGTCCAGAAACAGGGGCCATAATCTAAGGATACGGGGTAAACCTTTCAGGACTGAGATGAGGAGAAATTTCTTCACCCAGAGAGTGGTGAGCCTGTGGAATTCACTACCACAGAAAGCAGTTGAGGCCAAAACATTGAATGTTTTCAAAAAGGAGTTAGATATAGCTCTTGGGTCCAAAGGGATCAAAGGGTATGGGGCGAAAGCCGGAACAGGCTACTGAGTTGGATGATCAGCCATGATCATAATGAATGGCGGAGCAGGCTTGAAGGGCCAAATGGCCTACTCCTGCACCTATTTTCTATGTTTCTACTGACTAAGCTGGCTGAGTCTTAAAGGACATAGCTGCTAAACTGGGTCTGCAGCAGGTGGAGAGGGAACCAACAAGAGAGAGAAAAACATACTTGACCTCGTCCTCACCAATCTGCCTGCCGCAGATGCATCTGTCCATGACAGTTTTGTTAGGAGTTACCACTGCACAGTCCTTGTGGAGACAAAGTCCTGTTTTCACATTGAGGATATTCTCCATCATGTTGTGTGGCACTACCACCATGCTAAATGGGATTGATTTCGAACAGAACTAGCAACGCAAAACTGAGCATCCAGGAGGTGCTGTGGGCCATCAGCAGTAGCAGAATTGTACTCAGCCACAATCTGGAACCTCATGGTCTGGCATATCCCTCATTCTACCATTACCATCAAGCCAGGGGATCAGCCCTGGATCAAACGAAGAGTGCAGGAGGGCATGCCAGGAGCAGCACCAGGCATACCTCAAAATGAGGTATCAACCTGGTGAAGCTACAACCCAGGGCTACTTGCATGCCGAACCGTGTAAGCAGCATGCAATAGACAGGGCAAAACGATCCCACAACCAACGGATCAGATCTAAGCTCTGCAGTCCTGCTACATCCAGTTGTGAATGGTGGTGGACAATTAAACAGGAGGTGGCTCCACAAATATCCCCATCCTGAATGATGGGGGAGCCCAGCACATCAGTGCAAAAGATAAGGCTGAAGCGTTTGCAACAATCTTCAGCCAGAAGTGCCGAGTTGATGATCCATCTTGGCCTCCTCCTGAAGTCCCCAGCATCACAGATGCCAGTCCACCCAATTCGAATCACTCCATGTGATATCAAGAAATGACTGAAGGCACTGGATACTGCAAAGGCTACGGGCCCTGACAACATTCCGGCGATAGTATTGAAGACCTGTGCTCCAGAACTTGCCACACCCCTAGACAAGCTGTTCCAGAACAGCTACAGCACTGGCATCTAACCAACAATGTGGAAAATTGTCCAGGTATGTCCTGTCCACAAAAAGCAGAACAAATCCAACCCAGCCAATTACCACCCCATCAGTCTACTCTCGATTATCAGTAAAGTGATGGAAGGTGTCATCGACAGTACTATCAAGCAGCACTTGCTCAGCAATAACCTGCTCAGTGACGCTCAGTTTGGGATCCGCCAGGGTCACTCAGCTCCTGACCTAATTACAGCCTTGGTCCAAACATGGACAAAAGAGCTGAACTCAAGAGGTGAGGTGAGAGTGACTGCCCTTGAGATCAAGGCAGCATTTAACCGAGTATGGCATCAAGGAGCCCTAGCAAAACTGGAGTCAATGGGAATCAGGGGGAAAACTCTCTGCTAGTTGGAGTCATACCTAGCACAAAGGAAGATGGTTGTGGTTGTTGGAGGTCAATCATCTCAGCTCCAGGACATTACTGCAGGAGTTCCTCAGGGTAGTGTCCTAGGCCCAACCATCTTCAGCTACTGTATCAATGACCTTCCTTCAATCATAAGGTCAGAAGTGGGGATGTTCACTGATGATTGCACAATGTTCAGCACCATTCGCGACTCCTCAGATACTGAAGCTGTCCATGTAGAAATGCAGCAAGACCTGGACAATAGCTAGGCTTGGGCTGAAAAGTAGTTAGTAACATTTGCATTACACAAGTGCCAGGAAATGACCATCTCTAACAAGAGAGAATCTAACCATCTCCCCTTGACATTCAATGGCATTATGATTGCTGAATCCCCCACTATCAACATCCTGGGGGTTACCATTGACTAGAAACTGAACTGGAGTAGCCATACAAATACTGTGGCTACAAGAGCAGGTCAGAGGCTAGGAATCCTGCGGTGAGTAACTCACCTCCTGACTTCCCAAAGCCTGTCCACCATCTACAACGCACAAGTCAGGAGTGTGATGGAATACTCGCCTGGATGGGTGCAGCTCCAACAACACTCAAGAAGCTCAACACCATCCAGGACAAAGCAGCTCGCTTGATTGTTTCTGGATGGAGAGCCATTCACTGGGTCCAAATGTTTAGGAATCTCTTTTGGCTGGCTTCAAATTGTTGCAATTTTGAGGTGGGGATACACAGAGCCTATTGGCACCCAAAGTTCTACTCTTGGACAGAACAGTGGATAGGTTGAGGCAATGTTCAGCAGCAGTGCCATGCCTGGCGCCGCCATGGATGTGGTGGTTGACTATGAAGCTGAGGGCACGTCCAGGCCATCAAACATCCCTAATTAAGAGACAGAGAAGGCACCAGAAAGTGGGCAGACCCAGGCAGTCACCAAAGCATAGATGTGAATGGTGTTAATGTACATGGCAGAGAGGGCTGGAACAAAAGATCCTAGCATGCAGTCAGTGAAACCTTTACACATTTCTGGCACATCTACAGCATAATAAATAAGGGTTTCACTAATAGCCTGCTGTGATCTCATGGCTCTAAACTAATTTGCAGTGTGCATTGAGAGTACTCAGCATCTGTGTCAGCCATGTCCCATGCCATGGTGGCTGCTTGGTCCTGCCTCCTTTCTAGCACTTAGAAGACATCACACATGATCCACCCCGGCACAAAAAGAAGCATCTTTCAAAATTGGTGAGCAATATTTCTCACCTTTGTCCCCCTCAGCTGCCTAATATTTGGCCGCAAAGGTCAGGAAAATGGTGCTGTGCTCTATGCACAAGTGGAGTCTATGTACTGGCACTTTAACCACCAGTTGCTGGAGTATGAGTGGTACTGGTACTCAGTCCGTTGCTGCTGGACTGACGGGAGAAGGAAGATAGGGGGTGGCCTCCCCTCTTTGAGGCTTTGCTGGGACATCCTTCTCTTCTGCCAAGAATACATAAAGGAGTTGACTAAGAGGCAGGAGTCAAAAGTCAGGCAAATGGAGAGGGAGGTGCTTGACCTTGAGTCTCATCTTGGTCAAGTCATCAAGGATGCGGCCCTGTGGCAGATATACAAAAAGAAGATAGGTATGGTGAAGTACCTATAACTTGTTGGGTCCCAAGCAATGTACATGAAGTCCCTTCAAGACCTGGACCAGAGCCCCACCTTCAGTTTACTGGGGCATCCATAAGCAGCTTCCTGGGCTGCTGGCTGATGATGGATCCCTCATCTCTGATTCACGGGGATCAGTGCTAGGACCTGTGGGCTGAATTATATGCCACCCCAACAGGTCAGATGGTGGCTGTGGGCAGCATAAAATTGAGTGGGAGGCTCCAGGAGGCCTACCCGCCCCGCTCCCGCCTCCAGTTAACTTTACGGTGGTCGGTGGTGGGAGGAAACGGCCCACCCGCCCTAGACCAATCAAGGCCCTTGTGGCTACTTAAGGGCCCTCGCCCGCCTCCACGGGTATTTTACCCATGGCAAGCGGGCGTGCTGGGGACATGAAAGGCCACCCAACGATAGCTGCCAGTCTTTCCTCGCGCCGGGAGGGACATGGCAGTCGGGCACAGGGTGCCTGATTGAGGGCTGCCCCCCCACCTCCCAACCCACCCCCGGGATCCAAGACACTCCCCTCCCCCCAGATGACCACTCCAGCCTCACCAGGGAACGACCGATCCCCCTGGTGAGGCATGCCCAACTTACTTGAAGTCCTGGCTCCACGGCGTCAGCTGGGCTGCAGTGGCCACTGCTCCCGGTGGCGCTGCTGGGACTAAGAGCTGCTGCCCGCTGATTGGCCGGCAGCACACTGAGGCGGGACCTCCTCCCTCAAGCGGGTGGACAAAGCCTAGGAGCTGATGGGCTAACCGGTCCTCTTCACCAGCTCAAGGGGCAGAGCCTGGGGTGGAATGGTCTGACTAATGTCCTTTTCCAACTCTTGAGCAGCAAAGCCCTTGGGCTGGATGGACTGACCAGTGCCCTTTGCCAGCTCTCAAAGGTTAAAGCCCTTGGGTTGGATTGGATGACCATGGAATTACACAGGTTGTTCTGCGACTTCCTAGGGGAACGACTATGTGCAGGTCCTGGGGTAAGTCTGGCAACCGGGAAGATGCCCCTTTTTTGGCACCGAGCTGTTTTTGTCCTGCTGCTGAAGGAGGAGGATATCCACCATTTAAAAAAAAACTGGTTCCTGGTCTCTCCTTAGCATGGAGTATAAGATCTTTGCCAGGGCAATGTCTGCTCATCTTGATACTGTGCTGGTTCACATGATCCATCTGACCAGTCCTCCATAATCCTGGGCCACACCGTCCATGACAATATGCATCGGTCTGGTACCTGATCACCACTACCAGGAGGCTAGTCTGTCAGGCATTTTCCTTTCCCTGGATAGGAGAAGGCAATTGATAGGGTGGATGACAAATATTTATTCGGGCTCAGAACGCATTTCATCACCCAGATCTGACTTCCATATGCGGAGCCTTTCCTGCACCTCTTGCAGAAGAGGTTGTTGGGTCTGTCTCTGAATGAGTCAGGAATGGAGGTCGTTGTTTCGGCTTGCGCTGATGATGTGTCATGGTCATGGACCACACTGTCTCACAGAGGATGCATGAGTGCCAGCAAGTATTCTCGGCCATCTCCTCTACAAGGATTAACTTGGACAAAAGTTCTGGTCACCTGGTAGGTCAGTGGCAGGTGGACTGCCTGACAGAGAAGCTTTGGTTCTTTGCTTGGAACGCCACCCACTTCCTAAACCTGGGACTCTACCTTAGCCTTGTCAGGAAAGCCTGGCAAGCTAACTGGCAACAGCTAAAGGGCAAAGTCACCACTCACCAAGGGCACTGGACAGGTCTGCTGCGAGTGCTGTCATAAGGGGTCGAGCACCGATCATAAACCAACTGGTGGCCACCATGCTGTGGTACCAATTGGTCACTTTGATCAAAAGGAAGTGTTGGATCACTGCTGCAGTTATGAGACTCCTGCTTAGGCAGAGACGTCAGGCACTGATGTGCCTCTGCAGTCACGTTGCAACTTTCCATCCTTCGACCTTGCAGAAATACCTATATGTTGAGGATGTTACTAGATAGTGTGTGCACTGGTGACAAATTTCTTTCGTTAGTTGCACGCCCTGAATTATGACATGAAGCTCCTGTTCGTTAACTCTTTAATGTCCTTAGGGGGGGCTGCATTTCTTTTACCGAGATCTAACTATGGTCTGGAATATGGTTGCCTCCAGCCAGACCTCAACCACCTCAGGGGTGGCAGCTATCCTAGGGGAGCTGCTGCTTTAGAAATGGAAATTCTATGTGGTCAGCTTCGGCGACATGTGGCTGACGAAGAGGGGGTCCCTGACTGCTCAGGTAACCAGAGTCAGCAATGGCGGAGGAGTGGGCTGGATAATGGCGGAGGAGTGGGCTGGATGTTGCCGGAGATATTGGAAGCCCTAATATAGTTGCATTGCCTCCAGCCGGTAGCTAAAATCATCCAGGTGCTCCCAAACTTCATTATGTGTGCTAAGGAGGCTCAAGCATATGGAGCAATCCTGTTCGAACTGATCCTCATTTGGATGGAATTTCTTATCAGCTTGAGGCCCCAAAATCTCTCTCAGGAGCTTGCACTTCATCACTTGAACCATGTCTGCATGGAGGGATTTCCTGTACAGGCCGCTCCTGCACACTCTCCATTTCCTTGCCCTTATCTTCTGGCTGGATTATCTTGTTGTCCAGAGAAGATGGAAGTCCCAGTGGAGGGCTCTCTACAGGGGAATTCACCCCTGCACCATTGGGGATTGGGAATGGAGAGTTTTGCACGAAGCAGTACTGTCCAATAAGTTTTTAAGTCACTTCACGGTCACCCAAGCCACCTGTAACGTTTGTGGCTTGGATCACTCTGTGTTTCACATTTAGTTGGAATAAAAGAATTGCAGTCTTTTTCCGTTATTTTATGGGACTGCTCTTTAATTTCTGGCTCCATTTCAGTCCCACGCTCCTGATCTTTGACCACACAGTAAAGTGGGGAAGTGGGCAAGTCTGAGGACCTCCCTGTGGTTCTGCACCTGGGCATGGCCAAGATGGCACGACCGATGAGGTTTTCTGTTTTTCTTTCTCGGCTTTGTCCGCGCCGAAGTGGCCCTGAAGAAGGAGCACAAGTGCCGACCAGTATGTTCGAAGCCTTCTGCGACCAGAGATAGGAATTGGAGTGCTTGATTGACTCTGGTGTTAATATTTAGTTCGATAAGTTTCCGCTTTTGGTGATTTCATTCTATATTCTATTCTCTTTTTTTAAAAAAAGGGGGCACTTTTGTTAGGCTTTTTGTTTAATGACACTGGTGTAACCCAGTGTCTTTTTATCCTTTTAGTTAAAAGAGGCATGCCAAGCTATAGGTTTGCCTTCCACCATGATTTCAGATTAAAGGACTCACTCCCCCAAGCTACCAAATTTAGCAACCTCACTGCAGTTCTATCAAGCTCCAGGACCATTCCCCAAACCGATCGAAGCCTAGGACTAAACCAAGTGTTACCAAAGTGTAAGTAAGAAAGTAAGGCTAAACTCCATTACCTCAGTATTGCTAAATGCCATATAATAATCCCCAGTTGACACATCTTGCATACTATTTTGCTGGTCATTATCAGTTTTAAAAATGGTAAGAGAAAAAATAAAAGGGTGAATTTCCACAGTGATTCTCCCAATCGCCTGCTACAACTTTGGTGCAAGTTTAGAAATCCTAGAAAATAGCAACAAAACTATTTTAACACAATGTTCCAGGGTTTCTGTGGCTCTTCCATGAAGTTACAATGGACAATCAGAAAAACCTCCACAGAAATTCACAGCCTAAATATATAGATCATGGAGTGTAATAAATGTCACTGATTTATATTTTTCACAGAATAATGGGCAAATTTGTGGAATTCAATCCCCAAAACACCAGTAAAGATCATAGAATAATAATGTCCCTTACATGGCATAAATACTCAGGCTCACCATTCTCTCAACCCAGACAGACATCATGGGATCATAGTACTTTCTAAAGTTTCAGTTATATTCTTAACTACTAAGTCCACCCCTTCATTTGTTCCTTCTTTATCTTTCTTGACCATTTTATAGTAAGGAGCATGCATGCAGCTGGGTTAAGACTCCATTCTGGCTGAAGCGAAGGGGGTAATTTTAACCCTTAAAAATGGGTGGGTTTGGGTCAAGTGGGATGTTAAAAAATTTTCAAATCTCAAACTCAAACACAACCTACCTCGAAGCTGCCCAATTCTGGTTTTAATGCAGACAGGATGGAAGGTGGGCAACCAATCCACTCCCAGGAGGCAGGTGGCTCATCTAAACATTTAAATGAAGCTGTATACATCAGATTTTGTCTCTCTTCCAGCTTTAACACTAGAAGACCAGGTTTCCCAGGGCTCAGGAAACCCAGCAGCTAAAGAGAGGCCAAGAATTCTGTGTGGAAAAGGTAAATGCTTTACCAGCACTGCTTGTGGGTCAGGAGGACCAGGACTTCTTCCCCTGGCCCCCAAGCTAATCTACCTCGCTCCCCATAATTGGACCCCCACCCCCATCTCCCCCCCAGATCTCTGACCACCCCCCACCCCCCACCCACCCCGCTGCAATCAATCTCCGGCCCTCCAAACTATGCTGGACGCACCTCCCCTACGCGATCTCGACGCCAAGGAGGAGGAAACCTGCCCCTGGTCCTGAACTGTATCCTCTTCTGCAGCATTCCCTGCCTGATAGGGAGCCATCATGTCCCTCCATATTATTAATTCATCTGTTCCTAACTTTATATCTCATGTTTTGCATATTATTCTATAAACACTACAGCCCTGATTCTTTTATACTCTTCATTTCAGCTTCCTTACTATTATTTCTTCTTCTTTCCTTCACTATATTTTTCTTTAACTTCTCTCACAACTGTTCAGTACTATTGCTCTTGATACAACACCTCACCTCTACTACTTGAGATTATTTTGTCCCTTTGCTATAGTTATTTTTAACCTCCCTTCATATACTCAAAAATTTCCCTATCCCTGCATTAAGCACTAGGTCATATAAATAGAGTAAATGAAGGAAATGCAGACATCACGAGAATGTTTCTGACTCAAACACATAAGCAATGCTCGTTTCCACATACTGAGCACATATTAAGAAAATATAACTGAAAAGCATAATGGTTTAATTATGCCAGTCTTCTTTGACCAGCTATGTATGGTATGATACAGCACAGAAGGAGGCCATTTGGTCCATTGTGCCTATGCTGGGTCCTTGGTAGAGCTATCTAATTAGTCCCACTCCTTGCTCTTTTCCCATCAGCCTGTAAAAAAAATATTCAATTATTTATCCTATTCTCTTTTCAAAGATCTTAACAACACACTGCGTAAAAAAAATGTTTCCACACGTCACCTCTGGTTCTTTTGCTAATCAGCTTAAATCTGTGTTCTCTAGTTACTGATCCTTCTGTCACTAGAAACAGGTTCTCCCTATTTACTCTATTAAACCCTTCCTGATTTTGAACAACCGCTATCAGTCCATTAACCTTCTCTGCTGTAAGGAGAACATCCCCAGTTTCTCCGGTGTTACCAGGTAACTGAATTCTCTCGTCCCTGGTACAATTCGAATAAATCTCCTGTACTCTCTCTAAAATGTGTTGCTCAGAATTAGACAAAATACTCCAGCTGAGGCCAAACCAGTGTTTTATAAAGGATTACATTGAATTCAAACCACAGAAACAGGTCTTTTGGGGATTTGGGGGGAATTTGAGGAAAATTTTTTCACCCAGAGGGTGGTTGGAATCTGGAATCTGCACTGCCTGAAGAGGTGGTAGAGGCAGGAACCCTCACAACATTTAAGAAGTATTTAGATGAGCACTTGGAACGCCATAGCATACAAGGCCCATGTTGGTGTTTATGCTCCACAGGAGTCTCTTCCCATCCTTCTTCATCTAACTCTATCAGCATGACCTTCTATTCCTTTATTCCTCAAGTGTTTATCTAGCTTCCACCTAAATGCACCTATGACATTAGCCTCTTCCATACTCTAACCCCTGGCCCACAAGCTAACCTACTTCCCTCCCCATGATTGGACCCCCAACCCCATCTCTGCTCCAGATCTCTGAGCCCCACTGCAATCAATCTCGGGCCCTCCAAGCTATGCTGGACCCACCTTCCCTATGTGATCTTATCTTTTGAACTGGCATTTTAGTTGAAAACAGACTGTTCTAGTTGGACATAAAGGGCAGACAGACAGCTGGTGTTAGCACCTGAAAGAAGAGCTCTCAGCCATTTAAACTGAAGGAAGAAAATTTAGTCTGTTTAATTTATTAGCTCTCAAAATTTAAAAAAAAAGTCAAGCCAAAACAGAGACCTCTGATAATTTAAACTGAAGGAAGGGAAGTTAAACTGTGACAATCTTTTGTACCTCAAAAACTCTAAAGTCAGATTGATTTTATTGAAAGTGTTTGCAAGTTGTTAATTGTTGAAAATCATTGCTGGATAAGGAAAGCATCACTTGCTGCTAGAATTAGACTAGGAACTGTTCTACTGTTGAAGAACCTTCTTTCCCCCATCGGACGGCTGTGAGGACTTCAAGCAACATTGGACTGTAAATTTGCAAGGACTCTAATTTTTTCTATTTTAAATGTTGTTTATGTCTTAGTGTTTAAGAATTTAGTTTTTCTAATTAAACAGTTAATTTGTTGATTTAAGGACACCTGGTTTGGTTAGCCTCATTCGGGGGTTAATAGATGGTACAATTTTGCTGGGTCTATCTTTAATTTGGAAAGTTTAAAATTATATGTTAGGCGATCTGGAGAGGGACGGGATTGAATTAACAGTGCGTTTCTCCCGCCACAATCAGAATTGTATACTTTGACTGGGGGCTTTGACTGGAGCAGTCGGTTGTAACAAGAGTAAATGAAGGAAATGCAGATATCACGAGAATGTTTCTGGCTCAAGCACATAAGCAATTCCATGTGGTAGCAAGTTCCATACTCTAACCACTCTCCGTGTTAGAAATTTGCCCTGAATTCCTTATTGAATTCATTAGTGACTATCTTATATTGATGGCCCCTGGTTTGGGACTTCTCCAAATGTGGAACCATCTGTTTAGTGTAACTTCCTTGTTTTGGTACTCTATGTCTCTGTTAAATATGTAATCACACTTACTTTTTTAACCGCCTTCTCAACTTGGCCTGCTGCCTACAAAGAGTTGTGTGCATACACTCCCAGGTCTTTCTGTTCCTTCAACCCTTTAAGATTGTACTACTTAGCTTATATTGCCTCTTCTATTCTTCGTACCAAAAGGTATCACTTCACATTGTTCTGCATTAAATTGCATCTGTTAAATTGCATATACTCCTGTTGCAACAAATCCAAACAATTTAATAAGTATGCTGAATTAGCTTTTACTGAAAAAAGGAAGTTCTAGAATGTGCCACAGCTAGTCATTGACATGCAATTTTGTATCACGAGTCTCAGAATGAAATCTTTTAAAATCAAACGATGCACAGAATTAAGATTAACATAACTGTTATTTTCCAATGTCCATATGAACAGGCAAATGAGTCAGTTCAACATTTCATTCAAAGGACAGCTGCTCTGACAGTACAACACTCCCTCAATACTGAGCCATAGGGATACCATAGATAATCATGTGATTCCTCACATATAGCGAGGTACTCCACAAGCATGCACAAAAAAATCACTGCTTACAGTTTACCAAAGCACAGCTATATTTTGAGGTACCTTGCCCCTTTGCAAACTCTTGGTAATTCGCCCCTCATTTGCTCAAGTGGGCCATGAACCAGAGGATTCTGCTTTGGAGGTGAGAGTGCTACCAGTTGAGCCGTGCTTGTGATAAATACAAATACTGATAATACTTCTCTTTGTCTGGTTTGGAATTCCTAGGAATACAACAAATGGGCATCCTCTGGCCCACCTATGAGATCGTAACAAATCTGTGAGGTGAAATTGGAGTTTTTTAAATTTATTCTTTTCATGGAATGTGGGCGGCCCTGGCAAGCCCAGCATTTGTTGTCCATCCCTAAATGCCCTTGAGGAGGTGGTGGTGAACCACCTTCTTGAACCACTGCAGTCCATCTGGTGTAGGTACACCCCAGTGCTGTTAAGAAGTGAGTTCCAGTTCCACAGCAACAGTGAAGGAATAGCGATATAGTTCAAAGTCAGGATGATGTGTGAATTGGAGGGGAACTTACAGATGGCGATGTTCCCAAGCTTCTGCTGCCTTTCTTCTTCTAGGTGGTAAGGGTCACAGGTTTGTCTGCCCCTTGTAAATTGGGATTTTAAACAACTTCTTTTTGAAGTTTAGTTTTCATGGGCTTAAAGCACCACAGGGTGGGCCTTCTGCATGAAGAGTGGAATAATAAAGAAGGACTCATTAGCATGCTGGATGCATAATTAATTAGACTTCTGCTCAAAATGAGCAGAAGTAAAGGAAAGACACAGTGTCCAGTTTTGGCTGGGATCAAGCAGATACACTGGTGGTAGAAAGTCAACAGTTGGAAAATCAACCTTTCTGTTACCAATGGGAAATGGGGAAAAAAACTATCACAGCTTACTGGAAAACATGGGAAAGAAAATGGAAGGCAAGGTAACCAATGTATTATTTGATCCAGGTTTCACCTGCAGCCAAAATGTGAATAGCCTATCAGCTATGGTAGAATGGAAGGGGGTGGATATAATTGAAGGGAACTTGCTCTGACTCATTGTCATGCACATTCTATCAGTTAACTAAAATGATACATTCTAGTTAATTATTATATTTCACAATTAGTAGATTCTTAATCTAAAAAAATGAAAAACTAAGTGACATTTGGATTTTCAACAGACCAACCAGATATCAATTCCTCAAAAGTTACCTCAGCAGTCACAGTTCCACATCTAATCCCTCCTCCCCAGTTCAGAGTCTCTCTATTTACAGTAATACTGTACCCCCATTCAGTGCCCTACTTTTCACTGGGACACTTGCTTCTCCTCCAACTGTCTCAGAGCATACTGGTACTCTTCTTCATTCCCACTATCTGTTCAAACAAGCACTCTTCACCCCCAACCATCACCCATTCAAGCTAGCACGCCACTTTCCAACCTGTTCAGTTCAAGCTGGTAATTCCCCTCCCCTTAATTCATGCTGGTACTCTTACCCCACCACCATCATTAACACTGCACTCTCGCTACACATTCTCCTCAATTAATACTGGTATTTTTCTTCTTTTCTCACCCCAAAGCACTGCCCCCAGCTTCTACCCCTCCCTTCCCACCATTGCCATCATTTCCATTCCTTATTGACATCTATTCTCTTCTTCATTGTTGTCCATTCCACTTTCATCGCTATCCATTCCTCCATCATTGACATCCATTATTCCTTTCATTGCTGACAAATGCTCCCCTTCATCACCTTTCATTTTCTTCCATCACCATCTGACTCTGGCTGCTAATGGGCTCTCCTCTTCTAAATGCTGCTAATAACAGTGATCTTGACCACTGTATACTATAGATGGGTGCTTCTGGTCTCGTGAATGTTCCCACCTACAGTGTACAACAGCTGAGATCACTGCTATTCGTGGCTTTTAAGAGGGAGGAGCTCGGTCTAATCCATAAGCAATTAGGCTTGGGTAGGAACAGAGGAGAACAGGAAAGAGAAGGGGCGGCAAGAAAGAAAGGGATACTGGATCATGCTAATCATCATCAGTAAATGGCAACATGCTGACTAAATCCCAAAAACCACGGCCATCAGCACAAAACACTGTCAGCTGGCATGTTTGGGTAGATATTCTGTTGTGGGTGCAAGTAGCAACTTGCAGTACAAATACTGTCAGTGACATGGCAATATTCACACAACCAATGATAAAGCTAAACAATGGCAAACTAGGCAACATGTAAAGTTTAATGTGACCAGGAGATAATAACATGCTTCATCTGAAACTTAGGGATCTTCCAATAATTTTATCAATTGAGGGATCCAGGTTAATGTTCCACATATATTTGTCTGTGCATATTACAAGTTAAGGCTGCTGTGATAAAAATGTCATATTTTGTTTGTAATCATAGAATCATGAGTTCATTCAGCCCATCGCATCTGTGCCAGCTCTTTGAAAGAGCTATCCAATTAGGCCCACACCCCAGCTCTTTCTTCACAGCCATGTAAATTTGTTCTCTTCAAGTATTTATCCAATTCCCTTGTGAAAGCTACGATTGATTCTGCTTCCACCACCCTTGCAGCCAGTGCATTTAAGACTATAACAATTTGCTTTGTAAAAAAATCCTCATGTTCTCTCAAGTGCTTTTGCTTATCACCTTAAATCTGTCTCCTTTTGTTACCAATGCTTCTACCACTGGAAATAGTTTCTCGCTATTTACTCCAACAAAACTATGATTATGAAAAACCTCAGTCAAACCTCTTAATCTTTTCTAAGCAGAAAAACCTCAGCTTCTCCAGTCTTTCCACATAACTGAAGTCCCTAATCCCTGGTAGCATTCTAGTAAATATTTTGTAACTGTCTTCGCAATGGAAAACACAGAACACATACCAGAAATAATGGAGAACCAAGGGTCTAATGAGAGTGAGGAACATAAAGTAATTATATTAGTAAATAAAAACTATGGAGAAATTGATGCGGCGAAAAGCTGACAGATCCCCCTAGATCTGATGGCCTGCATCCCAGAGTTTTTAAAGTGGTCACTGCAAAGATATTGAATGCAATGGTTGAGATCTTCCAAAGTTCCCTGGATTCAGGAATGGTTCCAGTGGATTGGAAGGTAGGAAATTTACCACCACTATTCAAGAAAGGAGAGAGAGATAAAACAGGGAACTACAGGCTACAGTTGACCTACATGAATTGTCAAGAAAATGCTGGAATCCATCATTAAGGAGTGGTAACAGGACCCTTAGGAAATCATAACATCATTAGGCAGAGTCAACATAATTTTATGAAAGGAAAATCATATTTGACAAATCTATTAGGGTGTTTGATGTTGTAACTAGTAGGGTAGATGAAGGGGAAGCAGTGTATATTTGGATTTTCAAAAAGCATTTGATAAGGTGCCACACAAAAAGTTGTTAATCAAATGAGGGCTTATGGGGTTGTGGGGTAATTTATTGGCATGGATAGAGGATTGGTTAAAGGACAGAAGACAGAGGGTAGGAAGAAACAGGTTATTTTTGGGTTGGCAGGCTGTTAGTTGTGGGAAGCCATAAGGATCAGTGCTGGAGCCTCAGCTATTTGCACTCTATGGACTGGATTTTGTTCTCCTGCTGCCGGGAGCGGCGGTGGGTGCAGAAAATGACGGCCGCGCCGCCACGATTACACGGCAGGTGGCCACTTAACATATTGACGGTGCCCCCCCCTTCAGTGGCGCCAACTTCTCCTAGACGGGAAAGTGAAGGCACGTGAGTGCCGCATGTCATGCTGAAGATCGGGAATGGATGGGAAGACCGTGGCGGATGACATGGTAATGTATGCAGAGAGGTATTTTAAATATTTAAACCAGGGTCCCACTGCAGAGTGGCGGAGGGGCCACCACAGAGCTTCCTCACCGCCGGGAAAATCGGGCCCACCAATCCCGGCGTCGGGTTCCGTGGCAGCTGCTGCTGCTCCGATTCTCTGGCCCCCTGCCACAAAGCCCAATGTCGGGCTGAGAACAAAATCCAGCTCTATATTACTGACTTGGATGAAGGGACCGAGTGTAATGTATCCAAGTTTGCTGATGATGCAAAGCTAGTTGGGAAAGTGAGCTGTGAGGAGGATTCAAAGAGCCGAAAAGGGATATAGACAGGTTAAGTGAGTGGGCAAGATGTTGGTACATGGAGAATAATGTGGAGAAATGTGAGGTTATACAATTCGTTGGGAAGAATAGAAAAACATATTTTTTAAAAATGTTGAGTAACTCTTAAATGTTGGTGTCCAGAGGGATTTGGATGTACTTGTACATGAAACAAAGAATGTTAGCATGCAGGTACAGCAAGCAATTAGGAAGGCAAATGGTATGTTGGCCTTTATTGCAAGTGGATTGGAGTACAAAACTAAGGAAGTCTTATTACAATTGTACAGGGCTTTAGTGAGACTTGGTGAGGTATTATGTACGGTTATGGTCTCCATACCTAAGGAAGGATATACTTTCATTAGAGGCGTTGCAACAAAGGTTCACTAGATTGATTCCTGGGATAAGAGATTTAACTGATGAGAAGAGATTGAGCAAACCAGGCCAATACTCTCTGGGGACTTAAAAGAATGAGAGGTGATCTCATTAAAACATATACAATTCTTAGAGAACTTAACAGGGTAGATGCTGAGAGGTTGTTTCCTCTGGCTGGAGAGGCGAAAACTAGGGGGCAAAGTCTCAGGATAAGGGGTTGAGATGAGGAGAAATTTCTTCACTCAGAGAGTTGTGACTCTTGGGAATTTTCCACACGAGAGGGCTGTAGATGCTCTGTCGTTGAGTATATTCAAGGCTGAGATTCATACATTTTTGGGCATGAAGAGAATCAAGGGATAATGGGTCAGCTGGAAAAATGGAGTTGAGACCAAAGATCAGCCATGAACTTATTGAAAGGCAGAGCAGGCTTGAGGGACCATATGGCCTACTCCAGCTCTGATTTCTTACATTTTTATACTCTTAAATCTCTTCTGCATTCTCTCTCATATATTCCTCCTGAAGGGTGGTGCCTGGAATTTTTTTTTATTAGTTTCATGGGATGTGGGCGTTGTTGGCAAGGCCAGCATTTGTTGCCCATCTTTAATTGCCCTTGAGAAAGTGTGGTGAGCTGCCTGCTTGAACCGTTGCAGTCCACGTGGGGGGGTGGGGGGGGGGGTGTTCAACCACAATGCTGTTAGGGAGGGAGTTCCAGGATTTTGACCCAGCGACAGTGAAGGATCGATGATATAGTTCCACGTCAGGATGGTGTGTGGTTTGGAGGGGAACTTGCAGGTGGTGGTGTTCCCATGCATCTGCTGCCCTTGTTCTTCTAGGTGGAAGAGGTCGCGGATTTGGAAGGTGCTGTCAAAGGAAGCGTGGCACGTTGCTGCAGTGCATCTTGTAGATGGTACACACTGCTGCCACAGTGCATCAGTGGTGGAGGGAGTGAATGTTTAAGGTGGTGGATGGGGTGCCAATCAAGTGGGCTGCTTTGTCCTGGATGGTGTCAAGCTTCTTGAGTGTTGTTGGAGCTGCACCCATCCACGCAAGTGGAGAGTATTCAATCACACTCCTGAATTGACCCTTGTAGATGGTGGACAGGTTTTGTGGAGTGAGGAAGTGGGTTACTTGCTGCAGAATTCCCAGCCTCTGACCTGCTTTTATAGCCTCAGTATTTATGTGGCAGCTCTTATTCAGTTTCTGGTCAATGGTAACCCCCGGGATGTTGATAGTGGGTGATTCAGCAATGGTAATTCCATGGTTGGTTAGATTCTCTCTTGTTGGAGATGGTCATTGCCTGGCATTTGTATGGTGCGAATGTTACTTGCCACTTATCAGTCCTAGCTTGGATGTTATCCAGGTCTTGCTGCATCTGGACACGGACTGCTTCAGTATCTGAGGAATTGTGAGTGGTACTGAGCATCGTACAATTATCAGCGAACATTCCCACTTCTGACCTTATGATGGAGGGAAGGTCATTGATGAAGCAGCTGAAGATGGTTGGGCCTAGGACACTCCCTAAGGAACTCCTGCAGCAATGTCCTGGGACTGAGATGATTGGCCTCCAACAACCACAACCATCTTCCTTTGTGCTAGGTATGATTCCAACCAGTGGAGTGCTTTCCCCTCTGATTCCCATTGACTCCAATTTTGCTCAGGCTCCTTGATGCCACATTCAGTCAAATGCAGCCTTGATGTCAAGGGCAAACACTCACCTCACCTCACCTCACCTCTTGAGTTCAGCTCTTTTGTCCATATTTAGACCAAGGTTGTTACGAGGTCAGGAGCCGCATGGCCTTGGCGGAATTCAAACTGAGCATCAAAGAGTAGGTTGTTATAGTTTAAGTGGTGCTTGATAGCACTGTCGACAACACCTTGCTGATGATTGAGAGTAGACTCTCACTAGGGTTGAGGGATGGTAATTGGCCAGATTAGATTTGTCCTGCTTTTTGTGGACAGAACATACCTGGGCAATTTTCCACATTGTTGGGTAGATGCCAGTGTTGTACCTGTACTGAAACAGCTTGGCTAGGGGCACAGCTAGTTCTGCAGCACAAGTCTTCAGTACTACAGCCGGGATGTTTTCAGGACCCACCACCTTTGCTGTATCCAGTGCCTTCAGTTGTTTCTTGATATCTCGTGGAGTGAATCGAGTTGGCTGAAGACTGGCGTCTGTAGTGTGAACACCATACACCATCTGAGGCTTAACCAGTGTTTTAGAAAGGTTTAATATAATTTCTTCATTTTTGTACTCTATGCCTCTATTAATAAATCCAAAAATCCCATATATCTTTTAACAGCCTTCTCAAATTGTCCTTCCACCTTCAAAGGTTTGTGTACATACATCCCTTAGTCTCTGTTCTTGCGCCCCATTTAAAATTATAGCATTTAGTTTATATTGCCTCTTATTCTTCTCACCAAAATATATTACTTCACACTTCTTTGTGTTAAAATTTCATCTGCCAAGTGTATGCCCATTTCAACAGTCCATCTGTATCCACCTGAAGTCTGTTGCTATCCTGCTCATTGTTTATTACATTTTCTGTCATCAGCATACTTTGAAATTGTTCCCTGTGGTACCCATGTCCAGGTCATTCATATATATCAAAAACAGCAGTGGTCCTTATAATGACCCCTGGGGAGCACCACTGGATAATTTATTAAACAACTATTCAATTGCTGGAAACCTGAAATAAAAACAGAAAAATCTGAAAATACTCAACCGATCTGTCAGCATCTGTGGCGAGAGAAGCAGAGTTAATGGACTGAATTTTACAAGCTCGCCACCGAACACAGCGGTGAGCTTGAAAGGAGGCACAGCGCACGCATGACTTTTGCACCGCTGAGCCCCCACAATATTTCGTGCCAGGGCTCATTTAAATGGAGGGAGCGGAACGGCCACATCTGATGACGTAAAGGGGGCAGTTGCTCCATCTCCGGCAACAGCGTACGCTGCCACTGCACAGGCACCGGTGCTATTTTTAAAGGGCTTCAGGCCCTTCAGTCTCATTTGAATTTTCAAAGATCCCATTTTTTTAAAAACTGCAGAATAATTTTACTTTTACTTTAATTCCCCTCTCCCGCCCTCCCCTCCACTGAGTCTTGACATATCCCCCCCAAAAAATCATTTGATATTCTGAACTCCCCCCCACACCCTGACTTCAGCACCTTTGACCCTCAACCCCTTACCATCATCTCCATAACCAATAACAACAGTTCTCCCCGCTCCCAGCCCACCCCCCTGCCCTGTGAATTTCACTCCGCCCCCCTCCCCACCAGTGTCACGCCTCGGATCTCTGAATGGAGATCCAACGGCACAGGACTTCCGGCAACCAGCCGGAATATCAGCCTGGGACAGCAGTCGTTACCAGGTAGGTGATTATTCATTTATTGTAATGACATTAGCATATTGAGATTAAGGCTCCACCGCCAAGCGGTGTGTGGTGGGGGGTGGGGGGGGAGTCGCTTCAAGGCCTCATCGCCACCATTAAAATGCATTGGAGCCCTCCCAGCTTCAGGGGTAGTGGCCGGCCTCTCCTGGAAGGATTTTCTGGGACCCCGTCAGAGGTCTGGTAAAATTCAGCCCAATATTTCAGATCAATGACATTTCATCAGAACAGGAAAAAGTTAGAGGTGTAACAGGTTTTAAGCAGGTACAGAGGCAGGGAAAGGGAGGAGTGGAGGGGAAAGAACAAAAAGGAAGTTCTGCGATAGGGTGGAAGGCAGGAAAGATTAAATGACAAAAGGAAATGGTAGTAGAACAAGGAAAGAAACAAAAGATGTGTCTAGAAGAAGTGTAAATGGTAAAAGGAGAATTACCAACTGCCGTTGACCAAAAACAAAAAAAGGAGGGCAGAGGTTATGATCTGTATTTGTTGAACTCAATGTTGAATCCAGAAGGCTGTAATGTGCCTAACTGAAACTTGAGTTGTTGTTCCTTTACCTAATTTTGATCTTCATTGGAGCAGTGTAGGAGGCTGAGGTTAGAGTGGGAGTGGGGCAGAAAATTAAAATGAATGCGACCAGAGGCTCAGGATCACATTTGTGGACTGAATAAAGGTGTTCCGCAGAGTGATCACCCAATCTGCATATGGGTTCCCCAATGTAGAGGAGATTGCATCGTGAGCAGTGAATACAGTATATTAAATTGAAAGAAGAACAGAGAACTCACTGATTAACCTGAAAGGACTGTTTGGAACCTTGGACAGTGAGAAGGGAAGAAATAAAAGGGTAATTGTTGCATCTCCTGCGCTTAGGTGGGAAGGTGCCGTGGGAAGGGGAAGGGGTGTTGAGGTGAGTGAGGAGTGGACCAGGTTGTCACAGAGGCAACAGTCCCTTCGGGATTCAATAAACGCTCTCCATACACGGCAGGCTGCGTTTGCTGACAATGCAACCACTAGGTGGCGCAGTACTTGCACATGCGCAAATGCAGCCTCCTGCACTGAAAGGTCACGGTCTGCAACGTTTTTTGCAGCTGCCAGTCGCAAAGATGGCGCTGCTCAATTTATCACAAAAAACAAAAACAAATAAAATCCAAATGGCCACAGTGGCTGTGATTGTCACCTCCATCCAACCCCCAACAGCACCCCGCTCCCTCCTGCCATCGCACTTCTCTTCTCCACTGCCTCCCACGCCTGTCTGCTTGCCGCTTGCTCCGCGCCTCAGCTACTCGCTCCCCACTTCACCACACCCCGCACCCAATCCCCCTCCACCTGTGGGCCCTCGCTCACGGCCTCGCTGCTTCCTCCCCTCTGCTCTGCCTCTGCTCCCCGCTCCCTCCCGCTTCTGGTCCCACTCCCTCCTGCTCCTGCTCCCCGCAACGGGTTGTTTAATGAATTTTATTGACAATTATTTCTGGACACAAACCCGAATTTTAAACCAGTGAGCATTTTAAAAAAAGATTTCTAACATTTTGAAAGTTGGACCAGTTAAATCCTGGGAGCTCGTGTTCAGCATGAACACCGGCAGAGAGCTGCTTCTGTGTTTTAATAAGAGCCAAATGCACAACTTAATCCAGGTCACTTCAGTGAGCTTTGTGTTTAGACCTGTGCCGATATAAAACAACTCGTTTGGTTTTTCATCTCGTTGTTGTTTCGTAAACCTAAATCCAATGGACATTTTATTTTAATGTGAGAATTTTAAATGGATCTGGTTGGAAATTGAATCCTTGGGTTATTACTGAGTCTGTGAAATACACTGGGGCCTCTCCAATCTCTACCAGACCAGGAGAGCAGCTCCGAGGATAGCTGCATGCACGGGATTGTGTGTGCAATTCAACAGAATCCATGGCCCCGCCACTTCTTCCCCCTCGGCCGCTCGCTCCCTGCTCCCTCCCACTTCTGCTCCCTGCTCACTCCCGCTCGTAGTCTCCCTCCCCTCCCCTGCCTATCTTGTCACTCTCTCGCCCCACTTCCCCTGCGCAGGGAAGAAAGAAAGCGATCACAGGAACGAGTGGTGAGCAGAAGTGGGAGGGAGCGGGGAGAAGAGGCATAGCAGAGGGGAGGAATTGGCGAGTCTGCAAATGAGTGGTCCAAAGGTAGGTTGTGGGGGTGTGCGTGTGAAGTGAGGAGCGAGCAGCCGAGGGAGGAGAAGTAGCAAGGCCGGGAATGAGTGGCTGACCAGTGGTGGGGGGTGTGGGGAGTTTAGATGAAGTGGGGAGTGAGCGGCTGAGTGGGGAGAAGTGGCGAGGCAGGGAGTGAGCGGCTGACAGGTGGTGGGGGGCGTGGGGGGTTTAGATGAAGTGGGGAGGGGGCGGCCGAGTGGGGAGAAGTGGCGAGGCAGGGAGTGAGCGGCGAGCAGACATTGCAGTACGTGATGACGTTTTTGCTCGTACGCGCAAATTAGCCCTGGCAAGCGGGGTGCTGAAATAGCAGCACCAAAGTGACAGCAAGGTTCTGTTCTGCACATGTGCAAAGCTGGGAGTGCTCTGATGACGCCGGCGCTGGGCTGCGTTGTCAGGAGTCACTTTGTACATGGTACCTGTAATTGTTTCAGATATCTTCTGGTCCCAATAATAGTCAAACTGAAAATTTCATTGATTTTATCCTTTACCTTGTATGTGGCATCTACTAATCTTTTACTGATAATATTGCTTTTAGTCCTTGTTCAAAATTGGAGGGCATATTTCATCTAATTCTTTACCTGCTTGATTAAAATCATGCACAATTTTCTGGGTCTAAGCAGAACAAAAACAATTGTGCACTGGATTACATAGTTACAGTTGATATATTAAAACTACTAGTACAATCTGGTAATGCACATCAGTATGGAAATCTTGATAACTACAAGTCCATTCTTTGGTTGTTGGGTACTGCCCTTGTTCAGAATATAGGGGTATGGGTTCATCACACAATCAATATTTGCTTAAAAACAGAAAATGCTGGAAATACTCAGCAGGTCTGGCAGCATCTGCGGAGAGAGAAATAGAGTCAACGTTTCAGGTCTGTGTCCTTTCATCAGAACATATTTGCCTGGGTCACCAGTGTCTCCAGGTTTAGGATTATCTATAAGAAATCTATTGTTGTTCTTCTGGTTTGATCTGTACAGCATGCATGTAATTGTCAATTTTCCAATTTCTTTCTGTCACCCTTACTAGGTTCATTGATGGTCTACATTTTGAATCACGTGGCATAAGCATTCTACAAAAGAAAACCTGTTGTCACTGTCTATGACCTGTCGCTTTCTCCACCTAGAGAACATGTGCTCTACCAGGACTTTGGCTGTGAATTTACTAAATCTGCTGAAATGAATTTAATGTAAAATAAACTGATACAAAGATTGTAATACTCTACAATTCCAAGAATGATTTGCCCAATCAAATGCAAATAACTTTCAGCCTAAACGGATCGAGGCTACTCATTTTAATTTAAAATCTCTAAGGTCAATTTCCAAACACTGTAGTGAAAGCACAAAACATTTCCCAATTTATAATTTCTCCGTTAAATAATATAACCACAGCTAGACATGTTCCAAAATTGAAAAAACTGTATCTGTAAATTTTACTTTGTTCATCTCATTTAAATTGAGAAGTGGTCTTTCCTAACCCTGCTTCTGTACACAAAATGATCTGAGATGAAATAGGGCCACCTTAAATCTCCCAAGATTTTGAAGATTGAATATTAAATTGACATAAATGTGATGAAATTAATTGATATTTATTAGATATTAACTGTATTCACATTGTTATGATCACCTGGTTCGTGGTTTGTATTAATATTTTTAGAGGTCACTTTTAGTTTTGGGAAATTAAATATATACTTGTAAGAATTTCAAAAGGTTGCAGACCACTCAAGATTTAAAGTCCGAAAATCGCTCCATGAGTGCTTACAAAGACAGAGAGGTGAAAGCCATCAAACCACAGGTGGCCTCATTTGGTTGGGCAGTTGGAACCAATAAGCCTAGAAGAGTTATGGGGTGTTATGGGGTGATGAACTCAAAAGTGCCAATTATTACATGACAATCCCATCTAGCAGATCTTTTCATTTTGTGCCAAGGTTCACCCCGCCACAGACCTGACCTTGCGTCACGCTCTAGTTTCTCTCCTATCTCCCCTCGCATGCTCTCCAAGCTTATCTTGAGAATGAGACCCACCTCCTGCTCTGTTGATCCTATTCACACTAAACTGCTGGCCATCCAACTTCCCGTCCTGAATCTACAACAGATAACTTTGGTTACAAATACCACATTGTCAATCAGCTTCTTGTTACAGCTTCCTTAACTATCATGTAAGCATTGACAATGATTTTTTTAAGCTTACTCCTTGACATGTGTTAACTGTAAATCCTATTGGCTAACAATTTCACTTAATTAATCACCTGCATTGTGCCACCGTCAATTGAGGAAACACTTTATAAGAACAACTCACAGCTAGCCTGCATCTCAGCAGAGATTGACTGGCACAGTAAGCATTGCATTCTTCTTTGAATTTCAGTTTGACTAAAAAAATTCTGCATATTTAAGTGGATCTCTTGCTGAAGGTCAGCTGGCATGACCTGTAATTGGTATTAGTGTGGAAGTGTGTTTTATAATTAAATTATTTAGCAAATTGCATCAATTTTATACTGTTAGATCCACATCAACTGAAATATTTAATCAGATAAAAAAAAATGTTAATGGTATTTGGCATTGATTCTAAAATGGATGAAAAGAAGTACTTTGAAAACTGGAAGTTTGAAATGAAAATAGTGCTTGAAGGTTTTATTTCAGAACAATTAAACATTCACCTGAAATAGATGTTTTAAAAATTTCAGAACTTAGCATAGAAATTTCTGTTCCTGACATGAGGAAATGAACACCTATTACTTTCATAGGCCATTTCTCTGGTCTTTAGGTGTCAGATTTAGCCCAGTGATCGCACACTCACCTCTGCATCATTGGGCTGCTGATTCAAGGCCCACTCCATGCCAGACAGTCAAGAAGAAACAGGCAGGTAGTGCAGGAGACCCCTGAGTGTGTCTCACTCTCCAACAGGTATTCAATTCTGAATACTGAGGAAAGTGATGGTTCACCTGAGGTGTGCAGCCAGAGCCAAGGCCATGGCACCATGGGTAGTTCAACTGCACAGGGGGGCACAAGGATGACTGGAAGAGCAATTGTGATAGGAGATTCAGGCGGCACAGTGGCGCAGTGGTTAGCACCGCAGCCTCACAGCTCCAGGGACCCGGGTTCAATTCTGTGTACTGCCTGTGCGGAGTTTTCAAGTTCTCCCTGTGACCGTGTGGGTTTTGCAGCAAGGCCGATTTTATTAAGCTGAGGAGTGATTTAGCGAAAGTGGACTGGAAACAGTTACTTGAAGGTAAATCAGTATCACAACAGTCAAAGGGGAAATTCAAGGAGCTCAGAGTAAACACGTTCCCACAAAAAAAACGGGTGAGACAGCCAAATCTAGAGCCCCGTGGGTGTCAAGGAGTTTACAGGGTAAGATAAGGCAGAAAAGGAAAGCTTATGTCCGACACTGAGAACTCAATACTACAGAAAGCCGAGAGGAGTATAGGAAGTGGAGGAGTGAAATCAAAAAGGAAATTAGGAAAGCTAAGAGAGGGCATGAAAGAATATTGGCAAGCAAAATCAAGGTGAACCAAAAAATGTTTTTTCAATACGTTAAGAGTGCAAGGATAACTAAGGAAAGAGAAGGGCCCATAAAAGACCAAAAAGGTAACCTATGTCTAGGGAGCGGAAGATGTTGGTGGTGTTCTTAATGAATACTTTGTGTCCCTCTTCACAAAAGAGGAGGGCAATGCAGATATTGTAGTTAAGGAAGAGGGGTGTGAAGTATTGGATGTGATAAACATATTGAAAGAGGACGTATTAATGGGATTAGTACCCTTGAAAGTGGATAAATCACCGGGGCTGGATGAAATGTACCCCAGGCTGTTAAAAGAAGCAAGAGAGGAAATCGTGTAAGGTCTAACCATCTTTTTCCAGTCATCACTGGATACAGGTGTAGTGCCCAAGGATTGAGTGACTGCTAACGTTGTACCGCTGTTTAAAAAGGGTGCAAGGGATAGACTGAATAATTACAGGCCAGTCAGTCTAACCTCAGTAGTGGACAAATTATTGGAATCAATTCTGAGAGACAGGATAAACTGTCACTTAGAAGGGCACAGATTAATTAAGGATAGTCAGCATGGATTTGTTAAGGAAAGATCTTGTCTGACCAACTTGATCGAATTTTTGAAGAAGTAACAAGGAAGATTGAGGGTAGTGCAGTTGATGTGGTCTACATTGATTTTAGCAAGGTTTTTGACAAGGTCCCACATGGCAGACTGGTTAAAAAAATAAAAACCAATGGGAACCAGGGAAATGCAACAAGGTCGATACAAAATTGGCTCAGTGGCAGGAAACAAAGGGTACTTGACAGCTGTTTTTGCAATTGGAGGGCTGTTTCCAGTGGCGTTCTGCAACGCTCAGTACTGGGTCCCCTGCTTTTTGTGGCACATAAGTGATTGGGATGTAAATATAGGGGGTATGATCAACAACTTTGCAGATGACACAAAGATTGGCTGTGTGGTAGATAGCGAGGAGGATAGCTGTACGCTGCGGGAAGATATCGATGGACTGGTCAGGTGGGCAGTAAAGTGGCAAATGGAATTCAAGCTGGAGAAGTGTGAGGTGATCAATTTGGGGAGGTCAAACAAGGCAAAGGCATACATGATTTAATAGGAGAATACTGAGACGTGTGATGGAAGTGAGGGACCTTGGAGTGAATGCCCACAGATCCCTGAAGGTAGCAGGACAGGTCAACAAGGTGATGAGAAAGACATATGGAATCCTTTCCTTTATTAGCTGAGGTACAGAATATAAGAGCAGGGAGGTTATGCTGGAACTGTATGAATCATTGGTTAGGCCACAACTTGAGTACTGTGTGCAGTTCTGGTCACCTCATTACAGAAAGGATGTAATTGCACCAGAGAGGGTACAGAGGAGATTTACGAAGATGTTGCCAGGACTGGAAAAATGCAGCTATGAGGAAAGATTGGATAGGCTGGGGTTGTTCCCCTTGGAACAGAGAAGGCTGAGCAGAGATCTGATTGAAATGTACAAAATTGTGAGGAGGCCTGGATAGAGTGGATGTGAAGGGCCTATTTACATTAGCAGAGAGGTCAGTGACTAGGGTGCATAGATTTAAAGTGATTGGTAGAAAGATTAGACGGGAGATGAGGAAATATTTTTTCACCCAGATGGTGGTGAGGGTGTGGAATGCACTGCCTGAAAGGATAGTAGAGGCTGAAACCCTCAACTCATTTAAAATGTGTCTAGAAATGCACCATGCACCTCAAGTGCCGTAAGCTGCAGGGCTTCAGACCAAATGCTGGAAGGTGGGATTAGACTGGGTGACTTATTTTCTGTCCGACGCAGACACGATAGGCCAATTGGCCACTTTCTGTGCCGTAAACTTTCCATGATTTGATGATTCCAGAGTCTTGAGCACACAATTTTAGTGAGGGAGTGCTGCACTGTCAGAGGTACTGGCCCTGATCTGAATTGGGAGTCTGGGAGGATGAGAGAGACCATGGGGAAAACCTGGCAAGAGTGAGAACATGGAGGCCCTGCTGAGCTTAATGGCGAGGCCTCATTAATATTCCGTGCCATAGTCCCCCACACGATAGGGCTAACAATTGGCTGGGGATGTGTGAGCATGGTCCCCAGAAGTTCGTGGGAGGCCTTGCTGTGATCAGGGAGAGAGGTAGCATTACTAACCCTGCAGAATTGCCCTGGAATCTCCAAAAATTAAAGATTAATCTCCAGGACACTGCTCCTGGGGGTGGGGGATGTAAAATTATGGCCCGCTTCTGCATATTTAAAACAGAACTAGCTTCCTTCCTGTGGATGTCCTGCTCACCTGCTCAAAAGAGCAAGTTGATCTGGAGCATGGCATCTCTCTCTTTAGTTTTTCTGCTGTCTCTGAGCTTTTGTCCATTTCCTGGTTTGTCAATCCATCCGTCACTAAACTGTTAACTACTCAACTTCCTTTCTTGGCTCTACAACGGGAGCGTTTGGTTATAAGCATCATTTTATCCATCTGCTCCTTGATACAGCTTCCTTTAAACTGTCACACAAGCAGTGAGACTGTTTGTTTTATTAAGCTTCCTTTTTGATTTGTGTTAACTGTAAATCCTATTATTTAACAATCTCTCTTCATAATTCAATCGCCTGCACTGTGCCACCGTCAACTGAGGAAACACTTTATAAGAGCAATTCACAGTTAGGCTGCAGCTCAGCAGAGACTGGCTAACACAGTAAGTATTGCATTCTTCTTTGAGTTTTAGCTTGATTTAAAAAAAAACTCTTCATATTTAAGTGGACCTCATGCTGCAAGTCATCTCACATGAAATGTAAGTAATATTAATGCTGAAATTATATTAAATTATTTAGCAAATTGCATACTTTTTTTTACTGTAACAGCCACATCAGTTAAAATATTTAATCACATAAAAACATTAACAGTTTCTGAGAATTACACTAAAATGGATGAAAAGAAGAACTTTAAAAGTTGGAAGTTTGAAATGAAAATAGTGCTTGCGGGTTTTATTTCAGAACAATTAAATATTCACCTTAAACTGGAGTTTTAGAAATTTCAGAACTTAGCCTAGAAATTACTGTTCCTGATATTAGCAGATGAACACTTAATACATTCATATGACATTCCTGTGTCCTTTATTTGTCAAGATTCATTCTTGGCTCAGTCGTAGTGCTTTCAACTCTGAGTCAGTGGTTTGCAGATTTTAAGCACCCTATAGAGATTTGAGCATGTAATCCAGGCTAATATTTCAGTGCAGTAACGGGGAGTGCTGCAGATGACACGGCAGGAAGGAAGTGGGTTCAGAAGGTTATCTGACTCGCATTATTTTAACTGCTCCTCTTCCCAGCTTCTGCTAGGTGGGGCCACTTAAAATCACGGTCACCACCTTTTCAGATGTGATGTTAAGTGAGGCCCTGCCTACTCTCTCTCAGGTGGACGTAAAAGATTCTATGGCATATTTTGAAGAAGAGCAGCAGAGCTCTCCAAGTGTCCTGGCCAACATTTATCCTGTAACCAATACCACTAAAACAACAGATTATCTGGTCATTATTTCATTTTGTAGGACTTTTCTGTGCACAAATTGGCTGCTGTATTTCCTACATTACAATAGTGCGACACTTCAAAAGTACTAGGCGTATATTCACTAGAGTTTAGAAGAATGAGAGGGGATCTTATAGAAACCTATAAAATTCTAACCGGACTAGACAGGTTAGATGCAGGGACGATGTTCCCGATGGCTGGGGAGTCACAGTCTCAGGATATGCCATTTAGAACTGAGATGAGGAGAAATCTCTTCACTCTGAGGGTGGTGAACCTGTGGAATTCTCTACTGCAGAAGGCAGTGGAGACCAAATCATTAAATATATTCAAGAAGGAGTTAGATATATTTCTTAATGCCAAAGAGCTATGGGAAAAAGCTGGCCAAGTATTGCATTAGCCTTGCATCTGAGTCAGCACCCCTGTTACTGTGGATTCACAGGATATTTACAAGCACTTGATGGCTCAAATGTGTCTCCAGCTTGAGAGCCAGCTGCCTACTAGCCAGCTGAAAACTCCAGGTATGGCACTGCTTTGGACTGTGTGTAGCCTTCGCTGCAGTTGCCACAGGAGTTTTCATGTGCTCCAGGACAATCAGCTCATCACTTCCTAGATCATGCATGGACACAAGACATTGGTGTTGAGACAGCAATCTGTATTTGTAAGGAAGCTTTGTGAGAGTTGCATTCTTAAGGACTGCAGCAGAAGCAGGAATTGCTTCCAATTAGCAAGTTTGTGGCTCTTCCTCACCCATACCCTGTGACATGCCCTGTGCTTCCTTTTTAAATGTTGCCTTTTACATTCTCTATCATGTGTTCAGATCTGCTGATGGTTGAAAAAGGTAGTAAAAGTGATGCAGGCTTCTGTAATGTGTGGGCTTGCTTGCAGACATCAGCAGTGGCTAGATTCTATTCGAATTCTGCAGAAAGCAAAAGAAAACAGAGCTTGAATTTCCACTGGGGCTTTTTTAGTCATTTGCTGTAAGCAGACAAAACCCAGGGAAATTACATAAACAGCTATGATATTATGAAGGATGGTTGAGTGCACCCCCTCTGCTGAAATTCAACTCCAAAATACCACCTTTAAGCACAACTTTGATTTTATGATACTCTGATATTACTCATATTCAGGCCTAACTGTGCTACAAATTGAAGGTACACCATTTAAAGACGTCTGCAAATGTGACATGAAGTCCTGTGACATTGATCACAAGTTGTGGGAGTCAGTTGCCAGCAATCACCAGAGCTGGCGGGCAGCCATAAAGGTGGGGCTAAAGTGTGGCAAGTCGGAGACTTAGCAGTTGGCAGGAAAAAAGACAGAAGCGCAAGGGGAGAGCCAACTGTGTAACAGCCCCGACAAACAAATTTTTCTGCAGCACCTGTGGAAGAGCCTGTCACTCTAGAATTGGCCTTTATAGCCACTCCAGGCACTGCTCCACAAACCACTGACCACTTCCAGGCGCTTACCCATTGTCTCTCGAGACAAGGAGGCCAAAGAAGAAGAAGATCATTTCCTGTGTGATGTCCCTTTAAGAATCATTACTGTGCGCACAGATTGTCATATGCATCTCCTATAAAATACATCCTAAGTTTCTCCATATGTATAAAGCATTCCTTGCATTGTACTGCTACTGTGTAACCTTCTCTTACTGTTTAGCATCTTCCAAAATGAAAGAACCAACACATTAGCAAAGATAACTTTTTTACATGTCTACCTGTGGTAAGTCTTTCTTAAAGTTGTTCTCCAAGGAAGATTGCTAAAATGAGCTGCATTCCAACTTGATCTGATATGTACCAGTTTTGTGATTAATTCAGATTTACTTTGTGATGAAAACATCTCAATTCAATGAATAATATTAATTGATAAGACAAATTCACAGAGGGTGCCTCACTACTTTATGGTCTTTAATTTCATTAAGATGTGGCCGCTAATGATAATTCTCCTGCTGGGAAACTCGGCTTCTGCTGCAGTGATGTGTCCAGATGGAAGTCCTTGCCCTGACCAATCAACATGTTGTAAACTTCAATCTGGTAATTATGACTGCTGCCCAGTGGAAAAGGTATGGAATAAATATTAAATAGAAATTTAATCATGCGTGGGCTGGGCATGACTCACTCCTGCTTACACGGACCAATGTCATCACAGTCACAAGAGTCAATGAGTAATGCCAAGAATGTGATTTTTCTGAATGTGGCAGTCACTAACAATGCTTCACAAGTCAAATTTGTACAGCATAGTGAAATGTTGATGTGCACTGTTTGACCTATCTCAGTTTCAATTACCTTTGATTGAACCATGTGACCAACAATCTCAAGTTTGTGGTCTTCACTTTTCTTTGGTTCCTAACTGACCGCTTCTGTTTTATACGGTCAACAGAAGCTAATCAATTTGTCAACATCAAAAACTTTCCCCATCAAATAGGAGAGCCAGTGCAGACACAATGGGCCAAATGGCCTCCTTCTGTGCTGTAACAATTCTGTGAAATAGGCTAACAATTCTTTAACAAAATCAAGTGGGTAAGTCTGAAATTACTGAAAACAATGGTTAAAGCAGAGAATTGCAGACTGCTGAGGAGAAACCTAAGATACTGTTCCTGAAGCTTACATTGAGCTTTGTTAGAATAGTTTAAGAGGACAAGCCAAAGATATCAGACTGGGAATGGAGAAGGATGTTAAAATGATGAGACATAAGAACTTTGGGTCATACTTTAACAGAACATAAAAGTGTTTGACGAAGTGGTCACCTACTCTGACTTGCATCTGCCCAATGTGGCGCAGACTGCGCTATGAACACATCGAAACTACTGGAAAGGAAAATCAGATGATGTCTGTAGCAGGCTCTTGACCCACAAATTCAGTTTTATGTTCAGATTTACCCACATTGCCTTTTTTTTACCTTTTTAACGTGCAACAGACACTTACGAGCCTTTTACATAGATTGACGTACAGATATAGATAGAAAGGGGCAGATAAATGCAAGACCTGGTGTAATAACTGAGTTTGTGCAGATAAGGAAGGTCCTAGATTCAGTTTCAGTGCTTGTTTAAGTTAGCTAATCACAGTTGTGATACTACAACTGGCTTCAGTATCCTTGGGTTCAGGAAAACAAAACCATCCAGAGTTTTGATTCCCTGGGGAAACCCGCCAGCTAAATTGAGGTGAGGGACTGCTGGGTCAGGAGGTAAGTGCCTTTCTACCTATCTGCTGGATCCATGATGCCTGCCGGGCCAACCCCCATGATCGTATATTCCCCAGGATCCTTCTGATCTCTCCCCTATCTCCCCTACAAGGCTCCTGACCTCCCCCCAATAGGCCTCCATCTTCCACCCCCTTCAAGGCTTCTGAACTCCCTCTGGCCTCCCCTCCCAGGCCTCCCCTCCAGGCTTCTGACCTTCCCCCTTCCAGGCTTCTGATCTCCACCCCCTGACACCTCACCCCAGGCCTCCAATCTACCCCTGCATGCCTCTGACCTCTCCTCCTAGGCCTCTGCTCTCCCCTTGCCTGAGGCCTCTGACTTACCCCCACAGGCCTTTCACCCCCCAACCCTCTTATCTCCCACTCCAAGGTCTCCAATTCCCCTCTGACCTCCCCACATATGGCCTCCATCTACAAGCCACACAGGCCTCCAATTTCCCCTGAGGCTTCTGACCTCCCCCCACCTCTAAGCTTGCGATACCCATGCCCAGACCCCAGGATCAAACAATCCTCCCACAGTCCAGGAGTGGGGGACGGGACCTTTTTGCCACGGGAACCAGCAATCGAGCCCTTCCCACCTCTGTAGGGGCACAGACCTAACTAATCCTGTGGTCTCCTCCGAACTGCTCCTCACCTGACTGGACCAAGCTTGTCATTAGGCTGGCCTCTAGGAAGGGAATGTGCCAGTGATGTCATGCACATGCTGTGAAGCATACAGGGGAAACCCAATTTCTGGGTTCCCACTCTCTACTGTTTGTCCACCCTCCCCACCCTGGCAGGTCAACAATGTTAAAACAACCCCTTTATCTCTCCCTAGCTGCCATTGCCAGAAAGTACCTGCATGTGGATACCTCGTGCGGTCACAATCACATTCAGTTGTGATGATCCTACCATAATCATAGGTTTGATGTTCATTGCTACAGTTACAGCAGGAATAATCACCACTTGGTGAGGCGTCAGAGAATGTCCAGTACCTAGATAAATGTACACTAAGGAATCAGCAAAGGAGAAAATTGAAGTGGTGAAAGAAATGTTTTATGATCTTCGGATTCTAGAGCACACACTCAGCACTTTATGCAGCCACGATCAACATCCTGGGGGTTACCATTGACCAGAAACTAAACTGGAGTAGCCATATAAATACTGTTGCTACAAAAGCAGGTCAGAGGCTAGGAAACCTGTGGCAAGTAACTCACCTCCTGACTTCCCAAAGCCTGTCCACCATCTACAAGGCACAAGTCAGGAGTATGATGGAATACTCTCCACTTCCCTGGATGGGTGCAGCTCCAATAACATTCAAGAAGCTCGACATCAGCCAAGGCAAAGCAGCCTGCTTGATTAGCACCCCATCTACAAACATTCACTCCCTCCACCACCGACGCACAGTGGCAGCAGTGTGCACCATCTACAAGATGCACTGCAGCAATGCACCAAGGCTCCTTAGACAGCACCTTCCAAACCCACGACCTCTACCACCTTAGAAGGACAAGGGCAGCCAATGCATGGGAACGCCACCACCTGCAAGTTCCCCTCCAAGACACACACCATCCTGACTTGGAATTATATCCTTCACTGCCGCTGGGTCAAAATCCTGGAACTCCCTTCCTAACAGCACTGTGGGTGTACCTACCCCACATGGACTACAGTGGTTCAAGAAGGCCACCATCTTCTCATGGGCAATTATGGCCTGGCCAGTGACGCCCGCATCCCCATAAACAATTTTAAAAGTCCCCAAGCTGAGCTGTTTTTATAACCATTCTGTTCTCATCTTCCTACAGTCCATGTTTTTGGAGAAATAAATATTTTGCCTACTAAAGCAATATTTGAACACTGAATTTAACAATTGTAGAGACATGGCTGCATGGACAAATTCTGGTGCAAGATACGGCTCAATGGTCAGGAATTTCTTTGGAGCTGCTCCTGCTCTGCCACCATAAGCTTCACCAGACGTATGGCTGAAACTCCATCTTCAGGTGGGTTTCAGGTGGAAACTTCAGGGTTTCTGCCAAACATTTAGCGAAGCTGCAAAGTGGGAGCAGGACCAAGGAAATCTCTAATAAAAAAGCAAAATACTGCAGATGCTGGAAATCTGAAATAAAAGCATAAAGTCCTGGAAATACTCAGCAGGTCTGGCAGCATCTGTGGAGAGAAAAACAGAGTTAACATTTCAGGTCTGTGACCTTTCATCAGAACATCCCTAGCCAATGTGTTTCTAAGTCCTGTTTTTACTAACAGGCTGTACCTAGTTTCTCAGATGCCATGGAATCCACGTGAAACTTATATTTTGAACTGGCAAAGGTGGTGAGGTAGAAAGGGAAGTAGTAATATAAGCCACATTCATTAATCTAATCAAGAGTCTTCTTTCCAGGTTTTAGAGATTGAATTTGTATGATTCAATCTACTGTTAGTAGTAAATTACAATGCAAGTATGAATAAAATTCTGTCTGTAAGGGTTTTGTCAATTTACATAGTTACAATTATGAAGAGTCAAAATACATATAAACAGGCTGCTATCCCACTATTTCCAACATTTTTCACTTCATAGCTTTTATTTTTTTCCTGCTGTTACATTGCCTGCTTTGGGACGAATCTTGAAGGAAGGGAGGGCAAAGTAGGAGCAATGGGAATAGGGCTAGCAAATGGAGAGGAAGGTGAAGTGGGGCGTGAAGAGTGAGTGCAGTAGAAACAGGCAGGCCTAAAGTCCCTAAATACAGGCGAGAAGAAATAGTGGCCAAGAAGTAGAAGAAAAGGCGTACCAGAATGGGAAGCAGAATGCATGAGAAATATGGGTAGGTTTAGGAAGCGAGGAAGAAGGTGGAATAAAACCTAAATGCAATAGAAGCAGCCCAGAGTGAGGATCAGAGGCAGAGTTAGGAAGTGGAGCAGGAGAATTCTAGATTATGATGGGAACTGTCAGGTGGCAAGTGGGGCTAGAAACCTCTGCAGCCAGCAGAAAGGAGTTGGATGAATGGGACAGGACGGTGCAATGTCATTGCCAAGTGGTGAAGGCCTAGCAATTATACTAATGGACAATTAGAATTTTGACATGGTAAAATGTTGACAGAGGAATTTTCCATTTTTGTGGGGGGGGAGGGGGGTCAAAATCCATGGGGTTTCTCTCCTTCATCCACCCTAACTTCAGTGGGAAAGTCGCAGAAACCCCAGAAGAAGAATGATGTAAAAGTACTTTTTTCATTGTTTCCATGGCTGTTTGGCCAAAGTTACAGTGAGTGAGCAGGAGAACACCCCACAGAAATTCACCTTATAAATGGTGCCATAAAAAAGTGTAACTCAAAAATCATACCACAGGAAGCAGGTAATATTGACAGTGCACGCTGTATGCAAGACATGGCATTGCAGATGGGGAATCAAAGAATATGCTGTTCCTTTATCATTAGGGTACTCTGCAGAGGAACTGCCAGTCCAACTGACCCCACCACCACATCCATCCACTCTGCCCTTACCACAATTTGCTTAGTCAGGTTAAGAAATACTTTCCAGAAAATAACCAAAATCAACCAAATTTAAATAGCTGTCTTTTAATTTCTAAAAGTCCTGCCAACCAACCATGTTTCGAAATGAATAAGGGCATAATTTTTTGTGGTTGAAGTGAGCTTTTAACCTTTTGTGCACTGTAATAGAATTAAAGAAAGGAATACCATGCTACATCTAAAAGAAAAATGCTTCATTTTTGTCACACCTTCTTCATTGTTACCCAATTAGGCAATATTCCCTCATGTTAAAGATTATGGCGGGCACCTTGTTGCTGCTTCAAGCTTGAATTATTAGAAATATGAAAACATAGGAACATAACCGGAATATGGATTACCAGAAAATGCATTTTGATCCATCTGGCCAGCCCTGAGTTCAAAAGCAGAATACACAGTTCACTGCCTACAGCCCTCAATTGAATTTCATGGCTGGTGCCTGTCCAATTCCTTCATAAAATTACTGGCATTGTTAGCACAGATTGCCTCCTTGGAAAGTCCATTCCAAACAATCATCAACCTCCATGTGAAATGACAGAACTGATCTATCAATTCAATTCTGAGTTCCATCCAACTCCCCCTCGTTGTCATTCTTGGGTTTAAGATAAGGTTTGTGAGGGTTTAACTTGTCAATATATTAAGGATCTTGAATACTACAATGGGATCCATTCATAATCTCTTGTGCAAGCAAACTTAGAAACTCGAGTCTGTCCTGGTAGCTCAGATGTCTGTCAAGTATCAGAAGGGCCGGGATTGTATCTGGGTGACAGGGGTCTCAACCTCTGACAAAGGAGGACTCTGCCTCGCCCCTTCTGTTGGAGGCCCACCAAATCAATTGCCAATTAGGCACTGAAGTGGACAACAGCACACTTTCCACAGGAACAAGGACCCCAACGATGCAAGTTCCACCCTCTGAGAGCTACCAGCCTATCAAAGGCTGGCAGCTCCTTAACTGAGCAGCATCACTGCGGAGGTGGTGGCTGCCACTGGTGGAGAACCCACCCTGGGCCCAGGAGCAGCACTGGACCCAGGCCACAGGTAGGTCGGGGGGCAGGGATCTCATGGGGTGGGGGTCATGGGGGAGGGGGGGGGTAAAGGGGTATCGGCAGCAAGGGCAGGGGTGTGGCTCTCCACGAGCCCCCTCCTTCCCGATGCAAGGATCCTCATTCAGGCACTAAGTGCCTTTTAACGTGGGTCACCCCCCGCCCCCCCCCACAACTCCCCGCCCCACTCCCCCCTCCCACCCCCACCACCCCTGGAGCCAGAAGACAACACGCACGGTTGTTCCTGCTGTACATCCTGTGCAGTGACAAGCTCACCCACCGCTGAGCTAATTGCAGCGGCATCGGGGTCAGGCCCTTAATTGGGCATTAATTGCCCAGTAAAGGGCCCCAATTGGCAGTGGAACAGGAAGGCCTGTGAACAGCCGCCCCACCCCAGACATCATTTTGGCGGAGGCAGGAGGTAGTGGGGTCCCTCCTCGCCACCATCCCACCCGATTATATGCTCTCCCACCTCCAAACCCACCACGGGGAGAGCACAACATTCCACCCCATGGGAAGGCTATTGTTCCACTTCTTCCAATGCCATGCTGTCCTTCCTCTAACATGTTGGCCTGAACTGCACACTGTTCTCCAAGTAGAGATAGGCTCAGTATCACTTCCCATTAGATTAGCAAGTTGAATTCCACATTCTGCAGTGAGGAATAGTGGAAGCTGGATAAGGTTATTTTTTTTTATTCATTCAGGGATGTGGGCGTCGCTGGCTAGGCCAGCATTTATTGCCCATCCCTAATTGCCCTTGAGAAGGTGGTGGTGAGCTGCCTTCTTAAACCGCTGCAGTCCATTTGGGGTAGGTATACCTACAGTGCTGTTAGGAAGGGAGTTCCAGGATTTTGACCCAGCGACAGTGAAGGAACGGTGATATAGTTCCTACTCAGGATGGTGTGTGACTTGGAGGGGAACTTGCAGGTGGTGGTCTTCCCATGCATTTGCTGCCCTTGTCCTTCTAGTTGGTAGAGGTCACGGGTTTGGAAAGTGCTGTCTAAGGAGCCTTGGTGCATTGCTGCAGTGCATCTTGTAGATGGTACACACTGCTACCACTGTGCGTCGGTGGTGGAGGGAGTGAATGTTTGTAGATGGGGTGCCAATTAAGCGGGCTGCTTTGTCCTGGATGGTGTTGAGCCTCTTGAGTGTTGTTGGAGCTGCACCCATCCAGGCAAGTGGAGAGTATTCCATCATACTCCTGACTTGTGCCTTGTAGATGGTGGACAGGCTTTGGGGAGTCAGGAGGTGAGTTACTCGCCTCAGGATTCCCAACCTCTGACCTGCTCTTTTAGCCACGGTATTTATATGGCTAGTCCAGTTCAGTTTCTGGTCAATGGTGGCCCCTAGGATGTTGATAGTGGGGGTATCAGCGATGGTAATACTGTTGAATGTCAAGGGGAGATGGTTAGATTCTCTCTTGTTGGAGATGGTCATTTCCTGGCACTTGTGTGGCACGAATGTTACTTGCCACTTATCAGCCCAAGCCTGGATATTGTCCAGGTCTTGCTGCATTTCTACATGGACAGCTTCAGTATCTGAGGAGTCGCGAATGGTGCTGAACATTGTGCAATCATCAGTGAACATCCCCACTTCTGACCTTATGATTGAAGGTAGGTCATTGAAGCAGCTGAAGATGGTTGGGCCTAGGACACTACCCTGAGGAATTCCTGCAGTGATGTCCTGGAGCTGAGATAATTGACCTCCAACAACCACAACCATCTTCCTTTGCACTAGGTATGACTCCATCAGAGGAGGGTTTCCCCCTGATTCCCATTGACCTCCGTTTTGCTAGGGCTCCTTGATGCCATACTCGGTCAAATGCTGCCTTGATGTCAAGGGCAGTAACTCTAACCTCACCTCTTGAGTTCAGCTCTTTCGTCCATATTTGAACCAAGGCTGTAATGAGGTCTGGAGCTGAGTGGCCCTGGCGGATCCCAAACTGAGCATCACTGAGCAGGTTATTGCTAAGCAAGTGCCACTTGATGGTACTGTTGACACCTTCCATCACTTTACTGATGATTGAGAGTTGACTGATGGGGTGGTAATTGGCCGGGTTGAACTTGTCCTGCTTTTTGTGCACAGGACATACCTGGGCAATTTTCCACATTGCAGGGTAGATGCCAGTGTTGTAGCTGTACTGGAATAGCTTGGCTAGGGGCGCGGCAAGTTCTGGAGCACAGGTCTTCAGTACTATTGCCAGAATATTGTCAGGGCCCATAGCTTTTACAGTATCCTGTGCCTTCAGTCGTTTCTTGATATCACGCGGAGTGAATCAAATTGGTTGAAGTCTGGCATCTGTGATGCTGGGGACTTCAGGAGGAGGCCGAGATGGATCATCAACTCGGCACTTCTGGCTGAAGATTGTTGCAAATGCTTCAGCCTTATCTTTCGCACTGATGTGCTGGTCTCCCCCATCATTGAGGATGGGGATATTTGTGGAGCCACTTCCTCCAGTTAGTTATTTAATTGTCCACCAGCATTCATGGCTGGATGTGGCAGGACTGCAGAGCTTAGATCTGATCCGTTGGTTATGGAATCGCTTAGCTCTGTCAATTGCATGCTGCTTACACAGTTTGGCATGCAGATCGTCCTGTGTTGTAGCTTCACCAGGTTGACACTTCATTTTGAGGTATGCCTGAGGCTGCTCCTGGCATGCCCTCCTGTACTCTTCATTGAACCAGGGTTGGCTTCCTGGCTTGATGGTAATGGTAGAGTGGGGGATATGCCGGGCCATGAGGTTACAGATTGTGGTGGAGTACAATTCTGCTGCTGCTAATGGCCCACAGCGCCTCATGGATGCCCAGTTTTGCATTGCTAGATCTGTTTGAAATCTATCCCATTTAGCACGGTGGTAGTGCCACACAACACGATGGATGGTATCCTCAATGTGAAGGCGGGACTTCGTCTCCACAAGGACTGTGCGGTGGTCACTCCTACCAATACTGTCATGGATAGAAGCATCTGCGGCAGGCAGATTGGTGAGGACGAGGTCAAGTATGTTTTTCCCTCGTGTTGTTTCCCTCACCATCTGCCGCAGACCCAGTCTAGCAGCTATGTCCTTTAGGACTTGGCCAGCTCGGTCTGTAGTGGTGCTACCGAGCCACTCTTGGTGATGGACATTGAAGTCCCCCACCCAGAGTATATTTTGTGCCCTTGCCACCCTCAGTGCTTCCTCCAAGTGGTGTTCAACATATGTTTTTAAAGTAAGGCATTCCCTCAAAATGGAATTCTGTAGTATATATCACTATTGTATTCGTATAATTCATTTTACAAACATACGAATTAGGAGCAGGAGTAGGCCATTTGGCCCCTCGAGCCTGCTCCTCCATTTGATAAGATCATGACTGATCTGTTTGTGGCCTCAACTCTACTTTCCTGTTTACCCTTTATACCCTTTGACTCCCTTGTCAATCAAGAATCTATCTGACTCAGCCTTAAAAATATTCAATGACCCTTCCTCCACTGCTCTCTGGGGAAGAGAATTCCACAAATTAACGACACTCTGAGAAAAAATTTCACCTCATCTTCATCTTAAATGGGGGAACCCTTATTTTTAAACTGTGTCCCCTCGTTCTAGTCTCTCCCATAAGGGGAAATGTCATCTCAACATCCACCTTGTTAAATCCCCTCAAAATCTTATGTTTCAATAACATCACCTCTCATTCTTCTAAACTCTAATGGATACAGGCCAACCTGTTCAACCTATCCTTGTAAGATAACCCCTTCATACCTGGAATCAGTCAAGTGAACCTTCTTTGAACTGCTTCTAATGCAATCCTATCCTTACTTAAGTACGGAGACCAAAATTGTACACAGTACTCCAAATGTGGTCTCACCAATGCCCTGTATAACTGTAGCAAAACTTCCCTACTTGTGTATTCAATTCCCCTTGCAACAAATGACAACATTCCATTTGCCTTCCTAATCACTTGCTGTACCTGCATCCTAACCTTTTGTGATTCATGTACCAGGTCACCCAAATCCCACTGAACTGCCAAGTTTTGGAATCTCTCGCCATTTAAATAACATACTGGTTTTTCTAATCTTCCTGCCAAGTGGACAAGTTCACATTTTACCATGTTATACTCCATCTGCCAAATTTGTGCCCACTCACCTAACCTACCCATTTTGCTTTGCAGACACCTTGGGCTGCATTTTAAGAGTCTGCTGACGAAGTAGGAGCTGGACATAAAAAAAAAATGCGTCCCGCCTGTACGGGCACCACGTCAGGGAGCCACCACGATTTCAAAAATGGCAGCTCATTTGCATGGCCATGGCACCCGCCCCCTGCAGTGATATGGTGGGGGCGGGCGAGCTGTCACCAGCAACGGCGTCTGGTGCCAATGCGCAGGTGCTGGCACCATTTTTAAAGGGCTTACAGCCCTTAATGGAGATTTAAAAATTAAAGGGCTAGGTCAGTTGAATAACCAAAAAGCAGAAATAAATTACCTTTAAATTCATTTTTCTACCCCCCCCCCACCCCCTGCCATGGCATCTGAAAACATTCCTGCTCTCCCCCCCCACCCCCCACCGAAATTTGTTTATTAAAAATTTGACCTTTCCCCCCACCAAAGATCGGCACCTTTGCCCTTCACCCGTTCCCATCACCCCCCGACCAATCTGCATCGTTGTTACCCCACTCCGCCAACCCCCCCAACGCACAGAGAAAAAATCCTCCTCCCCCCTCCCCACAGGCGTCACGCCATGTTTCCCTGAATGAGGATTCGAAGGCTTGCAATTGTCGGCCGCCCGAATGAAGATTGGTGCGGCAATTAAGGAGGCAATGGGATCCTCATTAAATCAGATATGTAAATTAATTTACATATTGAAATGGAGGTCCCATCGGCGAGCGGCGGGGCACCTGCCACGAGGCCTTGTCACTGCCGCCGAGATCGACACGGGGCCTTTTGCCGTTGAGGGGTCAATGGCGGGCCTCCGCCACATCAATCTTCACTGCCCCCCCCCACCCCGCAAACGTTACAGATCACGGAGAAGCTTTAAAATCCAGCCCCTTATATCCTCTTCACAACTTACTGTCCTACCTATCTCTGCGTTAACAGCAAATTTAGCAACCATACATTCTGTTCCTTCATCCAAGTTATTGATCTAGATTGTAAATAGTTGAGACCCCACTACCGATCCCTGTGGCACTGCACTAGTTACAGCTGGCCAACCTGAAAATGACCCATTTATGCCTACTCTCTGCTTCCTGTTAGCTAACCAATCTTCTATCCAAGCTAATATGTTACCCCTACACAATGAGCTTTTATTTTGTGCAGTGACCTTTGATGTGGCACCTTATCAAATACCTCTTGGAAATCTAAGTACACTACATCTACAGGTTCTTCTTTATCCACCTTGCTTGTTACTTCCTCAAAGAACTCTAACAAATCAGTCAAACACAATTTTGGCTTCACAAAATCATGTTGACTCTGTCTGATTGCATTAAGATTTTCTAGGTGCACTGCTATGACCGCCTTAATAGATTCTAGCATTTTCCCTATAACAGATATTAGACTAACTGGCCTTTAGTTTCCTACTTTCTGTCTCCCTCCTTTTTTGACTAGTGGAGATACAATTGCTATTTTCCAATCTGATGGGACCTTTCCAGAAACTAGGGGATTTTGGAAAATTACATCCGATGCATCTACTATCTCAGCAATCACTTCTTTTAACACCCTAGGTTGCAGGCCATAGGTCCTGGGGACATATCAGCTTTTAGTTCTAATAGTTTTCTCAATACCATTTCCCTGGTGATTGTAATTGTTTTAAGTTCCTCCCTCCCTTTTACTTCCTGATTGATAAGTATTTCTGGGATGTTATTTGTGTCTTCTACAGTGAAGACAGATACAGAAATGATCACTTTAGTTGCCCTTTTCCATTTTAAATACTTGTAGAAATTCTTACTATCTGCTTTTATATTTATAGCTAGCTATGTCTCATAGTCGAATTTCTCCCTTTTTTTTTTGTCATTCTTTGCTGGTTTTTAACTTCTGTCCAGTCTTCTGACCTACCACTAATCTTCACAGAATTGTATGATTTTTCTTTTAATTTGATACTACCTTTAACTTCCTTCGTTAGCCATGGATGGTGAATCCTTCTCCTTTCTACTATCTTTGCTGAATGTTATGAAATGTCTCCTTAAATGTCTACCACTGCATCTCTACTATCGTACCCTTTAACCTAATTTCCCAGTTCACTTGAGCCAGCTCTGTCGTCTTATCCTTGTAATTGCCTTTATTTAAGTTTAAAACACTAGTCTTAGACTGACTCTTCTCACCCTCAAACTGAATGTGAGATTTATTCAATTATGATCACTGTTACCAAGAAGCTCCTTCACTTTGAGGTAATTAATTAATTCTGTCTCATTCTACATTAGCCTGTTCTCTGGTTGGCTCTAGAACAGGGTTGCTCAACCTTTTCATGCAGAGGGCCGCATTACAATTTTTGTTCGGCCCAGGAGGCCAGTGAGCAAATTTTGAAAGGTAAAGATGTTAAAAATGTATTGTATTAATAAAAACAACAACAAATGTGCATTTTTGAAGAAGCTTTAAATGACAAGCCTAATTTATTGACTTGCTTTCTCATCACTATATTGAAAACTGATTTAATGACAAACCGAGCATTGTTTTTTCTTGCATAGGTATTCAATTTCTGCCCGCACACTTCATGTAATGACGCAGAGTATTCTGGATAAATATCCATCTGTCAGGTGTGATCTTGATCTGTCTCTGTCTCTCCCTGTGTTCCCTCCCTCTGTTGTGTTGCCCTCGCTTTGTGTTCCCCCACTCTGTCCCCTCTCGCGCTCTCTCTCTGTTCCCCCTGTTGGTTACCCCTCTCTCGCTCTCGCTCGCTCTCTCTGTTTTCCACAGCTCGCTCGCTCTCTCTCTGACAGTTGCACGGAGTGGGAGCGCTCAGCACAGCAATTTTATGGTTGGTCAAAGATACTGTGACAAAAATAAACCATTCTTGTCTGTGGTGGAATATTTATTCGATCCATTCGCTCTCATACACAGCATTAAAATTAGATAGAGTTAACTGATGCCTCAAATTGCAGTCGTTGTGGTGCACCTGCCCATTTAAGGTCCCTTGCTGCTCTGGGATTTTCCTCTATTGTAGCACGAGGCTCCTGTTGTTGACCATTATTCTGTTGGAAGCCTGTGTGCATTTGAAATGGCCCCTGACCCAGGAAACTGAGGCAGGTTACAATGGTGGTGATGCAGGAATTTGGCAGCACAATACTACCATAGAAACACCTAATGCATGAGTGTGAAACTGCTTGTGAGCTATTTTAACAGGGACATCACCCAGTGAAAAATAAGGCAACTGATACCTCCACTATAATAGTGGCTGTATGGCAATAACATAACGGTTAATTTCCTAGTTTAGATCACATTCTTAAACTCTAACTGCTGGTTCTGATGTACATAAAGCTACTGAATCGACTTTACAAAGTTTTAACAAAGACATTTTCCTTGATTTACATTTTGACTATCTGCTTTGGTGGTACAAAGTGCTGTCCAGCATCCACAACATAGAAGGATCTCAGCAGTCCAGTGGAAAGCAAGACACTTACAACAGAGACAAAAGCTTTGAGCACCAGTATCAGCAGTGACAGCTCGATTAATTTACAGTGATAGTGTGCATTACTGTCCAGATGGGAATACATGCTATAGATTACACAGTGGAGGTTGGAGCTACTGCCCACTTCCTGGGGTAGGTTACAATCTGCACCACTGAATTATAAATGATGCTTTTGCATTCATATTATCTTATGTTGATGAAACCTCCACAATACAGGGGAATTATCTTGTTAGCGCACTTATATATGATGCACATAAAACCATCAAAACAAGTTTAATATCCTTCTCCATAGTTAACCACAGGATATAGATGGAGGTTAGTGGAGGTTTCATACAAATTCCTTGCTGAGAGGATGGAAAAGACATGAGAGGAATTTTATAGTGTTTGCCAATGATCAAGTTGAAGGTTTCCTGCAGCTTAATGCACACCCATACAACCCTCCATCAGCATTTTAATTTTTGTCTAGTTTGGCAGAGTTCCAGCTCTCAACACTATCCATAAAATTCCACAGGTAGCATTTATGTGGGAAGCTTGATCAATGGTACTATGTGCTTCTTTCTTAGACTGATATCATATTGCATCAAACAGGATCGCTGATGTAAAAGTTCTCTGTTCATGAGAAGTTCTATGGTGTTCCTCAGCAATGGAAATTGGATTGTGATAGCCATAGCTCACTTCACTTAAGATTCTTACAAGTGCTTTATGTTTATTTCTGTATTTCTTATTACCTCTTTTTCTTACTGCTATCCAAATAGTTCCATTTGTGCCTCTACTAGACAATGACAAAGTGCCAGTTTGAATTTCCCATAGAAGTATACATCTTTACAGCTCATTGCATCTTTGCTAGAACAATGCAAAGCTAACCTTAGCCATAGCCAAAACAAAGTAAAACCAGTAGTGGTAAACATGGCAGCCCTAAATGTCATTGTCAGCAGCGACCTCTCACTTGTGCACTGTGGTGATTAGACACAACTCTCCTGATGGAGACACTTAGTGCAGGTTGTCTAGAACAGCATGGGCTTGTTATCCACATCTTAAAGTTCATTGACAATAAATTGAGCAGGGAAGTGAAGAGGAAAATAAGACTGAAAAGAGAAAATATGAGAATAGAATGGCAGTTAACATAAAAAGGTACCCAAAACTCTAGCAACTTGTAAATAGTAAGTAGTAAGAGGCATGCTGGGTCCTATTAGGGACAAAGAGGGTGATATATGCTCAGAGGTGCAGGATGCAATAAATATTGTAAGCTACAATATTTAATGAGTGCCTTTCACCAGTATTTACTAAGGAAGAGGATGCTGACAAAATATCAGGAGAAGCGAAGATGTTGGAGGTAAATTGATAGGCAGGAGATACTGGAAAGTATCTATGCTTAGATCAGACAGATTGTTTACATCACAGGTTGCTAAAGGAAGTGGGATGAAGGGCTTGCCATAATTTCCCAATCTTCCCTGGATATGGGGGGAGATGCCAGAGGATTGGAGAGCGGCAAACGTGACACCCTTGTTTAAGAAAGAGTGTAAGGACATTCCTAGTAACCACAGGCTGGTCAGTTTAACATCAGTGGTGGGTAAGGTTCTAGAAACAATAGTCAGGGGAAAAAATCAACAGACACTTGGAGAGGTTTGAGTTAATTAAGAATAGCCAGCATGGATTTGTAAAAGTCAGGTCGTGGTTGACTAACCTAATTGAAATTTTTGACCAAGTAACAGAGAAGGTTGCTGAATGAAAAGGAATGGATGTTGTCTATTTGGATTTTAAGAAAGTATTTGACAAAGTACCACATGAAGGCTGGTTAACAAAACTGAGGGTCATGGAATAGGAGGGTCAGTGCCAGCCTGGATAAAAAAAATTGGCTTAAGGACAGAAAACAGCGACTCGTGGTAAATGATTGTTTTGCAGACTGGAGGATGGTGGACTGTGGTGTTCCCCAAGTTTCAGTGCTAGGCCACTGCTTTTTTGATATATATAAATGATTTGGATATTGGAATGCAGAGAAAAATTTCAAAATTTGCCAATGATATCAAACTTGGAGGTTTGGCACAAAATGAGGACAATACCCAACAGGACATAGTTAGGCTAGCAGAATAGGCAGAGAAGTGGCAGATGGAACTTAATACAGAGAGGTGTGAGGTGATGAAATCTGGCAGAAGGTATAGGGAGAGGTAATTATAGATTTAATGGCACAGTTCTAAAGAGTCTGCAGGGGCAGAGGGACCTAAGGGTTCATGTGCATAAATCTTTGAGGATTGCAGAGCTTACTGGTTAGGTCACAAGTAGAGTACTGCATCCAGTTCTGGTCACTACACTTTAGGAAGGATGCGAGGGTCCTTAAGTGGGTGAAAAGGAGATTTAGCAGACTGGTTCCAGAGATGAGAAATTTTAGCTGCAAGATTACGTCAGAGAAGCTGGGTTTGTTCTTGGAGTAAAGGAGATTGAGAAGAGATTTAATAGAGGTGTACAAGGTAATAACAGGTTTAGATAAGGTAGACAAAGAAAAGCTGTTCCCATTGGCTGATTGTAAAAGGACTAAGGGACACAGATTTAAAGTTCTGAGCAAGGGATGCAGTGGGATGTGAGGAAGAATTTTTTTTTACACAGCAAGTGGTAATGAGCTGGAACCCGCTGCCTATGAGGGTGGTGGAAGCAGAGATGATGAATGATTTCAAATAGAAATTGGATGGACACTTGAGGTGCTATGGGATAGAGGAGGCAAATGGGATTGGATTGCTCTAGAGACAGCAAGCATGGACTCACTGGGCCAAATGGCCTCCTGTATGCTGTAATGACTCTATGGCTGGAATTTTACAGTGGGTGGGAGGCCCTGCCACCGGCCAGAAGTTGGGGAGAGCCCGCCTCCGCCAAGCCTGGGGAGCCAGGCTGGTATTTTTCCCTCCCCAGGCCATTAATTGGTCTTGGGCAGGTCTTCCGCCTCCTTGAGGCAGGACGTCCGGCCTATTGGACTTGCTGGCCAATCAGTGGGCTGGCAACTCTTAGTACCTGCTGCGCCTCTGGAAGCAGTGGCCATTGCTGGGACTACACCCAGCTTCAGGAGGAAAAGGAAGGTTGATCTGGGAAAGGAGGTTAGTTTTTAATGCCTCGCTGGGGACAATCGGCTGGGCCCCAGCAAGGCAGGGGGGGTCAGTTGGAGGGGTGGGGGGATAGTGTTGTGCGTTAGGGGTGCTTGGGACTTTGGGGGCAGCCCTCCGTGGGGCACAGGGTGCCCAACCACAAGGGCAACCCCCCCCCCCCCCCACCAAGCCTGCAGGAAGGCCGCCTGGGTTTACCTGGCGGGGTTCTTGAGGCCTTTGCCATCCAGCAGCTGAGGGTAAAATACCCGTGGCGGTGGGAGGTGGCTGTTAAGTGCCAGTTACTTGGCCACTTAAGGGCCTTGATTGGCCTAGGGCAGCAGGCTGTTTCTCGCTGCTGTCGCCCCATGGAAAATTGCAGCGGGGGTGTGAGTGGGTTGGGAACGGCAGTCCCCTGCCTCACACTCCCACAACACCAGACCACTCATTTGGGGGCCATAAAATACCAGTCCATGACTCTATGATTTTACAAACAGTTTTCACTTAAAAGTGCAAGTTACCTGCTTTACTAATAGAATAACTTTTTTGTTCTGTATTCCCAATTAGGCCGTTTGTAAAGATGGTGTCCACTGCTGCCCTCATGGCACAAAATGTGACCCTCAAAGGTCTGTGTGTAAAATGGATATGGTCAGCATCCCATGGCTCATAAAGAAACCTGCACTGATAGGGTCAGAAGCTCAGCAGAACAGTCTCAGCAGTGATGCCTCAGTGGTTCGTTGTGATGACACACATGTTTGTAAAACTGGGAGCTCTTGCTGCAAAATGTGGCACAATGGATGGGGATGTTGCCCATTCCCTAATGTAAGTCACTATTGATGCCCCAGACTGTGTATTTGTTAAAATGCTTGTTTATCTCAGCCATTTGAATTTGAAGATTCAGTCAGTGTCTATATCACATGACAATGTAATGGAAAAATATTATTGCAAATTAAAAAGACTTCTTTCCAATTTTGACTTATGAATCAATCTATTTTCATTTACATTGGTCAAATAGATCATTAAACATTTAATAGGAAGAATCTAAGAGAAATACTAATTTCTGAAAATGTTTTCAATGATTTCATAGTGCTGGAGACTGTGTGTTTTACTGTGACAAATTATCCAACTGTTTTGCCAAAATTACACTCTGCTTAATTAGATTCATTTACTGTAAATGTAACATCTAACATATCTATAAAATTTTAACAGGACTTGACAGGGTAGATGCAGGAAGGATGTTCCTGATGGTGGGGGAGTCCAGAACCAGGGGTCGTAGTCCAAGGATACGGGGTAAACCTTTCAGGATTGAGATGAGGAGAAATTACTTCACCCAGAGAGTGGTGAGCCTGTGGAATTCGCTACCACAGAAAGCAGTTGAGGCCAAAACATTGTATGTTTTCAAGAAGGAGTTAGATATAGCTCTTGGGTCTAAAGGGATCAAAGGGTATGTGTCGAAAGCGGGAACAGGTTACTGAGTTGGATGATCAGCCATGATCATAATGAATGGCGGAGCAGGCTCGAAGGGCCGAATGGCCTACTCCTGCTCCTATTTTCTATGCTTCTATGTTTCTATCTGATCAGAGCATCCATACTTATAAGATTTCTTTATTTTAGTCACTCAAAGGTCATTTTGTCCCATTGATATTTCTTGCATTTCCTTTTCAGGGTCACTGTTGTTGGGATGGGCTACACTGCTGTCCCAAATACCACTACTGCGATATGGGAAAACACCTCTGCAAAAGGTTTTTTGCTTCATACAATTGGAACCAGCTCTCAGTCAAAAATGCTGAAAAATATGAAGATTTTTAAAGCTGTCCTGGTCATGTAATGCTGCTGTGTTTAAGTTCACAAAGAAGGCTTGCTTTTAATAATTCTATATTGCAGCTATAAGTGTGTTGATTATTATTAGCACAGATTTAGTTCAAGCTATTTGTTTCTTTTTGTTAGAAAATTTCGATTTATTGGATTTAAAAACATTTAGTGTTACTTGGCTATTTTTGAAAAATTGCCAAATTTGTTCTTTTACTAGAATTTATAGAGGGGAATATAATCAGCTTCTCAAATTTATGATTTTTTGTTTTAAGGTAACTCTTCATTGGATATAAGCAGCAAATACATGTATTTTACAAACTGCTATTAAACAAACACTGAAAATATGGCAGGGTGATTTAATTATTAAAAATGTTAATTTTCTTTGCTTGGAAATGGATACTTTGGGCTGGATTTTAAGAGCCCGCCACCACTCCTGGCGGCAGGTGAGAAAAATGGTGGCCCGTATGTGCGGGCTGTGCACTGCCGAGCCGCCTCAATCTCCTGTGCGGTTGCCTGCGTGCAGGCTTTTTTAAGTTTTAGATTTTTAAAGAAATAGCACCCCCCAAAATGTACCCAATAAAATTCTAATATCTCTTTCCCACACCCCAATAACAATTAAATTAGGTATCTACCCTTCCTCCTCCAAAAACACTTACCTTTGCAATAGGACCTTCCCCCGCCCCCCAAACTGTACAAAGTTTAATGTTCACCCCCTTCCCACCATCCCCGACACTCATGATAATTATATGACCCCGTTCCCCACCCCTGCACTAAAAATCTTAACTTACCACTCAACTCCCACCTCGCCACCAACGTCATGCATGTTTTCCCCAGAAGGGGAAGTAAAGGCGTGGGAGTGCCAGCCGCCATTCCGAAGATCACAGCAGGCCTGTTAAATCCAAGGTAAGTTTATTTAAATGTATTCATTTTTTATTGATTTAAATATTTAAATTCCAGTCTCGTCGCCCAGTTGGGGAGGGGGGGGTGTTGCCGCCATGGAACTTCACCACCACTGGGAGGATTGGGCCCGGCCCTCCTGGCAGCAGGCTTCATGGTGGGCCTCTGCCAGTATGATCTTCCCCACCCCCCAACCAGAGAGCCAGATGTATCAGCCCGGTAAAATCCAGCCCCGCGCATCTATTCTGCCTCTACTGTTGTTCATAGTATACATAAATTATTATATTGTAAAGCCACCAAATTGAGATTAAAACCATTCAAAGAGAAGACATAGTATCATGATAACAGCACAGAAACAAGCTACTAAATCTCCACCAGTGTTTTTCTTCACATGGCCCATCTAATCTCATGCTTGCTCACTGTACCCTTTAATGTTCCTTTATTTTAAGCAATCTTTGAAGAACGTACGAACCAGGAAATTTCCTTCAAGCTGCTCCCACTCTGCTGCTATAACTTCGCCAGCAGTGTGGCAGAAGACTTGGTCAGATTTTATAGGGGCAGGGGGGTGGTTGACAGTGAACTGTCAGCATCTGCTGTCATTACCCCTAACCCTAACCCTAACCCTAACCCTCTGAAACTGACCCGCAACTTCAGGATATTAGGCATGCGGAGATTAGCAATGGAAATCCTGAAGCTGCAGTGGATCACTCAGTACTCCAACACAGGCTACACTGTGGCCACCCCCAGAGCTGGCAATCATGGAAATCAATGAGAATTTTGACTTTCCCACTCCCATATCGAATGTATATGTATCTCTGTTAGAAACCTCAAAGTTGCACATTATTAGATCAGGTGTAACTAGGTTTTTAACAGCAATATGATTAATAAAATTTGAACAACAGAACTTGCCCTGAAAAAATATTTCTTTATTATCTTTGAGTGCTGTTAAATGATTAATTTGTAGATTTTTAAGCTAATTTATAAAGTAGTTTTTAAGTTTTTTCAGAATATTTTAGCATCTACCTTCACTCCATGTGGATATCTCAATCTTTAATTTGATCTATGTAAGAATTTTTAAAAGTGATTTTATTTCAGTGCTCATTGTTTCTTGTTTGCGTGGCTGTGAAAATCCTTTAATGTGATTGGTTGCTTGGGTAGCCTGATGTCCAGCTCAATGCTCTGAATGCCTGTAAAGAACACTGCAATCAGTTGCAGTACAACTACACGGCAATAGAGGTGAAAATCTCACCAGAGAGAGCTCAACGAGACTTACTTCAAGGTCAATGGCGAGCTACCTTGATTCGCCGCTAACCGCAAACTCAGGGCCCATTGTAGTATAAGGAGGTCAAAGGTTAATACTGAAGACAGTGAGAGTGATAATGTAACAGTCACATGGCATGGGCTTCTGAAGAAGAAGAGATAGCAGCACACAGAATGCTAGTTTAGGAAGCTTGTGGACAGTGTATATAGTAAATGTAAATAAGAGAGTTGTTTGTAGACTTTATCCAGAGTCTAATACTTTCTCCAGAACACCCTACCAATGCTACAAATACAACAACAACACACAATATGGTGGCAGTAGTAAAAAAATGGTTAAACGGCGATAAAATGGTGGTGAACAACAGAGAAATTTAAAGATGAATACTGGCCTGCTACAGTAAGAAGACTACTTGTCTTCTGAAGAGGCTGTGAAGAGCTCTGGAACTGCAGTGAGTTAGAGCATAGAAATACAGGCTGCACCACAGAAGTGTGGTGGTCTGCAAGTAGAATCCAGAGATCGAATGAGTCACCATACCAAGGGTCTTGGGTTGGATTAAAAGCCCTTTGAAAAGCTTGAAGTAATTCTCTAAAGGCATTGTGCTCTGAAAGTGAAAATAATGGGGAAAAAATCCAACCTTTCATTCAGGCTGAATGCGAGAGTGAAGAGCAGATAACCCCCAAAAAGCATGGGACCTTCTGAAAATTGTGGGAATTCCCCAAAAACGGCAGAGACACATCCATTAAAGCAACCAGGCCTTTAAAAAAACTGAATTTATCAAAGAAATAAAATTAGTGAAATAAATACATGGCTCAAAGACCGGTGTGGGAAAAGTGGGTTTTGGTTTGTTGGCCACTGGTACCAGTACTGGGGAAAGTGGGGGCTGTACCATTGGGACAGTCTGCACCTGAACCATGCTGGGACCAGTGTTCTAGCAAACAGTATGACTAGGGAAGTAGAGACGGCTTTAAACTAAACAGGGGGGAGAAGGATCAAGCTTCAAGCTTGGTTAGATGTAAATAATCAAGGGGTAGAATCCAGACAAGACAGCAGAATAGTAACATGAGAAATGAAGGTCATAGAATGGCAGGAAAGGATAGAGAAAAATGGGTGGCACAGTGGCGCTGTGGTTAGCACCGCAGCCTCACAGCTCCAGGGACCCGGGTTCGATTCTGGGTACTGTGTGTGCGGAGTTTGCAAGTTCTCCCTGTGACTGCGTGGGTTTTCGCCGGGTGCTCCGGTTTCCTCCCACAGCCAAAGACTTGCAGGGGATAGGTAAATTGGCCATCGTAAATTGCCCCTAGTGTAGGTAGGTGGTAGGGAATATGGGATTACTGCAGGATTAGTATAAATGGGTGGTTGTTGGTCGGCACAGACTCGGTGGGCCGAAGGGCCTGTTTCAGTGCTGTATCTCTAAAAAAAAACCTAAGACCACACCAACAGTCAAGACTAGATGTTACAAAGATAACAAAAAGCCAAAACTAAAGGCTCTGTATCTGAATGCATATAGCATTCATAACAAAGTAGACAAACTGATGGTGCACTTTGAAATTAATAAATATGATCTGATAGCCATTACAGAGACGTGGTTGCAGGATGGCAAGGATTGGGTCCTGAATATTGAGGGGTATATGACATTCAAGAAGAATAGGAAGCTAGGTAAAGGTGGAGGGGAGCACTGTTGATCAAGGATGTTATTGGTGCAATAGTTAGAGATGACCTTGGTTGAGGAGATCAGGATGTAGAATCGGTTTGGGTGGAGATGAGGAATAATAGGGGGAAAAGTCACCAGTGGGAGTGGTCTACAAGCCCCTGAACAGTAATCACAATGTAGGATGAAGGATACAAGAAGAAATATTGGGTGCTTGTGATAAAGGGTCAGCAATAATCATGGGTGATTTTAATCTACATATAAACTGGAAAAATCAGATTGGCAATAGTAGCCTGGAAGAGGAGTTCATAGAATGCTTTCGAGATAGTTTCTTAGAGCAGCACTTGCTGGAACCAACCAAAGAGTAGGTTACATTAGACTTGGTATTGTGTAATAATTAATTAATGACCTCAGAGTAAAGGCACCTCTAGGTAGCAGCGACCAAAATATGATTGAATTTACATCCAGTTTGAAAGAGAGAAGAGTGGGTCTAAGACTAGTATAATAAACTTGATTAAGGGCAACTATGTGGGCATGAAAGCTGAGCTAGCTGAAGTGAACTGGGTTACTAGGCTTGGAGATAGATCAATAGAGAAGCAGTAGCAGACATTTAAGGGGATTTTTCAGAATACTCAGAATAAGTATATTCCTACTGTAAAGAAAAATTCTAAGGGGAGAACCCACCATCCGTGGTTAACTAAAGAAGTTAAGGAAAGCATCAAATTTAAGGAAAAGGCAAATAATTTTGCAAAGATGAGTGGCAATTCAGATGATTGGTCAAAATATAAAGAATGGTGGAGAATGACTAAAAGGTTAATCAGAAGAAAGAAAATAGAATATGAAAGGAAGCTAGTTATAAATGTATAAGTGGATAGCAAAAGTTTCTACAGGTATTTAAAAAGGAAAAGAATAAATAAAGTGAGTGTTGGTTTCCTAGAGAGTGAAAATGGGGAGCTAATAGTAGATAATAAGGAAATGGCAGAAGCAATGAACAAATATTTAGCTTCTGTCTTCACTATGGAGGATACAAAAAACATTCCCAGTAATAGCTGTAAATCAGGAGGTGGAAGGAAGAGAGGAACTTGGTGACATTACAATCACCAGGGAAGCAGTACTGACCAAACTGATGGAGCTGTGGGCTGATAGGTCCCTGGGTCCTGATGGACTTCATCCTAGGGTCTTAAAAGAGGTGGCTAATGAGGTAGTAGATGCATTGGCGTTAATTTTTCAACATTCGCTTGATTCTGGAAAGGTTTCATCTTGATTCTGGCAAGTAGCTAATATAACCCCTCTATGCAAGAAGGTGGCGGGGTGGGAGGGGTGGTGGTGGTGGGTGGGGAGGCAGAAAACAGGTAACTATAAGCTTAACGTCTGTTGTGGGGAGGTGATAGAATCAATCATTAAGGAGGCTGTAGCTGGACACTTAGAAAAACTCAAGGTAATCGGGAATAGTCAGCATGGTTTTGTGAAAGGATAATCATGTTTAACCAACTTGTTGGAGTTATTTGAAGGAGTGACATGTGCTGTGGATAAAGGGGACCCCGTTGATGTACTGTACTTGGATTTCCAGAAGGCATTTGACAAGGTGCCACATAAAAGGTTATTGCGCAAAGTAGGAGCTAATGGTGTAGGGGTAACATATTAGTATGGATAGGAGGTTGCCTAGCTGGCAGAAAGCAGAGAGTATGCATAAACGGGTCCTATTCTGATTGGCAGGATAGAAAAAATAGGAGCAGGAGTAGGCCATTCGGCCCTTCAAGCCTGCTCCGCCATTCGTTATGGTCATGGCTGATCATCCAACTTAGTAACCTGTTCCCGCTTTCCCCCATACCCTTTGATTCCTTTAGACCCAAGAGCTATATCTAACTCCTTCTTGAAAACATACAATGTTTTGGCCTCAACTGCTTTCTGTGGTAGCAAATTCCACAGGCTCACCACTCTCTGGATGAAGAAATTTCTCCTCATCTCAGTCCTGAAAGGTTTACTTCGTATCCTTAGACTATGAGCGCTGGTTCTTGACTCCCCCACCATCGGGAACATCCTTCCTGCATCCACCCTGTCAAGTCCTGTTAGAATTTTATAGGTTTCTATAAGATCCCCCCCTCACTCTTCTGAACTCCAGCAAATATCATCCTAACCAACTTAATCTCTCCTCATATGTCAGTCCCGCCATCCCAGGAATCAGTCTGGTAAACCTTTGCTGCACTCCCTCAATAGCAAGAACATCCTTCCTCAGATAAGGAGACCAAAATTGCACACAATATTCCAGACCTCACCAAGGCCCTGTATAATTGCAGCAAGACATCCCTGCTTCTGTACTCAAATCCTCTTGCTATGAAGGCCCAACATACCATTTGCCTTTTTTACCGCCTGTTGCACCTACATGCTTACCTTCAGCGACTGGGGTACGAGAACACCCAGGTCTCATTGCATATTCCCCTCTCTCAGTTTATAACCGTTCAGATAATAATCTGCCTTCCTGTTTTTGCTACCAAATGGATAACCTCACATTTATTCACATTATACTGCATCTTCCATGCATTAGCCCACTCACTCAACTTGTCCAAATCACCCTGACGCCTCTCTGCATCCTCCTCACAACTCAGTCTCCCACCCAGTTTTGTGTCATCTGCAAATTTGGAGATATTACATTTAGTTCCCTCATCTAAATCATTAATATATATTGTAAATAGCTGGGGTCCTAGCACCGATCCCTGCGGTACCCCACTAGTCACTGCCTGCCATTCGGAAAAAGACCCATTTTTTCCTACTCTTTGTTTCCTGTCTGCCAACCAATTTTCCATCCATCGCAATGCACTACCCCCAATCCCATGCGCTTTAATTTTACACGCTAATCTCTTATGTGGGTCTTTGTCAAAAGTCCAAATAAACCACACCCACTGGCTCCCCCTCATCAACTCTACTAGTTACATCCTCGAAGAATTCTAGTAGATTTGTCAAGCATGCTTTCCCTTTCGTAAATCCATGCTGACTCTGCCTGATTCTACCACTGATCTCCAAGTGTTCTGCTATAAAATCTTTGATAATGGATGTGACGAGTGGAGTCCTGCAGGGGTCTGTGTTAGGGCCTCAACCTTTTACAATTTATATCAATGACTTAGATGAGGGGAGAGATGGCATGGTAGCTAAATTTGCAGATGGCACAAAGGTAGGTAGGAAAGTACGTTGTGAAGAGGACATAAGGAGGTTGCAGACCAGGAAAGGCTAAGTTGAGTGAGTGGGCAAAATCTGGCAGACTGAGTATAATGTGGGAAAATGTGAAGTTGTTCACTTTGGCAGAAAGAATAAAAGAGCAGAGTATTACTTAAATGGAGAACTGCAAAATTCCACGGTGCAGAGGGATCTAGGTGTTCTAGTGCATGAGTCATAAAATGTTAGTATGCAGGGACAGCAGGTAATAAAGAAGGCTAATTGAATGCTATCCTTTACTATGAGAGGAATTGAAAATAAAAGTAAGGATGTTATACTTCAGTTATACAGGGCATTGATGAGACCACATTTCGAATACTGTGTGCAGTTCTGGTCTCCTTATTTAAAGGAAGGATGTAAATGTGTTGGAGGCAGTTCAGAGGAGGTTTACTAGATTGATACCTGGAATGAGTGGGTTGTCTTATGAGGAAAGGTTTGACAGACTGGGCTTGTTTTCACTGGAGTTTAGAAGTGTGAGGGAAGATTTGATTGAAGTTTATAAGATCCTGAATGGTCTTGACAAGGTGGATGTGGAAAGGATATTTCCTCTTGTGGGTGAGTGCAGAACTAGGGTGGCACTGTTTTAAAATTAAGAGATGCTCTTTTAGGACAGAGATGAGGAGGAATGTTTTCTCTCAGAGGGTCATGCAACTTTGGAACTCTCTGCCTCAGAAGGTGGTGGAGGCAGGGACATTGAATATTTTTAAGGCGGAGGCAGATAGATTCTTGATAAGCGGGGGAGGTGAAATGTTATGGGGAGTAGGCGGGACTGTGGAGTCAAGGTTACAATCAGATCAGCCATGATCTTATTGAATGGCAGAGCAGGATCAAGGGGCCGAGTGGCCTACTCCTGCTCCTAATTTGTATGTTCATATGTAAAGTTCAACATGGCTTTCTTGCTTTTGTATTCTATGGCCTTGATTTTTTACACCTGATTTCAGATGGGTTCAAAATGGGTAGGAGCATGAAGTTGGGTGAGAACACGTAATGCCATACTCCTGCCACAAAATCATTTGCAAGTTTTCCCACAAAGCTATAGTGGGCAGCACTTGTCCAAATATAAATAGGCAAATTTAAATAATGAAGTACTGATGTCAAACATTCAATTTTACGATTGAGTTTGCCAGCATAAAATGGGCATCTACCATTGCTAGGTAGTGACATTGAGGCATTTTTTACCTTTTTGTGTCTTCACTGTCATTCACCACCAAAGGGTTAAATTATGAGGAAAGGTTGTCTAGTATTCCATTGAATATAGAAGATTAAGGGGTGATCTAATTGAGGTGTTTAAGATGATTGAAGAATTTGATAGGGTAGATGGAGAGAACGTATTTCCTCTGGTGGGAGTGAACAAAAACAAAATGGCAAACATTAGAATTAGAGATAGGCTCTGCAGCAGTCATGTCTTTACACAAAGGGTATTGAAAATTTGGAAGTCTCTCCTCCAGAAAGCTGCTGGGGCTAGGTCAATTGAAAATTACAGAACTAATATTGAATGATATTAGTTAGTTAAGGATATTAAGGGTTATGGAACCATAGCGGGTAATTGGAATTAAGGTACAAGTCAGCCATGATGTAACTGAACTGCCGATCGAGGGGCTGCTTGGCCTACTCCTGTTCCTATCCTCATAATACAGCATCAAGATTGGGCTTCCTGACTTCTGCTGTGGAGCTTCAAATTGTGACCATGACATAGTCAATAGCATGGAGTATGTTTTATCCTTTAGGAAAACTCCTCTCTGTGTAATTTGGATGAACAAGAAGTGAAATGCAAGGAGGACAAGCTGGCCAAGAAACACAAGAATCATTTGCAGCCAGCTGCTGGGGTAGCCTCTCACCAGGATAAATTGACCAGGGCGCCTCTACCTCCAGCTAACCCAGAAGTAATGCTTGCATAAGATGCACTTTGCAAAAGACGCGATCAGTGAGTTATGCCACATGCTGCAGTGGCTGCAGATCATCTGCACTACAGGCATTGCAATGCCAGTAGCTATGAAGGTCACCACTGCCCTCAGTTTTTAAATCATTGCGTCATTTCAGGATGCAACATTAACCAATCAGGTTTGGACAGTGGCACCAAACAAACCAAAGGTGTATTCTTTGATGCTAGAATGCACATCAGTTTCTCCATGAACCTCTGGCACAAGAGTGACTGGTATAGTATATACAGAGGAACTGACATCCATCAGTTATATATAACAAATCCAGCCAGATAGATGCTGGATTCTGTTCCAGGGAGACAAATGCCAGAAGTATCACCTGGTCTCCTACTCAAAAACCATAACTCTGACCCTTTGATCAACATATGCTTTTGCCTTTCTTTGAGATTTCCCCAATTCTTTGGCCTTAGAACTGCTTTAGTCTGTCATATAGTTATTGATGTTAACCTTGTTGCTGCTTGGTGCAGTCAGGTCAAAGTACAGATGTTCTGGAATTCTCACTACTTCACTAGTCATCACCTCAAAAGGAGTGTTACGCTATAGCAGGGGTGTCCAATCTTTTCGCATGAGGGGCCACATTACAATTTTTGTCCTACATAAGGGACTGGTGAGCAAATTTTAGAAAGATAAAGGCATTAGAATTAGGGCATTCTGGGTAAAAAAAATTACAAACCTCTTTTTATCCAAAATCTTCCCATTGCTCACCATGCACCAGGAGCGGAAACACACTGTCACCCAGTGCGGCTCCCACTCTGAATCACGCATCACCTCCCTCCGCCAGCACTACCTCAGTCACTGCATACTCATCCCTGCCATCACTGCGCCCTCACCACCCCCCCTCCCCCCACCGTTTCCGAACTTCCGCTTCTGCCCTTTATCCCGTATCCCACGCGATTTTATGTTTAACTGAACCGTGTGGCAACGTGCAGGGGAAATACGTGGGATCATGCAGTGGGCGCGGCCTTTCATTGGTGGAATCCGCCATCACTGGGCCAAGCACCACGATCAACACAGATATAAAGCATGTTGTGCTAGTAGCCTCAACAATCAGCAGCCTTCCTGTCATGTAAGGTATAGGAACCTTAAGTAAAGCTTGTACTTAAGTCAAAATGCTTTGCCTCCCAAAATTTCTGTAACCCAGCACCAATATCACATCATTTATTTTCTCTGCAGCAAAAGTGAAGCAGATGTCAGGCAGCAGGCTGCTGCCCACCCCACAGTTCAGTGATGCCTCCCTGCAGGTTCTCCTCCAGGCCGCCAGGGAAAGGCAGGAGGTCCTCTTCCCTGCAGATGGAGTGCAAAGACACTCCTGCCTCACCAAGATGACCTGGATGGAGGTCACAGAGAAGGTCTCAAACTGTGGGATGACATGGCGAACCTGGGTTCAGTGTCAGAAACGGATCAATGACTTGTTCAGATTAAATCCTGGCTACCTGACCCGAACCCGACTAGACCCGACTATGTGTCAGGTTCGATCGGGTCGAGTCTATATTCCGAGTCCAGTATTCGGGCTCAGGTCGGATGGGGCTGGACAGTGCTGCTTCTGGGAATTCATGGGATCAGGCTCACCCATGATTTCCCACAACTCCATCTGCAAGAATAGCCTGCTGCCGGAATGGATGAAGGATATTCGTGTCGGGCCCAAAAAAAATTAAAGGTCTCGAGCTCGGGTCGGGTTCAGCTTGGGTTTTAATTTTATACCCGCACCAGGCTTTAGTTCAGATCGGCGAGGGTAAGTGGTCTTGGAAAAACTGCTCCATTGTTTGTCACCCTGACTCCGTCTCTTTAAGAAAGAGGGCAAACAAAGCATGCATTGGATTGCATGAGCAGCCTTGGAGCCATACACTAAATGATTTTGTGCAAAGTTGACGATTGCCATTGTTGATGTGTTTGGATGTGTCTTGCGAAAGCCAGTCCTGAATGAGTGATGTCAGGTGCATGTTTACAATGGTTGTGATTCTTAACAAAAAAATTCTCATTCCATCTGTACTGTCTCCTGCAGGACAAATGCACACATAAACAGCATGAGCGAGCCAGGATAGGAGGAGGTATAGCAGACATTAGAGTGTTGACACCGGCTGAAGAGAAGGCTGCACAAATAGTGAGAGAAGAGGGAGACAAGGCCATATTAGATGGTGAGGCAGGATCCTCAAGGTGTAAGGATGAAGTGTCATCTTCAGTCTTGCAGTCATGTGTGGTGGCCAAAGGAAAGTGTCCGAACTCATGCTTCTGATGCTTAAAGTGCCTCTGTTTGGGTCTACATTGTACTGTAATCGTGGAATGCCACGTGGCCCAAGACTTTTCTCCAGGACAGAAGATGCCAATGTCCCAGAGGGTGCACCATCACTTGCCTCTTCTTCCACCTGCAACAGGGCAGATGCTTAAATGCAGCAAGACTTGGACAATATCCAGTCTTGGGCTGATAAGTGGCAATTAACATTCGGACCACATAAGTGCCAGGCAATGACCATCTCCAACAAGACAGAATCTAACCATCTCCCCTTGGCATTCGATGGCATTACCATTGCTGAATTCCCGACTATCAACATCCTAGGGGATACCATTGACCAGAAACTGAACTGGAGTAGTCATATAAATACTGTGGCTACAAGAGCAGGTCAGAGACTAGGAATCCTGCGGCAGGTAACTCACCTCCTGACTCCCCAAAGCCTGTCCACCATCTACAAGGTACAAGTCAGGAGTATGATGGAATACTCTCCACTTGCCTGGATGGGTGCAGCTCCAACAACACTCAAGAAGCTCAACACCATCCAGGACAAAGCAGCTTGCTTGATTGGCACCCCATCTACAAACATTCACTCCCTCCACCACCGACGCACAGTGGCAGCAGTGTGTACCATCTACAAGATGCACTGCAGCAATGCACCAAGGCTCCTTCAACAGCACCTTCCAAACCCATGACCTCTACCAACTAGAAGGACAAGGGCAGCAAATGCATGGGAAGACCACCACCTGCAAGTTCCCCTCCAAGTCACACACCATCCTGAGTTGGAACTATATCGCCGTTCCTTCACTGTCACTGGGTTGAAATCCTGGAACTCCCTTCCTAACAGCACTGTGGGTATACCTACCCCACATGGACTGCAGCGGTTTAAGAAGGCAGCTCACCGCCACCTTCTCAAGGGCAATTAAGGATGGGTAATAAATGCTGGCCTGGCCACCGATGCCCACATCCCATGAATGAATTTTTTAAAAAGATACATCCGCACAGTCCACGGAGATTCAAGATTAGAACCAGGATCATAAGCACGGCACTGGAACGTCCCAGCAGATGAGGGAGAATTTGCCGGCCGGGTCCCCTGACAACTGGACTGCTGGGGATCAGGACCCTGCTCAGCACCACACTCATGCTGATTCTCTGTTCGTTGCAACAAGATGGCAGCAAGGCGGCACAGTGGCGCAGTGGTTAGCACCGCAGCCTCACAGCTCCAGCGACCCGGGTTCAATTCTGGGTACTGCCTGTGCGGAGTTTGCAAGTTCTCCCTGTGTCTGCGTGGGTTTTTGCCAGGTGCTCCGGTTTCCTCCCACAGCCAAAAGACTTGCAGGTTGATAGGTAAATTGGTCATTATAAATTGCCCCTAGTATAGGTAGGTGGTAGGGGAAAATAGGGACAGGTGGGGATGTGGTAGGAATATGGGATTGGTGTAAGATTAGTATAAATGGGTGTTTGATGGTCGGCACAGACTCTGTGCGCCGAAGGGCCTGTTTCAGTGCTGTATCTCTAAATATAAATATAAAATAAATATAAAGACGTCTGCTGGATATGCAGAAAAACCATGTGGAACATATGTCGGAGATGCCCGAGGTCGTGCGTTGCTTTGCACGTGCCATGGAGGAGTCCATGAAAGCCATGACATCTGCCATGTGCCAGGCATATGAGTGTATGGGTGCCTCAGTTGAGAGTTTGGCGAGCTCCATGGCGAGTCTGGTTGAGCACTTGAGCCACATGCAATCTGATCTGCACTCCATCGCTGTAGCCATGGGCTCCATGCAGCAGAGTCTAAGGGAATGAGGAACCTGGACCTCCTGACAGGTGCTCCTTACCCTCAGGGAGACAGGGCAGGTGCCATTATGCACCCAGATGGAGGATGAGCGTGTGCCAACTTCCTCTCGGGACACCCTCAGAGTAAGCGGCGTCTCCTCCTCCCCCACCTCCCAACATTGACCCCCTTACTTTCACCATGCCAGCACATGGGAGATATTCAAGCACCATTGCTGCAGACCCCCAGTAGGATGGAGCCATCAAAGTCCCTTTCCGCCAGAGGCTGCCTGCGATGGCCATCCACAGCAACGGGACAGCACATTGAGCAGGCTGCCTCCACCTCGGCTGCTAATGTCAAGGTTGCACCTGGACATAGTGGTAGGAAATGTAAAATGAAAAGCTTATGAGCACAAAGGCGGCACAGGTGCTGTTAATAATGTTCACATTTTGTTCAAATTTGAATACATCTTTATTTACTTTAATTTGTAATCCACTCTCGGAAGTCATTTGCTTGGTTTCATTTGAAGCGGAAATGTTAACAAGAGGCATATGGCTGGAACGCATTGTTACTTGCGATGTCTTTCAGAAAGTGTCCATTTCTGAGTTTTATGTTAGCCTTCAGTCCTTGATGATGGCTGTATAACATCTGTATATTGTTCAATGTCAAAGTGCAAACATGCAAACACAGAGCTGAACTCCAGAACTGAGGTGAGAGTGACTATCCTTGACATCAGGCAGCATTTGATCAAGTCTGGGAATCAGATATTGTCGTTAAGGACGAGGAATGTGAAGTATTGTATGTGATAAACATCGGGAGAGAGAAAGTATTAATGGGATCAGCATCATTGAAAGTGAATAAATCACCAGGGCCAGATGAAATGTACCCCAGGCTGTTAAAAGAAGCGAGAGACGAAATAGTGGAAGGTCTGTCCATCATTTTCCAATCCTCACTGGATACAGGTGTGTTGCTGGAGAATTGGAGGACTGCTAACGTTATACCTTTGTTTAAAAAGGGAGCGAGGGATAGACTGAATAATTACAGGCCAGTCAGTCTAACCTCAGTTGTGGGAAAATTATTGGAATGAATTCTGAGAGATAGGATAAACTGTCACTTAGAAGGGCACAGATTAATCAAGGATAGTCAGCATGGATTTGTTAAGGGAAGATCTTGTCTGACTAACTTGATGTGAATTTTTTGAAGAAGTAATAAGGAAGATTGATGAGGGTAATGCAGTTGATATGGTTTACATGGATTTTAGCAAGGCTTTTGACAAGGTCCCACATGGCAGATTGGTTAAGAAAATAAAAGCCCATGGAATCCAGGGAAATGTATCAAGCGGGATACAAAATTGGCTCAGTGGCAGGAAACAAAGAGTAATTGTTGATGGTTGCTTTTGCGACTGGAAGGCTGTTTCTAGTGGTGTTTTGCAGGGCTCAGTACAGGGTCCGTTGCTTTTTGTGGTATATATTAACGATTGGGTTGTAAATGTAGGGGAAATGATCAAGAAGTTTGGAGATGACACAAAAATTGGCCGTGTGCTCGATAGCGAGGAGGATAGCTGTAGACTGCAGGAAGATATCAATGGTCTGGTCAGGTGGGCAGAAAAGTGGCAAATGGAATTCAAGCTGGAGAAGTGTGAGGTGATGCATTTGGGGAGGTCAAACAAGGCAAAGGAATACACGATTAATGGGAGAATACTGAGAGGTGTAGAGGAAGTGGGGGACCTTGGAGTGAATGTCCACAGATCCCTGAAGGTAGCAGGACAGGTTGATAAGGTGGTTAAGAAGGCATATGGAATCCTTTCCTTTATTAGCCGAGGTATAGCATATAAGAGCAGGGAGGTTATGCCAGAACTGGATACATCATCAGTTAGGCCACAACTTGAGTACTGTGTGCAGTTCTGGTCAGCTCATTATTCTTTTTTTTTCTTTTGGGCCTCCTTATCTCGAGAGACAATGGATACGCGCCTGGAGGCGGTCAGTGGTTTGTGAAGCAGCGCCTGGAGTGGCTATAAAGGCCAATTCTGGAGTGACAGGCTCTTCCACAGGTGCTGCAGAGAAATTTGTTTGTCGGGGCTGATTATTATAGCTCATTATAGAACGGATATAACTGCACTAGAGAGGGTACAGAGGAGATTTATGAGGATGTTGCCAGGAATGGAAAAATGCAGCTATGAGGAAAGATTTGATCGGCTGGGGTTGTTCTTTTTGGGACAGAGGAGCCTGAGGAGGAGATTTGATTGAAATGTACAAAATTGTGAGGTGCCTGCATAGAGTGGATGTGAAGGGCCTATTTACCTTAACAGAGAGGTCAGTGACTAGGGGACATAGATTTAAAGTGATTGGTAGAAAGATTAGAAGGGAGATGAGGAAAACGTTTTCACCCAGAGGGTGGTAGGGGTCTGGAATGCACTGCCTGAAAGGATAAATTTAAATTTTTAAATTTAAATTTTAAATTTAGCAGAGGCAGAAACTGTCAACTCATTTTAAAGTTATCTGGATATGCACTTCAAGTGCCATAACCTGCAGGGCTACAGACCAAATGCTGGAAGGTGGGATTAGGCTGGGTGGCTCGTTTCTCGTCCGGCGCAGACACGATGGGCCAAGTGACCTCTTTCTGTGCCGTAAACATTCTATGATTCCTTTCAACGGCATTTTTTACATTGGGTTACTATTGTCCGAGAAGTGCAAATATGAGGTGATCCCTAATGTCCATTGCATATCTCTCCATGGTCCTTATGTCTATTATGCCATCGGTTGCATTGTTATCCTCCTCCTCACCTTCTTTAAAGTGATTCTCATCTGCATAGAACTGCTCTTCCTCCTGTTCTTCCACCTGCAGACGGTAGCTGCATCTAAGTGCCAGGTTGTTCAATGCACAGCAGGCAATCACTATTCATGATACCCTCTCTGGTGTTTCATGATGAGCCCCTCCAGACCTCTCAAGACAGCATAAGTGAATTTCAAAAATAACAATTTTGTTGTCGATTATAGCTCTGGTGGATGTGTGAGCACCTTTGCATCTAACTTCTGCTCCACTTTGGGGATGATGCACTTGTGTCACCAACAATTTGGCAAGTGGTTAACTCTTATCACACAGGATCCCAGCTTTCAATTCAGATCATTCTTCAATAACTTCACGCAGCTGTGTTTTCGTCGAAAAATATGAGTCGAGACAGATCCATCGGAAACATTTGCAAACCTGCAATAATTTTCTCCTGTCCTCGCAAAACAGTTGAAAGTTTAAATATTGAAAGCCTTTGCAACTCACACATGCAGCAGTCATCTTATGGGGAGCTCTAATAGGCCCATGAGTGCAGTCAATAACCCTTTGCACTCTAGGGAAACCAGCGATGGCAGCAAAGTCCACAGACCATGCTGCATCGCCGTCCTCATCTACAGCTAAGTAGATGAACTCATCGGCATGAAGAAAGAGGGCATTGGTCATCTCTTCCATACAACTATGTGTCGCAGACTGTAATATGCCACATATGTTGCCCATTCATCCCTGGAAGACGCCAGTACGCAATCAATTGAGTGCAGCATTCACCTTGAGGGAAAGTGACATAGATGTCCCACAAAACCCAAGCAGATGCAGGTCATGCTGCAAGGTCACAGATTTTTCTGTGGCCATTTTATGTGTCTCTGCATTGTCTCTCTGAAATTTGAAGGTTATTTTTTCTTGTCCTGAGGATGCGACCACGTGCCAGCACCAGTCTTCAATAATGCCATTCCTGCATGTTGTCAGTTGCAGCAACCTCACCTTCCAGTTCTGCCTGTTGCTGGCATTCAGCCATCATGCATTGAATGGAAAAGATCTATCCTTAGTCGCCCCATATGCACATCTTACTATGATATTAGAAAAATGGATGGTATGGCACCCATGTCGCTGCAGCTTTGCAAATAATGAAATGAGCATAATGTTCCAATACAGCCTGTTGCTACCAGTCAGCGGAAACATTCAGGCAAGGTGCAGTCTTTTTTTCAGTGCCTTAGAGATGCAGCCAGGTTGAGTACCCTTCCACAATTATTTGTCTCTTCCCATTCACCTTGCAATCCTTGAATCCTGCATGGTTTTCATTATTGATTGGGCAGCACAGTGGCGCAGTGGTTAGCACTGCAGCCTCACAGCTCCAGGGGCCCGGGTTCAATTCTGGGTACTGCCTGTGTGGAGTTTGCAAGTTTTCCCTGTGACCGCATGGGTTTTTGCCGGGTGCTTCGGTTTCCTCCCACAGCCAAAGACTTGCAGGTTGATATGTAAATTGGCCATTGTAAATTGTCCCTAGTGTAGGTAGGTGGTAGGGATGTGGTGGTGGGATTACTGTAGGGTTAGTATAAATGGGTGGTTGTTGGTCGGCACAGACTCGGTGGGCCGTAGGGCCTGTTTCAGTGCTGTATCTCTAAATAAAAATAAAATGGTGCTTGTGCAATTTAAGGCAAGTCTCCCCACCTTCCATCCTGAACTCATTACCCTCAACCCACCCAATGTAACCTTAAACCTTCTCTCCATTACCATTGAACCTCCCTGCATTACTGTGCAGTGTCACAATCAATTTATTCATGCCATCCCTCTCCCCCATTCCAACTCCTGTTACCATCAAAATGCCCACTCTGATCTTTGATCCGCCTGAAATCAAACTGAATGTTACTGCCAAATCCCCTTCCCCTCCCTCTGATGCTATGGAGTACCCAACCCCAAGTCTTGACCTTCTCCCCTACAGAATCCATTTGCCTCCATTGATTGTGACTGTTCCTTCTGCCAGCCAATAGCCTGACTTCACCCCACAGATCCTTGATGTCAACAGCACACATCGCTCCCTTTAGGCCCTTCATATTCTTCTGTTGACTGTAATACTCAAATCCATCCAACAACCCTGCAGTCTCCCACAGCCAACTTCAGCAGCAATACACACCTAGACATTCCCGCCTCCCTCTCTTGATACTCCATGCCGCCAATCAACCCACCCCCTGTTCTCCCCTCCTCCCTTCTCTGCTCTTCCAAGCACCCAGTAACTCCACCCTTTGTTCTCCCCTCCTCCCTTTGTTCTCCCCTCCTCCCTTCCCTGCTGCTCCATATACCTGGTAACTCCATCCTTCATTCTCCCCGGCTCCATTCCCTGCTTCTCCATGTAGACCCACTCCCCCCTGCTCTCATGCCAACATTTCTGTCTTTGGCCTGCTCCAGTGTTCCAGTGAACATCAACGCAATCTCAAAGAGCAACACCTGAGCTTTCGATTAGGCACTCTACAGCCTTGCGGACTGAATATTGAGTTCAATAAGTTCAGGGCACGATAGCCTTTTTTTAATATTTTATTTTTTATCATGTGCCTGTTTTTCATGTAGCTGCTCATTATTCTGCTATTAACACTCTCTCTGGACTAATGCTTTGTCTTTCACTACAAGCATTAACACACTCTTTGCCTTTGTCCCAGGACAGCTTTGTTATTTAATCACCCTGTGCTCTATCAAAAACCTTCCCCTTTGTTCTCTCCCTCGCCCCCCTCCCCTTCACTTGCTTAAAACCTAATTCTTTACTAACCTTTGCCAGTTCTGATGAAACGTCACAGACCTGAAACATTAACTCTGCTTCTCTCTCCACAGATGCTGCCAGACCTGCTGAGTATTTCCAGCACTTTTTGCTTTTATTTCAGATTTCCAGCATCTGCAGTATTTTGCTTTTATCCCTCTGCCTCAGCTTCAGTTTGGGTAGTCTGTGCTAATTTTTTTAACCCTGGATCGGCTTGCTGAGCCTCGAGCTGATGATTATTAGGGAAACCCTTCCCTCGTCACTTCCAAAACCCTGAAAAGGTGCGTGGCTGATAGGAGGATAAACAGCCATGAGCGCGAAGGGAGAATTGGAAACACACACCTGTTTAACCCATCCTTTGGGTCCTCCAAATTCCCAAAGAAGGTTTCAGATTACCAGACAGTAGGGTCATCTGTCTGCAGTGCCCATTCAGCCTCCTCTGACGGAGCTTGTTTGGCCATGGACCGGATCATCACACTTTCAGGAAAAATGCCAGGGACCTTTTCCTGAAACTGCTCTGTCTCCCTGACCTCTTTCAGTCTCTTTAAAATCACTGGGGAAGCTGCCACTTTTACTCCTGCCAGATCATTACCCAAAGCAGATTAACCCCTCCACAGGTAAACTAGGGACAATCCCCAGGTATACCGGCCCTGAAATAAAGTCGTGCTCCAGGTGCACCAGGTATAAATGTATGGGAATATACTTTCCTCTGATACTGTTTACTAGCACTCTAGCATTCAATGCACTCTCTGAGGGAAAGATGATGCCTTTTTCCAGCAGAAAGGATTGGGTGGCCCCTGTATCCCTAAGTATGACTATGGGCTTATTCGCCTCACTCGAGGGGTATGGGGTCACTTTTCCTCTGGACACAAAATCCTGGTAACTCTCAGGGATCTTATTAAGTTTTCCCAGACTCTCAGTGGTAAATTACTGGATTTTACTGCCACAGTTAAAGCCAAAGCCTGATCTGCTTTCCATTGGGGCCCCGTTTTCCTGCACTGGTGTACCCTGACCAAACCTATGGGTTTTCCCCATAACTTCCAGCAGTCAGCTTGAAGTTAACCTGCCTTGTTACAATGGAAACATACAGGCTTTTCGGCTTCACTCTTGTTCTCAGCACCTTCCTTTTTGGCCTGAGGAGGGTCCCCTGTGTTTTCAGCTCTTCCTTCTTGCTCGTGGCATTTATCCTCCTATCACCCTCCCACCTTCAATCCTTTTCAGTTTTTGGAGGTGAATAGCCCTTGGGGAAAGGGCTTGTGAATATGTATAATCATCAACCAGGATTGCTGCCTGCCTGGCTCTTGGAACTTTTTGTTCCTCCATGTGGTTTCTTATGGAAAGTGGAAGCGAGTTTTTGAACTCCTGAGGAGGATCACCTCTCTGAGGTTTTCATAGGTGGACTCTATCTTAAGTGCCTGTGTCCACTGGTCGAAAGCAAGTTGCTTAATGCTTTTGAACTCAATGTAAGTTTGTTCAGGCTGCTTTTGGAGAGTTCAGAATTTTTGGCGGTACGCCTCCGGTACTAGCTCATATGAGCCCAGGATAGCATTTTTAGTCATCTCATAGTCTGATGAACTCTCATCGGGCAACAGTGAATAAACCTCATGGGCTTTTCCTGCTATTTTTCTTTGCAATAACAGTGTCCAGCTCTCAGTTGGCCACTTCAGCTGTTTTGCAAGATTTACAAAAGAGGCAAAAAATACTTCCACATCCCCTCATTGAACTTTGGTATCAACTGGAAGAACTTTAAGACTTCAGAACCTGGTGCTGAGCTAGGGTAACTCCCTCACTAGAGGTGCCTTCACTGGATACATTTGGTCTTCCCCTATTCTGTTTGAGCTGCCTTAACTTGAATTCCCTCTCTTCCTTCTGTTCCTGGAATTCTCTTTCTTTTTCCCTTTCCTGGAAAGCTCTTTCTTTTTCTTGAAATTATAATTCTAATTTCCTCAGTTCTATCTGTATCTTAGGTAATGCTACTTTTTCTGCAGATTCTATGCCTGTCTCCAGTTCTTCAGTCTCTATTTTAAAATGGTAGGCCACAAGTTTTAGGATTTTGGGCTTCCTAGCTTTCGGCTGGACAGTGAACTCTAACTACATTCCTCAACTCTTCAACAGATAGGGCTTTTAATCTGGTCCAGGTTAGTTCACTCTGTTCTAGGAAGGTATTGGCCTCAAACGTGGACATTTTAGTACTCTGGTACTGAAAAGCACAAGAAAACCTGTATCAAAGTTTTTAAATCATTGCTAGGGATCAATTTGGTTTCCCATTTTCAATTTCCCATTTGTCTTTGGGTTTGATCCCGGATGTGAGTCCCAAATTTTTGTTATGGTTAAATGAGGAGGGTTTGAAGGGCTTCCCTCTTTTCCCTCTCCTTGTTTGACCACAACAGGTTTAATTCTTTCTTAAAGTGGATGTACTGGCCAATTCAGTAGGTGTTTGATTATTTACTTGCTATGATCATAACAAGACCCAATCGGACATGTTTTCCTGAGTTAACAAAGAAAGAGATTTACTTTATTGACCCTGAACCGAACTAACAAAATAATAAATCAAGCTAATAAAATAATAAACAAAGTGCCAACTTTCAGTCACACACACACCGGCAGTTTACACCCACACAAATAGGTTACTGAGTGGGGAAAGGTAGGTCGGTTGAGTTAGAGTCCATAGAAGAAAAAAAAGGGTATACAGTCTGTGGTGTTTGGTGATTTAGCTGGCTTCCAGTTGAATACAGTGGCCTGAGGTTTTTAGTTTGAAGAGGTAGATGACTGGTTTTGTGTGACTCTTAGAGACAACAATGCAGATGATTTTCCCCAAAGGTGCTTCTGATTGTAGCCAGAGTATGCAAAGATGGTCAGTCAACAGGCAGAATTTGAAAGCTTTCAAGCTGGAATGGAGAGAGAGGGAGACCCCCACTTGGGTCTGCAAATATCAGAGTCCAGTTGCTTCTCCTCTGCTGCAGTGAAAACACCAGCTTAAAACTACAGATGGGGAGGGGTTTGTCACACGACAGTCACACAGTCATTCAAACATAGCAGTTAGCAGTGTTTCTCTCTCTTAGGGCGGCACAGTGGCGCAGTGGTTAGCACTGCAGCCGCACAGGTCCAGCGACCCGGGTTCAATTCTGGGTACTGCCTGTGAGGAGTTTGCAAGTTCTCCCTGTGTCTACGTGGGTTTCCTCCCACAAGCCAAAGACGCAGGTTGATAGGTAAATTGGCCATTAGCAATTGCCCCTAGTATAGGTAGGTGGAAGGGAAATATAGGGACAGGTGGGGATGTGGTAGGAATATGGAATTAATGTAAGATTAGTATAAATGGGTGGTTGATGGTCGGCACAGACTCGAAGGGCCTGTTTCAGTGCTGTATCTCTAAACTAAACTAAAAAGAACTGTCCAACAGCCCCAACAAACAAATTTCTCTGCAGCACCTGTGGAAGAGCCTGTTACTCCAGAATTGGCCTTTATAGCCACTCCAGGCGCTGCTTCACAAACCACTGACCACCTCCAGGCGCGTATCCATTGTCTCTCGAGATAAGGAGGCCCAAAAGAAGAAAAGAAAGAATGGAATTAATGTAAGATTAGTATAACTGGGTGGTTGATGGTCGGCACAGACTCGAAGGGCCTGTTTCAGTGCTGTATCTCTAAACTAAACTAAAAAGAACAGGTAGTTCCTTTAAATTTCCTGGATCTTGGTTCTTGCTGGGGCAGGAGCAGACATTTCATCTCCCTCCTCACAAGCATTGCAGTGTAGGATACAGTGTTGCAAATTAAGTAGCCATCTTAAGCTGCCAGCAAAGTCGTCCTTTTAGCTGGTCTTTTAAAAATGTCCTTAAAAAATATAAATTCAGATTTTCAGTCAGTGGATTAAAGAAAATTATCATTCAACAAAGCACATTGGCATAACACTGTGTTGATCAATTTTCATCACATATTTTGCCATTTCAATATCCAACATTATAGAAATACTTCTTTGGTTCTGTTCACCACCTGCATAAATGAATCTTGCATTGTCACTTTCATAATCACCACAATCTCTCCATCTTACAGACGAAGAATGTTCAGGCTGTATCTTTCCATTTCCTGCTTGACTTTTTCCAGCTTTCCCTTTCTCATCATTGTCCTCACATTCCAAGTTCCCCTTCTCACTAATTTTCCATAAGGATTTTGCATGTTGATGATCTGGGAGGTCTTCTCTCCCCTGCCAGTCGCAACACCAATCATTTTGTTGGTCCTGTTTATGTCGCTAGTCTTATACCTTTGAGGTGTGTCAGCCATGAGCAATATAACTAGGGAAAATAATATATGAAGTGGCTTCTCATTGCCTTCCTCTTGTGGGTTTAACAGAACCTCCTCCTGGAAGCAGTCATTGTCCCATGAGGTTCAAGCTCTTCTGCCGTCACCACTGACAATTTGCTGGTTCCACCGTCGGTCATGGATTGTAACCCTGAGCATGGGGCCCTTACCTGGGCCCAAGGTGACACCCAAAAGGGCAGGGATGAGCACCCCTGAAGTCTCAAATGGCCCTGCTACCCTGTCAAAAGGAGTATATTTACTAAGTCGCTAAGGGATAACTGATGGCCATTAAAATCATAGGTATGCAGCTGCCTCAATTTTTGCCATTTAGGATTATAAATTAACTCATAATTTTAATGGTTCTACTTGCCCATTGTACTTGCCCAGATGATTGTGAATTATAATTAATATGGGCCCCCCATATTTACAGGGAGGTTGTGGGAGAGCTTGGTGGTACGGGATAAGAACAAAGAACAAAGAACAGTACAGCACAGGAACAAGCCATTCGGCCCTCCAAGCCTGCACCGATCTTGATGCCTGCCTAACTAAAATCTTCTGCACTTCCGGGGTCCATATCCCTCTATTCCCATCCTATTCATGTATTTGTCAAGATGCCTCTTAAACGTCTCTATGGTACCTGCTTCCACCACCTCCCCCGGCAACAAGTTCCAGGCACTCACCACCCTCTGTGTAAAGAACTTGCCTCGCACATCCCCTCTAAACTTTGCCCATCTCACCTTAAACCTATGTCCCCTAGTAACTGACTCTTCCACCCTGGGAAAAAGCTTCTGACTATCCACTCTGTCCATGCCGCTCATAACCTTGTAAACCTCGATCATGTCGCCCCTCCACCTCCGTCATTCCAGTGAAAACAATCCGAGTTTATCCAACCTCTCCTCATTGCTAATGCCCTCCAGACCAGGCAACATCCTGGTGAACCTCTTCTGTACGCTCTCCAAAGCCTCCACGTCCTTCTGGTAGTGTGGCGACCAGAATTGCACGTAATATTCTAAGTGTGGCCTAACTAAAGTTCTGTACAGCTGCAGCATGACTTGCCTATTTTTATACTCTATGCCCCGACCGATGAAGGCAAGCATGCCGTATGCTTTCTTGACTACCTTATCCACCTGCGTTGCCACTTTCAGTGACCTGTGGACCTGTACGCCCAGATCTCTCTGCCTGTCAATACTCCTAAGGCTTCTGTCATTTACTGTATACTTCCCACCTGCATTAGATCTTCCAAAATGCATTACCTCACATTTGTCCGAATTAAACTCCATCTGCCATTTCTCTGCCCAAGTCTCCAACCGATCTATATCCTGCTGTATCCTCTGACAATCCTCATCACTGTCCGCAACTCCACCAACCTTTGTGTCGTCTGCAAACTTACTAATCAGACTAGCTACATTTCCCTCCAAATCGTTTATATATACTACAAACAGCAAAGGTCCCAGCACTGATCCCTGCAGAACACCACTAGTCACATCCCTCCATTCAGAAAATCACCCTTCCACTGCTACCCTCTGTCTTCTATGACCGAGCCAGTTCTGTATCCATCTTGCCAGCTCCCCTCTGATCCCATGTGACTTCACCTTTTGTACCAGTCTGCCATGAGGGTCCTTGTCAAAGGCTTTACTGAAGTCCATATAGATAACATCCACTGCCCTTCCTTCATCAATCATCTTTGTCACTTCCTCAAAAAACTCAATCAAATTAGTGAGACATGACCTCCCCTTCACAAAACCATGCTGCCTCTCACTAATAAGTCCATTTGTTTCCAAATGGGAGTAAATCCTGTCCCGAAGAATCCTCTCTAATAATTTCCCTACCACTGACGTAAGGCTCACCGGCCTATAATTTCCTGGATTATCCTTGCTACCCTTCTCAAACAAAGGCACAACATTGGCTATTCTCCAGTCCTCTGGGACCTCACCTGTAGCCAATGAGGATGCAAAGATTTCTGTCAAGGCCCCAGCAATTTCTTCCCTTGCCTCCCTCAGTATTCTGTGGTAGATCCCATCAGGCCCTGGGGACTTATCTGCCGTAATGCTTTGCAAGACACCCAACACCTCCTCCTTTTTGATAATGAGATGACTGACTATCTACACTCCCTTCCCTAGGTTCATCATCCACCAAGTCCTTCTCCTTGGTGAATACTGATGCAAAGTATTCATTTAGTACCTCGCCCATTTCCTCTGGCTCCACACACAGATTCCCTTCTCTGTCCTTGAGTGGGCCAATCCTTTCCCTGGTTACCCTCTTGCTCTTTATATACGTATAAAAAGCCTTGGGATTTTCCTTAATCCTGTTTGCCAATGACTTTTCATGACCCCTTTTAGCCCTCCTGACTCCTTGCTTAAGTTCCTTCCTACTGTCTTTATATTCCTCAAGGGATTCATCTGTTCCTAGCCTTCCAGCCCTTACAAATGCTTCCTTTTTCTTTTTGACGAGGCTTACAATATCCCGCGTTATCCAAGGTTCCCAAAACTTGCCAAACTTATCCTTCTTCCTCACAGGAACATGCCGGTCGTGGATTCTAATCAACTGACGTTTGAAAGACTCCCACAGGTCAGATGTTGATTTACCCTCAAACAGCTGCCCCCAATCTAAATTCTTCAGTTCCCGCCTAATATTGTTATAATTAGCCTTCCCCTGGTAAATTCGTTGATAAACCTGGTAAATTCGTGGATTAGAGATCCTGCTGAATTTGACAGGGCCTCATTATAATACTTTACTTCCATTTCCTGCCAGGCTGTTGGTTGAATTGACAGATTGGTCATTCAGGACAACTGATGGCATGAAATTGCAGCTGCAGACCCTTAGAGATAGACCCTAGCAATTGAGAGGGGGAGGAAACAAGAGATATGGACTTTGTGGTGGGGTGGGGGGCCATTGCTGGAGGGAAGGAGAAAGAGCTTGTGGATTGTGGTGGTCTGGGCTAGGCCATCATGCAAGGGGGAGAGGGGTGGCTGAAGGCCCCTCCTGGCCTATGAGGAGTGCTGCAAAAGGCACTTACCTCATGGAGTGGCAACTCCTGCCTCCTCTTTACTGGCGGGCCCTAGGAAAACCACATGGCAAACCATTAAATTTAAATCAAGCTGCCGATTGAACTGTGGGAGCCTGATTTAAATATGTTAATGAAGTGTCCCACCCCTCGACAAAGGGGTACTCGCATACCTCAAAACCCACTGTTGTAAAAATAGCAATGAGTGTGTATGTGGCAGGTTTTCCAGTCTTTCACATTTAACCCCCTCTCTGACCCTTTCCTGCCCATCATGGAGGTGTTCAAATCGATGTCATGGAATTTCTGTTTGACCTACAAATCCTGCAAGCAAGATTTTATTATCTGACTCGTGAAATGTGTTCTTGATTTGTTACAACGGAGGAAGGGAGATCCCACCTGGTAAAAACCTGTTCCATGGGGGTTCAAGCTGTGCCAGGTTTGGTATTATTTTTCATTCAGAAACCCTCCATCCATTTATAAATCAAAGCAGTAATCACTAGAATATGAGGGAATGAAGATTTACCTCAGCTACCTTTGAGAGGTCATTGAATCTCTTACTATACCGCATGACGATTCTTCAGATGGTGGAGACTGCACAAACAGCTTCTGTCACCTCCCTCCATAAAGATTAGACCACCTCAATGGAGTTTCTTATCCTTAATGCCTAATGTCATGCTAGGCCCCCACCTGCCAAGAATGAGGCACATTAATTTTGTCATGAACATTGATTTTAAACTGTTGCTGGAGTGAGGAAATGACTTGTTAAACAGATGAGCTGTGGCTGGAAAAGACATTTGCATATTAACAGACAATGCTTGGAAGGACAAAGGACCATTGCCTGACATATTCAACCCACAATGGACCTTGATCACCAAGTATTGTGTGTAAGAGGAGCAATCCAGAGACTGCTAAGGTGATACAATCCAGGACTGGTTAGACCAGCTGGTCACATGACTAACTGGCCATTCCAGGGTCTTTTGAACTAGCCGCAGAGAGTTTGAATTCAGAAAGACTGTTTGCAACCTGGACTGAGAAGATCTCTCCTATCTGCTCCCCTCTCTTTCTCACAAGCCTCTGAATCCACTGAAGACATATGAACCCCAAGAGAGAAAAGTCTCCTACAACGAACAAGGTTTAAGAAAAATACTGGGCCCCAAAGAAAAGCAAGATCTACCTACAACCAAAGACTCCACAGTGAGCTCGAAAAACCTTAACAACAACTCTTCAGATATTGCCTCAAACTTTTCCACTTTATTTTTCTTCTGCTCTTTTCCGTCTCTATTTGCCTGTGTTGTATCGCATATGCATGTTAGCATGGGCAAGTCGTGTATCCATAGGTGTCAACCGAATTAGAGTTTAAATTCAAGTTTAATAAATTTCAACTTTTCTTCTTCAAACCTAAGAAAGCCTGTTTGTGCAGGTTTCTTTGCCTTATAATTGGAAAGTGGTGAACAAGGATTCACCAAGGGGGAGCTAAAAACATAGTGTGTTTAAAAAAATCCCTATTACGGTAAGACCAGGTGAAGGCTGAGAGGGACCCCTAGACACCTTTCACACCTGGTCGTAACAGAAATTTGGGTGCTAGTGTCCGTAACTGACCCACAGACGAATGAGAAATTGGAAGTGGGAAGCCAGATTGATCCCAATTAAAAAAGAGCAACATTTCAATACATGTTTTCTTGTGGTTGTGTGTGATTGAATACTAACATGTCTGCAACTGAAGCGAGTAGCTCTCCCAGCCAGGATGAAGTAACTTGGGATAAGTTAAAAGCACTGTCTATGGAGCAGTTGAGAAAATGGCTGAGCAGTGTGGGATCACTGTACGTGGCAAGGCTAGGAAGTCTGAACTCCTAAGACCAGTTTTCCCTCGAATCTGAAGAAGCAGAAACAGGGTTAGAGGCAGATCCTGACAGGGTATTACTAACAAAGCTACAATTGGAACAGAGGAAACTTGAATTAGAGGAGGGGGAGAAAGAAAGAGCCTTCCAGAAGGAACGTGAAGAAAAAGAGAGATAGGAAAGACAAAAGAAGGAACGAGAGAGAGAGGAGAGAGAGAGAAAGAACATTCCGGAAGGAATGCGAAGAAAGAGAGTTGAAGCAGCTTGAGTTAAGTAGGGGGAGACAAAGTAACCCCAGTGAAAGCATGGCCCATATGGAGGTGTGTAATTCAGGGCTGGGTACAGAATTGTTAAAACTAGTTCAACTAATTCCAAAATTCATTGAGGAAGATGTAGAATAATTTTTTGTGTCCTTTGAGAAACTGGCAAGGCAGCTGAAATGGCCAGCTGAGACCTAGCCTCTTTTACTACAAACCCAGCTAACTGGAAAAGCCCATGAGGTTTATTCCTTGTTACCAGATGAGAGTTCATCAAATTATGAAATGACCAAAAATGCTATCCTCGGGGCATATGAATTAGTACCCAAAGCCTATTGCCAAAAGTTTTGAACCCTTAAGAAGCTAGCTAATCAAACCTATCTGGAGTCTGAAAGAAGCAAGCAGCTGGCTTTTGACCAGTGGCTGAGGGCTGTTAAAGTACAGCTCAGCTATGAGAATCTCAGAGAAGTAGTTCTGTTAGAGGGGTTTAAACACTCTCTCCCACTCTCAATAAAGACCCATGTAGAGGAGCAGTGGGTTCAGAGAGCCCAGCAAGTTGCTGTCCTGTCCGATGAGTTTGCTTTAATTTATAAGACCCAGGGGAGAACCTTTCCTAATCACCCCCACAAATCTGAAAAGGACAAAGGGTGGGAAGGTGATAGGAGCCCAAGCAGTCCTGGGAGAGAAAGGAAAGCAGGAGACACAGGGCGCTCTTCTCTAGCCAAACAGAAAGGTGCGATGAGCAGGAGTGAGACCCAGAGACCTGTGTACTTGCATTGTAATAAAGCAGGGCATTTAAAAGCTGACCGGTGGAAACTAAAGAGAAAACCTGTAGGGTTGATCAGGGCACACCCGCTCAGTGAAGAAGAAGAGACCCTGATGGAAAGCAGTCCTGAAGCAGAGGTGGCGGTGGCGAGAGTGGGAACAGGCGAGAAGATCAGGGAGATAAAAGAACGCAGAGCCGAGACCAGAAGAGGCAGCGGCGCTGGTGAGAGCGCTTTGTTCTGTTCAGTGGACCTGCCTGACCAGCAAAAATCGAAGTGTGACGTCACAGGAGAGCTGGTAAGTGATTGGTTGGTATTTCTTTCTTCTGTGTCTCTTTTGGTGTTTATTTTTGGTTTTGGTCAAGTGATTTAAATCAGGAGACGTCATTACAAGTTAAGAGTACACTTAAATATTTTTTTTTTTAAATACTGAGATCCAAATTAATTAATTAAATAGAATAGAAATGGCTGGGCAGGCGATGAGTTGCAGCTGTAGTATGTGGTAGCTGGTGGACGCCGGAGCGATCCACCATGACCGCATCTGCAGAAATTGTTGGCTGCTCGAAGACCTTCGGCTCAGAGTTGATGAGCTGGAGTCCAAGCTGTGGACAATGCGACACATCAGGGAGGGGGAGAGTTACCTGGAAACTGTGTTTCAGGATACAGTCACACCCCTTAGATTAATTACATCAAATTTGGACCATGGTCAGGGACAGGAGGGTGTGACTGTGAGTTAGGCAGGTATGGGGATCCAGAATTTAGCTTTGGAGGAGCCTCAGCCAGTGCCCTTATCCAATAGGTATGAGGTTCTTTCTCCCAGTATGGGCGAGGGCACAGACTGCAGGGAGGATGAGCGAACTGACCACAGCACCGTGGTTCAGAGTGCCATTCAAATGGGGGGAGAAAAGAGAAATGTAGTTGTAATAGGGGACAGCATAGTTAGGGGAATAGGTCCTGTTCTCTGCAGCAAGGATAGAAAGTCCCGAAGGCTGTTTTGCCTACCTGGTGCCAAAGTTAAAGACATCTCTTCTGGGCTAGAGAGGAACTTGGAGTGGGAGGGAAAGGATCCAGTTGTCGTGGTCCACATAAGTACCAATGACATAGGTAGGACTAGGAAAGAGGTTTTGCTGAGGGACTATGAGCAGCTCGGGGCTAAATTAAAAAGAAGAACCACAAAGGTAATAATCCTTGGATTACTACCTGAGCCGCGTGCAAATTGGCATAGGGTAAATAAGATTAGAGAGGTAAATGCGTAGTTCAAAGATTGGTATGGGAGAACTGGGTTCCGATTCATGGGACACTGGCACCAGTACTGGGGAAAGAGAGAGCTGTTCCATTGGGATGGGCTGCACTTGAACCATGCTGGGACCAGTGTCCTGATGAATTGTATAACGAGGGTTGTAGATAAAGCTTTAAACTAAATAGGTAAAAATGGTAAAAAGTCAAAGCTTAAGGCTCTTTATCTGAATGCATGTAGCATATGAAACAAGATAGATGAGCTGACAGCACAGATAGAAATAAATGAATATGATTTGATAGCTATCACAGAGACGTGGTTGCAGGATGACCAGGACTGGAATCTCAATGTTCAAGGATTTTCGTTGTTCCGGAAGAATAGGCAGAAAGACAAAGGAGGTGGGGTAGCTTTGTTATTAAAGGAAGGGATCAGTGCAGTTGTGAGTAATGATTGTGTAATAGATTGTGATATCGAATCAGTTTGGGTAGAAATAAGGAATAGAAAGGGAAAGAAATCACGGGTGGGAGTGGTCTATAGGCCCCTGAGGAGTTGCCCTCTCTGTAGGACAAAATATTAATCAGGAAATAATGGAGGCGTGTAAGAAGAGCACTGCAATTATCATGGGTGATTTTAATCTGCATATAGACTGGACAAATCAAATTGGCAAGGGTAGCATGGAAGACGAATTTGTAGAGTGCATCAGGGATTGTTTCTTCGAACAATACATTGTAGAACCTACCCGTGAACAGGCTATTTTAAACTTGGTAATGTGTAATGAGGTAGGATTAATAAGAGATCTCGTAGTTAAGGATCCTCTAGAGGGAAGCGATCACAACATGGTAGAATTTCAAATTCAGTTTGACAGTGAGCAACTCGGGTCTCAAACCAATGTCTTGAAATTAAACAAGGGCAATTACAGAGGTATGAAGAAAGACTTGTCAAAAGCGGGCTGGTAATATAGAGAACAGGGGAAGTCAGTAGATGAGCAATGGCGGACTTTTAAGCAGATATTTCATAACACTCAGCAAACATTTATTCAGATCAGAAGGAAGGACTCAAAGAGAACGATGAACCACCCGTGGATAACAAAGGAAGTTAAGGAGAATACCAAATCAAAAACAAAAGCGTACAAAGCGGTGAAAGCTAGTGGTAGGCCTGAAGATTGGGAATTTTTTAGAAACCAGCAGTGGATGACTAAAAAACTAATAAAGAGGGAGAAAATTGTTTATGAGAGTAAATTGACAAGAAATATAAAAACAAACAGTAAAAGCTTCTACAGGTATATAAAAAGGAAGAGAGTAGCTAAAGTAAGTGTGGGACCCATAGAGGATGAGACTGGGAAATTAATGACAGGGAACAGGGAAATGGCAGATAATTTAAACCAATATTTTGCATCGGTCTTCACAATGGATGACACTATAAACATCCCACAATAATAGATGAGCAAGGTGTAAATGGGAGGGAGGAACTTGTAGCAATCTTTATCACGAGAGAAAAGGTGCTGGACAAACTGATGGGACTAAAGGCAGACATGTCACCAGGACCTAATGGCCTGCATCCAAGGGTTTTAAAAGAAGTGGCTACAGAGATAGTAGAGGCATTGGTTATAATATACCAAAACTCACTGGATTCCAGTAGGGTACCAGCGGATTGGAAAACTGCTAATGTGACACCCCCCTTCAAGAAAGGAGGGAGACAGAAAGCAGACCAGTTAGCTTAACATTTGTCATTGGGAAAATGCTAGAGTCCATTATTAAGGAAGAAATAGCAGGACATTTAGAAAAACATAATGCAATCAAACAGAGTCAACATGGTTTTATGAAAGGAAATCATGTTTGACAAATTTGTTACAGTTCTTTTAGGATATAACAAGCAGAGTGGATAAAGGGGAACCAGTAGATGTAGTATATTTGGATTTTCAGAAGGCATTCAATAAGGTGCCACGTAAAAGGTTATTGCACAAAATAGGAGCTCAGGGTATTGGGGGTAATGTGTTGGCATGGATTGAGGACTGGCTAACACATAAATGGCAGAGAGTCAGGATTAATGGATCTTTTTCAGGTTGGAAAGCCATAACTAGTGGGGTGCCACAAGGATCAGTCCTAGTACCTCAACTATTTACTATCTATATTAATGACTTGGAGGAAGGGACAGAGTGCAGTGTATCCAAATTTGCTGATGATACAAAAATAGGTGGGAAGGCATGTTGTGATGAGGACACAAAGAACCTGCAAAGGGATATAGATAGGTTAAGTGAGTGGGCAAAAACTTGGCAGATGGTGTTCAATGTGGGTAAGTGTGAGGTAATTCACTTCGGTAGGAAGAATAAAAAGGCAGATTATTATTTAGATGGAGAAAGACTACAAAATACTGCAGCACAGAGGGATCTGGGTGTTCTTGTACATGAAACACAAAAGGTTAGCATGCAGGTGCAGCAAGTAATTAGGAAGGCAAATGGAATTTTGGCCTTTATTGCTTGAGGGTTAGAGTTTAAAAATAGGGAAATCCTGTTACAGCTGTACAGGGTATTGGCGAGGCCACACCTGGAGGACTGTGTACAGGTTTGGTCCCCGTATTTAAGGAAGGATATACTAGCATTGGAGGCAGTTCAGAAAAGGTTCACTAGGCTGATTTCTGGGATGAAAGTGTTGTCTTATCAAGAACTGCTAAACAGGTTAGGCCTTTATTCATTGGAGTTTAGAAGAATGAGACGTGATCTTATTGAAACATCTAAGATTCTAAGGGGGCTTGACAGGATAGATGTTGAGAATATGTTTCCACTGGTGGGGGAGTCTCAAACGGGGGGACATAGTTACAGAATAAAGGGGCACACATTTAAAACTGAGATGGGAAGGAATTTCTTCTCTCAGAGAGTGGTGAATCTCTGGAATTCTCTACCTCAGAGAGTTGTGGAGACTAGGTCACTAAATGTATTTGAGGAGGAGGTAGATAGATTTTTGAAATCTCGGGCAGTCGAGGGTTAGGCAGAGCAGGCCCAAAAGAGGAGTTGAGGCCTGGGACAGATCAGCCATGATCTTATTGAATGGCGGGGCAGGCTTGAGGGGCTGAATGGCCTACTCCTGCTCCTATTTCTTATGTTCTTATGTTCACAGCAGAACAAGCTGTGGCTTTAACTGCAGTAAGAGTTCAACCCAGGAAGCTTACTACTACAAGTGCAGGAAAATTTAATGGGATTCCTGAGGGCTATCAGGGTTTTGTGTCTGAAGGGAAAGTAACCCCATACCCCTCAAATAGGGTAAGCAAGCCCATAGGAATTCATAGGGACACAGGGACCACTAGATCCCTTTTAGTGGGAAAAGGCCTGACCTTTCCCCCAGAGAGTGGAGTGAACACCAGAATGGTGGTGAATGATATTGGAGGGCAGTGTATGCCTGTATCTGTACACCGGGCGCACTTGGAGAGTGACCTAGTTTCGGGACCAGTAACCGTAGGGAATGTCCATAGTTTGCCTGTGGACGGGCTTGACCTGCTCCCAGGTAATGATCTGGCAGGGTTGAAGGTGGTAGCCCTCCCAGTAGTGAAAGAAAGACTGCAGGAGGTCAGAGAGACAGGGTGGTGGCAGAAGACAGTTTCCTGCAGTTTCCCTGATTGTGTAGTGGATCAGGTCATGATCAAACCAGCTCCCCCAAAGGAGACTGAATTAGCACTGCAGGCAAATGACCAGGTCTGTCTGTATCAGACTTTCTTTGGAAAGTTAGGAGACCCAGGGAATGAATTAAATGGATTTTCCCTAGTTGAGGCTCAGCAAGCCAATCCAATATTGTGAAAGTTAGCACAGGCTGTCCAGTCTGAAAGTGAAGCAGAGGGAGTCCCTGATTGCTACTATTTAAAGACTGAGGTACTGATGAGGAAATGGAGTTCTCCTCACAGACCTGAGAGCAAGGAGTTAGTGGTGCCGCAGAGGTAACGGAGAGAAATATTAAGAAGGGCTCACGAGACTACAGTGGCTGTACATGCCAGTATACGAAAGACCAAAGCCCTCATTAGATAGCAGTTTGACTGGCCAAAACTCCACAAAGATGTAGTGGAGTACTGCAGGAGTTGCCACATGTGCTAGCTTGAGGGAAAACACCAACCTGCAGTGAAACCTCCTTAAGTCCTGTACCGGCGTTAGGGGAACCCTCCAGCAGAGGGCTGGTGAACTGTAAGGGACCCCACTGAGAAAGAAAAGGGACAGGTGGTCATAAGGCTGGCAAAAGGTTAGACAGGGAAGGGGAAAACGTGACCGAGGGTAGGCTAAAGGAAGTCCAGGAGGAATCCCAGATGGAAACCCCTACTGTCCGGTCAGCCAATCCTGAATAATGTGAAAAGTTAGATCCCACATCCTCCTATGTAAATGCAGACACAAGAATCACCCCACTAGATTTGCTAACAGCATTTACCGAAACCTGCAGAGACAAAGAAAGACCTCTAGGGGACAGAGAAACCATGAGTGTGATGCCTCAACTAGTCGAAGTGCCACAGGGGAGTGCAGTAGAGTCTGCGCAAATACCTGCAGGCAGGAGTGTCCCAGAGGACAAAGGGGAGATTAGCAAAGAATCCTCCCCCACAGTCAGAACCAAAGAGAACCACCCATCCCCCTTTGAATGACCCAGCAAAGCACTGAAAGAGAATTCAGGATAGGCCTGCCCGCTACTGACTCTCGTGAGAAAAAAAAAATCCTATTTAGGGCTAATGAAACCTAACCATCTCACAGACCATAGGCAGCCATGGAAATGGACAAAGTAAAGAATAAAGTCCCCAACAAAACCACTTGTTTACTGGGTTGCCAAAAAGGTGGGGGGCAGTTTTAATAAATTTTAAAACTTATGAATGAATGTGAATGAATGAGAGAGAGAGACGTGTGTTTTTCCTTTGTATCTTATATTTTCTATCTCGACCCTTTTAATGAAATGCTCTCTTTAAGAATCGCATATCATTCCGCTGGGTATGGAGGTGTCATGCTAGGCCCCCACCTGCCAAGAATGAGGCACATTAATTTTGTCATGAACATTGATTTTAAACTATTGCTGGAGTGAGGAAATGACTTGTTAAACAGATCAGCTGTGGCTGGAAAAGACATTTGCATATTAACAGACAGTGCTTGGAAGGACAAAGGACCATTCCCTGACACATTCAACCCACAATGGACCTTGATCACCAGGTATTGTGTGCCAAAGGAGCATTCCAGAGACTGCTAAGGTGATACAATCCAGAACTGGTTAGACCAGTTGGTCACATGACTAACTGGCTATTCCAGGGTCTTTTGAACTAGCCGCAGAGAGTTTGAACTCAGAAAAACTGTTTGCTCCTGGACTGAGAAGATTTCTCCTATCTGCTCCCCTCTCTTTCTCACAAGCCTCTGAATCCACTGAAGACATATGAACCCCAAGAGAGAAAAGTCTCCTACAACGAATAAGGTTTAAGAAGAATACTGGGCCCCAAAGAAAAGCAAGATCTACCTACAATCAAAGACTCTACAGTGAGCTCGGAGAACCTTAACAACAATTCTTCAGATATTGCCTCAAACTTTTCCACCTTATTTTTCTTCTGCTCTTTTCTGTCTCTATTTGCATGTGTGTATCGCATATGCATGCTAGCATGGGCATGTCCTTTATCCATAGACGTCAACCGAACTAGAGTTTAAGTTCAAGTTTAATAAATTTAAATTTTTCCTCTTTAAACCTAAGAAAACCTGTTTGTGCTGGTTTCTTGGCCTTATACTTGAAAAGTGGTGAACAAGGATTCACCAAGGGGGGATCTAAAAACACAGTGTGTTTAAAATTAAACCCTATTATGGTAAGACCAAATGAAGGCTGAGAGGGACCCCTAGACACCTTTCTCACCTGGTCGTAACACTAACAATTGATCCCTTCTGGCCTTGATTTTGGCCAGCAACACTTTCACAGATGCTTATGAAAATCTGAGATCCTCTGCTACTGCTGGGCCTCCCCAAGGCTGCTGCTCCTTGACACGTCTTCCACTGTCTACGGCTGCAAAACAGTCATCCTCCTTTAACAGGCTGCAACTGTTTGGCTGTAGATTTATGGTGAAAAATAGTCCCACTCTGCCATTAACCTGCCAATAATAGAGTAGAAGAATTCTGAGGTTGATATTGCCATGATATACTGTAACACCCAAGTATCAGCATGCAGCTCAGTTGATGTGATAATATTTTTTTAGTTTAGAGATTCTTTTGGGCCTCCTTATCTCGAGAGACAATGGATACGCGCCTGGAGGTGGTCAGTGGCTTGTGAAGCAGCGCCTGGAGTGGCTATAAAGGCCAATTCTGGAGTGACAGGCTCTTCCACAGGTGCTGCAGAGAAATTTCTTTGTCGGGGCTGTTGCACAGTTGGCTCTCCCCTTGCGCCTCTGTCTTTTTTCCTGCCAACTACTAAGTCTCTTCGACTCGCCACAATTTAGCCCTGTCTTTATGGCTGCCCGCCAGCTCTGGCGAATGCTGGCAACTAACTCCTACGACTTGTGATCAATGTCACACGATTTCATGTCGCGTTTGCAGACGTCTTTATAGCGGAGACATGGACGGCCGGTGGGTCTGATACCAGTGGCGAGCTCGCTGTACAATGTGTCTTTGGGGATCCTGCCATCTTCCATGCGGCTCACATGGCCAAGCCATCTCAAGCGCCGCTGACTCAGTAGTGTGTATAAGCTGGGGGTGTTGGCCGCTTCAAGGACTTCTGTGTTGGAGATATAGTCCTGCCACCTGATGCCAAGTATTCTCCGAAGGCAGCGAAGATGGAATGAATTGAGACGTCGCTCTTGGCTGGCATACGTTGTCCAGGCCTCGCTGCCGTAGAGCAAGGTACTGAGGACACAGGCCTGATACACTCGGACTTTTGTGTTCCGTGTCAGTGCGCCATTTTCCCACACTCTCTTGGCCAGTCTGGACATAGCAGTGGAAGCCTTACCCATGCGCTTGTTGATTTCTGCATCTAGAGACAGGTTACTGGTGATAGTTGAGCCTAGGTAGGTGAACTCTTGAACCACTTCCAGAGCGTGGTCGCCAATATTGATGGATGGAGCATTTCTGATGTCCTGCCCCATGATGTTCGTTTTCTTGAGGCTGATGGTTAGGCCAAATTCATTGCATGCAGACGCAAACCTGTCGATGAGACTCTGCAGGCACTCTTCAGTGTGAGATGTTAAAGCAGCATCGTCAGCAAAGAGGAGTTCTCTGATGAGGACTTTCCGTACTTTGGACTTCGCTCTTAGACGGGCAAGGTTGAACAACCTGCCCCCTGATCTTGTGTGGAGGAAAATTCCTTCTTCAGAGGATTTGAACGCATGTGAAAGCAGCAGGGAGAAGAAAATCCCAAAAAGTGTGGGTGCGAGAACACAGCCCTGTTTCACACCACTCAGGATAGGAAAGGGCTCTGATGAGGAGCCACCATGTTGAATTGTGCCTTTCATATTGTCATGGAATGAGGTGATGATACTTAGTAGCTTTGGTGGACATCCGATCTTTTCTAGTAGTCTGAAGAGACCACGTCTGCTGACGAGGTCAAAGGCTTTGGTGAGATCAATGAAAGCAATGTAGAGGGGCGTCTGCTGTTCACGGCATTTCTCCTGTATCTGACGAAGGGAGAACAGCATGTCAATGGTCGATCTCTCTGCACGAAAGCCGCACTGTGCCTCAGGGTAGACGCGCTCAGCCAGCTTCTGGAGCCTGTTCAGAGCGACTCGAGCAAAGACTTTCCCCACTATGCTGAGCAGGGAGATTCCACGGTAGTTGTTGCAGTCACCGCGGTCACCTCTGAAGAAGGAATTTTCCTCCACACAAGATCAGGGGGCAGGTTGTTCAGCCTTGCCCATCCAAGAGTTTAGAGATACAGCACTGAAACAGGCCCTTCGGCCCACCGAGTCTGTGCCGACCATCAACCACCCATTTATACTATTCCTACACTAATTCCATATTCCTACCACATCCCCACCTGTCCCTCTATTTCCCTACCACCTACCTATACTAGGGGCAATTGCTAATGGCCAATTTACCTATCAACCTGCAAAGTCTTTGGCAAGTGGGAGGAAACCGGAGCACCCGGAGGAAACCCACGCAGACACAGGGAGAACTTGCAAACTCCACACAGGCAGTACCCAGAATTGAACCCGGGTCGCTGTAGCTGTGAGGCTGCGGTGCTAACCACTGCGCCACTGTGCCGCCCCAAATATGTATATCAACAACAAGAGCAATATTAATAAAGACATTTTTGATATTTTTACACAACCACAGAAGGAGATATCAGGAAAGATGACCAAAAGCTTGATCAAAGAGGTAGATTTCAAGGAACGGCTTAAAAGTGGAAGAGAGGCCGAGAGATTTAGGAAGGGGATTCTGGAGCTTAGGGCTAAGACAGCTGAAAGTATAGCTGCTAATGGGGGAGCCAGAATTGGGTGAGCGCAGAGCTCTTGAAGGCTTGTAGAGCTGGAGGAGGCTTCAGTGGATGTGGGTAGAGAGGGGTCATGTTGGGGTGCTGAGTTTGGTTGGGGGGGATGGCCATGGAAGGATTTGAAAATAAGGATGAGGATTTTAAAATTGAGCCGTTGGTTCAGGAGCCAGTGTAGGTCAACAACACAGAGGTGATGGTTGAATGATATTTGGAACAAGTTAAAATATGGGCAGGAGAGCTTTGGATGAGGACAGGTTTGTGTGGTTGGAAGATGGGAGGCCAGCCAGGAGAGCATTGGAATAGTAAAGTCAATAGGTAACAAAGTTATGGTTGAGAGTTTCAGCAGCAGATGGGTTGAGGCAAGGTTGGAGTCAAGCATTGTTATGGAGGTGGAAGTAGGCAATCTTGGTGATATGGTCAGAAACTTACTGGAACAAAGTGTTATGGCCATGTGGTGACAGGTATGGGTGGTTCCCACTGTTCAACTCCCAACTGACCGCAGCAAGTGTTTTTGGTATTAGGATTCTAACACCTTTGTGTTCTATTTGTCAAATAAACAGACAGTGACAGGCTTTCTTGTAGGTTTAAAATTAATTACTTATTGAGCAATATGCCTTATCCCAAAATTGTCACAACTTCATCCACTCATGCATTCATGCTCTCTCACACACACACACAACACACACATACACACACACACAAAAGAAGAGGCAGATAGAGAAGAAAAGGGGCAAGTAGTTTTAAATGGGGTAGGGTTTTGGGGTTCACAGTAAACCTGTTGAATTCTCTCAAAGGTCAAGTTTGCTTTGGTTGCAGGCCTGAGGTGTTTGTAGATTTCTCTGTTGGTTGAATGTTTGAAAACAGAGGATCACTTCCAATTCTCTGCTGCACAAGTTGAAAATGTAGAGTTCACAGCAGGGTGCTCCCTTCTTGCCTTGTTGGATTTTTCTCACAGCTCTCAGTTGGACAAGCTTTTGTGTTGCTTCTTCCTGGGTCTCCCTCTCTCTCCAGAGAGCTACCCTTTAACGTCAAAAATGGTTTCACATCTTTGCGTCAGTTGGGAGATACAGATTTTCCTCCCTGTGGTGGCTGACAATGGCCCAGGATGTGGCTACATCACATCTTCTTTGTTTCAGAAGAACCCATTCAATTCACAAATGGACAAGTTCCTGGTTCTAACTGGGATTCGGATCTTGGACAAAGACACCCTGTTGGACCAAATGTCTGCGGCCTTAAAAAAATTCCAGGGGAAACAGTAATTTCCTGCAGTCCTTGTAGAATAAGCGGGGCATTCTGTGATGACACAAAGAATGGAGGAATCAATGTTTACAAGATTTAGAAATAATCCAGGTAGTGGAAGCAGGCCTAAGTACAATAGAAGAGTTAAAGACAGGAGGAATGAGGATGAGACCACCTTTACCAGGTCTGACTATTACAGTGGAAGACAGAATTGGAACAGCAATCAAAAGCAAATGAATCCCAGGAATGCCCAAGGAAAAGTTAATAGGTGCTTCAGATGTGACTCAAAGTATCATTATGCAATGAACTGCCCTAAGCGGAGGGGCAGAGTCTTCAAAATAACACATGACGAAAAAAATTCTGAGGCAGGAAAGAAAGATACTGATGGATGTGAACTCCTTGTGACTAGTACAATTAGAATAGAAACATTCTATGTTTCTATTGTAATTGTACTAGTCACAAGGATGAATGTGATGAATGTGTTGGTTGCAGTTTCGTTCAACAGTGCGGTACTGGATAGTGCTTGTACGTCGACAGTATGTGGAACTGATTGGTTACAGTGTTTTCTGGATTCACTCAGTAGGGAGGATCAACGCAAGGTTAAGGAGTATAAAAGTACTACCAGCTTTAGGTTTGGTGATGACAATACATTGAAGTCACTGAAAATAGCTGGGGTAAGCCACTTTATCAGTACTGATGTAGTCTCCAGTGAGATACCTTTATTCTTGAGTAAGCCTTCAATGAAAAAGGCACAGATGAAACTTGACATGGAGCATGGTAAGGCAATTGTTTTTGGGAAGCCAGTGAATTTGCAATTTACCCACTCAGGTGGGTATCCCCTTAACAAAACCTGATATTCCTAGTCAGAGTGGTAGAGAACTATTGATGGCATCAGGAGTTCCGAATCAGAGAGATAAAAGGTAAATTGTCTTAAAGTTACACAGACAATTTGCTCACCCTTCTTGACAGAGATTAAAAACCCTACTCAAAGATGCAGGTGTGATTGATGGAGAGTATACGAGGATAAAAGAAGAGTGTAGGATCGGAATCCCCTCCCCCCACCCTCCAACTGGACTTTATGAAGTAGGGTGAAGGAACCCCAATCCCCATGGACAATAGTACTGTGAATGAGGGCCAAACTTCAACAAAAAGCACACAGAGGCAGGCTGCATTCGATGGGTCAATTTCAAACATTCCGACATCACAACAGAACTGATACTGTTAAAGGACTGGTATTTGGGACATTATCATAACAGTGATGCAGGATAACTGCCATCATATTAAGTAATTAGGGAGGCCACTGTTACAACTAACCAGCCCCAGATCACAACATTCACTCCTGTCAAGACAGGAAAGAAACCTTTGTCATGTATATTGGCTCTGGAGCCTGGGCTACCCCACCTTGGTGGAGTTCATTGTTCTCAGTCATGGAAATAACATCAGCACTAAATGGATCTGTCTGGACCAGACAGGTAACAGAGGAAAGAGATTAAAAGGTGCTAAGTGCTGACCATCCAGCAGGATGGCTTCAGGAGATGTGTTCATGATATTTTGATAAGGATCATCATAAAAGGGACAAGATCGAAGGGTTTGGCACTGCAGTTATGTGAAGAAGGAAGGAGACTGGTCATCTCAGGTCCAGGCCTACAATCAACATTGGTAATGACCAGCCATGTGGGTGATTGTAAGTTTTTCAGTCAAATCTTGAGGGGGTTTGTACTGCGGGGGTTGCAGACGGAAGAAGGGTCAAAGTTGATCATCTTGACTCAGGACCTACAATCAACACTGGGACCAACCGGCCGTGTGGGTGATTGTAAGTGTTTTCAGCCAAATCATAGCGATATTGGTCTGAGGGTTTTTGGACAAAGCGGAGTGTTTTGCCTGTATTTGTGGTTCAGCCAAATCATAGTGATTTTGGTCTGAGGGATTGGAATAAAAGCGTAGTGTTTTTGCCTGTATTTGTGTTCAGCCAACTTGTAGTGATATTGGTCTGAGGGTTTTTGGACAAAGCGGAGTGTTTTGCCTGTATTTGTAGTTCAGCCAAATCGTAGTGATATTGGTCTGAGGGTTTTTGGACAAAGCGGAGTGTTTTGCCTGTATTTGTAGTTCAGCCAAATCGTAGTGATCTTGGTCTGAGGGTTTTTGGACAAAGCGGAGTGTTTTGCCTGTATTTGTAGTTCAGCCAAATCGTAGTGATCTTGGTCTGAGGGTTTTGGGACAAAAGGGTAGTGTTTTTGCCTGAAATTTGTAAGTTTGAGCCAAGTCATAGTGACTTTGTTTTGGGTAACTAGGATCAGTGGTCAAATCACTGAAGGGTTAAACTGGGAATTGGGCTGTCAATTTTAAGTTACTGCAGAAGGCTTTGTACTGAGGACAGTTTTGTTTTATTTCTGTTTCAACTAACCATAGAGGTGTCTGGATTAGGGATATTATTGGATTCAATAAAACAACAATTCATGGATAAGCCAAATCCTGTGCCGTGTGCAATTTTGTTCTTGTAATTCCTAAAGTCCAAGAACTGTAGTAAGGGGGTAAGGAATTGAACCTCTTACAAGAGATTAGTGAAAAGTGTGAAATTTGTAAAAAGTATCGGAGTACACCATCACATCCCATTGTCAGTCTTCCATTGGCATGTGACTTTTTGAGGTAGTTGCCATGGATTTAAAGATATGGGACTAAAGACAAGAATATTTTCATCCTACATTTTACAGACCTAGCACTAGATTTAGTCTTTCTACAATAATAAATAGTAAGGACAAAAGGGTGATTATAGACCAAATTAAGGAGAAATGGATAGGGACTGGGCTTGGGGCACCAGCTAAGTTTCTGACTGATAATGGAGGAGAATTTGCCAATGACGAGTTCAGGGATATGTGTGAAAACATACACATTACGGTTATGAATACTGCAGCTTAAAGTCCTTTCAGCAATGTGCTTTGTGAAATGAATCATGCAGTAGTTGATGAAATGTTACATAAAATCTTAGCTGACCAGCTAAACTGCAAGTTGACAACTGCCCTGGCATGGGCAGTTCATGCGAAGAATTTGCTTCAGATGGTTGGAGGATATAGTCCCTATCAATTGGTCTATGGGCGGAATCCCAAATTGCCTTCTATACTGTGCAACAGTCCTCCTGCTCTAGAAGGTACTACAATTAGTTCAATTTTTTCTACACATTTGAATGCTTTACATGCAGGGAGATGGGCTTTCATCAAGGCTGAGGTCTCTAAGAAAATTCACAGAACTCTGCGGCATCGTATAAGGCCATCTGAGGCAGAATGTAGTTCAGGAGATTTGGTCTATTATAAAAGAGAGGGCCATAGGGAATGGAAGGGCTCTGGTAAGGTAATCAGTCGGGATGTTAAAACAGTAGTTATCAAGCATGGAAATCAAACTGTTAAGGTTCATTCTTCACAATTAATCAGGGTTGATTACAAAATCTCAGAATCTGAGCAGCTGACAGAGGGAAAAGAGGCATCTTGTACCTCAAATACTCATGTGTTTTGCGATGAAGGTCCTCAGGAACCAGTAAATCAAGAGTTGGATGGTAATGTTACCGATCATGATGCTCAGAAAGCGCTATTGCATCCAAAGGCCAATTGCCTTTAGTAGGTACTCAGGTGACATATATTCCAGAAGGGTCTGGTAAATGGAGGGATACGACAATTGTGGGGTGTGCAGGAAAATCTACAGGCAAGTTTAAATATTGGTTAAATATTCATGATGATGACCAAGAAGCCAAAGCCATGGACTGGTAGAATGGGGTGAAAGAGTGGAGGGTAAGAAAGCGCAGTGCAAGTTTTGATAGTGGGTTAGGAAGTGACTCTTGAGTAAAGAAGTGATCACGTACTGGAGAAAGAGCCTCCAAAAAACTGTGAGGGAGATCTTCTAGCAGTAGATGCGAAAGACATCAAAGTGCTATTAGAGGCTGTAGTATAAACAGATTCCACAATGAAATGAAGGCAAGAGGGCAGTCTCAGAATAGAACTAGAAGCAGAAGTTCTCATGATTGTGAAGTTTTAGTGGCTGCCAATAAACTTGAGGATAAACTAATAAGAGAAGGAAAACATAAGGAATTAGAGAGTTGGGGAGAGTTTGGAGTCTATTCTGAGGTACCAGATAGGGGACAGCCGGCCTTGTCACAGATGGATTTGTACTGAAAAAGTCCTTCCTGATGGAATATATAAGGCTAAAGCGAGGTTAGTTGCGAGGGATTTTAAAGAGCGACTGGGGGATACCGATGCTAGAGTGGATTCTCCTACAGCTGGAAAAGTAATCTTGAAAATCTTTTTGGCTCTTTTGGCCACATGTTCATGGGAATGTGGATCCATTGACATAAAAGCTGCATTTCTGCAAGGTGATACTTTTCAGAGAGAAAAGTATCTGAAACCACCTAAAGAGGCAGCAGATACAGAAGAAAAATTTTGGAAATTGAACAAATGCATCTATGGCCTTACTAATACTTCCAGGGTGTAGTATTTCTTGGTGAGATCTGTTTTGTTGAAAATTGGTTGTGTTCAACAAAAAGCAAATCCTGCAATGTTTTATTGGTATCATAAAGGGAAACTTACAGGCATCTTCATGATGCATGTTGATGATTTCTTATGGAGTGGTACTGTGGATTTTGAGAAATATGTTATTAATAAGATTAGGACAGAATTTAAGATTGGGAGTCAGGCTTGTGGGGCCTTTCAATATATTGGTTTAGATATTAAGCAGAATAAGTCTGGTATGTTTGAATCAACAATCCTATTTAGAGACTGTTACTCCCATCCTGGTTAATCGTGTTAGGTCAAAACAGAAAGATGATAATCTATTTAAAGCAGAGATTGAACAATTGTGAAGCCTGGTGGGTTAATTGAACTGGTTGGGCTCTCAGACTAGGCCTGATGTTAGTTTTGATGTGCTGGAGTTAAGCACGATGATGAAACATCCAAAAATTGAGAATGTTTTAAGGGCAAATAAAAACATGAAAAAACTAAATCTGGAGAAATGTGCACCAAAGTTCCCATTCTAGGTGACCCAAAGAACATGAAGCTAATCATTTTTAGTGATGTTTCACATGCTAATCTTACTGATGGGTATTCGAGTGCATCTGGCTTCATAGTAGTTCTGATGGGTGAAAATGGGAAATGTTGTCCTTTAGCTAAGGCTGGAGGCTAAGAAAATAAAACGGGTTGTTAAAAGCACATTAGCTGCAGAAACACTGGGTCTTGTGGAGGCAGTGGACATGGGGTTCTATTTGTCAAATATTTTGGGTGAATTTCTGAACGAGGGACATCCTGAAGATAGGATACCCTTTGAATGTTATGTGGATAAAGGTTCTTTGTGGGACAATGTACACTCTACAAAAAGTGTGAGTGAGAAAAGATTACGTATTGACCTTGCTGGATTGAAACAAATGCTGGACAGAAAGGAAATCTCTAAACTTAAATGGGTAGATGTAAGTCATCAGCTATCAGATTGTTTCACAAAGAGAAATGTGATTTCAAAGAATTTGTTAGAGGAGGGACGTCTCACAATGTAAAAAAAAAACATTGTCCCCAATATGGAATTTATTTTGATTTAATTTGGAATATTTGAGCATGTTAATACTTTGTGCATGATATGGAATTTATTTTGAAATGTTGTTCAAGTGTGTTAATCTAAGTTGTATTGTAAAAGAAAGAGAATCTGTTAATTGTGTGTCAATGGTTTGATTATATGCAGTTGAAGGTGTTAATTAGGGTTTTAGTTGAGCACTTATAAGCAGACGCTCACTGGGACTGGGAGAGGTTTTGAGTGAGGAGCTACATGTTTGTAATCCTTTTACTCTACACAATAAATGTGAAACTGAGTAAATACAATCACCAGCATTATCTTTCAACAACAAGCTTTCTGGAGTTTAACAAGGGTGAGGCAATATAGACTTAATGGCATAGTTTTAAAGAGTGTGCAGGAACAGAGGGACCTCAGGGTGCATGTGCAGACATCTTTGAAGGTGGCCAGACATATTGAGAGACTGGTTAGTAAAGCATATGGGATCTTGGGCTTCTTAAATAGAGGCATAAAGTACAAGAGCTGGCAAGTTATGCTGAACAGTTATAATGCTCTGGTTAGACCCCAACTAGAGTATTGCGTCCAGTTCTGGTCACTACACTTTAGGAAGGATGTGAGGGTCTTTGAGAGAGTGCAGAGGAGATTTACCAGAATGATTCCAGGGTTGGGGGATTTTAGTTAGGTTGGAAAAACTGGGTTGCTCTTCCTGGAGCAAAGGAGATTGAGGGGAGATTTGATAGAGATGTACAAGGTTATGATAGGCTTAGGTAGATTAGACAAGGAAAAACTGTTCCCATTAACTGATGGTACAAGGACTAGGGGACACAGATCGAAGGTTTTGGGCAAGAGATCCGGGGGAATATGAGGAAGAACTTTTTTACGCTGCAAGTGGTAATGAAGTGTAACTCGTTGCCTATGTGGGTGGTGGTAGCAGAGACAATCAATGATTTCAAAGGGAAATTGGATGGGCACTTGAAAGAAAGAAATCTGTAGGGCTATGGGGATCGTGCAGGGGAGTGGGATTGACTGGATGCTACGTGGAGAGCCAGCATGTACTCGATGGACCGAATGGCCTCCTGCTATGCCATAAATGACTCTATGATTCTATGCCCAAGACCGCATGCAACTGAAGCGTAACTTCCTTCCCTTTATAATCCACCCTTCTTGAGCTAAAGACTAACTTGCCATTAACTTTTGATAGCTTTTTCTACATGTCTACTAGATTTAAATGATTTGTGTGCTTGGAATCAAAATTGTTTTTCTCCTCTACCGTTCCTGGTTTCTCACCATTTAGAAAATACACCAATTTATCTTTTTTAGGTCCTAAATAGGTGACCTCACACTTTTCCATCTGCCATAGTTTCACCCATGCACTTAATCTGTTTATGTTCCTTTGCAACCTCCTGCTCCCATCTGCACTGCCTACTGTCCTTCTAATTTAGTGTCATCTGCAAACTTGGATAAGCAGCTGTCTGTTCCTTCATCTAAGTCTTAAATAAAAAAAGATGAAAAGTTGAAATCCCAAACAGATCCCTGGGTAACACCACTCATTGCATCCTGCCAATCTGCGTGAATACCCTTTATTCCCACTCTCGTCTTCTACCTGCCAACCATTCTCCAACCCATGTCAAAAGGCTACTACCTCCAATTGCATGTACTCTCATTTTGCTAATAATCTTTTGTGGGGCAATTTATTGAATGCCTTCTGGAAGTCCATCTAGATGACATCGATAGACACTGCCTTACCTATCTTATTAGTGGACTTCTCAAAAAATTCATCTAGATTATTCAGACATAATTTACATTTAACAAAGCATGCTTGCTCTCTCCTTTCAGCTTATATTTGCTCAAGCACTCACTTGCTCTATCCTCGATGATAGATTCTAGTAGCATCCCCACAACTGGAATTAAACCGACTGGCCTCTAGTTATCTAGTTTCTTTCTCCCCAGTTTCACCAATAAAAATTTTACAATGACAGTGTCTGTTCCTTTAAGCGGTACCACTGTGCTAAATAGGATAGACTAAGCACAGACCTAATAGCTCAAAATTTGGCACCCATATTGTGCTGTGGACTTGCAGGAAATGAATTGTATACTACCACAACCTGTAACTTCATGATACAAGTCCAGAGACCAACTCCAAGTACAATAGGGAATTTAGAAGAGAATATAAGGAATTGTACCAGGCATACTATATGAGATATCAACCTATGAAGTAATGATCGAGGGCAACCTGCCTGTTAAACTTCAAAACAAGAGCTAAGAACTTCCGTTATCAACAGATGAAGTTGAAGCTTTACAGCTTTACCACGTCAAATAAAGAAAAGTGGTGGACAATCAAGGAATTGTAGCAAGGGGGACACTCCAATAACCACCCCAATTAACCATTATGGTGGAGTGTAGCATTTTGGAAAACAAGAGACAAAGCTTAACTGTGTTTGAAAATGCCTTCAGCCAAAAATATCAAGTGGATGATACTTATTCTGTGTTTGCCGACTTTCTCCAACATCATAAATGCTGATATCCAGACAAATTGATTCAATCAATGTGAAATTAAGAAGAGGATAAGTGCATTGGATATGTGAAGGCGATTGGCCCTAACAAGATGTAACATCCTGGCTGGACTTCTAAATGCAAAACATTGCAGACTGTGCTCTCTACTTGCATTTTCACTAGAGGTACCCAAAAATAGACTCAGTCTCATAAAAATGTTTTACTGTTCAAGTGAATCAATATACTTTGTGATGACCGACTGCTCCAGTCAAAGCCCCCAATCAAAATATATGATTCTGATTGTGGTGGGAAAAATGCACTGTTAATTCAATCCCGTCCCTCCACAGATTACCTAATATATCATTTTAAACTTTCCAAATTAAAGAAAGACCCAGCCAAATTGTACCATCTATTAACCCCTGGATGAGGCTAACCAAACTAGGTGTCTTTAAATCAACAAATTAACTGTTTAATTAGAAAAACTACATTCTTAAACACTATTAAAACATAAACAACATTTTTTTTTAGATTAGATTAGAGATACAGCACTGAAACAGGCCCTTCGGCCCACCGAGTCTGTGCCGAACATCAACCACCCATTTATACTAATCCTACACTAATCCCATATTCCTGCCAAACATCCCCACCTGTCCCGATATTTCCCTCCCACCTACCTATACTAGTGACAATTTATAATGGCCAATTTACCTATCAACCTGCAAGTCTTTTGGCTTGTGGGAGGAAACCGGAGCACCCGGAGAAAACCCACGCAGACACAGGGAGAACTTGCAAACTCCACACAGGCAGTACCCGGAATCGAACCCGGGTCCCTGGAGCTGTGAGGCTGCGGTGCTAACCACTGCGCCACTGTGCCGCCCCAAATATGTATATCAACAACAAGAGCAATATTAATAAAGACATTAAAATAGAAAAAATTAGTGTCCTTCCAAATTTACAGTCCAATGTTGCTTGAGGTCCTCACAGCTTTCCGATGGGGAAAAAAGATTCTTCAACAGTAGAACGGTCCTTGGCCTAATCCAGAAGTCCGAATTGTTGCTTTCCTTCTCCAGTGATGAATTTCTACATTAACAATTTGCAAACACATTTTAATGAATCAAATTGGCTTTAAAGTTTTTGAGGGATAAAAGATTGTCACAGTCTCACTTCCCTTCCTTCAATTTAAATTATCAGAGATCTCTGTTTTGGCTTGACTTTTTTATAATTTTGAGAGAGAATAATGAATAAACAGACTAATTTCTCTTCCTTTAGTATAAATGAGCTGTGAGCTCTTCTTTCAGGTGCTAACACACAGCTGTTTGTCTGTGTCCTCTGTTAGAACAGGCTGTTTGCACTATAAGACAGTTCAAAATTAAATTGTAACAAATGTATCTCTCGATGCTCAGTCAAAGTGGCTGTATCCAAGGCAATGAGAATGCACCTTCTTGGTAATTCCTAAGGCCTGCTCGATCTCAAAGCAGTACTGATCCTTTGCTGTCTTAAAGACACACCACATATTTCCTGGAGAGAAAAAAAAGACAGGATCATGACAACTTTTATAAATCCAGTGTTAAAATCACATTCTCAGGAACAAAGCTGGAAGTATACAGGTTTATTTTTGTCAACTAATTCCTAGATTACTGAGTAATTTTTAGAGAGAAGGGAAAAAAGACAAGCAGGGTAATTTTGACAGAGGCTGGGAATTCTGTGGCAATTAACTCACCACCTGACTTCACAATGCCTGGATGGGTGCAGCTCCAATAACATTCAAGAAGCTTGACACCATCCATGACAAAGCAGCCTGCTTGATTGGCACCCCATCCTCCACCTTCAACATTCACTCCCTTCACCACCAACACACAGTGGCAGCAATGTGTACCATCTACAAGATGCACTGCAGCAACTCACCAAGGGTCCTTTGACAGCTTCTTCCAAATCCGCGACCTTTACCACCTAGAAGGACAAGGGCAGCAAATACATGGGAACACCACTACCTGCAGGTTCCCCTCCAAGCCATACACCATCCTGACTGAGTTCCGATGAAGGGTCACTGACCCGAAACGTTAACTCTGCTTCTCTTTCCACCGATGCTGCCAGACCTGCTGAGTGATTCCAGCATTTCTTGTTTTTATTTCTGACTTAGAACTATATCGCCGTTCCTTCACTGTCACTGGGTCAAAATCCCGGAACTCCCTTCCTAACAGCACTGTGGGTGTACCTACACCCCAAGGACTGCAGCAGTTCAAGAGGAAACTCACCACCACCTTCTCAAGGGCAATTAGGGATGGGTAATAAATGCTGGCCTAGCTAGCGACACCCACATACCATCAACGAATAAAAAAAAACAGTGCTAGCAAATCGGCAATCTGTTTTATATCTGTTGAGATTTTCATTTCCATTTTAAACAGCTTCACCTCTTTGCTTGTTTGCTTTAATACCTTATTTAAAATGGATTTAGTTGACATTTGGTTACATCTCCTAATTTCTCCTACCAAACTTTGACACCCTTCCCTTTCTTTCCTGTGTTTTTCCTGCCACTTTATACACTCAAGTAGTTGTTTCCCACTTTGGGATTGCCTCCAGAGAGCAGTACTGGTGCTGGGACACTCCAAGGAGGTTGCACCCTACAGAAAAATGAACTTGTGCTCATTTCTGAACTTGTCAAACTCTTTTACTTCATAAAACAGGAGGGGTAAATTTTCACATTTAAATTATTTCTAGTTTTTACAGATTTTTCTTGCAGTAGATTTTTCCAAACGCAGCATTTATATACAAATTCAATACACAATTTACAGATGGAGACATGCAGCCAGAGTAAACATTCTGTCAGTGCTGACACTCTGTCATTGCAGACATTCTGTCAGTGCAGACAGTGCACACACTTTGCCAGTGCAGACACTCTGCCAATGCAGACATTGTCAGTATAGAGATTACAGACACTCTGTTGGTGCAGACAATGCAGACACTCTGACAGTGTAGTTACTCTTGTCTGTGTAGATAGTGCAGAAACTCTGCCATAGAGTCATTTACGGCACAGAAGGAGGCCATTCGGCCCATCACTCTCCACAGAACTATGCTGTCAGTCCCACTCCCCAGCTCAATCCCCATAGCCCTGCAAGTCTATTTCTCTCATTTGGCCATCAAACTTCCTCTTGAAGTCAGTAATTGTCTCCACTTCCACCACCCTTGTGGGCAGTGATTTCCAGGTCGTTACTAGCTGCTGCGTAAAAAAAGTGCTTCCTCATATTCCCCCGCAACTTTTGCCCAAAACCTTCATATGTGTCCTGTAGTCCTTGTACCATTTTTTAATGGGACAGCTTTTCCTTGTCTAACTTATAATGTCATAATCTTGTACACTTCCATTAAATCTCCCCTCAATCTCCTTTGTTCTAAGGAGAACAAACCCAGCTTTTCCAACCTAATCTTGTAACTAAAATCCTCCATCCCTGGAACCATTCTGGTAAATCTCCTCTGCACCCTCTCATCCTCCCTGAAGTGTGGTGACCTGAACTGGACACAATACTCCAGTTGGGACCTAACCTGAGCTTTATAAATATTCAGCATAATTTCCTTGCGTTGGTGCTCAATTCCTCTATTTATGACTCCCAAGATCCCATATGCTTTACTAACCATTCAATATGTCCTGCCACCTTCAAAGATCACTGCACATGCAACCCCAGGTCCCTCTGTTCCTGCACACTCTTTAGAACTGTGCCATTAAGTATATATTGCCTCTCCCCATTCCTTCTGCCAAAATGCATCACCTCACATTTTGTCAGTATTAAATTCCATCTGCCACCTCTCAGTCATTTGTCATTGCAGAAACTCTGTCAGTGCAGACATTGCCAGTATAGAGAGCACAGAATTGTCAGTGCAGACACTCTTATCAGTGTAGATAGTGCAGACGCTCTGTCAGTGTAGATGCTCTGCCAGTGTAGACAGTCTGTCAGTGCTGATACTCTACCAGTTTAGACAGTCCAGACATTCTGCCAGTTTAGACACTTTGTCAATTTAGACAGAACATTCTGCCAGTTTAGACACTCTGCCAGTGTAGACAGTGCAGACACTCTGCTAGTTTAGACAGTGCAGACACTCTGCCAGTGTAGACAGTGCAGACACTCTGCCAGTGTAGACAGTGCAGACACTCTGCTAGTTTAGACAGTGCAGACACTCTGCCAGTGTAGACAGTGCAGACACTCTGCTAGTTTAGACAGTGCAGACACTCTGCCAGTTTAGACAGTGCAGACACTCTGCCAGTGTAGACAGTGCAGACACTCTGCCAGTGTAGACAGTGCAGACACTCTGCTAGTTTAGACAGTGCAGACACTCTGCCAGTGTAGACAGTGCAGACACTCTGCTAGTTTAGACAGTGCAGACACTCTGCCAGTTTAGACAGTGCAGACACTCTGCCAGTGTAGACAGTGCAGACACTCTGCTAGTTTAGACAGTGCAGACACTCTGCCAGTTTAGATACTCTGCTGGTATAGAGAGTGCAGACACTGCCAGTTTAGACACTCTGCCAGTGCAGACACCCTGCAATTGTAGATAGTGCAGACACCTTACCAGTACAATTTAGATATTCTGCCAGTGTAGACAGTGCAGACATTCTACTCGAATTCCTGACAAAGTCCAGCCTGACATCACCACTGACTGCTCGCGCGGCCCATGACATCGCGGTTTTCTATTGGGCCGCGTCGCTTGGCGTTACCAAGGCTACGGTTGGCGTTGGTCACAGACGGGTCCAGAGACTGGAAGGCAGCCGTGATATTGAGGGACGGGTGGCCGAACCGGAGCAGAAATGTCGAGGATACGGCCCTTGGACATGAGCAGAAAGCAGTACCAGCAGCTGTCTGACACCCTCTGCAAACTTACCAAGCGCTGTAAGTGAGGAGGGGAGCGGTCGGAGCGCTGGCTGGACCACTGGTCGGAGCGCTGGCTGGACCACTGGTCGGAATGTTGGCTGGACCTCTGGCCGGACCACTGGCCAGAGCGTTGGCTGGACCACTGGTCGGAATGTTGGCTGGACCTCTGGCCGGACCACTGGCCGGAGCGTTGGCTGGACCACTGGTCGGAATGTTGGCTGGACCTCTGGCCGGAGCGCTGGCCGGACCTCTGGCCGGAGCGTTGGCTGGATCACTGGCCGGATTGTTGGCTGGACCACTGGTCGGAATGTTGGCTGGACCTCTGGCCGGAGCGCTGGCCGGACCTCTGGCCGGAGCGTTGGCTGGATCACTGGCCGGAATGTTGGCTGGACCACTGGTCGGAATGTTGGCTGGACCTCTGGCCGGAGCGCTGGCTGGACCATGGGAGAGATTGCTGGCTGGACCACTGGTTAGAGTGTTGGCCAGAGTGCTGGCTGGAGCACTAGCTGGACCACTGGCCAGAGCTGGACGGACTGCAAGATTGCAAAACTGACAAAGGGGCATCAACAGGCCTGAATTTTACTGGCCCCAGGCAGTGGGAGCGGTAAAATACCAGGGGCCAGTAAATCGGTGGACAGAATCATTAAGGACCCGGCTAGGGACCATTTTATGGGTCCGCTGGCATTTTGATGACAGCAGAGCAGTTCTCAGCTGCGTGGGGAGGCTACCAGCTCCATGCAGGCGGCCTGTCTGTGGTAGCCCAGGGTGGGAGGATGGTGGACTGTCATCAGAGCTAGAGGCTCCATGGCCCAATGAGAAGGCCACGGCATGGGCACGAAAGGCAGCCCTGCAGTTGCAACCATCCTGCCCAGAGGGCTTTGCCCTGCGATTGGTGTTGGCTTCTGCCCTTATTCATCATGAATTTTAAATTATACTTTCCTGTCACATGAAGGCGCCCTCAAGGTCTCCGAGCTGCCTCAACTGCACTCACCTCTCCCGATGGGGCTGCTAAGGTTTCAGTGCTGCCGGCCCTCTGGTTGAGTAGGCAGAATCGAGAGCCCGCCGTCCAGTTAGGAGGCTACCTTCGTGAAAATCGCTGAGCAGGTCTCGCTGCTGGCAAGTGCAGAATCCAAAAGTTTGCGGTACAATTCAGCCTGTTAATTCTGTTTCTTGCTCCGCAGATGCTGCCAGCCAGACCTGCTGAGTATTCACAGTATTTTCTGTTTTTATTTCAGATTTCCTGCATCTGTAGTATTTTGCTTTTATAAATAATCAAAGACTGGGGGCTGAATTTGATCCGCCCTCGATGTCGTGGGTCATAGCGGCATAGCCCATAAAATGCAAGAGGGAGTGGCCCGTCTCGACCCACGATGCGAAGAAGGCCCTGCCGGATATTCGCGGCGACGGCGAGGTCTTGGTGCAAGCTGCGGGGCCTTCACTAAAATGTTGAAATGAGTTAAATTAAAATACATGCTGCCGGCGGCTTTTGCATGCCGATTTTACGACCAACTGGCTGCAACTCGCATGCCTTTGGAACTCCGTTGGAGTTCCGAGGCGGGACACCAGTGGGGAGGAATAAAATTATCAGGGTATGGGGAGAGTGGGGAAACCTATTCCTATTGGTTGTGGGGATGGTGGGAAGAGGTTGAGGTTCAAAGGTACTGAAATTCGGGGGGGGAAATTCAGAATTTCATAAAGTGTATTTTTGGGGGGATAGGTCAATTTATGTGTTTAGAACTCAGTGGAGGGTTGGGGTGGGAGAGGGGATTCGATGTTAAATTAAAAGTTTATTAAATTTGTTACTCACACCGGCACCTTTAAATATGTCAATAAATTCTGAAGAGCTTAAAGCCCTTTAAAAATGGCACTGGCGCCTGTGTGGCAGCACCTGATGCCATTGCCGGGGACGTGGCAGTGCCTCCTCTACGTCATTGGGAGTGGCCCTCCTCCCCTTCCATTACCCCCATGGGTAATATCGCGCGGCTGTGCGGTGGCACTTCCGTGTCGGAAGGCTGCTGACTGCGCGGCTCGCTGATAAAATTCAGCCCTGGGTCCCTTTAACAAGCTCTATGGTGCTGCTTTTGAAATTTAAATATTTTAAGAATTTAAAACAATATTCTACTGTATTGTTGCAGAAATCTTAAATGTTGGAAAGGAAGACGCCTTTACACTTAATTAATTGAGGAACACTGCTGCTACAGTAGCTGTCAATTTTCGACACCATGGGTGTCAGATATTCAGTTCCAAGCCATACCATCAGCCCTTGTCATGCATAAATATGGTAAAAGCTGCATCTGTCACATGGACTGAAGAGGACAGCCAAGTGACATTAATAGGTTCTCTTTCTTTCTCTTTTCCTTTCTCATTCTCTCTGCTTCACCTTTTCTCTATTTCTTTTTTTTTTACACCCGCGACCCCCTCCCTCCACACACCCCCCCCCCCCCCCCCCGCAAATGTCTGTAGGCTCCGCTAATATTGTTGCTGGAGAATAACAGAATTCTATGGGGTAGGGCAAGTGAAAGCCTTCTATAAAAACTATATGGTTTTTAGTTATAAAACTATAAGCTGTATGATGCCTGGAATTATTAGCACATGCTGGCATAAAATTATGACGTTGAAGACGAATAATAGGTGGTCACAAGTGAAACTCTCCTAAGTGAGGGAGATTTGGCAAGCTCAGTTGTTATCCTGCTTTAGAATTACTTCTTGGAGGCAACCTAACTGACACAAACTCTCCCTGTTTAACATCATAAAGTTCTTTCCAATGACACTGTGATTGGAGACAGAGGATTGTGAGTGGCACTTCCACCCGTAAAGTCACTGGAGCAGAATTTGTGATGTCATAGGAGGAAGAGTTCACAACAAGATTTGCTGTCAGGCTATCCCTCACCAGTAGTTCTGAAGCAAAAATAAAGCTGATAATGAGGTGTAACTGAAAAAGACTAGTAAGTAGCAATTTTCGTTTAATGCCAATTTAGTAGCAAATCAGATTGCATAATCATTTCAGTAATATTCCTACTAAAGATCAATAATACATTTTATCAAATAGAGATGCAGTTTTTCATATCTTAGTTTAAGACTCATTTTTTCTGTGCCTATGTTGCAGTCAACAGACATGAGGTGCAGTGTTTGATGAAAGTCTTCAGCACACTTGTTGCCACTTTTCCTGAGCAGCGTATTGGAATTGGACTGGATCGAAACAAGTTCAGAAATATTTTGCACACCACATTTGGAATGACTGATGATATGATCATGGACAGAGGTGAGATTACAGTGAATTGCAGATGTGGCAAGTTTTCAGGATATGTAAATCTGTGAATTGAGCGATGCTGGATCTTGCCTGGACCCACTGTAGAGCTGTGCATGAGTGCTTGTATATGTATGTAGGGCTGTGCTCACTAGCTTTCAAATACTAGTTAAATTTTTAAATATTCAAATGAGCCATTAGTTGCGTCAGTTCTTTATTTACACTACAACATTGCAAGTTAAATTTAAAAATATTTCCACAGCGTTCCAATGGGTTACCTGGGAATTTTTATACCTTTGATTTTGTATCAGACTGCAGTTATCTGGCAATGGAGGTGGCTTCACACCTCTTGCCATTAGTATTGCTCACAATTTCATCGACAGCCAAACCATCACAGTTCAAGTAGCTAAATAAAAAGCGTTTGCTATGCTGTTAGCTGAATGTGTAAACTGTCATTTAAAAATGTGTAGCAAATCCATGTGTTGTGCCTTAGAAGTGAGATATAGATATAGGGCTGGATTTTCCTGAGGGCTTCAGGACCCCCCCCCCCTTAGGCTGAAATGAGAGTCAGAAGCATGCACTGTGTTCGAAAAAGTCACTCATCTGTGATTTTCCCTGAATTAGCCAACTAGTGGCCAGAGGGCAGGCTTACAGTCCCATTAATTCTATTGGCCCTCCAGCTTGAAAGCAGCAGTGGCCTCTCTCCAACCTTTTCAAAATAAAAGTAGAAAAAGGCCTTTGCGCATGGCCCAGCATTGTGATGGGGGGAACCCCTCCACAGGATGGTCTGTAGCTGCTGCTGAACACAGACAGGCAGGGAAGACCTCTAAGCCTGCCTGGAGTGCTGCCGCCTTGCCACCCCCCGCCAGTCTGCTGCCAGGAGGCCACCTCCAGGCATCTATACTATACCCCGTTGCCTGCGGGGACCTGGAAGCCGACTGGAAAATCCTGGCCGGCAGAGGCCGGCCTCAATAGGCCTTTAATTAGTTCAGTTGGCTACCTGCCACATGTGGTGGAGTCGGGTGGTAGGTATCCCTGTTCGCCCTCCAACCCTCCACTGGGAAAATGACCTGGGGGCAGGAGGAGGTGGGAACTGGCACGCTGGCCATTGGCACTATCTTAATGCCTGCCTGCCTCTGTTCCTGACCGCAGCAGTGCCTAAAGGTCCTGCCCATGGATTTTTGGAGTGTTCACTGAGTTCTCAATCTGCATCATGTAGTGGAGAAGATGTGAAAAATAGAGGCCAAGTACTGTCATATGGAATGTGTCATTTTGTAAATTTGAAAAAAGGTTCCACTTCTTCCACAGAAGAGACTGACTGAGCTCTGTCTTGAGTTTTTTTTTGGATATTGATCTTTGGGTCTTCCTACTGCTCTAAAAGACACCCGTTCCTTGAAATGTTGACCGTGCTTCTCCCTGATGAAAGCCAGACTACACGCTGACTGTTTGGGGCTTGGTGCCATAACTTTAATTTCCCTAGATCCTGTGTTTACACAGGTTATTAGTTGTCCAAAAACTGTCTCTCTTTCCCTGTAGGCTTTGGGCTGGGCACGTTAGATGTAAGCCATGGCTCAGTTGGTAGCCCTCTCGCCTTTGACTTAGAAGGTTGTGGGTTCAGGTCCCACTTCAGGTCTTGAGCATAACAATCTAGGCTGACACTCCACTGTAGTACTGAGGGAGTGATGCACTGTTGGAACTGCCATATTTTGGATCAGACGTTAAACCGAGGTAAAGGCCGGCTACCCGACCCGAACCCGACGGGGCCCGACGACATGTGTCGGCACTTCCGGGTCCGGCATTCGGGCTGGGTCAGACACGCTCTATCACCACCTCCAGTAAGTAGCTCCAATGTTAATGTACTTTTTGGACTTGAAAGGTGGTTTTGGTACTGTTATGTTAAGCTTGTGCAGATAAGCAACAAAGTGAAAAACGGAAGGTAGGGTCGGGTCAGGTCAGCCACGGGAAAAAATGGAAGGACTTGGGCCAGGTTGGGCTCGGGATCGGATGTGGTTCTGGTGGGCTCAGGTCGGGTTTTGTCAGTAGACCTGAGCTGGCCTTTAAACCGAGGCCCTGTCTGCCCTCTCAGGTGGACAGAAAAAAATCCCATGGTACTATTTTGAAGAAGAGCAGGGCAGTTATCCCCAGTGTCCTGGCCAACATTTATCCCTCAACCAACATCACAAAAACAAATTATCTGGTCATTATTGCATTGCTGTTTGTGGGTATTTGCTGTACATGAATTAGGTATCACGTTTCCTACATTACAACAGTGACTAAACTTCAAAAGTACTTCTTGGGTGTAAAGCACTTTGGGACATCTGGTGGTTGTGAAAGCTGCTATATAAATGCAAGTTGTTCTTTTTTTTGTTGCTTTTCTTCAGACTGCTGGTCATTGGTATTGATCCAGGCTTTTGGTAGAAAAATCGGTGCCGCTGCTCTTTAGACCTTCCTGCTGTACCAGGCCCTGGTTGGAAAAATGCTGCCCTACTAAAAATAGCAGTGTCACATATCCTTGACATCTTGCCCAGTGAGAGACTGTCAGGAGAGGGACCAGCAGCCCCAGAGACATGCAGGTACATAACGTTTTGGAGGCAGAGACCAGCCAGTGTTTAGTAGCAGCACAAGTGCATGAATGTGTTAGGAACAATGATCCATGTTCGATACAGGCTGCATGCACTTTTTCATTATTTGCTGAGTATACTGCAACCTCTAAGCATGGTTAACAACAGCATTAAGTGTTAAGTAACCCAGATACATGCATGCTATAGCCACTTTTGCTTTTTGCTTTTGATAAGGTCCCGTGTAGGAGATTGGTTAAGAAGTTACGAGCCCATGGGATTCAGGGCAATTTGGCATATTGGATCCAAAATTGGCTTAGTGGCAGGAGGCCGGGGGTGATGGTCGAGGGTTGTTTTTGTGAGTGGTGTACCGTAGGGATCGGTGCTGGGACCCTTGCTGTTTGTAGTGTACGTTAATGATTTGGATGTGAATATAGGAGGTATGGTCAGTAAGTTTGTAGATGACACGAAAATTGGTGATGTCATAAATAGTGAGGAAGTAAGCCTTAGATTACAGGACGGTATAGATGGGCTGGTAAGACGGGTGGAGCAGTGGCAAATGGAACTCAATCCTGAGAAGTGCGAGGTGATGCATTTTGGGAGGGCTAACAAGGCAAGGGACTATACAATGGATGGTAGGACCCAAGGAAGTACAGAGGGTCAGAGAGACCTTGGTGTACTTGTCCATAGATCACTGAAGGCAGCAGCACAGGTAGATAAGGTGGTTAGGAAGGCTTACCTTTATTAGCTGAGGCATAGAATATAAGAGCAGGGAGGTTATGATGGAGCTGTATAAAATGCCAGTTAAGCCACAGCTGGAGTACTGTGTACAGTTCTGGTCACCGCACTATAGGAAGGATGTGATTGCACTGGAGAGGGTGCAGAGGAGATTCACAAGGATATTGCCTGGGCTGGAGCATTTCAGCTATGAAGAGAGACTGGATAGGCTCGGGTTGTTTTCCTTAGTGTAGAGAAGGCTGAGAGGGGACCTGATTGAGGTATACAAAATTATGAGGGCCATTGATAGGATAGATAGGAAGAAACGTTTTCCCTTAGTGGAGGTGTCACTAATCAGGGGGCATAGATTTAAGGTAAAGGGCAGGAGGTTTAGAGGGGATTTGAGGAAAGGTTTTTTCACCCAGAGCGTGGTTATAATCTGGAACACACTGCCTGAAGGGGTGGTAGAGGCAGAAACCTTCACAACCCTTAAGAAGTATTTAGATCAGCACTTGAAACGCCATAGCATACAAGGCTATGGGCCAAGTGCTGGAAAATGGGATTAGAATAGATAGGTGCTTGATGGCCGACACAGACACAATGGGCTGATGGGCCTGTTTCTGTGCTGTATAATTCTATGACTATGACTCTATGACCAGCATGCTAGGAAAAATTATTTTACTGGTAACGTGAAGGGCTTAATTTCCCAGGAGAGGTATGTCTGCGGTTCCTTGAAATCATCTTGCCTTCACTTTAAGTTTCATACTAAAAATAAGGATACCATTTCAGGGCCTCAGTCTTAAGCAGAACACTGTTCTCTTTCTGCATTTTAATAAGTATATCTAATAGCCTTTCTCCAGGAATTCTTTTAAATTTACTCTGTTACTTAATTATATTAATAAGGATTATTCTTTTCTGTTTTATTTTCATATGCTACAAATATGAACCCAAGGCACTTTCTTTTCATTTGCCTCAAGAACTGTTCAGAGCAGCTAACATTAAAATTCTAAAATAATGCAGCATTATTACATGCTGGGCCAAATTTCAGCAGTGGGTTAAGAGAAGCTAAAGCCCATCTTTGCAGGGTAATTGTTTTCTTTGTGCCATACATGGCTTAGATCTTGGTCTTGATTTTAATAATACGTGGTTTCTCAAAAAAATTGAGAAATATGATCGGTGTTTTTAGGCTGTATGACTTGTTTTACTTGTGCTTGGGTTGTGGGTGACCTTGGTAAAGCTGCATTTGTTGCCCATTTCCAGTTGCCCTGAAAAAGTGTTGGTATTTCTTCTTTTCAATTCATTATAATAACAATTTACAGTTATGTAATGCTTTTGAGGTAGAAACGTGGCCCACCACACTTGGGGAAATCCACAATAATGATCAAGCGATGATGAAAGAACAATGAATGCATTGTGTCAGATATATGAGATCAGTAAGAGCTGAAACACCTCAAATCATCCAGATGGGATAGGCCTCTGTGAGAGCTTCAGCTATGCAATCTTTAACAAGCTTGGTATGTTGTAGGACGGAAAGAAATTTTCTGAATTTGTAGGAGCTAGTGCATACTTAGAGGAGGTGGTGGCATAGTGGTAATGTCATTGGACTAATAATCCAGACACTAGGCTAATACTCTGGGGCATGGGTTCAAATCCCACAACGGCAGATGGTGAAATTTGAATGCAATTCACAAATCTGGAATTAAAAGCTAGGCTAGTCTAATGGTAACCATGAAACACATGAAACACATTGTTGATTGTTGTAAAAACCCATCTGGTTCACTAATGCCCTTTAGGAAAGGAAATCTGCTGTTCTTACCTGGTCTGGCCTACATGTGATTCCAGACCCACAGCAATGTGGTTGACTCTGAAATGGCCCAGCAAGCCACTCAGTTCAAAGGCAATTAGGGATGGGCAATAAATGTTGGCCGAGCCAGCGAAACCCACAAACAAATAAAAAAAATACTTAGCAGCATAGGACACAGTTGTATATGGTAAACTTTTACCAGTTTGGAAAATTTGGGATTCTGCCTAAGGATTTCTGACATTCAGAAAGATCTGTCGGTGGATCAGCACAGCAAATATGTGATGTTTTATGCCTCTGAATAAGCAAGGACAAACATCAAAGAAAAAAGGAACAGAGGCAGAATTTCTATGGGGTTCTCTCAATCCCCCACCTTAACTTCAGTGGACCAACAGTGTAAATGACCTAAGCTGTGGCAGGAGATTGAGAAAGCCCCCGCAGAAATTCTTCCCCACAGTTTCACACAACTGCAAAAGAAGCTCATATGTTGTAAGGAGGAAAACCAAGAAATAAGTGAAAAAAGTGCAGCCTTGCACTTCTAACGGCTCAACTGGCTAAGTAGTGAATAGATGAACGAAAGATTGGGATAATTCCAGGTTCAACCAATGTATGCTGAGTTAGCTGCCAGGGCATTGATAGGGACACAAAATTGGCCTCAGCAGACCCAGGTTTCCTTTCATAATCACTAAACACTGACTATTTTGGATGTCTTGGCTGTAATGCCTCCTGCTGTTGAAAAGCATACAATCACTTACTGTCAGGGTCCACAGTTGAAATTTGGAATTTTGGAGAGCTTGGAGGGTGGTAATTGGTCATGAATGTACACTAACAAAGAGACAGCATCTCAAGGAGAGAAAAAAGGGAAGGGAGAAAACTTATAGAAAAAGGAAGATATAAAAAGTGCAAATTCCTGGATAACTGGTAAGCTGCTCTAATTACTTACATGGTGAAATCTTAGCAGTTGCTGAATAAGTATTACACTGATCACACAATGTAAGGTCTGTTTGCAAATTTAAGTGTGAGTAGCACTGGATAGACATATAGTGGGTAATTTTAAATATACAAAGTGGGTGGGTTTGAGTTAGCTGGGATGGTAAAATGTAAAAAACCTCAATCCATACCTTACCCACCTCGTTTTAATGGAGGCAGGATGGGGCTGGGGGGTGGTGGCTTTGGGCCACCAACTCGGTCCCAGGAAATAGCCATTCATTTAAATATTTTAATGAGCTGTGTGTCTCAGCTTTTATCTTTTTTCCAGTTTTAGAGCTAGCCGATGCGGTTTCCCAGGTCTTAGGAAATCAGCAGTTAAAGGGAGGTGAACACTGATGCATGAAAGAACTGCTTTACCAGCACTGCTTGTGGGCCAGGAGGAGCAAGAATGCTTCCCTCAGCCACCAAGCAAACCTGCTTCCCACTCCACGATATTGGCCCCCTCACCTCGGAGATCACTGCCACAAAGCACCAAGATCACTGACCCTTCTCCCCTGAACCGCAATCTTTCTCCAACACCCCGTGATTAGACCCTAACCTCCAAACCATGCTGGACACACCTCTGTGATCTTTACCCCAAGCAGCAGGAATTACCTGCTCCTTAGCTGCAGCCTCTTCTGGAGCATTCCCTGAATTTCAGGGAAGCAAGACTGTCAATCTGTCTGGCTTCTGGAGTTAAAACTCCACAGCATTTGTGGAAACCTGGGATTCTGGGTATCCCAACCAGAACATCCCTTCCCCCAACCCCACTCTGAAATTCTGCCCCAGTAAATATCGGGACCATAACATCTCTTATGAAGCCTGACTGCCTCGGCAACCTTCCATGTTTCTTCCTTTTTCAAACATGTCAGGTGGTGGATTCTTATTTAGATACTGTTTGGTGCTAGTAACAGTGGGGGGAAATAAATGATTTGCAATAATTGCCACAGAGGCTTATGAAAGTCTGAGTGCACATAGGAAAAAACAACAAATGTGAAAAAGGGATTAAATGGGCCACATTTACTTACTTTTATTTTATTTTGTCCTTCCCATAATCTGCAGTGTACTTAATGCCACTTAATGATTCTGCGCATTCAGTTCAAGTAGGCACTTTTGACTTCTTACATACCAAACTAGCAAGAAATGGATTGCAGGATGGACACATCCCCAGCTGAATACTTAAATAAAGCACCTATCTGTTTGAGGCAAGCTTTTCTTCCCTTGTTAGTCCTATCTGCTAGAAAATTTATTGGGGTAAAAACTGGTGTCATAAAAGTGTGCTGTGTCGAATGATGATTTTTAATCCAGTGGCTGGAAACCTGACTTAAATTTTTAAAAGAAAAAGAAACAGACAAAAGTCTGCTAATGATGGCCACCCTAATTTGCATCACAGTACTCCACATTCCAATGAATTGAGGTGGATATGGATTGTCTGCATTGACCCATCAAGAATAATGACTTGGGAAAATCTGAGTGAACTACCTATCCTGGTCTCATTAGCAAGGCATCAGGGCTATCACCCGAATGTTAAACTGGTGGAGAGGAACCACTCAAACCTAATTACTTGTGAGAAGGAAATTCCTAGACATGGACTGATTAAGTTGCAAGAGGGAATATACATTGGTAACCGCCATGCTTGAATCACTGGGTGACAGCCATGTGACAGGCCCACCATTTGTGTGCTTAAGCTGGTGTTTTCTCTGCAGTAACCAGACAAGCAGCTAGACACTGACAAGAGAAGACCCAAGTGGGATCCATCCTTCCTCTCTCTCTTCCCAATCCACCTTGGAAATTTCGAACCCTGCCTGCTGACTGTGACCACCAAGGCATATCCCTGCTGTAGACTGAGACTCCTTGAAGGAAATCAGCTGCATTGCTGTCTGCAGGAGAACCACCAAATCAGCCGTCCACGTCTTCAAACCGGAAGCCTTAGGATCACCAAGGAAAGTCGCGTGACCAACAAATTCATCCTGAAGCCAGCCGAGTCACCAACATCCACAGACTGTATACCCCTTATATTTCTCTGGATTCTAATTCAACCAATCTATCCTTCCCCACTCTGTAACTTATTTGTATGTGTGTGTGAACTTCGAGTGTGTGTGAAAGTTGGAGCACATTTTATTATTTTACTTAGATCGGTTTAAGTACAATAAAGCTAACCTCTTTCTTTGATAAACTCAAGAAAACCTGTCTGATTCATTCTTTTTACGATCACAGTGTGTAAACAGTTAAACGCTTGCTGAATTGGAAAGTATATCCACTTCAAAAAGAAATAAACCTGTTGTGGTCAAACAAGGAGAGGGAAAAGAGGAGAGCCCTTTGATTCCTCCTCACCTGATTGTAACACTGAGGTTTACGTGGGGTGAGACTTCCACTCAATTTCTGTGACTGGGTATTCATGGGAAAATATAGGCTAAGATTACTGATGGTGAGTTTCTAGTGAGATAAGGTATATTTAGGGAAAAATCATGAATGATGGGGCAAAATAGTGAACTAAAAATTGGTGTGTGCCATTTCTCGGGTGCAGGGGCATGATTCGCAATCCGCTCATGCCAGTCCCAGTGTGTGAATTTCATCCTGCTTCCTCATTTAAATGATTGTGGTGTGCGGCCCAGCATGACCCACGCTGCTGGCTGACTGCATGCACAACTGAGACCTAAGAGCGTGCAAGGTTAGCTCGTGTTCTAGCTAGCTTCCAGCTCTTAAAGGCAGTCGGTCCTGTTCAAAGGAAAGCTGATGGCAACAAATAACTCGTATTGATATGATTAAACTGAAGGACCATGGAGAACTAGGCCAGAGAGAGGGCTCCAAGATTTTCAGATGCCATGCTGCAGGCACTGATGTTAGAGGTGGACTCTAGGAGAGAGGCCATGTTTACATCAGGTGGGTGGGGCGTTGGGGGTTTGTAGGGATGGCAGGTGGCCCTCACACCAGACCCTCCAAAGGAAGTGGGAGCAGGTGGCAAGGGAGGTAAACGCCCGGAGTCTGGCTCCGAGGACCTGGCAGCAGTGTCAGAAGAAGTTTAATGACCTTACGCACAGTCAAGGTCAGTGAATGCATTCTCACATCACCTCTCAATCCTACCAAACAACCAGCCTCTCATGCTGCTTACTGCACCACACACCCATTGCTCACCCAGCAGCCTTCACAAGCACTCAGCACTCATGTCCAACATTCATGTACTCCACTTCATCTTAACATACCTTACACTGATGCCAGCCTCACACCCACCTCTTGCTGCCTCCACATATCTCCAGCTATTCAGCTGTGGCAGGCACATCATGCAGAGACTGTGCCACACATCTAACCATCTCCCCTTGACATTCAACGGCATTACCATCGCTGAATTCCACACTATCAACATCTTAGGGGCTACCATTGACCAGAAACTGACCGGGAGTAGCCATATAAATACCGTGGCTACAAGAGCAGGTCAGAGGTTAGGAATCCTGAGGCGAGTAACTCACCTCCTGACTCCCCAAAGCCTGTCCACCATCTACAAGGCACAAGTCAGGAGTGTGATGGAATACTCTCCACTTGCCTGGATGGGTGCAGCTCCAACAACACTCAAGAAGCTCGACACCATCCAGGACAAAGCAGCCCGCTTGATTGGCACCCCATCTTCAAACATTCACTCCCTCCACCACCAACGCACAGTGGCAGCAGTGTGTACCATCTACAAGATGCACTGCAGCAATGCACCAAGGCTCCTTAAACAACACCTTCCAAACCCGCGACCTTTACCAACTAGAAGGACAAGGGCAGCAAATACATGGGAACACCACCGCCTGCAAGTTCCCCTCCAAGTCACACCCCATCCTGACTTGGAACTATATCGCCATTCCTTCACTGTCGCTGGGTCAAAATCCTGGAACTCCCTTCCTAACAGCACTGTGGGTGTACCTACCCCAAATGGACAGCAGCAGTTCAAGAAGGCAGCTCACCACCACCTTCTCAAGGGCAATTAGGGATGGGCAATAAATGCTGGTCTGGCCAGTGACGCCTACATCCCATGAATAATTTTTTTAAAAAAATCACTCAGATTCTGTTCTCTCTCTCACAGGACAAAGTCACCCATAACAGGAGGGAGAACCAGAGGACCGGGGAGTGGGGGTGTGTGGATGGCCGCCACAACTCCTTCCACTCAGCCTGACAGAGGAGATGGTGCTGAGAAACATGGGTCCGATTGCAACAGAGCCCATGACATCCACCATCACTGAGATCATCGAGGGTGGTGGCAAGTTATTGCCATATACCCCTTCTCAGTTCCCTCCTCATCCTCGACCTGAGATCTGGCATGAAGTGAAAGCTGCAGATGTTGTGTTTATGGACCGTCTGCTTTCCTTCCCACCCCATGCCTCAACCCAATCATGTCCTCTGCTTTTATGCTTTCAGATGCCCAAGAGCTCCTGCCTGTCCAGTCACAGCACACGCAGAGGAAGAGAGAGAGCAACCCCACATCTGTGATCAGGAAACACCATCACTTGATCTGACACTCACGGCCACTAACTCAGATACTGGCACTGAACAAACTTTAGAGGCTAGTTTAGAGTTGGAATCTAAATGTAGGGAGTGACTGGGCATGACTGGGCTGCAGCCAGGCCAGACGAAAAGGATAGTCCGTGTGTCAACTCATCCAGATGGCAAGGTCGCACACCAGTTCTGGTGCAGGGGATTCAGTTGAGGATGTTGATGGGGTGGCATAAAGGGAGAAGGCTGATGAGCATGCACACTGAGATGCTGTATGCATTGGCAGGCCTGCCACAGAACCTCCTGTCACTTTAAAGGAGCATTGAGGAGTTTCGCTCCAATGTAGCATAGGGCATTGTGCAGAATTTGGATCCGAGCCTTTCCTCTGTGGAAGTGGTGGCCAACACCATAGCAGCACTAGCAGACCCAACCATGATGGAGCGTCTGATGGCTGCTGTCTCAGCTTCCACTGCAACAAAGGCACAGTTCAGTGACCACCACCTTGTGGAATCTGGGTGACCTCAGGCACTGCTGCTGGGTTAGCTGTAGGTACGAGAAGTGCTCTTGAAAAATCCTTGGTGGGTAGGGCCTGCTGTGTAGAACCCTCCTCCTCCACCTTCTTTGCAGAGCTTCACCTCACTGCTTCCTCAGCTCTATTTCCTGGTCATGTAGACCAAGAGGCACTGTAACTCCCATACCTGGGTCAGGTATTCCTTGACTATAAGCAGCAGCTGTTAAGAACCAATTCCAAAAACGCCGCCTAAGCGTAAGTAAGTCAAAAGCACCTTATGTGCAATTTGAATGCCTGACCCTTTAAATAATGCTAGTGCTGGACCCCTCTTGCAGCTGAACACTTGGTCTTTGCTGAGTGACGTGCGAATTTGTTGAATGGACTTGCATGGTCCAAACTGGGTATCACATCAGCTGTGTGATATCATGATATCATCAATTCCGTTGCTTCCAGCGCTTGCTGGGGACACCCATGCAAGCATCCTTCTCAAAATGGTGAGCCGTGCAGGCTGCGCCAGAAACAGCTGGCAGTGCAGCACAACCGCCAGGAGTGCGATTGGCTTCCAGATCTAAATTTTGCACCCAATATTATGACCAGGTGAGAAAGGTGTCTAGGGGTCTTTTACTGTCTTCACCTGGTCTTATTGAAACAGGGTTTAATTTTAAATACACTGTGTTTTGAGCTCCCCCTTTGTGAATCCTTGTTCACAGCTTTCCAATTATAAGGCAAAGAAATGAGCACAAACAGGCCTTCTTAGGTTTAAAGAAGAAAAGTGAAATTTATTAAACCTTAAACATAAACTCTAATACGGTTAATGCCTACGGATATACAACACACCCACGCTAGCATGCACACGCGATACACACACGCAAATAGGGACAGAAAAGAGCAGAAGAAGATAAAATGGCGAGGTTTGAGGCAGTCTCTAAAGGGGGTTTCTTGTTACTGTTTCTGTGGTTCTAGCTCGCTGTAGAGTCCTTGATTGTAGACAGCTCTTACTTTATGTTGGGGCCCAGTATTCACTATAGGAGAATTTTCTGTCTTGGTTTTTATATGTCTTCAATGGTTTCCAAAGCTGGTGAGACCAGGAGAGAGGTGTTCTCAGTCCAGGAGATAACAGCCTTCTGCATTTCAAACACTCTGTGGCAAGTTCAAAATTCCAACAACTCCAATAGTCAGCAGCCATGTGATCAAAGCAGTCCAGGCATGTCTGTTTGTGTATTCTGCCATCTTAGCAGAACACTAGCCTTTCCACCTTCAACCTCTGGTAGTCAAAAGTCCATTGTGGATTAAATTGGAGCAGGGAATAGCCTCTTTGTTCTTTGAAGTACATGCTAATGTCTGTCTCCAGCCAAAGTTTCCAATTATTTTTTAAAGCAAGTTCTTTCGTCATCAGCAGTTTAAAATCAATGTTTATGTGGCAAAATTAATTTTCCTCATTCTTGGCAGGTGGGAGTTTGCCTGACACAAGTTATTCCAATGGAGCAAGTTGATAGTTAGAAAAATTAAATTCAGACATTCTGCTGGGAAGAGCCTAAGGTTGAATGAGTTAATTATTGGTGAGGTACTGCAAAAGTATCCACAGATTGATAAAAAATGTTGAAAGTATACAATCGGTCCAACACCACTCAAAAAGAGAAAATGTTTATTTTTAGTATGTTTCAATTTTGTTTCCATTCTCCTGCATTTGCAGTTTTTTCTCGTCTTTTGAACTATTTATTTTTGCTCATTTTCTGTGCAATTTTCTCATACCTTACTCAGTTCCTTTATAATCTTTTTGTTGCCTCACTGAGATGATCCTTACACAACATCCACCAGTTCCTACTTTTCCCAGATTTTATGAAAACAGTTTTGCTGGCACTTAACCCTTCTACAGAGGGGACAGAGGCTGTCATTCTTGTGTTTGGCTGTAGTTCTGCCCTCCCCCACCTTTGCTTTATTCATTCCTATTAAGGGTGTTCACTTATCTTGTAGGTTCCAGTTCTAGCAAAGAGTCTGCACTTGAAGTGTTAACCTGACTTCTCTTTTTACAGATGCTTAGTGATTTGCTAAATATATCCAGAACTTCGTGTTTTTATTTCAGATTTTGGTCATTTACAACTTTTGCTCCTTGTTATTAACTGTTCAAAGTTACCCAGAGGTACTCACCATGAGCCAAAATCCCTATAACCATCAAACGATCTGTTCAAACCACAGCTAGAGCTAGTGTGGATAATTGTACAGACCACTATCTGAACATCTAATTAAGGAACTATTGATGTGAGAAACAATCTGGTAATGAAAATCACTGGTTAATTACATGCTTTTCCTCATATAAATATTGGAGGCGTAGACTACACCACCCATTCAGATTGAGAAATCCAATTGTCCTTCTGCAAAGTCAGAAACTGTCTCTGTTTACTATTCAAACACACAAGCCAGAAATCTAAGATGCTGCTGTGTGTGCACATGCAGTTATTTGGCATCTGTATACTTACATTATCATGTAACACATGTTAATATTCGTCTATGCTATTTCATTTGTTTGGTTTATGAGGTGGGTGAAGTGGCATGAATTATGAGGAGGCATTTCTACAATCCAAACAATGTTTTCATCGTGTTCTGAAGTGTCTGACCAGGCAACTATTTTATGTTTTCAGAGGAATATTAATAATTGTATGCTTTTTGCATTGAGGGAATACATAAGTTAAAGAATAGTACCTTCATATTGGTATATTGTTGATGGAAATGATCTTGTTAGACATCTCTCCTGATTTTCATTTCCATTGATGTCAGTGAAAGTTGGGAGAGATGTGTAAGGGGCAGCTGAATTGATATCGCCCATTTTACAGCAGCACCCAAAGACAAAATTACCCCCAGTTATTTTTTCAAAATGAAGTTACAGTTGTTATGTAAATGAATGAAGTACTCATTTTGCGCACAACAATGTCCCACAAACAGCAGTGAGATGAATGAACGGTTAATCTAACCAGAAATTAAGTTGCCATCAGATTATCCCCATCTTTAGGGTAAAAAACAATATTGGTAGAACTGTATTTTACTCAGTTTCAGAGTTTTAGTGGAAGGATGTAGTACCATGTTTTACTTTTTTTTCTCATGATAACTGAAAGTGGAGAGTTGCAAAGTTTAAACTCTTCAGCTGGTTTGCTTTTAGATGGTGAATCCCAAAATCCATTTCAGGTCTTTTCTGCAGACCCAATAATTTTAAGTAAACTTCAAATACTTAATGTGAGTTTGAATTTTACTTTTTCAGTTTTTCGTGCATTTGACAAAGACAATGATAGCTACGTCAACATGAGGGAATGGATTGAAGGACTATCAATATTTCTCCGAGGGACTTTGGATGAAAAGATAAAATGTAGGATTATTTACACATTTGTTGCATGGCATAAAATATATGTAAATGTTTGGATGCCAATTAATAAACACTAAAGTTATTTCTTGATTTATTCTGATCCAGTCTGTTTTGACGTTTTTGATCTGAATGGAGATGGGTTCATTTCACGAGAGGAGATGTTTCACATGCTCAAAAGCAGCCTAATCAAACAACCAACAGAAGAAGACCCTGATGAGGGAGTAAAAGACTTGGTAGAGATAGCACTGAAAAAGATGGTGAGAAAACTGCATGAAGAATAAGACATGCTTTTCTAAGATTTTGTTTATTTTTTCTAAAGAGCAACCTCTACACAATACACTTCCAACCAGCTCTTCCCTTAGGGTAGGGAATGCAGATAAGGGATATACCCGTCTCATGCCTTAGGGCAAAAATTAACAATATCCTGAAATGAGGAAGATCACACAGGAAAGCCTCTGATGTTGTCTCATCATGATGTCGTAAAACATTTTAAAGGGACGTCTTTGCTTTGTGATTTTTCTCAGTAAACCTGGCCCAGTTGAGAAAAGTGTAGGGAATGCTCATGAGGAAACTCAAGACTCCAAAAGGTAATATTTCTGTTTTTACACAAAAAAGTGGAAGAGGATTCAGTCTAATTTTGTTTTTTCAAAAAAATTTTTTTTGATCAACTTATAACATCAAAACCAGCCCCATGGCGGCAGGAATGGAGGGGGGAGACTGGTAAAGTAGCATGGGACGTGCCGGGATGGCTCCTAGACTCATCCCGCTGCCGAGCAATTTTACGAGATGCAGGCGGTGCGATGCGTCAGTGGCTGACAGATCAGCGGTGGGCAGGTAATTAAGACTGTTAAACAGCCAATTGTCTGGAATTTTGTAAGCTTTTTTCGATTTTGTGAAGGCCGCACAGATTTCTCAGAGGCTCAGCGTCTCACCTCCTCAAAAGAGGTGAGATTTGTCTGGCAGCTCAATGGTGGAGGGAAGTGGCACTGTTTCCATCTTTCAGCTGAGACAGGAACGCTGTGTGCTGAACGTGCAAGGGCTATCAAGTTTGGTGGCACTGCAGAAGATGAGTCCAATCTTAAATGCTGTTAGTGGAAGACCATCTCCCAGGTCCACAGCAACCACTGGAGGCTTGAGAGGCTGATCACAGTGCAGGTTTCATTTGGCTATGGGGTCTGTGCTTTCAGAGTTTGACTCCTCTGGTGAGGGGGAAAGTGTCAGAGAGATGGGGATGCAGCTGCATGGAGCAGCTTTGCAGCAGCCAGGGGAGCTCCAGCGAATTGAGGAAGTCATTGGATGTGAACAAGGAGGGCACATGGAAGAAAAAAGGCAACATCATGGTCGCAAAAGGTGCTACCCAGCTCAAAGGATGTACCGTCAGGCTTGGTTTCATGGCGATATCTGAGCACCAATTTCTATGAAGACTACGTCTCTCCATGGAGGTGGTGGCGGAGCTGTGTGATATGCTGGAGCAGGAGTTGAGGCCATTGGGAAGTGGCGGATACCTAATGCCGGTTGCGTTAAAGGTGATATTGGCACTCAACATTTTTGCCTGTGATTTGTTCCAGCGATTGTCTGGAGATATGTAAGGCATCTCTCAGTCAGCGGCACATCGTTGCATAAAGGGGATGTCATGTACAGTTGGGCTGGCTAATATTATCCAATTCATAACTGATCAAGCCAGTCAGGCTGAGAGGGCAGTTGGCTTTGGGGCCATGGCTGGATTTCCCCAGGTGCAGGGGGTCATTGGCGCCAAAGCCGGCAGCCATTAAGGCTCCCTCAGAGCAGCCAAGCGACTTTCTGAACAGGAAGAGGTTCCACTCCCTGGATGTTCAAGTCACTTGTGACAACCATAAATGAATCATGCAGGTGTGTGCGAGGTTAGAGGGAAGTTGCCATGACTCCTACATCCTTAGACAGTCCCAAGAGCCTCAGCTGTTCAGGCCATGAGGGTCACCACATTGTCAATGGAGGACACCATGCGCTCACAGCCAGAAAAATTGCACCGCTCATGGCATGGATGGATTCCTCCATTGTTTGCGCATGTGAGTGCACTGCCTCTGGAAACTCCGATATATGTTCACATATTTGACACTGCTGCTGAAGCATCTGCTGCTTTGCTGATGACACCCAAGGCTCACCATCTGCATGAAGCTGAGCATTTCTGGGCCTCTCCTCACTCCTCCAAAGGGAAGTGGCTGCAACTGTCCTTTTCCTCCTGACTGCTGGAAAAAGAACATCTCTCCTAAGCCTTTCTGCCTGCAGGAGCACCTCCAGGGATGGTGTCACTGAATCTTGGAGTGACCCTTCCTAGTAATGAAGACATTCCTCTGCAACTTCCGTTGATATAAGCCCCTTAGTAGCCTGTGTCTACCTGAATGATTTAGATGTGCGTTTAAAAATGGCGCTTATCAGTGAGCTGTCGGCACCATGCCCTGCCCGCCCCCTTTAATTAGCTGGCTCCCCTGCCTGTCGGCCCTCAATTGGCTGCTCATAAAATCGCTGAGGAAGTCCTGCCACTGCATGCCACTGACCCGATTAGCCCCCTGATGTTAGGTCATCCACCTGATTGGTAAAATTCAGTCCATTGTCTTCCCCTTCCCCAAGGAAGAGCCTTTCCTCAAGAGATGAATGGGATGGGTAGAGTACATGACAGTGGATTAGAGATGTTCTGTGAAAGAAATAAGTTGGTAAACCAGATAGCCTCTCATTTCATTAACTATGTTCTTAACTATACCAGAGTTCCATTTTACTTGCTTTTATAATATAATTGAAGTACGTTAAGCTTTTTTAAAATTTAAGAACATTTTAAATTAAAATCCAAGAGATTCTATTCATTAAGCAATATGCAACTGTTATATGAGCGCTTCTATTTTTCTTTGCAAAATATGTTTTAAGAAATTATAGTTGAATTTTGCACATTGAATCATCTGGAGATTGCTGAACTTTGTGGGTGTTTTCTTAAAAGGAAGGTCAACAGAAGGTTGACCAGTAAACAAACTTTTACTGGAAGGCACGTGTTTGTAAAGAACCCAGCAGGGGATTTGACCTGAAGAGCTATTTGCTTATTGACAAGTCAGGATTTATGGCTGTCATAGGACTTGCTTCTGGAAAGGTTTTTTGTTTCATTTTGAACTGTTAAAAAAGGCCAGCTGGTTTGGCAAAAACATGGAATTGGAGTTTGATTTAAAAACAAGAAATGCTGGAACCACTCAGCAGGTCTGGCAGCATCTGTGGAAAGAGAAGCAGAGTTAACGTTTCGGGTCAGTGACCCTTCTTCGGAACTGACAAATATTAGAAATGTCACAGGTTATAAGCAAGTGAGGCGGGTGTGGGGCGAGAGATAACAAAGGAGGTGTAAATTGGACAAAGCCACATAGCTGACCAAAAGGTCATGGAGCAAAGGCAAACAATATGTTAATGGTGTGTTGAAAGACAAAGCATTAGTACAGATAGGGTGTTAACGGACTGAAGATTGAACAGCAGCAAGTACAAACATGAAAAAAAACAGTGGGTAAGCAAACTGAACAAACTAAGATGAAATGAAATAAACTTAAAAAAAAAAAATTTGTAAAAAATATAAAAAAGAAAAAATAACTAAAAATAAAAGTAAAATGGGGGGGGGGGGGGGGGGGTGGGGGGGGGGCTCGTCATGCTCTGAAATTATTGAACTCAATGTTCAGTCCGGCAGGCTGTAGTGTGCCTAATTGGTAAATGAGATGCTGTTCCTCAAGCTTGCGTTGATATTCGCTGGAACACTGCAGCAATCCCAGGACAGAGATGTGAGCATGAGAGCAGGGGGGAGTGTTGAAATGGCAAGCAACCGGAAGCTCAGGGTCCTGCTTGTGGACTGAGCGGAGGTGTTGCGCAAAGCGGTCACCCAGTCTGCACTTGATCTCCCCGATGTAGAGGAGACCACATTGTGAGCAGCGAATACAGTATACTACATTGAAAGAAGTACAAGTAAATCGCTGCTTCACCTGAAAGGAGTGTTTGGGGTCTGGGATAGTGAGGAGAGAGGAGGTAAATGGGCAGGTATTACACCTCCTGCGATTGCCATGGGACGGGGACGAGGTGGTGGGGTGATGGAGGAGTGGACCAGGGTGTCGCGGAGGGAACGATCCCTTCGGAATGCTGACCGGGGAAGGGAGGGGAAGATGCATTTGGTAGTGGCATCACGCTGGAGGTGGTGGAAATGGCGGAGGATGATCCTTTGGATATGGAGGCTGATGGGGTGGAAAGTGAGGACAAGGGGAACCCTGTCACTGTTCTGGGAGGGAGGGGAAGGGGTGAGGGTAGAGGTGCGGGAAATGGGCCGGACACGGTTGAGGGCCCTGTCAACAACAGTGGGGGGGAATCCTCGGTTGAGGAAAAAGGAGGTCCTATCAGAAGCACCGTCATGGAAGGTAGCATCATCAGAGCAGATGCGTCGGAGATGGAGAAACTGGGAGAATGGAATGCAGTCTTTACAGGAGGTAGGGTGTGAAGAAGTGTAGTCGAGGTAGCTGTGGGAGTCGGTGGGCTTATAATGGATATTAGTAGACAACCTATCCCCAGAGATGGAGACAGAGAAGTCGAGGAAGGGAAGGGAAGTGTCAGAGATGGACCATGTAAAGGTGAGAGAGGGTGGAAATTGGAAGCAAAGTTGATAATGTTTTCCAGTTCGGGGTGGGAGCAGGCAACAGCACCGATACAGTCATCAATGTACTTGTACATGTCATCAATTGGAGTTTGATTATTGACCTGCCAGGAGAACAGAAGATCCAGCCCATCTTTCTCACTTGAAAAGCAAATCCTGTATCAAGTTGTACTGTTGCCTCCTGTATTTAAAGAAATCCTGAATGCTTGCAGAAGCCTTGTATCTTTGAAAAACTTTGCATCGAATGTGTGAGAATTGAAACCTTTGTTGCTGCACACTTGATGTGAGACCTATGTGAAGCATTTCTTGAAAGCCTACCCAGACTGTTTATCAATATTGCCTAGAAAGCACTGTTCCTGGAAGTTTCCTAGTGGCAACCACCTTTGGGACAGCTTGCCAAAACAAGAACTTCCATATCTTCTCTTCAGTATAAGTTTTTTTTTTATTCCCTCTATTTCTTTGTAACAGCTGTAAACAAAAATCCCTTTTTTTCCTGGTTAGCCGGTTGTGTATGTGAGTTTGAGGGCTAGGATAAAAATAAGGGGCTTTCATATTTCCATTTGTGCATATGTTTTACTTCATTATTGGTTAAGAATTGTTTTCTAATGAATGGATAATTTAGTTGTTTATTAAAGAAACCTGGTTGGCGTGCTTTATTCTGGGGACTAATAGAGTATCTGATTGACTGTTTCGATAAGTGGGAACATTTAAATATATGTTGTGACCTGTGGGGAGGTGGGACTGAATTAACAGTGCAGTCCTCCCGCCTCAGTTGTAACACAACTTTAATTTTTTTTCTAGAACTGGAAGAAATAAAAACTGGGAGACTAGTATTTTCCAGCTTTTGAGCCAATATAGAAAAATGCATCAAGACATTGGACAAAAGCCAACGTTTTAACCTGTCGCAGTGTTTCTGTTTTGGTTTGTTTTGTCATTTTTCTTGTGTCCCCTTCTTCTGAAAAGATTTATTGATTGCTGGGATACTGTTCCATAGATCAGTTCATCACTGAGACTGACTTCCATCTTTGAAACATTGTCGATCTCTCTCACTATCTTATACTGAATAAAAACTGGCTTTTAACTGCTGAAATAAATCTTTTGTAGGACCGTTACTGGTGGAAGAGTGTTAGAAGAGAGCACCAAGTGCTAAAGGTGAATGGACAGTGTGGTAATTTACTATACCACCCAATTGCTCCGTGTGGTCTAAATCTATACTGTATGATTAATTATTGTTGCAAAATGTTTCCTTTTCATTACTAGGACTATGATCATGATAACAAAGTCTCATATGTGGACTTTGAGAAGGCAGTAAAGGTTGAAAACCTCTTGTTGGAAGCTTTTGGACCCTGCCTACCAGATTCAAAGGTAGGTTGCTTGATGGCCCAATTTAAATGTTGTTGCTTAAATTGTTATATATAGTGCATTATCATTCCATTTTCAACATTATTTTGGGATGTAGTCAAACAATGCAATATAATCAATGCATGGAATATGATGGTCACTAATCTATAAGGAGAGCACAAATAAGTCAGACATTGATCGACATGGATTTTAGTAAGGCTTTTGACAAGGTCCCACATGGCAGGCTGGTTAAAAAAATAAAATCCCATGGGATCCAGGGAAATGCAACAAGGTGGATACAAAATTTGCTCAGTGGCAGGAAACAAAGGATAATTGTTGATGGTTGTTTCAGCGACTGGAGGACTGTTTCCAGTGGAAAAACGCAGGGCTCAGTACTGGGTCCCCTGCTTTTTGTGCTGTATATTAATGATTTGAACGTAAATGTAGGGAGCATGATCAAGAAGTTTGCGATGTGGTAGATGCGAGGAGGATAGCTGTAGGCTGCAGGAAGATATTGATGGTTTGGTCAGATGGGCAGAAAAGTGGCAAATGGAATTCAACTTGGAGAAGTGTGAGGTGATGCATTTGGGGAAGTCAAACTAGGCAAAGGAATACACGATTAATGGGAAAATACTGAGAAGTTTAGAGGAAGAGAGGGACGTTGGAGTGAATGTCCACAGATTCCTGAAGGTAGCAGGACAGGTCGATAAGGTGGTTAAGAAGGCATATGGAATCCTTTCCTTTATTAGCCAAGGTATAGAATACAAGAGCAGGGAGGTTATGCTGGAATTGTATAACTCATTGGTTAGGCCACAACGTGAGTACTGTGTGCCATTCTGGTCACCTCATTACAGAAAGGATGTAACTGCACTCGAGAGGGTACAGAGATTTATGAGGATGTTGCCAGGACTGGAAAAATGCAGCTATGAGGAAAGATTGGATAGGCTGGGGTTGTTCTCCTTGGAACAGAGAAGGCTGAGGGGAGATCTGACCGAAATGTACCAAATTATGGGGGGCTTGGATAGAGTGGATGTGAAGGGTCTATTCACCTTAGCAGAGAGGTGAGTGATGAAGGGGCATAGTTTTAAAGTGATTGGTAGAAAAATTAGATGGGAGGTGAGGAAATGTTTTTTCACCCAGAGGGTGGTGATGGTCTGGAACTCACTGCCTGAAAGGGTAGTTGAGGCAGAAACCCTCAACTCATTCAAAAGGAGTTTGGATATGCACCTCAAGTGCCATAAGCTGCAGGGGCTACGGACTAAATGCTGGAAGGAGGGATCTGAATAGGTGGATCGTTTTTTTGGCTGGCACAGACATGATGGGCCAAGTGGCCTCTTTCTGTGCCTTAAACTTTCTATGATAACCATTTGCCAGTATAAATTTTGTAAAATGTAAATTATGAATTGGCATTGCATTTCAGAATATGTAATTGTTAATAGTGATAAATTAAAATCAGATCTTGGGATTAATTTGACTTTGTTTTACCACTATAAATGATGTACTTAGTGAAGAATTGTAACACTACCCAGTAAGATACCCTTTCCTCTCCCTAGGTGATCCTTTTATCAAGAATAGTTCTGTCGCAATTCTGAGAAGTTTGCTTTATGGTTGCAGAACCCGTGTAAAGATTCAATTTACACTGTGGTTATACATCACCAAGTGGTGCAGCACTGGTAGCATCTCAAATTGGGGAATGTAAAGGTTTTCCCATTCTTTCTTAAGGCATGCTTGGAGTTCTGTTCATTGGCCCCCTACTATTAAAGATGTTTCTGAAGTTAGAAAGAAGCTGACAGGATAGCAAGCTTTTTGATAATAAGAAAGTTAAGCTATTCAGTGGACTGACTTTATTTCTGGCGGTTCAAGATTGTGATGCTAAACTTCAGGTTCTTGGAAAATGATATTGCCTAATACTTTTTTATTCGTTCATGGGACATGACTGCTGCTGGCAAGGCAAGCATTTGTTTCACATCCCGAATTGCCCTTGAGAAGGTGGTGGTGAGCCACCTTCTTGAACTGCTGCAGTCCATGTTGTGTCGGTACACCCACAGTGCTGTTAGGGAGTTCCAGGTTTTTAACCCAGCGACAGTGAAGGAACGGTGATTATAGTTCCAAGTCAGGATGGTGTGCAGCTTGGAGGGAAACTTGCAGGTGGTGGTGTTCCCATGTGTCTGCTGCCGTTGTCCTAAGTGGTAGAAGTTGCGAGTTTGGAAGGTGCTTTCGAAGGAGGCTTGGTGAGTTGCTGCATGCATCTTGTAGATGGTACACACTGCTGCCACTGTGCACTGGTGTTTGAGGAAGTAAATGCTTAAGGTGGTGGATGGGGTCCCCATGATTGAAATTAGTGATACAAAATGTTGTGCTGGACCAATGCCAAAGTTACAGTATAATTCAGGCAGTTATGAATAAAGACAGATTTAATATATGGAAGTGACAGGCACAAGATAAATTGTATCTATAGCTTGAATGCTAGCATACCACACTTGTGTTGTAATGATCTGACAAATTGGTTGAGTTTCACTTTTGTGCTTAATGAAATGATTGTTAATACTGTCCCACTCATGATTTCTTCTATATTTAATGTCACCTAATGTAAACTGTAGCTTCTAACTGATAAATAAACTACAACTGAAATAAACAAATTATGAGATTGTGGAAAATTGAAACATACATTAAGTATCAACTATAATGGCAGCATTGGATAACTGGCAAAAGACTCTATATTTTTGAATTAGTGAAAAACTGAAGTCAATAATTATGCCTGTTATCTCTATCTGTAGAGTGCACTTGCATTTGAGGAACAGGCCTTCAAGAAATCCAAGGATGAGTAATTCTTGTTGACGCGTCTTTAGACTGCATCACCATTGTATTCATAATGGTCAACTAAACTCGTACTTCATCATTCATTACCAGTAGCTCAAGCGCTAAGGAATTTGATAAATCAAGCATTGTGCAAATGGTTAAGTGTCTTTCTCACTCATCAACTTATATAAAATAGTCTTCCTGTTGCACCAGCTCAATAACCTTTGCATGGAATGAATGTATATGCCTACAGTAAATTGTTTTTTTATATAAAAACATCTACATGTTAAGTTAATAAGTATTTGAGATTGCAAAATAAATCTGTACTTCCAGTTATCTCAATTTTTCTTGTTTAAAAATTTGCTGGAGTAAAAATGAAAGCTTGCATTGAGAAGGGCCACTTTTTGAAAATGTTTTTATTAGACAGTTTGCACAATACTTGCAGGGCATTCTTGATTGTTTCAAAATTTGTCTTACAATTTTAAAAAGGAAAGATTCCCGTTTTTATATGCTTAATAAAGCAAAATGTACAGTTATGTATAAAAGATAAAGATGTTTAAATTTGATTATGGGCTGTGTACTACAAAATTGTAAAATTTCACCAATGCCATTTTTGCCTAAAGCGTCTGTACAATTAAGTGACAGCATAAACTCACTACATTGAATGAACACATTTGTTGAATGCTAGTAATTCGATTTATTTTGTTTACAAGGGAGTATTTTGGGTGTGAAATTAATTTGAATGGAAAATAAAATTGGATGTGATGTTAAACAGGCAGCCGATTCTATTGCTTATGACCAATTTCATCGCCTTTGTGTGTCCTCTCTACCTCCATCCAAACTGGACTGGATTACAATGGCAGTTGCTTCTGATACTGTTGTGGTAACTGACTGAATGGAATTGGGATTTTCAGCATTGCATTAAATTGTTTATTTAGTTGAACTTTTATTCACAGATTCTAAATAGGAATAACGAACTTATTGAGCAATAGAGGGAAAAGTAAATCTAATCCATTGATCATAAATTTCAGTAGGGAGATATTTGTCTTTGTTGTGCTTGGGGAATGCTCAGTTCCTAGGCAATTAAGAGCAAAGGGGGTGGAAACCTGTTATGTCAAGTCTTCACCCTCAACTTGAAGCCCTGGCATTTTTTGTGGAGAACCATGATTGTGTGTGACAGCCTGCACCTCGAATAGTTGCAAGTCCAGTATTAGTATTAAAATAAGGTGGGAAGTGGTAATTTCAGTTCTCCTGCCTCACTTTCTAATGCATCTGGCATGAGACACTCAAGTAGCTGGTCCTGGAGTCCTCTCCTGTGGCAGTCAGAAAGCTCCAAGGCTAATGGTTGAGTGCAGTTGCAAGCGTACAGCTTCCCCTCCCTCCACCTGCCAGACATTTCTGCTTTCCTTCCTCCTGCAAGATCCTGCCAGGTACGTTGTGCCTGCCTAATGCCTGTCAGAGAATGGGAATATCTTTATTTTCTGGAATGTCCACTGTATCTTTGTAGTAACTCTTGCAAAATTTTTGAATTTTCTTTTCACTGTAGACTTACTTGTTTTCGTTAATAAATAAAGGCAAGCCAAATCCGCAATATCCTAATCTAAAAGTGTCTAATTTCTTGTGAATTTTTAATCAGCTTTAGATGGTATAAGTGCTATTCAAAAATGTGAACTGAAAGTGGGTGCACATTTACCTGTAGTAATTTCTAGGAACATTTAAAGTCTCATTTTCCCAGAGGTGTGCAATATTTTTACCGAGTGTCTCTATGGAGCAGCGCTAATGTCCCAGCAAATTATGGCAAGGTATACGTAATGCCTTAAGTCACTGGCATAGTAATTTCCTGGAATTGCTGCACCATAATAATGGCCTATGCTGCAGAGGGAGCAAGTTTTCAACAAATTCAGCCAATGTCCTACAGAACAGCTAAACTTTCCGATGATTGGGTTAAACTTTCCATCTGGAAAGAAGGATTTGGACATAGGAATGGGAGGCATGATGTTGAAATTTTCCGATGATACCAAACTGTGCAGCATGTAGGACTTCATCAAATTGCAAGATGCCATATAAAGTTTGCAGAGTGGGCAGATAAATGACATTTAAATCTTATAAAAATACAAGTACACCTACCACTACACCCTGGTACTCACCATTTTACCTCCTTTCCCAATAACTCTACCAGCAGCTTGGGATGCACTTTGACATAGGTCTCTAATTTCACTTCTACTTTGGCTCCAAAGAAGTTTTCCTCTTTCAATTTATTATAGATTCATCCTTGAGCCTGAAGGACAAAATATTTTCCAACTGTAACAGTTTCCATTCAAGAATTGAGATTTGTTTGCCACTCTGACATTAAATATTAAAATAATCTGAAATTTAAAAAGATACAACTGCACCCAGACTGCAATTCACTAATCAAAAAGAACACAAAGAAAAAGCTAGGTGGACAGAAAACAGCACAATAAAAAAAACAAAAAGCAAAACACAAATGAAAGAAAGCACAGAGAATCGCAACGTTTCAACATCAGCTACACAAGGATGACGCATACAGGCATGATAGAGAGTGTATCCTCTTAATATAAGCAAAGCCATGGGAGATCCACTGGTACATTTACAACTATGTTTTCTAACATTTCATTTTAAAAACTTCTCGTTCCGTGACCTCTACCACCAAGAATAATAAGCACAGCAATTTCATGGAAACACGATCAGTTCCAAGCTCTCCTTCATCCAAACGTTGGCAAAAATCATATTTCCTTCATTGGCACTGAGGCAATATCTTACAATTCCCTACCTATCATCATAGGATCACTATCACCACAGGACTGTAGCCATTAAAGAAGGATCACCACCATATCTGCAAGGCAACTAGCCTTACCAGCATCACCCACATCCCAAGAACAAATAATAAATGTACATTTTTTCTAATCCATTGAACCATTTCCTCTCTCTTCAGTAACTATTTCATTGCTCCATCTCCATTTTAGAAATGGTTATGGGAAATTACACAATAAACAAATAAGTAAGATTGGTGAATATATATTTTTTTCTAAATTCATTGTCTTGCGGGGTGGAAAATAAATTTTTGTTTTGATTGTTTTTAAGTGCAGCTCATCTCCCATGACACTACTCATGGGTGAAAATGAAAGTCTTCATGAAAGCAATCTCTTCCTAGCATGTCTTTCACCTTCTCTATAAATGCAGACTTACTTGTTTCTGTACTTATGCACAACTATTTCTTCTTTTTCCCCATTGTTACCTGCCATCTCTCTCTTCTATATGCACCTTTAGTTTAGACAAGCATCAAGATCGGCGTAGGCTTGGAGGGCCGAATGGCCTGTTCCTGTGCTGTACTGTTCTTTGTTCTTACATTCAACCATGTATGTTGTGCCTCCAGTTCTGTCTCTTTATTATGTCTGCCGTTCTGAATGTATGTCAAACTCTTATTCTTGCAAATCTAATTTTCCACCTAAATTTACTATCTTGAATTTCCTAGGCCTAGGGCTCATGACTGCAATTGGTATGTTGAAGTCCTGTCAGGATTTGAACACATAATCTAGGCTGACACTCCAGTGCTCTACTGAAGAATTGCTATGTTGGTGAAGATACTGTACTTCTGATGAGACATTGAATTGAAACCCCTTCTGCCTATTCTAGTGGACATTAAAGATCCCATAGCACTATCTAAAGAATGGAAGTTCTCCCAGTGTCTGTGGGAACCCTTCCTCTCTTATTAACTGGTAACTTTTCACCTCTGTGGTCTTTGTGGAATCATCTTAGGTTTAAAATCGGATTCTACATATGTCTACGTAGCAAGAATTACTTCTGTTCTAAGTAATACATTGTTTAGAAAGTATTTGAGATGTGACAAGACACTATAGTAATACAATTCTTTCATCCTTCAGGGAGTTCATCTTTAAATTCTTCGACGTTGCTTTGGAGGTTTTGTTTGTGATACTTCAGCTTCTGTTGTAGAAACGGACAGCACCTTGTGAAAGCAACAAGAAAAATCTTTTAAATGATAAACTCACCTATCAATTTTTTCAACGTTACTTTTAAACAAAATACTCTAAGAAAGCCAATATATCTTAATTGTTCTTTTTAAATTTCCTTTTCAGGTTCTCCCATCCACATATTAGTCTCTTGCTTAAAAAAATAGGCAAGTAGTTCATTCCCAGGCCTCTGCCTATGCCACTCATGAACTAACCACTAGGATGTACGGAGCAGTAGCTCCAGAATACTATTACAGAACACTACTCTCTTCTCTATCTCTCCCTGCATGCAAGTCCCCATGTGCCACTTGGCACTTGCTTTCCTGTGAGAAAGTGGAGAATCTGTCACATGGAAAATCAACCAGTTTTCAATATTTTTTGCACAGCAAATGAGGAAGTAAGACTTTCATTTGGTTCTTCGAACTTATAGTATAGTCTATGTATAAAGTACTTTAAAATTGAAAATACATAAATGTGACAATATAGAAACAGGCCATTCAGCCTAACCAGTCCATGTCAGTGAAATCCTCTCCATGTGTATAAATAAACTGGAAATTTCCTGTGTATGTGTGCACGCACACATGCACTGCACAATCTGGGAGCATCCAAAAGATGGCGTAATTTGGATACAAGTTACATGCATAAGTACAACACACCCAAATCTCCTTGATCTTTTGCAATTGACTATCGACCCCTCTGCCAGAATACATCTCTGGCTATATTAAAAGCCCTTCTCCCAAGTTACGGCACCATGTTTGCACATTTCCTGCAATTGCTCTTGCTCAGCACCTCTCCAAATCACAACCAGATTTTCAGGCTCAGGAGGAAGCAAGAGTATTGTTTCTGGGTTTTACTGCCATTTATTCAGCCTTTTTTTTTTAAAAGCAAACATATCTCACTGAAACCAGCTCTGTGTTTTCTGTTTCTTTGAATTGATTTTTATGGTATTGGTATAAGTCATATTAAAATTGAAAAGCTTCCCCAATTGCAGGTTCTTAAACCGCTGTGCCCAATGTACATGAATAATGGTTGAATGAGTTGAAATTTTAATTTTCATACTTAAAGAGAAAAGATACGATGCAAGTCTGGCCCTTTCCTTGGGCCCAGATTATGTATGCTGATTAATGCCCATTTTATATTCCGGCGTATTCTAATGAGATTTTCAGGAAATTTGAGTGCAACTTGACAGTGGCAGAATTGGTGTGAGAATGGGTGCACTTTTGAGAGTGTGCTCACAGAGGAAATTCTGGCCATAGTTCTCATCACATTTGGCTACCTTATTCCCAATATTCTACCATAGACTTAACATTGTATAAAGCATACCTCTGTAAGTTTATTTCTGATCAAAGTAGCAGAGGCATTTAAGGAATTATCCCCCATGTCCACCTTTGGTATTTCCGGAAGTTTTGGTCCTATTTGTACTGTACTACTATTAGTATCTAATCCACCAAAGATATTAATGTCCATTTGCTGATTTATTTTCTTCCTGTCCTGCAGCTGAGTAGTTCTGGGAACAAATCTTGAGACACAAGTCCTAACAATAGGGGCCTGGCTTTTTCTTTCTGAACTCAGAGAGTCCTGAGCATCATGAGATTTGTCCCGATGCTGGTTGTGAAAACAAGGTAATTCTGATTCAAAACATGAAGCGTTTTCTGTATAAGGAGGAAAGTCTTTTGGTGATGTTCCATGTGATGAAGGCATTTGAGGATATTCTTGTCTGATCCTTGAAATGGATGAAGACAGTTGATAGTCTGGCTGTGGTGGAGGCCATAACAATGGGTAACCATACATGGAATCCGTATTCCACTCCTGCTGGTTGGGTTCCAAACTTCCACATTGCTCAGGTTTTTCAGAAAATGCTTCCCTTGTGATGTTTGGTAATATAACTGGATTTGCAACTTTCATTTCTGTCTTGTACAGGTCTATATCTAAAAGGACAAATGTGAAAAAGTATGATAAATAAATATTTGTAAGTTGGCTACTATAAATTTTCTCAGGTACATGCAACATGGATGAGAAATTTTATTGTGAAATGTAACTTAACATAACTGATGAAATAGCATGGTAAAACTTGGCGCTGCTATATTACAACATAAAGACACCTCGAGGTTCACTATTTGCATTAGATTAAGCGATTTAAAGCTCAACTGGTAGCTCTCTAATCAGAGTTAGAAAGCTGTAGATTTAAGTGCCATTCGAGGATTTGAGGACAGAATCTAAACTGATGCTGGAGTGCAATACTATAATGAGATGAGATGTTAAACCAAGGCCTCATCTGCCCTCTCAGGTGGATGTAAAAGTTCCTGTGGTACTATTTTGAACAGCAGCGGGGAGCTCTTCCCGATGTCCTGGCCAATATTCACCCCTCAACCATATCACTAACATAGATTATCTGGTCATTCTCTCATTGCTGTTCACGGGATCTAGTGCACAAATTGGCTGCTGCATTTCATACATTACAGCAATGTCTACAGTTCTAAGGTACTTCATTGGCTCTAATGCACTTTGAGATGCCCTGAGGTGCTACATAAATGAAAGTTCTTCCTTTTCTTACAGCTAATTAAATTCACTCTATTTATTGATGTCATGCATTAAAATAGTGTTACTCATATCAGAGGCATAGAATGACAGCACAGAAGGCAACCATTTGGTCAATCATTTATAAGAGCTATGCAATTAGTCCCACTATCCTTGCCCTGCAAATTTTTCCCATTCAAGTACTTATCCATTTCCCTTTTGAAAGTTATTATTGAATCTGCTTTCACCATCCTTCAGGCAGTGAATTCCAAATCACAACTCACTGTATAAAAGATTTCTGTACATACACTCCAGATGTCTCTGCTCCTGCACCCTCTTTAAAATTGTATCATTTAGTTTATATTGCCTCTTCTCATTCTTCCCAATAATGTGAATCACTTCACGAGTTAAATTTCATCTGCTGTCTGCCCATGTGGCTATATCCTCCTGAAGCCTGTTACTATCCTCCTCACTGTTTACATTTCGAAGTATGCTGGTTATAGCTGACAGATTTTATCAGAACATAAAAGAAATCTAACATTTTGCTAAATTATTAAAATAACTTCCAAGCTTCCAATTTAAACCAATGCTCTTAACATTAAAATACATTTAATGCATGTTGATTAATGCACTGTGAATTTACTAGGAAAGTAGCTACCAGTTTTAAAAATAACAAATGTAGTATTATATTTCAGATACCAATATGGAAAAGAAACTAGCATAAATTACCAAGAAATTCTTCTTGAAAGATAAAAAGCATTAATGAAAATGCTTGTGCAGTTTTTAAAATGAACTTATATGTTTCATATTTTAAACTGAAGTAATCCTTGTTTTGTAATATTTATATATATTTCATGGGTCTCCACCGTACATAGTAAGTGGCCCACTAAGATAAATGAGTGTGTGAAGCATGTAAACTTTAATGCTTTGCTATAATATTAAAGTGCTCTTTATAAATTGAAAAGACTAACCACATTTTCATGGTGACTTTGTTGTAAGGTGACAAAAGGAAATGAAAAAAAGTGTTCCATGAACAAACCTTTGTTGCTTGTTGCCCTCATTATGTACCTTCTCCTCTCCTTTAATTTTGCTCTGGCATCTTCCACTGTTTCAAACTCTGGGGCATAACACACGTGAAGCAAACTACCAAAAAAACTTCGCTCATCCTGTTTGCGTTTTGCTATTCTGAGAAATGGTTAAAACATATGGTTAAACACTATTGTTATGTATTGCAGTATACTTTATGAAAGTGAACTTTGTTTATAGAAAATAAAATTACAGTTAAATTGTGTTTTCAGGAAAATGTACAAATTGTGACATTTCTTTATTCCGGTGTCCAGATTATGCTGAAGTAACATTCCTACAAAAATGAAATATTCTTAAAAGCTACAAGCAACTAAAATACAGAATTTAAAAAAAGTGTGGAGTCTAATATTTATCACAATACAGCAATCCTACTTGTATACAATTCTCACTTACAGGGTTCCCAATAATAAAGATATGGTTAAAATTACCAGGAATTTGAAATTTTAAGTTTTATCAATCTTGTAACTTAATTGCACCAAGTTGCAGAGAAAAATAGTAACACTAAATTATCTGACAAATGGATTTTGGTTATACTGGCAGCTACTCTGTCCATCATAATAAAAACTACCCGCACTTTATTCAAAATGATGTAAATTTGATACATACAACTATTGACAGCATAATTTTTACCCTAAAGATTTTCAAACACACATGGAACCACAAACTAAGATTCTACAACACCCAATGCCCAATTAACTGCCTTAAACCAAAAGCATACTGTACAGTATTCTTAGAAGTAATTCACTTTGTATGACTCAGACCCTTAAGTAAAAACAAAACTGATAATTTGTTGCTTTAAGAAGCAAACCAAAGTAAGTTCATTACAATTATACTTTAATTCTGATTAAGGTACAAAAAAAAATTAAGGGGCTTAATTTGTTTTGCACCGAGAAAGTTATCTTGGTTCATTACCTTGCACTCTGTAATCTTTGGTATTGGATATGATAAACTTCTGTGAAGTCCTCAGCCGGGTACTCATGCAATACCGAATATTCTTCAATCGTTCCATACAAAGCAAGTAGTTCAATCAGCTCTTTCATGACTCCCACAGCTGGCACTCCCTGTATTAGCAGATGCCTCGATTCCATATTTATTGTGTACACCTAGGTCATTGTTAAACATTATTAATGTGAGGAAAACATAAAGCTAGTGACTTTATAATTGTTAACACTATAGTACTGCTTTAGATTAATGACGTGGTCAGGCAACAAAATAAGAGCCAAAATGGATTACACTTCCTGAATTTTGTCTTTAATATCTGATAACAATGTCTAAAATTACTGTGTTTAACCAGTATTCTTGCACTATCCTATCTTGCACAATCCCACCAAGGCAGCTGGTGAAAGTTAAATTCAATTAATTAATTAAAAATCTAGAACTGAAAGCTAGTCTCAGTAATGATGCCATAAAGCTATTATCGATTGTCGTAAAATCCCATCTGGTTCACTAATGTCCTTTAGAGAAGGAAATCTGCTATCCTTACCTGGTCTGGCCTACATGTGACTCCAAACCCATATCAATGTGGTTGACTCTTAAATGTCCTCTGAAATGGCCTAGAATGCCACTTAGTTGTCAAGGGCAATTAGGGATGGGCAAGAAATGCTGGCCTTGCCAGCGATGCCCAGATCCCATGAAAAGAATAAAAAAATCTTTATTACACCACAAATAAATTATATTTTTGTTTTAGGTACTCAATGGACCTTTATGCAATTACTTTTACACTGCTCATCGTGCTCCAACTAGATAGAGACTGCTGGAATGAGCAGAAGCAAGAACTAAACTCATTCATAAAGTACTTTTCACAACTTCAGGGCATCTTAAAGTGGTTCATGGATAGCAAAGTACTTCTGAAGTGTTGTAACTGTGTACTGTAAGGCAGCCAATTTTTCCACAGCAAGGCCCCATAAACAGTAACGAGATAGATGACCAGATAATCTGGTGATGTTGATTGATGATTATGTCTTGGCCAGGCCACCAGGAGGACACCATTGCTCTTCTTGAAATAGCACCATTATATCTTTTACAACTAACTGAGAGGGCAGACTTGATTTAAAGTCTCATCGAAAGACAACACCTCTGACAATCAACACTTCTTTCGTACTGCACTGTCAGCTTCAACTAAAGCCCAGAATTTGCTGTACTAATAACAGCTAGACTGTCAGCACTCGCTGTTTTTAGAGGGTAAAACTGCCAGCAACTTTTGGCACCTGCAGTTAAACACAGAAATCTAGAAGTTGCTATCAGTGTACACCCTGTTTTCACAGGCTGCACTGTTGCAGTCTTCGCCAATAGAATCTGCATGAGATCACCGATATAGAATTTAGGCTAATTATCCACTATTCTTACACTAAAGACAAATGATAAAGTTAGGGTTTGTGCAATGAGGAGTACTGACCTTTTAACGGGGTAATAAGTGATAATTACTGCTGAATAACCTCTCTGGCTCTGAACAATTAATTTTACAAGTGTGAATCCGCATTCCATCAGAAGAAACTTAATGGTGCAGACTTTTAAAAGATAAAAATTAATTTTCAATTTTTTTTGTTTCTATGTCCCTCCCTTAATCCTATATGTAAGTCCATATCCTTATTTAGCTACCTCTACAATGATTTAAATGTAATTTATATATCTTATTTTTACTTCCTGCTTTTCAGCGTACGTGCGGCTCGGTGACTATTCTTCAATCTGATTGTTTGAAGAACCTCTCTGCTGCTTGCCCTGTTCACAGATGCTACAGATCCCCAGTAGAAGGTACCACATTAAATCAGATGCCCGAAAACTTGAAATATCCAGTAGCGAGCCTGTGAAAAGTCTCTGGGCAACTGTACATGAGGTGAACAGGGAAAATAGTTCCTTTGCCACTCAGCAAAATCCAGGTCATTATATTCAAGTCTGTGGAGTGGGGCTTGAAACTACAATCTGACTCAAGAGCAAGACAGCTGCTACTGACCTTAGACCAAAACCTTCAAGTAGAAGTCTAGAAGAGAGTACTTTTTATTTTAAGTACTCTGTTATATATAGAAAAATATTACAGACACACTAGAAATATTTTTGCAGATATAGTAGGCTGGGCTATGTGATTGTAACCTAGAGATTGAGAGTTCAAATCCCACCATGTGAAGTTGTGAAATTGAATCCAATAGATTTGATAACTTGGGAAATAGCACAAGAAAAATAGCGTGATAAAAATTCAACTGGTTCACAACTGTTCTTCAGGAAACAGACAATAGTCTAGCATACATGAAACTGCAGTCCCACACTATGTGAATACCCTCTGAAGTGGCCTGGCAAGTTACAATGTTATAAACAAAGTTCAATACTAAGAAGAAAATTGAACAGACAGCTGCAGCGTGGTAATATCAACACCATCCCTAGAGTATGTCCCACATCAGATGGTGAGGAAACGAACAGAAGAAAGTAATCTACCCGACCTCATCCTCACCAAACTACCTGTGGCAGATATGATTGTGCACATTAGCAGTGGTAGAGGTGGCAGCTGAACAGTACTGTTCTCATCCACAATGAGGACCCCCTCCATTGTGTAACGTGGCATTAGCGATGTGCTAGGTAGGACAGACTAAGGACTGATTCAACAGGCTAAAACTGGGCATCTATGAGGTGCTGTGGCCATAAGCAGAGTTGTATAATACCAAAATCTGTAAACCTGTGGCCTGAAAGATCTTTATTCCATGATCACCATCAAGCTAGAAGCAGCACCAAGCATGCCTTAGAATGACTGCAAGAGGATTAGAATACAAAGTTACATCGTTATTCAGTTATACAGAGCCTTGGTCTGGCACCATCTGGAATACCGCATTCAGTTCTGGAAACGCTCCACCTGAACTGGGATAGGACCCGTGTCCTAGCGGATAGGGTAAATGGGGAGGTGACAAAGGCTTTAAACAAGTGAGATAGGCAGAAGGATCTACAAGAAATGTAAGCAGCCTAAAGGTAAACAAAACAGGGAAGGAGAGCATAGGAAAGAATAAGTAAGAGAGGACATTGATGGCCAGGGAATAAATAGAGTTATAGAACAGGAATCTAAAAAGATGGTTAAACATAAAGTGTGAGGAAATTCTATTAAAAATTAGTTAAAATGTCTGTACAACAATGCACACAGTGTCCACAATAAAATAGGGGAGCTGAAGGCAATCATGCGTTGGAAGGAACCAGACATGGTAGGGATTACTGAGACATGGCTACAGAAAAATCAGGACTGGGAATTTAATATTTCAGGGTATAACATTTTTAGAAAAGATAGAGAAAAAGGAGAGGTACAGTAGCTGTATTTATCAGGGATAACATAATGGCAGAAAAAAAGTGACACAGCTATCAGCAAGACAAAAACAGAATACATAGGGATAGAAATAAAAGACAATAAAGAATCAATCACACTAATAGGTATAGTCTACAGAACACCTAATAGTGGAGGGGAAGGATGAAATATGCAGAGAAATTAGGTAATTGAGTAAAAAACATAAAATAATCATGGGGGATTTAAACTACCTCGATATTAATTGGACAGAAGAGGTAGGTGTAGGGGATAAGGGAATGGAGTTCCTACAATGTGTACAGAACTCATTGCTAACCCAAAATGTAAAAAATCCAACAAGGGCAGATTTTCTATTAGATCTAGTAATGAGGAATGAACCAGAGCAGATAAGACACGCAAAAGTAGGGAAATATCTAGGCAACAGTGAACATAATATGGTACACTTTAAGGTGATGATAGAGAAGGACATAACTATGACAAAAACCTGGTTAGTAGACTGGAGAAAAGCTGATTTTGAGGGGTGAGAATAGAACTTGGGAAAATAAAATGGGGAACAATATTGGCAAACAATGCAGAACAATGGAAAATGTTTAAAACGGTATTCAATAGAGTGCAAGAAAAATATATCCCACTAAAAGGGAAGAACAAACTAAACACTAGTGAGACTCCATTGATGAATAAAAACATAACGGAATAACTGAGGGTTAGGAAAGAGGTATACATTAAGTACATGATAAGAGAGAATATGAGGAGATTAGGAAAGAAGCAAAAAAAAATTAGGAAAGCAAAAAGGAACCAATAAATTAAACCAAGGAACATAAAACAGAATAGTAAAATATTTTACCACCACATTAATAAAAAAATGGCTGGAATGGAAATAGGACCATTAAGGGACAGGCAACATAATACCACAGATAAAGATAGAGAGATGGCAGAAATATTAGTTAGTTCAATTCAGTATTTACCAGTGAGATAGAACAGGTAGACATGACATTGAATGATGAGATGAGTAATCAGATGAGTGCATTAAAAGTAAAAAAAAAGGGGATGTATTGAATAAACTAATCAAAACTCAACGAGGAAAAAGCCCTGGTCCAGATGGATTGCATCCATGCATTTTAAACAAATCTAGGGAAGAGACAGCAAACACATTATTTCACCTACTTAATAATTCTGTAGATGTAATTCATCTGGATTTTCAAAAGACTTTCGATAAGGTGCCCCAAAATAGACTAATGAATAAGGTTAGAGAATGCGGAGTCGAGGACAAGTGGCAGAATGCATATCTAGCTGGCATCGAGACAGAAAGCAGAGACTGGGAGTAAAGGATAGTTATTCAGAGTGGCAAAAGGTGGGAAGTGGTGTTCCACAAGGATCATTGCTGGGACCACTGTTCACAATTTACATTAATAATTTGGACTTTGGAATCAGACAATTTTTTCTAAATTTGTGGATGACATCAAATTTTGGGCGGTTGGGGGGGGGGGGATGTGTGGGGTGGAGGATAGGAAATTGATGGGGACTATAACAAATTACAGGAGGACAATAACAAACTTGCAGAATGGGCAAATAATTGGCAAATGAAGTTCAACACGAATAAATGTGAGGTAGTACATTTTGGTAAGATGAGTAGAGAGGTCATTTATTACTTGGAAGATACGAGTCTAGGTGGGGTAGAGAGACAAAAGGATCTCGAAGTACGAACACACCAATCACTAAAGGTTGCACCGCAGGTTAGAAAATATAGAAACATAGAAAATGCGAGCAGCAGTAGGCCATTCGGCCCTTCAAGCCTGCTCCGCCATTCATTATGATCATGGCTGATCATCCAACTCAGCAACCTGTTCCCGCTTTCCCCCCATATCCTTTGATCCCTTTAAACCAAAGAGCTATATCTAACTCCTTCTTGAAAACATACAATGTTTTGGCCTCAACTGCTTTCTGTGGTAGCGAATTCCACAGGTTCACCACTCTCTGGGTGAAGAAATTTCTCCTCATCTCAGTCCTGAATGGCTTACCCCGTTTCCTTAGACAATGACTCCTGGTTCTGGGCGCCCCCACCATCGGGAACATCCTTCCTGCATCCACCCTGTCAAGTCCTGCTGGAATTTTATAGGTTTCTATGAGATCCCTCCTCGCTCTTCTGAACTCCAGCAAATATAATCCTAACCGACTCAATCTCTCCTCATATGTCAGTCCCGCCATCTCAGGAATCAGTCTGGTAAACCTTCGCTGCACTCCCTCTATAGCAAGGACATCCTTCCTCAGATAAGGAGACCAAAACTGCACACAATATTCCAGGTGTGGCCTCACCAAGGCCCTGTATAATTGCAGCAAGACATCCCTGCTTCTGTACTCAAATCCTCTCACTATGAAGGCCAACATACCATTTGCCTTTTTTACCGCCTGTTGGACCTGCATGCTTACCTTCAGCGACTAGTGTACGAGAACACCCAGGTCTCTCTGCATATTCCCCTCTCTCAGTTTATAACCGTTCAGATAATAATCTGCCTTCCTGTTTTTGCTACCAAAGTGGATAACCTCACATTTATCCACATTATAGATCTGCCATGCATTTGCCCACTCACTCAACTTGTCCAAATCACCCTGAAGCCTCTCTGCATTCTCCTCACAACTCAGCCTCCCACCCAGTTTTGTGTCATCTGCAAATTTGGAGTTAGTTCCTCCATCTAAGTCATTAATATATATTGTGAATAGCTGCGGTCCTAGCACTGATCCCTGCGGTACCCCACTAGTCATTGCCTGCCATTCGGAAAAAGACCCATTTATCCTTACGCTTTGTTTCCTGTCTGCCAACCAATTTTCTATCCATCGCAATACACTACCCCCAATCCCATGCGCTTTAATTTTACATGCTAATCTCTTATGCGAGACTTTGTCAAAAGCCTTCTGAAAGTCCAAATAAACCACATCCACTGGCTCCCCTTCAACAACTCTACTAGTTATATCCTCGAGGAATTCTAGTAGATTTGTCAAGCGTGATTTCCCTTTCGTAAATCTATGCTGACTGTCCAATTCTACCACTGTTCTCCAAGTGCTCTGCTATAAAATCTTTGATAATGGACTCTAGAATTTTCCCCACTACTGACGTCAGGCTGATCATAAAAAAAGCAAACCAAGCACTAGGCTTTATTTCTAGAGGGATAGAATTGAAAAGTAGGGAAGTTATGCTAAATCTATATCAAATCTTGGTTAGACCACGAATACTATGTGCAGTTCTGGTCATCATATTATAATAAGGATGTAGAAGCACTGGAGAGAGTGCAGAGAAGATTTACATGGATAATACCAGAAATGCATGGGTATACCTATCAGGAAAGGATGAACAGGCTGAGAGGTGACCTGATAGAGGTCTTTAAAATTATGAAAGATTTTGATAGAATGGACACAGAGCTCCACATGTGGGGAAGAGCATAATAAGAGGCCATCAATATAAGATAGTCACCAAGAAATCCAATAGGGAATTCAGAAAAAAGCTTCTCTACCTGAGTAAATCTGGCCTATATTCTCTGGAGTCTAGAGGAATGAGAAGCAATCTCATTGAAACATACAAGATTCTGAATGGGCTGGATAAGATAGAACGGATTGTTTCCACTGGTCGAGGAATCTAAAACACAGGCACAGTCTCAGGATAAGGGGCCGATCATTTAGGACAGAGATTAGGAGAAATTACTTCACTCAAAGGGTTGTGAATCTTTGGAATTCTCTACTCCAGAGGGTTGTGGATGCTCCATCGTTGAATACATTTAAGGCTGGTATAGACAGATTTTTGGTCTCTCACGGAATCAAGGGATATGGCGAATGGGCGGAAAAGTGGAGTTCAAGCCTAAGATCAGCCATGATCGTATTAAATGGTGGAGCAGGTTCGATGGGCCATATGGTCTACTGCTGCTCCTATTTCTTGTGTTACCCAAAGAACGGTGAGAATGTGGAACTCACTACCACAGGGAGTGGTTGAAGTACATTGCATAGATGCATTTAAGGGGCAACTAGACAAGTATATGAGGAAGATGGGAATAGAGGGTTATGATGACAGATTTATATGATGACAGATTTATATGAGGAAAGATGGCAGGAGGCTTCAGTGGAGCATAAATGCCGGCATGGACTGGTTGGGTAGAATGGCCTGTATCTGTGCCGTTTATCCTGTTTAATCCTATGTAAATTGCACCTCAGGAAGGATATATCGGTCCTGGAAGTGATTCAACAACAAGAACTTGTATTTATAGAATGCCTTTAAAGTAGTAAAAACGTCCCAAAGAGCTTCACAGGAGCGTCAAACAAGATTTGACACCTAACCACATTTCTTCCTGGCATTTCTTCACAGACGAAGATTTTGGGAAGATTGTAGTCATTGGTTGCAGGCCCGCTGGTGGCTAGTCAGGTCTATCCGTGAGTGGCAGATTCTCCCATAGCGGGTACAAGTGAAGATGTAATCGCTGCTGGGGGCAATTGGATCTATCCTTCTCCTTTTCTCTTTCATGCTGGTTCTTCGCTCAGTCTCAAAGATGTCTGTAGCCCTCCTGAGGTAGCATCTCCAGGTATCATGATCTTTGGCCTGCGCTTCCCACTGGCGATGGTCAATGTGGCACACAGAGAGGGACTTCTTCCGGGAGTCCTTGAAATGTTTGCACGGGACGTCTGTTCACAACCTTGCATGTCTGTTCCTTTTACCAGTGGTCAGCTCTCCATACAAGATGATCTTGGGCAGGCGCAATTGACGTCCATTCGGGCAACGTGACCCGCCCAACGCAGTTGGCTTTGCAGGAGGATGGCCTCGATGCTGGTGATGTTGGCTGTTTCCAGGACTTCAATGTTTGAGATGCGGTGCTGCCAGCAGATCTTGAGGATGCTGTGGAGGCAGCACTGAGGGAAGTGCTCTAGAAGGCGTACATGATGGTGGTATAGGACCCATGACTCGGCACCGTACAGAAGGGTGGTGGGGACTATGGTTTTGTACACTTTGAGTTTGGTCTGTGCTCTGAGGCTTTGGTCGTTCCACACACGTTTGTAGAGTCTGCCGAATGTATTGTTTGCTTTTGAGAACCTATTGTCCACTTCCTTGTCTATGGTGGCATCAAACGAGATGACGTTCCCCAAATAAGTAAACTGCTTGATGGCATTCAGCTCGGTTCCCTCGATGACAATGCTTGGTGGTCTATATTCTTCTTGGGGTGCAGGCTGATGCAGCAGTTTTCTTTAAACCGCCTGGGAAAAACATGTTGTTGTACGTTGCAGGTCCGACTGACTGTGGGCCAGGAGAGCACAGTCATTGGCGAAAAGAAGCTCACGGGTGAGTTTTTCTTGTGTCTTTGTGTGAGCCTGAAGGCGCCAGAGGTTGAAAAGGCCTCCCTCTGGAAGCATACGTAAACTCCCTCCTTAACGTCTTCTGTTGCCTGCTGCAGCATCATGCTGAAATAGATGGTGAATAGGGTCGGGGCCAGCACATATCCCTGCTTCACGCCATTGGAGATACAGAAGGGACTTGAAAGGTCACTGTTTTGCTTGACTTGTTCATACTGATATTCACAAAACTGCTTTACCATGGCCAGGAACCTGGGTGGGCATCCAAGTTTTCCAAGAATTTTCCAAAGTCCACCTCTGCTCACAGTGTCGAATGTCTTGGTGAGGTCTACGAAAGTGACATACAGGCCTTTGTTTTGCTCAAGACACTTTTCTTGTAATTGTCCGAGTGCAAGTACCATGTCAGTGGTGTCTCTGTTTGCTCTGAAACCACACTGTCTCTCGGAGGTTTTCTTCCGCAATGATAGGCACAAGCCTGTTCAGAAGTATTCTAGCCAGGATCTTCCCAGCAATAGAGAGGAGGGTGATCCCACAGTAGTTGGAGCAGTCTGATTTTTCTCCTTTGTTTTTGTACAAGGTGATAATAACAGCATCACAAAGATCCCGTGGAATCCTGCCCTGTTCCCAGCAGGACCTGAAAGACTCATGGAGCTTGGTGTATAGGGCAGGGCCACCATGCATCAAAGCATCGGGTGGAATTCCATCTACTCTGGGGGCTTTGTTGTTCTTCATCTGGTTGATGGCGGTCACAGTTTCCTCCAGAGTTGGGCTCTCATCCAGTTCTTCGACAGGCTGCTGTTGAATGCAATTGATGGCAGTATATGCACTGTGCACTTGACGCTGAAGAGTGTTTCAAAGTGCTCCGACCAACGATCCAGGACTGACTCCTTGTTGGTGTGTAGGGTCTTGCCATCGGCGCTCCTCAGGGGATTTTGGGTTTGATGTGCTGTTCCACAGACAGATTTTAGTGCTTCATAGAAACTTATGTCGCCAGTATCAGCGTACAGTTGAGTTTTTTCCGCAAGTGCAATCGACCAGTCATTTTGGATGTTCCTCAGTTTACATTGAAGGGTGCTGCATGCTTGACGATAGGCCGTCTTTTTCTCTTGGCTGGCTGGCTGAGCCAGATGAGCCTGATGAGCTGACCTTTTTATTTTTTTTAGCAGAATTTGAATTTCCTTGTCATTTTCATCAAATCAGTCCCTTTTCTTCTTGGTGCTGGGTCCAATGACCTCGTTGGAAGTATCCAGTGCTGCAGCTTTGATGTGTTCCCAGAGTTCTTCTGGAGTGGAATCAGCAGTGAAATCAGGATGTTCCAGTCTAGTCTGTAAAGTTGCTTGATATCTGCTCTCTCTGCAAGATGAGGTTTGCAGGTTGCTGACTCGAAATTTCTTTGATGGGCTGTCTCTAGGCCGGTTCTTGGGCTTAAGCTTGAAGTGGAAGTTCAGCTCTGAACGAATGAGCCGGTGGTCTGTATGACAGTCAGCACTGGGCATGACTCCAGTATGCAGGATGTCCTTTAGGTCACACTGGCACACCAAGATGTAATCTATCAGGTGCCAGCGTTTAGAGCGGCGATGCATCCATGGTTGGGAAGTTTACATGGAGGGCGAGATAAAGGGAGGAGAAGAGGGCAATAAACTGAGAGGAGAGAGAGCCTAATTTATTGAGATGGAGGTTGAAATCACCGAGGATGAGAAATCATTCACTGCAGAGGCTGAGGAAGGAAAAAGTGAAGGTATCTCAGTGAGTAAAACTGGCATATTAATTGGGTGGGCTGTAGAGAACGACGGTTTTAAGTGAGAGGTGAAAAGGGTAGAACAAGGTGAGCTGCTCATAAGATGAGAAATTCCCAGAGGAGTAAGGGGGACAAACTAAGGTGCGATTTGGTGATACCATCACTGCAACGGTATGGGTGAGGAAAATGGTGGAAGATATAGCCAGAAGGGAAGACTACATTTCGAGAAAAGGTGACATCAACCTCTCAGGTTTCCGTTAAGGCCATGATATCAATGCAATCATCCACAAAGACCTTGTGGATGGTAACAGTCTTGTTCAAAAGTGAACAGACATTCTGAAGGGAAATGCAGGGGGGGTGGGGAGGTGAGAGCTGATCTGCTGGCAGAGACCACAGAGTCAGCACTGGGAGGAGATTGATAAGATCAGCCCCCTAGTAGGTTCGTTGGGTAGGAAAGTAAGCGCGAGAGTAGAATGGAGCAATTGGGGGTTGCAGCATGTAAGAGGTAACAACGAGTGCCTTAACAGGTCCTTTGGAGAATGCCAAGAGAGGCAAAGAGGGAATCTGTAAGTTTACCTAAGAAGGAGTAAGCCTCAAGGAGTTGGAAGGTCAAGGACGACTGAAGGGTTGGGTTAGGGATTTGGGAGGGCAGAATACCTAAGATCATAGGAAATAGGAACAGGAGTGGGCCATTTGGCCCATTGAGCTTGCTCCACTATTCAAACAGATCATAGCTGATTATCTACCTCCACGCCATTTTTCCTCACTATCCCCATATCCCTTGATGTTGTTAGTATTCAGAAATCTATCGATTTCTGTCTTGAACATGCTCAATGACTGAGCTTCCACAGCACTCTGGGGTAGAGAATTCACCACCCTCTGGGCAAAGAAATTCCTCCTCATCTCAGTCTTAAATGACTTGCCCCTTACTCTGAGACTGTTTCCCCTGGTTCTAGACTCACCAGCCAGAGGAAACATCGTATTCACAGCTATCCTGTCATGCCTTGTAAGTTTCAATGAAATCACCTCTCATTCTTTGAAACTCTACAGAATACAAGTCCAGTTTCTGCAATCTCTCCCCATAAAATAATCCTCCCACCCCAGGGATTAGTCTGGTGAACCTCCGTTGCACTCCCTCTATGGCAAGTATATATGGCGGATGTGAACAACGGCAGACTGCCGCGCGGACCCACCGCGATATTAAGCACGATGGCTCATTTAAATGGCCGGGGCGGACCATGCCCCCCCCTCCCAGTGATGTGGAGGAGGTGGGTGGTCCAGAAGGAGGAGAAATGAAAGGATGCATGTCAACAGGAGCAAGGGGTCTAGGCAGGGTAAAGAGAATAGCTAAAAAGGAATAGAAAAAAATAGAGGAAATAGAAGTGATGGGCTCTGGTCTGGAGCAACAGCCAAAACACGCACATGAATGGCCACAGGGAAAGCGCAAGTTACATAGGCCTGATTACGTAGGAATTATTAGCATATATATATCCTGGTAGAGAGGAGACAACAAGAGGTAGTCCACAGATAAAATCAGGAGGTCCTGTGGTGGGATAAAGTTAATATCGGTAGGTGGATTAGACATGGAGCATCAATGAACTGTTGTACAAGTTTGGAGACAGCTGTGGTGGGCGAGTGAAGTCCAGAAGTTATTTGAAGGGTAGTGTATCAGATGACGCACCGGTGGTGGCTTTTCCGAGCGAAATTAAGGTGTAGATGTGCAGAATTAGTTGCAGGGCAGAAGAAAAAAATCGTCAAGTTGGAGGTCACTATCAGATCCAGAAGCGACAGAGAATTGTACTCAGCTCAGGAAAGTGAACTACTGGCTAAGAATCAGAACTATTCCAGGGTTTAGAGGGTTAAGTTAAGGTTTATATCCCCTTACGTTTAGAAGGCTGAGGGGTGATCTAATTGAGGTGTTTACAATGACAAAGGGCTCAGATTGGGTAAAGACAGAGAAACAATTTCCTCTGGTGGGGGAATCCAGCACAAAAAAAAGTTACCATTCAAGCTAGGTCATTCAGCAGTGAAATCAAGAAACAGTTTCCCACAAAAAGAATAACGGAAATGTGGAACATGCTCAATTGCTTAACAAGAAAATTCTACATGTTCATCCAGAGAAGATCCAATTCAATTCCAGAGAGAAGTTGGGTCTGTTTTCTTTGGAGAAGGCAGAGGGGAGATTTGATAGAGGTATTCAAAATCATGAGGGCTCTGGATAGGGTAGGTAGGGAAAAACTGTTCCCATTGGTGGCGGGATTGAGAAAAAGAGGGCACAAATTCAAGACAATTAGCAAAAGAAGCAAGGCTTTTGACAAGGTCCCACATGTCAGACTGGTTTAAAAAAAATAAAGGCCCATGGGATCCAGGGAAATGTAGAAAACTGGATTCAAAATTGGCTCAGTGGCAGGAAACAAAGGGTAATTGTTGACTGGTGTTTTTGTGACTGGAAGGCTGTTACCAGTGGTGTTCCCAGGGCTCAGTACTAGGTCCCCTGCTTTTTGTGGTATATATTATTGATTTGGATGTAAATGTAGGGAGCATGATTAAGAAGCTTGAAGACAACACAAAAATTGGCCGTGTCGTTGATAGCAAGGAGGATAGCTGTAGACTGCAGGAAGATATCATTGGACTGGTCAGGTGGGCAGAAAAGCAGCATATGGAATTCAACTTGGAGAAGTGTGAGGTGATCCATTTTGGGAGGTCAAACAAGGCAAAAAATACACAATTAATGGGAGAATGCTGAGAGGTGTAGAGAAAGTAAGGGACTTTGGAGCGAATGTCCACAGATCCCTGAAGGTTGCAGGACAGGTCAATAAGGTGGTTAAAACGGCATTTGGAATCCCTTCCTTTATTAGCCAAGGTATAGAATATAAGAGCAGGGAGGTTATGCTTGAACTGTATAAATCATTAGTTAGGCCACAACATGAGTACTGCGTGCAGCTCTGGTCACCTCATTACAGAAAGGATGTAACTGCGCTAGAGAGGGTACAGAGGAGATTTACGAGGATGTTGCCAGGACTGGAAAAATGCAGCTGAGGAAAGATTGGATAGGCTGGGGCTGTTCTCCTTGGAACAAGGAGGCTGTGGGGAAGTTTGATTGAGATGTACAAAATTGTGAGGGGCCTACATAGAGTAGAGAGGTCAGTGACTAGGGGGCATAAATGTAAACTGATTAGTACAAAGATTAGAGGGGAGATGAGGGAAAGATTTTTCACTCACAGGGTGGTAGGGGTGTGGAACACACTGCCTGTAAGGGTAGTAGAGGCAGAAACCCTCAACTCATTTAAAAAGGTGTCTGGATAAGCACCCCAAGTGATGTGACCTGCAGGACTACATGCTGTAAAGTTCAGCCGGCACAGACATGATGGGCTAAGTAGTCTCTTTTGTGCCATAAACATTTTATGATTCTATGACATGAAGAAAAACTTTTTTCACCCAGCAAATGGTTAGGATCTGGAATATATTGCCTGACAGTGTGGGGGAGGCAGGTTTAATCGAGGAATTCAAGAGGGAATTGGATTGGCATCTGAAAACGAAGAATGCTCAGGGCCACGGGGAGAAGGCCGGGGAATGGCACTAGGTAAATTGCTCTTTCGGAGAGCCAGCGCATCATGACGGGCCGAATGGCCTCCTTCTGTGCTATAACGATTCCGTGTTTCTGTGATGCGCAGCTTTCCATAGATGTTTCTATGAGCCCAGACATATTGTTAGGAGTATCCTAATACAGGTTGAATAGGATTTAATCAGAGACACAACTGTGCATTGCAAGCAGCGGTACGGGGCAGTTACTGAAAACCAGGACCCAGCTGTCCCTCAGGCCCAGGCTCTCGCCTAGACTGTACCAAATACTCAGACAGGACTTACTTTCACAGCCCTCAGCCTGCGACCCTCTCTGTACTTAGGCCGTGTAAAACAGACACTATCCTGCTGATGGTGTTTCAACACCTCCGGAGCTTGAGCAGCCATTTTCAACCAAACAACAGGCGGCCGCAATCGAACACCGATCGCTCGACTATTGGCAACTCCACGTCCCTTGGAAAAACCCCGCCTTCCTTGAGCGCCCTGGTCATCTCCTCGGGAAGTGATAGGGTGGTCCGATGTCAATCAAACAGCTTTGCAAGCTTGTTTTGTGAAGACGAAGTTGGCGGGTGCTTGTGTTTTGGAATGCAGGTTAAATTCGTACCTCTGGAATCCTGTGGCTAACGGAAGAGAGGGCGTAACTGTGCTCGCGGAACCCTTCCCCAGAGTGCGGCCTATGTGTGATTGTAGGCCGTGCCGCATCTTGCTGGCGGTGAGACAGAATGTTGGGTTCTGGCGCCGTGTGTGTGCAGCTGAGACTCAGCAACGTCAAGGACTGCTTCCTGCACCTGGCCTCACAGCGAGCGTCGCAACTACACCTGGAGGAGGTGATGGCTGCCGGCAACGGCGTCTTGTTCTCTCCATTCTCTCCCCGTTGTCTGTTATTTATGCCTGCATTTATTGTCCATCCGTAGTTGCCCTAAGAAAGTGGTGATTTTGGTGGTGATGGACCAATTCTAGAGCCTTCCTAAGCCATTTCAGAGGTTAGGTAAGAGTCAACCATATTGGTGTGTGACTGGAGCCACATATAGGCCAGAATGGGTAAGGACAGCAGGTTTCCTTCCCTGAAAGGATGTTTTTGAACAGGTTAGATTTTTACCATAATTTGGCCATTTTTTCATGGTCATTTTTTTTTTACACATACTAGCTTTTTATAATTCTTTGGTTTTCGAAAACCAAATCAGGCAACAGGCTATTTTAGATCTGGTTATGTGTAATGAGGCAGTATTAATTAATCTTGGTTGTTGGGGCTGTTACACAGTTGGCTCTCCATGCACTTCTGTCTTTTTTTCCTGCCAACTGCTAAGTCTCTTTGACTCGCCACTCTTTAGCCCCACCATTATGGCTGTCTGCCAGTTCTGGCGATCATTAGCAACTGATTCCTATTTTAGATCTGGTTATGTGCAATGAGGCAGCATTAGTTAATGACCTCATACTGAGTGATTCTCTAGGGAATAGTGATCATAACTTGTTAGAATTTCACATTCAATTTGAGGGTGAGAAACTTGGGTCTGAAACCAGTGTCCTAAATAAAGGCAGTTCCGCATGACAGTTGGTTAAAGAGGACTGCCAGAATAGATTAAAAGGTAAGATGGTAGATAAGTGGCAACAGACATTTAATTCTCAACAAAGATATATTCCATTGAGAAAGAAAGACTCAGAAGAATGCACCATCTGTGGCTAACTAAGGAAGTTAAGGATGATATCAAATTGAAAGAAAAGGCATACAATGCTGTGAAAATTAGTGGTAGGTCTGGAAAACTGGAAACATTTTAGAAAACAGCAAAGGATGACGCAACAATAGATTGAGAGTAGAGTAGCAAGAAATATTAAAAACACACAGTATGAGCATCTACAAATATATAAAAAGGAAGAGTAGCTAAAGTAAATATTTGTCCCTTAGAGGTTGAGACTGGGCATTAATAATGGGAAACAAGGAAATGGCAGTCTTTGAACAAGTATTTTGTATCTTCACAGTAGAAGGCACTTAACGCATCTCAATAATGGGGGCAAAAGGGAGGGAGAAACTTAAAACAATCACTACCACAATATCGGTCATTGGGAAAATGCTGGAATCCATTATTAAGGAAGTAGTAGCAGGACATTTAGAAAATCATAATACAGTCAAGCAGAGTCAACATGGTTTTATGAAAGGAAAATCATGTTTGACAAATTCATTTAGTTATTTCAGAATGTTACAAGCAGGGTGGATAAACGGGAACCAGTAGACGTAGTGTATTTTTGATTTCCAAAAAGCATTCACTAAGGTGCCATTTAAAACTTTACTGCTCAAGATAAGAACTCATGGTGTTGGGGGAATATGTTAACATAAGTAGAAGATTAGCTAACTAACAGAAAACAGAGTCAGGATAAATGGGTAATTTTCAGGTTGGCAAACAAAATAGTGGAGTGCCACGCGTGAAGCCTCAACAATTATAATCAGTATGAGTGATTTGGATAAAGGGACTGGGTGTATTGTAGCTAAATTGGTTGATAATACAGATAGAGATAGGTGAGAGCAAGTTGTGAGGAGGCCACAGAGTCTGCAAAGGGATATAAATAGTTTAAACAAGTGGACAAAAATTTGGCAGATAAAGTATAATGTGGAAAATGCGAGGTTATCCACTTTGGTATGAAGAACAGTAAAGCAAAATGTTACTTAAATGGAGTGAGACTGCAGAATGCTGCAGTATAGAGGGATCTGGATGTCCTTGTACATGAATCGGAAAAAGTTAGCATGCAGATACAGCAAGTAATTAGAAAGGCAAATGGAATGTTGGCCTTTATTGCAAGGGGAATGAAGTATAACATTTGGGAATTCTTGCTACAATGGTAGAGGGCATTGGTGAAACCACACCTAGAGTACTGCGTACAGTTTTGGTCTCTGTATTTAAGGAGGGATCTGCTTGCATTGGAAGCAGTTCAGGGAAGGTTCCCTGGGCTGATTCCTGGGATGAAGGGGTTGTCTTATGCAGAAAGGTTGAGTAGGTTGGGCCTAAACTCATTAGAATTTAGAAGAATGAGAGGTGATCTTTTTGAAACATATAAGATTCTGAGGAGGCTTGAAAGGGTAGATCCTGAGAGGATGTTTCCCCTTGTGGGGGAATCTAGCATAGTGGGTATAGTTTCAGAATAAGGGGTTTCCCATTTATGATGAAGATGAGGAATATCTTCTCTCAGAGGGTTGTGAATCTTTGGAATCCTCTACCCCAGAGAGTTGTGAAGGCTGAATCATTGTCTAATTCAGCCTTGAATATATTCAGATTTTTGAATTTGTGGGGAGTCAAAGATTATGGGGAACAGGCAGGAAAGTGGAGTTGAGGCCAAGATCAGATCAGCCATGATCTTACTGAATGGTGGGTCAGGTTCGAGGAGCCATATGGCCTACTCTTGTTCCTATTTCTTAATTTCTTATGTTTTCTTTTTAAAAAAAAAGTACACTTTACAAACTGTCATGGTGAGATTTGAGTTTGTGTTCTTCTGGATGATTAATCCATGCCTCTAGACCAGTGACAATCAGTACACTACCATATCCTTGCTATGTTCCTCTGTCAAGCTCAAAGTGATGTGAGGCTGTGTCTTGAATCAAATTTAGTCCCTTGCTTAATGTTATACAATTTGTAGTATTTCAAAAATGGCAGTACAAGTACATCCTGCACTAAGTGTTTTGAAACCAGCTGTAGGTGATACTATCTCATCACTTGGTTTTCATTCCGGTGTAGAATGACTCCATTTTAATCAGAACGGCATTTAAAAAGTTACCTTTCTTTTAATCTTTAAATAAAATTAATTAGATACCTGAATCTAATTTTAATACTTGTGAATAAGTATCTGTGCAAGCACAAAAACTTGTCTGAATGTAATTTGGTTTCAGTAACTTGGAAATGTTGGCCCAACATCATCATAACAATTCTGTCAGCTTTCCTGTGGGATTACGAATATGTGTGTAGAGTCATTACAGCACAGAAGGAAGCCATTTGGCCCATTGGGTCTGTGCTGGCTCTCTAGAAGAGGCCAGTCAATCCCATTCCCCTGCTCTGTCCCAGTAGTCCTGGAAGTTTATTTATATGAATGTGTGAGGGGAATGTTTATACTCAGTGCATTTCCAGCTTTATTGCTGTTACCTCAATATATATGAATTTGAAAATAAAACATTGATAAAAATTGATTAAAACCCTAATTAACTAATTCATAAGTAGAGTAACTAAACCAGAGGGAGGAGATTGCTGTATTTTGTTAGCATTTAATATTTATAGTAGGAATCTAGCACTAGGGACCATATAGTTGTTATAACAATTTAGTCAGGATTTAATAAGTATTTATTTATCTTAAATTAATTTATTAATTAGTGATAGAAATGACAGTTAGAGGGGTGAAGTGCTTCACCTGTCAGATGTGGGAGGTCCGTGACGCTTTCAGCATTCCGGACGACTACATCTGCAGGATGTGTACCCAGTTGCCGCTCCTCACAGACCGCATGGAGCGGTTGGAGCGGCAGCTGGATGCACTTAGGAGCATGCAGGTGGCAGAAAGCGTCATAGACAGGAGTTTTAGGGAAGTGGTTACACCCAAGGTGCAGGCAGATAGATGGATGACCGCGAGAAGGGGCAGGCAGTCAGTACAGGAATCCCCTGTGGCTATCCCCCTCTCTAACAAGTATACCATTTTGGATACTGTTGGGGGGGATGGCCTATCAGGGGAAAACAGCAGCAGCCAGAGCAGTGGCACCATGGCTGGCACTGTTGTTCAGCAGAGAGGGACAAAGCGCAGAAGAGCAATAGTTATAGGGGACTCTATAGTCAGGGGCACAGATAGGCGCTTCTGTGGACGTGAAAGAGACTCCAGGATGGTATGATGCCTCCCTGGTGCCAGGGTCAAGGATGTCTCTGAACGGACAGGGGGCATTCTAAAGGGGGAGGGTGAACAGCCAGATGTTGTGGTACACATTGGTACCAATGACATAGGCAGGAAGAGTGACTAGGTCCTGCAGGGGGAGTTTAGGGAGTTGGGTAGAAAGTTTAAAAGACAGGACCTCTAGGGTTGTAATCTTGTGATTACTTCCTGTGCCACGTGCCAGTGAGGCTAGAAATAGGAAGATAGTGCAGCTAAACACGTGCCTGAACAGCTGGTGTAGAAGGGAGGGTTTCAGCTATCTGGACCATTGGAATCTCTTCAGGGACAGATGGGACCTGTACAAGAAGGACGGGTTGCATCTAAACTGGATGGGCACAAATATCCTGGCTGCGAGGTTTGCTAGCGTCACTCGGGAGGGTTTAAACTAGTGTGGCAGGGGGGTGGGAACCAGAGCAATAGGACAGCAAGTGAAATAAATGAGGGGGAACTAGTAAATAAGGCCAGTAAGACTAAGAGGAAGAGCAGGCAGGGAGATGTTGCTGAGCACAGTGGGACTGGTGGTCTGAAGTGCGTTTGTTTCAACGCAAGAAGTATAACAGGCAAGGCAGATGAACTTAGAGCTTGGTTTCGTACTTGGAACTATGATGTTGTTGCTATTACAGAGACCTGGTTGAGGGAAGGACAGGATTGGCAGCTAAATGTTCCAGGATTTAGAAGTTTCAGGTGGGATAGAGGGGGATGTAAAAGGGGTGGGGTGTTGTATTACTGGTTAAGGAGAATATCACAGCTGTACTGTGGGAGGACACCTCGGAGGAGTCGTGCAGCGAGGCAATATGGGTGGAGCTCAGGAATAGGAAGGGTGCAGTCACGATGTTGGGGGTTTTCTACAGGCCTCCCAACAGCCAGCGGGAGGTAGAGGAGCAGATATGTGGACAGATTTTGGAAAGATGTAAAGGTAACAGGGTTGTAGTGGTGGGTGATTTTAACTTCCCCTATATTGACTGGGACTCACTTAGTGCTAGGGGCTTAGATGGGGCAGAATTTGTAAGGAGCATCCAGGAGGGCTTCTTGAAACAATATGTAGATAGTCCAACGAGGGATGGGCTGTACTGGACCTGGTATTGGGGAATGAGCCCGGCCAGGTGGTCAAAGTTTCAGTGGGGGAGCATTTCGGGAACAGTGACCATAATTCCATAAGTTTTAAGGTATTTGTGGATAAGGATAAGAGTAGTCCTCGGGTGAAGGTGCTAAATTGGGGGAAGGCTAATTATGACAATATTAGGCAGGAACTGAAGAATTTAGATTGAGGGTGGCTGTTTGAGGGTAAATCAACATCTGACATGTGGGAGTCTTTCAAATGTCAGTTGATTAGAATCCAGGACCAGCATGTTCCTGTGACGAAGGAGGATAAGTTTGGCAAGTTTCGGGAACCTTGGATAACGCGGGATATTGTGAGCCTAGTCAAAAAGAAAAAGGAAGCATTCGTAAGGGCTGGAAGGCTAGGAACAGACGAATCCCTTGAGGAATATAAAGACAGTAGAAAGGAACTTAAGCAAGGAGTCAGGAGGGCTAAAAGGGGTCATGAAAAGTCATTGGCAAACAGGATTAAGGATAATCCCAAGGCTTTTTATACGTATATAAAGAGCAAGAGGGTAACTCGGGAAAGGGTTGGCCCACTCAAGGACAGAGAAGGGAATCTATGTGTGGAGCCAGAGGAAATGGGAGAGGTACTAAATGAGTACTTTGCATCAGTATTCGCCAAAGAGAAGGACTTGGTGGATGATGAGCCTAGGGAAGGGAGTGTAGATAGTCAGTCATCTCATTATCAAAAAGGAGGAGGTGTTGGGTGTCTTGCAAAGCATTAAGGTAGATAAGTCCCCAGGGCCTGATGGGATCTACCCCAGAATACTGAGGGAGGCAAGGGAAGAAATTGCTGGGGCCTTGACAGAAATCTTTGTATCCTCATTGGCTACAGGTGAGGTCCCAGAGGACTGGAGAATAGCCAGTGTTGCTCCTTTGTTTAAGAAGGGTAGCAAGGATGATCCAGGAAATTATAGGCCGGTGAGCCTTACATCAATGGTAGGGAAATTATTGGAGAGGATTCTTCGGGACAGGATTTACTCCCATTTGTAAACAAAAAAACTTATTAGCGAGAGGCAGCATGGTTTTGTGAACGGGAGGTCGTGTCTCACTAATTTGATTGTGTTTTTTGAGGAAGTGACAAAGATGATTGATGAAGGAAGGGCAGTGGATGTTATCTATATGGACTTCAGTAAAGCCTTTGACAAGGTCCCTCATGGCAGACTGGTACAAAAGGTGAAGTCACACGGGATCAGAGGTGAGCTGGCAAGATGGATACAGAACTGGCTCTGTCATAGAAGACAGAGGGTAGCAGTGGAAGGATGCTTTTCTGAATGGAGGGATGTGACTAGTGGTGTTCCGCAGGGATCAGTGCTGGGGCCTTTGCTCTTTGTAGTATATATAAATGATTTGGAGGAAAATGTAGCTGGTCTGATTAGTAAGTTTGCGGACGACACAAAGGTTGGTGGAGTTGCGGATAGTGTTGAGGATTGTCAGAGGATACAGCAGGATATAGATCGGTTGGAGACTTGGGCGGAGAAATGGCAGATGGAGTTTAATTCTGACAAATGTGAGGTAATGCATTTTGGAAGATCTAATGCAGGTGGGAAGTATACAGTAAATGGCAGAAGCCTTAGGAGTATTGACAGGCAGAGAGATCTGGGCGTACAGGTCCACAGGTCACTGAAAGTGGCAACGCAGGTGGATAAGGTAGTCAAGAAGGCATACGGCATACTTGCCTTCATCGGTCGGGGCATAGAGTATAAAAATAGGCAAGTCATGCTGCAGCTGTACAGAACTTTAGTTAGGCCACACTTAGAATATTGCGTGCAATTCTAGTCGCCACACTACCAGAAGGACGTGGAGGCTTTGGAGAGGGTACAGAAGAGGTTTACCAGGATGTTGCCTGGTCTGGAGGGCATTAGCTATGAGGAGAGGTTGGATAAACTTGGATTGTTTTCACTGGGACGACGGAGGTGGAGGGGCGACATGATAGAGGTTTACAAAGTTATAAGCGGCATGGACATTGTGGATAGTCAGAAGCTTTTTCCCAGGGTGGAAGAGTCAGTTACTAGGGGACATAGGTTTAAGGTGAGAGGGGCAAAGTTTAGAGGGGATGTGCGAGGCAAGTTCTTTACACAGAGGGTGTTGAGTGCCTGGAACTTGCTGCCAGGGGAGGTGGTGGAAGCAGGTACGATAGTGACGTTTAAGAGGCATCTTGACAAATACATGAATAGGATGGGGATAGAGGGATACGGTCCCCGGAAGTGCAGAAGGTTTTAGTTTAGGCAGGCATCAAGATCGGCGTAGGCTTGGAGGGCCGAATGGCCTGTTCCTGTGCTGTACTGTTTTTCTTTGTTCTTGTTCTATTCAAATGTTATATTCTTGTAAATAATGATGAATTACCACTTGATTAAACTTGTATTGTTTCAGTTGTAATCATTAAATCCTCCTTTGTAGATGTAGCAAACTGCATTGTCTGAATTTATGGAAAAAGTCTGGTCGATGACTTTGGGATTGGTTGTGTATAAGTGATGAATCAGCATTTGTTATTGCAGTGGGGATCTTGGAGATATTCCTTTTTATTGAGTGGAAACACCGCATCAGCAATCTATTGTCATCTACTAGGAATTTGTCTTAAAGATGACTTACATTCATATAGTGCCTTTCATTACCTCAGGATGTCCCATAACGGCACAGTGGTTAGCACCGCAACCTCACAGCTACAGCGACCCGGGTTCGATTCTGGGTACTGCTGGAGTTTGCAAGTTCTCCCTGTGACCGCGTGGGTTTTCGCTGGGTGCTCCGGTTTCCTCCCACAGCCAAAGACTTGCAGGTTGATAGGTAAATTGAGTATTATAAATTGCCCCTAGTATAGGTAGGTGGTAGGGGAATTGAGGGAAGGTGGGGATGTGAGAGGGTAATGGGATTAATGTAGGATTAGTATAAATGGGTGGTTGATGGTCGGCACAGACTCGGTGGGCCGAAGGGCCTGTTTCAGTGTTGTATCTCTAAATAAATAAACACTTTACCATCATTGAGCACTTTGAAGTGTAATAACTGTTGTAATGTGGAAAACATGATAGCCAAAGTTGTGCACAGCAAGGTCCTACTGACAGCAATGTGATAATAATGAGATGTCCTTTGTTGGATAAATGTTGGCCACAACAGAAGGTACTAGGTTTAAGTCCAAATCCAGGACTTTAACTTGTAACCTAGACTGACACTCCACGACAGTGCTGAGGGAGGACAGTGTTATTTCAGAGTTACCATCCATCCTTGGAGTTAGATAACTCTCGAGTGGCTGTAAGGCAGTTTTGAAGTTGCACCATAATCCCCTATCTCAAAAAAAGTTATAAAGATAAACCCAGCAACTACAGGTCTGTCAGTTTAACCCTGGTGGTGAAAAGCTTTTGGAATGATAATCTGGGACAAAATTAATAGTCACTTGGATAAGTGCAGAATACTTGAGGAAAGCCAGCGCAGGTTTTTTTTTTATTCGTTCATGGGATGTGGGCGTCACTGGCTAGACCAGCATTTATTGCCCATCCCGAATTGCCCTTGAGAAGGTGGTGGTGAGCTGCCTTCTTGAACCACTGCAGTCCATGTGAGGTAGGTACACACACGCTGCTGCAGGAAGGGAGTTCCAGGATTTTGACCCAGCAACAGTGAAGGAATGGCAATATAGTTCCGGGTGAGGATAGTGTGTGACTTGGAGGGGTACTTGCAGGTGGTGGTGTTCCCATGCATTTTCTGCCCTTGTCCTTCTAGTTGGTAGAGGTCGCGGGTTTGGAAAGTGCTGTATAAGGAGCCTTGGTGCGTTGCTGACGTGCATCTTGTAGATGGTACATGCTGCTGCCACTGTGTGTCAGTGGTGGACGGAGTGAATGTTTGTGGATGGGGTGCCAATCAAGCAGGCTGCTTTGTCCTGGATGGTGTCGAGCTTCTTGAGTGTTTTTGGAGCTGCACCCATCCAGGTAAGTGGAGGGTATTCCATCACGCTCCTGACTTGTGCCTAGTAAATGGTGGGCAAGCTTTGGGGAATCAGAAGGTGAGTTACTTGCTGCAGGATTCCTAGCCTCTGACTTGTTCTTGTAGCCACGGTATTTATATGGCTACTCCAGTTCAGTTTCTGATCAATGGTAGCCCCTAGGATGTTGATAGTGGGGGATTCAGAAATGGTAATGCCATTGTATGTCAAGGGGAGATGTTGAACACAAATTGTGTTTAACTATCTTCATTGAGTTTTTTGATGCGTTAGCAGTTGGTTGATGAAGGTAATGTGGTTAATGTAGTGTATGTGTAAAGTGCCACACAATAGACCTGCCTGCAAAGTTGAAATCCATGGCGTAAAAGGGAAAGTGGCAGCACGGATACGAAGTTGGCTGAGTGACAGGAAACAGAATAGTGGTGAATGGTTGTTTTACGGACTTGTACTAGGATCACTGCTTTTCTTGATATATTACTGACCTGGAGTTGGGTGTATAGGACACAATTTCAAAATTTTCAGATGACTTAAAACTTGGAAGTATTGTGAACTGTAGGGAGGATAGTGATAGACTTTAAGAAGACATAGACAGACTAGTGGAATGGGCAGATACATGGCATATTAAATTTAATACAGAGAATTGTGAAGTGATACATTTTGGTGGGAAGAACGAGGAGAGGCAATATAAAATAAAGGGTACATTTCTAAAGTGCAGGAACAGAACCTGGGGATATATATGCACAAATTGTTGAAGGTGACAAGGCAGGTTTTGAATGTGGTTAGAAAGGCTTTCAGGATCCCGGGCTTTATAAGTAAAGGTAAAAAGTATAAAAGCAGAAAGTTATTATAAACTTTAACAAAACACTACTTTGGCCTCAATTGGAGTATTCTGTCTAATTCTGTGCACCACACTTAAGGAAGGATGTGAAGGTGCAGAGGAGGTGCAGAAAAGATTTATGTGAATGGTTTCAGTCATGAGACAGTGGCGCAGTGGTTAGCACCACAGCCTCACAGCTCCAGCGACTCGGGTTCGATTCTGGGTACTGTCTGTGCGGAGTTTGCCTGTGACCGCGTGGGTTTTCGCCGGGTGCTCCGGTTTCCTCCCATAGCCAAAGACTTGCAGGTTGATAGGTAAATTGGCCATTGTAAATTGCCCCTAGTATAGGTAGGTGGTAGGGGAATTGTGGGGATGTGGTAGGAATATGGGATTAATGTAGGATTAGTATAAATGGGTGGTTGATGGTCGGCACAGACTCGGTGGGCCGAAGGGCTTGTTTCAGTGCTGTATCTCTAAATAAATAAATAAATAAATAAATGAGAGACTTCAGTTACATGGATAGATTGGAGAAGCTGAGGTTTTAAGAGAAGAGAAGGTTGAGAGGACATTTGATAGAAGTGTTCAAAATCATGAGGGATCTAGACGGTAGATAGAGAGAAACTGTTCCCATTGGCAGAAGGATCGTGAACCAGAGGGCACAATTTAAGGTGATTGGCAAAAAGGGGGCGACATGAGGAAAAAACTTTTTTACGCAGCAAATGGGTTAGGATCTGCAGTGTGCTGCCTGAGAGTGTGATGGAGGCATATTCAATTGTGGCTTTCAAAAGGGAATTGGATAATTATCTGAAGAGAGAAAATTTGCAGGGTTATGGGGAGTGGGACTAACTGAGTTGTCTTGTAGCGAGTTGGCATGAATGGCCTCCATCTGAGCTGTAATAATTTTATGATTCTATGCCCTGGACATTCCTGATAATTTAACTGGAAAGACTTATGGTGAGAGACTCTACTGAAATGATTTTGATGTCAGAAATTTCTGGTAAGAGTGTTATTTTCTTGTATAACATGGAAGAATAGTTTAAACAAAAGTTGCACTTTCCCCACCTCTAGATTTTCTTTCATTGCTAATTTTTTTTAATAACTGTGCTAAATTTACGGAATTCACATAGAGCAATCATAAGAGCTCAAGAATAGGTGTAAAAAAAAATTCAAAGGCTAATCAAATGTTGGCTTTATCTCAAGGACTGGAATAAAAAGGAGTGGAAATTATATCTCACATGTATAAATCTCTGGGTAAACCCTGTTTAGAGTTGTCAATTCAGTTCTGGGCATCACACCTCAGGAAGGATATATTGGCCTTTGGAGGGGTAGTGAAGGAGATGTAGCACTGATTTGCCAGAATGATACCAGGGCTAAAAGGGTTAAATTATGAGGACATGTTGCATAGGCTAAGCTGGTATTCACTAGAGTATAAAAGATTAGTGGGTGATGTAACAGGTATTTGAAATGATTTAAAGGATAGAGAGAGAGAAAGTATTTCCTCTGATAGAATCCAGAACAAGGGGCATAACGTTAAAATTAATGCTAGGCTGTTCAGTGATGATGTCAGGAAGCATTTCTTCACACAAAGGGTAGTGGAAAAGTACTAAGCTGCCTTTTCGCATTTAAGTTCAATATTATATTACATCTAGACCAAAACTGAAGGGTTATGAAAGGTGATCTTGGTCTACTGTAAAATTGGTGAATCGGTAACTGGTCAATGAGGTTAAAAAGATGTTATATTGGTCATCTTGACTTAATGTAACATGAATACCCCATTACAGCAACATTAGTTGGGTATATAACTGCCGCATTCAACAAAAGCACGTGGTTTTTGAATGATTCTGTGTGGGGCCCCTTGTCCTAACTTCCAAATGCTTATGACAGCTAATGAAAGGAAAATGGTACTAACCCGGTAGCAAATTTTGCTTATTAATATACTGTTACAGAATGAATGTATATATAAGTGAACCAATGCAGAAATTTGTTGATCTGTCAGGCCTTTTGCAATTCCCTCACTGACCAACTGAAGTACAGCGATCCAAGTTTGAAAAATTCAGCAATATGTTATTTAAACATCTACGAAAGAACATTATTGTATAACCACATACTCTTGACTTTTAGGAGCAGGTCATTGGCAAAACTATCACCAGTAACCTGTCTCTCGATGCAGAAATCAACAAGCGCATGGGAAAGGCTTCCACTGCTATGTCCAGACTGGCCAAGAAAGTGTGGGAAAATGGCGCACTGACACGGAACACAAAAGTCCGAGTGTATCAAGCCTGTGTCCTCAGTACCTTGCTCTATGGCAGCGAGGCTTGGACAACGTATGTCAGCCAAGAGCGACGTCTCAATTCATTCCATCTTCGCTGCCTCCGGAGAATCCTTGGCATCAGGTGGCAGGACCATATCTCCAACACAGAAGTCCTCGATGCGGCCAACATCCCCAGCTTATACACACTACTGAGTCAGCGGCGCTTGAGGTGGCTTGGCCATGTGAGCCGCATGGAAGATGGCAGGATCCCCCAGGACACATTGTACAGCGAGCTCGCCACTGGTATCAGACCTACCGGCCGTCCATGTCTCCGCTTTAAAGACGTCTGCAAACGCGACATGATGTCCTGTAACATTGATCACAAGTCGTGGGAGTCAGTTGCCAGCGATCGCCAGAGCTGGCGGGCAGCCATAAAGGCGGGGCTGAAGTGTGGCGAGTCGAAGAGACTTAGCAGTTGGCAGGAAAAAAGACAAGCGCAAGGGGAGAGCCAACTGTGTAACAGCCCTGACAACCAATTTTTTCTGCAGCACCTGTGGAAGAGTCTGTCACTCTAGTATTGGCCTTTATAGCCACTCCAGGCGCTGCTCCACAAACCACTGACCACCTCCAGCGCTTACCCATTGTCTTCCAAGACAAGGAGGCCAAAGAAGAAGAAGACTGGCAAATGCATTTTCCTCTAAATTTTGAAAAATAAGCTTTTTCTTTAGCTGTTCCAAACTGTATTCAGGACCATATTCTAGTGAATTAGATTTTGAAGAATGTTGTAAAACAAAAGCAAACAAAAATGACTTCTAAAAATATTCTATCCACTTTACTGTATTATTTTGGTGATTTGGTTTTAAATTAACCATGTTAAATAATTCTACTATTAAAGTTTACTTTTTAAATGTAGACATATGCTTTCAGAATTGTCCACAGGTTAGGGTTAATGATTGTTAATGGGTTGTAGAAAAATATCTTGAGCTGTAATTGACACTGGCGCCTGAAAGTTTTGCTGGAGTTTTCCCTGTCTCCCAACATAATAGTTAGTGGAAACCCCAGAGAAATAGTGCTGAAGTTATGGCAGAAGATTGGGAGGACCTCCACAGAAATTCAACCCAGGTCTCCACTTTGATAACATTTTTGTTCTGTAGATATTTAAGTTCCTTGGGACATTTCTTTCTATATTACAGATACTATGGAAATGCAAGTTGTAGTTGTTGTATTTCTCTTTATAGTCTTTGGGCTGGATCGTGCAGTCAGCAGCAAAGAAATGGCACTTGCTGCTGACCTTGAAAACTGCCCATAAAGATCTAAAGATTTATAGTGTAGATTTCCCCTTTCTTGACAACAGTTTAAACGTGGCGCCAAGTCAAGGGGATCTCCAGGCATCAGTAATGTCAGCAAGCAGGGTACGCAGCCAATCACATTGAAGTATTCTCACAGATGGCAAACCAGCAAGTCAAAAGTGCTGATTATCAATTTTAATGTAAATTTTTAGGTAGTGAAATAAATGATTATGATTGGATTAAGATAGAAAAAAGAACATCATCGTAAAACATTATTTTGAAAATTTGTGATTTTTTTTTTATCATAATGGAGAAATTTGACATTTCACAAATATAAAATTAGCTTTTCAAGGCCAGTGATTAATCATAATTATGAACCTAGTACGCTGTTTTAAAAACCCAATTACACCTAATTCAACATTGTGTTACTTTTTCGAGGGTTTTTATAGCGAGGGTAAAAGTGGAAGTTTTCGTCAATTCACTAATTGCTTAAGGATTGCACTCTGGGTTTAGGGAGGTTGGTGGGGTGATCTCAACAGCACACTCACTGGAGGAGGGTAGAATCACTGACAGCAACTTCTGGATTTCCTTGTAATTCTGCGTATATGCAGACTCCAGAAGTCGCTGTCTGTTTCAGTGGATTAGTGACGGCGAATGCTGTCGTTACTATCACAAAATCTGGACCGATCTCTGTCATGCACATCTCTATCTTAGGGGGCAGGTCAATATTCCTGTCCCTAGGCACTACCAGTGCCATATCCTGCAGGTAGAAGTGCACATGTGTAACCAGGAATTACTTAACTTTGACTTCTCATCGCAATGGTTATGCTAACGTTGATTCATTCTTTATGGGCATAAAGGTGTGTGCTTATTCCAAGACGCAGCTTGTGGAATTCTGGTGCTGCACAACTGTATCGCTCTTTTGTGGTGCTTAGACTATTGAGCATTCATACTGTTTAGTTCTCTATCAATACAATGCTTATATAATTGCTTGTACATTTTTCTTTACAATGTTTAGTGCCAAGCAATTGAATTGTCCTGGGGTATTCAGCAGTCAGCATTCCTAAGTTGGGTGGGACGCAGATATACTGGATTTGAAGGAGAAAAAATTGCAGAGATCAACAGGCAACTGGGAGAAAAACTTGGGGTCAAAGATGGAGAACAGGTCTGTAAGGCAGTGACTTTCCAACATAAATTCTTTGAACCTTGTTTAGTTGTCATTAAGTTAAAGACTAGTCTGATTGGTATTTCCCAGACTGTCTGTCTTCTCCACTTTGCTTGTAATAATTTACCTTTATTGGTTCTAACTATAATCTCTCTTATTCAACTCATTATTATTGAATATGTTTCATCTCTTGTTTTTTGACACCCTCTCATATGCTAACCTCTCACTCTTCTGACCCATAACCTTCCAGGTGTTGACTTGAATTTTTCCACAGTTATCTTGTCTCCATTTTGTGCTTACCCCTACCAGGGTTTAGATTGTTTTCCATCTACATTATTCCATTGATACAACAGACACTACTTTGGTCTCAAATCTTATGGGCCGCAAGCTGGAATCCACATTGTGATCAACTAGCATAACTATCCACGACCAGATTTAGGATAACCTTCTCAAATAGTTCCATCTGGATAGTCATATCTACATAAACCTCCAAGATCATCCTTGAGAGTAGGAATAATTCCAAACTAATTTTCTTCACTACCTACCTTCTCTTGCACTCTTCCTCATCTCCTTCCATCTGCATCTTAGATACTGTATGTAAGGAGCTAATGGATGACATTGTGTGCAAAACTGACCAATCTGTATAGTTGCCTCAGGTTATACATTCTCATCCCCATATCTCCCAGCTGTCCCTCCACACTTCCAAGCCATACACTCAGATTGCACCGTTTCTCTTTTGCTGTGCCCCCCAGAGCTGTAACTAATCCTGTCTGCAACCCCTTGCTGTTCTTTTGATCACCACCTGTTTATCCAATTTCTCCTCTTAGCTAAGCTTCTTGACATCATTAGCCTGTGTCTATTCTCTGGCACTATCCCAAACTCAGTCAAAACCAGTTATTTTCCTGCTCAAAAAACCCACCCTTGTCTCCATTTTCTCAATGATCGATTTTCAATCATCCTTTGCATTTCCAAACATCTGCAATGCCTCATTGCACCACAACTACACTTCTCTCTCAAATTATTCAAAGCTTTCCAATTTGGCTTCTGCTCTGCCCATATCAGTGAAATTGCACTGGTCAAAGTCATAAATGGTACCTTCCATGACTAGCTCGCTCACTTTCTCAATGCTCCTTGACCCTTCCGTTGCCATTGGCACGATCACTGCAGTCCGCCTCCATGGCACTGCCGTTTTGTTGTCTATTGCAGTTAAATTACTATGTTAAATTACAATGCTTCTCCCATATGTTCATCACCGATGTACTCAGCACTGTATCATTGGTCTTCTCTTTGTCATCTAGGTTTCTGGGCATCATCCATCTACCCCTCAGTGATGATGCCCAGAAACATGTCAGCTTTCATCTAAAATTCCATTGCTGTTGACACTGTTTCGGATTGTTTGACTAATATTGAGGCCTGGATCAGTCTTGGCTTCATGCAGCTTACTGGCAGTGAAAACAAAAAGCTATCCTGTGACTTGTGCTATCACCACCATGTTTTGGGCTTCATCAGTTTCCATAGCTGCCATCTCAAGCTAATCTCGAGTTGCAAAACATCCCATACTGAGCTTCCTTTCCCACATCCAATCTGGCACCAAGACTGCTTTCTTATAAATTCCTCGTATTTTCTGCTTTTACCCCTAGCTCTCCCTACTGCTGCCAAGACCCTAATCCATGTCCTCTTCATTTCAAAGTTTGGCTTTTTGAATATTCTAAGCCTGCATCTTCCACAAATTAAAACCTATCTCGGATATCATAGTGCATGCCCACTCCTTGTCTTTGTCAAGCTGTGTTAACTTCTTCAATGTCCTGTTCAAATCCTTCCATGGCCTTGAACCCTCAACCCACCTCTTCCCACTTTTGGCTTCTCCTCTAGCTGTTAAGTACCTGCACCAACTCGTGTTCACTATCTTCACTCTACCCATGACAGTAATCGCTTCAACCAATGTGCTCCTACTTTCTGGAGCTCTCTTCCAAACATACCTTTGCTTTGTTGCTTCGTTTTCTGCTATCAAAGGATGTCTTTAAGCCGCTTACCCTGTTTTCTCATTTTCTGTTTCGTGCCCAGCTGTCTGTTAAGTGTTCTGATCTGTACACGAGGAGTGATTCATAAAAGCATCATGCTTTTGCTTTTGTGATGAGACAGTTATTTCGTATTTGTTTTCTGTGATTCAGGTATTTCTCAGGCCTTGTGCACAAGTCTCCTCCTGTCAACAAGCAATCGTGGAACCTCTTTCACCTAGTGACTGGGAAATATTGGTACTGTATTTATTATCTTAACAGCTGCTTACAAAAGATAATGTAATAATGTGCTGTTTGTAAAGGTGCAATTATATAATACCATATTTTAGATTTATTCCATAAGTTCTAAGTAGGAGGTGCACAATGGATTTTTCCAGTTTGGGATTATTAAAACTGTAGATATTTGAGGTTGGGTCATTGGCATGAATGTGCTCTTTATTCAGACATGAATGCCCACCAGTGGAAGGACACATATATAATCGCAATTAATTCTGTGTAGAAACATAGAAAATAGGAGCAGGAGTATGCCATTCGGCCTTTCGAGCCTCCTCCGCCATTCATTATGATCATGGCTGATCATCCAACTCAGTAACCTGTTCCCGCTTTTGCCCCATACCCTTTGATCCCTTTAGACCCAAGAGCTATATCTAACTCCTTTTTGAAAACATACAATGTTTTGGCCTCAACTGCTTTCTGTGGTAGCGAATTCCACAGGCTCACCACTCTCTGGGTGAAGAAATTTCTCCTCATCTCAGTCCTGAAAGGTTTACCCCGTATTCTGAGACTATGAGCCCTGGTTCTGGACTCCCCACCATCGGGAACATCCTTCCTGCATCTACCTTGTCAAGTCATAGAGTCCTGTTAGAATTTTATAGGTTTCTATGAGATCCCCCCTCACTCTTCTGAACTCCAGCTAATATAATCCTAACTGACTCAATCTCTCCTCGTATGTCAGTCCTCCCATCCCAGGAATCAGTCTGGTAAACCTTCGCTGCACTCCCTCTATAGCAAGAACATCTTCCTCAGATAAGGAGACCAAAACGGTACACATTTTTCCAGGTGTGGCCTCACCAAGGCCCTGTATAATTGCAGCAAGACATCCCTGCTCCTGTACTCGAATCCTCTCGCTATGAATGCCAACATACCATTTGCCTTTTTTACCGCCTGTTGCACCTGCATGCTTACCTTCAGCGACTGGTGTACAAGAACACCCAGGTCTCACTGTGTATTCCCCTCTCTCAGTTTATAGCCGTTCAGATAATCTGCCTTCCTGTTTTTGCTACCAAAGTGGATAACCTCACATTTATCCACATTATCTTGCATCTGCCATGCATTAGCCCACTTACTCAACTTGTCCCAATCACCCTGAAGCCCCTCTGCATCCTGCTCACAACTCAGCCTCCCACCCAGTTTTGTGTCATCTGCAAATTTGGAGATATTACATTTAGTTCCCTCATCTAAATCATTAATATATATTTTGAATAGCTGCGGTCCTAGCACCGATCCCTGTGGTACACCACTAGACGCTGCCTGCCAATCGGAAAAAGACCCATTTATCCCTACTCTTTGTTTCCTGTCTGCCAACCAATTTTCTATCCATCGCAATACACTACCCCCAATCCCATGCGCTTAATTTTACACGCTAATCTCTTATGTGAGACTTTGTTGAAAGCCTTCTGAAAGTCCAAATAAACCACATCCACTAGTTACATCCTCGAAGAATTCTAGTAGATTTGTCAAGCATGACTTCCTTTTCGTAAATCCATGCTGACTCTGCCCGATTCTACCACTGTTCTCTATGTGCTCTGCGATAAAATCTTTGATAATGGAATTTCTCCCACTACCGACGTCAGGCTGACTGGTCTATAATTCCCTGCTTTCTCTCTGCCTCCTTTTTTAAATAGTGGGGTGACATTAGCTACCCTCCAATCTGTAGAAACTGTTCCAAAGTCTATAGAATCTTGGAAGATGACCACCAATGCATCCACTATTTCTCAGGCCACTTCCTTAAGTACTCTGGGATGCATATCATCAGGCCCTGTGCTTCTCATATTTCAAGTGAATGTGGTATGAAATTTCACATGCCCAGCATTATTCTTTACTGAAATTCTAATGCCAACATTACACTTACACAATTGTTTAAGTTGGCTTGAACCTGTATTGAAAACACCTGCTAAGATAACATTTTATTTTTGTTTTAGTTCACTGACAATCGTCACTTAAACTTATTCATATTGGTTCTGTTTTCTACAAAATAGAATATCTGGCTTTTTTTTAAACTTACATGGTGACTGAATATGTTCAAGTAGCATGTAGATATGAATCCTGGACTAATCTTATGTGATTTTTGTAGGAGCTTCATAGTACATCACTTGAAAGACATATTATGGACCAGATCAGAATAGTTTTTCCAGGAGGAGTATTTCCAATATGGGTAGAAAAACATACTGTGATTTATATTGAAATTGGTAAGTAAGTTTAATGCAAATCAGTGAATAATCGTGTTGCTTCATTATTTATATTCATGTTATTAAGTAGCTGGTATATTGACAGTGATGCTAACCCCACCATCTCATAATTCAAGAGACAAACTTTTGAAAATCAAGAGATTTGGTTTATAGATCATGCGTTGCATTTTTTTTTCAAACATAAACCAATATAGGAGAAAAACCTAAAAAGACGGATACATAATTGTTAAAAAGGAAGACTGTCTCTTTATAATTTCCTGTCAAATATTAACAGCGTTGGAACCAATGACCTCATTTGCCTTCGAAGGGAAAAAATAGGAATATGTAAATTTAGGCAGTATTAATCTAATTAAAATCATCTTCGAGGAAAGATTAACCAGTCCCTGGGTTCAGTGATCCTGTGGAGGTTACACTGAACTGGAAAAACCGAAATCAATGGAGCTGGAGAGCCTACTGAATGCAAAATGCAGTTATTTGCACAAATAGACTCTCCTTTTAGCTAGTTCTCAGTCCAATAAAATATTTGGTGTTTGCACCTTGCTAAATAATTCTGGAAATATGCACACCAATGGTCTTGCATCTTTAATCTTCCACTGTAAAATATAAACAATTCAGAGAAAATAAATAAAACCTGTCTGAGGTCTTGCAACATTTAAAACCCATGCAAATCTGATCACCAGGTCTGGTAAAGCAGCACCAACAGCAAGTCGCTGGAAGCTGCACCATCTGAGTTACCAGTCTGTGTGTGTGTCTTTGTGCTTTGGCTGAGACTGGCAGGGTGCCAATGCTATATCCCAAGGCGAATTTTACAGACCCCCACCCGACATTGAGGGTCATGGCAGGGGACGCCTGCCACGGGCATCGATGCTGAGAAGGCCCAGCCTGATATCGCCTGCAGTGGCGAGGCCTCGTGGTGGCTCCCCGCCGCTTGGTGACGGAAGCCCAATTTAAATATGTAAATGAATTAAATGCATTAAGTACCTTTTACTCTCCTGCTGTCTGTCCTGGTGCGGTGCTCGCGCCGGTGGCCTGCACTCCCGCGTTTTCAGATCCCTGTGCGGGGATCCAAGGTAGAACACTGGTGGGGAGCTGAGAGCAGGTCGGTTTTTCATTGCAGCAGGTGGGGTGGGTTGGGGAGCGACATCAGAGTCATATCATTGGTGTAGGGGATGTTGGGAAGGGTTAGAATGTAAAGTTTATGAACTTTGTCGGGTTGAAGGTCAGGTGCACAAGGTAACTGGGGAGGGCAGGTAATTAACACTATTATTATTTGGGGTGGGGGGTGGGAGAGGGGCAAGATAAATTAATTTAATTTTTTAAAATCAATTTTACATCAGTGTTTCTTTAAATATTTAAATGTAGGACTCGAAGCCCTTTACAAATGGCGTCAACGCCTGCGCAAAGGCTGCTGCTGCCATTGTCTGAGATGAACAGCCCGCCTCCCTCCATGTCTTTGGGGTGGGCAGTCACCATGGCCATTTACATGAGCCGCCGCGTTTAATATCCAGGTTCGGCCCACATGGGCGGGCTGCCGTTGTTTTCACCACCTGCCAATTTTGGCGCTGGCACCATAAATTTCAGCCCCGCATGTGCAAGTCTCCTTCAGAGGGACGCGTTCCACTCACCATTTTCCCAACACAGAACTTACCCGCACAATCCAGCGCAAGCTGGCCGCCCATGGGTGCTGGAACTGCTGACCTCTTGAACTTTTTCAAAGTTTTCGCCTCTTTCGCAGGCACCTGTGTGTGTTTAGGAAAAAAGAGATTTGGAAGTCCTATCATGAGCAAGGTTCCAAAATGTGTGTCTCAAAATGAATTTGCAAGTGTTGGCATATCTGTATTGAAGGGAGCTACAAAGAAAAAGCGGATCTTCCATGACATTGCTTGTGGTAAGTTCCTGCTTTCTAGGACCAGGAAGTATTTTGCTGGGAGCAGGGCCTAACCACATTTCTGGTAGTGAATTAAAAGTGGGACCTGGGCATAAAGCGGAAGGAGAACTGAGAGTTATTTTGCCAGGAGCTGGGGCTTAAGAAATGGCTAGCAATGGGGCAGAAATTGAGGGCCTAAATAAATGGCCTGGAGTAGGGCAAAATTGCACAGAGGAACAAGGTGTGGTCAGGAGCTGGAAGACCAATTTCAGGAATGCTACAGCAAGCAATGGTACATGGATCTGCATCTTTGATTCCCACACTGTAAGCTTCTGATTTCAATTGTATCATTGTGGGCTGTTGCCATTTGGAGGCCATAATTCTTTCTGCTCTCTGTTTAAAAAAAAAAACATCACACCAATGATATTTTAATCGGGCCGTTTCATATGTTATATGGAAGCTAGGATAGCCCTACCCTCCAAAAAATATTCTTTCGCTTTATTTTGCTGGTGAAGGAAAAACGCATGCAACAAGTCTCCTGAGGGTCTCAGGTAAATGGGAGGTTGGTTTCAAATGACAACCATTAGGGGCTAGCAATCCTGTCTTGAATAGTCTGCAAATGGATATTAAATTGCATTCCATTTTTCACTTTACCAGAAAAATTAACTTGTTGACTGTTGATCCTCTATGAAAGGGAGTTTCCTTGTTTTGTAGTTGCGGGGGGAGGGGGGGGTGGTGGGGTGGGGAAGACTGCCTTTGTATCTTTTTTTAAAGAACTATCCCTCCCCCCCCCACCCCCCCACCCCACTTCCGACCATTTTTCATTGCTTTGTAGCCATAATGTGATATCAGTTTACTTTCAGAAAGTTGTAGTCTTCTGAAACCATGCCTGTCATCCTTCCCTTGAAGGGTGTATCTAGAGAAAGAGAGAGACAAGAATGGAGCTTATATTAAGTGCCGTCACTTGGAAGACAATAGTGCTGCAGTGGTAGGATTTGGATTGTTCAGTTTTCTCAGCTGAGCACCTGCTTATAATGGTACAGAGAGAAAGACAGCTGGTCAGTTGATCTCTTTGGGCCATTGCTGTGCATTTTTATTTCTTGTTATGTTATAGAGCACGTTGAGTTGGAAGGCACATGATGGGCTGAAACTTGTCCTGCTGCCGGAAGTGGTTGCGGGCGATAAAAGATGGCAGCCAGCACTCATGGGCCGAACACTGCCACTGTGCCGCGATCTTGCGTCTGGCGTCTCATTAACATATGGACAGCGGCCACCCCCCTGCCCCCCCAATCATGTGGCAGTTGCGGTTGAGATGGGAGCAGGAGCTGGTGCCAATTTTAAAAGGCTGCCAGCCCTGTAGACAGTTCCAAAAATACGGAGTATGCCCCTACCCCTTTTCCTGTGCAAAACCTGTAGCGTTCACACCTTCCACCCCGTTGCCGATGCTGGTTAATGGCTGCAGTGTTCCAAACTCCTCAGCCACATTTCTGGTTACTTTAATGCAAATGTCCGAGTTGCAGCAAAAATGAATAAGAGCAGGATATTACCTACCAATCTTTTCAGGCACCGAGGACTCTCGCCTCGGTGGTGCCAGCTTTTCAAGGACGGGACCGTGAAGGCATGTTGAGTGCTGCACATCAAGATGAAGATTGGAAACGGCTGGTAGCATTGCGATGAATTCCATTAAAATGTGTGCAAACAGATAATTTCAATATTTAAAGTATGGTCCTGCCACCATGAAGTTTCCCTACCACCAGGAAGATCTGGCGCAGCAATCCCGGTGTTGGGCTCCACGGCGGGCCTCTACCACTCCAATCTCCTGGCTACTCCCCCTGTCATGGCGTCGCAGAACTTGATATTGGGAGGAGAACAAGATCCTGGCTGATGTATTGAAACTCTTGTGTCAGATGTAAGTGGAGGTAACTGCCTTCATTCAGTACCTGAATTATTACTTAATTCCTATGTGGAAAAAAATTATTGAGTTTTCTTAAGAGAATTTAGTATTTCTTGACAAGAATTCTTGTTTTAAGCTTTATTATAATAACTAAATTAAAAGAAATCCCCAATTAACTGAATAGCATTTTGTAAGTAGCTGACACCCCAAATTACCAAGAAATGTATTTTCTTTACTTAAAAAAAAAACTTCACACTACACATATACGTTACACAGTCCTTTTTTTTGACAACGTCCTTTGCGGTAAAATATCTCAAACTCCTCCCAGTTGCAATGGTTGGATCTCCCAGATTATTTCAGAAATCAAAGTTCTCTTTGCTCACTTCTCCGAGCACTTCTGACCTGGATGTCTGTGAATAAAGCGTTTCCTGGTGATCCTGCTGGTCGTCTTCTTCTCTGCAAGCTTCAACTTTCAAAACCGGGTTCAACTCAGCAGCCTTTTACTCTAACAGGCTTCTGAGAGCAAGTGTCTCCTCCTGTTTTCTCTCTCTGTTGAACTGCCGCTGTTGGTTTCTTCTCTGAGAAGCTGCCACTGCTGAGTTCCCTTCTTCTAGCCTGTCTTTAGGCCACAACAGTTGATTTCTTCTCTTACAGCCTCCCTGCTTTCAGAGAGTTAAGTTTATCTGAACTCAGAAGTCAATAGCTTATTGTTCTGCTCCAAAATGCAAAGTCCAGAAGTCCGGTTTCACAAAGCCACTTGGGCCTGTCCATTGTTCCCAAATGCCAACTGCTGCCTGGTACTTCAACATTTTCTGAATTGCTGACTCCTTGTTTACGACCCGAAAGCCTGGGAGGGCGAAACCCATTGTTCTCCAGGTCTTAGCCCTGTAATCTCTGTTTTCAGAAGAACGTCTTTAATCTGTGTTCATTGTTGTCCTGGTAACCTTTTGCAGAGTGAAGGTGAGGCCACCTGACCTTCCGGACTCCATCTTAAACTTGTAAAAATCACAGTTTTTAAGACATGATCATGTTACAAAGTCCAGTATTCATAACACTTATATATCTTTCTTTTTCTGGTCTAGGTTCCCTAACACCTGCTGCTGCATATGGAAGATTAGAGCCTTTCACTGAACTTGTTGTGTCACCTAAACTGCGGCAAATTGAAGGAAATTCTGTAACAGCTTCCTTTGTTAAAAACAGTATTTTAGATAAAGAACTTAACTTGGACAGCAGCAAAATGCATAATGAAAATTTAGAGAAGCCTAGCGTTGAGTATCCTTGCAAGAGGTCGTATGTTCAACATGGAGTGAATGAAAAACATGCAAGGGAAAATCAAGACTTTTCGAACAGAAGCATCATGTCGGATATATGGCATTTGATAAAAAATATATTCTATTTAAATTCAGATGGCCCAGAACAACTTCCTTCTAATGTTGTTCACAGAGATAATTTTTTAAACAATGTTTCCATGTCCTTTGAAATAGACTCCGTATTCAGAGTGTGTAAGAGATTCCCTTATAATTTAGAAGTACACAGTTCAATACCATGGAACCAAATGCAGTCTGATACAGTTCATATCTTTTCTTGGCATCAAGATGTGCTTACACTGGATAACACTGATACACAGATTATTTGTGGGAAACTGACAAAGCTTTTGTCATATAAACAACAAAAAGAAATAACCAAGCAAAATCTACAAACAGAGAAAAAAAATATAGTCTGCGATGGAAGTGACAGAAAAGCCAGAGTTGGAAAAGCAGAAGAAAATGAATCCTGCATAGTTAAATTAATCACTCACCGGTGTGAACATTTAAAATGTACTATGTCTGCAGGTTTTCACAGTGGAAAAGTTTGGGTTAGTATTGCATGTAGAGAATTGTGTTCCAATGCGTGTCTCAGTTTTCTGAATTTACCAAACAATGCTCAAATAGGCTTTTTACAAAATGCTCAATCCTAATAAAGCAGCTCTGGAATAATTATGTTCCATGAAAAGCTGTTTTTGTGCTCTAAAACTTTAATGGTTTTATGTAATTATGATCAGGATATTAGTTTCGGTTTCTCAGTTACCACTCTGGTCAGTTAATTAATTGGTATTTAAATTGTAATTTTTTTTTGTTTTTGTTGACTTCTGGTCTTCTATAAGCACAGGACAGTCTTGTCGACAGACCTCATGACTTTCATCAATGCCGCAGTATATTACATGACAGAAGCTTGGCTAGGTCGGCAGCATTGCTCAGTTTTGGACCCAGCATTTGAGTTCATAATTTAGGCTGGCACTCTAGTGCAGTAATGGTAGAGAGCTGCATCGTTAGACATCCAGTCTTCTGCAGTCACCTGTTCTGTTGAAAAGAAGGCTGCTAAAAGGTCTTGTGACATTTTTTACAGAGGAGTGCAGAGTTTTGATGCCCAGGCCATCATTTCTCCCTTATTAGGTACCATCAATAAAAACTAGCATTCGTCTTATTGTTGGTACTAAATTGTGCTGCATTTGCCAACATAAGTCACTGCATTTCAGAAATTATTTGTTGTGTGAACCATTTGAGATTTTTTTTGTCTTGAGGTTGTATAGAAATGCAAATACTTTAGATTGCCTCTTTCCCCACTCCTCCAATGATTTTTGGATGCGGCTCTGCAAACCTATCTGAATTACTGAGTTCAAATGTCAGTCAGAGCTAGTACGTGAATCAGTATTAGAGACAGCATTGAACTGCTAAATTTAGAGAATTTAAAATTATATAAATATCTTTATTCAGAAAATACATTCCAAATAGTCATTTGGTAGTACAGAACTTGTGTATTGCTGATATTAGAGACATTTTGTCGAAGCTTTTCATCTTGCACTCATCAGGATAATTCGCAAGAATACCAATGTAAGGGAAGCAATGCGGTGCATTTGCGTGTACTGGAAGCTACATATATTAATACACGGGGCCCTGTTCTTTGCAGACAGAAAATGTACACGCATTGGGCTGAATTTTACCAGCCCCTCGATGCAGTGGGTTGCGGCGAGGGGGCTGGTAAAATTCTGCGGGGAGAGGCCCACCTCGGTGCGGTTCCCTCGCTACCTGGTGGCGGGCCCTTCATCTGCATATTTAAATAAACCTAAATGATATGTAAGTAAACACCTGCAGGCGGCAGCCGTCCCACACTGATTTTACGGCCGCCGTTCGTACTTCGCGCGCCTTTGGAACTCCGTATGGAATTCCAAGGCCAGAACCTGGTGGGGTGAGGGGAGGAATAAAATTTTCAGGGCAGGCGGGGTGGAGAAGCGGGGAAAACATTTTTTATTGGCTGTGGGGCTGGTGGGAAGGGGCTGAAGGGCAATTGATAGAAAGTTAGGGGGGAAAGGTTGGGCAGGGAATAAAGTGAGTTTTGTCAATGAGGGCCAATTAAAAGACCATTGGGGTTGGTGAAGGTCCTCCATATCATAATTGTTTATTTTAAAAATATCTGCACTACTGAAACTTTAAGATCCATGTTAAGGGCTTATAGCCCTTTAAAAATGACATTGGCACCTGCGTGGTGACGCTGGACGCCGTTGCCGGGGATACGGCGGGTGCTCCGCCCCCTCTATTTAAATCAGCCCCCGCACTTAATATCGCGGGGACTGCGTGGTGGCCCTTCCATGGCAGAAGGCTACCGTGCTCACTGTGCTGCCGTAGAGCGCGGCACACTAATAAAAATCCAGCCCATTGTGCCTGTTTCAGCTAAACAAAACATGTGACAGCTATTCGCTAGTTCATTCCTCAGGGCAACACCTTGACCAATCAGAATCAAGTTGCCTGGTTTAAATTACAAACAATGTTTGGCAGTTAACTGTCAGTCACCATAAATTGGTGCATTCTCCATGGCAACACCTCTACCAATCAGAGTCCACTTGCCAACCAATCAGCACTCTCATACAGTATAAATTTGTTGCGTTCCTTACATTGGTATTGCGAATTATCTTGAGTGCAAGACGAAAAGCTTCGACAAAATGTCTCTGTTTTCAAAGAGACATTTTTCCAGAATATTTGTCATTATGAATATGCACTAAAGATATGTTTGGTTGTCTAATACTTAATTGCATAAAGTTTCCCCTTCTGAAAACCCCTGAGGACATTTAAAACTTTAACATTATACACTGGTTTATACCAGTCATTTTATATAAAAGTGGAAATGGGAAAACAACTATCAATCAATTCAATGAAAGCTATTGCTGCTGCAGTGGGCTTTTAAAATGAGTATGTTATGGATTATATAAAGAAAATAATTGCTAACTGTAAATGCTGCGATATTTTGCTGTTTGTTTGACTATCAGTTTCTTGACAGATTCCAGATAAATTGAGACGGAGGTTGAACGTGGAAGCATCTGCTGCAGTCAGGATAAATTCATTAAAATTAGATCCTTCCCTTCCGGCCAGAATTCAGTTGCAACCCTTACAAACATTGGTGAGTGTTGTTATGCAGCAAAGAAAAAAGTAAATATTTTATTTCCCATTAAGAAAAACATGCAATCTGCTTCTTCTATCCACTTCATTCTCTAAGTGAGAGGGCAAGAAGAGGACCTATTCCCAGAACCCGGCTGTTTCTATTCTTGGGCCTGTACTAGAAGCATTGGATATCTTCACTCACTATGAGGAACTTACAGACTAATTAACTACAAATGACTTTTTGAAAAGAAAATTAAGTACATTTGATGCATATAATTATTGTATTATATACAATATTATATTAAAAATTATACCTTCAGTGTCAGTTGCTGGTAGGTCTATGTACAAGACCAAATTAAACCATTTTATCTAGGTTTGTATTGCTTTACACTGTTCAATTGTGAATTTGTTTCTTGGGTGTTCACTAAGGTTGCATTTATTTTGCACTGTTTCAGTCTATTTTGTAAACAGCCCAAAATGGTATATGGTTGCTCTTCTGGCAATTATGAAAGCTTTGCAGGTATTGACACTACTCGGACCTGAGACTACATGAAGACATGTTGCAGTGAGTAACTTTAGGATTGATGATGGATTCTCCTGTTGTTTTGATGGATGAGTGTTCAGCAAGGAGACTGGTTGTTCACCATCTGTGATATTAGACTAAATCTTGATCTGCAGCTGCGCTTACAAATATTACGTGTGGAATTATAGAATAGTACAGTACAAAAGGCGGCCATTTGGTCTATCGAGTCTGCACCGGCTCTTTCAAAGAGCCAGCCAGCTAGTCCCATCTTTCCCTCTTTTTCCTCATATTCCTGCAATATTTTTTCCTCAACTATTTATCCAATTCCCTTTTGAATGTTACTATTGAATTTGTTTCCACCACTCTATCAGGCAGCGCATTCCAAATACTAACCACACCTCATGTAAAAATGTTTTTTCTTCATGTAACCTTTGATTCTTTTGCCAATCACCTTAAATCCATGCTCTCTAATTATTAATCTTTCATCCATTGGAACAAGTTCTTTATGTAGTAATGGAAGTAATCTAAGCTGATGAAATAAGAGTTCACACAAGACGGGCAGTGCACAATTTTAAAGCATACTAACTTGAGTAAGCAAAAATTACACTAAATACAGTACTTCAAGGCTGGCAGGAAGTCAGTCCTGATAAAGTAAATAAATGTAACTAGATATACAGGACAGAAATTACCAATAATGCACACTGATCTCAAATGTGTCTGGCAGCTTATTGAAAAATCACGGCTTGCACGTGATTTTTATTCCATTAATTTCTGAACATCACAGGCAATGCACTTGCGATTTTCTGAATAGTTTCCACGCCGCTAACTTTGGAAGCCCTCGAACATTCAGCCCATACAATAATATTGTGGTAATCTGCAAGCAAATCTTCTCCTTGGCTACTAACCACTGATAATTTGCCTTGTGGGTAAATATTGAAACCAGGAAAAAGAATTGATTTCATGTTGCCAAACTGGCATACTGGTGACAGCCATAGCCACTGGCAAAGAGAAACCCGTAGCTGACAAACTGAATTTAAGTCACAATTTATCTCTGATATAACTGAATTTAAATCGTTATCAAAGTTAGGCAATTGCTACTCAACTAAGTGTTGAAGCATTTTTGGCTATAGAGTACAAACAACAAATAACTGTTTTCATAGCCAAGCCTTTTGGCTGTTTTAGCATATTTCTATATTATTGACAAACTGATTTTGACCATCTGTTGTTTTTCTACAATCTGATATGAAGTCACTGTTGGAAGGATGGGAGAAGGCACTGGCTTTGCGGCATGCCCACTTGTCCAGTAGGGACCTGACTCTGTTCTCCTCAAATGTTGAGATTGCTTAATGACAGAGACTTCTCCATTTGGATCTGTCCATGGTTTTTTTCCATATAGTGAGGTCCAACCTCTGAGATTGGCTTTCAGGATATCTTTGTATTTAAGTTTGGGACATCCTATAGTGTGGGATCCTTTGCTCAGCTGGCTGTAGGATACTGTCTTTAGCATACAGGGAACCACGTGTGAACCACATGGGCAACCCAGTGAAGCTGAGTTTTGATAAGCATGCTATCAATACCAGGTATGCACGGACGTCGGTGTTAGGGATTTTGTCTTACCCCTTGATGATGCGGATAGATCTTGAGCAGCAAAGGTGGAATGTATCTAGTTGCTTTATGTGATGCCAGTAGGTTATCCATGCCATCATATCTGTAGAGAAGTGATATGAGACCCACTGCCTGATGGACTTTGATCTTTGTATTGAGACAGAATGCATGCTCTCTGCAAAGCCCGTGGTGAGTCTGCTGAATGCTGAGCTTTTACCAGGCGAAGGGCGATTTCATCATCCAGCATGGTGTTGGAGAGAATACTCCCAAGATAGCAGAACTTCTGAACTGAGTTGAGGGGTGTATTGTTAATTGTGACTATGGGGTCTTGGAGTTTGTGGCCATGGGCAAGTTGCTACAAGATCTCTGTATTTTTCAGACTTATTTGTAAGGCCGAAGCTTCTGAGGTTCGGGCAGCTGGATATCCTACGGAGTGTGTGTTATGAGAGCACAGTCGTCAGCAAACAAGAGTTCGCTTTGTGGCTGTTCTTTGATCATTGTGCACGCCTTGAGCCTTTGCAGATTGAAGAGGTTGCCATCTGTCTGGAACTGAATGTGTGCTCCTAAGTTGAGATCTTTGAGTGCATACAAGAACATGGCTGAAAAGTAGATGGCAAACAGAATTGGAACCATTATGCAGCCTTGCTTGGTGCCATTGGTCAGGATTAGATTAATTTTACGATTAGAACAAAGATAATGAATCTGATTGGGACAACCAATCTTGTGTTGAATTTTTAAAAAAATTTTAAAAGGTGCATGTACATTGTGGAGCATAATTCAGATAAATACTCAAGATTAAGACATTTGAAGAGTTTAAGCCTTAAATTGCAACACTTCCGAAGTCAGTAAAGTTAACTTACTTTAAAAAGTATATTCAACAACTGTACAAATTAAAATTAAATTATTTAACTTTTAAGTATGCAAATATACTCTTCATAAATCAGTGGATTAAAAAATAAATAATATTTTCTTCTTCAGCCACAGGAAATTAGAGAAGATGATATTAAATCCTCCTTCCTTTCCTGGCTAAGTGTTGTGAGCTCCGAGGATTTGCCCTTTTTTGCAGCATTATCAAATCTTGTGCAAATACCAATTGCTGCACGTAAGTTATGAATAATAGTACTACATTAAAGTGGGGTTCTGGTGTGTTTGCAAATTACTTTTGCACTAATTACATTAATCTTGCATTCTTTTGGTAGTAATTGGCTAATGCTACTCGAACAATGAAAACCAATCTGGTTGAGAGTTGCTTTTATATGATATTTTATTTGAATACTGAATGCTATTGATAGAATTAAGGGGGTTAGGAAATCACAGGCATATCATAAGAGTGATCGTTAAAGAAACCAGGCCAGTAAAAAAGATATGGGCACTTCAGTTGATCATTTGAAGCTTTTACAAGTGAAGCAAAGAGGGTTTTGGTTCTATTGCTTTTATCATTTGATTATAAAGAATGGATTGGTTGGTTGGCATCCTTCCATCTGTGAAAGATGATGGACACGTCGCAAACAATCCATTTAGGTGGGGTGTCTTCTCTTGGTGCACCTTTGTTGATGGCTGTGAAGGCCAGTCATTGAGAGGCAGATTCTGCCACAAGTGCTACACATGCAGCTGCCAAGTGACATTGTGAGTTGTTGTTTTTGACATTGGTGCCTGTTGCCAAGTGGCTGTAGCAACTGGTCATCGGATAAGAATGGATAAGACTTTGGCATGTCCACAGTTGGGAGTATCATGTCCACTATGCCCTAACACATATTGATGGCTCTGCAAAGGGTGCCGAGCAGGACAACCAGAATGACACCAAATCTTAGCAGCTGTTTGTTATGAATATAGGCTTCAAGAATTAATGTTACTCTGGGGAAAATAACACACTCTTGAAGGTATATAATGACAAAAGCTGTTCCCATTAGCTGATAGTACAAGGACTAGGGGACACAGATTTAAGGTTTTGGGCAAGAGATGCAGTGGGGCTGCGAGGAAGAGCTTTTTTTTAACGCAGCGAGTGTTAGTGACCTGGAACTCTCTGCCTACAAGAGTGGTGGAAGCGGAGACAATGAATTGTTTCAAAATGAAATTTGATGGGCACTTCAGGGAAATAAACTTATAGGACTACTGTGATGGGGGAGGGAAATGGGACTGATTGGATTGCTCTACAGAGAGCCAGCATGGACCCGAAGGGCCGAACAGCCTCCTTCTGTGCTGTAATGACTCTATAGAATTAAATGACTGACCTAAAGTTATTGCAGTTGCTATTACTACTGATCATTATGTCCCATGATTTATTGGAATATTTATGCCTTGGGTGTGCTGCAAAACAATTATTTCCAAATGCAACAAAATCACCATATCTTCAGCATAGGCTATTGAAATAATTTATTCATTATTTCTGTGTATTGTTTAGTCTTGTATTACTTTGCATTTTTCTGACCATACTTTTTGAAGTGGGAGATAAGCAGGATCGTTTGAGGTCAACTGACCTGCCTCATTGAAGATTAGATCTAAGTCAACTCTCTGCAGCACACTGAGCAATCCAGTACCTGATTGAGGACACTGTTAATGATGTTGGTTTGGAAACTCTCAATTGTGGTGATGGGTTTCTGTAAAATTTCTAATATCCAGCTGAAAAACAGAATTCTCATTTGTAACCTTGTTATATCATTGAATTCTGCTTGTTGCTTGTGAGCAATTTTTTAATAACAAATGCCTGAATTAATAAGTATACTGAAATGAATTGGTTTTCTATTCATGCTCATTACCTGTCAAGAAGTTGCAAAACAACTTTTTTGTTTCATTTCAGTTTTAGTATATTCATGGAGATTTTTAGGAACTCGGTTATTGTATTTTTTTGGAAATATTTTTCATTTGATGTTGAAACTAAAGGTAGTATTTAGTTGATACTAAAACAATTATTTTGTGTTGCAGGAGAGATCGAGTTTATGCTGTTTATAGAACAGCTTGTAACAAAGTCAAAAGCTGAAAGGAACGAATGTTTTTTATTGCATCCCCGTTTGGTTAAAGAGATTGGTATAGAGGTAAATATACTATAACCTCAAATTATTGACAATTATACTTTTACAGTGCTAAGTGGAGTTTTTTTTGGCGCTGGAACCTAATGCTGTTACATATTGCACCCAATGTAAAACAAACCCAACTACTGAGTAGTATTTATGTTGGTGTTGTTTGCATGGGATGGATGCAGATCCATTGGTGGCAATGACTTTCACGTGAAATCAGCTTTTTACTACCTCCTTTTAATATACCTGCTTCTTATACTGGCTGCTATGTGGTGCACTTGGATGCAGAGACAAGTGTTCCATTTGCTTAGAAAAAATATATATATTATTGGCCCCCTGTATACTGATATAAATGTGATAGCTCCACTAATAATCTGCCCACAAATAGGTGAGATGATGGGCATTGGCATTCTGCATGAACAAGACATTAATTTAAAACTCTGCATCATTGTTAATTCTCTGCTTGTGGCTGCCTGTGAAGATCGTTCAAGTGTTCCTCCTTTTAAGATGTTCCTTAAAACCTTCCTCTTTGACCATCCCTAATACTCTTTATGTGGTTTGGTGTCAGATTTTGCTTGATAATCACTCCTGTGAAGTGCCTTGGAATATTTTGCTGCATTAAAGGTCCTATATAAATGCAAGCTATTCTTCATTGTTCTCTGAATGATGGAAGCGTTATTCTCTTGACACTTGACTCTGACATTCATTGTATTATGTAAATATTATCTTGCCAAATCATTTAGTAGTTGGAAGTTTTCTAACTTTTTAAATTTTGTATTAAATACCACATTTATTGTATTCTAATTAATGACATGAAAAATGTTTTATCACTTGTGATGGAAATCACGCCAAATGGAAAATATTAATTTTGTTGTATGGAACTTTGACTGAGACTTTTTACTGGATATTATTACAAATAACTTTTTATAAAAAAAAACAACAGAGCAGCGAAAGATGGCCAAACACAATTTGCATATGAGAAGCCAAAGGCTGGCTAGGGACAGAGGTGATTACCCAGTCTAGCCAGAACAATGGGGGTGCTCTCTGATTCAGTTACCTAGAATGGATTTGTCAATGTTGAATGTCAAAAGCCATCAACACACATTGGGTTTGAAATAGCCAACCACCCCCCCTCCCAACAAGTATGTCTGAACAACCTTGAATCTCAAAGATCAATCCAGAAGGTGCTGTTGCAAACAGGTGGTCGCATGACCAGACTGCCTGTGTAACTGAGTTCGTGAATAGTGCCTCAGAATGCAGACAGTAACTGAATTCCAAGAAAGGAACCTCTCTCTCTCTCTCTCTCTCTCTCTCTCTCTCTCTCTCTCTCTCTCTCTCTGTGTCTCTCTCTCTCTCTGTGTCTCGGTCTCTCTCTCTCTCTCTCTGTCTCTCTCTCTCTCTCTGTGTCTCTCTCTCTCTGTGTCTCTCTCTCTCTCTCTCTCTGTCTCTCTCTCTCTCTGTCTCTGTCTCTCTCTGTCTCTCTCTCTCTGTCTGTCTCTCTCTCTGTCTCTCTCTCTCTGTCTCTCTCTCTCTGTCTGTCTCTCTCTCTGTCTGTCTCTCTCTCTGTCTGTCTCTCTCTCTCTCTGTCTCTCTCTCTCTCTGTCTCTCTCTCTCTCTGTCTCTCTCTCTCTGTCTCTCTCTCTCTGTCTCTCTCTGTCTCTCTCTGTCTCTCTCTGTCTCTCTCTGTCTCTCTCTGTCTCTCTCTGTCTCTCTCTGTCTCTAAGTCCCAGGGATGCCTCAGTGGCAGCTACTAAGCCTCAAGACTACAAATCCTTACAGTCAACAACCAGGGGACATGGATAAAGCCCTTCCTCCTGCCTTCCGGAGCCAGAGAAGCAAGCCGAATTGTGCACGTGGCCCAGTGAGTACTTCAACTCTAACTTCAACTAAAGACACTGAGACTCAGTTTTTAAATTCCATTTTTATTCAGGACACTACTCCAACCTCCCAACTCTGTTTTTCCCCTCTGTAATCTATTGGCCTGTGTGTGTCTCACGTGAGAATGAGTGTGGATGTGTTGTGTATTTTAGTAATTTTTATTGGTTCAGAGTGATAATGTTAATAAACTTGCATCTTTCTTGTTTAAACTCAAGAAAACCTGTCTGGTTCATTTGCAGTTATAATTAGAGGAACAGGAGCAAGTTCTTACTGAGGTGGTAAGGTAAATCACTGTTAAAAAGATAAACCCTATTGCGGTCAAACCAGAGAAGGGGCAAAAGGGGAGCCTGAGACCCCTTCCACACCTGGTCATAACAGAAATTTGTGGGCTCTAGTCCGGCATTGTACCCACAGACAAATGAGAAATTGGAAGTGGGGAACCAAATTGATCCCAATCAAAAAAAAGACTTCATTACAGGTTTTCTTATGGTTTGTGTTGCTAGAATACTAACATGTCCCCGTCCAGAGCCAGTCCCTCGCCAAGCCATTGTGAAGTAACTTTGGATAAGTTAAAAGCCCTATCTATGGAAGAATTGAGGAACTAGAGAACAGGCTATCCTAGACTGGGTATTGTGCAGTGAGAAAAAATTAATTAACAGTGTTGTTGTGTGGGGTCCCTTGGGGAGGAGCGACCATAACATGATAGAACTCTTCATTAAGATGGAGAGTGAAGTAGTTGAATCCGAAACTAGGGTCCTGAATCCAAATAAAGGAAACCACAAAGGTATGAGGCATGAGTTAGCTATGGTAGATTGGGGAACTTTACTAAAAGGGTTGACGGTGGATAGGCAATGGATAATATTTAAAGAATGTGTGCAGGAATTACAACAATTATTTATTCCTGTCTGGCGCAAAAATAAAACTGGAAAGGTGGCTCAACTGTGGCTTACAAAAGAAATTGGGGATAATATTAGATCCAAAGACGAGGCATATAAAATTGCCAGAAAAAGCAGCAAGTCTGAAGATGGGGAGCAGTATAGAATTCAGCAAAGGAGGACAAAGAGTTTGATTAAGGGGGGGAATAGAGTGAGAGTAAACTTGCGGGGAACATAAAAACTGACTGTAAAAGCTTCTATAAATATGTGAAGAGAAAAAGGTTAATGAAGACAAAAGTAGGTCCTTTACAGTCAGAAATGGGGAAAATTATAATGGGGAACAAAGAAATGGCAGAACAGTTAAACACATAGTTTGGTTCTGTCTTCACAAAGGAGGACACAAGTAACCTCCCAGCAATGTTAGGGAACTAAAGGTCTAATGAGAGGGAGGAACTGAAGGAAATCAGTATTAGTTAAAAAAAAAAGTGCGAGGGAAATTAATGGGGTTAACGGCTGACAAGTCCCCAGGATCTGATCATCTACATCCCAGAATACTAAAGGAAGTGGTCCTGGAAATAGTGGATGCATTGGTGATCATCTTCCAAAATTCTATAGACTCTGGAGCAGTTCCTACAGATTGGAGGGTGACAAATGTAACCCCACTATTTAAAAAAGGAGGGAGAGAAAAAACAGGGAATTACAGACCAGTTAGCCTTACATCAGTAGTGGGGAAAATGCTAGAGTCTATTATAAAGGATGTAATAGCAGAACACCTGGAAAGCATAAACGGGATTGGACAAAGTCAGCATGGGTTTACGAAAGGGAAATCATACTTAACAAATCTACTGGAGTTTTTTGAGGATGTAACTAGTAGAATAGCTAAGGGAGAACCAGTGAATGTGGTGCATTTGGATGTTCAGAAGGCTTTTGATAAGGTTAGTGTGCAAAATTAAAGCACATGGGATTGGGGGTAATATACTGGTATGGATTGAGAATTGGTTGGCAGACAGGAAACAGAGTAGGACTAAACGGGCCTTTTTCTGGCTGACAGGCAGTGACTAGTGAGGTACCACAGGGATCGGTGCTTGGGCCCCAGCTATTCACAATCTATATTAATGACTTGGGTGAGGGAACTTAATGTAACATTTCCAAGTTTGCAGATGACACAAAGCTAGGGGGGACTGTGAGCTGTGAGGAGGATGCAAAGAGGCTGCAATGTGATTTGGGCAAATTGGGTGAGTGGGCAAATGTATGGCAGATGCAGTATAATGTGGATAAATGTGAGGTTATCCACTTTGGTTGTAAAAACAGAAAAGCAGATTATTATCTGAATGGTGATAGATCGGGAAAGGGGGAGGTGCAACGAGACCTTGATGTCTTTGTACACCAGTCTCTGAAAGCAAGCATTCAGGTGCAGTAAAAAGTTAGGAAGGCGAATGGTATGTTGGCCTTAATTGCAAGAAGATTTGAGTACAGGAGCAAGGATGTCTTACTGCAGTTATACAGGGCCTTGGTGAGACCACATCTGGAGTACCATATCTGGGCAGTTTTGGTCTCCTGAGGAAAGATGTTCTTGCCATGGAGGCAGTGCAAAGAAGATTTACTAGGCTGATTCCTGGGATGGTAGGATTGAAGTATGAGGAGAGATTGGGTCAACTCGGCCTATATTCACGAGAGTTTAGAAGAATGAGAGGGGATCTCATAGAAATCTATAAAATTCTAACCGGACTAGACAGGATAGATGCAGGGACAATGTTCCTGTTGGCTGGGGAATCCAGCACCAGGGGTCACAATCTCAGGATATGGGGTATGCCAAGATGTGGAGAAAGTTCTTCACGCAGAGGGTGGTGAACCTGTGGAATTCTCTACCGCAGAAGGCAGTGGAGGCTAAGTCATTAAGTGTATTCAAGAAGGAGATAGATATATTTCTTAATACCAAAGGGATCAAGGGGTTTGGGGTGAAAGCGGGAACAGGGTGCTGAATTAGATGATCAGCCATAATCTTTTTTGAATGGCGGTGAAGGGCCGAATGGCCTCCTCCTGCTCCTGTGTTCTGTGTTTCTATGAATATGGCTGGGCAGTGTGGGATCACTTTCCGTGCCAAAGTTAAGAAATCAGAACTCCTAAGACTTGTGGCCAATCATTTTTCCCTCTAACCTCAAGAATCAGAGATAGGGTTGGAATTAGACGCGGATAGTGTAATGTTAGCAAAAATACTATTCCAACAGAGAAAACATGAATTGGAATTCCAGAGAGGAGAAGGAAAAAGAGAAGAGAGAAAAAGAGCGACAGGAAAGGGAAAGAGAACTTTCCAGAAGGAGCAGGAGGAAATGGAGTTACGGTGGCTTGAGTTAACCAGCGGGCAACAGGGGAACGTACCCCAGTGAAAGCATAGCTAATATGGAGACTACACTTAACTCAGGATCATGTGCTGAGCTCTTGAAATTCTCCCAGTTGATCCCAAAATTGAATGAGGGAGACATGGAAGCTTTTTTTGTAACTTTTGTAAAGCTTGCTAGACAGTTAAAATGGCCGGCTGAGAGCTGAACACTACTGCTACAAAGCAAGCTAGATGAAAGTTCATCTAATTATGAACTGACCAAAATGCAATCCTTGGGGCATATGAGCTAGTACCGGAAGCCTACTGCCAGAAATTCTGAATGTTCCAGAAATGAGCTGATCAAACTTACCTGGAGTTTTTGAGAAGTAAGCATCTAGCTTTTGATCAGTGGTTAAGGGCCCTTAAAGTACAGCCCACGTATGAAAACCTCAGAGAGGTGATTCTACTTGAATTTAAAAACTCTCCCACTTTCTATAAAGACCCACGTGGAGGAACAAAAAGTGCACAGAGCAAGGCAACCAAACAGTGCTGGCTGACGAGTTCGCTCTCAGATACAAGTCCGTACCCAGGGGAAAACCTTTCCTCATTACCCCCGCAACATCAAAAAGGATAAGAAGAGGGAGACTGATGGGAGTCCAAACAGTCCTGGGAGTGAAAGAAAAGCTGAATACATAGGAGACCTTCTTCAAGCCAAAAAAAGATAGTGCTGAAAGCAGGAGTGAGACCCAGAGACCTGTTCGTTTCCATTGTAATAAGGCAGTTCACCTCAGCTGACTGCTGGAAACGGGGAAAGCCTGTAGGGTTAATCAGGGCACACCTGACTAGTTCAGGAGAAGGGACCCCAATGGAAAGCACAGCAGAACAGGTTGTGGCTTTAACTGCAACAGCAGTAAGACCCAGAAAAAATACTGCTGTAGGTGCAGGAAAATGTAATGAAATCCCTGAAGGCTATCAGGATTTTGTGTCCAAAGGGAAAATAACTCCATACCCCTCGAGTGGGACAAGCAAGCCCATCGCCATATTCAGGGATACAGGGGCCACCAGATCCCTTTTGTGGGGAAAAGGCATGAACCTTCCTCTAGAGAGCACTGTGAAAGCGAGGATGGTAGTGAATGGTATCAGAGGGCAGTATACGATCGTACCTTTACATTAGGTGCACTTGGAGTGCAACCTAGTTTCAGGACCGGTGACCGTAGGGATTGTCCCTAGTTTGCCTGTGGATGGGGTTGACCTGCTCTTAGGTAATGATCTGGCAGGGGCGAAGGTGGTAGCTTCCCCAATAGTAGTAGAGAAACAGAAGGAGGTCAGAGCAACAGGGCAGTGGCAGGAGACGGTCCCCTGCATTTTCCCTGATTGTGTAGTGATTCGGGTCATGGCCAAACCAACTCCCCCAGAGGAGACTCAACTGGCACCACAGATAGAAGACCATGTTGTCTGAAACTTTTTTTAAGGAGTTCGAGGACACAGGAAATGGGTTAAACAAATCTTCCCTAGTTGGGGCTCAGCAAGCCAACCCAGTATTAAGGAAGTTAGCATAGGCTGCCAAATTGAAATTGGAGCTCTCCTCAAAGATCTGAGGACAAAGAGTGGACTATGGTTCACCAGTTAGTGGTGCTGCTGATGTATCGGAAAGAAATATTAAGAATGGCCCATGAGTTTACAATGGCTGTACATTGTACTGTGTATGAAAAACCAAAGCCCGCATTAAACAGCAGTTTGACTGGCCAAAACTCCACAAAGATGTGGTGGTGTACAGTAGAACTTGCCACATGTGCCTGGTTGTGAGGAAGCCCCAACCAGTAAAATCTGCACCGCTCATCCCTGTACTAGCTTTTGGAGAACCCTCCAGCATAGGGCTGGTGAATGGTGAGGGACCCCTGTCGAGAACAAAAGGGGACAGACAGGCACAGGTCTGACAGACAGTTAGAGAGGAAGGAGACAAAGAGGACCAGTTAAAGAAGAATTCCCAAATGGAACTCCCTACTGTCCGGTCAGCCAACCCCGAAATGTTGGAAAAATTAGACCCCACCTCCTCGTATGTAAATGCCTGGGAAAGGAGCACCCTACCAGGGCTGCTAATAGCATTTACTGAAACCTGTGGGGATAAAGAAAGTTCCTAAAAGGGCAGATAAATAGTGAGAGCGATGCCTCACCAAGTCGAAGTGCCACAGGGAAGTGCAGTGGAATCTGGACAGATACCTGTGGGCAGGAATGTCCCAGAGGACATGGGGGTGGGGGATTAGCAAAGAGACCCTCCCCACAGTCAGGAGAAAAGGGAAACAAAAATGCTCTAAAGTGAGCAGCACTTGTATGGATCACCAGAACACTGAAAGTGAGGTCAGAGTGGATCCACCCACTGCAGTCTCCTATGATCAGAGCTCAAGTTTAGAGCTAATTAAATCCAACAATCTCACTTAAGACTACAGCAAGAACAAAGGCCCAGGGGAAATCTGAGACACCTTACAGGGGCTTAAAACCAATTTATTACTCACTACTACCATGGGGAGAGAAATTAGCAAGGTACTGGAACCCAGAGAGTTAGAACCACAGGTTGCAGAAACAACAGCTAAGGGGTTAAAGCTTGTGCACAAAGAAGAACTCGCCCTAGACAATTACGGAAATTTGAAGCCACCAAGCTTCCTCAACAACCACGTGTTTATTGAGAAGCCTATCCCCAGGTTATTGCAAACAGATACTAAAGAAACTTTAAACCCATTAGACAACACCTAACCATCTCAGACTCGCCTCAAGGAAAAAGGGCAGTTTAAATCAGCACTACTACTGCAGCGAAAAGACAAATGCAACAATGTTAAGGGTTCTGAGTGGATGAGAGTGAATGAAAAATGCATGTGTGTTTTCCTGTGTTTTCTCTTTTTAACTCCCATGGTCACATTTCATTTGGCATGGCACGGAGGTGTGATGAAAATCCCACATGCCAAATGGAAAATATTAATTTTGTTGTATGGAACTTTGCCTGAGACTTTTTACTGAACATTATTACAAATAACTTTAAAAAGAAAACAGGACAGAGCAGCTAAAGATGGCCACATACAATTTGCATATGAGAAGCCAAAGGCCGGCTGGGAGACAGAGGTAATTACCCAGTCTAGCCAGAACAATGGAGGTGCTCTCTGATTCAGTTACCTGGAATGGATTTGTCAATGTTGATTGTCAAAAGCCATCAACACCCATTGACTTTGAAAGAACCAACCCCCCCCCACCCCCACCAAGTATGTCTGACCAGCCTTGAATTTTAAAGATTATTCCAGAAGCTGCTGTTGCAAACAGATGGTCACATGACAAGACTGCCTGTGTAACTCTGAGAGTTTGTGAATAGTGCCTTAGAAAGCAGATAGTAACTGAACTCCAAGGAAGGAACATCTCTCTCTCCCTCTCTGTCTCTCTCTCTCTCCAGCAAAGTCCCAGGGAAGTCTCAGTGGCAACTACTAAACCTCAAGACTACAGATCCTTACAGTCAACAACCAAGGGACATGGATAAAGCCCTTCCTCCTGCCTTCCGGAGCCAGAGAAGCAAGCTGAATTGTGCACATGGTCCAGTGAGGACGTCAAAACTTTAACTTCTACTAAAGATACGAAGACTCAGTATTTAAATTCCACTTTTATTAAGGACTCTACTCCAACCTCCCAACTCTGTTTTTCCCCTCCGTAATCTATTGGCCTGTGTGTGCCTCTTGTGTGAATGTGAGTGTGGATACTTCGTGTATTTTAGTAATTTTAATTGGTTTAGAGTGATAATGTTAATAGACTTGCATCTTTCTTGTTTAAATCCAAGAAAACCTGTCTGGTTCATTTGCAGTTATAATTAGAGGAACAGGGATAAGTGCTCACTGAGGTGGTAAGGTAAATCACTATTTAAAAGATGAACCCTGTTGCGATCAAACCAGAGAAGGGATGAAAGTGGGGGTGGGGGGCTGAGACCCCTTCCACACCTAGTCGAAATACACTTTAGATGTATTGTTATTTATTGTCATACTTAAATTGCATCTTGCCTTTTTTATAGTTCAGTTGAATGACTGACTGTTGTGCTCCTTTTTGCAAAGGTGGTTATGCATTCCACAACTATCGACTCCAATTTAGCAAAGACTGTGGATGATATTGACCAGATTCTGCCATTTTACAAATTGAGCTGTTTGGGGTAAGGAAATGATTCTGATTTATACAGTAATGTTGCATATATAAACTACTGTGGCGTCGTGGGTCAGTGGTTCTTGGAACTGAAAGCCATCTTTTATGTTCATACCAGCAGTTGAAAATTGTTTTCAGAATATATCCTTATTCATCTGCATGTGAATGTCCAGATTTGTTCACTGCTTTGGCATTAAGTTGTAGAATTTATCTTCCAATGTCGACACTTGTATTAAGGAAAAGTCTTCTGTAGTTCATAAGTGTAAAATTTCTAATATGTTTCCAGTTCTGTCACTATTTGTTATACTTCAGAATGAATCCTCCCAGATTTACCTCCAAAGTAGGTTGCATGTATCTTCACCATGCTGCCCACCAGATGCCTGTGTAGAAAAAAAAAATCAGTCCTCTCACTTAACATTTCATTCTGCATCTAACACAACCCCTCCCCCACCATCACAAAGTGCTTTTCCCTCTTTACAATCCCACTTCCGCAACATCCTGCTGTAGACTTGCTCCATTATTAAAAGCCCAGTCAGTGCTTTAAAGCAGTGGTTCGGAAACTGGGGTCCGCAGACTCTTGGGGGCTGGAATGAGTTTCCAGGGGGTCTGAAATAATGTGCACAGGACCAGTTACTGGCAGCGTCCAGGTGGCAGAAATGCCGCCTATCAGGCAGTGTGTCAGCATATTCTAGTACAGTCGATGAAGGAGCCATTGTTCGCAACAGGAGTCATCAAGCCTAATTCCACTACAAGAACAGAAAGGTTGTGCGGTGATATATGCAACAGGCATGTTGCTGAACCTATAAGGTTACCTTTCAGCTGAAGAGAAGACAAGAGTTTCATGTCACCAATCACATGAATGTTTGCCATATCGGATAGCCCTGGCAAAATTTCACGCAATTCTCTATAACAGGATACTGATGAATTTTACATTCAAAAATGTAAAAGCGCAAGTTTATATTAAAATTTAGATGGGGATGTGGCCTGTGATTATGAAACGATTTGTAAAGGTGTCCTTCAACCAAAACAGTTTGAGAACCACTGCTTTAAAGAACTACAAGCCAGTTGCCATGTCATAGCACTTTTTTCCAGGGCAAGGCAGTGGTATTTTGACACGAAGCTGCGCTTTAGTTATAAATGCTTTTTGTGCAAATGCGGGCATACAGTCTGCACTGTAATACGTATAACTGCACTAACTTTTAACTAAGCCATGCTTTCTATCTCAGTGGAGAGAAAACATATGGGCTGGAATTTAATGTTGAGATGGTGGCCCCACCCACAGCTGAAAGGTTGGGGGTGAGCCCTCTTCTGCTGGGCTTGGAAGTCAGACTGCTATTTTGTGTGGCCCAGGCCCTTATTTGGCCCGGTCGGACTTCGGCCCCTCTGAGACAAGGTGGGATGGGTCAGAGAGCTGGGGTGGGAGGGAGGGTTAGTTTTAGCGGGGGCAGCTTGTGCTGCTGGTAGGGTGCTCTCCATGGGGCACTATAGTAGAATAATACAAATGGGGTGCATGTCATTTGCCTCAAAGCAGGGAGGTAGTAGTACTGAATTTAGACAACTGGTGTTAAGTGCCAAGCAAGTTGTCCAGCCCGATTTTTGAGTGGGCTTCCATTCTAGTGGTTGGAGCTCCTGTTTGAAACAGGCTGGAAGCTCATAAATGTTTGTAAAAATTGAGGTCAAAGGATGCAGTTAAGCCTCCTAATGCCATTAAGACCCCTGACACCATTTTCATCTCTGACTACTGCTATTTTTTGCTGTTGCCTAACAATAATGGCCAGTACGAGTCAGGAGATGGTCATTTCCAGCCACACAGATCCTGAGCTGCAGTTGGAAAGTTGGATGGAGTTTTGGGAGTTAGTTTTGTGGTATAGACTTGAGTTTTGCATAATTAAAGGCTTTTAACTTCAACATAGTTGCTGTTACAGGCTCTGCGAATATGTTGCCTCCTATCTCAAAGTGATTATTTTTATTCAAGGCATCAATTATGCAGCTGCCTCAGGCCCTTCACATTTGATTTTCCTCCTCCAGATTAGTGAACTCATATTTGGGAGCACATTTCATGCTAGAAGTTCGCTGACCACGTTATTATGAGAATATTTTACTAGACCTGTATAAATTTTTAAAACATTTTCTGGGCTTCTATGGATACAAGGTTGATTGTGCAGCTCATTTCTGGAAGCACAACATTTTTTCAGACAGTATAACTAATGACTTTAAACAATGATTCCATTCACCTACAGCATTATATGCCAGTTTTAATTTTTAAAATATCCAGTAGATTGAAAGTGCTTTCATTACACAGTAATATTTTGCTTATATCACCTCAATTGTATTGTGATTTTTTTTCCATTTGTCTGCACTAAAAAATACCTCCATGTAGGATATATTCAGGCTCATTTATATTAATATTTGCTTTCAATATTATTTTGTCACCTGAAGACTGATGACACTGAAGAATTTTCATTCTTTGTTCCCCTGGGAAGCCTATGTGTTTTATTCTATTGCTTATCAGCAGTATGGAAGTCAAACTGCTACTACTTGATTTGAATATTTCAGCAGCAGAAGATCATTTGTTTACTTTCAGTTATGGAATGACTGGCTGAGGCGAGCTCCAGGTTTTTCATAAGGTGTGCCCCATTCCAGTTCATGTGCACCAGCAGATTGACGTTGCTTGCTGAAAAGATGTATTAATTTTTTTCAATGTTGTTAAAGAGTAAATTTTGTGTGGAGAGAATTTTGTCAACTTGATTGTTGTTGTAAAACAACTCAATAAGCTACAGTATATATGTATGTTTGCAGGAGGTGTTTTTTTTCTTTCTGTAACCTAGCTATGTAACTATTATAATAATGCATTATATTATAATACCTTGCAGAGGGGTTCGTGAGCTTGCCTTGTCAGCTTTTGAGCACATCTCTCTCAGCCTGTTGGGTCACCCACTTTCATGGGAAATTGCTTCAATTGCACAGGGTCTCCGAAGTGGAGCACTACTGCTTACAGGAGTAAAGGTGACTAACCTATATTTTTGTTCAGAATTCCTATTGAAAAACTGTGTCACATAAATTTAAAATGTTTAATTTGACAACATTAAAATACAATGGTCCAGAATTTCCTGAGCAGCGATTGCCGTGAATTAGATTTTTCTTTACCTCACCTTTCGAGTTATATTAATTTTGTGCCTCAAATTACTGAAAATGTGAATTGATAATAGGCACCACGATGTCCGTGTAGCATGTGGGACCTCCTGAATGCTGGGTATAATGGTCTAGCTCCTTAACCAATGAAATTTAAGGATAAAGAAACGGGGAATGACAGAAGAAAATAGGGGTGAACCAGAGGCATATCCGATACAGAAAGAAATATAAAGTTAGGGAAAGGAAGATTAAATTGAGAGTGAGAAGAAACAAAGGAAAAGCAAGAACAAAATTAAAAAATTAAAACTGAAAAAGCATCTTGAGAACAATTTACAGCCTGCAGGAGTATTTATTGTTTCCTTTCTGAGCCTCCAAGGTTGAGGTTCATGTCAGGACCATAAATCACAATTAACAGAGTCCTTACAACATGAAATAACAACTCTAAATGTCATCAGTGAGATTCATTTATCTTTAGGTCAAAAATCCAGCAATTTCTTGGTAGTCGCTGGGAGGTTGAGGAGCAAGCTGCTGCTTTTGCAAGGCTAATAGCACAAATCATGCAGCAATTAGCAACACATAGTCTATCTCTTTCCAGCTAGAAATTACTTGCGTGGCTTTTTATGCAGTAATAACGGTGGGGCAGCATGAACGTGCCTTTATTTTTCCTTCCATTTCTGAGCAGAATACCATATTACAGAAGTTTACATTTCTAATTACACATTTGTACGTGCTGTGAACCAAGTTAGCATGTATACATTTTTGTTGTACATTTAATTTTACAGTTCAATTAAATATGTATCCAAAAATCAGCTATATTCTAGAGATACTTGCTTTGCTTCTATTGAACATTTTGTGTTTTTGAAAACTCAAGTTGAGATTTTTTTTTTACCTTTACAACCTAGTATTTTAGATGTCATTCCGATGGGCAGAAACGGGAACATAACACTGGATTTCTCTTTGTGGCCTCATTAGCATTGACTGTAAAGTACACCTGTTTTAAACTAGTGTTTAGCATTGCTGGATACTAAGTTAAAGGTGGAAGACAATTAAGGAGCCCAGTTGTTACTAAATTTATAAAAAGCTTATCTTAGCCAATTTTGATTTTTTTTTTTCTTTTGCTTCTCACTGACAACTTTCTACTGTTGAGCCTTCTGCTGTGTGGATCTCATTTCTCCCACTTGCCCAATTCCAAAGAGGCCACAACGATTGCCCCATTGGCAGTACCCCTGCTGTGCTGTAGGAAGAGGAGGACCCTCAGAGGAAGGACAGGGCATCAGGCCATCAGAGAAACACTGAAACACGTCACTACAATCTTCCCAGTCTATCATAGACAGATCAAGATGTTCCAGCACCAATCGGTGTGCTGGTGAAGGCTGCATTTCGCCAGGGAAGCCATTAATTCAGTTGTAGGGCAACATGACGTACAACTAAATATTCTGCTAGTGGCTGCAATCCGCCCCCCCCCCCCCTCCCAACCATCCTCTCTTCCCCCTCTCTACCTCCCCGCCCCCTCTCTACCCTCACCGCCCCCCTGCTTATCGTCCGAATAGCACAATAAAGAGGGATTTTCCAAGACTAGACACTGCAGAAACTGTTTTTCTTATTTAGGTCTTCAGGGCAGGCAGCCCAAATGCATCTAACAGTTTCTCTTTGGGGTTTCCACTGGCTGTACTAAACCTGAATATTGGGAGCTGGAGGTCTTACGACCACTAAAGCCATTACAAACTCACCTTGATGAGGCCTGTGTTCTTCTCTTCATGGCTCATCTGCTCACTGGATAAACTTGCTAAGCTATTGGGGTATCTCCTTGATGAATAGTAGATGGACAGAATAAATAGTCTTCAGAGAAAATATTGTATATAAAGTAGATGTCTATGCATTTTTGTGGCGAATAAATAATTAAGCGTCTTGAAAAAAGAATTAGTTCCTAACCACTGACATTTATAAAAATTACTATATCGTAAATATACCTTTTTCAGGGCAGTGGGAAAACTACTTTAGCAAAGGCCATTTGTAGAGAAGCATCAGATAAACTGGAAGCACATGTGGAAACTATTGACTGTAAAACCTTGCGAGGTAAGAATAACTTACAATTACAATGTACATGAGACTGATCGCAACTAACGATTAAATGTTTGCATGTTCAATATAAGAAAGTAATTTTAATATACTATTCTAAAAATTCAAAATATTTCTGATTGAAATTGTAAAGTAATGGCCTTGAAGACATTTCATTTTCAAAACTAGGGCTGGAAATTTCCACTCTGTTTCTCCACTGGTTTTGGCTTGATGTGAGCTGGATGGGGAAAAAAATGGGGAGGGTTCGCTCCCGGTGAGTTTCAGTACATCTTTTGGCATTCGCCATGTTTTGAAGGGTGAGAGTGCAGGTATCCTGTGCGCACACCAATATCATGCAGATAGTGATGTCTGACAGTCATTTTGGAGGTCCTGTTAACGCCTTTTCTTAAACACTCACAATTGAACGTGCTTTTGGTTGCACAAGGGACCGCACGCCCCCTCCCCCCAATGCCTTTACCAGTGTTATTTGAAGAGAGGGGATTTCATTGTCTTCCCTCTAAGCAGAGTGAAGCAGGTGGAGTGGACATATGGGTTTGCCAGAATAGCGGGCTTCCACATGGTGTAGGGAGCTTCGACTGCACACATGTAGTTCTGCAGGTGCTGTATCTCAACAGGAAGATGTACTGGAATTGCAAGGAGTTCCACTTCTTAAATGTGCAGTTTAGCATGCAACCATGCCCAGCCCATCATGTCGGAAATGCTCACAATCCTGACATCAGTCACGATGCTTTCATCCTGTGCCAGTCAGCCATTCCTGCCATCCACGAGCCACTATGTTGAACCAGAGGGTGGCTGCTTAGATACGAGGGCTGACATGTGGCTGATGACTCCCCTCCGCAATCCCAACATATATCGACAACGCCCCTATAATGATAGCCATGCTGCAACTAGGAGCCTCCCCTCCGCAATCCCAACATATATGGACAACGCCCCTATAATAGCCATGCTGCAACTAGGAACAGAATAAGGAAGAGACCGGCATCCTCAAACAGTTTCGCTGCCTGGATCGCTTGCAGGAGACCTTCTGTGCACACCAGCGTGTGCCTCCCGATTCAGTAGGGTCTGCTGTGCCCTCCACAACTTGGCCATCATAAGGTGAGCCCTTGCCACCAGGGTTTGAGCGACCACCTCAGGAAAAGGAGTAGGAAATGAGGAGGCATCCAGGGCATCATCGCTCTGAATGGGCTGTCTCTGAGCATCTAATCAGACTATGGTTCTTCTGCGAAAAAAATCCCCAGATTACCATTGCTCCACACCTCCCCACCCCACCATCCCTCTTGACCAAAATCCAGAAATAAAAGACAGCACCAAACAACCATACCATGCCAACCTTATCCAACAGCACTTCCAATAATGCATATCATACTCAACTATTCACCCTTATGCATCCCTTAATGCCTGTATTGAGAGTGCCTTTGCCTGTCCTAGTGCTCCTACATAGTGCTACCCCGGTAGCTGCAGCATTGATGGTGAAAGGCTGCTGATTTTAATGGGGAAGACCGCAGGTTATCTTGCAGGATGCTCTCGAGCAGTTCTGGGCCTTGAGCACCTGGTTTCGGACTGCACTGCCTCAGCATTACGCAGCAGAAGTCTGGTATGGATTTGCTGACATGCAACAGCAGGAGTACTGGCGGAGTGGCAGTGATAGGAGCACAAATGATGTTAGCCTGAGAGGAGAGCAGGTGAATACACCATGGAGTCACTGCCACTTCCCTGGGACAGTGCTTCAGCAATCCTAGTAATCTACTGGGCAACAGATTGCTGAACTGCTATGAGACTCTCAAGCCTCTTTGAGCATTGGTATCCATAGCAATGATGGCAGCAGTCTGAGTCTGCATGGAACTAAGCTGGGTTTGCATGACAGCTAGCAGAGATCTCTAGCTCATTCTGAGGTTCCACAGCTGAGACATCAGTCATCAGATACTGCACCGTGGCTGGGTCTGCAAGTGTTCTCAAGGAAAGGTGGACACCACTTCCACTTCGAAAGGATGGGATTCAAGCACTGCGCCAAACCATGTGCAAAGTTGGAGTCAAATGTCTCCATGCTCCTTGACAGAGACAGGAGGCTCTCTGACAAGTCTCTCAATGCACCAAGCATTTTGGTGTGCGTGCTCATCAGCCTTTTCCTGTACGCTGCCCCATCCAAGTCCTTGGTTGAGTCTTGTGACTTCACCCTCTAGGAAGCTGGTGTACACACTGTGTTTCCCCCCAGGCCTGGCTGCCACCTACTCATGCCTGGTGACTCACCATTTGCAGTTTGTGCTACCATCTAAGTTATGTGCAGTGCCAATATCTGAGCTGGTGGCTGACAGTGTCAGATCAATAATGGTGCTTCTCCCTCAGAGGTGTGCTCTTTCTCTGGGCTTTCATCCTCAGGCACCCCGGCTGGCCAGGCGGCAGTTCTTTGATATCTGAAAGCATAATTGCACAAGGGGAGGGTTGGGTTAAGGGTGTGGGTGATTAGAAAGCAAGAGGTGCATGGTTATACCATCTTCAACTTATATATTATACCAGATTGCAGGATAAGGGCAAACTGGGCTTTGAGAAGGTGCACAGACAAGAAACTTGCCTTCATTCTGGATCACTTCAGCGATGCTGGTTGCTGTGGCCTCCGTGACAGCTGCACAAATAATGCTGAGCTCAGTCTCCAAGGGCCTGAGTTTGACCCCATTGGTTCTTTGCTGATTCTTTCCTACAAGAGAGAGGGAAGCGTATCTGTCTATCATCACTGAATAGCTGGAAGGATGTTGATGTGTGACTTGCAGCAATGGTAAATGGGTGAGGTGGAGCATGCGAATGAGTCCTGTTTGCTAGAGATTGCCAGTGGAAGAGTGATGGGGGTGTGGTGCATTGAGAAGTGTGTAAAGTTTGTATGCTGTCTGCATCACTTGCACTGGGTGAGGTGTAATCATGCATCTCACACCTACTAATGGGCCTCATCAAATTTTAACCCTGGTTATTTACAGCAAATGGCTTTCACAAACCCAGGAAAGTTTGTTTGAACTCTTCACATTGCTATGAGTATGGGGTCTTAATGCTTTGTTGGTTGTGGTTCAAATTGAGCAACAGGGGCAGTATAATTTCTGGAGGAAATTGTAAGGGGAGGACATGTACATTAATAAAATGTTACATTTATTTGTCAATCTGCAGTGGTTTTGTGAAAGGACACAAAACTAAGGTCTTCGATTCTGGCCACTTGTGCATCCCTGCTTTTAATCACGCCACCGTTGGTGACTGAGCCTTCAGGTGCTGAGGCCCTAAGCCCTGGAATTCCCTCCCTAAACCCCTTTGCTTCCTTTTCCTCCTTTTAAGACGCTCATTTAAACCTACCTCTTTGACCAAGCTTTTGGTAATATGTGGCACGGTTTCAAATTTTGATCAATAACACTCCTGTGAGGCATCTTCGGACGTTTTACTACCTTAAAGCCACTAAGCAAGCACATATTGTTGGAGTTTTAAGGTAAATATATTTGAAGACAGTAGGATAACTGGATGCAGGGTGAGGATTTTGTGATAGGAGAGTCGGCAGATGAGAGGGAGGAAGGGGGGGTGGCAGAATAAGATGGGTAGAGAGGAGGAAGCAACAAAAAATAATGTATGCGTGCATGGCACTGGGTCAAGGCCCACTTCTTGACATAACATAAGAAATAGAAGCAGGAGTAGGCCATACGGCCCCTCAAGCCTGCTCTGCCATTCAGTAAGATCATAGCTAACAGTGTGGAGGGAGGGGTGGAAAGAAGATGATAATGGGTGAAAGGGCTAGGCTCGGGCTCAACTTGAGAGAGTAGGTTTTGGGCTCTGGATAAAGCATGAGTTGTTTCTCAGTGGATGGGGTGGAGGAATTTGCTTTCCATTAGGTGGAGAATGTCCACATTTGTTAGCAGGGGTGGGGGGACTAACATATGAAAATGATGGGCAGGAAAGGCTATCTGGTCCATCAAACCTGCCGCATACAGTCATAATAGCTTAAGCATCATGATTAGATACCCCCAATGCACCAGCAGCCATTTAATTTCTTGGGCGATGAAAAACAAGACATGACCTCTGCTCCAGGCAGGAACTGGTCCAGTTCTTTTCTGAAGGTTTGTTGTGAGTCAGCATTCACTGCACAAGCCAGGAGCCTATTTCATCGGTCTGCAATCCTCATGGGAAAAGAAGAACCACCTAACATCTAATCTAATCCTCGAAGTGTGTAACTTATTTGCGCGATCCCTGGTTTTCCCAGTCAATCAATGGAAACATAATCTGTCACTTTACATGTTTTTTATATCTCTGTCGAATAAATCTGATCTCTGCACTTTTCTAAAATGAATATTCCCAGCTTTTTAAGTTTATCAGAGTGACTAAGGTTGTTAATATGAAAAGCATGCTTGTCCTCCTCCTCTGAATGTTCTCCAAAGCCTATCATCCACCATATTGGGGATCAAAACTGGGCACAGTATTCTAAATGTGGTTTAACCAAGGTCTTCTACAAGCTTCAGCTCTGTGGCAGATGAAGATTTACTTCAACAAAGGGAAAGGGATGGTGGAGTTTATGCTCAGTTGAAGAGAAAATAGTTCTGAGAGTGTCCTCAAAATTTACAGATTTGTCTCAATTATTATCCTGAATTTTCTCTAAATCCTCCCTGTTAGAATCATTATCTTCAATCTGTCAGTAGCCTGCTGTACACTGTGGAACTGAGATTAGGTCGCCAGTGCACGAATAACCAGGCTAGTACCAGAATCTCACCAGAGCACTGGTCAGAGAAACTGAGACCATACAGGCTGCCCCCACCTCAGCTAGAATAAATTGATATTGAATTATGTTTAAAGTAATAGCAACGAATTAATTCAATTAACAGTTTATTGCATTAAACTCTCATCATTCTTAACAATCCAATCAGAGGCAGAACATTCCCAACAATGATTTCTGTTCCTGCCCCTGCACCATTTCAACTGGAGTTCCCCCAAATTCTTTTCTTGGTCCCCTACTCATACTCGCCTATATTCTGCCCTTGTTGTTACGACCGAGGCGGGAGGAGTGCACTGTTAATCCAGTCCCACTTCTTCACAGGTCACAACATATTTTAAAACATTTTCTCACTTATCGATGTGGTTAATCAGATACACTATTTTTCCCAGAATAGAACACACTAACCAGGTTTCTTCACTGAACAACAAAATTAACACTTTATTATGCAACAACTAGTAATAAGGTAAAACATTAACACACAGATCAAATTTTTAAAGTTCCAACATTAAATTTTTACAAGTCCGCTTTCTACCTCAACCACATTTTAAAGTCCCTTTTTACCTTAGTCCCTTCACACTTCCACTCTCTCTCTCGCGCGCACGCGCACACGCACACACACACCAGTTAACCAAAAAAAAAGGGATTTTTGGATCAGAGCTCTATTATAGACAAAGAAAAGCCCCACCCGGGCAGATCACCTGCCCATCCCTGAAATAAAAATAGCAAATGAGACACACTGCACCAAACTGGCACACAGTCCAACCTCCCGAGCACACGTGGATAGGTCACTAGAATCTTCCAGAATAGTTCTTTTCAGGTGGTGTTGAAAAGTAATTTAGCAGGCCTTTCTCAAATATAGGAAACAAGCTGAATTGGCACAGTGGACTTCACAGAATCTCTTAGGGGTTTGCGGGAAATCGAGCTGAGGCATAGTCTTCTGTTCTTCCTTGGAATTCTGTCCCCCTTCTATCCTTTTTTGACACTTCAGGAGCACTTGAATTGTATCTCCTTCCAGAAGGTAAGACCACACACTCACTGACTCACAACCAGAAAGCTTGGCAGTTTTTTTTCCTGCCTATCCAGGTGTTCTCTGTTACTACGGGTCTTCTCTAATCAAAGGAGTGCTTGCCACTTTTCTGCCTCTGTTACCAGGGTTTCTGTTCGAAGCCTAACCCGAGCCATGTGACATCCAGCAACACTGGTGCCAATCTGGTGCTCTCTGTGTCCACCTGATGGCTTCCTTTTTTAAAAAAAAACCCTGGTTCAACATTTATTCCTTAACCATAAATTTCTTTAAAAATATTTTAAACAAAAAACAGAATCAATTTCATAACACCTCCACCCTCAGAGGAATGAAATGCCATTTTAAAATGCATTTCATTACGAAGTGTATGAAAAATAGAAAACACACTTTCACTATCATACTCATTCACTCTTTTCGTTCTAATAACGTGAACAAAGTTAGATTTTAGATAAAGCATCTGCAATAACATTTTTACTTGCAATGTGGATAATCTTTAAGTGATAAGGTTGTAACAATAAACTCCTTCGGAATAAGCTGGCATTCTGATTTTTTAATTTTTCAACGAATGGTTGGGGGTTATGATCAGTATATACCAGTGTGTCTCTGTAGACATAGAGTTATACTGCACAGAAACAGGCGCTTTGGCCCATGGTGTCCGTGCTGACCATCAAGCACCTATCTATTCTAATCCCATTTTCCAGCACTTGGCCCGTAGCCTTGTATGCTGTGGCGTTTCAAGTGCTCATCTAAACACTTAAATGTTGTGAGGGCTCCTGCCGCCACCATCCCTTCAGGCAGTGTGTTCCAGATTCTAGCCGCCCTCTGGGTGAAAAAGGTTTTCCTCAAATCCTCTGTAAACCTCCTGCCCCTTACCTTAAATCTATGCCCCCTGGTTATTGACACCTTTGCTAAGGGAAAAAGCTTCTTCCTATCTATGCCCTTCATAATTTTGTACACCTCAATCAGGTCCCCCCTCAGCCTTCTCTACTCTAAGGAAAACACGCCTAGCCTATCCAGTCTCTCTTCATAGCTGAAATGCTCCAGCCCAGGCAACATCCTTGTGAATCTCCTCTGCACCCTCTCCAGTGCAATCGCATCCTTCCTATAGTGTGATGACCAGAACTGGACACAGTATTCCAGCTGTGGCTTAACTAGCATTTTATACAGCTCCATCATAACGTCCCTACTCTTATATTCTATGCCTTGGCTAATAAAGGCAAGTCTCCCATATGTCTTCCTAACCACCTATATACCTGTGCTGCTGCCTTCAGTGATCTATGGACAAGTACACCAAGGTCCCTCTGACCCTCTTCCTAGAGTCCTACCATCCATTGTATATTCCCTTGTCTTATTGGTCCTCCCAAAATGCTTCACTTCACACTTCTCTGGATTAAATTCCATTTGCCACTGCTCCACCCATCTACCAGTCCATCTATATCGTCCTGTAATCTAAGGCTTTCCTCCTCACTATTTATGACACCACCAATTTTAGTGTCATCTGCGAACTTACTGATCGTACCTCCTATATTCACGTCTAAATCATTAATGTACACTACAAACAGCAAAGGTCCCAGCATCGATCCCTGCGGTACACCATTGGTCACAGGCTTCCAATCCCAAAAACAACCCTCGACCATCACCCTCTGCCTCCTTACACTAAGCCAATTTTGGATCAATTTGCCAAATTGCCCTGGATCCCATGGGTTCTTATCTTCTTAACCAATCTCCCATGCGGGACCTTATCAAAAGCCTTACTAAAGTCCATGTAGACTACATTAACATCTTTAGCCTCATCTACCCATCTCTTCACCTCCCTGAAAAATTCACTCAAGTTTGTTAGACATGATCTGCCCCTGACAAAGCCATGCTGACTATTCAATTTAGTAATCCCTGCCTCTCCAAGTGGAGATTAATCCTGTCCCTCAGAATTTTTTCCAATAGTTTCCCTACCACCGATGTTAGACTCACTGGCCTATAATTACCTGGTTTATCCCTGCTACCCTTCTTGAATAATGATACTACATTCATTGTCCTCCAGTCCTCTGGCACTTCTCCTGTGGCCAGAGAGGATTTGAAAATTTGTGTCAGAGCCTCTGCTATCTCCTCCCTTGCTTCACATAACAGCCTGCGATACATTTCATCTGGGCCTGGGGATTTCTCCACTTTTAAGCCCGCTAAAACCGCTACTACCTCCTCCCTTTCAATGGTAATTTGTTCTAGTATATCACAATCCCCCTCACCGATCCCAACACCTACATCATCCTTCTCCATACTGAACACAGATGAAAAGTTATCATTTAAAACCTCACCAATGTCCTCCGGCTCCCCACACACATTGCTACTTTGGTCCTTAATGGGCCCTACTCTTTCCCTGGTTATCCTCTTGCCCTTAATATACTTATAAAACGCCTTGGGATTTTCCTTTTATCTTACCTGCCAGTGTTTTTCATGCCCCCTCTTCGTTCTCCTAATTACTTTTTTAAGGACCCCACTACACTTTCTATACTCTAGGGCTTCCGCAGTTTTCAGCACTCTGAATCTGCCATAAGCCTCCTTTTTTTTCCCTGATCCAATCCGCCATATCCCTTGATATGCAGGGTTCCCTGGACTTGTTTGTCCTACTCTTCACTTTTACGGGAACGTTTTGGCACTGAGCGCGCACTCATTCTTTTTTGAATGACTCCCACTTGTCTGATGTAGACTTTCCTACAAGTAGCTGCTCCCATTCCACTTTGGCCAGATCCTGTTTTATCCTATTGAAATTGGCCTTCCCCCAATTCAGTACCTTTATTTCTGGTCCATCTTTGTCCTTTTCCATAACTACCTTAAATCTTACAGTGTTATGGTCACTATCCCTGAAATGCTCCCCCACTGACACTACTGCCACTTATCCGGCTTCATTCCCTAGGATTAGGTCCAGTACCACCCCTTCTCTTGTAGGACTTTCTATGTGCTGGCTCAAAAAACTCTCCTGTATGCACTTTAAGAATTTCGCCCCCTTTAAGCCTTTTGCACTCTATCCCAGTTAATATTGGGGAAGTTGAAATCCCCTACTATTATTACCCTATTATTTTTATACCTCTGAGATTTGCCTACCTATCTGCTCCTCTATCTCTCCCTGACTATTTGGAGGCCTGTAGTACACTTCCAGCCAAGTGATTGCCCCCTTTTTGTTTTTAAGTTCTACCCATATGGCCTCATTTGAGGAACCTTCTAAGATATCATCCCACCTTACTGCAATAATTGACTCCTTGATCAATAGTGTCACAATAGACCAGCACATCATCAAGGTAAACTACAGAATTAGGAACACTGGTTACCACTTAGTTCACTAGTCTCTGAAAGGTTGCTGCCGCATTTTTTAGGCAGAATGGCATCACTTGGCATTGGAAAAGACCCGCCAGTGTGACAAAAGCCGATATTTCTTTAGCTTGGGTGTTAAAGGAACTTGCCAGTATCCCTTTAACAAATCTATTTTTGTAAGAAACGTGGCACTGCCCACTGTGTCAGTACAATCTTCCAAGTGAGGGATTGGGTAGGAATCTGCCTTTGTCACTGCATTAACTTTTCTATAGTCTATGTAAAGTCTGGTTGAAGCGCTAATTCTGCTGGTGAGCTCCAGCTGATTTGACTGGGTTCTATTAGATGGTTCTCCAGCATGTATTGGATTTCTGCTTTTACTTGGGCCTGTTTCTCTGGACTGAAGCAGTAAGGATGTTCTATAGGAACAGATTCCAATATATTCACATCATGTGTGCTAACGTTGTACGTCCTGGCTTATCCCGACAGACTCTTTTAAATGCTGTGAGTAGCCTTGTTAGGTCTTCTCGTTTGCTTTCATATTTAGATACAAACATAGTGTCCAGTCTCCCCAACAATTCAGTATTAGCTAACCAGCTAGTAGGAGGTTCAATTTTAGAATTGTCTCGGCCTCCTTCTGCCTCATCCTCACTATCCCTTTCATCCTTCATTGTCTCTACTACCTGACATACCCGTGTTTGCTTATTCTCCTGCCAGTGATAATATTGTTTTAACATATTGATATGACATAGCCAATTCTTTTTCTGACGATCTGGGGTGTTAATCAAATAATTCACTTCTCCAATTCTCTTGACCACTTATATGGACCACTGAACTCTGCTTTCAATGGTTCACCATGTAAAGGCATTAATATCAACACTTCATACCCTGGCCGAAACGTTTGGGTCTTAGCATACATGTCTGCCCAGTTTTTCATAATTGTTTGGCAAGCTTTAGGGTGTTCCTGAGCCACTTTGCAAGCTCTAATAATCTGTTCCCGGAACACAGATACATGTTCTAGCACAGCGGATTCATCGCTCTGTTCCAAAAATCTTCCTTTAATTAGTTTTAAAGGACTTCTTATCTCATATCCATAAACTAAAAAGGATTAAAACCTGTAGAGTCATTAGGTAAATCCCTAGTGGCAAACAAAAGAAAGTCTAGCCCTTTATTCCAACCATGGGGATATTTATGACAGTATGCCCTAATCATTATTTTTGAGGGTCTGACTGTACCTTTCTAAAGCTCCCAGTGCCTGTGGCTGGTATGCTGAAGACTTCAACTGTGTTCTACTTAAATTACCCATAACTTCCTGAACAGCTTTAGACATAAAATTGGAACCTTGATCTGACTGAACCTCCATCGGTAATCCAAATCTAGTGAAGAACTGGGTTAACTTCTCTACCACTACTGTAGCAGAACTTTTTTCAAGGGAATGGTCTCTGGGAACTGAATAGCCATATCTGTGATAGTGAGTATATATTGGTGTCCTGCTTTTGTTTTTGGTAAGTGTCCTACATAGTCTACCAACACCCTACTAAATGGTTCCCCAGTAACTGGTATAGGAATTAGAGATACTGATTTTATGACAGGTTGTGGTTTTCCCACAATTTGGCACGTTTTGCAAAACTGCACCACATCCTTGGAAAGACCTGGCCAGTGAAAATGTTGACTTATATGTGCTTTGGTCTTCTGGGTCCCTATATGTCCTGCTAGAGCAATCCCATGTGCTATCTTTAATAGTTCCCGGCAATACTTTGGCGATATCAACTATCTGTTGAACAACTATCCAGTCTTGGTCCACAGGTCTGTGAGGAGGTCTCCACTTCCTTATCAGAACCCCATTTTCAATATAATAGCCTTCTGGAACTCCTTTTGCCTCGGCTTCTGTTAGAGCTGATTGTGCCAATTTCTTGAACTCTTGATCAGCTTGCTGAGCCATGATTAGAGAAGACTTATTAAAAATTTCCTTTTCCAAGGAAAGTTTCAGATATTCAGCTATCTGACTGTGGTGCCAATTTTACCTCCGACCGTGGAACTTGTTTAGCCGTTGCTCAGGTTGCTTCTCAGGTTCTTCTATGTGGCTTCCATTTTTAGTGCCCGTATCCACTGATCAAAATTAATTTGTTTTACCCCCTCAAATTCCATATTAGTCTGCCCAGCCAATCTCTGGAGATTCTGGAATTTCTGTCTGTAAGCTTCAGGGACTCATACGTGGTGAGAATAGCCTTTTTTGCCATCTCATAATCTGCAGAAATCTCCTCAGAAAGCATGGCAAAACTTCATGAGCTCTGCCCATCAACCTACTTTGCATAAGCAGTGTTCAACTTTTCTTTGGCCATTTCATTTGTTCGGCTATCTTTTCAAAAGAAATGAAAAATGCCTCCAAATCCCTTTCCTCAAACCAAGTGAGAGTTTGTATACATTTAAACAACTTTTGATTAGGGGCTGGGCTGAGATTCTTCCTCACCAGAATCTCCACTAGCGTCAATACCACTCTTTTGACTTCCAGCTTTCTAATCTCAACTTCCCTTTCTTCTCTCTCTCTCTTTCCCTTTGCAATTCTAGTTCGTTTTTTTATTGTCAATTTTTCTTCAAGCTCAAGTCGTCTTATTTCTATTTCTTTTTCCTTGTCAAGTTCAAGCTGCCTCGTCTGTAACCAAATTTTAGCTAATTCAACTGCACTGCCCTCTGATTTTCTGCCTTCCAATTCCAAATGTTGTGCTATTACTTCAATCATGTCTGCTTTCTTAGCCCCTGGTTGTACTCTAATGCCAACATGTCTGCCAAATCCTTTAGTTTAACCTTGGTTAAATATCTCGAATCATTGGGATACATCCTTCTTCCACAGAAAAGTTGCAGCGACTAATGACATTCCGGTGGTGTAAACTTTATTTTACATGAAACCTATTTTTTATCCCATTTTCCAATTATTATTAACCCACTTACAACTGTACGTTGTCAGGATTGCGCGAGGTGGGTGGAGTGCATGTTAATTCAGTCGCATTTCTCCATAAGTCCCAACATATTTTAAAACATTTTTCTGCTTATTGATATAGTTAATCAGATACACTATTTTTCCCAGAATAGAATACACTAACCAGGTTTCTTCACTGAACAACAAAATTAATAGTTTATTATAGAACAAGTCTCAACTAGTAATAAGGTAAAACATAAACACGCAGATCGAATTTTTGAAGTTCCCCTTTCTACCTTAACCAAGTTTTAAAAGTCCCCTTTTACCTTAATCCCTTCGCACTCACTCACTCGCGCGCACGCACACGCACACACGCACACACACAGGTTAACCAAAACAAAAGGAATTTTTGGATCAAAGCTATATTACAGACAGAAAAAACTCACCCGGGCAGATCACTTGCTCACCCCTGGAAAAAAAATAGCAAATGAGACACGTTGCATCAAACTGGCACACAGTCCAACCTCCGAGCTCACGCAGATAAGTCACTAGAATCTTCCAGAACAGTTCTGTTCAGGTGGCGTTGAAAAGTAATTTAGCAGGCCTTTCTCAAATACAGGAAACAAGATGACTCAACACAATGAACTTCACAGAATCTTTTAGGGAATTGCGGGAAAACGAGCTGGGTTGTAGTATTCTGTTCTTCCTTGGAATTCTCTCCTCCTTCTGTCGTTTTTTGACACTTCAGGAGCACTTGAATTGTATCTCCTTCCAGAAGGTAAAACCACACACTCACTGACTCTCAACCGGAAAGCTTGACAGTTTATTTTCTGCCTATCCAGGTGCTCTCTGTTACTACAGGTCTTGTCCAATCAAAGGAGTGCTTGTCACTTTTCTGCCTCTGTTACCAGTGTTTCTGTTGGAAGCCTAACCTGAGCCTTGTGACATCCAACAACACTGTTGCCAATTAGGCACTCTCTCTGCGTCCACCTGATGGCTTCCTTTTTTTAAAAAAAACACCGGTCCAACATTTATTTCTTAACCATAAATTCTTTTAAAATATTTTTTAACAAAAAACACAATATCTTAACCTTAGTGTTAGGGTTACCTTAGGGTTAGGGTTTACATTATGTATAAAGTAATAGCAATGAATTAATTCAATTAACAATTTATTGCATTAAATCCTCATCATTCTTACTAATCCAATCATAGCCAGAACATCTCCAACAATGATTTCTGTTCCTGCCCCTGCACCATTTCAACTGGAGTTCCCCAAAATTTTTGTCTTGGTTCCCTACTCATCCTCATCTACATTCTGCCCTTGGCAACATCATCTGTAGACATCAGGTCTGGTTCCATGTGTTGGCTGATGACACCCACCTCTCCCATCACTTCTCTTGGCCCTCCTTTGTCTCTGTTGTTTTGCTTGTCTGCCATCCAATCTTGGATGCACCATAATCTCTTCCAGGTAGTCATTGGGAAGATCAAAGCCAATGTCTTCCACTCCTGCTGCAGATTTCATACTCTTGTCATTGATTCCATCCTTCCTATTTGACCCTGAGCTGAACATCTGACCAATATCGTTTTGATCATGAAAACCACCCGCTTCTATCTCTAACATTGCTTGCCTCCGCCCCCTACCTCAGTCCATCTGTTGCTGAAGTTTTCATCCATGCCTTTGTCACCTCCAGACTGAACTATTCCAATGCTTTTCCAGCTAGCCTCCCAGCCTCCACCCTTCACCCTCCATAAACTTCAGCTCATCGTAAGCTTGCTGACCGTATGCTATCCCACACCAAATTCTGGCCATCCATCACTCTTGTCCTTGCTGATGACTAGTTCCCGGTCACTCAACATTTTCAATCATCCATGTGTTTAAATCCTTTCCTGGTCATGTCCCTCCCTATACCTGTAATCTCCTGAAGCCCTGAAAACCTGCATTACACCCTTCAGAACTATGTTCCTCTGGTAATTTTTTTTTATTGGTTCATGGGATGTGGGCACACTGGCTAGGTCAGCATTTATTACCCATCCCTAATTGCCCTTGAGAAGGTGATGGTGAGCTGCCTTCTTGAACTGCTGCAGTCCTTGTGGGGTAGGTACACCCACAGTGCTGTTAGGGAGTTCCAGGAGTTTGACCCTGAAGGAATGACAATATAGTTCCAAGTCAGGATAGTGTGTGGCTTGGAGGGGAATTTGTAGGTGGTGATCCCATGCATTTGCTGCCCTTGTTCTTCTAGGTGGTAGAGGTCGCGGGTTTGGAACGTGCTGCCTATGGAGCCTTGTTGCGTTGCTGCAGTGCATCTTGTACATACTGCTGCCACTGTGCATCGGTAGTGGAGAGAGTGAATGTTTGTGGATGGTGTGCTTTGTCCTGGATGGTATCTAGCTTCTTGAGTGTTGTTGGAGCTGCACACATCCAAGTGGAGAGTATTCCATCACACTGCTGAACTTGTGCCTTGTAGATGATGGACAGGCTTTGGGGAGTCAGGAGGTGAGTTACTCGCCGCAGGATTCCTAGCCTCTGACCTGCTCTTGTAGCCACGGTATTTACATGGCTACTCCAGTTCAGTTTCTGATCAATGGTAACCCCAGGATGTTGATAGTGGGGGATTCAGTGATTGTAATGCCATTGAATGTCAAGGAGAGATGGTTAGATTCTCTCTTGCTAGAGATGGTCATTGTCTGGCACTTGTGTGGCACGAATGTTACTTGTCATTTATCAGCTCAAGCCTGGATATTGTCCAGGTCTTGCTGCATTTCTACACGGACTGCTTCAGTATCTGAGGAGTCACGAATGGTGCTGAACATTGTGTAATCATCAGCGAACATCCCCACTTCTGACCTTATAATTGAAGGAAGGTTATTGATGAAGCAGCTGAAGATGGGTGGGCCTAGGACACTACCCTGAGGAACTCCTGCACTGATGTTCTGGGCTGAGATGATTGACCTCCAACAACCGCAACCATTTTCCTTTGCACTAGGTACGACTCCAACCAGCGGAGAGTTTTCCCCTGATTCCCATCGACCTCAGTTTTGCTAGGGCTCCTTGATGCCATACTCGGTCAAATGTTGCTTTGATATCAAAGGCAGTCACTCTTACCTCACCTCTTGAGTTCAGCTGTTTATCCATGTTTCCATGTTTGAACAAAAGCTGCAGTGAGGTCAGGAGCTAAGTGACCCTGACGGAACCCAAACTGAGCTTATCCCTTTCCCCTTCGCCCACCGTCGGTGGCTATGCCTTCAACCATCAATGCTGAAAATTTGGAATACGCTCCTTAAGCCCGTCTGCCTCTCCACTTACCACTTTCTCCTCCTTTGAAAGACCCTCCTTAAGCCCCATCTATGATCAAGCTTTTGATCAATCTTCTAATATCTCCCTCAGCTCGGTGTCCATTTTTGTCTGATAGTGCCTCTGTAAAGCACCTTGGGATATTGTTCCATGTCAGAGGAGCTATATAAATGCAATTTGTTGTTTGTTCAATGTAACAGAAATATTTTGTTTTTGTTTACAAGTGACCTGACCAGTTCCATATTCTCATGAATTGCATTATGAAACATCTGGAACAGTGTCTTCTGTTCTTTTGCCTGGGGCTTTATTTTCATTAGGATGGGCTCAAATGGTGAGAATGTATAGAAAACTGTCAAATGTTGCTATTTTCAAAAAAAAATCTTCAATATTAAGTTACAATTTCTGTAAGCATGTAAAATTTATTAAAAATTGTGGCTTAGACATAAATGTTGAAGGGAGAAGTGTTTGTGTGTAATTATAACTATAAACTCTATTAATTTGTTTTTTACATCTAGGTAAAAGGGCTGAAAATATCCGTAAGAAATGGGAAGAAGCTTTCACAGAGGCTGCGTGGAGGCAGCCTTCTATTGTTCTGTTGGATGACTTGGATCAGGTTGCTGGTGCTGTCTCTACTCCAGAACATGAACACGGTGCTGAGGCTATTCTTAGCAAGCAGCTTTCTCAAAGTAATTACTTTTGATTTTAAAACTTTTATTGCCTTTCAAGTAACAGGCTAATAACATTAGAATAAAATTATATTACTCCAAGATTGGAAAACAATAATGAATTGTTGAAAATAAATGTTATCTGATTCATTTGATTGCAAAAAGTGTGATAAAATATTTTTGCTATCTCGCAGCAATTAGATTTACTCGAGTCATTGGTAGTAGATCTGGGCCTAGAACATTGGAAACCAACCGCAGGGGTTTGAGTTTAGATACTCTGTATTTGAGAGATAAATGCCTTATGCACTGTACACAAGTTGACAGTATCACTTGAGCAACTTGGCTTTTACTGTTGTTTTAAAAGATTTTGTTTTAAATTATCATTGCTTAAGATATTTGGAAAACTTTTGAAATGTTTCTGTGATCCGGGTACATTAATTTCTGGAGCATGTCCAGAATGTAAATGCTTGTTATTGCAATACCAACAGTATTTCATTGGAAACAAGTCAACTTTTGTCAGCTATTTTGTGAGTACTTTTCGCAAACCTTTACAAATTATGTTTTTGTTATTCCTTCCCCATATTTCAGAGGTATTTGCTAATTGAGTGGCTAACAGGTGGCCTGCTCTTTGGCTGTAGTACTATCTATGCTACCCTTTAGCTAGCTACTAGGAAGTGCAAAAAATCTGAGCATGCTAACTTGCCCTATACTTTGCCCTTTTTCAGTTGAAATCAGGAACTCCTAAGTTTGGAAATAGAAGAGGAAGCTAGAGGATATTGTACTCCTCTCTCAAGAGCTTTTATACCAGATACATGATGAATGAATTGATAGCACAAATAAAAATACATGAGTAGGATGTGATAGTTACAACAGAGACATGGTTGCAAGGTGACCAAGGCTGGGAACTAAATATTCAAGGTTATTTGACATTTCGGAAGGATCAGAAGAAAGGGAAGGGAAGTGGGGTAGCACTGTTAATAAAGGTTGAGATCAGGACTGTAATGAGAAATGATCTTGACTCAGAAGATCAAGATGTAGAATCAGTTTGAGTGGAGATAAGAAATAGCAAAGGAAAAAAGTCACTGGTGGGAGTAGTTTACAGGCCCCCTAACAGTACCTACACTGTAGGACAGAGTATAAATCAAGAAATAATGGGGACTTGTAAGAAAGGTACTGTAATAATCATGGGCGATTTTAATCTTCATATAGATTGGACAAATCAAATTGGCAAAGGTAGCCTGGAGGATGAGTTCATAGAGTTTATTCGGGACGGTTTCTTAGAACAGTACAGAACCAACAAAGGAGCAGGCTATTTTGGACCTGTTAATGTGTAATGAGACGGGATTAATTAAGGACCGCATAGTAAAGGATCTTCTAGGTAAGAGTGATCACAACATGATAGAATTTTACATTGAGATATTTGGATCTGAAACAAGTGTCTTACCCTTGTAATTGCCTTTGTTTAAGTTTATGAAGATAGAGTTGGCTAAAGCAGTATGAGAAAATAGGTTGAAAGGTAAGGCAGTAGAGAAGAGGCAGACATTTTAAGGAGGCATTTCATAATTCTCAACAAAGATGTATTCCATTGAGAAAGAAAGACTGAGAAGGGTGCACCATCTGTGGCTAACTAAGGAAGTTAAGGATACTATCAAATTGAAATAAAAGGCATACAATGCTGCGAAGATTAGTGGTAGGTCAGAAGATGGGGAAAATTTTAGATACCAGCAAATGATGCTTTAAAAAAAGGGAGAAATTAGATTGAGAGTAAACAAGCAAGAAATATAAAAACAGACAGTTAAAGCTTCTACAAGAATATAAAAAGGAAAAGAGTAGCTAAAGTAAGCATGAGCCCCTTAGAGGATGAGACTGGGGAATTAATAATGAGAAACAAAGAAACAGCAGAGACTTTGAACAAATATTTTGTATCTGTCTTCGCAATAAAGGACATAACAAGCATCTCAAGAATAGTAGAAAATCAAGAGGCAAAACGAAAGGAGGAACTTAAAACAATCACTATCACTAGAGGAAAAAGTACAAGGAAAACTAATGGGACTAACGGCTGACAAGTCCCCTGAACCTAGTGGCCCTGCATCCAGGGGCCTTAAAAGAAGTAGCTGCAGAGATAGTGGATGCATTGGTTGTAATCTTCCAAAATTTCCTAGGTTCTGGAAAGGTCCCAGCAGATTGAAAAACCACAAATGTAACATCTCTATTCAAGAAAGAAGGGAAACGGAAAGCAGGAAACTATAGGCCAGTTAGTCTAATATCTGTTATTGGGAAAATGCTGGAATCCATTATTAAGGAAGTAGTAGCAGGGCATTTAGGAAATCATAATACAATCAAGCAGAGTCAACCTGCTTTTATGAAAGGGAAATTGTGTTTGACAAATGTATTAGTATGCTTTGAGAATGTAACAAGCTGGGTGGATAAAGGGGAACCAGTATATGTAGTGTATTTGGATTTCCAAAAGGCATTCAGTAAGGTGCCACATAAAAGATTACTGTGCAAGATAAGAGATCATGGTGTTGGGGTAATATATTAGCATGGATAGAGGACTGGCTGATTAACAGGAAACAGAGCTTTGGGATAAATGGGACATTTTCATGTTTGCAAACTATAACTGGTGGAGTGCCACAGGGATCAGTTCTGGGGCCTCAACTATTTACGATCTATACTAATGCCTTGGATGAAAGAACTGAGTGCATCAGAGATGAATTTGCTGACAATACAAAGATAGATAGGAAAGCAAGTTGTGAGGAGCACATAGAGTCTGCAAAGGGATATAGCTAGGTTAAGTGAGTGAGCAAAAATTTGACAGATGAAGTATACTGTGGGAAAATGTGAGGTTGTCCACTTTGGCGGGAGGAATAGAAAAGCAGAATATTATTTAAATGGAGAAAGTCCACAGAATGTTAATGTACAAAAAAGGATCTGGGTGTCCTTGTAAATGAATCACAGGGTTCTGACTTATTTTTATTTTTATTTTTCAAAAGCCCGCCGGAAAACCCTGAATCTGTCCGAAGTTCGGACACCACTGTTCCCGATGTCAGCACCTGTCAGCTATGAAACTGGCAGCGCGATGTTTTTAAAAAAACTGACCAACCACAAAGCTGTAGTACTGAGCACTCCCGCTTCTTGCAACTGTCAGGGTGTAGTTTGAGGGGGCAGAGAGAGAACGGGGGTGGGGGGTGAACAGAGAGAGAAAGGGGGACACACAGAGAGGGGAGGAACACAGAGTGGGGGGACACGGGGAGAGAAAGAGAGGGATCGAGATCACTCCTGACAGATGGACATCTATCTGGAATACTCCGCATCACTACAAAAATATGCAGGCAAATATTGACTACTTGTACAAACAAAAAAATGCCAGGTATCTCTCAAAATCAGTATCCAACATAGTGATGAGTAAGCAAGCCAATTAATTAATCTTTTAAAGCTTCACAAAAATGCATATTTGTTGTTTTGAGAGTAAGATAAATTTTTAATGCCTTTATTTTTCTGAAATTATCTCACTGGCCCCCCTATTTAAGACAAAAATTGTAATGTGCCCACCTGCCCCCCCCCCCCACCCCACCATGGGTTGGACAATCCTGGTGAACAGTTTTGATCTCCTTACTTATGGAGGGATACACTTGCATTGGAAGCAGTTCAGAGAAGTTTCACTAGGTTGTTTCCTGGGATGAAAGGATTGTCTTATGAGGAAAGGTTGAATAGGCTGGGCTGTTACTCATTGGAGTTTAGAAGAACGAGAGGTATTCTTATTGAAACATATAAGATTCTGAGGGGACATGACAGGGTAGATGCTGAGAGGGTATTTCTCCTCGTGGGGGAATCTAGAACTAGAGAGCACAGATTCAAAGTAAGGGGTCTCCCATTTAAGATGGCGATGTGGAATTTCTTCTGTCAGAGGGTCATTAATATTTGGAATTCTCTTCCCTCGAGAGCATTGGAGGCTGGGTCATTGAATATATTCAAGAGTGAATTGGACAGATTTTTGATATACAAGGGAGTTGAGGGTAATGAGGGGCCGGTAGGAAACTGGCTTTGGCCACAATCCGATCAGCCGTTATGTTATTGAATTGGCAGAGCAGGCTCAAAGGGCTGAATGACCTCCTTCTGCTCCTATTTCTTATGATCTTATCTTATACTCTGCTTGAATGCAGATAGTTGTCCACATCCTACCACAGCAATGGTGTGGTATTGAAGTATACTAATGCTGTATTTATGTTGAGGGTAGGCTACCAAGTCCCACTACTGTAGAAATTGCACTGTTTTGTTTTGGGGGATGGCTTCTGTAGCATGTAAAACAACTTTTAAAATAACTAGTCATGACTAGCAATTATTTTGCTGTTGCCAGTACCTGGGTTGGTGTAGAAGGACCATTGCTGCTAAATTTGGAAGTGCTATCCTTGATGGACCACAAATACTGTAAATTAGCTCCTCTTTGCTGGATTTTGAGCTGACTGAGCAAATTTTATTTTTAATTCACTCCCCAGAACTTGTACAAATTTTTGATTGCCCAGTTTCTGAAGACTCGACAACAATGTTAGAAACTATGAAGGGCAAAACAAATTGGGCAAAATATAAAAATGTATTTTAACTACTGTGTAAATGTAAAATACCTTTTGAGTGGTAGGAATTTAATTTAAATTTTAAATTTGATTGGGAATATATTTGGTTGCTGTGTAAAATGTGTAATACTCTCAAGGGTATTGAATGTCTTCTTAGCTAATCATTCATACTGTGCACTCCTCCCGCTTCACCAAGCTGCTTGTGCTTGCTCCGGACTTCTTCATTGCTCCCCAACCTCCTCCGGCACAGTGGCGCAATGGTTAGCACCGCAGCCTCACGGCTTCAGCGACCCGGGTTCAATTCTGGGTACTGCCTGTGTGGAGTTGGCAAGTTCTCCCTGTGTCTGCGTGGGTTTCCTCCGGGTGCTCCGATTTCCTCCCACATGCCAAAGACTTGCAGGTTGATAGGTAAGTTGGCCATTATAGATTGCCCCTAGTATAGGTAGGTGGTAGGGAAACATAGGGACAGGTGGGGATGTGGTAGGAATATGGAATTAGTGTAGGATTAGTATAAATGGGTGGTTGATGGTCGGCACAGACTCGGTGGGCCGAAGGGCCTGTTTTAGTGCTGTATCTCTAAATAAATAAATAAATAAGTAAAAAATCCGTAATACTAGATTTTTGTACATTTGATATTGAAAATTCAGTGAGTTATTTTGCATTGCTAACATGGAAATTTGTGCAATCCCTTTTTTTCAGTTTTGAAGTATTTAATTGCTGAAGCAGTTTCACAAGGAACTCTAATTGCAGTGATAGCCACAAGCATTTCTGAGTATACTCTGCATTCCTCTCTGGTTTGTGCTGAAGGATCTCGCATATTTCAGTGCATTCAGGATATTTCACTTCCAAACCAGGTATCAACTTGACAAGTATTTCAAACTAAATTACATTGCATCATTATTTGAATTATAGAATTGAAATTTTCTTTATAAATGTTCTGTATCTTTTGAGGACTATAGTGTAGCATTGGCATCAGAGGTAAATTAATAACATGCTTTTAAAAATACTATAAATTAAAGGAAAAACAATTCTAATGTTTTGAATGTTTAGTACTTCAGGATCTTATTTCAAGCTCTGAAGATGAGCTATGTGATGTCTCAAATAGTAAATTAACTGTGTTCATGTAATACAGGGGAGCTGTAGAATATGCCCGGTTAGGCTGAACTCTAGTCTGTTTTAAAACCAATAGAAACTTGGAAGAGAGGGAAAGGCAAGAGAATATTTGCTGTCTCCATTCATCTTGCAGGCTACCAAATACTGATTTATTTGCTGCCTGTAATGTTTTTGGGGGAAATAGAAACCTCTGTATTTTAGCACAAAGCGGTGGCACAGTGGCGCAGTGATTAGCACCGCAGCCTCACAGCTCCAGCGACCCGGGTTCAATTCTGGGTACTGCCTGTGTGGAGTTCGCAAGTTCTCCCTGTGTCTGCGTGGGTTTCCTCCGGGTGCTCCGGTTTCCTCCCACATGCCAAAGACTTGCTGGTTGATAGGTTAATTGGCCATTATAAATTGCCCCTAGTATAGGTAGGTGGTAGGGAAATATAGGGACAGGTGGGGATGTGGTAGGAATATGGAATTAGTGTAGGATTAGTATAAAATGGGTGGTTGATGGTCGGCACAGACTCGGTGGGCCGAAGGGCCTGTTTCAGTGCTGTTTCACTAAACTAAAGCAGTGAATTCTGTTAAAATCAAGATGACACTAAGTTACATTGTAAACTGTTACAGGAGTAGCTCGTAGGGAAGTGGAGACCAAATATACTGCATGATAAATCTCTTCAGTTTTGTCTTTTTAAAGTGATGGGATATCATAGATTGTATATATCAGAACTATACCCAATTTGTCTCCTGATTTGAACTGTATTTGTTGTACAATATTTATATTTCTTTCATTTCTGGTTAAACTAGGTACTGTAATTGTGCACAACCAAAAATTGAAACCTGTACTATTTGCGACTTTATCATTGTGCTCTTGAAAATTCATAATTTAGGATAAGAAATACTGAATTTCATTGAAATGTAATTTACAAAGTGCATCTAATAATTCAAGTTTGAAATTAATAAATATTTGGAGATGTATGCATTACATAGATACCTCTTTGGTTACCAGGATCAGCGAGTACAACTCTTGACCTCTATAATTCAAAATAAAACCATTATTCCATTGGAGACATTACAAAACATTGACTTTCAAAGACTGGCTAAAGCAACCGAAGGCTTTGTAGCAAGAGATTTCGTCATGTTGGTGGAACGAGCTCTGCACTCACATGTATTAAATGGCAAAAACAACAGAGAACAAGGTATGGCTGTAAATTTGGACCTAAATGGCAATAGCATAAATTAGAATAAAGTTACCAGGCTGTATATTACTCTAAAGAACTAAGTTAACCTGATATCTTTCTGGCTGTCTTTATAGAGAAGAAATATTCCAGTGCCAACACTACAATAGGTTCTGGACTCATTATCTTTTGTAATTTTCTGTTTGTTATGCAGCAATTATAGCCACAAGCCATTACATTTAAAATGTATTTAAGAGCATTGAATATTTATAATACAAAAATTATAGCTGCCTGCATTTCCTGTTTACAGACTTTACTTCCTGTTGTGCAGTTATTTCCGTTATCAATTTCTATGTCTGCATTTCTAATGAAAATTGCCCATGTAAACTTGTCCCTCTGGAATCCTTGTGTTCTCTTTTTTTTGTTTTCAATGTCTTCCTCTTTCTCCTCTTTCTATTTTAGTGTCTCCTTTTTTAAAATTTCTTTCTTTGTCTCTGTCTAATATAGGATCCTCATCTGTTCATCACTGTTTCATCTGAGGCCACCAAAAGCATTTGGACCTACATCTTTACATGTGTACCTGTGTGTTAAACTCCCCAAGTGATCAATAGTGACTGTGTTAAAATGTTCCTGACCTAGCCTTATGGTATTGACTAGCTGACCCTTTCAGAACAGGAAGGTCCCTGGTTTGATCCTCAGTCTGTGCTGAGTTAACTGATCTTGGTTGGAAGGATGTTGCTGTTGGTACCCCTGGGTTAAGGGAGGAAAAATTGGCTCGAGTTCCACACATTTGTTGTTTAATGAACCATGTTAGTCATGTACATGTGTGCAGTTCAGGTGATGATAGGACTAGGCTTGGATATGTGCCCTACAGTTGAATAGCCCGCCAACACATGTACATGTAAAGTGACCAATTGAATGAGCAATTTTTTAATTGTGTTCACAAATTAAAACTGTGACCTGCCTTTCAAAAAAAAAATCAGTATTCTTGGCACTTAAACATCTTCTAATAATGTTAGCATTGGATGCTGGTATTGTATCGCATTAAGTATTTTAAGTCAACTTATTAAGTACTTTAAATAACCTTTCTACTTTTCATTAGTCTCTATCCTCATGGTGTTCCTTTTTTAATCATCTAAAAATTGGTTGCAGTCAGGATACTGAGTGAATTGTTGCATTTTGGTGGTAAAAATGAGGAGAGGCAATATAAACTAAGTGCTACAATTTTTAAAGGGAGTGTAGGAACTGAGAGACCAGGGGGTGTAATACACAAATCATTTTGGAGATAGCTGGACAAGGTGAGGAGACTTTTTAAAATAAGAGACAGGAGATCCCTAGCTTTATAACTAGCAGCATAGAGTGCAAAAGCAAGGAAATTATGAAAAATGTTTATAAATTATTGGCTAGGCCCCAGCTGGACTGTGTCCAATTCTAGGCATCGTAATGCAAATGCAAGCCTGTTATAACTTTAACAATTGCTGACTGGGTTTTCCAGGTCACAGGAAACCTAGCAGTAAAAGAGAGGCAGGATCTATCTGCTTAAAAAGTTAAATGTCTTTTATAGTACTCCATAGTGGGCTGGGAGGCGTAGGAGTGCTCCTGCACCTTTCATGGAAGCCTTCAGCCTCCCATCTGCTGATCATGGCCTGCCTCTCTTTTTTTGCTCGCCCCCAGCCTCCAAGCACAATCTCTGGCTCCCTTCGTCCAGAAATTCATAAAAGGTCTAGGACTGTGGCTTCCTGCCACTGGTTTCCCTGCCTGGCAGCTGGCTAGCCTGTCAATTTGGCTGGCTCTTGGGTGGGAAATGGAAGAAAAAATTGTAATGGGTCCTGCAATTCAATTTGCTAGGACTTCTGCATCCTCAACCTTTCTAGGTTTTCCCCACACTTCCTCCCCACCTCTCTGTAAATATTGCTGCCACAGAGTACAAAAGCAAGGAAGTTATGCTAAACCTTTATAAATCACTGGTTAGGTCTCAGTTGGAATATTGTGTCTAATTCTGGGCTCTACACTTTAGGAAAGAAGCTTTGGAGAAGGTGCAGAAGATATTTACGAGAATGGTACCAGGGACGTAGCACTGTAGTTATATGGAGTGAATAGAGAAGCTCGGGTTTCTCTCCGTAGAGCATCGAAAGTTAAGGGGTGATTTGATTGAGGTGTTCGAAATTATGAGCTATTTCAATAGAGTAAACAAGGGGAAATTCTTTCCAGTGCAGAAGGGTTGATAACCAGAGGAGACACATTTAAGGTAATTGGCAAAAGAACCAGAGGCGAGAATGAGATTTTTTTTTTTACACAGTGAGTTGTGATCTGGAATGCACAGCTTGAAAGGGCAGTGGAAGCTGACTTAATAATAACTTACAAAAGGGAATTGGGTAAATACTTGAAGGGAAAAATCTGAAGGGCTGTGGGGAAAGAATAGTTGAGTGGAACTAATGGCTAGCTCTTTAAAAGAACTGGCACAGGCACAATGAGCTGAATTGACCTCCTTCTGTGCTGTGTCATTCTAAGACTGACTTTTTTTGAGTAACCAGGTCAAACTTACTTGTGATGTTTTGGACTGACATTCAGTACTGCAAAACTTGGCATATCCAACAACAATGTATTTACAGAGCAGGGGGATGAGTGCTTTTGAGATAAATTTGTCATGGAAACTCAAAGGGTTAATATTTTATGTTTAGTTTCAGGAAGTAGTAAATTATATTTAACTGTGGAGTGCTATAACTTGAGCTCTGTGCATATTCTAAGAAAATAACTGCATGACGAAAGCTAATTCATCTCCAATACCTGTGTCAAGGTAATAGTAAATGGTTTGAATCCAATAGTGAATAAGTACCAGCAATTGATTGGCAAATTTGTATCGTCTTTGCCAAATTGAAGGCAAACTATTACATGTCAAATTTCTGAAATCCTAAAGCAAGCATTTTGTAATTTTTCTATTTGTAGAAGTATGTTTGACAACATTGGACTTCCAGCATGCCCTCGAGGGATTTACACCTATTTCTTTAAGAAATGCTAACCTACACGAACCTAAAGATTTGGGTTGGGACAAAGTGGGAGGGCTACATGAAGTAAAGCAAATGCTTATGGATACTATCCAATTATCTGTCAAGGTATGAGATTAAACTGTTGTGCAGTGAAGTAATTTTTATTTAAGGTTGGAGAACTAAGGATATTGCATGGAAAATAATCATATTTGATGTGTATTATTTAAAATTAAAAAAGGTTGCCAGTGTTTTCTGTGCAGTTGGAGGTTAGCGATGGATTGTAAAGTTTCCAAATGTTTTGTTAAATTTCACAAAATCCAAAAACCCTGTTGCCTTAATTTTGTTTGAATCACTTGCCCTTTAATGTTTTTTCTAGACTTTGAAAATCAAAAGAGAAAAATCAACACCAGGGGCTGAATTTTACTGGCCCCTTGATGCGCTGTTCGCAGTGTGGGGGCCAATAAAATTCTGTGGGGAGAGACCCGTCTCAACCCAAGACATCGAGAAGGGCCTGCCGCATGTCACTGGCAGTGGAGGACTTCAGTGCGGCCCCCTGCCGCCTGATGGCGGGCCCTGCATTTCCATATGTAAATTAACATTAATTATATTCAAATTAACTTACCTGATGTCCCACGCCGATTTTACAGCCTCCATTCTGCCTTCGCGCGCCTTTGGAACTCCACAAGAAGAACTTGGTGGGGAGGATGGAGTAATAAAAATTTCAGGGTGGAAGGAGGAGGAGCGGGGAAGTCAGTTTTTATTGGATGTGAGGATGGTGAGAAGGGGTTATAGGCCAAATGTTAGAAGTCTAGCGGGTAAACTTCGGGTAGGGAAAAAGGCATGTGTTGGTCATTTCGGTCGTTGAAATGACCATTGGGGGGGTTGAGGAAGGGTCATCCGCATCTATCTTATTTTTTAATAAAAATGTAAGACTGCTGCACCTTTAACAATTAACAGTAATTCTAAGGGCTTAAAGCCCTTTAAAAATGGCGCCATTGCTTGTGCAGTGGCGCCAGACACTGTTGCCGGGGATGCGGAGGTCGCCCCGACAAGTCATTGGCGGCGGCTTCTCTGCCCCCCCCCCATTTAAATGAGCCTCCGCACGAATATCGTGGGGGCTTCTTGGCGGCTCTTCCATATCGGAAGGCTGCAGCGTTGAAAGAGTACCACAGTCAAAATTCAGCCCCAGATCTAAATAGCATTTATTGATACTTCTGTGTTAATCTGAAATGATGAGTGGTCTCAAGATTTCAAAATGTACTGTGTTCATTTGGCATTGTGAAGATAATGTCACATGACTAATTGAGAATAATGGGGTAACACCTAACATTGTGAACAGCCCGAAGAGTTCACTCCTCAATGAGCACTATTTCTTGGACCTCATGTTAGAAACACATTCCCACACAAATCCCTGCCCCATGCACTGAACATTCATTTCTGAAGAACACAGGAAGCACATTCACACCCCTCTGACAATGGCCAATGGATCTTCTATCAAATGCATCCTCCCACTCACCCTGTTGAGCAGAAATTCTGGTATCTGTCCAAATTCCCAAATTAAACTCTTTCTGAACTGAGTATAAATATAGGGGCTGGACTGCATTCCGTATCATTACTGAGCGCTGAGAATGCTGGTGTAAATCTGTGGTGCTGCTCCTAAAGCAACAACAACTTGCATTGATATAGTGCCTTAATACAGAAGAACATGCTGAAGGCATGGCCACTTAAGGGGAAGCAAAGGAGATTTTGAATGTGAAAGAGACCAGAGTCGAGGAACACAGAAATGCCGGAGGCTTGTGGAGTTGGAGTTAGGGAGGGGCAAGGCCATGAATTGATTTGAATATGAGTATCAGAATTTATTTTGAGGTTTTGTGGGATCTGACACCAATGCAGGTCAGTGAGCATTGGGGTGATGGATGAGGATGAAAGATGGGAGGCTGGCCTGGGGAGCATTGGAATAGTTGAGTCTGGAGGTGACAAAGGTGTGAATGAGGGTTTTGGCAGGTAGCACCAATGAGTTATGACACCATACTGCCCTAGAGATGTGAAAATTTGAGCTATATATGTACCAATATACTTTTTCCCTCTATTCCCTCTGTATTTATCCTTACTGTTACTCAATATTGAATGCTTTCGGTTAATTGGGAATTTAAAACGAAAATTGTATAGACTAGAAAATAATTGTTGTGCTTCAGCTAAAGATTTAAAAAAAATGAAATCATTCTTTTAATTTCATTACCAAATTTCTACTTTATACCTCATTGGAAATTATATTTTCTTAAACTGAATTGGAGTAACTGGCATGAAACAAAATATACAGGTAATGGGGGAGTGAAAGAAGATGGTCAATTTCATTTGTTTTAAGGGTCACAGCAACAACAACTTGCATTTATATAGCACCTTTAACATAGTAAAATGTCCCAAGGCCCTTCACAGGAGTGTAATCAGACAAAACAAAATCGACTCTGAGCCAAAAAAGGAAAATATTGTGATTAAAGCAAAAGTAAATCTGAAATTAAAACAAAGTGCTGAAAATACACAGCAGGTCTGGCAGCACCTGTGGAGAGGGAAACAGTTAACGTTTCAGGTCTGTTGCCTTTCATTAGAACTGGCGAAGGTTAAAAATGTAGTAGGCTTTGAGCAAGTGAAAGGTGATTGGGGGGTGGGGTGGGGAACAAAGGGGAAGGTCTATGATAGGACAGAGGGCAGGAGAGATTATGATAAGTGAGCAAAAGAGATAGGTTTTAAGGTACATCTTAAAGCAAGAGAGGTACAGAGGCGGAGTGGTTTAAGGAAGGAATCTAGTGCTTAGGGTCCAGGCAGCTAAAGGCACAGCCGCCAATGCTGGGACAAAAAAATGTCTGGGATGCCCAAGAGGCTAGAATTGGAGGATTGGAGGGATGGGTGATGCCATAGAAAGATTTGATCACAGTGAGAATTTTAAACCTGAGGCATTGGTGGACCGGGAGCCATTGTAGGTCAGCGACTATAGGGTGATTGCTGAAGGCAGGGGGAGAATACTAACAATACTATCCAAGATTAATAGTGTACAAACTACACATTAAACCATCCATATGGAAATGTATCTCTAGACTATGAATTACACAGTGTGAATTAGGTAGCCTGCTTCGCAAAAGCACTCATGCAAAACAATCTTGTCGACAAGCATGAAAAGATAATTTAGCAATAATGCAGGGTTATTTTTGTCCTAGAGCAATGAATAAATTAAAATATATGAAACAAATATATTGTTTACTTTTGAAGATTATGGAGTCTTGTGAAATGACTTGCGTCACTTATCCTTTCAGTACCCACAGTTGTTTGCAAAGCTACCTATACGACAGCGATCTGGAATCCTATTATATGGCGCACCAGGAACTGGAAAGACATTATTAGCAGGTGTTATCGCCAGAGAAAGTGGAATGAACTTTATTAGTATTAAGGTACGATAACTATTACTACAGTGGTGTTGAACACCCTCTCCAGTCACTTTATACCAAGGAATCAAAATGTTGTGCCCAATTGCATAAAAGTTTCTGATTCTTAATGGCAGTAATGTCATTTTGAAATAACATATACTAGTGCAGTAGTCACAGATGATGTTTCCACTTCTCTAACAATGGATTTTTTAAACTAGGCCTGCCTAGAGCATTTTATATTTCTTTGAATGCTCACTTAATTTCTACACCGAATGACGAATAGCCAAAATTTAATGATAATCAACGAATGAGGAAGACCTGCAGTTGATGAACTAAATTGTTGTCTACAGCATCCTTTGTCAAGATGCTGTCCTTAAAACACCTTAAATTTAATATACTTATTTATATTTAAATCCATCGATGGCTTTGGTCTTTCCCAACTCTGACTTCCAGCATTGCGTCTTTCCCTTCCCTGAACACTGACTGTTCTACTGCTCATCCATGTTTTCAACTGCCATGGATGTGCAATCTGGAATTTCCTCTCAAAACCTTTCCATCTCTCTACCTTTCTTTCTGTTGCCCCCTTTAAAACTGTCCTTAAAACCCACCTCTTGGACTAAACCTTTGGTCAACCCATCTGGTCTCTTCGTTCCTGAAGTTTCTGTGAAGTGCCTTGGGACAGAACTCTTTTTTTTTTTATTGCTCGTTTATGGGATGTAGGCGCTGCTGACAAGTCCAGCATTTATTGCCCATCCCTAATTGCCCTCGAGAAGATGGTGGTGAGTTGCTGCCTTGAACTGTTGCAGTCCATGTGTTGTAGCTACACCCACAGAGCTGTTAGGGAGGGAGTTCCAGGATTTTGACCCAGAACTTGACAGCCAATTAAGTACTTTTGAAGTGTAGTCACTGTTGTAGGAAACGTGACAGCTAATTTGCTCACAGGACAGTACCACAAATAGCAATGGGATAATGATGATGACCTGTTTCTGTGATGTTGATTGAGGGATAAATATTGGTGAAGATGTCAGGGATAACTCTTCTGGTCTTCTTCAAACAGTGTCCTGAAATGTTTTACATCCACCTGAGGGAGAAGACAGGGCCTTGGTTTAACATCTAATCCAAAGGATGGCATATGTGACTGCAGCACTCCCTCAATACTGCAATGAAGTGTCAGTCTACAGATTATGTGCTCAATTCTTTAACCCACAGCTAAGGCTGGCATTTAACTATTTGTGTGAAGATCAGCCCATAATATTTCCCCCCCCCCATTCTCTTATTCCCATTGTCCCACTGTGCATGTGGTGATTTTCTTGCCTTTTCTCTTAAGATTAAGTAGTTGCCATTAGTATCCCAGCATGACCCTGTGTCCTACCACTTCATGCTATAATATAAGCATCGAGCATTCTGTTCTGCAGTTTTGCTGTGAAGTTTTAGAAATTCTTGATATATATTTTTTTAGATATACAGCACTGAAACAGGCCCTTCGGCCCACCGAGTCTGTGCCGACCATCAACCACCCACTTATACTAACCCTACACTAATTCCATATTCCTACCACATCCCCACCTGTCCCTATATTTCCCTATCACCTCCCTATACTAGGGGCAATTTATAATGGCCAATTAACCTATCAACCTGCAAGTCTTTGACTGTGGGAGGAAACCGGAGCACCCGGAGAAAACCCACGCAGACACGGAGAACTTGCAAACTCCACACAGGCAGTACCCAGAATTGAACCCGGGTTGCTGGAGCTGTGAGGCTGCGGTGCTAACCACTGTGCTGCCCACTTCCTGTTTTCTGGCATATCATCAAGTGAAAATGCCAAGTAGAGGCTAGTGCTTCTTCACACAGAGAAAGTGTCATTTGGGGTCACTCAAAACTCCGAATAGAAGCTTCTGAGCAGAATGAGAGTGTTAGGTAATAATTCCCTTCCTCAGCTGTCAGTAGATGAATTGTCTCGCATTGTGGATCTAAACAGTATTAAATAACTAATTGAGTTAAAATAATTTCACTGATTTTCAGCCTTTTTTCCACAGGGTCCAGAACTGCTGAGCAAATATATTGGTGCAAGTGAACAGGCAATTCGAGATATTTTCAGCAAGTATGTTAGATCTGACCAAATTTGTTGATTACTGCAGTTCAGTGATTTCCAGAGATGTGGCAGACCAATATTTTTCCTTCATAAAATTATAGCTGTCAGATTTCATTTAATATTTCTCTGGCACGATGGCTGCATCAACAAAGAAAGGGAGAGAAAATTGGTTGCATAAAATCCTTGATTCCAGGAAATGCCTTTAGCCTCTATTTCTAGGTTAGTTTCTGACTTGGGGAGTTTCTTGTAATCCAGAGAAATCTCTGTGCATGCAGAAAGCAAAATCTTTCCTGAAGAAGTTTTGCCCAGGAGATGGATTTTGCTGCCATACCAACTCAGCAGTGGGAACAAGAACCAGGGGCTGAAGGAGTGGGATCAGGGCACTGAAGACTCAGGAGCAAGGGAACTGAGTGGTCTGGGGCCAAAGGATGTTGAAAGGCCCAGGTCTCTCTGTTTGCCTAACCTGTTTCATTCAGGGCCCAGACACTGAGTGGTGGCAATGAATTGATCTCAGCTCTGACTGAAGCAGTTGTCCAATCCCATCTGATGCAGTTGGTGGCTCCTTTTGATCTGGTGGCTCAGGGCTATTATGTGACCATGTTTGGAAATGCCATGTTACCATGTAATGTGAAAAATAGGCATACCTTTTCTGTCCTGCACTGAAGGAGCTTTACCAAGCATGCCACTTTTCAGGCTGTATTCGATCACGCTAGAGGAAAAAGTAAAAAGAAACTATTGTGCCAGCATTGTACTTGTCACATTTCTATAAATGTTAAATTCCCACAAGTAGATTAAATATATTGATTATTTTAAGGTGATTTTAGAAAATTTGAATTCTAAAGAATAACACAATTCTTTCTGTTTTATGCATTTTGGTCTCTAGGGCACAGGCAGCTAAACCTTGCATTCTTTTCTTTGATGAGTTTGATTCCATTGCACCTCGCCGTGGTCATGACAACACTGGTGTAACTGACAGAGTAGTTAATCAGCTACTTACACAACTGGATGGCGTAGAAGGTTTACAAGGTATTGAAAATTATGTGGTGATTTTATAGAGATTCTCAAAATTATGATGAGATTGAACTGGGTAAGTAGTTGGTGGATCTAGAATGAGGGGCATAGATGAGATTTAATTGAAGAGATTTAGCCATAGAGTGTAGGAGGGACATTTTGTTTACCAGAGGGTAGTTGTGAGGCTGTGGAATGCACATTGGAATTGGTGATTGAAGCAGATTGTTGTCACTTGTTGCTCAGTGAAAGCACTCTTGCATCAGAGTTGGGTTGTGGGTTCAAGCCCCACTCAGCGACTTGAGCACAAAATCTAGGTTGATACTCCAGTGCAATACTGAGGCTGCAGTGGTGGAGATGAGTCTTTCAGGTGAGAAATGATCGCATGGCACTATTCAAAGAAGAGTCGAAGAGTCTGGCCAATATTTATCCTTCAACCTACATTACTAAAACAGATTATCTGGTCATTATCACATTGCTACCTTACTGTGGGCTGGATTTTACCAAGCCCATGACGTCGGGCTCCATGGCGGAGTAAGGGTCCAGCAGTGGCCCACCATGGAGGCCGACGGCGGGAGGACCCAGCCTGATCCTCCTGGCGGAGTCGAGGCTCCGTGGCGGACCCCCCCCCAGCCGCTGGGTGACGGGAACAGTATTTCAATATTTAAATGAACAACATGAATAAATTTAAATAAACTTAGCTGAAATCTTCTGGGCCCACCGCGATCTTCAGCGCGTCGGCTGGCACTCCCATGCCTTCAATTCCCTGTCCAGGGAAAGCCAGCATGACATTGGTGGGGAGGGGTGAGGAGTTAAGATTTTCAGTGTGGTGGGGGAGGGGGTGCAGAAAAAGGGGTCAAATAAGCATAATGGATCTAGGGGATGGTGGGAAGGGGTGAACGCTAAACTTTGTGCAGTTTGGGAGTGAGGGGAGGGGTGGGGAAGGTCAAATTTAAAAGGTAAGTATCTTGGGGTGGGGGGTGGCGAAGGGCAAATAGATAATGTCGTTGTTATTGGGGGGTGGAAAGGGGCATTTAGAAATTTATTGGAAAGATTTTGGGGGATACTGCATTAAAACTTCAAATTGACCGGCAGGGCTGGTTGCCCTTTAAAATGGCGCCAGCACCTGCGCAGCCAGCTGACGCCATTACCGGGGAGGGACAACCTGCCCCCTCCACGTGATTGTGGGGTTGGTGGGGGGGTGGGGAGGGCGGGTCGCTGCAGCAGGCTCTAGCCTTGTGTGTACAAATCCAGCCTTGTGTGTACAAAATTGGCTGCCACATTTCCTGCATTATTTCAAAAGTACTTCGCTGTAAAGTGCTTTGGGATGTCCTGAGGTTGTGAAAGACACTACATAAATTTGCAATCTGATAATATATATATAATATATAATTCAGTGGATATGCTCTTTGCTAAAAATAAATCATATTGGTCTGTTCTGAATTCAAATCAAACCCAAAGATCAATACTAGCAAGTGAATTAATTCCAATGAGCTGTAAGTAGCAGATCTAGCTGGAGTGCAGCTTCTTCACTTTAGTGGCTGTGCTATTTAGAAACTCAAATTGGGATACTTTTTTAAATGAGAAATTGCGGGGGGTGTGGGGGGATGGCGTTTAACCAAGTATTAATTTGTAGTGCTTATCTCCATGAGTTTTCTTCTTTGATTAGGCCAGAATAGGAATTACCTAATAATTACCTAAAAATGTTGTCTACAGGGGTATACGTGTTGGCTGCCACAAGTCGCCCAGATTTGATTGATCCTGCTCTGCTAAGGCCAGGTCGTCTGGATAAATCTGTGTATTGCCCTCCTCCAGAGCAGGTATTGAAATTGTATAGTTTTAAGGGTGTAGTCAGTGCAGTGTTGTAGTGTTTTGAAATTGCAATTTGCTGTAGAACACATGCTAGCAAAGTGAACCTAAAACAGAATAACAGGAGAAGCCTATGTGTTTAGCTGCTACAGTCTTTGTTTCTCTGTCTTTGCCTCATATCCTATATTAAACTCAGCTAAATTTCACTGAAGTCCCAAGGACATCACACTAGCAACGTGGTAAACGGGAAAAGGATGAAAAAAAACGAAAATATTGCTTTACGGTATGAAAATTGGAAGGTTGTTGTCTACTTTCACAGACAGCATTTTAACTTGGATACTGTTAGAGTGACGCACAGAAAGCATGAACAGTGTATACTTACACATTTATCTCTCCAAAATAACTATCCAATCCAAAGAAAATAATCTCAGATCACTGCAGAGAACCTTCCTCTTAAAGGAGCATGATCCCGGATCCCTCATCACTGCGTTGCTGATCAATATGCCATTGTCTATGCCCAGTCTATTACCTTTTGATGTATATTCTGAGCCATCATCCTTATCCCCACATTGGCAAAAGTGGGTGCGACGTTTCGAAGGCGCAATGGCAGGTTTTGCAATCACAGACGACACAAGGAAAAAAGCCTTGCTCTTCACTAAGGAGGTGAAGAATTAGAAGATATCTTTGAGAGACTTATGCCTGAGCAAAATGACTACAACTCAGCAAAAAATGTGCTGAAAACCTACTACATGCCCAAGAAAAATACCATATACAAAACCATTGTCTTCCGACGCACGAAGCAAGAAAGAAATGAGACAATTGACCAATATTGCACGTGTTTGAGGCAACTAGCAACCAGAAGTGACTACACTGATCCTGAACATGTCAAACGGGAAACCAAAACGCAAATAATCGAAGGCTGGCTCTCCAGTCAACTACACTGAAAAGCACTTGAGAAAGATGGAAAGCTGTCAGAGCTGTTGCAGTTAGCAAGATCACTGTCACTTTCAGAGTTTAGAGCTACTGAAATTGAGGATAACAATAACTACCACACTCCCAAGTTCAACTCCTATGAACAGTATTCATCGCTCATGTGCCAGGCAACCACCTACAAAGCAATAGCAGTCAAGACACAGAGCTGCGAGTTATCCAAAGAATGTTTCAATTGTGGCGGTGCTTACCCACACTGGACAGAGTGTTCTGCTACTTGTTAGCAGTGCAAAGCCTGTGGAAAACACAACCATTTTGCTTGTGTTTGTCGCTTATCAGCAAAATCAACTACTAAGCCCAATACCAACAGAATGGTGTCACGTATGCATACCACTTCAAAAAGGGATGAGAATGTAGCTAACGTAGAGGCAGATGACCCCGAACATACTTTTGAGCTCTCTCTCAGACACTGAAAACAGCCACATGTGACAGTGACCATAGCTGCTCAGACATAGATGCTCTCATAGATACAAGAGCATCAGTCAATATCACAGGAGACAAAATATTCAACAAACTTCATGATTGCCCCATTTTCTGCAAACCAGAGAACATGAACATTTTCTCTTACAACAGTGACAAACTGCTGAAAATCGTCAGAACTTTGCAACGCCAGTCTCATTCAAAGACAGTAGAATGAAAGCTATATTCGATGTCATAGCAGGAGAATTTGATACACTTATCATTTTCCACACTGCAACAGATCTGCACATGATTGCTGTCACATACCCGATTCCGTCGCATAACAAAAACATTCTTGCACTGTATGCTGATTGCTCCACTGGTATCAACAAGCTGAAAGGTGTTGCGTGCAAGCTGCATGTAGATCCTATTGTGTCCCCAGTTGCGCATTAACGGCAACGAATACCATTTCATGTCAGAAAACAGAGAAGGAACTTCAATGCCTACTTGACCTTGACACTATTGAGAGAGTTGGGGATGAGCCTACCCATTGGGTCTCACCCATACAAGTCGTAATGAAACCCAAGAGCGAGAACCAGATTAGAATCTGCATTGATATGCGATCACCAAACCAAGCCAAACAATGAGAAAGACACTTGACATTGACAATCGATGATATCATAGAGAAAGTGAACGGTGTTAAACACTTTGCTAAACTTGACCTCAATGCAGGCTACCATCAAATCGAGCTTGTAGAAAAATCGAGATATCTTACTGTATTTTCTACTCAAATCCAAATTTTCTGATACAAGAGGCTCAACTTTGGAGTCAGCTCAGCAGCTGAGGTATTCCAGCACTTGATTCAATCTGCACTTCAAAGACTTGAAGGCATGCTGAACATCAGTGATGACATTCTCATCTATGGCCGCACCGAAAGTGAACTCGAGACACGCCTACGTGCATGCCTACAATGTCACAGAGAATGTAACCTCACTTTGAACAGAGACAAGTTCTTGTTCAGTGAAAGCAAAATTGAATTCTTCAGTCATCTGTTCAGTGGTGAAGGAGTATCACCAGATCCACGGAAAGTTGAAGCTATTGCAAACGCTGCGAACCCTTCAAACGTGGAAGAAGACCGTAGTCTGCTAGGACTTGTCATGTACTGCAGTCGTTTTTCTGCCCCCAACGCGAACTGCCAAAAGAGACCACCAAGTGGGAATGGACTAAATCACACAGGCGGCCCACCAGATCAAACGATGTTTGTTAGCAAGTTGCACAAAAAATGCCTATTTCGACCAAGATAACCACCCAGCTAGTCATGGATGCAAGCCCAGTTGGTTTAGGTGCAGTTCTGGTACAGAAAGACCAGGCCGGTAACCCATCAATTGTTGCAATGGCGAGCAGATCACTAACACCTGTAGAGCAACGTTATTTGCAAACAGAGATTGAAACACAAACACAAGAAATGCTGGAATCACTCAGCAGGTCTGGCAGCATCTGTGGAAAGAGAAGCAGAGTTAACGTTTCGGGTCAGTGACCCTTCTTCGGAACTGACAAATATTAGAAAAGTCACAGATTATGAGCAAGTGAGGTGGGGGTGGGGCAAGAGATAACAAAGGAGAAGGTGCAGATTGGACCAGGCCACATAGCTGACCAAAAGGTCACAGAGCAAAGGCAAACAATATGTTAATGGTGTGTTGAAAGACAAAGCATTAGTACAGATTAGGTGTGAATACACTGAATATTGAACAGCAGCAAGTGCAAACCTGAAAAAAAACAGTGGGTAAGCAAACTGAACAAACTAAGATGAAATGAAATAAATGCAAAAAAAGATTGTAAAAAATGTAAAAAAGAATGTAAAAAAAGGAAGAAAAAATAACTAAAAATGAAAGTAAAATGGGAGGCTGTCATGCTCTGAAATTATTGAACTCAATGTTCAGTCCAGCAGGCTGTAGTGTGCCTAATCGGTAGATGAGATGCTGTTCCTCGAGCTTGCGTTGATGTTCACTGGAACACTGCAGCAATCCCAGGACAGAGATGAGAGCAGGGGGGAGTGTTGAAATGGCAAGCAACCGGAAGCTCAGGGTCCTGCTTGCGGACTGAGCGGAGATGTTCCGCAAAGCGGTCACCCAGTCTGCGCTTGGTCTCCCCATTGTAGAGGAGACCACACTGTGAGCAGCGAATACAGTACACTACATTGAAAGAAGTACAAGTAAATCGCTGCTTCACCTGAAAGGAGTGTTTGGGGCCTGGGATAGTGAGGAGAGAGGAGGTAAATGGGCAGGTATTACACCTCCTGTGATTGCAGGGGAAGGTGCCCTGGGACGGGGACGAGGTGGTGGGGGTAATGGAGGAGTGGACCAGGGTGTCGCGGAGGGAACGATCCCTTCGGAATGCTGACAGGGGAAGGGAGGGGAAGATGCGACTGGCAGTGGCATCACGCTGGAGGTGGCGAAAATGGCGGAGGATGATCCTTTGGATATGGAGGCTGGTGGGATGAAAAGTGAGGACAAGGGGAACCCTGTCACAGTTCTGGGAGGGAGGGGAAGGGGTGAGGGTAGAGGTGCGGGGAATGGGTCGGACACGGTTGAGGGCCCTGTCAACCACAGTGGGGGGAAATCCTCGGTTGAGGAAAAAGGAGGTCATATCAGAAGCACCGTCATGGAAGGTAGCATCATCAGAGCAGATGCGTCGGAGACGGAGAAACCGGGAGAATGGAATGGAGTCCTTACAGGAGGTAGGGTGTGAAGAAGTGTAGTCGAGGTAGCTGTGGGAGTCGGTGGGCTTATAATGGATATTGGTAGACAACCTATCCCCAGAGATGGAGACAGAGAAGTCGAGGAAGGGAAGGGAAGTGTCAGAGATGGACCATGTAAAGGTGAGAGAAGGGTGGAAATTGGAAGCAAAGTTGATAAAGTTTTCTAGTTCGGGGCAGGAGATTGAAACACTCTCAATCACATGGGGTATCTTGCACTTTCATCTCTACTTATATGGAAGCGAATTTAAAGTAATCGATTGTAGACCACTAGTGCGTTTGTTCAACAATCCACATAGCAAACCACGCACTCAAATAGAATGTTGGATACTCAAACTACAAGGGTATAAACTCCAAGTTGAGTATCAGCCAGGCAAGCTTAACCCAACGGACTACCTTTCGTGACATTCGTTGCCAACAGTCAGTCCTACTAGTCATGAGGCAAAGGTTGCTGAACAACATCTTAACTACGTAAGCATAAATGTGGTGCCAAAGTCGCTAAAATTAGCTGACATCAAAGCAGCAACAAAGCAAGATGAAGCTTTGCAACTATATATGGAGGCTATGAAATATCAAAACTGGAATGACATGATCAAGAAACCGTCTACAAACAAAATCGCTCAAACATTACAAGGTCTTCACAATGTTCAAAATGAATTAACCATCACAACCACATCTGATTTCATTATGCAACAACTGTATTGTCATTCCACACTCATTAAGGGAATGTGTTGTTGATACAGCACATGAAGGACGCCAGGGAATTGTCAAAACCAAACAACTCCTTAGGGAAAAAGTATGGTTCCCAGGAATTGACCGTATGGCACAGCACAAAATCAGTGTTTGCCATTTCAAGCAACCACAATGTCAAATCTTCATGATCCTCTCAATATGTCCGAACTACCTCCAGGCCCATGGATTGAAGTGAGTGTTGACTTCACAGATTTTCCCACAGGTGAACACCTGCTTGTTGTCACTGATGACTACGGCAGATTTCCAATCGTGGAATTAGTTATGCCAAATTCAATGAAAGCAGTCATCCCAAAGCCTGACCAGATCTTCGCCTTGGTTAGAATCCCTCAAATGTGACAATGGACCCCATTCAACAGCGGTGAGTTCAGTAAATTTGCAAACTACCTAAGGTTCACTCGTAAGAAAATCACAGCCTGTTGGCCAAGAGCTAATGGTAAAGTCAAGAGATTTATGCAAACATTGAAAAAAGTGATATGTACAGCTACAGCTGAAAATAAGTCATGGAAGCAAGAGCTACATCACTTTCTTTGAATTACAGAGCAACACCTCACTCGACTACTGGAAAACCTCCAGCAACACTCAACTTTGCACACATGTTTACCTGAGCTACCCTGCAGAGCTAATGATCAACATGTACCCAAACGCGATCGAGAGCAGAAGGATCAAATGGAATGTACATGCAGAGCGAAACATGAAACTTAGAGCTATACCGCTAAAGCCAGGAGATAAAGTACTTGTGAAACATGATGGTCATGTTGGAAAACAAACAACCCAATATGACATCCAACCATTTGTTGTGACCAACACAAAGGGATCAATGATCACTGATAATCGTGGTTCAAGAAACGCTTCATTCCTCAAAGCATTGAAAACGCCACTCGCAAGCATCGAATCTGATTCTGACATCAACACTTCACATGAAGAACATGAGTCAAATGAGACTACATCTGATGACAGACAATATCCTCTTCGTGTCAGAAAACATCCACCATACTTAAGTGACTGTGTAACAAAAAGAACTATTTATTTTTAAGTTTATCGTTCACATTTTTAGAAACAGACCATTGAAACGTGCTATGTCTCTCATTTACTAAGAGGAGGAGAGATGTAGTGTTGTAGTGTTTTGAAATTGCAATTGCATTGTGTACTCCAGACGCTGCTGTAGAACACACGTGCTAGCAAGTGAAAGTGAAGGGGTGGCGCAGTGGTTAGCACCGCAGCCTCACAGCTCCAGTGACCCGGGTTCAATTCTGGGTACTGCCTGTGTGGAGTTTGCAAGTTCTCCCTGTGTCTGCGTGGGTTTCCTCCGGGTGCTCCGGTTTCCTCCCACAAACCGAAAGACTTGCAGGTTGGTAGGTAAATTGGCCATTATAAATTGCCACTAGTATAGGTAGGTGGTAGGGAAATATAGGGACAGGTGGGGATGTTTGGTAGGAATATGGGATTAGTGTAGGATTAGAATAATTGGGTGGTTGATGGTCGGCACAGACTCGGTGGGCCGAAGGGCCTGTTTCAGTGCTGTATCTCTAAACTAAACTGAAACTAAAGCAGATAATAAAAGGAGAAGCCTTTGTGTTCAGGTGTTGAGGTCTTTGCCTTTCTGTCTTTGCCTGATATCCTATACTAAACTTGGCTAAACCTCAGTCAAGTCCCGAGGACATCACAGCCAGTGAATGCAATTTGCTTATTCAGATAAAATATTTTAGGTTTAAATAATTATAAATCTTTAAAACTTGGTGAAAAAATGGGTTATTTATAGTATAAAACTTGATTGGAAAATAGAAAACTATCTAGTGTTTCAGATTTTTTTGTTTAATTTGGGTGTCTGACACATTTGCAAACCTGTCACCATGTTTGAGTCAACAAAGCAAACTACTGAGAGCTCCACATCTCAGTTCTGTTTGCCCAACATGGGGTGTATACTCTCTCCCTGTAGCTTGCATAAGTCCAGAGAACATAGGCACAGTTTAGCAGAGCCAAGGCTCAGGGCCCACCAACTGTGCACAGGGATCCTTCTGGTGTTTAACCAGGTAAACCCGCGCAACTTGCCAGAGCTGCTGCTTGTCCAGCTTGACCATCATATCCAGTGGGGAACTGGATATTTGGAGTTGTGTGAGAATAATTCTGGTCCCCCAATGGTGGGTCTACGCCTCTAGGTTCCATAAGTAAGCTAAGCTGGCTGTTCATTGAACAGTGCCCTCGGTATGGACCTGTCTGGTTCAAGTATTGCTGTATCAAGTCTGTCACAGAGAATTCACTTAGTCCAAGTTATCATTCCCCCCAGTTTAGTCACCTTGGAGCTATCTTGACCCCAGAGAGACCCTGTTGACTTTCTGCTTCTCCTTCCCCATGGAGGATGATGCACACTGCACACATAAAAATCTAATAAATATCACTAACTTACTCTAATTGGTATATAGCAGAATGCCATAACAAAAAAGAAAAAGAAAAACAGTTCATTTTTGTTCATATTATCCTTCACAGTCTTTTCCAATTCTACCTTTACTGGGTAGTTTGTATTATTTGTTGACTCAAATATAGTGACAGGCTTTCAGTATTCCAAATATTAAAAGGAAACAGATGTTGGGCTACATTTTTTTTATGCAGTGTCCATCAGTGTCAAAAACATTGGAGTGTTGCTATGGTGATCCTCCATGTTTGTGGCCAGGGCCTGATATAGATGGATGCTTCCATTTGAAAGTAAAGAATGCAATATGTACATTATCCAAGTTTTTGACAAATTTGCCTTGTCATCATGTTACTGCTCATAGTACATATTGCAGCAATGTATCCTAATACACTGTACATTTTGTAGCTGAATCTTTGAATTGGTTCATATTGAAAATGAAATACATTCACTTGTCATTCTTCCTCTCCCACTTCAGGTGGCACGCCATGAGATTTTGAAAGCTTTGAGCCAGTCTTTACCCTTAGCAGATGATGTTGACTTCCAGCAAATAGCAACCATGACTGAATACTTTACTGGAGCTGATCTGAAGGCTTTACTGTGCAACGCCCAGCTGGATGCAGTTCACAGCACTCTGTCGTCCAGTGTACTCCGGGTATGTGCGTCAAGTACAAGAACGTTTAACTCAAAGACACTATATCATTTTTGTTTTATATATTTGATAGCTTTTAAGATGCTAGGTCAAGCTTTGTTCACAGAAGTGGTGGTGTAGTGGTAATGTCGCTGGACTAGTAATCCAGAGCCCAGGCTAATGCACCAGGGACACAGGTTTGAATCCCACCACGGCAGACGGTGAAATTTGAATTCAATTAATAAATCTGGAATTAAAAAGCTAGTCTAATGGTCACCATGAAACCATCGTCGATTGTTGTAAAAACCCATCTGGTTCACTAATGTCCTTTAGGGAAGGAAATCTGCTGTCCTTACCTGGTCTGGTCGACATGTGACTCCAGACCCACAGTAATGTAGTTGACTCTTAAATGCCCTCTGAAATGGCCTAGCAAATGGCTCAGTTCAAGGGCAGTTAGGGATGGGTTATAAATGCTGGCTTAGCCAGCGACACCCACATTCCACAAACAAATAAAAAGAAAGTGTACTGGTCTAAATAATAACTCGTTTATTGTATTTACACAACTACATACACTCCTTAAGCGTGTCTTGCTAGCACCTCTCATGTTTGTTCTTGCTTCTTCCAAGCCTATTACCCATGTGACTGTTACATCATCATCACTACAGTGGGAGGGGTTACTCCCACTATCTCAAACATTAACCCTTTCAGACCCTTATACTACATCTCCCCCCAAGTCTTTGTCCATATATATTTTTGATGTATACATTCATTCTTTTCCACTTTACGTACTACCCGATCTCCCCCCACAAGTCTCTGACATCACAGATTCAATCTGTCAGGCGGCTTCACGCCTCTGCCTGATTGTGTTCTTGTTGGACTCGGAAGATCAAAAGTCTTTCTCAGAAGTGTCGGTCAACAACTTGGATGGCTTTGACTGAGGTTTGTAGTAGCTAGTTGTCTGGTTTTCATGATCACCATCTCCTTCATCCAAATATGTAACTTATTGTTGTTCTGAGGAATAACAATAAGGTTTCTCCTATTTTGTCTTGTAGTACCTTTCGAAGCATGTACTAAATAAGATCTCTGATGATTTTCATCTCTCTGGATGTCTGCACCTCTTTCTAGGTCTTGTATCCATACTTTATTTCCTTCCATCAGCCTGGGTAGGTTTCTGGTATGAAATCTCTTATTGTAATTGTGAGCTTGTTGTTTCTTGTAATACTTCTCTCTCTCTTGAACTCTCTGATGATCCTGGACATCTGTCCTTGGAAGTAGTTTGTTGGGTAGAATAGAAAGTTGAGTTTTTAGCTTCCTCCCCATCGAGCTCTGAAGGTGATCGATAATTCAAGAACACAGTTGGAAGATCTTCATTCTCCAACAATGCCTTAACTAGTTCTTACTCTTTTTTCAACTTCGCCATTAAATTGAGGATATTTTGGGGAACTTGAGATGTTCAAATCCCCACTTACTTGCAAATTGTGTGAAGTATTCGATTGCAAACTGTGAACTGTTGCTTGACACAACCTTGTCAGGAATACCACGCATTGCAAAGATCTCCTGTAAAACTCGACTGACAGATTCTGTAATTGTTGAGTACAACCTTTTCATTTCAATCCATTGCGAAAAATGTATCACTATCATGTAGGATTTTCCATTATACATAAATAAATCCATTCCCACGGTCTTGTTGAAAATTTCTTTTTTATATGCTTTTTTGGGATGTCGGCTCACTGGCATTTGTTACCCATTTCTAATTGCCTTTGACAGCTGACTTGTTAGGCCATTTCAGAGGGGAGTTAAGAGTCAACCACATTGCTGTGGGTTTGGAGTCACATGTAGGCCAGACCAGGTAAGGACAGCGGATTTCCTTCCCTAAAGGACATTAGTGAACCAGATGGATTTTTATGACAATTGATGATATGGTACCATTACTGAGACTAGCTTTCAATTCCTAATTTTGTTATTAATTAAATTAATTTATTAATTAGTTGAATTTGACTTTCACCAGCTGCCATGGTGGGATTCGAACTTGTCCCCAGAGCATTAGCCTAGGCCTTTGGATTACTAGATCAGTGACATTACCACTATGCCACCGTCTCCCCATTCTCTGTCTGTGGATATTTCTGACCACCAAATGGACGACTGAGCCTGTGTTCTGCATTTCGTGATACCCATGTGGTCCTGATGTATTCTTTGCAAAATATCCTACCTAAGTATGATCAGAATGACTTGTCTGTCGTTGTATGCCAGTAAATCATCCACAATAGTGAAGTGTTTCCTGAATTTGAAGAAGATTTTCATTATCTTACCACCGGGACATTGTTGTGGCCGACCATGTGTGTAAAATTGGTACATGCAAATGTATTATTCATCCCGCTTTTGAGCGTGACGAACTTGTTGGAGCTTCGTGAACTTGCAGGCCATTGTGACGCTGTGTACTGTGAATACGACTCTATCTCGTCCACAGAGTTAGCATATTGTTATGTAGGATGGTCAACAGTTGCTCTTGATAATGCATCAGTGGAAGTTTGTATCTTTCCTTGTACATAGACCGTCTCATATGTATATCTCATCAACCTCAACAGGAATCTCTGAATGCTCTGAGACATCCTCGCGATTTCCTTCTCATCCAATAAGGAAACTAAGGGTTTGTGGTCTGTCTCAGTGACAACTTTCAAGCCAATAATGTAATCTGAGAACTTCTTGCAAGCCCACGTAACTACAAGTGCTTCTTTCTCAGTGACAGCATATCTTGTCTCAGTCTCAGACAACCCTCTAGATGCATAATAGATTGGTCTTCGATATCCATCTGGCTGTTCTTGAAAAAGGACTGCCCCTAACCCTGTAGATGAGGCATCTGCTGCAATTATGGTTGGTAGTGAAGGGCGATAGTGTGCCAAGACATCTGGTGATATTAGCATTTCTTTGATTCTTCGGAACGCCTGCTCTTTGAGAATTCCAATACCATACTTGATCTTTCTTCAAGAGTATCTTAATGGATCAGTAACTTGTGCTAAATTGGGTAGAAAATTTTGCCAACTGATTCGAAGGAATCGTCGGCGCTGTTGGAAAGAAGTAGGAATTGGGAATTCCCTAATGGCTCTTATCTTTTGCGGGTCCGTTATTATGCCCTTGCTACTTACAATGTGTCCTAAGAAACGAGTAGATGTTTTTGAGAACTCACACTTTTCATTAAGTGTCAGCCCTTCTTCTTGAATTAAAACCGCTCTTGCCCTATGGTCATGTTCTTCAACAGATTCAACATGGACTAGGATGTCTTCCATACTCCTTTAAGACCTTGTAGAATGTTTGACTTATTTCTTTGGAAAATTTCATGTGCAGATGTTATACCAAATGGTAAATGATTATAATAAAATCTTTCGAATGGAATGATAAATGTCAGTAATCTTGACTTCTCCTGCAATGGAACCTGCCAAAAGCCACTATTTGTATCGAGTTTAGTGAACATAATGCTTTTGGATAACTATGCTAAGCTTTCGTCTGCCAAAGACATCGGATAAATTTCCCTTGCCACAGCTTTGTTAAGCTGTGTTAAGTCCACACAGAAATGAAGAGTACCATTTGGTTTTGGAACTGGAACCATAGCTGAACACCACTCTGCTGGCTTTGTGACTGGAAAAATGACTCCCATCCTGGTCATCTCTTCCAGCTGATGTTGAACTTGATTCATCAATGGGTGTGGTATCTTCCTAGGTGTAAAGATACATACCGGTCTGGCATCTTCTCTTAATATTATACTATACTCTGTCTTCAGTTTCCCTAGATCCGAAAATAGTTTTGGAAAGTCTGATTGAAAGCAACTGTTGAACTCTGGCTGTTTGACTTCATCCACCTTTTTAATTAGATGTAGGTCTAAGCACACTTTTCTGCTTAACAGAGAAAGTTCTTGGTTTTTCAGAATGTACAGGGTTTGCATTATCTGTCTTCCCCTATAAACTTGTGACTTTCCCTTGATGTTCGGTTCTATCCCTCCTGGACTGTGTAACTGAGTATCTGCTGGTTGCAAGCAATGTCTCGACAACCATGGCTCTTGGTCTGACAACACTGTGACACTTGCACCTGTGTCCAATTTGAAATTAGTAATATGTCCATTGACATAAAAGTCTGCCGCCCAGAATGCCTGATTGGCATCGTTAATCTCACCTGGGAAGTCTCCTGGTTTATCTTCCAATGGAAATTGCTCCACTTCACAGCTTTATGTGTAAAGACTTTTTGTTGTCATATTTGGAAGAAGGGGTCTTGCTCTGGCACATTGAAATGGCCTGTCTCTTTGCAATTAAAGCATTCTGCTTTACTAGCAGGACACAGTTCACCCCTGTGGGTCTTTTTGACACCATAGTACTGGCAAGGTTTTACAGCGTCGTGCAGCTTCCCACTTGAATGTACCTTCTTATCTGGATTGCTTTTCCATCCTGGGCTTCAGGAACTGTACAGTCATCGGACTTTTTCTGACCCAAGTTTCTCTTCAGCCCGCAGAATGGCTCTATTTTGTATTTGGACCTCTACCTGTTGCGCCGTCTGAATTACTTTCTCAAGGATGAGGTCATCTTTTGACAGTCTCTTTTGGCATTTCTTTGCGGACAAAAATTTTGGGAAGGTTGTACTCATCGATTACAGGCCCACTGGTGGCTAGTCAGGCCTATCCATGACTGGCAGATTCTCCCACAGCAGATGCAAGTGACGGTGTAGTCGCTGCTGGGGGCAAATGGATCCATCATGTTGACTGTAAGAGATCTGATAAAGACTCATCAGCTATTCCCACTACAATTCGGTCCCTTATCAACTCAGACTTCAATTCTCCATACACACATCCCTGAACCAATCTGTCCAAATCATTAATGAAATCGCCCACTGATTGACCCAGCTTCTGGATCCTTTTATTAAACTTGGCTGTTTCCAGGATCTTATTGCTTCTTAAGTTAAAGTATTTATTGAAGGCTTGTAAAACATCATCAAACTTGTCTGAAGCCTCATTGATGGCTTGATCACGTCATCAGCAATTGCACCCATGGAGTAGAGTATTTACTTCCTATGCTTCAGTATTGGTGTGTAGCTGAGAAGCTGTTCTAAATTTTAGAAATCTTTTTCTCCCCATAGACCAATTCTATACCTGATTGGGCCCTTCTGAATTCTGAAACCTTTCAGACATCGTGTATTTTGAATCCATCCTTTGTTAAACTCTTTAGGGTGTTCCCTTACTATTTAGAAATTTTCATTGCTTTAGTGGAGGTGTTCCCGCTCTCTTTGGGAGTTCCCGTGTTTTTCGGAGGTTTTCCGCTCATCGGCTTCGTGGTTTGCTCGAATAATGGCCGCCAACACCGGACCCGCCCTTCGTGAGGGATTTGCATTTCTCCTCTCCCTAATTTGCCTGCCAATGCGCCATTAGGCAATGTTTCTACCCTTTTCAAAAGGTTTCTCACCCGATCCCTAACTGTTGCTCAGTTTTGTGACTCACAGCATGTGATCACTGGACCTGGATTCGTTTTGCAGACAACCACGCTTCCGTGGTGCAGCCTGAATGCCCGTGCAGCTGATGCACCAACTGTCCGTGTCTTTCTTCAGCTATAGAGCCGCTCTGGAGCTCTTCACAGTCTCTCGATATCTGCAGTCGTCTTGGTGCTACTTGCTAGGTCAAGTCTTTTATTATTCTTTGGGTGTGTTCACCTTTGCCACCATGTCATATATTATTGATAGCATTTAAGATGCTAGGTTGAGCTTTGTCTACAGAGTTCTCAGAGTCTGCGTAAGTCTAAATAATTTGTTTATTGTATGTACACAACTATATACACTCTCCATAAGCGTGTCTTACTAGCACCTCTCATGATGCTTCTTGTTTCTTCCAAGTCTATTACCCATGTGAATATTACATCACTCTCACTGTCTCAAATATTAACCCTTTCAGACCCTTATACTATTTTTTACTTGTGTTTTTTGAGCACATTTATACTGCAGGTTTAGTATTGATGTGAACTACATTCTACTACACACTGACAGTAAATTTGCAATGCAAATCTGGAGACAGGATTCAAATTCGCCATGAAAAGTGGTAGAGTGTGACTGCTTTGACATGGTTGTTGCTCACTGCTTCTATTTGACAATGCATGGATTGTAAATGCGACGTAATATCCAGTCTGACTTGTAAAATACTTGGGGTGGTTTGGACCTCCTGGATACTTTTTAAATGTACTTGGAGGAGAAATTCTCCCATTTCTACTGCTTGCACATTTAATTTGTTTTACCATTGGGAGTCAGCTCTGCACAACCTAAACAGGAGAGCTAAGTTTCACCAGGCAGTTTCACCAAGTTTTTGCTTGCTTGGAACTCAGACTGCAGCAACTGGTAAATCTGTATAATGTATTAACATGCACAATTTTTATTTTGTCTACCTGGCTGTTAATCCCATTTTTGTAAATTAACGAAGTAATTTAGCAGTAATATAATCTAATGGCCATTACGCTTTCCTAATTTCACCCCTGCATTTTCTATACTTCTCTAAGCTTTCTACAGTATTGAACTCTTGTTAGCTGATATAAGCTTCCCTTTTTTGCCTTGCTCTACTCTATGCTTTTGACATACAGGGGGTTCTAGATTTGGGAGTCCCACCCTTTTTCTCTCTGGGAAATTATTTGTTCTGGACCCTCGCTATCTCCTTATTGAATGCCTCTCACTGCTCTGCCAATTACCTTCAAGTAGCTGTTTCAAGTCCACTTTTGCCAAATCACATCTCAGCTTAGTAAAATTGGCCTTTCCACAGTTTAAAACTTTTACTTTTTTTTTTGTCCTTTTCCATAACCAAGTTAAATCTAACTGAATTATGATCAATACCACTAAAGGATCTCGCACTGATAACCCTTCCATCTGTCCAGCTTAATTTCCTAAAACTAAATCCAGTATTGCCCCTTATCTTAACTTTGCTACATACTGGCAAAAAAGGTTCTCCTGAGTCCTTTAAATCTTTTACACTGATTTTATTCCCATTAATATTAGGGCATATGAAATCCCCTACTATTCCCTATTGTTTCTGCAGTTATCAGCAATTTGCCTACATTTTTGCTCTTCTATTCCCCCCTGACTATTTAGGGGCCTTTAGTATACTCTCAGCAGTGTGATTGTCCCTTTTTGTGTTCCTCAGTTCAATCTATATGGCTTCATTTGATCATCCTTCTAGCATATCATTCCTCCTCACAGCTGTGGTTGTTTCTTTAACCAGTATTGCAACACCCTCCTCGTGTTATTGCCTTCTCTATCCCCTCTAAAAACCCTGTAAATAGGAACACTGAGCTGTAATTCCTACCCTTTGTATGTACGTACGTAAAATATTTTACTATTTTGTTATATTTTCCTTAATTTTCTAATTGCCTTCCTAGGTTTTTTGATTTCTCTACTTCGCTCCTAATCTCTCCATATTCTCCCTTGTCATGCTGTCCCCTGCTGTCCACATACTCCGTGTATGTATCTTTCTTTACCCTCCGTTTTTCCCTTATGTCTTTATTCATCCATGGCGTCTCATTAGCATTGTTTTTTTTTACCGGAATATATTTTTCCTCGACTCTGTGCTGTTTTTAAATGTTTCCCATTGATGCTCGACATCATTGTTTGCCAATAATGTTGTTTATTTTATTTCCCAAATTCTATTCTCAGCCCTTCAAAATCAGCTTCTCTTCAATTTATTACCCTGATCTTTGAGAAAGCCTTATGCATGACAATTATAGTAAGCCATATTATATTATGGTTCCTATTAACTATATGTTCCCCAGTTTTACTTCTTTTATCTACTCTGATTCATTCTCCGTTACTAGTAAGAGTAAAGCCATTGTCCTTGGTCCCCAGCCAGTTGTACCCTTGCCAAAAAAAGTTCATTTCGCCATCGCTGACCAATATCTGAAATGTTAAGAACTTGAGAATCCAGTTCTACCCTGAGTTCAGCTTCCAACCTCATTCCCTCCATCACAAAGACTGCCAATTCCACTTCTGTAACCTTGCCTGCTTCCTCCCAAACCTCAGCCCATCTGCCACTGGAACCCTTGTGCATGTCACTGTCACCTCCAGACCTGTTTATTCCAGTGCTCTCCATGTCTGTCTTCTGTCATCCACCCTTCATAAACTGCATTTTTTTCTACAACTCTATGGTCTGAGTCCTATCTTGCCCTAAGTTCTGCTCACTGATCACCCCCACCTTCGTTGACCTACATTGGCTCCTAGGATTCAAATTTTAGAACTCTCATCCACATGTTTAAATTGATTTATGTCCTCCCTCCTGCCACCTGGACCCTTGTGCAACCACATCCGTTTACCCCAACTTTGGTAGCCATGCTATTCAACTGTCTGGGTCTCGTGCTCTGAAATTTCCTCCCTAGAACCCTTTGCCTCTCCACCACCCTCTCTCATTAAGATCCTCCCTAAAGCCTGATTACACTTTCTAATCTTTTATTCTTTGTCCTTATACCTCTGCACCTTTACATTGAACACATTTTTTTCTGTTAAATAAAAATTGTAACAATTAGATATCCATTTTGTCATTCTTCATTTTTATAAGCTCATCATCCATTTCCTAAAAATCACTTGGAAAGTATTCCGCTTGGAGATTTTTTATGCTTTAAGTCTTAAGTGTTCTGTGATCTATCCGACTCCCATATTGCTTATAGGTTCTATTTATAGGGCTTCATGAAGTGATTGTTCACAAAACTGCATTTGGACTCCATACTTTTTATTTTTACTAGCTCTGCCTCTATGAAGAGTTTCTGACTGGATTGTACAGGGAGTTAACCCTGTACTGCTTTCATGCATCGCCTAGTGATTTGTTTCAGATTTGCATTGGTGGTGACCTAGGAACAGATTGCCGCTTGGCCTTAGCCGGAGGTATCGGAATGCTGAAGAAACGAAAAGAAGAATTACTTTGTGAAGAGAAAGTCAAACAAGAAAAGTCCACCTAAACAGAACCCTGGTTATTTGGACTGTCCATGATTGCTCTTTCATTGATTTATGTACTGTACCTCCATCACAGCTTGCAAGTGGTTGATGCGGTTTGCTACCTTGAAGATTATCTTGTCTGTCTTTTGATGGCATTTTCTCCAAGGGTTTCACTACTCTCCTCCAGTCACTCAGCCTGTTGCCACTTTCTGGAGGTTACTTAATCACTGGCCAACATTCAACATTGACCAGTCACAGGTAGCACCATCTATTGGCATTACAGTAGCAGGTTTTAACACCTGGCTTGACTGGAATTATTAATATAAAATACTTTTGTTGAATAATGACATTCAGATACTTTAAATTAAAACAGGAACTGTTGGAAAGGATGGAGAGAGAGGCATACAGGCAATAAATTACATTGAAAGTATGGGGAAGGCTATATATGGAAGGTTATTCCATTTTCGCCTTGTTTGTTTATCCTCCACAGCCCATAGGATTTTGAAAGTGGTGTTAATAGAAATGGGCTTTCTTTGACTTGATAAAACTTGGAAGTGGAGAGAAGATCACATGACTGCAAGACTTCATTGAGTGCAAAACTGCTGGATGTCCATTGTCCTAGTCATTTTCTGTTGCCAGAAAAATGAGATGACCCAACTTCTTCATGATCGTCCTCATTTTTAGCTTCTGTTCCTCAGATATGCATAAAGTTACTGCCAGCATTTCTGTGACAGCAAGAATAATTTTTCCAAGTGCTCGTTTTTCCACTTTGTTCTGCTGTAGTAATGTTAACAGTACCATCATATGAGATGGACCAATATATGGTGCAGTAACTAAGTACAATTTTGATTTGCTCTAGGATGCAGGTTCAGGTTCTGATAGTGATATGAGCCTATCTTCCATGATCTTCCTGAATCACAGCAATGGTTCTGATGAGTCTGTAGGGGATGTAGAAGGAGGTTTGGAGCATTCTCCAGTTTACCTGGATACCAGCGAAATATTACCTGATGATCCTTGCCCTAATATTTGGCGTCTTTACTTTGGTAGCTCTTATGAATCAGAACTGGGAACTGGAACCTCTTCTGAACAGGTCAGCATGTTTTCTTTTAAACTAGTGTAATTAATTTTTAACTTTTTATTACCAATTTCATAACTGTTACTATTTTGTGAAACTAATGTTGCTCTCCTAACACACCGCATCTGTATGTCATTGTCTTCCTTGGAAATAGCTGTGGAAAGAACATTATTTACTGAAGCAAACTGGTTTAATGTGACCACTACTATATAGCTATTAGTTTAAGTTTTTAGCATATATAAATTGTGCATAATTTTATTGATATTCTTGGCTTGTCTTAAAATTGGATATTAAAACGTTAGAATTTACTTTTTTTTTGAAGTAGATTCCTTTTAATTAATACTATACATTCTTTACAACAGTAACTACACTTCAAAATATACCTCGTTGTCTGTAAGGCGCTTTGAGAAATCCACGTGGTGAAAGGCACTATATAAATGCAAGTTTTTCTTTTCTTTTACCAGAACTCTCAATGTTTGTCAGGACCGAACTCAATGAGCCTTGATCACACTATCACATCTGTTAGGGACACTATATCTTGTTACCCCCCTGTTTATATGATGTCATTAGAAGAAGGATACCAAGAACTTACTCAGGAGCAAATGGAACAACTACGGTTTGAGCTAAATGTTATTAAAGCAAATACGAGGAACAAGAACATGGTAATGTTAGCTTCTTTACCAATACAGAATGATTGCTGTTTCTTGTTTTGAGATGGGTATTTACATAGAGGTTCTAAGTTATTACATACAGGATATTTCTCCTATCACTTTTTGTTTTACATTGCAGTTAATAAGATTTAAGGAGTGTCTTTTAGTGTGCTGCATAGAGTTTTAATAACTTCAGTCAAGGGGTTTTCTGTACTACAAGTTAATGTTAGATTTTTTTGGTCTCTTTTTGGCACACTTTTATTTTACTGACTATAAGCTGGAGACCTACTCTACTGGGGCTGCACAAGAGTGATTCGGATCGTCCTCTCATATTTAAACTGTATTGCTGTAGGGCTGCAGCCTCTCCTTTGAACGCATGACTCAGACCAGAAAACTGAAAATGTGGGAACATTATGGATACAAATCCAATTATTTCCACTACATGGTGACACTGTACTGCCCATCAGTTACATCAGTTTTCCACTTCAATGTCATTAAAATACACAGGAAAAAGTAAAGGCATTCTGAAATGTATTTTGATGATGTTACTCTGTACTGAAGGGTAATATTTCAGTAGGGAAATTTTCACCATTTGCCATTGTATACCTTTGGATAAAGTAAGATGGGGCATGCTCATGTTGTAATTTTCTTTGTCTTTAAAACATAAGTTGTTGCACCAGCAAACATTTATACACAATTAGCTCCATATTTTCATTTTAATTTCACTAAAATGATCATCACACTTGGATAATAAACTTCCATTCAGTTCCACAGATTTTATAGACTATTACAGGAAAGAAACAGGCCATTTGGCCCATCAGGTCTGTTTGTGTTTTCTGTCCACATGAATCACCTACTCCAATCCCAATGTCCTTTTAATATTCCTCTTTTTCAAGCATATATATAATTCACCTTTAAAAGAATGTGCTTCAACCATGTGTTTGTGACAAACCATTCAACATTTTAGCCTCCTATGTAAATATATTTTTCTAACCTTTATAATTTCTTAATCTTAAATTTGTGCCTTCTCATTATTATTTTGCTAACCAGTTGAAGCTAGCAGTCATTATTTACCGAATCATAATCTTTCATTAATCTTGGAGACACAAAACTTGGAAGCATTGTGAACTGAGGAGGATAATGCCGACAAGTGACTGATGAAATTTAATGCGGAGAAGTGTGAAGTGATTAATTTTGGTAGGACGAAAAAGAGGCAACATTAAATAAAGGGTACAATTCTAAAGAGGGTTCATGAGCAGAGGGACCTGAGGGTATATGTGCACAAATCATTGAAGGTGGCAGGGCAGGTTGAGAAAGTGGTTAATAAAGAATACGGGATCTTGGACTTTATCAATAGGGGCATGCAGTACAAGGACATTATAATTAACTTGTATAAAACCCTGGTTCGGCCTTAACTGGCGAATTGCGTCCAATTCCAGGCACCATATTTCAGGAAGGATGTGAAGGCTTTAGAGAGAGTGCGGAAAAAATATACAATAGTTTCAGGGATGAGGAACTTCAGTTACGTGGATAGGTTGGAGAAGAGAAGATTAGGAGGAGATTTGATAGAGGTTTCTATAATCATGAGGGGTCTGGAAACAGTAGATGGGGAGAAACTGTTTCTGTGGCAAAAGCGTCAAAAACCAGAGGACACCAATTTAAGATGATTGGCAAATGAAGCAATGGCGACGTGAGGAAAAACTTTATGCAACATATGGTTAGGATCTGGAATGCTGTGCCTGAGTGTGGTGAAGGCATTTTCAATCGAGGCCTTCAAAAGATGATTGGATAAGAACCTGAAGAGAGGAAATTTGCAGGGCTGTGCGGAAAAGGCAGCGATGTGGGACTAGGTGAATTCTTGCAGAGTGCTGGCAGGGACACAACAGGCCGAATGATCTCCTTCTGTACTGTAACAATTCTATGATTCAGTTCAATCATCCTCTCCACTCTATGGAAAATCCCTAACTTCAAGTATCTCTTTATAACTATTAACCTCAGACCATAATGAACACGCGAGATCATTTGTATACAGTACACCCTATGGAGACTATTTAATTTACTTCTCCACATGAACATTGTGTTAATTACTAAAGATAGTATAACTAGTTTTTAATCAGCTGTACCATTCTGTATAACTAGAATACACGCCAACCTTTTTAAAATGGGCCATCATTTTATAAAATAATGCTATTTCACTCACAATACAGTATTTCAGTATGGTTGCTATTGGATGCTGTATAAATAAGTGGTAGTCCCCTTTCGTAGCATTCTACATGTGACACTAGGATAAAGTTAGATAACCCAGCAGAGATCCACTTGAATGGTATCCCTTTAAAGTGTATTTAATACAGCTACTGCTTGTTTGTTGTCAGTTCTACATGCCATTTTGTGCTCCCATCAGTTCAAGCCTCTTGCCATATTTTCTTGTTTTTTTCCACTTTTATGCCTAAAGCAGAATAGAAGCTAGTTAATTTCCTGTGGTGTTGTATATGGGGGGACAAGACCAAAAGTAATCTTTAAGTATTTAAAGATCAGATTTTTAAAAACTTTGTTCATTATGTGTGGGCGTCGCTGGCAAAGCCAGCATTTATTACCCATCCCTAATTGCCCTTGAGAAGGTGGCGGTGAGCTGCCTTCTTGAACCACTGCGGTCCATGTGGGGTAAGTACTACTCCTGCAGTGCTGTTGCATACAGAGTCTCAGGAGTTTGACCCAGCGACAATGAAGGAACAGCGATATATTTCCAAGTCAAGATAGTGTGTGACCATCTTGGAGGGGAACTTCCAGGTGGTGGTGTTCCTATGCACCTGCTATCCTTGTCCTATTAAGCAGTAGAGGTGGCCGGTCTGGAAAAGGGCATGCTAATGTAATTCTGTCGAAGAATCATAAAATGGTTACAGCACAGAAGGAGGCCATTTGCCTGTCATGTCAGTGCCAGCTGTCTGCAACAGCATCTCAGCTAGTCCCATTACTCTGCATTTTCCCGTAACCCTGCAAATTTTCTTCCTTCAGGTAATTATCCAATTCTCTTTTGAAAGCCATGAGCACATCTGCCTCTACCATACCTCAGGCAGTGCATTCCAGATCTTAACCCCTCGCTATATTTAAAAGTTTTTCTTCATGATGGTTGTTTTGCCATTCACCTTAAGTCCCCATTTTAATGTCTGACTTTATTTTTAATATTTGATTTGATATTATCTATCTTTAATATAAAATATTTAATATTTTAAATAATATTTAATATTATAAATGTGAAGTCAGTTTCCATTATACATTTGTGCACATTTACAGCCTCAATCTTCCCCTCTTCATTAGTTCTCTGTATTTCTGTGGGGCAGCTGCCTCTTGTTGACCACTGATACTGAAATAAAGGGGTAAGTTTAAAATGTTTATACAGTTGCAGCTAATTTAGTCAGCCCAGCAACATGGTTCTCCCAGGAAAAAACATAAAATTGAAAGGATTATTCATATTTTCAATGTATAACTGTTACAGCACTTCTAAACAAATTAATTGTGTGATGTATTTGAGATTTTCACTTCATAAGATACTATAAAAAATACAAGTTTCTTTATTGGTTGCCTGAGCTTATCCTTGTGTGCAGCAGATTTTGTTCAAAAGCATGAACACCCTCCAAGATAAGATAACTTAATTTTCTGTGTCTTTTCCTGCATCAGATACTGCTGCAGACAGAAGCAGGTTATTGTTTAACAAGGAAGATGTTTGGAATTTAACACTTGCTATAAATAGAATCTATTAATTAAGTACCATAACTGATGCAAACTTAGTGTTCTTCCCTGACTTGCAACAGTGTTTTATTGTAAAATTGTTTTATTGTAAAATAAAACTGGCTTTTTTCTTCCATGGAACACTAATCATCTAATTTAGATCCTAGCTGGAGTGTCATCAGCATGTCAGGTCTTCCAATTAGCTTTACAGAACAAGAATCACTATATCATGACATAGTTTAGAAGACTAGTAAAGCAAAAATTGTTCTGTGGAATGAACATGCTGAGTGAGTTCGCTTACTCATGTATTTGATGCATGCAAACTCTGAAATGGATGATTATAGAATGAGAAAATTTCTGTAGATGAAGCTATTGGGGAATGATGTGGTTAAGTATCTCAGTCCTTAACAAGCTTACAATCTTCCTGATAAATGTCTTTTTATTTTTGCAGTTTTATCAATGTTCATGCTAATTTGCCATAAGTTATGTTTCAATTATCATGAATTTACAAAGACCATTCATTACAGAATTAAGTTTTGTTTAAAAAGATTGCATTAGCTGTGCATATTAAATATCAAATTTTGTTCAATATGAATCTTTCTTTCCAGGAGAGTATTTCCCACTATCAATCAGGACCCATGAATTCTTCACAATTTATTTGCCAATCCCACATACTGACAGCACTTAAAAATACAAGGCCCTCTATTAGTCAGCAAGAATGGCGTAACTTCGTAGAACTGTGAGTAGAAATACTTACTAAATTAAAGTTGAAAATATAAAGATCTACAAAAGTTTCACTGTTTACCAAATACGTGGAATAACATAGTCATCTAACTACTGCATACATGCCTAAAGTTCAAATGAAAGCTTGCATAATATTCCTTCGGAATAGATGGGAAAACTAGAAAATGAACATGTGTGGCCTTTTTACTGCACTTCAAACTCCACAATATCTAATCAAGTGAACACCTAAAATAGTATAAGATTTTAAAATGCAGCACTATTGAATTATGAACAAATTTGGCTTATCTTAAATAACCCAGAGAAAGCATTATTATTTATATTGAGTGTATAGGATTACCAATTTTTTGTTAACTAGCCTTTGAGGAACCCTCACCAATTTCAGATGTACCTTTTTTCTGCTAAGGTACAATATGCTGTAGAGCTGATTTCAAATGTGTAAGTGTTTTGAAGAGGTACCTTTCAAACAAGTTCAAGTTTACAAACTTTCCTGAATTCCAAAGACCATCAAAATCAATACAATGTCAGTAATGTTTTAATCATCTTTTTTGTTTCAGAATCTTACAACTTAACACAAAAATTGTGCAAATTAAAAATGGTGAGGATTACTTGAACATGGGCAAAAAATGGTTAAGTCTAAGTGAGATTGGAGATTGATTAAAATGTACATTACTGTAACTTAGTGAAGGCTTCAGCAACTAATCATACAGCTGTCCTATTACCTTGCATCTATACTTTCTAAAGTTTCTGAACTTGTTCACCTTGAATGTTCCAGTTTTATGCATCTATCCTCGATATGGTTTTCAGCATGGCTATTCCACTGGTAATCTTGTCACATGTTACAATGAATGCTTTCACTTGTCACCTTTGATGAGTTTTAGCCCAACACGCTTCTAAGAAAGTAACCATCATGAAGCCTTTTACCAACTTGCTATCACCCATCAATACTATTCAACAGCAACTTGTACATATATAACATCTTTAGTGTAGTAAAACATCCCAAGGTGCTTCACAGGAGTGTTATCAAACAAAATTTGTCTCTGAGCCACATGAGATATTAGAGCAACTGATCAAAAGCTTGGTCAAAGAGGTAGGTTTTAAGGAGCTTCTTACAGGAGGAAAGAGGCAGAGAGGTTTAGAATCATAAAATGGTTACAACACAGAAGGAGGCCATTTGGCCTGTCATGTCAGTGCCAGCTGTCTGCAAGAACAACTCAGCTAGTCCCATTACCCCGCGTTTTCCCTGCAGCCCTGCAAATTTTTTTCTTCAGATAATTATCCAATTCCCTTTTGAAAGCCACACTTGAATCTGCCTCTACCTTACTGTCGGGCAGTACATTCCTGATCTTAACCACTCACTGCACTTTAAAGTTTTTCTTCATGGAGCTGTTGGTTCTTCTGCCATTCACCTTGAGTCTCCATTTTAAAATCTGTCCTTATTTTTATGTAGTATTTGATTTCATATCTTTTAAATTATTGCTTCTGTGCACACTTTTCCAATTTTTAAATTAGAAATATGAAGTTGTCAGTTTCCATCATACATTTGTGCAAATTTGCAGTTTAGTTGGGGAATTAAAAAGCTTAGAGCCTTGGTAGCTGAAGGCACAGCTGCAAATGGTGGAGCAATTAAAATCGGGGATGCTCGAAGTCAGAACTGGAAGAGTGCAGATGAGGCGTGTAGGACTGGAGAGGATTAGAGATAGGAAGGGATAAGGCCATGGTAGAATTTGAAAACAAGGTTGAGAATTTTAAAATCAAGGTGTTGCTTAACCGGGAGCCAATGTAGTGACCACAAGGGTGATCAATGAATGGGACTTGGTGCAAGTTAGTACACGGGCAGCAGAGTTTGGAATGACTTCAGATTTACGGAGGGTAGAATGTAGGATGCCAGGAGGAGTGTGTTGTAATAGTCAAATCTACAGGTAACAAAGACATGGATGAGGGTTTCAGCAGCAAAACTGGGGCAGGGCAGAGTTGGGTGATGTTACGGAGGTAGAAATAGACAGTCTTAATCATGGCATGGAAATGTGGTAGGAATCTCATTTCAGGGTCAAATATGATACCAAGGTCGTGTGCAGTCTGATTAGGCCCTGGACAGTTGTCAGAGAGGGATGGAATAGGTGGCTGGGAATGGAGTTTGTGGCAGGGACTGAAGACAGTGGCTGTGGAGTCCCAATACTTAGTTGGAGGAAATTTCTTCACACTTAGTACTGGACATTAGCCAAACAATCTGACAATTTAGGAGAAAATGGAGGGAGCGAGAGAGGTGGTGGTGAGGTAGAGCTGGTGGAAACTGACTCCATTTTCAGATGATGCCGCTGAGGAGGGCAGTATCTCGCTGGGAAAAAGGAAGCGGCTAGGATAGATCCTTGGGAGATACAAGAAGTAGCGGTGTGGGAGTGGAAATGGAAATAGAATCCATTGCAGGTGACTCTGGCCATGATTGGATAGCTAAAAATGGAACCAGTTGAGTGCAGTCCCACCCTGCTGCATGACACTGGAGAGACACTGGAGGGGGAGAAAGGTGTAGCCAGAGCTGCCAACAGATGGAAAAGAACGAGGAGAGCTAGTTATCTTTATCTCAGTCATATCACATAGGATGTTATTAGTAACTTTGCGAGTTGTTTCAGTGTTATTGCAGGGGTGGAAACAGATTGGAGGGATTCAAACATGGAGTTCCAGGAAAGTTGGCCACACCATCCTCCTCCTCCAGTGCCTCTCCAGCATCATACAGTTGGGTGGACTGCAGGGTCTGCACTCACCTGGTTCCATTTATAGCTATCCAATCATAGCCAGAGTCACCTGCAATGGCATGGATTTGGGAGGTGACGTGTTCAGGGAGATTGGAAATGGGGTAGTAGTTTGCAAGGACGGAGGGGTCAAGGAATTTTTTTTGAGGAGAATGGTGATAATGGCAGATTTTATTATAGCTATTTAGTTGCTTCTCAAATCTCTCCATTGTTGTTATTGATGGCTTATCCTGTTGATAGTCTCTGCTGAAATACAGACTTTTGAACTATAGAGGAATCAAGGGTTATGGGGACAGGCAGGAAAATGGATTAGCCATGATCTTATCACATGGTGGAGCAGGCTTGAGGGGTTGTATGGCCCACTCCTCCGATTTATGTTCTCTTACCCATCAACTCGGAAGCTTCCCCTAGGGCTCTGTACTCTTTCCCAATAAGCAATTACTTCCTCCACTCAATTTATCAACATTTAATTTTCCAAAATTCTACACAACAAAATTGTGTCTGAGGCTGGAGGGTAGTAATTGTGTCTCCCTCCAAAAAAAAATGAAACCTAAATAAGCTAGGAAATTACAGACCAATTGGCAGTCAACTACTCTGAGTATGTTATTATCTTCAATGCCTGGTGGAACAGATTGCCCACTTGTTGGAGAACTCGTCTAATTTCATTCCATTGAAATTAGTAAAATGAAACTGGATTCTGCAGGTGAAATTGGATGAAATTACTAAACATCAAGCTGAGTCAGACAGCACAGATTTCTAAAAGGTATCGATTAATGTTGTAGAGTTTTTTGATGAAATAAATTCTAAAGGAAATGCAGTGGATATGGTTTAGATGGATTCTCAAAAGGCATTTGAGGAGCATTCAGAATTCTAACCTCTTCAAATTATTTCTGATTATCTTGGATTATTTCCAGTGACATTGTAATAAGATACAAATTCATCATTAATTTCATCATAATGCTTCAGAAATCCATCACCTTTTACCTTTACCACAATGCAGCTGTAAACATTTCTGTTACAGGAAGGATATAGAAAAGGTACAGTATAGATTTACTAGAATTTTACTAACATTGAAATTGGATTTTTTTAAAATTAGAGTTGAAAAGATTACCAGGTAACCTAATGAAGTGCTTTAACATTATGAAAGGTTGTGTAATTTGAGAAATGATGATGGATTCTTTTCCCCGACTGGTCAGCTACACTAACGTGAAGACATAAATTTAAGATAATCGGAAATAATTTGGGATGGTTAGAAAAATATTCTTGATGGTTAAAATGTGGGATTTATTGCTGACTAGTCCATATATTATTAAAAATGGAATTATAGGGCAGGAGGCGGGGCTTCTGGCGCTGGGGTGAAAGGGTGGGGGGGACCCTGCCTCTGCATTTTTTCGGCCCTCTGGAGCGAGCCTCTGGTCTTTTGGGGTCAAAGTTTTAGGAAGCGAGATCCCTGTCCCTTTAAAAATTTTATAGGGATGGGGAACCCACCTCCAAGAGTTGCCGGCCAATCAGAGGGCCGGCAGCGCTACTGCGAGCGGTGGCCACTGCCAGTATGCAGAGGCCTGGGACCCAGACCCTGTGGTGGAATCCCAGAACACAGGGAGGTGAGGTGGTGTTGCCGGGGCCAGTCCAGAGCCCCTGGCATAGGGAGTCTGGGGTCTACAGTTGTTCCCGGGGTGTCCTCCATGTAGCACAAATTTGACACAATACAGTGAAACGTCCCCCCCACCCCTTGCCTGCAGGGAGGGTGCCCCATTTTATAAGGCCCCTCCCCCTCCCAGTAAGATCCCAGTGGCAGTGGGAAGAAGCCGTTATTTGGCCGTTAATAGGCCACTTACGGGCCTCATTTGGCCTGTGGGCAGGGAGGTCATTGTTGGCCTATTCCGCCCCCGTGAAGATCAGAACTGGGAATCCCAGCGTAGGGCTCTGTGGTGTGGCAGGCGGTTCTGCTCCGAATATTGGCTGCCCCCCCATTTTACCCTGGGCGACCACAAAACCTGCCTTCCAGCTGAGCACAAGATTCGGCCCATAGTTCTTTTTTTTAAAAAGAGGACTATTAAAGGTAAGAGGAGTATGCAGGAGAGTGGGATTAAACTAATTGAGAAAAATATCAGCATAGGTATGATGGGCTGAATGTTACCATGCTGTAACATCATGAGAGCCTTTGCAATGTAATTGATGAACCACATGCTCTTCAATACGATAATGAAAGTCTTTTCTATTAATTCTTCAAAGATTGGGGTAGACCTTTGCCTTGGCATAAAGCATTGCCTGGACAGAGTGCAGATTGTGTGTCACAGATTAAAAGAAATTTTCCATGGTCTTCCAGTTATATGAACATTAATGGTTCAGTTTTGCTTTTTGTCTTTTAAGGTATGATGGCTTTCAGAAATGTAGAGACCCCAAGAGACAGAGTGGAGTCATTGTTAAGACTGGACAGAGAGTTACCTTGGCATAAGAAATAATTTCTTTTTAAAAATCTTAACCTTAAATATATAAACTAAGTCAAATCTGTTGCACTGCTAGTACAATCTGACTTTTTACTCGATTCCAGAATATATAAAGCTGTCTGAAGTGGACTAGAAACCAAAGCTAATCTTAAAGAATGTATTTTACAAGTATGTCAATTATGCTTGAAACTGTGATTAACTTTAACTCCATTATGTTCATAGCCATAGCTGCTTTAATTTTAAAAGGACAAATGTACTTTAATAGGGTAACATGCAACAGACAGGATTTATTGAGTTCATAATTCAAACTGATTGTACTTTTGTAATAAATGCTTTAACTTTATTGTGTCTTGGCCACTTTGTTGGTTGTCAAATAAATTTCACCAGAGCAAAATGCCAATTTGAGTTGATAGTCTTATACACAGCAGATTCCACAGCTACATTGACAGAAGTCAGGGAGTATGTTAACTGCATAAGCAGCAACAAGTATAAGGAAACAAAACACTTGAATAAATTTTAACATTTACTTAATTTTAAAATATTAGTAAGCTGTTTAATTATGAACCCAAGAGTCAGGGCTATTATTTCCAAAAACAATTTTATTCACACTTGAGTCTAATATGAAAACTTACCAACATGTGGGGGCTTGTGCCAGAGTTGGGAGAGCTGTCCCACAGACTAGTCAAACAACAGCCTGACACAATCATACTCATAGAATTATACCTTACAGACAATGTCCCAGACATGGCCATCACCATTCCCAGGTCTGTCCTGTGCCACCGGCAGGACAGACCCAGCACAGGTGGTGGCACAATGGTATACAGTCAGGAGGGAGTTGCCCTGGGAGTCCTCAACATAGACTCCAGACTCCTTGAAGTCTCATGGTATGAGGTCAAACATGGGCAAGGAAGCCTCCTGCCGATTACCACCCACTGCCCCAACCCTCAGATGATGAATCAGTACTCCTCCATGTTGAACACCACTTGCAGGAAGCACTGGGGGTGACAAGGGCGCAGAATGTACTCTGGGTGGGGGATTTCAATGTCCATCACCAAGAGTGGCTCGGTGGCACCACTACTGACCAAGCTGGGCGAGTCCTAAAGAACATAGCTGCTAAAATTGGCCTGCGGCAGGAGGTGAGGGAACAGAGAGGGAAAAATATACTTGACCTCGTCCTCACCAATCTGCCTGCCGCAGGTGCATCTGTCCATGACAGTATTGGTAGGAGTGACTACCGCACATGCCTTGGGGAGCCGAAGTCCCATTTTCGCATTGAGGATACCCTCCATCATGTTGTGTGGCACTACCACCGTGCTAAATGGGATAGATTTTGAACAGGTTTAGCAATGTAAAACTGGGCATCCATGAGGCGCTGTGGGCCATCAGCAGCAGCAGAATTGTACTCGACCACAATTTGTAACCTCATGGCCCGGCATATCCCCCACTCTACCATTACCATCAACCCTGGCTTAATGAAGAGTGCAGGAGGGCATGCCAGGCGCAGCACCAGGCATACCTCAATCAGGCATCAACCTGGTGAAGCTACAACCCAGGACTAGTAGTGTACCAAACAGCATAAAAGCAGCATGCGATAGACAGAGTTAAGCGATCCCATAACCAATGGATCAGATCTAAGCTCTGCTGTCCTGCCACATCCAGTCGTGAATGGTAGTGGACAATTAAGCAACAAACTGGAGGAGGTGCCTCCACAAACATCCCCATCCTCAGTGATGGGGCAGTCCAGCACATCAGTGAAAAATAGAAGGCAGAAGCATTTGCAACAATCTTCAGCCAGAAGTGCCGAGTTGATGATCCATTTCTGCCTCCTCCTGAAGTCCCCAGCATCACAGATGCCAGTCTTCAGCTTCACTCCTCGTGATATCAAGAAACAACTGAAAGTGCTTGATACTGCAAAGGCTATGGGCCCTGACAACATTCTGGCAATAGTACTTGTGATGAAAACCACACCTGTCAAGAATGAGGCATATTCATTTCATCATATGGAACATTAATTTTAAACTCTTACTGGACTGAAAGCATAGCTGCACATGCATTCTAAAAGGACAGGCTGGAAAGATTTGCATTCTAAAGGACAGTTGCCTGGAGAAGACAATGGAACTGCTCCCTGATTTAATTAACCAAATGAATTTGAATCAAAAGATATTGGATGTGTGAAAGTCTGCATTCCAGCCCCCGTCTGAGGATGACTACTAAGATTGAAAGATTCCACAAAACCCCACTGGGCCGGTTGGCCCAAAAAATGAGCTAATCACATGACTGGCCTGCTGGCCCAGGTTTGGTTTGAATTCTGACACGAAAAAAAAATCAGACTGCAACTGAGCTTGAAGGAAGATAACATCTCCCTGTCTTGCGCGCTCTCTCTCTCTCATGAGAGACTGCAACTGGATTTCAAGAAGACAGAAAACCATCGAAACAAGTTTAAAAGTGTATACTGAGCCCCGAGACGGCAAGATTTTAACTGCAACCAAAGACTTTACATTGAACTCAAAAGACAGTAAACGGACTCTAGCTATTGCTTCAAACCTTTCCCCTTGATTCTTTCCCCTTTTCTGTCTCGATCTGCAGGTGTGTTGATTGCGTATGCATGCCAGCCTGGTCGCATTGTGTATTTTTAATAGTTTTAACCAAATTAGAGTTTTAAGGTTAATAAACTTACACCTTTCTTGTTTAAAATCTAAGAAAACCTGTCTAGTTGAGTTCTTTGCCATTACAGTTGGAGAGCAGTGAACAAGGATTCACTGAGGGGAAGCTAAAAACACCATGTTTTAAAAATTAAACCCTGTTATGGTCAAACCAGGAAAAGGCTGAGAGGGAACCCCTAGACCCCTTTCTCACCTGGTCGTAACATACTGAAGGCCTGTGCTCCAGAACTTGCTGTGCTCCGAGCCAAGCTGTTCCAGTACAGCTACAACATTGGCATCTATCTGGCAATGTGGAAAATTGCCCAGGTATGTCCTGTACACAAAAAGACCAACCTGGCCAATTACCACCCCATCAGTCCAATCTCAATCATCAGTAAAGTGATGGAAGGTGTCGTCAACAGTTTTATCAAGCTCCACTTGCTTAGCAATAACCTGCTCACTGATGGTCAGTTTGGGTTCCGGCAGGGCCACTCAGCTCCTGACCTCATTACAGCCTTGGTTCAAACATGGACAAAAGAGCTGAATGCAAGAGGTAAGGTGAGAGTGACTGCCCTTGATGTCCAGGCAGCATTTGACCTGGTATGGCATCAAGGAATCCTAGCAAAACTGGAGTTAATGGGAAGTGGGGGGGAAACTCTGTGCTAGTTGGAATCATACCTATCGCAAACAAGAATGATTGTTGTTGGAGGTCAATCATCTCAGCTCCAGGGCATCACTGCAGGAGTTCCTCAGGGTAGAGTCCTAGGACTAACCATCTTCAACTGCTTCATCAATGACCTTCCTTTAATCATAAGGTCAGAAGTGGGGATGTTAGCTGATTGTGCAATGTTCAGCACCATTCGCGACTCCTCAGATACTGAAGCAGTCTGTGTAAAAATGTAGCAAGACCTGCACAATATTCAGGCTTGGGCTGCTAAGTAGCAAGTAACATTCGTGCCAGGCAATGACCTTATCTAACGAGAGAATCTAACCATCTCCCCTTGACATTCAATAGCATTATGATTGCTGAATCCCCCACTCTCAACTTCCTGAGGGTTACCATTGACCAGAAACTGAACTGGAGTAGCCATATAAATACCCTGGCTGCAAGAGTAGGTCAGAGGCTAGGAATCCTGTGGCGAGTAACTCACCTCCTGACTCCCCAAAGTCTGTTCATCTACAAGGCAAGAGTTAGGAGTATGATGGAATTCTTTCCACTCGCCTGGATGGGTGCAGCTCCAACAACACTCAAGAAGCTCGACACTATCCAGGACAATGCAGTCCGCTTGATTGGCACCCCATCCACAAACATTCACTCCCTCAACCACCGACGCACAGTGGCAGCAGTGTGTACCATCTATAAGATGCACTGCAGCAACGCACCAAGGCTCCTTAAACAGCACCTTCCAAACCCGTGACCTCTACCATCTAGAAGGACAAGGGCAGTTCCCCTCCAAGCCACACACCATCCTGACTTGGAACTATGTTGCCATTCCTTCAGTGTCGCTGGGTCAAGAGTCTGCAACTCCCTTCCTAATAGCACTGTGGGTGTAACTACCTCACATGGACTGCAGCAGTTCAAGACAGCAGCCTGCCCAAGGGGATGGGCAATAAATGCTGGCCTAGCCAGAAACGCCCACATCCCAGGAACAAATTTAAAAAAAAGAAATGAGGACTAATAAAATATGTAAAGCTTGACCAAGGATATAGGGCGGCGCAGTGGTTAGCACCGCAGCATCACAGCGGCAGCGACCCGGGTTCGATTCTGGGTACTGCCTGTGTGGAGTTTGCAAGTTCGCCCTGTGACTGTGTGGGTTTTCGCCGAGTGCTCCGGTTTCCTGCCCAAGACTTGCAGGTTGATAGGTAAATTGGCCATTATAAATTGCCCCTAGTATAGGTAGGGGAAAGGTGGAGATGTGGTAGGAATATGGAATTAATGTAGGATTAGTATAAATGGGTGGTTGATGGTCGGCACTGACTCGGTGGGTCAAAGGGCCTGTGTCAGTGCTGTATCTCTAAATAAATTAAATAAATAACTGTGACAGCTATAACCATCCACTTCGTATTCTAATTTTATAAATATTGCAGTGAAGCTAAACTAAGCACAAGTGGAAATTTTAAAAGTCTACCAAGAGAGTTTCCATTGCCGGAATTTTATGCAACAGGCGGGGGTTCCGACGCCAGGCCAAAAAGGCGAGAGGAACCCTGCTTCGAATGACGGATCCCCAGCTGCATTTTACAGTGCCAGGGCAATTAACTGCTTGGTGCTGGGTTACCTGCCCTTTATGGAAAATGATTTGACCTCCAGGAGCTGCTGGTCAATTAGAGGGTCAGCAGCTCACCAGTCCCAGCCGTGCCACTGAGAGCAGTGGCCACTATTGGAACTGCAGCAGACCCCAGACCAGGAACAATCATGGAGCCTCGGAGAGAAGGTTAGGTAGCTGGGCGGGGCCAGTCAGGTTTTAAGAAAGTGATTGCACCAATGAAACTAATAAATGGTTCTGCTTAAAAATTATAGTCATTTTCAGTGATTTAAAATCAAGTTACTCAAGTGCTGGACTGGTTGGTTAGATACTGAATAAAGATGCTTGTGTTGTGTGATAAACCCATTTTTATCTGTGTTAATAAAACCACACCAGGTTACCTTTTAAATATAGAAAGGATTTTTTAAAAGAAAAATTAAGTTCTAAAACGCTGTCCGACTGCATTGGGTGATGGTAGATTCAGTTTGGTGATAGGCAAATGAGCAAGCAGAAACTTGAGCAAAAAAAAACTTTTGGAAACTAGCACAGTTTGCATCTAGATTGCCAGTTGCACCCAAAGTGGAACCTTTACCCCGCCCCGGCCCCCAACGTCTCTTGCAACTGCCCTCCTCTAATCTTTGAGTGTAGTCTGAGAATGATTTGGTGCCATACAAATTGCTTCATTTTACTGACATTAAATGCAGATACAGACTAACAGATGTATTTAAATCTTGCTTAAGCCAACTACAAAAATTCTCAAGACAAGAAAAATAAAAAAGTACCATAGAAAGAAAATACTCCAATTTATATAGTGCCTTTCACAACCTCAGGATATCCCAAAGCACTTCACAGCCAATGAGGTACTGCTAAATGTAGACGCTGTTGTACTGTGGAACCATGACAGACATTTTGCACACATCAAGCTCATACAAACAGTAATCAAGTAAATATCTGGTAATCTGTTCTACTGATGTTGGTAAAAGGATAAATGTTATCCAGGACCAGAACTCACCCGCTCTTCAAATTCTTCTTTGGCCTCCTTATCTCGAGAGACAATGGATAAGCGCCTGGACGTGGTCAGTGGTTTGTGAAGCAGCGCCTGGAGTGGCTATAAAGGCCAATTCTAGAGTGACAGGCTCTTCCACAGGTGCTGCAGAAAAATTTGTTTGTCGGGGCTGTTACACAGTTGGCTCTCCCCTTGCGCCTCTGTCTTTTTTCCTGCCAACTACTAAGTCTCTTCGACTCGCCACACTTTAGCCCCGCCATTATGGCTGCCCACCAGCTCTGGCGGACGCTGGCAACTGACTCCCACGACTTGTGATCAATGTCACAGGATTTCATGTCGCGTTTGCAGACGTCGTTAAAGCGGAGACATGGACGGCCGGTGGGTCTGATACCAGTGGCGAGCTCGCTGTACAATGTGTCTTTGGGGATCCTGCCATCTTCCATGCGGCTCACATGGCCAAGCCATCTCAAGCGCCGCTGACTCAGTAGTGTGTATAAGCTGGGGATGTTGGCTGCCTCGAGGACTTCTGTGTTGGAGATACGGTCCTGCCACCTGATGCCAAGTATTCTCCGGAGGCAGCGAAGATGGAATGAATTGAGACGTCGCTCTTGGCTGACATACGTTGTCCAGGCCTCGCTGCCATAGAGCAAGGTACTGAGGACACAGGCCTGATACACTCGGACTTTTGTGTTCCGTGTCAGTGCGCCATTTTCCCACACTCTCTTGGCCAGTCTGGACATAGCAGTGGAAGCCTTTCCCATGCGCTTGTTGATTTCTGCATCTAGAGACAGGTTACTGGTGATAGTTGAGCCTAGGTAGGTGAACTCTTGAACCACTTCCAGAGCATGGTCGCCAATATTGATGGATGGAGCATTTCTGACGTCCTGCCCCATGATGTTCGTTTTCTTGAGGCTGATGGTTAGGCCAAATTCATTGCAGGCAGCCGCAAACCTGTCGATGAGACTCTGCAGGCACTCTTCAGTGTGAGATGTTAAAGCAGCATCTTCACATAATGCTATGGAATTTCATATCCACCCAAGGACGTAGACAGGACCTGGGTTTAACATCTCATCTGAAAGATAGCACCTCCAACTTTGTAGCATTCCCTCAGTACTGCACACAAGCCTCAGCCTGGATTATGTGCTCAAGTCTCTGGGGTGGAACTTGAACCAACCTTCTGAGATCCACCACTGAGGCACATCCCTATTAGCTGGTTAGCTTTTCCTCGTCAGCCTTCTGGATCTGTGTTTAAAGTGAATGCATTTTCCCATGATAAGCCAGCCTTCCTCCTCAGCCCAAGCTAGCTGACTTGACTTTCCTGTGTCTCTTTTCCTTTTCTTTGTATACCCATACAATGGGAAAGCTATCCCCCTGTATCTTTCCCCAATCAGCAATCCCATCCATGAGATGTTCGGTTCAAAGAAAACATCTGCTATTCTCAAAATGATTAAGGGACATCCTGACTTAATGGGCTGGAATGAGACAATTGATCTTTATTGTCTCAAATGGAAATAGACAGAGCCGCAATATTCCACAAAGAAGCTCGTGGCTTTAATACACCTTAAATAGCTGCAGTCTATATCTTTATTCAAAAAAACTGCGAAAATTCACTTTCTTTTAAAGCACACATAGCTACTTCATTTACAAATCCTTTATAGCAGCAACTCTGAGATATGAATCTTTCAGCATGCCTGTTATATGGAATGCCACGTGCATCCCATATTCTTTTTGCTAGAGTTTTTGGACTTTGCGCTGTTCTTTTCAACCATAGTTCAAGAGGGTAACGCTGGTATAGATGCATTGAAAAAATGGTGGAACAGTAGACTGGCATAGAATAAATGCATTGTGAGTTTCCACGGTACTGGTCATTCATTTGCATGATGTACTTCTTCAACCTGGACACTAAATATAAATCCATCCTATTTGTAAGTACCATTGTATTGATGAAAGGATTCTTTAGAATCAAATAGATTCTGCTGATGAGATCTTGCGCTCTTGGGAATGAAATGAAGAGCATTGTCGATAATACAGCAATGACTCAAGAGCTTTAAAGGAGCTGATAATGTACAAGATGTGACGATAGTGATTTTCACTGGCACTGGTAGGGCTGTCCCAGGCATGAATGAGGTTTAGTGCTTTACCCATAGGACACAGCCCATTTTCAACACCAGTTCATGTCACATTGCTTGTACACCCACCTCTTTGGGTAGGCCTGGATCTGCTGAGGACTGCCCATCCTATGTTGTGGCAGGCATTTTCTAGCCACAGGGCAACTTCCAGCTTGGTAGACATAGATGTAAAATCAGCAGTAAACTATTAATTACCTAAAGGCCAATGTAAGGTAGCAATGACTATTCTAAAATTTATACAAAATAGTATTTGCGACTTGCAAACAAGGAACATAGTTGTAACTACTTTCTGCGGTAGCCCTTCAGCACTTCACACCTCTGCACCCCCACCCCCCACTTCTGCAAATACCAAAATGATGTATTGGATCACAGCTGAAGGGCAGGCACTAATAGTGGTACTGATATTGGTACAACAGTACCGACAACATCCAGATAACCCCAGATTTTCAAAAGTTGGTTATCGGAGGCCGCATATAGAATACTATGAACATCAACGCAAGCTCGAGGAACAGCATCTCATCTACCGATTAGGCACACTACAGCCTGCCGGACTGAACATTGAGTTCAATCATTTCAGAGCATGACAGCCCCCAACTTTACTTTCATTTTTAGTCATTTTTAGTTATTTTTTCTTCCTTTTTTTTACATTCCTTTTTACATTTTTTACAATCTTTTTTTGCATTTATTTCATTTCATCTTAGTTTGTTCAGTTTGCTTACCCACTGTTTTTTTCAGGTTGTTTTTCTTCAGGTTTGCACTTGCTGCTGTTCAATATTCAGTATATTCACACCTAATCTGTACTAATGCTTTGTCTTTCAACACACCATTAACATATTGTTTGCCTTTGCTCCGTGACCTTTTGGTCAGCTATGTGGCCTGGTCCAATCTGCACCTTCTCCTTTGTTATCTCTTGCCCAACCCCCACCTCACTTGTTTATAATCTGTGACTTTTCTAATATTTGTCAGTTCCGAAGAAGGGTCGCTGACCCAAAACTTTAACTCTGCTTCTCTTTCCACAGATGCTGCCAGACCTGCTGAGTGATTCCAGCATTTCTTGTTTTTGTTTCAGATTTCCAGCATCCGCAGTATTTTGCTTTTATTATATAGAATACTATTGCTGATTGAGTGTTTCTCATCAACAATCTAATTTCATTCTTGTTGAAAATTCTCCTGTAGTGTCGCAGCTGTTTTAACACATTATGAATTTCTGCTCTGCTGAATACAAAGTTGAATAACTCAAAGGTTTAGCATTTCTCCCATGCTTTTCTGTATCAATTTGCCAGTGGAAGCAATGAATGAATAAATGGTTGTTAGATATGTTTTTATAATGACAGCAATGTAAATCGTCAACAGGAGGAGTTTAAAAATCTTTTTGTTTTGCCAGTATTTATTGTCTATGCCGTTGAGAACATACGGATTCTTGAACCCCAGGAGTCTGTGTGGTAAAGGTACTCCCACAGTGCTGTTCGAGATTGAGTTGCAGGATTTTGACCTAGTGGTAATGAAGGAATAACACCTGTCTCATCTATACTATTTATTGTGCTACCTAGAAACCAATTTACTGGAAAAGTTGCAAGCACACAGGCAGGTGGTGGCATAGTGGTAATATCACTGGACTGGCAAGCCAGAGGCCCAGAGTCTGGGGACATGGGTTCAAATCCCATAGCAGCTGGTGGAATTTAAATTCAATTAATAAATCTGGAATTTAAAATTGTCATTACAATGGTTCATTAATGAAACTAGGGAAGGAAATCTGCCATCCTTACAGCCCCACAGCAATGTGGTTGACTCTTAAATCCCTCCTAAAATGGACTAGTATTCCTAAAGGGAATGAAACTGTACAGACCACCCAGCATCAACCTAGGCACTGGAAATGACAGTGGCACACCCAGCCCTGTTGACCCTGCAAAGTCCTCCTTATTGACATCTGGGGGCTTGTGCTGGGAGAGCTACAACCGCACAGAATCATTCCTTACAGACAATGTCCTACTGACAGGACAGACCCACCAGAGGTGGCAGCACAGTGGTATACAGTCAGGAGGGAGTTGTCCTGGGAATACTCAACATTGACGCTGGACCCCCATGAAGTCATGTTTGACCTGATGCTTGGAAACCTCTTGTTAATTACCACCTATCACCTCCCATTCAGCTGATGAATCAGTATCCTCCACATTGAACACCACTTGGAAGAAGCACTGAGGGAAGCAAGGGAACAGAATGTACTCTGGGTGGGGGGACTTGAATGTCCAGTACCAAGAGCAGCTCAGTAGTGTTTTGACCAAGGCAGAAGGAGTGCACTGTTAATTAGTCCCACTTCTCCATAGGTCACAACATATATTTACATTTTCCCAATTACTGATACAGTCAACCATATACTATGTTTGTCCCCACAATAAAACACACCAACTAGGTTTCTTTAGTAAACAAGAAAATTAACAGTTTATTATAAACCAAGTCCTAACCAATAATAAAGTAAAACATACACACAAATTGACATATTAAAGCCCCTTATTTATCCTAGCCCTTGCGCGCGCACACACACACATACCTACATACACACCGGTTAACCGGGAAAAATAAAAAGAGATTTTTATTTACAACTGTTACAAAGAAATGGAAGGAATAATAAAAAAAAAACTAATTCTGAAAAGAAGGTATGGTTTTTGTTTTGGTTTGGCGTCCTGAATGAGTCGACTGCTGTCAATGGGATCTTCCCATAACAGTTCTTTCCAGGTGATGTTGATGATTAGATTGGGTAAGCTTTCTAAGAGATGCAGCTACAACAGCAGGAAGGCAGCAACAAGGTTTCAGTGCCCAGACATTCATTGCAAGGTTCCTTCAAATACAGGAGGAAGTAGGAATCTGCCACATTGGAAATACAGGATTTCTTTTCGAGAAAGAGATGAGCTTTCTTCTCCTGGTAGGCAAAAAGCAACTGTCTTTTTTAATAGTCCAAATTGAAATTAAAACTTTGCCAGAAAGCAAGTCTCCTGACAACCATAAAACTTGGCTTGTCACTTCTTCGTAAACATCTCTCCAAGTCAAATAACCTCTGCTGGGTTATTTGAAAACAGGTGCTTTCCAGTAACTGTTTACAATTCAAACTCAGTCCCAAACCTTCTGGTGACCTTCTAAAAAAAAAGCAGCCAAAGGTCCAGCATCCATGGAATCCTTTTCAGTTTTAAAACCGAAATTGTCAAAATTTTACAAAAAAAAATGGAAACATTCTTAACACCTCCATCCTTGGAGAAATGAAATCCAATTTTTAAATGCATTTCATTACAGTGTTTAAAAAACAGAAGTTAAAAATATTTTAAAACACATATTTTCATACTCATCCCATTCACTCTTTCCCTATAGTTAATAAAGTTTTGCTTTGTATCATCGTTGCACTCATATAACTCAAAAAAGTTAAATTTGTGATAAAGCATCAGCAATAACATTATTTTTGCCCGCAATGTGGACAATACTTCAATGATAGGGCTGTAATAGTAAACATCAATCGAATATTCTGACATTCTGGGTTTAAAATTTTTCTACAAATTCTATCACCAAATCAGCCAATGGTAACCTTCCAAACAGAGCCCCCACCCCTTCCCCAATTGTTCCAAATGTTCCTTCCAAGTGTCTCTATAGACCAGCACATCAGCAAGGTAAACTACACAGTTGGGAACATTGTCCAGGTTCACTAGTGTCTGAGAAGTTTTAGTTTAGTTTAGTTTTAGAGATACAGCACTGAAACAGGCCCTTCGGCCCACCGAGTCTGTGCCGACCATCAACCACCCATTTATACTAATCCTACACTAATCCCATATTCCTACCACATCCCCACCTGTCCCTATATTTTCCTACCACCTACCTATACTAGGGGCAATTTCTAATGGCCAATTTACCTATCAACCTGCAAGTCTTTGGCATGTGGGAGGAAACCGGAGCACCCGGAGGAAACCCACGCAGACACAGGGAGAACTTGCAAACTCCGCACAGGCAGTACCCAGAATTGAACCCGGGTCGCTGGAGCTGTGAGGCTGCGGTGCTAACCACTGCGCCACTGTGCCACCCCTGGGGCAATTTTTTTTTAGCCTGAATGGCATCACTCAGCACTGGAAAGAACTGTCCAGTGTGATAAAAGCCAACATTCCTTTAGCTTGAGGTGTTAGAGGAACTTGTCAGTGTTACGACCAGGTGAGAAAGGGGTCTAGGGGTTCCCTCTCAGCCTTTTCTTGGTTTGGCTGTAGCAGGATTTAATTTTTAAAACACCACGTTTTTAGCTTCCCTCTCAGTGAGTCCTTACTGACTGCTCTCTAATTGTTGTTATAGCCATAGTCCCAAAGGACCATATATATATATATGTGGCAGGCCTCCATGAACAACCACAGCCAGTACGGGAAATGAACCCGCACTGTTGGCTAGACTGTGATGTAAAAAAACATGCCATCTGGCCAACTGAGCTGACCAACACCCTCTCTAATTGTAATGGCAAAGAAATCAACCAGACAGGTTTTCTCAGATTTAAACAAGAAAGGTGTAAGTTTATGAACCTTAAAACTCTAATTCAGTTAAAACTACTAGAAATATGCAACATGACCCACTAGCATGCATGCACGATAAATACACATGCAAATAGAGATAGAAAAGGAGAAAGAATCAAAGGAGGAAAGGTTTGAAACAATAGCTGGAGTTCAGTTACTGGCTGTGGGTTTGATGTAAAGTCTTTGATTGCAGTTAAGTCTTGCAGTTCTCATTGGGGCCCAGTGCACACGTTCAAACTTGTTTTGATGGTCTTCTGTCTTGAGGCTTGAGTTACTTCCGTGAGTCGCTGGAACTCTGCGTGGGAGAGAGAGAGCGAGAGAGGGAGAGACTTTCTTTCTCTTTTTTCTTCAAATGGCAGTCTGCTCCTTTCCGTCTGGCACAATTCAAACAACCCCTAGGTTGGCCAACATGTTAGTCATGTGACTAGCTCCTTATTTGGAACAATCCTGAGAGATTTTGTGGATTCCTTCAAGTTTAGCAGCCACTCTCCGTGGGGAGTGGAATGCTGGCTCAATGACATTCGATGTCTCTTGATCAAAAACCATCTGGCTAATTGAATCAGGGAGGTACTCCTATTGTCTTCTCCAGGCAACTGTCTTTTAGAATGCAAATGTGCAGTCATGTTTTCAGCCACTGTCCTTCGGAATGCAAATGTGCAGCCATGTTTTCAGCCACTGTTGTGGTCTTTTTAAACAAGTTATTTCAAGTCCGGTAACAGTTCAAAATAATGTTCCATATGACAAAATTAATATGTCTCATTTTTGGCGGGTGTGGTTTCCATCATACCTCCACATCCAGTGGGATGAAATGCAATATTAGGAGAACACTTCATTATAAAAAAAATTAGAGAGAAGGGAAAGTACAGGAAAGCACATGCATTTCTCTCATTCATTCAGAAATCCTAAATATTGTCACAGCCTGTCCTTTCTTTGCCGCAGTGTTGCTTTAAACTGCCCCTTTTCCCTTGAGGTGGATCTGAGATAGTTATGTGTTGCCCAAGGAATTTAAAGTTTCTTCACTATCAGCCTGCATTTGGGAATGGGCATCCCAATGAACATGATTTTTGGGGAGGTTTGTAGTTTGTATATTTCCATGACTGCCTAAGGTGCCTTTGTTCCTGTCTGCAGAGGGGAGGGTTAGATTTAATTAGCTCTGGTTTGGAGTTCTGCTCATGAGAGTCAACAGTGGGTGGATCCATTCTGATCTCTCCTTCAGTACTTTGATAAGTCATGCAAGGGCTTTTCACTTTAGGGTATGTTTGGTTCCCTTTTCTCCTGACTGTGGGGGGGTGGGCATTCTTTGCTAATCTTCCCTTTGTCATCTGGGACACTCCTGCTTGCAGATATTTGTCCAGATTTGACTGCATGCCCCTGTGACATTTCGACTAGGTGAAGCATCACCCTCACAGTTTCTCTGCCCTCTTGAGGACGTTCTTTGTCTCTGCAGGTTTTTGTAAATGCTGTTATCAACTCTGGTGGGATGCCTCTGGTGTCTGCATTTACATAGGAGGATGTGGGGACTAGTTTTTTTCAACATTTCAGGGTTGGCTGACCAGACGGTAGGAGTTTTCATTTGGGAGTCCTCTTGGATCTCCTTTAACCTGTCCTCTTGGTCCGTTTTTCCCCTTTCCTCTCTAACTTTTTGCCAGCCCTGTGCCTGTCTGTCCCCTTTTGTTCTCGGTAGGGTCCCTTATAATTCACCAGCCCTCTTCTGGAGGGTCCTCCAAATACCGATAGAGGATTTAGGGGTGCAGATTTCACTGTAGGTTGGGCTGTCCCCTCGAACAGGCACATGTGGCAACTCCTACAGTACTCTACCACATCTTTGTGGAGTTTTTGCCAGTCAAACTGCTGTCTTTTGTGGACTTTGGTCTTTCGTATACTGACATGTACAGCCATTGTAATCTCATGGGCCATTTCAACATTTCTCTCCGTTATGTCAGTGGCACCACTAACTGGTGAACCACTGTCCACTCTTTGTCCTCAGGGCTGAGGAGAATTCCACTTCCTCATCAGTACCTCATTCTTTAAATTGTAGCAATCAGGGACTCCCTCTGCTTCAATTTCAGACTGGGCAGCCTGTGCTAACTCTCAATACTCGGTCAGCTTGTTGAGCCTCAGCTAGGGAAGATTCATTTCATTCATTCTCTGGGTCCTCTAACTTTCCGAAGAAAGTCTCAGACAGACAGACCTCATGGTTATCTGCCTGCAATGCCAATTCAGTCTCCTCTGGGGAGTTGGTTTGATCATGGCCTGATTCACTACACATTCAGGGGATCTGCCAGCGACCATTTCCTGGCACTGTCCTGTCTCTCTAACCTCCTGGGGTCTCTTTCACTACTGGGGAAGCTACTACCTTCGCTCCTGCCAGATCATTTCCTAGCAGGCCAACCCGTTACACAGGCAAACTAGGGACAATCCCTACAGTCACCGGTCCCGAAAATAGGTCACACTCCAAGTGCACCCAATGTAAAGGTACAGGTGTACATTGCCCTCCAATTTCATTCACCACCATTCTGGTGTTCACTGCACTCTCTGGTGGAAAGGTCTGTCCTTTTCCCAGTAAAAGGGATCTAGCAGCCAGTGCCCCTCAGAATTACTATGGGCTTGCTTGCCCCACTCGACGGATATGGGGTTACTTTCCTTTTAAATACAAAACCCTGATGACCTTCAGGAATCCTATTAACTTTTCCTGCATTGGCCGTAGTAAACTTCCTGGGTTGCACTCTTACTGCAGTTAAAGCAACAGCTTGTTCTCTGTTTTGCATCAGGCCCTCATCTTTCCTGAGTGGGTGTGCCCTGATTAACCCTACCGGTTCCCCCTTTAGTTTCCAGCAGTCAGCTTTTAAATGCCCTGCCTTATTACACTGGAAGCACACAGGTCTCCGGGTCTCACTCGTGCTCACAGCGCCTTCCTTTTTGGCTGGAGGAGGGCCCCCTGTGTCTCCTTTCCTTTCTCTTCCAGGACTGCCTGGGTGGATATCACCTTCCCACACTTTGCCCTTTTCCAAATTCTGGGGGTAATCAGGAAAGGTTCTCCCCGGGCAACCGACTTATAAATTAAAGCAAACTCATCGGCCAGAACGGCCACTTGCTGGGTTCTCTGAACCTGCTGCTCCTCTACATGGGTCTTTATTGAGAATGGGAGAGAGTATTTAAATTTCTCTAACAGAATTACTTCTCTGAGATTCTCATAGCTGAGCTGTACTTTAAGAGCCCTCAGCCACTGGTCAAAAACCAGCTGCTTACTTCTTTCAAACTCCAGCTAAGTTTGATTAGCTTGCTTCTTGAGGGTTCTAAACTTTTGGCGATAGGCTTCCGGTACTGATGCATATGCTCCGAGGATAGCATTTTTGGTCAGTTCATAATTTGCTGAACTCTCATCTGGCAACAAGGAATAAACCTCATATACAACGCACCCACACTAACATGCGCACACAGATAGGGACAAAAAAGGAGGGGAAAATATAAGATGAAAGGTTTAAGGCAGTCTCTAAAGGGGGTTTCTGGTTACTGTTTATGTGGTTCCAGCTCACTGTAGAGTCTTTTATTGTAGGCAGCTCTTACATTTCTTAAGCCTTGTTCAACGTAGGAGACTTTTCTCTCTTTGAGGTTTCCGAAGCTGTTGAGAGTGAGCTGAGAGCAGACAGAAGAGAGAGATGTTCTCAAACCAGGAGCTTTCTGATTTCAAACACCATTTTCTCCAATGTAAAACTCTCAGTTTAAAACTCTCAGTTCAAACCTCTGCAACAGCCAGTTAGTCATGTGACTAAAACTGGTCTGACCACTTGTGTGTATTGGGAAAGCAACGGCTGCATCGCCTTGTTCCAACACTGTCTGTTACTATGCAAATATCTTTCCAGTCAGGGGCTTGCAATTTTATGCTTTAATGTTCAGGTGGCGAAATAATGTGTGCCTCAGTCTTGGCAGGTGGGCGGGTTTGCCCGACATACAGATATATAGTCCCCACCAATACCATTCACTAAAACTTTAACATTCAATGCACTCTCTGGTGGAAATGTTATGCCTTCCCCCAGCAAAAAAGAGTTTGTGTTGCTCCTGTATCCCTAAGTATAACTATAGGCTTGCCTGCCTCATTTGAGATATAAGGAAATACTTTTCCTTTCGACAAGAATTCCCTATAACTCTCAGGTATCTTATTCACAACCCCTACAATCACATTGGTTTTGGTATTTGGCTTTACAGCTGCCGTGAGAGCTGCAGCCTGATCTGCTGTACTCTCGGTCAGGGCCCTTTTCTCTGCATTGGCTTTGTATACCCCAATAAGTTTATTTTGCAACTTCCAGCATTCTGCATGAAGATGTCCCATCTTGTGACAATGGACCTCACTTCCACCCTCAGCATCTTCCTTTCTGGCCCGAGGAGATGATGGTGGGGCGTTCCCAGCTGTCCCTTCTTGTGCCCGGCTACTTGCCTTCCTTTCACCTTCCCACCTTCTAGGGTTTGTGGGGGTAACGGATAAAGTGTTTGGGGTTACACACAAGCTCATAATTATCGGCAATTTCTGCTGCTTGTCTGGCCGTTGAAACCTTCAGATTCTCCACATGGGTTCTTACCAATGGAGGGAGTGAATTTTTAAATTCTTCCAGGTGAATTAGTTTGCTAAGGTTCTCATAAGTAGCCTCTACCTTTAGTGCCCATATCCAACGATCAAAATTAATTTGCTTTACCCTCTCATAATCTGCAGAAGTCTCCTTAGAAGCATAAACTTCATGAGCTCTGCCCATCAGCCTGCTTTGCTGTCCAAGGTTACTCAGTATTTCAGAAGGATGGGCAGGAAGGGAAAGGAGGTGGTGTAACTTTGTTAATTTTGGCCATTTCATTTGTTTGGCTGTTTTTCAAAGTAATTGAAAAATGCCTGTACATCCCTTTCCTCAAACTTAGGGAGAGCTTGTATAAATTTAAACAGCCTTCCACTAGGTCCTGGGCTGGAGTCAGATTCTTCCTCACCAGAAACTTCACTGCATCAAGAACATGCTTTTGTCTTTATTCCATCTTTTTAAAATTTGTATTCCTTTCCTTCTCTTTCACTCTCATTTTCCTCAAACTCAAGTTATTTCATTATCAATTCTTTTTCAAACTCAAGTTTCTTCAATTCTCTTTCTTGTTGAAGCTGAAGTTTTTCCATTTCTATTGCTTTCTTTTCAAAATGCTCTTTTTTGCCCTTTCCTCTCTACCAAGTTCAGGTTTTGTCAATTCTTTTTCCTGCTCAAGCTCAAGCTGCTTCATCTGTAACTGAATTTCATATAAATGCAACTGCACCTACCCTCTAGGAGCAGGAGTAGGCAATTCAGCCCCTCGAGCCTGTTACGCCATTGAATATCATGGCTGATCTCATCTCGGCCTCAACTCCACTTTCCTGCCTGTTCTCCATAACCCTTCAACCCATTACTAATTAAAAATCTGTCTATCTCCTCCTTAAATTTACTCAATGTCCCGGCATCTACCGTACTCTGGGGTAGTGAATTCCAGAGACTCACGACCCTTTGAGAGAAGTAATTTCTTCTCATCTCTGTTTTAAATCTGCTACCTCTTATCCTAAAACTATGACCTCTCGTTCTAGATTGCCCCACCAGAGGAAACATCCTCTCTACGTCTACTTTGTCAATCCTCTTAATCATCGTACATGCCTCAACTAGATCTCCTCTCATTCTTGTAAACTCCAGAGAGTAAAGGCCTAAACTGCTCAATTTCTCTTCATAAGACAAACCCCTCATCTCTGGAATCAATCTAGTGAACCTCCTCTGAACTGCCTCCAATGCAACTACATCCCTCAACTAAGGGGACCAAAAGTGTACGCAATACTCCAGGTGCGGTCTCACTAATGCCTTGTACAAATGCAGCAACACTTCCCTACTTTTATACTCTATTCCTTTAGCAATAAATGCCAAAATTCCATTTGCCTTCCTTATTACCTGCTGCACCTGCATACTAGTTTTCTGCGATTCATGCATGAGGACACCCAGATCCCTCTGCACCGAAGCATTCTGAAGTTTCTCTCCATTTAGATAATAATTTGCCTTTCTATTCTTCTGACCAAAATGGAGAACCTCACACTTATCCACGTTAAATTCCATCTGCCAAATTTTGGCCCATCCACCTAACTTATCCATATCAATTTGTAAATTTCTTATTTCTTTATTGCAATTTACTATCCCACCTATTTTAGTATCTTCTGCAAATTTGGCTATAGTACCTTCTATCCCTGCATCCAAATCATTAATATAGATTGTAAATAGTTGGGGCCTGAGGACCAAACCCTGTGGCACCCTACTAGTTACATCTTGCCAACCAGAAAAGGGCCCATTTATCCCGACTCTGTTTTCTGTTGGTTAGCCAATCCTCTTTCCAAGAGAATAAATTGCCCCTAACCCCATGTGATCTTACCTTGTGTTTTAACCTTTTGTGCAGCACCTTATCAAATGCCTTCTGCATATACTACATCTACAGGATCCCCATTATCCACTTTACTTGTTACATCTTCGAAGAACTCTAGTAAATTAGTCAAACACGATTTACCCTTCATAAAACCATGCTGACTCTGATGGATTGCGTTTTGACTTTCTATATGTCCTGTTATTACTTCCTTAATGGCTTCTAACTATTGCCCAATGACAGTCTATAGTTTCCTACTTTCTGCCTCCCTCCCTTTTTGAAGAAGGGTGTTATATTAGCATTTTCCCAATCCACTGGAACCTTCCCCGCATCCAGGGAATTTTGGAATATTATAACCAATGCATCCACTATCTCTGCTGCCACTTCCTTTAAGACCCTAGGATGTAGCCCATCGGGCCCTGGGGACTCAGTACTTTTTGCCTAGTAATGATGATTGTCCCAAGTTCCTCCCTTTCTATAACCTCTGCATTACCTGTTACAATTGGGATGATATTAGTGTCCTCCACCATGAAAATGAGGCAAAATACTGATTTAGTGTCTCCGTCATTTCTGTGTTCCCCACTATTAACTCCCCAGTCATGTCCTCCAAGGGACCAACATTCACTTTAGCTACTATCTTCCCTTTTGGATACTTATAGAAGCTTTTGCTATCCGTTTTTATATTTTGTGATAGTTTTCTTCCATAAATTTATCTTTGCTCTTTTTATTACTTTTTTTAGTAACACTTTGTTGATCTTTAAAAGTTTCCCAATCTTCCAGCCTGCCACTGGCCTTTGCAATATGGTATGCCTTAGTTTTTGTCTATGTTATCCTTAACTTCCTTGCTTAGCCATGGATGCTTTTCTCCCCCTCTTACAATCTTTCTTCCTCTCTGGAATATATTTTAGTTGGGAGGAATTGAATATCTCCTTAAACATCTCCCACTGCTCATCAACTGCCCTACCTTTTAGTCTTCCTGCCCAGTCCACTAGGGCCAAATCTTTCCTCATGCCTATGTAATTACCTTTGTTTAACTCCAGAACACTAGTGTGGGACTCCAGTTTCTCATCCTCAAACTGAATTTGAAATTCTAGAATGCTATGATCACTCTTCCCTAGAGGATCCTTAACTATGAGATCATTAATTAATTAATCCCACCTCATTATATAATACCAAATCTAGAACAGCCTGCTCCCTGGTTGGTTCCACAACATATTGCTCCAAAAAACAATCTAATGAACTCTCCCTCGAGACTACCCTTGCCAATTTGATTAATCCAGTCGATATGCATATTAAAATCACCCATGATTATTGCTGTACCTTTCTTACAAGCCCTCAGTATTTCTTGGTTTATACTGTGCCCCACTGCAGAACTACTGTTTGGGGACCTATAGATTACTCCCACCAGGGACTTCTTTCCCTTGCTAGTTCTTATTCCTACCCAGACTGATTCTACGTCTTGATCTCCAGTGCCTATATTATTTCTCATTACAGCACTGATCTCTTCCTTTACTAACAAAGCTAGATCACCTCCTTTTCCTTCCTGCCTATCCTTCCGAAATAATGAGTACCCTTGGATATTCAATTCCCAAACCTGGTTTCCTTGCAACCACGTCTCAGTAATCGCCACTAAATTATACCCATTCGTCTATTTGTGCTGTTAACTCATTAATTTTATTCCGAATGCTTCGTGCATTTAGATACAAAGCCTTTCATAAGTTTGTTCTATTATCAAATTTCCCTACCCTTGTACGATTCCTTGGTGCAATATGACGTTCACACGTTCTGTCCCTATCTTTTAGTTTCTGGTATCAATCAGCCTCATCACTAACCTGCACTCCTACCTTCTCCTTTAACTTCCTAATTTTCCATGCAATTAAACCCTCCGCCCCATTATTTAGTTTAAAGCCCTATCTACAGCCCTAGTTATGTGATTTGCCAGGACTCTCATCCCAGCATGATTCAGGTGGAGCCCGTCCCATCGAACAGCTCCCTCCTTCCCCAGCACTGGTGCCAATGCCCCATGAATTTGAACCCATTTCTCCCACACCAATCTTTGAGCCAAGCACTTACCTCTTTAATCTTATTGATCCTGTGTCAATTAGTACATGGCTCAGGTAGTAATCCAGAGATCACCACCTTTTTGGTTCTGCTTTTTAACATAGCCCCGAGCTGCTCACATTCCCTCAGCAGAACCTCTATCCTCATTCTACCTAGGTCATTGGTACCAACGTGGACCACGACAACTGGATCTTTCCCCTCCCACTCCAAGTTCCTCGGCAGCCCAGATGAGATAGAAACATAGAAAATAGGAGGAGTAGGCCATTCGGCCCTTCGAGCCTGCTCCGCCATTCATTATGATCATGGCTGATCATCCAACTCAGTAACCTGTTCCCGCTTTCGCCCCATATCTTTTGATCCCTTTAAACCCAAGAGCTATATCTAACTCCTTCTTGAAAACATACATTGTTTCTCAACTGCTTTCTGTGGTAGCGAATTCCACAGGTTCACCACTCTCTGGGTGAAGAAATTTCTCCTCATCTCATCTGATATTCTGAACCCTGGCACCAGGTAGGCAACACACCCTACAGGACTCTCGATCCTGGCCACAGAGAACAGTGTCTATGCCCCTAACTATATTATCATTGATTACGACTACATTTTTCTTTTCTCCCCCCCACTTGAATGGCTCCCTGTACCATGGTGCTATGGTCAGTTTGCTCATCCTCCCTACAGTCCCTGCTCTCGTCCAGACAGGGAACGAGAATCTCAAACCTGTTGGACAAGGACAAGGATTGAGGCTCCTGCAACACGACCTCCTGGATCCTTCTACTTGCCTCACTCATAGTCATACCCTCCTGTCCCTGACCACTGGCCGAATTCAAGGTAGTTAATCTAAGGGGTTTGACTGTCTCCTGAAACACAGTGCCCAGGTAACTCTTCCCCCTCCCTGATGTGTCGCAGTGTCCGAAGCTCAGACTCCAGCTCATCAACTCTGAGCCAGAGTTCCTCGAGCAGCCAACACTTGCTGCCGATGTGATCACTAGGAACCACAATGGAGTCCACGAGCTCCCACATCATGCAGGTACAACACATTACCTGACCCTGCATCTCGATTTTGTTTAATTAGATGCTAATTTGTTTTTAAAATTTCCAACTGGTCTTTAGTTTTTAAATTTGTAAAATATTTCTCCAATTCACCTTTAATCTGAAATCAACTTAGAATAAGTAGTTCAACTAGCAGTTACTTACCAACCAATGAGCTTAGTTTTCCTGTGATGTCACTTTTTTTCCCCTCTGTTTTTACTCCCTTAAAATACCCTCTCTCTCTCTCTGTGGTCTCCAACTCTATTCCTTTTGCTTTCTTCTTCTTCCAATTCCAAATGTGCTATTGTTCTTTGGCCTCCTTATCTCGGGAGACAATGGGTAAGCGCCTGGAGGTGGTCAGTGGTGTGTGGAGCAGCGCCTGGAGTGGCTATAAAGGCCAATTCTAGAGTGACAGACTCTTCCACAGGTGCTGCAGAAAAATTTGTTTGTCGGGGCTGTTACACAGTTGGCTCGCCCCTTGCGCTTTTGTCTTTTTTCCTGCCAACTGCTAAGTCTCTTCGACTCGCCACACTTTAGTCCCGCCTTTATGGCTGCCCACCAGCTCTGACGATCGCTGGCAACTGACTCCCATGACTTGTGATCAATGTCACAGGACTTCATGTCGCGTTTGCAGACGTCTTTAAAGTGGAGACATGGGTGGCCGGTGGGTCTGATACCAGTGGCAAGCTCGCTGTACAAACTGTCTTTGGGGATCCTGCCATCTTCCATGCGGCTCACATGGCCAAGCCATCTCAAGCGCCGCTGACTCAGTAGTGTGTATAAGCTGGGGATGTTGGCCGCCTCAAGGACTTCTGTGTTGGAGATACGGTCCTGGCATCTGATGCCAAGTATTCTCCAGAGGCAGTGAAGATGGAATGAATTGAGACGTCGCTCGTGGCTGACATACGTTGTCCAGGCCTCGCTACCATAGAGCAAGGTACTGAGGACCTATTACTTCAATTATATCTGCTTTTTTAGCTCCTGATTTTAACTCTAACCCTAATTGTGCTGTCAAAGCTATTAGCTTAACCTTGGTTAAATTATTCAGGGATACTTCCTCCTTCCCCAGAAAAGTCGCAACTGTTAAAGACATTCCCGTGGTGTAGACTTTATTGCACATGAAACCTGGTTCTTTTATTTCCCTTTTTAATTTACCCCACTTACAATTAAACATTGTCGGCATTGTGTTTATCCCGACAAGAGCCCCAATTAGATGTTAGGACGGAGACAGGAGGAGTGCACTGTTAATTCAGTCCCACTTCTTCACAGATCACATATATTTAAATTTTCCCACTTACCAATACAGTCAATCAGATACTGTATTTGTCCCCAGAATAAAACACACCAACCAGGTTTCTATAATAAACAAGAAAATTATCAGATTATTATAAACCAAATCCTAACCAATAAAATAAAACATACACACAAATTAAAATATTAAAGCCCCTTATTTATCTTAGCCCTCACATTCACTCACACAATTACTCACACATACAGGTGAAATAAATAAAAAAGGTTTTTTTTTATTTACAGCTGTTACAAAGAAATGAAAGGAAATTATTTTTAAAAAGCTTGGGTTGAAAAGAAGGTATGGAAAGATGTCCTTTGTTTTGGTTTGGCGCCCCGAATGCATCGTCAGTTGTCAATGGGATCTTCCTAGAATAGTTCTTTCCAGGCGATGTTGATGATCAGATTGGGTAGGCGTTCCAAAGGATGCAGCTACAGAAGGCTCCAAATAAGTCTTACAGCCAGAAGGCAGCAACAAGATTTCAGTGCCCACACATTCGATGCAAGGTTCCTTCAAAGATACAAGGTTCCTTCAAATACAGGAGGAAATAGGAAGCTGCCACATTGGAAATACGGGGTTTCTTCTCCAGAGAAAGATGAGCTTTCTTCTCCTGGAAGGTGTGAAGCAACTGACTTTAACAGTCGAAATTGAAACTAAAACTGTTCCAGAAAGCAAGCATCCTGACAACCATCAACCTTGGTTTGTCACTTGTTTGCAAACATCTCTCCAAGTCAGAAACAACCCCTGCTGGATTATTTGAAAACAAGTGCCTTCCAGTGACTGTTTACAGTTCAAACTCATTCCCAAACCTACTGGTGACCTTCTTTAAAAAAAAAGACACCCCAAGGTCCAGCATCAATGGAATACTTTTCAGTTTTAAAACTGAAATTCTCAAAAGTTAACAAAAAAAAAAAAAATACCCTCGTCACAGTAGCACCACGAGGTCTCGACCAGCTTGGTCAGTAAAGGACATAGCTGCTAGACTGGGTCTGCAGCAGGTGGTGAGGGAAACGAGAGAAAAATCTATTTGAACTTGTCCTCACCAATATAGCTGTCGCAGATGCATCTGTCCTTGACAGTATTGGTAGGACTGGCAATCGCACAGCCCTTGTGGAGACGAAGTCCAGTCTTCACATTGAGGATACCCTCCATCGTGTTTTGCGGCACTAACAACGTGCTAAATGGGATAGATTTCGAAGAGATCTAGCAACTCAAACTGGGCACCAAGGAGGTGCTGTGGGCCATCAGAGCAGCAGAATTGTATTCAAATACAATCTATAACCTCATGGCCTGGCACATCCCCCACTCTACCTTCATCATCAAGCTGGGGGATCAACCCTGGTTCAATGAAGAGTGCAGGAGGGCATGCCAGGAGAAGCTACAAACCAAACTACATACATGTCAAACGGCAGAAGCAGCATACGACAGAGGTAAGCAATCCCATAATCAATGGATCGGATCTAAGCTATGCAGTCCTGCCACATCGTCATGAATGGTGGCAGACAATTAAACAACTAACAGGAGGAGAAGGTTCCATAAATATCCTTATCCTCAATGATGGGGGAGCCCAGCACATCTGTGCAAAAGACAAGGCTGAAGCATTTGCATCCATCTTCAGCCAGAAGTGCTGAGTGGATGATCCATCTTGTCCTCCTCCCGAGGACCCTAGCATCACAGATGCTAGTCTTCAGCCAATTCAATTCAAGATGGTTATGGTTGTTGGAGGTCAATAATCTCAGACCCAGGACATCACTGCAGGAGTTCCTCAGGGTACTGTCCTACATCCAACCATCTTCAGCTGCTTCATCAATGACCTGCCCTCTATCATAACATCAGAAGTGGGAATGTTCGCTGATGATTGCACAATGTTCAGCACCATTCGCGACTCCTCAGATACTGAAGCAGTCAGTACCCATATGCAGCAAAATCTGGACAACATTCAGGCTTGGGCTGATAAGTGGCATGTTACATTTGCACCATGCAAATGCCAGACAATGGCCATCTCCAACATGAGTATCTAACCATCTCCCCTTGACATTAATGGATCATTCACTCAGCACTTCTGGCTGAAGATGGATGCAAATGGTTCAAGCCTCGTCTTCTGCACTGATGTGCTGGGCACGCCCATCATTGAGGTCGAGGACAATCAATGGCATTACCATCCCCACTATCAACATCCTGGAAGTTACCATTGACCAGAAATTGAACTGGACCAGCCCTATAAGTACAGTGGCTACAAGAGCAGGTCAGAGGCTGGGAATTCTGCAGCGAGTAACTCACCTCCTGCTTCCCCACAGCCTGTCCACCATCTATAAAGGTACAAGAGAGGAGTGTGACGGAATACTCTCCACTTGCCTGGATGAGTGCAGTTCCAACAACACTCAAGAAACTCACCATCCAGGACAAAGCAGCCCGCTTGATTGGCACCCCATCTACCACCTTCAACATTCACTCTCTCCACCACCGACACACAGTGGCAGCAGTGTGTAACATCTACAAAATGCACTGCAGCAACACACCAAGGCTGCTTCGGCAGCACCTTCCAAATCCGTGGCCTCTACAACTTAGAAGGGCACGGGCAGCAGATGTGTGGGATCACCACCACCTGCAAGTTCCCCTCCAAGCCACACACCATCCTGACTTGGAAATGCACCACTGTTCCTTTGCTGTCGCTAGGTCAAAATCCTGGAACTCCCTTCCTAACAGGGTGTACCTACCCCACATGGACTGCAGCAGCAGTTGAAGGCGGCAGCTCACCACCACTTTCTCAAGGGCAATTATGGATGGACAATAAATACTGCTCTAGCCAGTGACGCCCACATCCCATGAGAGAATAAAAAAAGCTAGCAGCACAGGAGATCCGTGTTCTGAGCCAAAGTGCACCCCCAGCAAGACTCAGAAAATGTTTTTGCTCCGAGCTAGCATTTCTATCGTACATCATTCAACCTTCCTTCTCTCCCCTTATTCCTGCTCTCCTGGAAAATAATGTAAAGTATTCTACAGGCACCAGTTGCAGGTCAACGAATGACACAACAGACTCGTATGTTCCAGCAGCAGCCTTCTGCCCATCAGCAAGTAACCATTGTTCTCCTTAATAACCTCATCACTCAAGCTGGGAAATTTGATCAGAGCAAAGTTCAGAAAACATTCTGCAGAAATTTTCCTTAACTAACAGAGATTGAGCAGAGAATGGAAGAGTATCGTATATCTCAGAGAGGAATGTCCTTTTCTCATTCCATGCGGTTTTATTTCTCAGGAAGAAACCGGCTATTTCAATTATAAACAAATGATTTAAGACGGACAGTGATATGCAGAAACGCCTGAAGTAAATGATCCAATCAAAAGGAACTTGTGATTGAACCCGTGCACAAAGAAAGAACTTAAATGTATATGGTGCCTTCATGATTGCAACATATCCCAAAATCCTTCACAATACTCCTGCAGCCAGTGAAGTGACAGAATGCAACTGCAGCCAGAGGTCATATTCTCCTACGATCTACCTACACTAGGGACAATTTACAATGGCCAATTTACCTATCAAGCTGCAAGTCTTTGGCTGTGGGAGGAAACCGGAGCACCCGGCGAAAACCCACACGGTTACAGGGAGAACTTGCAAACTCCGCACAGGCAGTATCCAGAACTGAACCCGGGTCGCTGGAGCTGTGAGGCTGCGGTGCTAACCACTGCACCACTGTTAAAGACTTTCCAAACACAGTCAAAGTAGCTACACAATGGATTCAAAACTCGCCAGCAGCCAAAAACAATTTATCAAGCGAGTTTAATGGAAGTGGAGCTCCTTTTAAATATCGTTGCTTCAGCCCGTTTCTTCCTTATTTATTGCAGGTTTTTCTGGGCTTGAAGAATGATCACATCAAACACTCCCAGACACTAATTTCCCAAAATGGTCCTAACACAAGTGCAGGACCTGCATTAAAATATTTTATGAGCCCAGCATTCACATTTCAGGCAGCCACCAGGTGGTACATCCAAGGAGCAGTCGCTGCATTTTGTGCATACCTTCAGTGTGGATCATCCTACCATGAGATTGGTGTGTGGAATGCAAATTTAGCACCTGAAAACTGAGCAAAAAACCATGATATTTCTACTACTCTATCTTGTGCTTTTTCATCTTGTGGGAGCATGTCTGCTGTGCATTGAATCATCCACTGCTTGAAAGTTGCCCATTGTTTTGCCCTTTCTTATCTGCCCATCTTTATCTGGACTAGTTCCCTTTCTATCACACTAAAAATTACTTTCCAGTCAAATATCTTAATTTTTGAGAATTCCCTCAATTTTTTATATATTGAAACTAATCGTTATGGTTACTGTTTTCATTAATGTTCCCTTATTCTTACATTGCTTACTCAGTCCACTCCTTTGACTAGATCCAGCACCACCTCTTTGCAGCCCCCTGGCCTGAATAGGTTCTAAAATAATTTCAGGCCTTAAAAAGTGTTCCCTCTTTCTCTTTGGCAGCAAGTGCTGGCTGGCGATTTAGGATGGGTGCACCAGTATTTCAGGAGGAATGATACCCATTCCGCCCTGCCCCAAATCAGTGTTTTCTCCTCTTCTTCTGGAGCCTGCTCCTGGTATCCCTGTTTTCTACCTGTCCTATCCCCAATTCCTTCAGAAATTTACACATTGTCCCTCGTAAATATCTGATTTCTCACATTATGCCTTCTTTGTCAAGCTATTATCACTTCGGCTGCCCTTCCATACTTCGCAAGTCATTTTATTTCTTCTTGTGTGTCTCTTTCCTCTGTTCCTGCAGAAGATATTTAAGTCAACCATATATTTGGATTGGAGTCAAAATAGGCCACAGCTGGTCAGGATAGAAGGTTTCCTTTCCTAAAAGGATATTAGTGAACAGTTGATTTTTTATGACAATCTGTCAGCTTCATTTTTACTGATCAGTTTTTTTTTCCAGGATTTTTCTTTTCCATTAAACGGAATTAAAATTCTCAAAGTGCCATGGTGAGATTTGATTAGGTCAGTAACATAACCACTACTCCGCTGTACCCTATTGCTGAAAATAGAGATATATCGTCAAAGCTTTTCATCTTGCATTCATCAGGACAATCCGCAAGAATACCAATATAAAGGGAAAACAACTTTATACTGTATGAGAAGAGAGTGCTGCTTGGTTGGCAAGCAAACTCTGATTGGTAGAGGCTTTGCATGGAGAATGCACCAGTTTACAGTGACTGCTAGTTAACTGCCAAACTTTGTTTGAAATTTAAAATAGGCAGCTTGACTCTGATTGGTCAAGGCATTGCTCTGAGGAATGAACCAGCGAATGGCTGTCACTTATTTTGTTTAGCTGAAATAGGCGCAATGTTTCTACATGTTCCATCTGTCTGCAAAGAACAGGACCCTGTATAATAATAGATGTACCTTCCAGTACATACAAATGCACCACACTGCGAACATGACTGACAATCTTAAATTGGTCATCAGTGTAATTCTTAGCACACTGAGGATTATTTAGCAAACGTTGTCCAATCGCAGAATCACATCTAACCTCGGACACGGTTTTGAGTTTTACAAGCACGGGCTGGTTGGGTATGGCCTGTACCTTGCCCGTTGCAAACAACTGTGTATATTAAAGTCGTTTTCCCTTACACTGGTATTCTTACGGATTGTCCTGATGAGGGCAAGATGAAAAACTTTGGCAAAATATCCCCATTTTCAGCAATACTCAAGTTCTGTACTACCAAATGACTATTTGTACCCTATTCTTTCACTGTTGGGCAGTCCAATATTTTCCCGAGGTTAACTGTTCTTTTGCTTTCTTAACTAAAGCCAAATGTTAGATTTTGCACCACCTCCTCTGTGCTGTACAAAATCTTAGATCGGCATTGCCATCCTTCCACCCATTTTATTCTATCCCTCCTTAAAACTTTGTAACCTGGATTGTTGAGCTCCCAGTCCCAGCCACATCTCATGATAATATATCACATCAAAACTTGTACATCCAACTCAAAATTCATTCGTAATACGTATATCTACAATATATATAAACCTATCTGTGGCTGTCTGGCAGTCTCATTTTGATGAAAGCAAAATACTGCAGATGCTGGAAATCTGAAATAAAAACAAAGTGCTGGAAAAACTCAGCAGGTCTGGCAGCATCTGTGGAGAGAGAAGCAGAGTTAACGTTTCAGGTTAGTGATCTTTTTCCTTTTTTCAGAACATTTTGATCCTTCTTCAGACATTGCTTTATAAATGTCTTGTTTTTCCTTTTATCTTCCCAACGTGCTTTGACCTTTCTGCTATCCACCAAATCAATTTAAAGTTTTGCTCACAGCAATGATTACTCACCCAGCGAGAACATAAGGGGCTGAATTTTAAGGGACCATTTGAGACAGGAAAGGAAGCAGGGGCGGGGGGATAAAATAGAAACAGAAGACATTGGGCGTCATGTCATCGCTTTTGGATTTTAATGTCAGTGGCTTATATGGAGGGCGGATTTCGCACATTCGAGGTGGGAAGCCAATTAAGGTACTTAACATCCCAAGACACTGCAATTTTCTCAGTTTTGAATTTTTCTGATGGCGCACAGGAACCATCAGGCTTCATGGCTTCGCTTGGTGAAAGGAGGCAACAAGGAGATGGGAGTTCAGTGTTAGCAGCACCTGATGCCACTGGTGCTGAACGTCACCATGGCACTAAACTTCTATGCTACTGCATCATTCCAGGGAGCCGCTGGAGATGTGTGGAATCTCCCAGTCTGCAGCAGGTCTCAAGGTAGTCACCAATGCCTTGCTCAGGAGGTCCAGCGATTATGTGCACTTCAGCACCAATCCAGTTCAGCTGAGGGGGCTACAAGATTCAGGGCCAGGGCAAGCACTTGATTCCCCCAGATGCAGGGGGTCATTGACTGCACTCATGTGGCCATCAATGCTCCCACTGACCAGCCTGCTGCCTTCATTAACCGGAATGGCATCCACTCCCTCAAAGTACAACTCATCTGCAACCACTGCAAGCAAATCTTACAGGTGTATGCACGAATCCCAAGAAGCAGCCAGGATGCCTACAAACTAAGGCAGTTCCAGGCACCAGAACTTTTCCCTGCCCCTGCATGTCTTTAGGGAGATGAGGACTACCCACTGAGAACATGACACTTGATGCCTGTGAGGAATCCATGCACGGCTGCAGAGCAGAAGTACACCACCTGTCACAGGCCAACCATCAAGCAGGCCATCAGTCTACTCAAGAAGAGATTCAGATGCCTAGATCAATCCGGTGGAGTCCTTCAGTAGGCCCTGGTGAGGATCTTGCGTATCATGGCGGTCTGCTGTGTACTGCACAAACTGATGCTGCATTGGGGGGGCACTGACAAGTGAAGACATTGTGGACTCGATGCCTCCTCCTATTATGAGGATGTGGAAGAGAATGCTGCACAGGCAGTGCTAGACGAAGGGCCCCAGGCACAGCAGGAAGGGTGCCATGAAATACACACAATGGAGGCACAAGTTGCCCTGATACATTCACATCTCACTTAAACCTTACCACCTTCTGGAGCCACAACAATAAAACCTTACCTTTAAACATTCCTGTTGTGGCTGCCTTCACTCTGGTTTTGCCTCTGTGCAAAATGCACTGAAGTATTGAGCGCTTGGGGCTTGATCCCTCACTTCCAGCCCCTTAGGAGGAAGTGTTTAAACGAATTCCCAAAGGACATCAATAACAGAAAGGAGGTGTAGTGAGTGAACGTCGTTATTTTATTTCGCGTCACAGCAAATGCACTACTATCTAATTCAACTGCACCTTCACCCTTGATCCTCTATGAGCATCTAGGTGCTCTTCTTTGGCTCCTGTCTTGGGATGACCTTGGCAGCCGTCCTCTGACTGCCTGAGATCTGGAGGGCCTCCTGCACAGATGCAGGGAAAACTTCTGTCAGCGTGGATGATGGAGGTGCTGGTGTCACTGGTAGAAGGGCTTTGGAACTACTGTCCACATCAGAAGCACCCCGAGAGGAACACCCAACTGCAGAAGGCAGCCACTCCTCCCTGCTTCTAAGGCACTCTTGTACCTCTACACTGACCTGAGAGGGACATGGACCTGGTGGAGACTCCAAGTGCCTCACCCCCTCTCACCTTGCCATTTCTGCATGGTGCTCATGGACAAATGTGATGGAGTGCAGGTCTGGTTGGTCTGCTGGATGTGGCTCTCCACGAGAGTCACCAATCTCTCAATGGAGGAAGCCAGACGCTGAACTGCCAGAGGCAGTACAGCACCCAAGGCCTGGACAGACTCCATGATCCACGCTTGTGTACGCAGAATGGTTGGCATTTCTGCCAGATGTTGCCTGTCCTCCCGCTGCAGCATTTCCTGTGTTGCTGCCGACATGAGAGGCACTTCAGTAGCCTGGGACTCAGCATCGGCTTGACCGCCCACAGTCCTCTGACAGCCAGTGGACCGGGCTGTCACAGCCTATGTTAGTTGCTTGGGGGCATCTATGCTGTGCTCACCAGGTTGTGTGCCCGAATCTAAACGCATGCAACTACCCACCAATGTGAGTATTTGCGCTGGTGGAGGGTGCAGGGGAATGATGTGATAGTGCACCTACTGAGGCTCGCTCCTCCGCATCAGAGGTGGTTGTCTGCCCCCTAGCCTCTTCAGCTCCTACGTGAGAAAAGAGTCATTGAAGGATTAGGGTTGACTCATCATGACATTCCAACTGCCTCAACTGTGCAGCTCCATTGATCCAGTGGTGATCACATATGCAGTGTGGCTCTTTATTTTTTGATACACCCTCATACCCCAGGAGATGCTCATTCACTCTTTTGGAACAGCTGCCTTGTTTCCCTGCCAGTTCCACGGCCACCGCCTCCAACTAGTTGACGACATGGAGTTAATGTACTCCACTGCCAGTCTTAGCCTGCTCCTTCCTATTGCGAGTTGTCTTCTGCTGCAGACAACGATGAACAAAGTTAGTCTCCGAGTGGGGAAAATCCCCAGACTGCTGAGGGTCCTCTTGACGGACTGTGAAAAGTTAAACAAAGACTGAGATGCATCCCAGATCATGTCCTAATGCCCTTCCCCAATGAATGTGACTGGGGTGGCCACTGCCTGAAAAACAACTGCTCCCTCTCGCTGAGCCAGATGCAATGTCCAATGGGTTCAAGGTATTTGGGGTTCACACCTTAGAAGCCTGGATGAGGTCACTGACCTACTTCCTGCACTGGATCCAAGATGTCAGTCAGCCTTGTTCATAATAAACTTGTCCACAGCTGCTAACCTCTTCCGCAATCTCTGTCCAGGCGGGCAGGTCTCCCCATCCCATCCCTGAGCAAGAGGCCCTCCAGCCTTGCCTTTACAGCGTGGAGGGGTAGCTGCAGGGAGGCACTGCTAAACCATGGGGCCACCCAAAGTCTTCCTTCAGCCATGGCTAGTGCAGGCATGCGATCAGCACCTTGCCTAGTATGCAGCACAGGCAGCTGACAAGGTCAAGGGCTGTGAAGGTAGCAGAGATGGTCTGGGGGAACAGAAGGCACTCAAAGTTTTGTTTCCCATCCAGGCAACAGTGAATGCAGTAATAAAAACAAGAAATGCTGGAAATAGTCAGTGGGTCTGGCAGCATGTGGAGAGAGAAACAGAGTTAACGTTTCAGGTCAGTGACCCTTCAATCAGAACATGCAGGGCTGGCAGCCCTATAAACATGGCCCCAAAACCTTCTGTTGTGTGAGATGACTGTGCCATAGGCATCCCCTTCCCCACCTCAGGCTCTTGATTCAATGGGCCCAAGGCCTCCGCTTCCTTAAGGATCGGCTGGCCGCATTTCCCTCCTGCGGCAACCGCATTCACTTCGTGTACCGGCGCCGAGAGCTTCGCCATCAATTTAAAATTCAGCCCAAGATTTCAGCTTTGCTCAGATTAAACTTGACCACCATGTATAGATAATGTTGCCCCAGAACTGGTACCAATGCCCCAGGAATATAAATCGTTCCCTCCTACAAACCTCCCTCCAGGATTTTAACTTTTTTTTCATATTTCTACACTAACTAGTGCATCACACTATAAGAAGAATCTGAAGATCAGGTCATCTCTTATTTACTGAAATGCCTTTGCGGGCCCTCAATTCTGTTTTTCTACAAAATTCATTCAAACTACCACAACCTGATTATTCTCCTTCCCTCTCAAAATAGTTTTACCCATTCCATGATCACTGTATTCGAGTACTTTCAAACTCAGTCATTAACCCCCATGACGTAGTAATTCCTTTGCACCCCCAGCCTTCACCTGAAAGTCTTCCTTCATTTACATTTTTACCACAACCATTCAACCCAAAAGAAACCTTCCACTTAATGTACACGACTATTGAATGTAAATGTCATAAAACCCACTATGAGCTTGGGTATTAATTGTATACATGTTAATTGCAATTTCATTCCCTTCTTGTACTCTCCTTGCAGTAGAGGACAGTCATTCTAGCTCAGTTAACAAGGAACTTTATTTTCAGTATTAAGGGGAAAAAAATGTGGTGAATGCATATTACCAAATTGAATCGAGAATCCTGGATGACCAGGCTCATCTAAACTATACCTAGGAGGGGGAGGGGGAAAAAACAAGAAAAACATAAAAACACCAAGGCAGGAAACAACACTTCAAATAAAATATAAAAAGAACAACTTTACAATTTAAAAGGTACAGTAACAAATATGCATCAATACAGAACAAACATAATCGCTAGCACAATTCATTGATAAAATATTTTGAAGTAACTGTAGCTAAAATTAACATCCATATCTCAATCACATTCAAAATATGCTTATCACCACAAGTAAAACAAAAATCAAAAATACAAACACTGGAATTCTTGAAATACTAAAATATTTCTCTTTGTAAACTTTGTTGGAAGAGTGAAAGCTTTCAATTTCCTTTCACTTGTTTCCATGTTTCAGGTCAAATATTTGAAGATCTAGCAATGGGCAATAAGTTACCTAACAGTTGTAGTCGCAACAGAGAATGTACAAAAGGTTTCATTTTATAACAAACCTGCAGTTGCAAAATCTGCAGTTGCTTTTAAAAATAAAATCAGCAGAAACAGCCTGATCTGGCAAAGGAAGTTGCAATGCAACAATAAATATCGAGGGCATTCAGTGGAGCCCATGAGATGGTTGAATAACCTCATTAAATTGATTATAGGGATGCAAGTCCTTATATATACTGCTTTGCCTTCAGTTCAATAGGAAAATATGCTGCTGTAGAGTCATGCAAAAAAACCCAGAGTAGACAGACAACAGATAAAGCTACAGTCTATTCCACTCAAGTGTATAACATCTTAGAATTCCAAATTAGTTTCAATTAACAACCACTGAGAAAACTACAAAAATTTTAAAAAGTTGACACCACTAGAAGGGTAGGTGTGGGCCAGTCATGCGCTCCGACTCTGGGGCAATACATTTTGTTTTAAAAATTAACTCAGAAACCACAATCTATAGAGAATCATGCTGGTGATTTTTTGGAATAAAATAGCAATTACAGCCGTATTGCAAAATTAAGGACTTAAGAATCACACCAGTCAACATGTGAAGGTGAGTTGAAATGAAAGCTCAGGGATTGCTACCAGAGACTAATGAAGTAAATGGAAGGTCAGATTGGTGACAGCAGTTAGTACAGGCTGTAAAAAGATCCATTTTTGTCATACACACAGTGTCAGACATGTGTGTTGGCTGGGGGTGGTGGTGGTAGTAACACAAGTAATTTAAATAAGGGGTGGCAAGTTCTGGTTTTAATTTTAGTGTTGCAAGGGCACACTTAGCCAACCGTATTTCATGTTACATCCAAGGAAATCCTGGATCATAATTATGAAAATAGTTATAGTAATGAAGAAGCTTAGTGTGCACTGTGAGAAGGAATGAATACCTGGGTTCAAATCCCACATATGATTTCTACTTCCTTCGAGGCAAACTAAAGGTCATCATACTTGGTCATGTTTCCCATCAGAGATCTCAGTAAAAGAAAAGGGAGAAATGAAAGTTATGCCAGGAGCTCATCCAGGATTGATATTAATAACCTTTACCTGGTGGCCACAAGAGCTCTGAAACAGATTGTGGGAATGTCAGTCACTCATCTCTCAGCACATCTAATAAGTAGCGCAAGAGACACTTGCAAAATGCCTTGGGACATTTTGCTAGGTTAAAGGCACTATATAAATGCAAGTTGTTGTAGGGATAAAGTGAGTGATACATCCTTGCACCACAGAAAATATGAACAGTGGAGACATGCCTACTTTCATCACAACTTGTATACTCGAGGATGCAGTAGCGTGCCTATTTTGACCACTTTCACTGCAGGAGTTACCTAAACCCAACTTAAAGCTGAAGGTAAATATGCTGGAATGAAACCACAAAAAAAAAATGACAAGTCCAGGTTGGCAGGACTGGGCCACTGTCATCAAGTTTATATATTCTTTTCAAATGCATAATGGTACAAGAACACTATACACTTTGGAATAGACTGAAGCTATGTCTTAACCCTTTCAACAACACAGTGTAGCTATGTCAAACTCCTGAAAGATCACATTCCATTATTCTGCATTTATTACAGAAACAATACTCTATATCATCCTGATGCAAAACCTCAGCTGACACAAAACAATGGAAGCTTAGTCAACAAATAACTTTGTGATCAGATACAGCTTTGGAGTCTGGAAAAAAAAAACTTTTGCTTTGTAAACTAAGTGTTTGAAGGCAAAAATGAAAAACATTTTCCTTGCAACTTACTTTCCTTCACTTGATATATATGGATACAAAGAACATTTGTAAAAAGGTAGAAAAATTAAAATAAATTATTTATAAGAACACTTTCCCTTCAGTTATTTGTATAAAAAGTTAAAATAGTGTACTATAAACAGAACCTACAAAGAATTTAAAGGCATGAGATGTAACAGAGTCTTCTTGCCTCTGATGTGTTCTGTGAAATTTGACATTATTTAATTTTTTTTTTTTACTTATTCA